>NC_090442.1:512313393-513563393 GCF_031143425.1 Pleurodeles waltl
ATTGCAGCAGCCGCGTGTTTAAGAGGAGGGCTTTGAGCACTGGCACGTTTTTTTATTTACAAATTAAGCACTGCTCTGAGAGCCCATACATGAATGAAACCTTGGATGTATAGGGCATGTAAATCATGCAACAAACAGGATATGTTATGAGAAGGTGTCTTCAAAATTCCTAAAAGTATACTACTTTAACACATTAAAGCGATTCGCCTTGGTACATCATATTATATCTTCGCATTGAAGGGTGTTTTTAAAAGTGGGAGTTTTAAACATGAACTGAGAAATATGCCTGCTATTAGTGATCTAGGAGGCAAGTCACTTGTCATGTGTACCCTATATGTGGCCTGCATATTTATCATGGGTAGAGAAACATTACAGGCTATTAAATCAAGCACAAGAGAGGTTTTTGTACACCAAACACCCTGAACTCACATTGGTTGAAGGTGCTTGCATACCTGAAAATGGATAGAAAGGGAGGTTCACTGAAATAAAGTATTTGCCTAGGTTTATACAATTTGGTCAAACAAGGGAGCTGAGATTGACCACTGATTTTCCAGCTTCACACTGATTCACAGGATGCTGAAGCAAGGAGTGCATTGTTGGCAGCTGTGGCTTCTAGTCCATTTTGCCTCTTGCAGAAGCTCGTCTCATTTTGCTCTCAATGTTCCAAGAGGTCCTCGAGCACAGCCAGAGCCATGCATTTTGCTCAAACCTGGCTCAAGCTTTCAGTGGCTCTAGCAACCTCTACATGGCTCGTTAGACTAGAGATAGCAAGTGTAGGGCCAGTCAGTACAAAATAATAAACAAGGAGTTGCAACTGCACCCTATGGCTACTCCTAAATGTCATCCATGTTGAGCATGATCCAGGCTTGAAATATCATATAAGGTCTGTGCATTGTTGAAAAACATAACAAGAATATCCAGGAGATAGTGAGGTGTAGATGACTATGGGGTACATAGAGGGGAGTGAGATATCTGGGCGTACAGGAGTGTATAGATAGCAGTGCAGTGGAGATGAGTACGGAGTGCATAGATGATAGTGAGGTAGAGAGGAGTATGGAGTGCATAGATGATAGTGAGGTAGAGAGGAGTAAGGAGTGCACAGATGATAGTGAGGTAGAGAGGAGTATGGAGTTCATAGATGTATGGAGTGCATAGATGGTAGTGAGGTACAGATGAGAATGGAAGGGCATAGATGACAGTGAAGTCCCTATTAGTATTGGAGTGCACAGATGACAATGATGTATAGTTGAGTATGGAATGGTATAGATGATAAATGGAGTATGGGGGTGCACATATGACAGTGGGTATAAATGAGTATAAAAGGAATAGGTTATAGTGAGGTACAGGTGAGTATGGGAGGGCATAGATGACAGTGGGTATAAATGAGTATAAAAGGCATAGGTTATAGTGAGGTACAGGTGAGTATGGGAGGGCATAGATGACAGTGGGTATAAATGAGTATAAAAGGCATAGGTTATAGTGAGGTACAGGTGAGTATGGGAGGGCATAGATGACAGCGAGGTATCTCTGAGTATGGGAATGCATCGATGACCGAGGTATAGATGAATATGGGAGGGGATAGGTGACAGTGAGGTACAGATGAGTATAGCAGTGCAGAGAGACAGTGAGGTACAGATAAGTGTGGGAAAGCATAGATGACTGAGGAAAAGATGAGTATGGGAGTGCATAGATGACGGGGGGCTATAGATAGGTGTATGAGTGCATAGATGACGGGTTTACACGAACACGGGAGCACATGCAGAAATATCAAACGTCAAAGAACAGGATAGTGTACAGTGAAGCTCTCAGAGAATGGAGAGGCGAGGAAACAACATTTAAGGAACAAATCGGTATATTAACTAGGACCCCAGGCTACTGCATCATAAGCACAAATTGAATTGGCTATGTGCTATTTTTGAAAAGTGCCCCCGCAGGTGCGTTCATTACGATTATCTACTATACTCTTTATTTGCACGTTAAGAAATGAGATGTGCAGTTCCGGAAATAAAATAATCTGTCATACTAATCACTTTTTTGTGCAATAACTCTTGTTGGTTCTAATGTTTTACATGAGAATTTGAGCTTGTAGAGCATAATTTTGTCATATAAAAGCATAACGCATCCATCATTTTTGTGCTTGACTGCAGGGCATAATGCAAGACGTGCAATTACTTGTCATGCCGCAAGGATTTATTTCACAGTGCCCAGATCTTAATCGCAGTAAGTCCATTAGTACTCGAGGAAGAGCATCTCAGGTGCGCTTCCTGCTTGTATTTCTGTCTTGTCACGATAACGTGACTTAGAGCGTCAATGCAGTGGCTTTCAAGCAGCACGCCAACTGTTTTGATCTTTCTCATTCCAGCATGCCCCACCTGCAACGACTTCCACGGGCTCGTGCAGAAGATTATGGAGCTGCAAGACATTCTGGCCAAAACATCTGCCAAGGTAACTTGCTTCTGCCCTGAGGGAATTATGGGCCCAGTCAGCCTAATTCAATTGCGCATGCAGATATTCAATTTGTGCTCTATTTATACTGCAGCATTTGTCTCGGCGGTACAGCAGTAAATTGTGCCTCAGTCCTGGCACAAAAGAACAGACTCATAAATATGCATGCTCTTCCCATCTGGATAATAAATGACTCAATAAACAAGAACGAGGCAGGTTACCTGGTTTACAGTGCTGACTTAAGCGGAATCCGTGGCTAACTCCGCTTGTGGACTTAGTGCCAATAACCCCGTGAGACTGTAGCGACAGCCTCATACGCGCCTTAATGTACATGTGGCCCAATGTTGTGACTGTAATTGTAAAGTACAAATGAAGATGGAAGGGTTAGGAAGGGTCGTAATCAAACATATTTCTAACTATTATCCTTCACATAGGAAGATTCGTATGCAAAACACTTCAAAGTATTATCCTTCACATTTATTGTACGTCCTCCATTCAAGCACCCCTTCACCTCGCATCTTCCGCTCATCGCACTAGTAAAGAGATTTCTTACAGGTTTATCGTGTAAAACAAGGAAGTGAAAGGATAAACTTCAGACAAATCTGACTGTTTATAATTATGTGAGGCGTTTCCATAGCACCTATATGTTCCTGTATGGTTGGATCTAAACGCTTAGAGTCTCTCTAAAAACAACAGGGGTCCTGTTATGCATATGGCACGCGGCACGAGACAGATCACATTCGTGCACCAACTGACAGCTTCATGAGCGAATGTATTTGGTTTTCCGAAGGAGTTCTCTCACTCTCTCTCTCTCGTAGGCCGCATACCTTCAATCTCCCCACCCAGAAAGCAATTTCTTTGTGGGTCATGCATAATTTGTAGACGTCCTTGACTCCTCAGTAATAATCGGTGGTTAAAGAATTCTGGGATTCTTCACAACCCCCCAAAAGGTTTATGTCCCCATGAGGATCATTAAATGTCCACCACCACCTAGGAAGGCAGACATTTTGCACCTCCCTTGTCTCACAGGCCCTTGCTTCTGTAACAGGAATGAAGATGGGGCAAAAAAAGCGATTCCTCACTTTGATGGTGAATACCTCCAGGGAATGGTGGAATGCCACAACCGGAATGTATATAAAAAAGGTGACGCATGGAATGCTTGAGTTAATCTCAGCCAAAGTGAGGTGGCATGCAAAATAAGGATGGACTGGGATGCGGCTCTAAGTAATTACCAGAGGCTGAGATCAATTCAAGCATTCCATTCATCACTTTTTTGTATACTTTAGTGTGTCGCTCAAAGTGGGATGGGTGTGCCCAGATGCGGGTCCCCTGCACACTGAGCCACTGTAACCAAACTATACATGGCTGTTGTACCCTGCCCCTAACTAGGGCGAAACCAGTCCTGGGTTATTTCTGTTCTGTTTCAGGGAGAATCTTAATTGAGGTAGCAAGGTGTGCAAAATAATAATGGACTAAGATCTGCACAAAGCAATTACAGATGGCTGAGATTAATACAAGTGTTCCATCCATCACTTTTTTGCATACTTTAGCGTGTCAACCTAAGTAGGATGGATATACCTAGGCATGGGTCCTGTGTACATTGTGTCACTGGAACCAAGCCAAACTTGGCTGATGAGCCTCATCTAGGGTTAAACCAGTCCTGGGTTATTTGCGTTTTGGCTCATGGAGGACCTGGCCTGGCATTTCGGTCTGGACTTTTCCTATTGGAGCAGGGTTGAGACTGATTTGCAGATGATTGGGTCCAAACTGAGGTGGCATGCTTGGCAAAACAACAATAGACTGGGATATGGCCCTGACTAACTACTGGTGGCTGAGATTAATTAAAGCATTCCATCCAATACCTTTTTTGAACTTTAATGTGTCACTCTAAGTGGAATGGTTATGACCAGACTTGGGTCCCGTGCACACTGTTACTGGGACCACGCTATACCTGGCTGATGAACACTAACTAGAGGGAAACTGCTCCCAAACTGCTTGATCTTTGGTTCAGAGACAACCTGGTCTGGCAGTTCAGGCTAGATTTTCCCATTGGAGCAGGGTTGAGACTGATGTGCATGGCTGGATCCAAACTGAGGCGGCATGGTGTGCAACATAACGATGGACTGAATTACCAGTGGCTGAGATTAATTCAAGTATTACATCCATGCATACAGCCAGGATGTGTCAAGTTAGAACAGCACCCGTATGCTGTGTGTGCAATATTATAAAGGTGCTTTCTGCCCAGCCCATGTGCATCCCTGCTGTGGACATAGCTTTTCATTTGCACAGGTCCAAATTATCTTTGGTGACTCTTTCCTGTGGTATATTATGGAGTATTGGGGTCTATGTGTAACATAAGATATTTTATGTCATAATTTTGTTTCAGTAGCAATAATCTCAACATAAATTTACAGTACATTCAAGAAACTTACTATGGTAACGTCGAATTGGTGCTCTCTTACAGCCCATAGAATAGTTCATCTAGTGCAGACTGTGTTTGAATGCCTCCATTGAAGGGTCTCCAGAGAATGAGGCACCAGAAGGCTACATTATTTTGCTGAAGACTCCTGCAAGTTGCAGGTGCTTGGCATAGATGGAAAAAAGTTATATTCTGGAAATCACCACTGAAGAGTCTTGGGTTTAGCAGGTGGTTACGGTGTATGATTTAGTCAAAAAAGGGAAAGACGCAACTGAAAATGAATATCTTCTTCAGTAGTATAAAATGCACAGCGTGGATTTAAAATGTATCTGTTTTATTGTCCGCAGAACAGAAGTAAATCTAAGGGAATGAAAACACTGAACTAAAATTTAGTTTTTTCTGGCTTGACATGTATTGTTGTGTTGTGTTATGTTGAATATTTGAAGTGTTTCTGGCTTCGTGCTTCAATCTAAGTGGAACAGCGCTCCAGATGCTGCCAATGTTTGTTGGGAACACGACCTCCATTTTTGCAAGACTGAAAAGGCCGAGATGCATTCACTCATTTGTTTGATAGCTGTTTGCTTTGACTTCTTCTTATTCTGTAGTTTTCCTTATAGCACCCCAATGCTAGGCTCTGATATGATAGGTCACCCCTCTGTACTGACTGGACATTTGCAACTATTCCCTTCACCTGGCAGACAAGAAGTGTGAGGATGGAGAGCACAAAAGTGTGACCTCAGTCTTTCATGTACCTCTCTTCCTTCTCACCTGCATACTGCTCTGGATCTTACTGGTGTTTGTGCTTACCAGAGGTAGCAGGTCTTAGAATCCTTCTTGACTGTGAATGAATCATGGAGTATGATTGAAGTGATGATGCACTAGAGTGGTGGCCCAACACTGAAGGCTGCACTGAGGACACTCAGGGAAGCATAGTGTACGTTTGCCCAGAGTATTTGGTGGGTACCATCCAGTATGTTTCTGTAAACAAGTACAAATAGAGGCTGCAAGATGGCCTTCTCAAGGTGCAGTGCTAATATAGAACACTGGAGTCTCTTCTTTACGAGTCACTAGTCTCTCATTGCCCTGTGGTATGGCTGGCATAATCTAACATGTCTTCCAGACCATTTACAGAGAAGGTATTTTTAGTTTGCGGTCTATTTCCATTGAAGTTCAAAACTGTGGTTGTATTTCGTTTGGTCAACCTGCACGTTTTTATGTATTTTATAGTATGTACACTATATATAAGATGCATAGTTCGGCCCCAAGGAATTGACCAGCCTCCTTTGCAAAAACGGGTCCCTCTGGACAGTATAGTTGCTTTGAAATTTGAATAAAAATGAATTTTACATAAACATGGTGGAAATCCACAGAGAACATTCATAGATATAAAATGATATGTAATGAAACATACGCATTCACTTCTTTTTTCAAAATATGACGTATTTAATATTTGGTTCGCTGTATTTACAAGTGAATTGTTGTTTCACTTGTAGTGTACAAAAGTGACACATTTCCTTCCTTTAAGGGAAACTAGAGCATGAACAACATACATGTAAAACCTGAAATGAGGTGACCTGAAAACTCATAAAAGTGTGCCAGGCCTCGAGCCTTATCACAAAATCAATCAAATTGAAAAAAAAAAGGCAAAAACATTAAGTATTTGGGTATTTATCCCATTGTGTTTTATGGGTTTCCTAGGGTACATAGTACTCACCATCTTCAAAACGAAATTATCGGGCCTTTATTTACAAAATGTATTTAAATGTCTGTTTTGAGGCTCCTGAGTTGACTAGTGCGTCTTCCATTCGCCTCTTAATTTTGGGCTCACCCCTGAACAAACCTGCTAAAATCACAGCTAGTATCTTGGTAGCTGATGTCACTTTCAGGCTAGTCCAGGTTACGCTTTACCATGTCATCTAAGCAACAGTAGTATATGGCTGTGAGAAACTTTGTGACATAGGTCTTAATAAAAAGGAACAACAAAACACTGATCACCACACCTAAGGGTATGTTAATTAAAGGCATTCCTTAATGCTATGGCACAGGGTTGTTTCCTATTCCACAGTGACACCAAATTTATTTTGTCAAGAGACATGATACTCAAACAGTGATGAGTTCTCCACGGTTTATGCCATGATCTGTTCGTAAAAAGGCACTCCTATATCATCACTAAGGGTTTGTTCGAATGTATTAAAAGTTAATGAAAAACATAACACCTCCAGTGGAATGAGAACCCGTCTTTGTAGTACCCCGGTCAATCACATCAAACCATATTTTCAATGTAAGAAAGTGGATTATTTTTTTGTGCTGGGCGACGGCCCAGCTCAAGGATTAATAACACTTCTTGTTAGAGTAAACTCCCCAACATCACTAAACTTACCTGAGCTTAACCCTTTCACAGCTATGGCACAGCGTTGACAGGCTTAATGTAGGGCTCTGTGTGAAGTATTTATGGACAACCAACCCAGTAATAAAGTCAAAACATCATTAAAAAAAATCTCAAACTAAATTACAAAACTAGAGAAAAATGTAATAAACAAATTTACACCAACATAACAACAAACAAATAGAACCAGAGACTCGATTTTTCACACTTTCAAATAGAAATAGAGCCAAAAAGGGACAAAGTGCTACTGATTGCCTACAGAAGCAGTAGACGGGGATCTAGGCATGATATGAGGCTGATCACAATGGAGCACTGGTCAGATAAACCAAGTGGATTGGTGTTGGTGAGAAGTCTAGAAGTCAAAATGTTCAAAAAAGTTTCTAAATCCCACTTCAGAAAGCGACTTTGTTGAATTTTTGAAGAAAAGAGTTGATTGAATTTCTTCTAAGTCCCAACACAGAAAGGAACTTTGTCACTTTTTAAGAAGAAAAATAATTCCCAACCCGGACACCAATGAAATTGTAGCAGCCATGAAGCCAAAGGCCAGATACTTGAAGTAGGTTGGTCCTGTTTGAGCTCTGGAGCTTCGGAAATGTCTAGCTTTTTTCAAACTCCAACACAGAATGGGACTTAATCATTTTTTTGGAGTTGCTAGGAGCCTTGAGCAAAATAAAGCAGAAATTAAATCAGATGCCATGGAATTGCTGGTCAGATAGTTCTTCCCATGGGTCCCATTAGAGATTGGAGGAAAAGTTTACAAAAGTTTCAAACTTTCTTCTGGTGCCCAAACAACCACTTCTAAGAATCCCAGACCCTCAAGGAAGGCTATTGGACACTTCTAGGGTGTAAGACAGAGGCCAGCAGCAAAGTCCAATCCGGGTCCAGTTGCCACTGGCCTGCTGAGCACTACAGGGAAAAGGCATCATGCAGCTTGCTGTGTCCCTGATGCGGCACAGGGCGCCAGCCAGCTGATCCCCGCTCTCCACTTTTTTGTCCTGGGTAGAACAGGGAGCAGTTCCAGTCCGTCAAGTCCTCCCAGGTCACTGACAGCAGGTCCATTTCTCTTGTGATCTTCCACAGGTCCAGAATGTGTTCTAGGCATGGTGCCTTGAGGTGCTACATTTATGCCAAGCACCAGCAAGGGCTAGGGTTACTCTTCCCTAATCAAAGGGACAAAAGGTCCCAAGGGAAACCCTATCCACGTTTTAAGCAGTTGCTGTTTATCCCACTGCAGAAAAGTCCACAGTGACAATATCATATTTGGCCTAGTTACTGGGGGAACAATCAATTTATAATGTCACACATGTTCCACTCCTAAATATTATTCAATCTACATTGTGGGCAGAACAGTGTACTTAGGAGTGACTTATTTAGTATTCTAAATCAGATTTATCTACCAGTCAAAAGGGTGATTTTGACAGGTCTTTGCTAAAGGGTTCAAGCTGCTGCCATTAGGCTATGCAGGGTAGGCCGGAAGCCATGTTTTCACGGCCACTGTAGTGGATGCTATAATAGGTGCTGCAGTCCACAGGTGGCATTTAACTTTCAGGCCCTGGGTACATTTTCTCTACCATACTAGTGTCTAATAGCCAAGTTAAATCAGTCAATTAAGGATAAGCCAATTTAGTCATGTTTAAAGGGAAAGCAGAGACACTGTATTCTAGTTTAGCGGGGTAAAGCGCATAGAGTTCTCAGTCTAGTTAAATAGGGTCCAGAAAAGATGAAACATCTGGGATGACCACACAGAAAATCAGGATTTCCTGCAGTCATCTTAAAAGACAGCAGGGGTGTGGTCACCATAGAGCAGATGGATTTAATTGACTAAACACTTCACTGCAATATGATTTGTGCAAAGTAAATGGAATAGGTGCCTGCTTCACATTTACATGACAACCCCACTCGTCCCTCCAGTACATCAGTCTCTTGGAGCATTGCTCCATTCCTCTGTATATGGCAATAATCAAGGAAACCAATGGAGGATGAATTCCCTACATGGCGAGTGAGTGCCAGAATTGCGCTCTGTTGTTCTTGTTCAATGCCATAGTAAATCAACATTTGTGTAGGAGGGCAACACTGAACTACACTCTAAAACCTCTTTGGCCATTAGGCGCAGCACCCCCACACTGTGTATTGTAGAATCCCAGGGTCTCAAACCAGACTGAAGAATGGTCAGTCTGTTAACAGTTGCTGCCCAGTTAATTATATTAGCAAAATACCTCTTCCAAACTCAAAGGTCAGTCAATACTTGAAGTGATTACTTGTTGACGGAGATGACCATACATTCATTTTGGCTGCAGAAGACAGGGAACAGACACCAAAAGCTTTGTCTGCTTTCTGACACTTGTGCTGCAATGCTTTAGCCAAACAATGTTGTTTTGACTATCTGTCCTTGCATTGTCCTTTTCAGTGTGAGAAAAGGTCTCTTTTGTCATGGTTAGCCCCTATTGTGTGCCTGGTATTTGACGTGGTCTCAGTGCTGTTAGTGCCCAGGACCCCTGCTAACCAGTTTCCCTGGACTAGTTCTCTTTCCCAAAACTGTTGTGATGCATTGGCCCAATTGGCAACACCCTTCACAGCCACTATAAGTCCCTTGTAAATGGAGCTTAGGTACCCAGGGAATGAGGTACCAAGTGTAAGCCCCTGAGGGCAGCAGCACAGATTGTGACACCCTCACCTCAAGGGCCATGCATCCAGATGCACCCAGCACTGCCATTTCAGGCTGAGTATCCTGGTCCAATCCTAAAATGTAAACTCAACACAGTTGTGTGCTCCCTGTCCACTGCACAATAAATGCAACATAGGCAAGCCACCCCTCTGGAAGGCCTTCCAGCCTTAAGGCAGGGTATAATATACTGTATGTGTGAGCATAGATGCATGAGCAATATGCCCCTACTGTGCCCATGCCAAACCTAGGGCATAGTAAGTGAACTGAGAAGTCATTTTAAATGCATGTGCTGGACACTGGTCAGTACGACTTTCACAGGTACTTGATGGCCACTCTGAACCCTGGGTTGTTTGGTATCAAACACCTATGAATGATGAATCCAAACTGGTACTAGTACTGGATATATTGCAAAATGTACCCAGGGGCCCCCTGCAAAGCTAACTCACACTGGCATGGTTGCTGGCCGGTCACAACCAACCTGCCACCAACAAACAAGATTCTGGAACCCTGGGGTGGGAGCTCCTGCTCTCTAGGTCCCAGAACAAAGCCCTTCCTGGGTGGAGGTGTCATACCTCCTTCCTCAGGAATGTGCTTTGCCTTGCTAGCAAGCTTTAAAGGGCATACCACCTTTGAAACTCAACCCCCAAGCCTGGTGTTAGCAGCAGTTGCCTGTCCCTATTGCAAACCCCCTTTTTTAGTGGAAGCAATGGGAGCAAAACACAAAAAGGACAGAAGGAATGGTCATCTCCAACTTGCACCACCCCTAAGGTGTTGCATGTGAGGTAACCCTTCCATTTCATTTTCCACCATCTCACACAGAAGGAAATGGCAAATCAGGTGAAGGGGGTGGATCTCTGCCCACAGGAAATGGTCACTTGGTGGTTGTAGCCGCCTAAGGTAGATGACCCTTTGGTCACTAGTAGGTACTCCTCTGAATGCCTACTGAACACAGTAATTAATGGTCACCCCTAGACCAGAGATTCAGATTTCAAGGACACAAGAAGACCAGCAACAAAAAGTCCCAAGGTTGGAGAACTGAAGTCCTACTGCACAAAGAAAAATCTGCAAAACCCTGCCTGCTGCACCCAGGACTTGACAATCGCCGCTGAGGGGTTGCTCGGACATCAGACAGACTCTAAAAAACCCCAGAGGACCTCCACACTTCTGAAAATCACCAAAGATCTCCCTCCAGAATGAAGGCATCACTCTCCTACAACAAAGACCAAAAGACCAATGAAGGTTAGTTCACTGACTGGCTGCTTACCAAGGAACCAGATGCCGCAGACAGACCAAATTCCATCTGATAGACCACATGGACAATATCTACCAGTGTGCCAAGTTTGGTAACATTGCAACCTCTGTTGGCTGAACTGTGCAATAGCCCCAGGCTCTGGTCAGTCCATGTCACACACAAAGAAGGACAGTCCACTCTGGACTGAAAAAGGACCAGGAGGAAGCCCCAGTTGAGAGACTTAAGGAAACACAAGGACCTCCCACCAAAGCACCCCTGCTGACCTTCAAGCGACCCTCAAAGTGACCTACCTCCTGCTTCCACTTCCAAGGGTACCTTTGTGCACAGCTCCTGGGTCACTGATTCGCTCTGCAACCGGCCGCCCTGTGCCCTGCACCAAAGATTCAGCTGCATTCTAAAGGACCTTGCGACCTTCACACTCCAAGGGACCCACCAGAATCACCTTGAAGTCCACCTGTGCAATGCTTTTCCAAGTGGTCCTCCACAGAGGCCTTGCACCAGCTCAAATGACTTTGTGCAGCTGCTCCTGCAGAAAAGGGGAGCCACCTATACTTCTCCAGCTGGTCCACAGGACCTACCGATGACCTAGACCTATCTGAAAAAGGAGACATTGGTAAACACATTGCCTGATTTTATATGCATTTTTAAAATAGTCCTCCATTGATTCCCTGGGTGCGTAATTAGGCACAGAACTTAAATATTTTCTAAACTTTGAAAATTCATAACTTAAGAAGTACTCACCTGATTTGATGATCTTGAAAGTATTTTTGTAAAATGGTCTTGTGTTATTCCTTTGAGTGTGTGTCTTCATTTATTGATTCTGTGAGCACTCCAAGATTAGCCTAACTGCTCAACCAAGCTACCATAAAAATTAGAGCATTAGGTGGTCTAGTTTTTATCTCTGTAAACCAATGTGTGGTTGCCCGGACCCTCTGCACAGTGTACAGTGTTTTGCACACTACATTGAGAGGGCCTGCCTCCTACATTCTGCAAGAACTTGTCATCCAAATGAGGAAGGAATAGATACGGTGACCATGCATCTCAGATTTGCTGGGACAGTTCAGTTTTTTCACGAGCAGCTCGGGCAGATTTCAGCAAATTTAGTTCATGCCCTGGTTTTTAAAGAGGGTCGCCTGAAAACTGTGGGAGGTAATTTGTTTTGCTTTCCAAAGAAGAGATAGTTAGCAGGTGTTATCAGAAAGCAATTTAATTAACAGGCATTATATTGGCTTTAAAAATTTCATTTTATTTATGTTCTTAGTGCCTCTTCTGCAATTCTGTGCTGATGAGCGCTATCCTTCTGTGCGCTCGTTTGAAGTAAAATTATAGTCCATCTTCTATTTTATTTTTTTATGTCCTGTTTTTTGGCCTTCAAATTCTGGTCACCCTAGGAATAGAGCGGGACTTTGCCTTTTTCCTAGGTTCTATGCCTGAAACTGCAACACATTGTCTACTGTCACAGTTCTAATAATTACATTTGTACTTGTAGGAAATTACATTTGCAAAGTTAATCCATACTTATGTTCTACTTTTAATATGTTTGTTTTAGTGCACCTTGTTCAGTAATAATACACAATTCCCCTTTATTCTGTCTTGTTTTAGCTAAAATGTCCTAGAGAATAATATTAGCCACATCTGATGCCCAAAGTTGTAACAACACGACTAACACAGGTTTATAGGCCAAGATGCTGTAAGTGGGAACCCTTGCACGATTCAACACACAGGGAATGCCAGCTTTAGAATAATCCTCAAGAACTAGGGACAGTGATCTGCTCTTCAATGTAGATTTCCTTTCAAGGTTGAGGTGGGATAAGCTCTATACTGTAAAATGGTATAGACAAATTTAACAGTCATGCTTGTGACTGATAATCTTATTGAAACTTGAAAATAAGCAAATGGAAAATACTTGTGTCGACTGGGAAACACAATTTTACCAGTGACATTTCTTTCTAGCTGCTTTGAGTGTTCTCCAAATATTCAAAATAACAGTAGTATATTTAAGTTAAAAAGAGAGGCATTGGCAGAGTGCAATTTTGTTCACTGAAACCCTCGTGGAAGTGAGACAAAACTCTAACATCTGTTTAAAAACATCCACTGCAGCAGTTTCGTGCACATTGGGTGAAATGAGCCAGACAGACCACTTACCATTTAGGCCGATTTATTAGAACAGGTGTATATCACAATTTATCCCTGCCATCCTGCCTTACAAAACTATGCACCTCACTAAACGAAACAACATCTGCTTAACACCTACCTCGCCCCTAACACAACACCCTCCCCTTTTACCTTACAAACTACTCAGTGTCCAACTACCTTCAGTAATTCGAAACACTTGAACTTCCCCTCTTAACTTTTTTAATTGTGCCTATTCGAAAGTGCCTAGCCCCTTTGTAAATAACCCTAATCCCTGCCCTCATTCTGTTTCAAATTTGTTGCCTCCTCTCTTAGGGCCTGATTCCCCTCTGTAAACTCCACTGACCTTCTGTAAAGGCCCCTCCAACCTTCTGGGCATCCGCCCACATTACACCTGCTGTTAGACCTGACAGCCTTAGGGTGGTCACCCCTAACTTTTTGCCTGCCTCCCTCCACTTTTTGGACACTGTTTTTGCTGGTTTTTAGACTCTGCGCACTTTACCACTGCTAACCACTGCTAAAGTACATATGCTCTCTCCCTTTAAACATGGTAACATTGGATCATACCCAATTGGACTATTTAATTTAATTATACGTCCCTAGTAGAAGGCACTATATGTGCCCAGGGCTTGTAGATTAAATGCTACTAGTGGGCCTGCAGCACTGATTGTGCCACCCACTCAAGTAGCCCCTTAACCGTGTCTCAGGCCTGCCATTGCAAGGCCTGTGTGTGCAGTTTCACTGCCAATTCGACTTGGCATTTAAAAGTACTTGCCAAGCCTAAAACTCCCCTTTTTCTACATATAAGTCACCCCTAAGGTGTGTCCTAGGTAACCCCTAGGGCAAGGTGCTGTGTGGGTAAAAAGCAGGGCATGTACCTGTGTAGTTTACATGTCCTGGTAGTGTAAAACCCCTAAATTCGTTTTTACACTACTGTGAGGCCTGCTCCCTTCATAGGCTAACATTGGGGCTGCCCTCAAACACTGTTGGAGTGGTAGCTGCTGATCTGAAAGGAGTAGGAAGGTCATATTTAGTATGGCCAGAATGGTAATACAAAATCCTTCTGACTGGTGAAGTTGGATTTAATATTACTATTTTAGAAATGCCACTTTTAGAAAGTGAGCATTTCTCTGCACTTAAATCTTTCTGTGCCTTACAATCCATTTCTGGCTGGGTTTAGTTGACAGCTCCTTGTGCATTCACTCAGACACACCCCAAACACAGGATACTCAGCCTCACTTGCATACATCTGTATTTTGAATGGGTCTTCCTGGGCTGGGAGGGTGGAGGGCCTGCTCTCACACAAAGGACTGCCACACCCCCTACTGGGACCCTGGCAGACAGGCTTGAACTGAAAGGGGACCTGGTGCACTTCTAAGCCAATCTTTGAAGTCTCCCCCACTTTAAAGGCACATTTGGGTATAAAAACAGGGCTTCTGCCCTACCACCTTAGACACTTCCTGGAGAAGAAACTTGTAACCAGAACCTGCATCCTGCCAAGAAGAACTGCCTGGCTGCCCAAAGGACTCACCTGACTGCTTTCTGTGAAGGACTGCTGCCTTGCAGTTGCCCTGCTGCCTTGCTGCTCCCTGGCTGTGGTGAAGAAGTGCTCTCCAAGGGCTTGGATTGAGCTTGCCTCCTGTTCCCTGAAGTCTCAGGACCAAAAAGACTTCTATCTTGCAAATGGACTCCTTGTGCGGTGAAACTTCGACGCACAGCTTGCTAAAAACGATGCACAGCCTGTCCCGCGGTGAAAAATTCACTGCATGCTGAACCGGAACGACGCCGCTCGACTTTGCAAGGAAAAGATCGACGCGGCGCCTGCGGTGCGACCGGAACTTCGACGCATGGCCCACCAGATCGATGCGCAGCCGACCTGGGACGATGCAGCCCAACTTCCAGAGGAGAAATTGACGCGGCGCCTGCCGTGCGGGAGAAATTTCCCCGCACTTCCCACCGGAACGACGCAGAGCTTGTCACAAGCCCGGGATTCCACGCACAGACCCTGGGGCATCTGAGAACCCCGCAACCCGAAGAGGATCCACCACCGAGCACTGCGAATCGGCACCCAGCCGTTGCTGCGTGGAAACTAAACGATGCATCAACCGTGTGCGGCCCGAGAAATCGACGCACACCCCTTTGTTTCCCCGCTTCTCCTCCTCTGCGGCCCTTTGCAGAGATTTTTCACGCAAACCAGGTACTTTGTGCTTGAAAGAGACTTTGTTTGCTTTTAAAAGACTTAAGACACTTTATATCACTTTTCAGTGGTATCCTTACATTTTCTTATTGCATCTTTGATCGTTTTGACCTGCAAATATCCAGATAAATATTATATATTTTTCTAAACACTGTGTGGTGTATTTTTGTGGTGCTATATTGTGTTATTGTATGATTTATTGCACAAATACTTTACACATTGCCTTCTAAGTTAAGCCTGACTGCTCAGTGCCAAGCTACCAGAGGGTGGGCACAAGATAATTTGGATTGTGTGTGACGTACCCTGACTAGAGTGAGGGTCCTTGCTTGGACAGTGGGTAACCTGACTGCCAACCAAAGACCCCATTTCTAACACCTGCTGCAAGTGACAACCGTACATCCTCACCCTTCACACTTGCTCCAATCAAAGCAGCCCTGCCACCACTAATTTCCTCCAAAACTATTCTTGAGGGTGGGAGCGTTGGGGCTACCAAAAAATCCCTAACTACTAGCGAGCAGGGCTGCTTCTGTGTGCTACCCACAAAATGGTGGCTCGCCCTGCAAAATGTTAGGTATATATCCCTTGGGCTACATCCTATAACAGATGTATCCCAAACGTGGCCCAGTTGTCCTGCAGTGCCACCTTCCACCAGTGCCCCAGGGGGAGAGAGTGCCTGGATGCACCTGTACCCCAAAGCCCTATTCTTTGTACATAACGATCCCCAAAAAAGTAATTGCTGTACACAGGTTTTGTTCTCACAGACGAATTTTATGGGAATTATTTGTATTTGAATTGCGGAATTTATGTATACATTTCTGATCATATCAATTGGTATCAGCAAAGAAGAAAATACTCAATCACACTTCCAATCTTTAATGAACATTTTCACTCAGAGGTATTGAGACCTACGTCAGCCTTTGCTTCTAGAGCGCAAGCAAGTCGCTTGCTTGACACAGATTCCCTCCCACACGTTAAAAAACATGAGGCATCACGGGTGGTATTTATTCTGAAAGGCGTATTAAACCAGTGCTTGATTTGTAAATAAATAGGTGCTTGTGCCCAAAGCTCTCCGTTGAAGCACGGGTCTGCTGCAATTAAAAGTTCGAGCACAGAATACTGAGGCGTCGGCACTCTACAGCTATCTCGGGTCTCTTTAATCCATTTACAGCCACTCATTTCCCCATCAGCTCACTCTTGCAGCGTTCTGCGTTTTCCCTATGCGACACTGTTCCGTCTTTCCAATATGTGTCTTTTGCTCGCAGTAAATGACTGATGTAAAACAATGAGTGCCAGCCCTCAAAAATAAATGCCAGTGGCCCCCACCGGCTCAAATTAAACACTGTATAAAGTACAATGATTGTAATAATTTCATAAAACCACGCATACATGACATTTGCCCTTAATTCGGTGTATGTGACTTTGTTTCATGTTTTCGTTCATCGGTGTATCCCATTTAAGAGTAACCTTGTATGACAGTACATTTCAAGGAAACCGCCAGCCTGGTTTGTGGTGATGGCTTATCATGGGCGATTGTTGCCTTACTGCAGGAGTTACTACACACTGCGGATCTGCTCTGATCGGATCTGCTCTAATTGCACGAATGCTTTGCAGTGACTCATTTTAGGAGTCAAACCAATTGCTTAGGTATTGCTCAATATAAGTTTCCGGAACTTTGTATTAATCTAAATTGTTTATTTTAGTGATCGTGTGGGATCTGGCAGTTGTAAGTGTTGCTCAGAAGTGACAGTATTTGTTTTGTCTTTCCACAGCTGTCCCGATCCGAGCAGCGGATGAACAGGTTGGATCAGTGCTACTGCGAAAGATCGTGCGCAGTGAAGGGCACCATCTACCGAGAGTATGAATCCTGGATAGATGGCTGTAAGAACTGCACATGCACGGTAGGGGCGTCACTATGCACAATTGTTATAAGTCCGTCTCAGTATAGTAAAGTCGGTGTTGTAATGCTTAAAGAATAATACATGTTTTGTAATATTTCACCCAGTTCCGTCACTGCAACTGTAAAACTCTTACTTACAATTTGTAATATAACTAATAGAAAGAACAGAGTTAGAAGTCGAATTCAATACAATGTTATTTTTTTGGGTGAACTAAATTATACTGTGCGTAACAAACTTTTAGCAAAAGGTTAAGGCAATTGCATGTGCAGGTTTTATTGTTCGAAAAAGAGGCAAAAGGTCAACTATTCTCTTGGTGGATAATTAATAGGAAAATTCAACAAGCAAACTTTTTCAATGAGCACTATTTGCAAAGGAAACCTCATTTAAGATGTGTGTAAAAAAATGGGTTATTGGTTGAGGGCTCTGAAACCCTACTCTAGTAAACTCCACAATCCCTGCCAGGGTGAGGCACAAGCAAAATCCTAAATTAACCTGTGCTCAATCCTCTAGTAGTTTGGCACAGAGTCGTCAGGCTTAATTTAGAAGCAATGAGTTAAGTATTTATGCAGCACTTCAAACAGTAATAAAGTGAAAACACAACAAGAAAATTCCCACACCATTTTAGAAAATTAGAGTGAAATTTAATAAATAAACCTAGACCAAAACGACTACAATCTAATCAGTAGAACTGGAGTTATGAATTTTTAAAGGTTTAAGTGAAAATAGCACTAAAAAAGCCCAAAGTGCCCCTCAGGTCGAGCAGGACTGTCACAAATTCAGGCCTATTGCGATTGAGTGCGGGTCCGATACAGAGACCAGGTAAGTCCTGCTGAAACGTTACCTTCTCAGCCCAGCACAGAGTCCCATTCGAGGTAGAGGGGGTCACAAGGAGCAAGGAAGAATCACAGACGGCCATCAATGTAACACGAAGAGCAGGCCTGACATCGTAAACTGTCGTTGCTGTAGTGCTAAGATCCTGTTGTCATCGTGAATGGTCAGGCTGGAGCTTTGTGGTGGCACTTCCCTTGGGCGGTCGATGCTGTAGCACAAAGAGTTGGGTTGATAGAACTTCATGTTGGCGGGCAGTGCAAACAACAACGTTTGGCACCAGTGTCCATGTTTATAGTCAGAAAGAGCCCAAAAAGTTAAATTTAGCTCCACTGAGGCTCCACCAAGGGTCTAAGACCCTACATGCACCACCTGGCGGTCAGGGGCTGGCTCCGACTGGTTCTGGATGCTGGTTAAGGTGGTTGGGAGCCTGTTAAGTCCCTCTGGCTCTGAACAGGAGACCAGCAGACTAGCCCTTCAGTCACTCTGGGAGTCTGGGGTTCAGGTCCAATGCCTCTGACTCAGACTGGAGGGCAGCACATCAGCAAGGCAGCAGTCCAGCAAGGCAGTAGTCCAGCAGGGCAGCAGTCCAGCAGAGTGGCAGTTGTTTCAACAGAACAGCAGTTGTTTCAGCAGCACAGCAGTCCTTCTTCCTGGAAGAGTCTCAACAGGTTCAGAGGTGTCCTGTAGAAGCTTCCAGAGGTTTTCCTTTGAAATGCACTGGTTTCCTACCTCACCTACCCTAAATCCAGACTAACTACAGGAGGTATGCAGCCCTTTGAGTGGAAGCAGGACACAGCCTATTCAAGTGTAAGTATGGATGAGCTCAGCTCCACACTCCCATCCTGCCAGTAATGGCCAATCCAGGCACACCTAAGCCTTCTATTTTGTGTGGCTGCCTAGGAGGGATGCACAATGCCCAACTGCTAACTACACCCAGTCATGTGACCATGTGACAGGCTGCAAGCATTAAATGGCTGAGGCAGGAAAATGCCACCTTTCTAAAAGTGCTGTTTTCAAAACTGTAATTTAAAATCTGCCTTTACCATGCAAGGGGATTTATATTACATTTCCAAAGACACCAAACATGGGGGAAGCGCATTGCTGCCGTTGGAGGAAGGGGCAGGGCCAGAGAGCCCCTTTAACTGTTTGGATGCGCTCCCGCCTCGCGGGAAGCCCATTGCTGCAGTTGGAGGAAGGGGCAGGGCCGGAGAGCCCCTTTAACTGTTTGGATGCGCTCCCGCCTCGCGGGACGCACGCGGGCGGTGCCCGGACAAAGCCCGGGCCAAGGGCGGGCTCGTCCTTCGCCTGTCAGTGCCTGGAAGAGGCTGGGCTGGCCCCCCCCCTGATATTTTCTCTGTGACTATCGGACTTGGCTATCAGGTTTCTAAGCAGGTACTTTTTATCTGATTTTTTTTGTTGCGGGGTGTTTAATTTTGTATTTTTATAGCCAACCCTGCAAAACAGACCTTTTGCATCGTGAGAAGGCTATTTCTATTTTTATCCTGGCATTGCCATAGTTATACAGAGATTGTCTTATCTGTGCTAGTTCTTTCAATCTTACTTATTAGTAAGGAGCATTTTAGAGCATTATTGGTCGAACCCTTTTAGGATTTAATAATTTAGTAAGAATGGGTAAAAGGAAGCAACTTAGTGCAAAAAATACTATCTCTCAGAAAGATCACTCCTCAATATTAAAATTTATCTCAGGAGCCATGGGGGCTATTGATAAACAGGTTACTAATGTTGAGGAAAAGATACTAATTCAGAAAGGCCTGTCGGGACCTTCTAATAATCTTCTTCCGCCAGCAATAACCTCTCCAAAATCGACCAAGTTCTTGGAAAGTGGAATCCAAACTAAAGGTATAAATGGATGTATCCAAGATATAAATGATTCTATCTCAGAAGTTGACGAGCATTCACCCTCACCTAAACGTATAAGGAAACCTAAGTTAGTTAGGAAGGACAGAGTTTTCAGTCAAGAGCTACCTGACAATATTAGATACGGCACCTCTGGAGCTCAACATATGGAACCCACGGAACAAGCACAAATCATTTGTGAGAACATAAAATCTGGTCAGAAGAATAAACAATCTATAGTGAAAGTGAAAAACGAATCCCCTAGGGACTACTAATGCCTTGGAACATCTAGTAAGGTCATCTTTTGACCTAATGATAAAACGTTTAACCCAATTGGAGGAAAATGTGGAGCTAATGCTCAACTTAATGAAGGCACAGTCTTCAAGCTCAACAGCTGCAATTACTCAACATTGTGGCAACACACACCCAATCGGTAACTCTAATTCCCCCAAAGAGCATCAACAGCCACCAATCATTCCTCAGACTACCCAAAGACATGTAGACTCTTGCACACCGTCAACTAGCATTAGAAGTCCCCATCATCTAAAAGCGAAGACAAACAGATGGGAATTACTGAACGATTGAAACCTCCTCAGGATTTTTTCCCAACATCAGGAGATACATTAGATCTTCCTCCCGCGGTAACTCCCTATGTGATAGTTCTTGCAGATGTTCCTACCCTATCCGGGGATAACAGGGAATCATGGACAGCTTTGAGAAACAAATCCCTGAACTGGATAGGAACTCGTATGAAACCTGGCATGACAGACTCACTTTTTGAGGATATTAAGTTGGTCAGAAGGGTAAAATGGGTGGGCAGGAACCACAAAATATTTAGGGGTGACTGTGTGGTACTCTCGTTCAAAACTCCTAAATTGGTTGAAGACATTCTGAGAAACTTAAGTCCGCAGCAGATCACGGATCACGGCATTTTACTGCTCCCTGTAGGTTTTTTTTATAACTGCAACCTAGGTTATGATCGATTTGGTCTTAATCCTGAAAAACAATCAAGTAGATCTGAGAGAAATTACACGATTCCTACTTAGAATAGATTTCATGCCCTTTGCTTGGAAGAAGTTGACTGACTACCATTAGATCAGGGAGCGGGTAGGATTAAGCCTATTATGACGAGCCCTGTCCCTGACCTATTGAAGGGTGGCGATGGTCTGGTGGAGAGCATCGGAGATGAATGGATGGACATGGAAAAATCACTGAGACAAAATGTCAACGATGAAGCGTTAATAAGTGGATTTCCCGTCCAATCGGTCTTCTCTGCATCAAATTCCAACATTCACATAGAGAGCAACATCCTTCCACTAAATAATAAAGTAATAAAACATTCTCCTGTGGGACAGGGTATTAACACTAGGAGAGAGGATTTCTTATTTTGGAATGTGGTGGGCCTGCGCGCTAAAATCAAGAATGAGGACTGATTAGAATGCATTTGATCTTTTTCCTGGGTGTGTTTACAAGAGACTTGGTCTGTGGATCCTACTCACATAAACGGCTTCAGGACATTTCATACCCTGCAGTCCCTTGTTCACGGGGTAGGGAGACATTCATCTCTAATAAGTTAGATTTAACCAAGGATATTAGTTTAATTTCTAATACGTTTTATCAATTGATGACATGTGAACTAAAAAACATAGTACAACTGCTGATTATTAATTTCTACAATAATGCTCCTCAACAAAGATTTTTACCTGTACTTAAGCTTTTGCAGGAAGACTTGGACCGAGTATGTAATTCATCGCATAAAGAGACTTTTATTGTGTTGGGGGGGCGACTTTAATACACATCTGTGCCCTCAAAAAGATGAGAAATCCTGCTCTTTTGGCACAGGTGGAGATGATGATTTATTTCATTTTATACATAATTATTATGGTAATTTGTTGAATGACGCACTATTTAAATTCAACCTCCTTTTTTGTAATAGTTTAAATTATAGCAAATCACAGCTAAAACCTACTTTTAACGGCAGGCATGCCAATACAATAATTGATTTTATATTAGTATCTAATAATTTTCTTTTTTGTATATCTGAGTATAAAATCCAAGACATCATGTTCAGTGACCATTATCCTCAAAGTCTAAGCCTTGTATTGCCACAAGCTACAATCAAACATAAGGAATTAGCAGAGAAGGTAGTGAATATTGAATTGGGAGCAAGAAATGGTTACGCTATTCGGTGGTCACAGATCGAACCTATAGGTTTTATGAAACAATTAATGAGCAAATTTACTAACAAGTTTGAAACTTGCCTCTCAGACAATATCAGACCACAGGATTGTATTAAAGCTTTCACTGCAATCACCACCAGAATAAAACAGTCTCTCACAGTAAGTTTTGGCAAACCTAGACCTCAGGTAGACAAAGGATGGTTTGATGGCGAATGCACACAAGCCCATAAGAATCTAAAACAATATTTACAAAGCCAAAATCCTTACAAACATGGAATAATTCTTTTGAGGAAGGAGTATAAAAAGGCTATAAAAAAAAGGAAACAGAATTTAAAAAATGAGTCATGGCATTCTCTTTATGATGCAAGTCTCCAGAATGACAACGTCAAATTCTGGAAGATAGTGAACTCCCCCCTTTTATGTGATGGAACGTCACCAACCATTGAAATAGCCATCACGGAAGAGGATTGGGTCACATTTTATTCTGGAATATACTCCTTAAAAAACTTGGCCTTGGACTTAAATCCCCCTAGATTAGATGTTTACCTCATTATTCCACAATTTAGTCTAAATGAGGTTACTGACGCTATTAACGCCAGTAAAAGTGGGAAAGCACCAGGCCCAGATGCAGTCCCAATCGATATCTACAAGTCTAACGTTTCATTATGGGGCCCATTATTGACACAGGTTTTACGCGCCTGTTGTGCCACAGCCTTTATTCCGACCTGGGCTGAGTCCATTATTGTTCCAATTTTTAAAAAAGGTATGTCCTTACACGCTTAAGACTAGAGAATTTTCATCGTCTTGTTAGCTTTCCACTTACTAATGACTGAAATCTATCTTTGGAAAAATGTCCTTGCGATTCAGTGTCTGAGCAAAGCACAATGCCCATATTCTTTTTTTGTAAATTTTATTTTGATTTGAGGAAAGTGTTTGTGATCCCATTTTTAAAATCCACGCATTTTAAACAATGTCGCCCGGCTTTTATTTACCTCTTGTCCCTCCCATCAATTATGATCTGTAATGGATTAGCTTTATACTTATGTGCAGTAATTAAGGCTAGATCACATTATTAGGTAAATCAGCGAGGTTTTTTAACTTTTATAAGTATTTTAGCCAAGCTAATAGCTTCTGTTTTATATACACTGTTTTATTGATTTTATATTGCTTCCCATGAGAATTCATTTAACTTCCTGCAGTGAAACCTGTTATACGGCATTTTTTTTTTTTGTATGGTTTGATTTATTTTGTGTTTCTTTTATCTTTTATGATTGTTGATTGATGTTATCAGTATGTATTATCTGCTTTTATGATTGTGAAATACAGTCGAATAAAGTATTTTGATGATGATGATGACACCAAACATGAATTGGTTGCGTGTCCCATCTTGGAAGTTGCAGCTTATTAAATGTAATAAGGTAACTCCAATATTATCCTATGGGAGAGGTAGGCCTTGCAGCAGTGACAAACAAATTTAAGAGTTTTTCACTACCAGAACACATAAAACTTAAAAGTGCTTCTCCAACTTTTAAGTTCACTGAACACTGCCCTATAGGCTTTCCAGTTCCTAACATAGGGGGTGACATATGTATTTAGAGAGGAAGGTTTGCGCCTGGTAACAGGTTTATTTGCAAGGTCAAAATGGCAGCTTAAAACTGAACACACAGGCTGCACTGACAGGCCTGAGACATGTTCAAAGGGATGCCTAAATGCGTGGCACAATAAGTGCTCCAGGCCCACTAGTAGCATTTCATTTACATGCCGTGGGTACATGTAGTACCACTTTGCTAAGGACTTATAGGTAAATTAGATACACCAATTGGGAATTAGCCAATGCTACCATGTTTTAAAGAGTGAGCAGATGTACTTTTGCACTGGTTATCAGTGGTAAAGTGCACAGAGTCCTAAGGCCAGTGAAAATGAGATAAGCAATAATGAAGGTGGAATGCAAAACGCTTGGAGGAAAATTACCCTAAGGCAACAGGCCTAAAAATACAGAAGGCAAATTTCAGGTACCTAGCCATGCCTGCAGGAGCTTTGTATCACACCTGGAAACATGTCCAACTGTAGGATTGGGTCTCCCCTACAGGCTGTGGCTTTTAACTTTGATCTGGCTGCTTTGCCACAGATTGGACAAAAGGTAAACACAGGTCTTGAAAAAATATTAGAACCAATTTATGTTTTTTACTAACCATCTAGAAGAAAACACAAATTATTTTTGGTTCTCTATACCGCATTTACCCAGTTATTCATAACAAAAATATTTGTAAATACAAATAAATGTGAAATTAGTCAGAATATTTGAAAAAATCAAATAAGCAATTCCATAAAATATTAATTCATGTTTTAAAAATGAAATTGCATTTTATCTACAAAATATGAGATTTATCAAAGTTCATGAATTTCTTTAAGAATGAGCACATGGACAGTTAACTATTAATATATGGCTATCTCTGTGTGTCATAGTGCATGTGAATAGTATTTTTATGATGTGCGTGTGTGTGTAGTTTTTGAGTTTTATAACAAGAAAAAAACAAAGAAAGAAAAAACATCATTTGTTATTATATGATAAAGAGTCACTACACATAAAGCCAATAAACCATCATCGCTTATTGCTTTACAGTCATTCATTTTACTTAGAGCGTAATGTTGAACCATGGTATTTATTTAAACAAACAAGTGTCATTAGATCTGGGATTCATATCTAGGCTTATGCATCTGTGCTCTTCAGAATATTTGTATACATTGTACAGACTACCAGTTCATAACTGAAATGTTAATCCTAAATATAGTATCTAACAATTGATATATGAAAGAGACTAATTATAACCAGTTGCTTTATCATGCTGATTAATTGTTCAAAGTTGTAATGTTAGTGTGAGATATATTCATCTATTGAGAACATACATGGGAGCCCCATATGTCTTGAGCAATTGGATTTCCACCATTGCAGTATACATGGTTTGGCTTTAGCAAGCAAAAATCCAATCACTTCTACTACACGTAGTGAGTGATCTCTCTAATGTCACTTGTATCCTGGAGTGCAAGTTCCATAGAGAGGGTTATGCGAGTCTCTTTTGTGTTCTGCTGTGGTTGCCAGACTGAATGCCAGAAAGTTTCCAGTATCTGGCATAGCCATAAAATGTAAACTATGTTTTCTTTGAAAAGTGTCCTCTGTAGAGTAATTGTGGGCTATTCATACTATTTTGTAAGGAGTTTTCTATGATGACCCAACCAGGTGTTTCCAGTTCATCACAAAACTGAAATGCCAGGAATTGTATGTGTTAAGCTACATGATCAAGTTCTATTCATGGTAATCACAGTCTTCCAAAGGACTTTGCAGCATACACTCTAAACATGGCTATCTTTAGCTTTTCACATTGTCAAACATAGGTCCTGATTTAGAGTTTGGCGGAGAGGGTTACTCCATCGCAAATGTGACAGATATCCCATCTGCTGCATTAAATCCCATTATAGATGGTAATAAGGTGGGCAGGATATCTGTCATGTTTGTGATGGAGCAACCAGTCCACCAGACTCTAAATCAGGCCCATAGTCTTTAATCTGTTTATGCTTAGCACTATAATGAGGTACTTTAAGTGGTATAATACAGAATTTTTAGTTAAAATCAGGCAGTCACAACCAGTTTGATCATCTGTAATATGCCTCAAAGTGAAATCTGTAATATTCTCCATTTCACAAATTCTCTGTGCATATGTTCTATCGAAATGTTCAGATTTTCTTTTATCCTGGCATGAAACTCACTCCTCAATAGTATCCACAGATATTTGATTTTGGATGATATCCATTTGATAGGTTAGTCTGTGAGAGAGTTTACAGTAGTGTTTGTATTCATTGATATTGCTTCACGCTTTAACCAGTTTATTTTATAGCCACAAAAGAACAAAAATTCAGAAACAGTCTGCATTATGGAGATAGCAGGTGAGGACAGCACCTGCAAAATATTGTCTGCATACAACATTAATTTGAGGTCACTGACTGGATTGGTAGTGCCCTTGATAGCTTCAGCACAGTGGATGACAATACCTAAACGTTCTAAGGATAGAATATAGCCTGGGCTATACCGGCCATTAAAGGCCTGCTCCAGCTTTAACAAGGGAGCAGGACTTTAATGACTGGTATAGCCCAGCTACGAAGGGATATTAGGATATTAGAACCTTCCACCACTAGAGGGCAGAATGTTCTAATAAAACAAAGGCGTTGGAAATGGCCCTTCTGCAGGGTTATCCCCAGACTTTTTGCCTTCCTCCTTCTCTTTTTCTGACCTCATTTTTGCTGGTTTTTAAACTCTGCGCACTTTACCACTGCTAACCAGTGCTAAAGTGCATATGCTCTCTCCCTTTAAACATGGTAACATTGGATCATACCCAATTGGACTATTTAATGTACTTATAAGTCCCTAGTAATGTGTACTATATGTGCCTAGGGCCTGTAGATTAAATGCAACTAGTGGGCCTGCAGCACTGGTTGTGCCACCCACTCAAGTAGCCACTTTTACCTTGTCTCAGGCCTGCCATTGCAAGGCCTGGGTGTGCAGTTTTACTGTCACTTCGACTTGGCATTTAAAAGTACTTGCCAAGCCTAAACCTCCCCTTTCTCTACATATAAGTCACCCCTAATGTGTGCCCTAGGTAACCCCTAGGGCAGGGTGCTGTGTGGGTAAAAGGCAGGACATGTACCTGTGTAGTTACATGTCCTGGTAGTGTAAAACTCCTAAATTCGTTTTTGCACTACTGTGAGGCCTACTCCCTTCATAGGCTGACATTGGGGCTGCCCTCATACATTGTTGAAGTGGTAGCTGCTGATCTGAAAGGAGTATGAAGGTCATATCTAGTATAGCCAGAATGATAATACAAAATCCTGCTGACTGGTGAAGTTGGATTTAATATTACTATTTTAGAAATGCCACTTTTAGAAAGTGAGCATTTCTCTGCACTTAAATCTTTCTGTGCCTTACAATCCACGCCTGGCTAGGTTTAGTTGACAGCTCCTTGTGCATTCACTCAAACACACCCCAAACACAGGGTAATCAGCCTCACTTGCATACATCTGCATTTTTAATGGGTCTTCCTGGGCTGGGAGGGTGGAGGGCCTGCTCTGACACAAAGGACTGCCTCACCCCCTAGTGGGACCCTGGCAGACAGGATTGAACTGAAAGGGGACCTGGTGCACTTCTAAGACACTCTTTGAAGTCTCCCCCACTTCAAAGGCACATTTGGGTATAAAACAGGGCCTCTGCCCTACCACCTCTGACACATGCTGGAGAAGAAACCTGAACAAGAACCTGCATCCTGCCAAGAAGAACTGCCTGGCTGCTCAAAGGACTCACCTGACTGCTTTCTACAAAGGACTGCTGCCTTGCTGTTGGCCTGCTGCCTTGCTGAACTCTTGCCTTGCTGCAGAAGTGCTCTCCAAGGGCTTGGATAGAGCTTGCCTCCTGTTCCCTGAAATCTCAGGACCAAAAAGACTTCCATCTTTCAACTGGACTCCTTGTGCGCCAAAAAATTAGACGCACAGCTTTCTCCGCGGTGAAAAATTCACCGCACGCCGATCCAGAAAGACGCCACTCGACCCCGCAAGGAAAAGATCAACGCGACGCCTGCGGTGCGACCGGAACTTCGACGCACGGCCCGCCTGGACAACGCCGCCCGACTTCCAGAGAGGAAATCGACGCGACGCCTGCCGTGAGGGAGAAAATTCCACGCACAGCCCACCGGAACGATGCGCAGCCGGACAACAAGCCCAGGATTTCACGCACAGTCCCCAGGACATCTGGGAACCCCGCGACCCACAGAGGAGACCTGTCTGCGCGCTGGAAAACGACGCACAGCTTCTCCGCGTGCAAAATAACAACGCAAGTCCGTGTGTGAAGAGGCGAAACCAACGCACACACCATTTTTCCACGCATCTCCTCCTCTGCGGCCCTTGCGGAGATTTTCCACTCCAACCCAGGTACTTTGTGCTTGAGAGAGACTTTGTTTGCTTTTTAAAGACTTAAGACACTTCATATCACTTTTCAGTGATATCTCTACAATTTATAATTGCATCTTTGATCGTTTTGACCTGCAAATACCCAGATAAATTTTATATATTTTTCTAAACACTGTGTGGTGTATTTTTGTGGTGCTATATTGTGTTATTGTATGATTTATTGCACAAATACTTTACACATTGCCTTCTAAGTTAAGCTGCTCAGTGCCAAGCTACCAGAGGGTGGGCACAGGATGATTTGGATTGTGTGTGACTTACCCTGACTAGAGTGAGGGTCCTTGCTTGGACAGGGGGTAACCTGACTGCCAACCAAAATTTCTAACATTGGTATCAGCGGTGAGGATAGGACTTGTATTTGTGCAGTGACACACAGTAGCTAAGTATTTCACTATCTACCCACAGTTGAAGGTCAACTTGATTTTTATCTCTTTTTGCAAATTCGTTTTTCCTGACAATTTAAAAAAACTAAATCCTCACTCAACATGTCTCTGGCTGGGTCTCAAGCAGGAGATTTTGACCTAGCCCTGGTGGAGACATATACTGTCAAACAGCTAAAAAGGTTCTGCAGGGAGATGAGTGTACCCACCCAAGGGGCCTCCAGAAAGGAGGACTTTCAAGTGGCGCTGAGGGCCTGGGCAGAAGCCCATTTAGAGGAGGATGATGAGGAAGAGGAGCCAGAAAATGGCCCCTCAGAGGATTTTTGGCCACCAGTGGGTGATGTTACCACTGCAATTGTGCCCCCTTCCAGACCAGGGAGCAGTGTCTCTGAGCAAGGCCTGACCGCAGAGGAAAGGAGGGAAGAGAGGGAGTTCCAATTGCAAATGGCAAGACTGAAAATTGAGGCTCAACAGGAGGAAAGAAGGGCAGAGAGAGAAGCCAAGCAAGCTGAAAGAGCTGAAGCTGCAGCTGAGAGAGCCTTGGCTGAAAAGAAACTTTTGTTGGATCATGAACTGAGTCTCAAGGAGCTGGATCTTAAGGCAAGACAGTCTGAATCCAGCAGTAATGGTGGCAGCATACAGACAGGACCTGCTGGAGAGAAGAAGGTTTGTATACCCAAAAATGTGGTGCCCAGTTTTGTGGTGGGAGATGACATAGATAAGTGGCTAGCTGCTTATGAAGTTGCACTAGAGGCTTATGAGGTTCCTGAAGGGCAATGGGGTACAGCAATGTGGAGTTATGTACCAGTACTGGGGAGGGACACACTTCTCACACTGGATCCTAAGGATAGAAACACATACCCACTTCAGAAAGCCATTTTACTTGCCAAGTTTGGGCTGACCCCTGAGGGATACCGTCAGAGGTTCAGGGACAGCACCAAACAATCCACACAAACATGGGTAGATTTCTTTGACTTTTCCAGTAAGGCACTGAATGGATGGGTGCGGGGCAGCAAAGTAGATGATTATAAAGGGTTATATGACTTGATTCTGAGAGAGCATATACTCAGTATTTCTTTTACAGAGTTGCGCCAGCACTTGGTAGACAGTAAGCTGACTGATCCCAGGAAGCTTGCTGAGGAGGCAGACCTCTGGACTAGCACCAGAGTGTCCAAAAAGGTATCTGGGAGTGACCCCGAGGAGGGTGGTTCCGGTTCCCCCCGACAGAGTGAGGGGGAGGTTAGAGATGACCCAGACCAGTCCCAGAGTATGGGGGGAGGAAAGGGCTCCCATGCCCCATCTGAGAAACAGGGTGGTGGTTCTGGTGGGCAGTGGCCCAAAGAACCCCAGTCCCAACCCCGCTGCTTTGAGTGTTCCCAGCTAGGACACAGGAAGGGGGACTCTGTCTGTCCAAAGAAATCACCCAGTATTGGGACCTCTACAGGGGTGGCCCATGTGGCCTTAGGGGAAAGTAGTCCCCAGGGGCAGGTCGTAGACCATGCCTTCATCTCCTTTAGTTTGGAGGTAGACTCAGAGGGTAAACTGGTGATCCCTGAGGGTGGGAGTCGTCACTTCGACCAGGTGGGAGTGAATGGGGTCCCAGTCACCACTCTGAGAGACACAGGGGCTAGTCTTACCATGATTGTGGAGAGACTAGTGTCACCAGAGCAGTACATCGGACAGGTGTGTAGAGTGACTCCAGCCATTGGGGAAGATTTCTTCCACCCCATGGCCCGGGTGTCCCTAGAGTGGGGTGGGGAGATGACCCAGAGGCGGGTCATAGTTAGTCCCCAGCTGCCCATTGACTGCATTCTGGGGAATGAGTTTCCCCTAGTGTCAGGAGAGCTGAGAGGGTTGACCCCTAAGGGTGCCCTGACAGTTCAGATGTCTGGCAGTACCACTCCCCAGAGGAGGGTATGTGAGACCAGATTTGGAGGCACGGTGAGGAAGGACTCACCCCTGTCCTCTGTTCAGCCTCAGGATACAGATCCTGGGCTGAGTGACCGGTAACAGGGACCCACCCCTGAACTGGTAAGGATGGAGAAGGGGTGCAAGACCCCTGGGCTACTGCCCCCCAGTTGGGGATGCTTGGGAGCTCCCTACTAGACCCCCAGTTGGAGGAGAAGCTCATCCAACGGCCCCCCCCAGGGTCTCCACTTAGCAGTGAATGGTCTGGGGCCTGGCTCATGACAGTAACAGCTGTCAGTGGCGTCTGTTGGTTTCTGTCCTTATGGGCAGAGTTTTCCCTGGGTTGGGGACAGAAGTCAGACCCAAGGAATGGAACGGGCCACATCACTTTGATGGCCATGGTGGTACTGTCTGCATACTGGGATGCATCTGTGAGCATGTTAAAATTAGGAGCTTCACAGATGGGGTCCTCAGGTGGTGAGAAGGGTTCCCCATGGGCCAGTTCAGTGGCCCCAGAGAGTACAGACAAAGAAGCCTCATTGAGTTCAGAAAGGCGTAGAACTGGCAAGTGCCCCTGCAGTAGTGGGCCATTGTCCAAGTTCTATCGCCTTAAGCAGGGAAGTCCATCAGAGTGTTGATTAGTCTACCCTGGCTTTAGGCTGGAAGGGGGATATGTTGGCAATGGCCCTTCTGCAGGGTTATCCCCAGACTTTTTTCCTTCCTCCTTCTCTTTTTCTGACCTAATTTTTGCTGGTTTTTAGACTCTGCGCACTTTACCACTGCTAACCAGTGCTAAAGTGCATATGCTCTCTCCCTTTAAACATGGTAACATTGGATCATACCCAATTGGACTATTTAATTTACTTATAATTCCCTAGTAATGTGTACTATATGTGCCTACGGCCTGTAGATTAAATGCTACTAGTGGGCCTGCAGCACTGGTTGTGCCACCCAATCAAGTAGCCACTTTTACCTTGTCTCAGGCCTGCCATTGCAAGGCCTGGGTGTGCAGTTTTACTGTCACTTCGACTTGGCATTTAAAAGTACTTCCCAAGCCTAAACCTCCCCTTTCTCTACATATAAGTCACCCCTAATGTGTGCCCTCGGTAACCCCTAGGGCAGGGTGCTGTGTGGGTAAAAGGCAGGACATGTACCTGTGTAGTTACATGTCCTGGTAGTGTAAAACTCCTAAATTCATTTTTACACTACTGTGAGGCCTGCTCCCTTCATAGGCTGACATTGGGGCAGCCCTCATACATTGTTGAAGTGGTAGCTGCTGATCTGAAAGGAGTAGTGTTAGAAATGGGGTTTTTGGTTGGCAGATAGGTTGCCCTCTGTCCAAGCAAGAACCCTCACTCTAGTCAGGGTAATTCACACACAATCCAAAATCAGCCTGTGCTCACCCTCCGGTAGCTTGGCACGAGCAGTCAGGCTTAACTTAGAAGGCAATGTGTAAAGCATTTGTGCAATAAATCATACAACACCATAGTATAACACCACAAAAATACACCACACAGTGTTTAGAAAAATATAGAATATTTATCTGGATAATTGTAGGTCAAAACGATCAAAGTTGCAATACGAATTTGTAAAGATATCACTGAAAAGTGATATTAAGAGTCTTTAAGTCTTTAAAAAGCAATAAAGTGTCTTTCAAGCACAGAGTACCTGGTTTCTGGTGGGAAATCTCCTCAGAGGGCCACAGGAGAAGAGATGCGTGGAAAAAGGGGTGTGTGCGTCGTTTTCCGCTCAGCACACACAGACTTGCGTCGTTCTTTTCCACGCGGGGAAGTCGGGCGTCGTTTTCCGGCGCGCAGACAGTCTCTTTTTGTGGATCGCGAGGATTACCAGATGTCCCGGGTCTGTGCGTGGATTCTCCTGCTTATTTTCCGGCTGCGCGTCGTTCTGCGGGGCTGCGCGTCGAAGTTTCGATCTCACGGTAGGCGTCGCGTCGATTTCTCCTTGGAAGTCGGGCGGCGTTGTCCTTGCGAGGCCGTGCGTCGAAATTTTGGTCTCACGGCAGGCGTCGCGTCGATTTCTCCTTGGAAGTCGGGCGGCGTTGTCCTTGCGAGGCCGTGCGTCAAAGTTTCGCACTCACGGTAGGCGTCGCGTCGATTTCTCCTTGGAAGTCGGGCGGCTTTGTCCTTGCGAGGTTGTGCGTCGAAGTCTCGATCGTCCCGAGGGCGTCGCGTTGATCAGCGTCGGTGTGCGGCGTTTTTCTCGCCGCGAAACAAGCTGTGCGTCGAAATTTTCGGCGCACGGAGCGTCCACGTGAAAGGAAGAAGTCTTTTTGGTCCTGAGACTTCAAGGAACAGGAGGCAAGCTCTATCCAAGCCCTTGGAGAGCACTTTCACAGCCAGACAAGAGTTCAGCAAGGCAGCAGGGCAACAGCAAGACAGCAGTCCTTTGGAGAAAGCAGACAGGTGAGTCCTTTGAGCAGCCAGGCAGTTCTTCTTGGCAGGATGTAGTTTCTGGTTCAGGTTTCTTCTCCAGCAAGTGTCTGATGAGGTAGGGCAGAGGCCCTGTTTTATACTAAGTTGTGCCTTTGAAGTGGGGGTGACTTCAAAGAGTCTCTAAGAAATGCACCAAGTTCCCTTTCAGCTCAATCCTGTCTGCCAGAGTCCCAGTAGGGGGTGTGGCAGTCCTTTGTGTGAGGGCAGGCCCTCCACCCTCCCAGCCCAGGAAGACCCATTCAAAATGCAGATGTATGCAAGTGAGGCTGAGTACCCTGTGTTTGGGGTGTGTCTGAGTGAATGCACAAGGAGCTGTCAACTAAACCTAACCAGACGTGGATTGAAGGGCACAACAAGATTTTAGGGCAAAGAAATGCTCACTTTCTAAAAGTGGCATTTCTAGAATAGTAATATTAAATCCGACTTCACCAGTCAGCAGGATTTTGTATTACCATTCTGGCCATACTAAATATGACCTCCCTGCTCCTTTCAGATCAGCAGCTGCCACTTCAACAGTGTAGGAGGGCAGCCCCAATGTTAGCCTATGAAGGGAGCAGGCCTCACAGTAGTGTAAAAACGAATTTAGGAGTTTTACACTACCAGGACATATAACTACACAGGTACATGTCCTGCCTTTTACCTACACAGCACCCTGCTCTAGGGGATACCTAGGGCACACATTAGGGATGACTTATATGTAGAAAAAGGGGAGTTCTAGGCTTGGCAAGTACTTTTAAATGCCAAGTCGAAGTGGCAGTGAAACTGCACACACAGGCCTTGCAATGGCAGGCCTGAGACAAGGTTAAGGGGCTACTGAGGTGGGTGGCACAACCAGTGCTGCAGGCCCACTAGTAGCATTTAATCTACATGCCCTAGGCACATGTAGTGCACTCTAATAGGGACTTACAGGTAAATTAAATAGTCAATCATGGATAAACCAATCAATAGTACAATTTACACAGAGAGCATATGCACTTTAGCACTGGTTAGCAGTGGTAAAGTGCTCAGAGGTCAAAAGCCAACAACAACAGGTCAGAAAAAATAGGAGGAAGGAGGCAAAAAGTTTGGGGATGTCCCTGTCAAAAAGCCAGGTCCAACATGACCCCCCACCAGCCTAAAGCCAGGGGAGAACAATCACTATCCTGATGTACTTCCCTGTTTGAGGCGACAGAACAAGGACCCAGGCCCACAACAGCAGGGGCATGCTCCAGTTCTTCGCCTTCCTGACTCCAATTGGATCCCTCTGTCCATACTCTCAGGGCCCACTAAGCCCATCCATGGGGAACCTTTCTCCTTTCCTGCGGATCCCATCTGTGCAGCACCTAACCTTACATTGCTCACAGATGTATCCCAGGAGCAGGATAGTACCACCAGGACCAACACAGTGGTGTTGCCCATTCTATCCCCGGGGTGGGACACTTGTCCCCTCCCCAGGGATAACTCTGTCCACCCGGACAGCAAGCCACAGTGATTACTGACAGCTGCCAGGGATGAGAGCCAGGCCCCAGGCCTCTCAAAGCTCTCCAGCCACTGTGGCTGTGGAGAGTGGGGGGCGGTAGCCCCAGGTGCTGGGCACCCTTTAACCACTCTCCCTTCCACCAGGTCAGGGATGACAGCCTGAACCTGGTCCTCCCCTCTGGGGCTTTGTACCCTCCCTCCTGGAGCGGTACCCCCAGAGTCCAACATGGCCAGGGGGCTTACAGAAGTCGCCCTGTACCATTCCTCCACCAGTGCAGGGCTGTTAACCTGCCACTGGCCCTCCAACCTGGGGTCTGTACCTTCAGGTTGGACTAGGGCCCGGGGTGAGGCTTCCCTCCCCCTGCCCTCCCTTCTGGGGTCCAGCACCCTCCAACTAGGAGTGGCCTCCTCAGAAGACAACATGGTAGGGGCACTGTTATCAGTAGCCCCTCCCTCCAGGTCCGGGGGGACACCCTGAACCTGGTCTTCCAGCCCAGGGTCTGTACCCTCAGACTGGATCACCGCCTGGCAAACCAGGACTTCCTGGGAGGCACACCTACCCCCCACCAGGTCAGAGTTTAACCTCTGCACCTGCCCATTCAACTCAGAGTCACCACCCTGAAGTTGAACAATTGCCTGGCACGCCAGGACTTCCTGGAGGGCACACTGACCCTCCACCAGGTCAGAGTTTAACCTCTGCACCTGACCATTCAACTCAGAGTCACCACCCTGAAGTTGAACAATTGCCTGGCACACCAGGACTTCCTGGAGGGCACACTGACCCTCCACCAGGTCAGAGTTTACTCTCTGCACCTGACCATTCAACTCAGAGTCACCACCCTGAAGTTGAACAATTGCCTGGCGCACCAGGACTTTCTGGGAGGCACACCTACCTCCCACCAGGTCAGAGTTTAACCTCTGAGCCTGGTTCCCCAACCCAGGGTCACCACCCTGAGGTTGGGCAATTGCCTGGCACGCCAGGACTTTCTGGGGGGCACACCTACCCCCCACCAGGTCAGAGTTTAACCTCTGAACCTGGTCATCCAACCCAGAGTCAACACTCTGAGGTTGGACAATTGCCTGGCACAGCAGGGCTTCTTGGGAGGCACACCTACCTCCCACCAGGTCAGAGTTTAACCTCTGAACCTGGGTATCCAACCCAGAGTCAGCACTCTGAGGTTGAACAATTGCCTGGCACGCCAGGCCTTTCTGGAGGGCACACTGACCCTCCACCAGGTCAGAGTTTAACCTCTGAACTGGGTCATTCAACTCAGAGTTACCACCCTGAAGTAGAACAATCGCCTGGCACGCCAGGACTTCCTGGAGGGTACACTGACCCTCCACCAGGTCAGAGTTTAACCTCTGAACCTGGTTCTCCAACCTAGGGTCACCATCCTGAGGTTGGACAACTGCCTGGTACACCAGGGCTTTCGGGGGGGCACACCTACCCCCCACCAGGTCAGAGGTTAACCTCTGAACCTGGATATCCAACCCAGAGTCACCACCCTGAGGTTGAACCATTGCCTGGCAGGCCAGGACTTTCAGGGAGGCACACCTACCTCCCACCAGGTCAGAGTTTAACCTCTGAGCCTGGTTCTCCAACCCAGGGTCACCACCCTGAGGTTGAACCATTGCCTGGTATACCAGGACTTTCTGGGGGGCACACCCACCCCCCACCAGGTCAGAGTTTGACCTCTGAACCGGGTTAGCCAACCCAGAGTCACCACCCTGAGGTTGGGCAATTGCCTGGCACCCCAGGACTTTCTGGGAGGCACACCTACCTCCCACCAGGTCAGAGTTTAACCTCTGAACCTGGCCATCCAACCCAGAGTCGACACCCTGAGGTTGGACAACTGCCTGGCACGCCAGGACTTTCCGGGGGGCACACCTACCCCAAGGGCCACACAAGAGTCTGGTTGGCGCAGGTCTCCCGACCTCTGCCCATCCGGCAGAGTCTGGGTTTCCCCCAAACCAGAAACGGTCTCACCTGGGTCATTCCTGGGGGGCTCTGCTCTCAGAGCTGACCCCTGACTTTCAAGATCCTCCACTGGGGTCTGCCACCCCCTCTCAACCCTATGTCTGGACTTCTGCACCCCCTCACTAGGAGTGGTACTGCCAGACACCAGAACTGTTGGGATGCTGTCTACAGTCATCCCCCCAAGTTCTTCTGACACTGCGGGGCTTCCCTCAAAAGGTGGCCCTACGGTACAGGTTAGGCTCTGAGACCTACCTGGGACACTACAATCCTCTCCCACCTCACTTGGTCGGGAACCACCTAGACCACTCCCTTCAGGAGCACCCCCAAATGCCTCTTCAGACTCTCTGGTACTCACCCAAAAGTCTGCCTCCACTGTAAGTTCCCTGGGGTCAGAGAACTCACACTCCACCTGGTGTTGGCGTAGCTCTGGAAAATAAGGACCAGACATATGCTCTCCAGCAATTACATCACTCTGCCCTTCACATGTATTAACCACAGTACCCTTCACCCAACCACCTAGTAACTCAGCCTTGGAAAAGCACTCTACATCACCCTCTTGAGACTGGTGAGACAGTTTTTGTCTGTCCCTGACACTCAACCCAAACTCTTCTGGGATGTCTCTACACTCTATATCCAGGACGTCCACCAGGGGGGAACCCTTTTCTCTGTCACTCTCTGCTAGAGTCAGTAAAGTGTCCCTCCCCCCAGTAGGAATATGACTCCCTGTGCCAGTTCCCCAATTCTTCTCAGGGACCCTGTGCATAACGGGAACTACCTCATACCCTTGAACTGCCTGGGGTGTGTCAACTCCCTTCTTCAAGTTGGGCACCACATCTCTGGGCTTGTGCCCTTCTTCAGCAGTACTAGATGCAAGATTTTTGCTGCCACCATCTGAACTGGACTCAGCCCTTCCGGCCTCCAGTTTCAGCTCTTTACAGCTCAGCTCTTGAGCTGCAATCTTTTCTTCTTCCAGGGCTAAGAGACTTGCTGCCTCAGCCCTTTCAATAAACTCATCTAGCTCTTCCATCCACCGTGCTTGAGCCATGAGCCATTCTTTTTTCACTGGGTCTCTTTCCTCATCTGAGTCGTCCTCCTCCTCCTCTGAGGGGTACTTAGTCATTTGGTTTCTTGCTGCCTCTCTCTCTGCCCATCTGTCTTCCTCCCAGACTATGTAGGCATGTAGCATCTCTGCTTTAGTAGATCTCTTTGCTACAGGAAGGCCACATTCTCTGCAAAGCTTCCTTAGGTCAGCCTTAGTGAGGTGGTCAGTAGGCAAAAAGAATAAGTAGGTAAGCGATCCCATTCTGATAGGATCTTACCAGCAAAAACCAAAATCCAAAGTCCAAAATATCAATAGTATATCCAGGAGGACATCAGAGACCAAAAGTCAAAAAAGAGATAAAAAATCAAGTTGACCTTCAACTGTGGGTAGGTAGTGAAATACTTAGCTACTGTATGTCACTGCACAAACACAAGTCCTATCCTCACCGCTGATCACCAATGTTAGAAATGGGGTTTTTGGTTGGCAGATAGGTTGCCCTCTGTCCAAGCAAGAACCCTCACTCTAGTCAGGGTAATTCACACACAATCCAAAATCAGCCTGTGCTCACCCTCCGGTAGCTTGGCACGAGCAGTCAGGCTTAACTTAGAAGGCAATGTGTAAAGCATTTGTGCAATAAATCATACAACACCATAGTATAACACCACAAAAATACACCACACAGTGTTTAGAAAAATATAGAATATTTATCTGGATAATTGTAGGTCAAAACGATCAAAGTTGCAATACGAATTTGTAAAGATATCACTGAAAAGTGATATTAAGAGTCTTTAAGTCTTTAAAAAGCAATAAAGTGTCTTTCAAGCACAGAGTACCTGGTTTCTGGTGGGAAATCTCCTCAGAGGGCCACAGGAGAAGAGATGCGTGGAAACAGGGGTGTGTGCGTCGTTTTCCGCTCAGCACACACAGACTTGCGTCGTTCTTTTCCACGCGGGGAAGTCGGGCGTCGTTTTCCGGCGCGCAGACAGTCTCTTTTTGTGGATCGCGAGGATTACCAGATGTCCCGGGTCTGTGCGTGGATTCTCCTGCTTATTTTCCGGCTGCGCGTCGTTCTGCGGGGCTGCGCGTCGAAGTTTCGATCTCACGGTAGGCGTCGCGTCGATTTCTCCTTGGAAGTCGGGCGGCGTTGTCCTTGCGAGGCCGTGCGTCGAAATTTTGGTCTCACGGCAGGCGTCGCGTCGATTTCTCCTTGGAAGTCGGGCGGCGTTGTCCTTGCGAGGCCGTGCGTCAAAGTTTCGCACTCACGGTAGGCGTCGCGTCGATTTCTCCTTGGAAGTCGGGCGGCTTTGTCCTTGCGAGGTTGTGCGTCGAAGTCTCGATCGTCCCGAGGGCGTCGCGTTGATCAGCGTCGGTGTGCGGCGTTTTTCTCGCCGCGAAACAAGCTGTGCGTCAAATTTTCGGCGCACGGAGCGTCCACGTGAAAGGAAGAAGTCTTTTTGGTCCTGAGACTTCAAGGAACAGGAGGCAAGCTCTATCCAAGCCCTTGGAGAGCACTTTCACAGCCAGACAAGAGTTCAGCAAGGCAGCAGGGCAACAGCAAGACAGCAGTCCTTTGGAGAAAGCAGACAGGTGAGTCCTTTGAGCAGCCAGGCAGTTCTTCTTGGCAGGATGTAGTTTCTGGTTCAGGTTTCTTCTCCAGCAAGTGTCTGATGAGGTAGGGCAGAGGCCCTGTTTTATACTAAGTTGTGCCTTTGAAGTGGGGGTGACTTCAAAGAGTCTAAGAAATGCACCAAGTTCCCTTTCAGCTCAATCCTGTCTGCCAGAGTCCCAGTAGGGGGTGTGGCAGTCCTTTGTGTGAGGGCAGGCCCTCCACCCTCCCAGCCCAGGAAGACCCATTCAAAATGCAGATGTATGCAAGTGAGGCTGAGTACCCTGTGTTTGGGGTGTGTCTGAGTGAATGCACAAGGAGCTGTCAACTAAACCTAGCCAGACGTGGATTGAAGGGCACAACAAGATTTTAGGGCAAAGAAATGCTCACTTTCTAAAAGTGGCATTTCTAGAATAGTAATATTAAATCCGACTTCACCAGTCAGCAGGATTTTGTATTACCATTCTGGCCATACTAAATATGACCTCCCTGCTCCTTTCAGATCAGCAGCTGCCACTTCAACAGTGTAGGAGGGCAGCCCCAATGTTAGCCTATGAAGGGAGCAGGCCTCACAGTAGTGTAAAAACGAATTTAGGAGTTTTACACTACCAGGACATATAACTACACAGGTACATGTCCTGCCTTTTACCTACACAGCACCCTGCTCTAGGGGATACCTAGGGCACACATTAGGGATGACTTATATGTAGAAAAAGGGGAGTTCTAGGCTTGGCAAGTACTTTTAAATGCCAAGTCGAAGTGGCAGTGAAACTGCACACACAGGCCTTGCAATGGCAGGCCTGAGACAAGGTTAAGGGGCTACTGAGGTGGGTGGCACAACCAGTGCTGCAGGCCCACTAGTAGCATTTAATCTACATGCCCTAGGCACATGTAGTGCACTCTAATAGGGACTTACAGGTAAATTAAATAGTCAATCATGGATAAACCAATCAATAGTACAATTTACACAGAGAGCATATGCACTTTAGCATTGGTTAGCAGTGGTAAAGTGCTCAGAGGTCAAAAGCCAACAACAACAGGTCAGAAAAAATAGGAGGAAGGAGGCAAAAAGTTTGGGGATGTCCCTGTCAAAAAGCCAGGTCCAACAAGTAGGAAGGTCATATTTAGTATGGCCAGAATGGTAATACAAAATCCTGCTGACTGGTGAAGTTGGATTTAATATTACTATTTTAGAAATGCCACTTTTTGAAAGTGAGCATTTCTCTGCACTTAAATCTTTCTGTGCCTTACAATCCACATCTGGCTAGGTTTAGTTGACAGCTCCTTGTGCATTCACTCAGACACACCCCAAACACAGGGTACTCTTCCTCACTTGCATACATCTGCATTTTGAATGGGTCTTCCTGGGCTGGGAGGGTGGAGGGCCTGCTCTGAAACAAAGGACTGCCACACCCTGGCAGACAGGATTGAACTGAAAGGGGACCTGGTGCACTTCTAAGCCACTCTTTAAAGTCTCCCCCACTTCAAAGGCACATTTGGGTATAAAATAGGGCCTCTGCCCTACCACCTCAGACACTTGCTGGAGAAGAAACCTGAACCAGAACCTGCATCCTGCCAAGAAGAACTGCCTGACTGCTTTCTACAAAGGACTGCTGCCCTGCTGTTGTCCTGCTGCCTTGCTGAAATCTTGCCTTGCTGCAGAAGTGCTCTCCAAGGGCTTGGATAGAGCTTGCCTCCTGTTCCCTGAAGTCTCAGGACCAAAAAGACTTCTATCTTTCAACTGGACTCCTTGTGCGCCGAAAAATTCGACGCACAGCTTGCTCCGCGGTGAAAAATTCACCGCACGCCGATTCGGAAAGACGGCGCTCAACCCCGCAAGGAAAATATCGACATGGCGCCTGCGGTGCGACCGGAACTTCAACGCACGGCCCGCCTGGACAACGCTGCCCGACTTCCAGAGAGGAAATCGATGCGACGCCTGCCGTGAGGGAGAAAATTCCACGCACAGCCCACCGGAATGACGCGCAGCCGGACAAGAAGCCCAGGATTCCACGCACAGACCCCGGGACATCTGGGAACTCCGCGACCCACAGATTAGACCTGTCCGGGTGCCGGAAAACGACGCACGGCTTGTCCGCGTGAAAAATAACGACGCAAGTCCGTGTGTGAAGGGGCGAAACCGACGTACACACCATTTTTCCACGCATCTCCTCCTCTGTGGCCCTTGCGGAGATTTTCCACTCCAACCCAGGTACTTTGTGCTTGAGAGAGACTTTGTTTGCTTTTTAAAGACTTAAGACACTTCATATCACTTTTCAGTGATATCTCTACAATTTCTAATTGCATCTTTTATCGTTTTGACCTGCAAATACCCAGATAAATATTATATATTTTTCTAAACACTGTGTGGTGTATTTTTGTGGTGCTATATTGTGTTATTGTATGATTTATTGCACAAATACTTTACACATTGCCTTCTAAGTTAAGCCTGACTGCTCATTGCCAAGCTACCAGAGGGTGGGCACAGGATAATTTGGATTGTGTGTGACTTACCCTGTCTAGAGTGAGGGTCCTTGCTTGGACAGGGGGTAACCTGACTGCCAACCAAAGACCCCATTTCTAACAAAAGGCCTTACAGGGCCCGAGGGGATTGAAATCCCCTCTGGCTCCTTGAAGCCTTTGTTCACACCTACTCCTGTGAACACAGAACATTGAAATGTTGAGGCTCCGGTCTTTTACCAGCCATTAGAAGCCTGGAGCACTCCATTGTCTAGACAATGGAGCTCCCAACATTCCAATGCTCTAATACATTTTACCCCATTGTTCTAAATTGGTGTTGGATTTTACATGTGTTCTGTTTTACCTTTATTACTGTTTGAAATGCTTTATACATACTTTACACATTGCCTCTAAGGTAAGCCTGTCTGCTTCGTGCCAAGCTACCACATGGTTAAGCAAAGGCTCCTTTGAGGTTTGCTTGTGTTTCACCCTGACAACAATTGTGGTTGCTGCTTGAGTAGGGTTTACATCCTCTTCCTTCAACCAGTCACCCAATTTCCTACAGGAACAATCTGCAGAATAGAGCATTAACACATATGAAGATTTTGTAAATCTTTTTGCATTTAGAAGTGATAATTATCTTGCTCATGAACCATGCTAAGCAACATTAGGATGGCATTTTAACAGTGCAAGAAGCGGAAAATGAAAATTATGACTTTCCCTTGTCTAGCCCCCTCTACTTCTAAGTGCCTGTCTGACCATGGGGACATAACACTCAAGATGTGGGAATGCATTTTAATATTGGCGATGTCTCTATGTTCTAAAGTTAACAATAACTATTTACGCTAAGAAAGTGTTAACCTGGCTACTATGTATGCTGAGATATATATATATATATTTATATATATATATATATATATATATATATATATATATATATATATATAGATATATATATAGTAAATGTGAAACGGGTATCTCTATCCTACTAAAAGTCTAATAACGTATCTATTGCCTGAATTTTGAAAAAACAGCATTTCTGACCAACAAGATCTTTTTAAAATGTACAAGACCTCTTTTATGAGTTGTAAAGTCATACTGAAGAGTTTTGCAAAATGTTGTTAATGGCCAATAAGAGGGCATGTGAAAGGGTGCCTCCCAAATTGTAATGTAATTTATCAATGAGTTAAGACTATAATTGCTGTCACAAACCATTGATCAGGTTCCATTACCAAAGTTAGGGTGGTTACTGATTTACAAAGGGGAAGCAGACCGATTAGGACAGCTTCCATTTTTGAAATTAGGTTGGGAGGCTTCTGATGGAGCAGACATTAGTCCACTGCGTGATATCCATGATGACTTCCCAGCATATTAGTTTTTAATTTTTTAATTCAGCACCTATCCATTCAAGGAGTTAGAGTTGCATTCAAAACATTACCATGCTGGGAAGGCAAACATAGTGATGGAGGTCTGCTGTGCCGAATTGGTCTCCATCCGTGTATTTGCAGACATTCTGATTTGTGAACTGTCCTTTGTACATTGGGCCATAGTTAGAAATTTAATTTTATTTGGCTCTTGGCTTTTTTGGTCTCAAGGAAAATGTTGAGAAAAGCAATTCAGTGGATGCTGCCTATAAAGAATTACAAAAACCAAACCTTATAATCACATTTTCACTGTCTACGTTTCAAATGTTATTCATCTTGTGGTCTACTGCTGCCCGCCAACATTGGCTTCTAGATTTTATTCACTGTTAAAGTGTAATGTTGCACCTAAGAAACGATCCAGTCACAGTAGGACAAGTTTTCTCTTTCACAGTGAATGATAGGTAGGGCAAGCTTGTGTGCTTCCAACTTACAGTCAAGAAATGTGACACTATACAAAAGGATGTCAACAAAAGACTGCCCCTCGGGAAATCCTTGTATAACACAGCCATGCAGGCTCTTGACAAGTGGAAGTGTATGATGGTCTATTTGTTGTTTCTGTGGGCAGAATCCATCCTCATGGCCTAATAGGAAGTGGATGGGGTATTATTACAACCACTTCTCCAATCGCATACATTCTAAGGTTAGGTTGCAACCCCAATCACGTATTGTTTAAAAAAATGTAATCCATAAAAATAAAAATAAAATCGGTCCGTGTTACCAGCAGTCACTTGCATCACCCTGGAGGCAGCCAGTGCACCTTAAAACTAATAAACTGCTGTGCTGATCCCAGGGACCTTGGTTGAGTGGGTTAAGGTGAATTAACCCTATGGGATTACAGGATAGAAAGACCAGTTACGAGTCTCCCTTGACTCAGGGACACCAGATTTATAGCTTGGGGTGTTCCTTGAAATTAGTATTCCCTCAAACTGAGCCACAATGGAAATTATTGTGACGCTTTAGGTAAAAAAGAGAAAATTACATCTAGGCAACATCTGGCACTGCCAGTGGGAGACCTTTGCCTATACAACGATTCTTTATTAATCTGATGAACATTTGTGGGAAAAAATGACTCTTAACGATTAACATACATTTCCTATTGCTACCACTACAAATAATAATAATAATAATAATGTTACTACTACTACCTCTACTACTAAACTTAAGAAGAAGAAAAAGAAAAAGAAGAAGCTAGAATATCAAGAATATGCATTGCCCTAGTATACTAGAGGAATGCGGTGTCTTATAAATTATGTTAAGGAATTGTGAGAGGCTAACCTACACCTCCTCAAACCTCATGTTCTGGAGGTGCTCGTGGGGCATCTGTTTCCATGAGAAGTTATTTTTTCCACATCCCACTGCCCTATAAAGGAGAGGGATTCGGGGCATTCTCCTAAGTATAAGAGTATCTCAGAGGACACGATTGTTTCATTCAGAAAGTGTTTTTTTTTTGTTTCCATGCCCTTTTTTGCCTAGAGAGACGCCCCAATAATCAAATTGTTAAGACGGAACGGTTGGGGGAGGGGGGGGGGGGGGGAGGTGGCCCTCTTGCCAGTGTCAAAATCTGAGATGTGGTTCCATGTTTTCATTGGTGTGAGAATCATGATAAGCCTGCATTGAGGAGACTTCAGAAGGAATGCAAATCCATGATGTCAGCTTTTATACGTGTACTTTATAAATGTAAAATTCCACCGATTCTGTGACTCGGGATTGGGATATATCATTTCTTAACGGATGAAATTGAACACCTAAGTGCAATGTAGATAGGCAGATTGCTTTGTAATTCTAGCATTTCAAAAACTCCGGTTTCGTAGATTTCCTGGAACTTTCCTGGCATTGTTGGTGAATCCATGAACAGTTGGGAAATTGCTTCAAATTGAGGCAGATTCCTAAAGGGGCACATTTCCAGCTTTGGAACACCAACCGTTGTTTTGGTAAATCGGGAATCAATGTCAGCTGAGTAGAGAAACTGAAAACCTATTAATCTGAAAAAAACCGGACACGGTTGAATAGCCTGAAACAGGTTCCACAAAATCTTGTCATATTGCACTCAGAATCTGACAGTTACCTTTTCTTCCACAGAATGGCACCATCCAGTGTGAGACCATGATCTGCCTAACACCAGACTGCCCATTGGATCATGTTCCTGCCTACGGGGATGGCAAGTGTTGCAAAGAATGCCAACGTAAGTGTGATCATGTCCTACTGTTATGTTTGCGGCAAAGCATTTGAACGCTGTTGTGGCCTGACGACCAAAGTAAAGACTGTATTGGAGTAGGAATATTGTGACCTGAGTCGAATTCACGGTGTACACTAACTTACAAAATTCCCATTTTTCGTGATCATCATGCACCGACCTGCACTGGGGTTGCCACTTTACCTTGATTACCGAAAGAATAAATGAAGCACTGACATATTTGTCTCTAGATACATGTCACTCCTTGAAATGTGGTTTCTCCGACTCTCGAAGGTTACTGCCAGAAGCGCTGGCTTGTCTTCTAGAGGTTATGGAAGAAGGAATTATACCCCTGGAGGAGATGCTGATAGCAGTTACAGGGCACCCCTGGGCGGATTCCACACCCAAAGATCTGAAGGCAGCATGATTTATTTACACTCGCCCCCGTGGCCTTCACAGAGGGAGTGATTTGATTCGATTTGCTTCCAGATAGTTATCATTTATTTAGAATGGCACAGCAGTCAGTATTTCTTTCTGAATATCAACCTGCCAAGCTGTGCTGGGTGCACGAGGACAGGGCTTTGGCTCAGCTATGTATTGTTAAGCACTTGCTATTAATTCAATCACTCATAGTCTGAGGTGGTTGACAGAAACGAGCGAACCTGGTGTTGTCTTGAATTATTCACAAAAGGCAGACACAGAGGGATGATCTAAACATGCAGCAGTTTTTTTCACTAAATAACACTTGCTGTATTTTGTTTAAAAAAAAACTTTTAAAGGGATCTCAACATGTTTGTCCTATTTCAAAGTCAATAGACATGCTCTGTGTCCATGTTTAAACTATTGGCAGACATGCCACAAAAAACAGTGACCTTGTTCTTAGTGGAGTATGTTTTCGAGGGGGGAGTTGTTTTGTAAATCCCTGCTTCCCTGGCCACTGTGGCATTGTTCCTCCGATCTAGATTAAGGGGCGATTCTCGTTTAATCTGAATCTATATTTTGATGACAAGGGGTAAGGAGTACAGACTGCTTATTGCCTTAAGGCCTCCTGACATACAGGTTAAACGTTTTATCCAGGTTTGACTTCTCTTCCTTGGTAAAGGGGAATCCTGAATTTGTTACCGAGAAAAACTTGATGGATTTCCCAAAAATTTGTAGAAAGATGTGTAACTTTCGGTTTTGAAAATGAACTATATCCTACATTTCTGCCATAAATCCACGAGCAGACAAGTTAAATCTATTAATACTGTAAAAAGAGCACGTTTTTCTCTACCTCGTGGGCCAATGCAAAAAAAAATCTATTGCAGAAAGTCCCACAGAAAATTTAAACAAGCATTGACAATGCAATAGCCACAGCAGTGAAACTTATTGGTTTTGCTAATTCTTCTTTTGTCTTAGCTACCTCATGTGAATGTGCGCGCATCCAAGTCTGCCATCCTGGAATGGGTTTTGAAGCTTTTCAAATGCATTAAAAATGGCTGCTGTGTAAACATGTGCATCCTGCTGGCCATCTTTGAAAGCATTTCTAATGTTGTAACAAATTATATTGTAAATGAATGCTGTCTTTGAATCCATTTTGGTGTCTTTAAATACAGCCTGTACAGAAATGACTGACATGGATGTAGCAACAAAACAGTCATGGGTGCTTGCCATGAATAGTTGTGCAGTGCACTTACAGGTGTTATCTTCAAATGGTTAGAAACTTTTTAAGATGGCCACCCACAAATAGCTTGGAGAGAGTCAAAAAGTGAAAACAAAAGAAAAAACAAGAAGCTTGAGGGACAAGATGAGTGTGAGGAAGAAAAGTGGGAAGAGAGGTAAACGGAAATTAGAGAGAAAGAGGATGGAAAATAGTCACTCTCAGGCACTGGAAAGCAAGATCTGACATCAGCAATGGAAGATTACATCATCCGAACATGCAAGTGTCATGCTCCAGGTGGAGATAAACACAAGAATAGGGAGCCATTGAATCAGGAGCAGGTCAGTGAAATAGACAACAAACCCAACCCATCATGAGCAGGCCTCACCTAAACTCCTCCCAAATATATATAATGTATCGCAAACAATAGGTGTTGTCAACAGATAGCCAAAGCTGTCTGTGGCTAAGAACCTAGATCCCCTTTTTCCACACTGTATATACATTTTATGGAACGTAAATGCCTACTGACTAGTCAGAGCAGGCTTTAATAATACTATTTATGTCTAATATTTAGGGCTTTAGGGCCTACCAAGCAAAGAGAATTTTGCAGTTTTGGAATTCATTTGTTTTGATCTGCCGAAACTAAAAATCTCACACCACTGCTATTCACATGTAGGCCAACTCAGTACCACTTCTTTATTAAGCTTAAGCAAGATTTGTTTGTAAAGTACTATTTAGATTTTTCCCTCTTATGCTGCTCAGTGTTACTTCCAACCCCTGTCACTTGCCATGCAGTCTTTTTTAAAGATTGTGTTCAGTTAAAGGATAGGGGGCGTTATCCTTAGATATTGCAGGGATTGATGCTGCACCCTCTCCATTTAAAGTATCCTTCTGATTCCATACTCCAAAGGCCCTCTTTGGATCAACCCTCCTTAGAGGTGGAGTGTAGATCTTCATCACATGATCTACACTGGATTCCCTGCTGGATTCAAGAGTGGGGTGCAAGTGGATCAGTGTTAAATAAATGGAACCTTGATGTGTAAGAATGTGATTCCAGATAACTAGAGCCAATGACTATTGGGAAATTGGTTATGCTTGTACTTATCAAAACGCACACAAAGTTAGAATATCAAATACACACCTCAATAGCATCAAATGGTTTGTGTGATCCATGCTCTGTTCCGACATCAGCATAATTATCACGTATGACACACTGCTATTACAGTCAGGGCCGGCTTTAGGGTGGTGCAAACGGTGCGGCCACACCGGTGCTGACCTGTATTTGGGGCGCTGACTTCAGGGGGGTGCTGTGTTTAGCAATAACTTACAAAACTTGGGATTTAAAAGCACCTCCTGAAAAGTTCCTTGTGTGTCCAGCCTTCAGGAAGAAATTAAAATGTCAAGATAACTCTTGTGATTAATGTTCCTGCTAGAGAGAGAGATGGAAGTTTTGTCTAGGAGCAGCTTTGAATTGCCAAAAAAGTAGCATAGAGGGTTAATATGCCTGCTGCAAAGAACAAAACTATATTTTATGTGGCTAGCTGAGTGGATTAGTAAAGCCAGCCTTTACAAGCGCTTTAAAACAAATGAATGAATGTGAAATGGGAGCTATGGAGAGATGAGTGGCTCATTTGCCAGGTGGTAGTGAGGGATCTGAGGAGTTGGTCATGGGGTGGGGGCACCAAAAAAGACTGTCACACAGGGCGCCACCAGCGCTAAAGCCGGCCCTGATTGCAGTACATGTTGCAGTTTGAATCCATGTATTTCTTTTGTGAGGATCTGTGTCCTCTAACAGCAGGGTCCTTGGAATAATGCTTCAGGGTGGACCAAAATACGGGGCAGTGCTGAAAGGCAAATCATGTACCCTAATACAGCACATTTTGTGATATTATTATGTAATTCTTATACATGGTAACACTGTGAAAAGATTTCTCCTTGGTGTAGTGTAGAATTAATAAGAGATATGACCCAAATACTGCAATAAGTAACTGAAAGATGACCAGTCAACCTTTGCGAATGGTTTCCACTGGGTAAGAACATGTGTTGCATTACAGTAACATTTGATTCATTTGAGGTAGAAATCTGCAGATTCTGTAGCAGATTGGAATATGTGGCAAATTTGGTAAATTGGGGAATACTCTGCAGCATAATATAGTTCCTGTGGCCCTGTCTATAGGGCAAATTAAGATTTAAACCTGCATGTGCTATTTACTGGAACTGTCTACGGACATCTGGTGACTTATGGAAATCAAAGGTTAGGTAGGTACTATGTGGTGCACTCAGATTCCTGTTGACCTGCTCTGCATGATGTCAATGGATGTCAATGCATGCCTCCCACAAAACTACTTCCTTTAAATACAGAATCTGCACGCACAACAATACTAGCATCTCTCACATTCACTGTTATGACACCATAGATATGTACTTAAAACGCACACACTCACACGCAATGTGCCATGTTAGAAATGGGGTCTTTAGTTGGCAGTCAGGTTACCCCCTGTCCAAGCAAGGACCCTCACTCTAGTCAGGGTAAAAGAGAATCACCCCAGCTAACCCCCGCTCACGCCCTTGGTAGCTTGGCACGAGCAGGAAGGCTTAACTTCAGAGTGCTAGGTGTAAAGTATTTGTACCAACACACACAGTAACTTAATGAAAACATTACAAAATGACACAACACAGGTTTAGACAAATAGAAAATATTTATCTAAACAAAACAAGACCAAAACGACAAAAATCCACAATACACAAGTCAAGTTATCAGTTAAAAACCAAAAAGAGAGGCTTCATGTAATTTGAAACACAACGCTAACGCTGTTAGCATGGAAATGTACCTGGGTGCGTCAAAAATAACCCAGCATAGGCAAGTGTGCGTCAAAAAGGTCTTGCGATGTGTCAATATCACTCACAAGCGAGACCTTGCGTTGTTTCTCCTTCATTTGGGTCAGTGTGCATTGTTTCTTCTCTCTGCAGGAGAGCGATGCATTGATCTGGTCAGCACTCTCGGGTCCGGGCAGGTCTTGCATCATTTTTACACGTCCAATGATGTTTGCGTCGGAAATCCAGCCGCACGATAATCCGAAAACCGCACAGCGTGGGTTGCGATCACACCAGCCATCGTCAGCGATGCTGCGTGTCGTTTCTCCAGCCGCATGCATTGATCTTTCTGTCGCGCTACAGGCGAGTGTCGATTTTCAGCCGCAAAGCTGGCAGTGCGTTGTGGATCGGAGTTGCGTTGATCTTTTCCCCGCTCGGCGGTCGGTGCGTGGATTTCTCACTCTTGGCCTGCCAGCTTCTCGTTTCAGGGTCTCAGGAACTGGATGGGCACCACTTGGCAGAGTAGTAGTCTCAGCAGAGGCTCCAGGTGCTGGCAGAGAGAAGTCTTTGCTGTCCCTGAGACTTCAAACAACAGGAGGCAAGCTCTACATCAAGCCCTTGAAGAGTTCATCACAAGAAGGAAGGCACACAAAGTCCAGTCTTTGTCTTCTAGCACAGGCAGAAGCAGCAACTGCAGGATAGCTCCACAAAGCACAGCCACAGGCAGGACAGCTCTTCTTCCTCAGCTCTTCAGCTCTTCTCCAGGCAGAGGTTCCTCTTGGTTTCCAGAAGTGTTCTAAAGTCTGTGGTTTTGGGTGCTCTTCTTCTACCCATTTTCTCCTTTGAAGTAGGCTTACTTCAAAGAAAAGTCTCTCTTGTTTGTGAAATCCTGCCTTGCCCAGGCCAGGCCCCAGACACACACCAGGGGTTTGGAGACTGCATTGTGTGAGGGCAGGCACAGCCCTTTCAGGTGTGAGTGACCATTCCTCCCCTCCCTCCTAGCACAGATGGCCCATCAGGAATTTCAGACTACACCCCAGCTCCCTTTGTGTCACTGTCTAGTGAGAGGTGCAACCAGCCAAACTGTCAAACTGGCGCAGACAGGGAATCCACAAACAGGCAGAGTCACAGCAATTGTTTAAGCAAGAAAATGCTCATTTTCTAAAAGTGCCATTTTCAATCACACAGTCTTAAAATCAACTTTACTAAAAAGATGTATTTTTAAATTGTGGGCTCAGAGACCCAAAACTCCAAATGTCTATCCGCTCCCAAAGGGAATCTAAACTTTCATCATATTTAAAGGTAGCCCCCATGTTAACCTATGAGAGGGACAGGCCTTGCAACAGTGGAAAACGAATTTAGCAGTATTTCACTGTCAGGACATATAAAACACATTACTATATGTCCTACCTTAACCATACACTGCACCCTGCCCTTGGGGCTACCTAGGGCCTACCGTAGGGGTGTCTTATATGTAAGAAAAGGGAAGGTTTAGGCCTGGCAAGTGGGTACACATGCCAAGTCGAATTTACAGTTAAAAACTCCACACACAGACACTGCAGTGGCAGGTCTGAGACATGTTTACAGAGCTACTATTGTGGGTGGCACAACCAATGCTGCAGGCCCACTAGTAGCATTTGATTTACAGGCCTTGGGCACCTCTAGTGCACTGTACTAGGGACTTACTAGTAATTCACATATGCCAATCATGGATAAACCAATTACATATGCATTTTGTATAGGGGCACTTGCACTTTAGCACTGGTTAGCAGTGGTAAAGTACACAGAGTAACAAAAACAGCAAAAACAGAGTCCACCACACATCAATAACCTGGGAAACAAAGGCAAAAAGTTAAGGGAGAGACCACAGCAAGGATGAAAAGTCTAAGATGCCTCATGTACCTGAGAGATCAAAGCTTTTTCGAAACACAGTTCTTGTAATCTCGCCCATTTTTTAGGGTCAAGCCTGCAAGTGCATGCGCTAGCGCATGAGTCTCGCATGCGAGACACTGTTGTGTTCAGTAAAGGGCTTGGAGCCCGCCTGTTGCTCACCATTTGTTGGTTTTCACCGCACTCTTCTTTATAGCCTCGTAATTCATCAAGGCATGTCTGGCATCATTTCCGTTCCTCTGTGTGGAGCATGCATCAAGCACTAATTGATTGCAACTTAATTGGTGCCCGTCTGCTGCTCCCAACGTGATCGAGGTACTATTTTTTTCCAACTTTCATTGCCCCGCAAACAGAAGGCTTGTGACTGGCAAAAATGTGCCCTGCAGGACAAACAAAATTACAGAGTTTTATTTTTTAAAGCTAACTTTATTTTATTTTTTTAAGTCGTCTTTTCTCAGTTTCCATTCGTGTTTTTTGTTTTTGCTCGTGGGCGCCATTCTCAAAAGATGACAATTAACCTGTTCAAAATATGCGAGACCTATTGCCTGCTTCATTAGCAGGTAAAAACGAGAATTGTACTTGAGCCTGCGCTGCAGAGTTATTTATCCATTGTTTATGTAGTCGGAGGTTCACAGATTTGAATATCAACAGATTTCATTCAGCCTTTTAATTTTACCAGATACAACTCTCGGGAATGCTTGTTTAGTGCAAGTGGAAGGTTTTGTGCCGAGTACAGGGTGCAAATGGTAATTCCTTGGCTGTCTAAGCATCGGGTCCTCTTTGAGACAAATGTGAGGCCCAGTGAGTGTGAGCGCATTGAACGATGTGGGGAATATCTAGGGAATATTATGTTAATGACGGAGGCAGAATTTGTATTCATATTTACTGAACATCACTTCCCATTGTACTCAGGATTTGAAATGGAAGCCTTAACTTAAGAATACTAACAAACATGAAATAGAACGATCAATAAAGAGCATTGTTTGCTCTGATGTTTGAAAAGCAGGTAGTCGGGTCTCCCGCGTTATTGTATGAATCTAGGGCATATTTTCCTGCTGTTCTTTCAAGTAAAATAATAGTTATTCATTAGTGTTTCTCAAAGACATTCATCTAGTTGCTATGGATTTTTAAAAAATCAATTCAAGGTTAGAGAAGTCAAATATAATATCACCACTCCTACACAGTTTAAAAGAAGATCCATTGCAAAACATCAATCAAAAGGCTTTCTGCATAGCTTTACTTTTTGAGGCAATATAGACTGACTTTATAAAATATCTTCCAGAGAAATATAAAAATAGAAGTGGTCCGCATTTTCGGCAGAAAGAACAGAGAACCTATAAAATAAAATATATCTGTCACAGCATGAGCTTGTGCATGATGTTTGCTTTGTAGGTGTAGCCATTACTGATAGAGCAAAGAATGGGTCTGTTGATGCTAATGTGTTAATGCATGCAAAGACAGGCATCTTAAGACCTGTTTGCATGTGTTAGCATAATAAAGCTCTGCTGATTGGGAGAGATGATGGGAGAACAAGAGAGAACGCAGCAGACAGAGAGTAAAAGAGCGATAGAGAATCTAGAGGGAGAGAGCACATATGATGGGGCGAGAGCACATATGATAGGGCGGGAGAGAATGCAGAAGTGGAGGAGGTGCATCAGATTTCAACAAGCAGTCCCGGAGAAGAAACCATTAGGACTACCTCGTGGCCTTACACTAAATGCAATGTGATGATTTGAGAGGGTAGATCGGCAGATGTTTTAGCGACTGGAGTTGCAATTCTGGAATATAGGAGGCACTCGGGGTTGGCATAGATACATTTTTCTTTTAAAATGAAAAGTACTTTAAAGAACACACAACCAAATACTACATGCAAAATTTCAAATATTTGTAAAATGCCAGATGTTAAAACCAACTGGAACTATAAAGGAATTTCATAAACTGCATAGGTTGCAGAAACACGTACCCTAAAAAAAAGTCAGAGTGAGCTAGTAAAAAACCCCTAAACACGTACTAGACTCTTATGTTCTGTGGCTTCTTGAACTATAGGTGCTCCACCAGTTCCTGACAACTAAAGGCACTATATCCATATTCGTGCCTGCAAACCATGAAAAGGTAAAGTGTTTATTATAAAGTCATGCCAAGTGTTTTACAATTTTAAAATCAGCCCTACTACCTTTGGCATTATATCTATCATGTTAAGCAATTAGGGGGCTTTTATTTTCCAGCTGTGCCAGCAGAGCAGACAATTTCACCGCTTTGCAGCTGGAAGCATGAATCTTAATAAGGTTGAAGTAGGAAAATATGCTAATTTATTAAATATGTGATTGAGCGGAGATAGTGCCAAATAGACTGCATATTTGGCTTAAGGGCCCACAAATTTGGGAACAAGACAGTGCATCTGACCCTCTGACGTCTGTACCATAAGCTAATCTGGAGATAACAGTAAAGCACAATTTACAAATATAGAGCCATATTCACAACAACAAAAATATGGTGGAGCTTTGCATTTTAACTTGAACATGCTTTTATTTATTTTTTTCATATTCATTCAGATTCCCAGAAGTGACTTATTTCTAGGTGTACACATTCCATGGTCCCATTTTTAGGGTTGAGCGCAAAGCACTCTGTCCCTGGTGTAATCTCTCTGTGGGCTTTTAACCACGCCCATGTCACACCTATCAGTTTGGTTGGTTCTTGGGCTAGCCTTTAAAATTTTTCTTGATTTAATTAGTGAAAGGCATGCATACGTCATGCCTTTTCCGGTGTTTAGCCTGCCTCGAGTGCACCGGCCAACTACTGAAAACATACGAGGCTCCTTGTTTTCTGGATGGTTTCAGGACTTTTTTTTCTCTTTATTTCACAGGCAGCGCGATCTCGCTGGGCAGTAGTCAAGCGCTTTGCATGACATTCACCCTGTTACATGGATATTTGCACTTTTGCCGGTTACATAGATAATTGCACTTTTGCCGATATGTTTATCTGCAAACGAACTTCAGTTTCCTTTTCTGTTCCTGCTTTGTGCTCGTGACGGCCATCAGCTCGCTATGTGAAACTGTTCTAATTTCCATTTCACTTTTGCCGGTTTCATGGATAATTGCACTTTTGCCAATACTTTTCACTGCAAGCAAACTTCAGTTTTCTTTTGTGTTTCTGCTTTGCATCCAATGTTGGCCGTCGGCTCGCTTATGTGAAACTGTTTTACTTTTCATTTTCAATTTATGTGGCAAGAAAAGTCTGGTTAGTTATGTGAGACTGTTTGACTTTTCATTTTCAGTTTATGTGGCAATAAAAGTCTGGTTAGGTGTTTACAACGCTAATAGCTTTAACTCAAGCAAATGCGAGACCCATTGCATTGCAAATGCTTGTTCTGAATTGCAGATATCTACATTGCGCAGATTACTGCATGGATATTGAAGCACTACTGTGAAAACATTGTTCCCATCCATCCAAATTAGGTACAATAATTCTTATTACAAGTGCATGAGAACATTTGTTTCTCTTTGCAAGCATCTGCTTGCTTAAAGAATGGACTTAGAATTGATGTTTTTTTATTGCACCTTGCAAATCCCAGGTGACATAAAGTACACACTTCCAGTTAAATTTAACAGATCAAATCTGCCCCAATTTAACAGATGACAAATGTTCAGTAAATTCTTGGACATGCAAATTCTGGTGTGGTCAATACCATTTTGGGGATAAAAATTAGGTGATATTTATCACATCTAATAAATTCAGAACACATCAGTGCCAAATTTTATTAGGTCTTACAATCATGCCCAAGAAGTGAAGCAGACAGCTGGGCTGACAAGTCGAACATAACAACAGGAATTTGTCATGTTAGTCTATGCTTTATTTCTATGGGAAAAGTAGATTCTGATTAGAATATTGACACCTTGTCTACTTGTGTTGCTTATGTTTGCTGAGATCGCCTTGTTGCTCATTTTTTGAAGGCCCAGAGATATTGAGATTAGCATGTTTGTGTTTTTGTTACATATGTTATGTTTGTAGTATTTGTATAGCATGAAGGTAGCCAAAAAGACAGCAGAGCACTTTACATGGTGAAAGCAAAGCATACAGACAATGAGTGGTAGGAGAGGTATCTGGTTAGTGGCTTAGTACTGCTTTGTGATGTAGTGATGTTTAATGAGGTGTGACTTCAACTCTTTCCCAAATAGAAGAGTTGTGGTCAGTCTCTATGAATATGTGGATGATGTTCTATGCCTGAGTGCATGGATGGAAAAGTCCTGCTGTCTTTTTTTTTTTTTTTTTACACTTCTTAGTCTTTATTCTGATTGGGGAGGGTGTTCTATTAAATATTGACACTGCAGTCAGTGTTATATTTCTATCAGATTAAGATAATTAAATAATGAAATTGTAACCCTTCTGTATTTATTGAGTAGGGTTTAGGGAAGTGATCCAAATCATATTAAGTCAATTTATCTAAATGTTTTCAATTTTTAATTTATATCAATTGTCTTAAACTCTCCCTTTATGATTTTACCATTCTTGTAATTACTATTACTCTGTCAGGCTAGAAAATAGGAATTGTTTAGTGTATTGAAAGGGGCATAGATCTAGGACCATAAAGGCTACAGAATTGCTGCTGTCGAGAATGGATCTGAGTTAATCCAAGGCAACTGCAAATGCTGTCTCTTTTCCACCATCTGGCTGAACGGTTTCAGGAAAGATGTGAGATATTTTCTGACTCCACAGAGAAGTTGAATAGGTAGACGATTTAGTTTGAAAGAGTACCCATTCGTATTGCTTCAGCTGCTGTCCTGAGTGTGAAGCATCAAATTGTGAACATGAATTGCACTATATGCACTCTAATTCTCTAAGAAGCGCTTGACTCATCTGAAAGCCATATGGTCACTGGTCCAGTGACCAACTACTTTTAATGTTGAAAGATTGCAGAGGGCCTCATTGTTAAGAACTTGTTGTAAAATGTTGTTAAATGATGTTGATGAAGAATATATATAAACTTCAAATTGTATACTATAAATAAGTGTGTCCTGGCACTAAATTCTAAGTGAATAACTGATTATGATGCAGGAGAAGTTATACTTTTAGAAACAGATATGTTATGAAGAGCTTAACATACCTTCCAATGATTGCTTTCGGCCTTAAGCATCACAACAACATTAATCCATAATTTTGGAGCCTGATCATAAAGTCTCTCTCGCCCTTCCTTCCCAAACTTAAGTCTGGAACAGTCAGGCCTAAGGCAAGTCCTTATCTCAATGTCCTTCTTGGAGTATACTGATGTATTTTGTCAGAAATAAATACTAGGCCCATTTGATAGTAGGCTGAGTGATTTAAACAAGCAGTTTTAAGAAGTGCTCTTTGATCAATAAGCAGCCAGTGTCGCTCTTTCATATTGGCAAAGGGTGAATCATATTTTCTCTTTGTGCTTATTACCTTATAAGCCCATTATTTGACATCTTGAAGTATTTCCAGTGTTTTTGCAGGTCATCCCAGGTACAAGTCAAGAGTATTACAAACATGATAACACCAGCTTGTTGGTCTGCTTGGTTCGTAACACTTTTAGGTGAATAAAGACGTTTCTTGATACCTGATAAACCTGTTTTATTCATTCTTAATTAAGAGTCTGTTATAACTCCCAGATTTTTTAATGTGGGGACCAGTTGAGGTGCTTCTCTCACATCCACCGGCCACAAACACCAAAACACAATAATTCTGTTTTGTCACTATTTAATTTTAGTGCATTTCTGTGCATCCAGTTCATGACTTCCTGCATGAAATGATTACTGTTCGTAGACAAAATTAATTTGTCAGTAATTAATATGACTATCTGAGTATTGTCTTCTTAGGGCATTGATGATAGTCCAAAATTCGGAATCAGTTTTTCCAGAGGGGAAATGTAAAGATTATTAAAAGACAGACATTGGATCGAGCCTTGTGGCATTCCACATGTTGAAGCTCTCTGTCTGTAGCAATGGGAGGCCATCGTAGCAGTTTGAGCATGGTGAGTTCGAAATGGGGACAACAAGCCAAAGCATTTCCTCTAATTCACTGGGCTTTTAATCTAGTTAGTAAAGTTGGATGAGAAACGTGTCACAGTGTGAAATGCAGTACTAAGATCCAATAAGACTGGAGCACTATGACCCTTGTCTAATGGTATACCTATGCCATCCAGCACAGCTACACTTGCAGTGTCAGTACAGCCAAGGGCCCTAAATCCAATCTGAGCTTTAACCAGTAACTTATTGTTTTTCATGTATTTAACCAATTGACTGTTGATTTCTTTTTTCACTAACTTTTGCAGGTAAAGGCAGACATGCAATGGGCCTATAATTAGTGAGTTTTTCCAGGTCAGCATTTGATTTCTTTAAAATAGGGAGAATTTGAACTTCCTTCCATGATTGTGAACAAGCATTCATAGCAATTGCTTGATTACATGATTCAATTGAAACTGGAGCTGCTGGAGCATGGATATAAGTTAAATATTGATTTAAGGATTTTGTGTTGCTATCTCACCAATGTAAAAATCTGTGCTGAGTTATTAAAATCCACATAGAATGTCATCAATATCCATTCAGTGATTAGACAATCATAATATAAATCAATATATGAATCAATGCATTAGGCTTATTGCATAAAGGAGAAGTCCATATTCTAAATCTCAGGATGAAATTGGGTAGGACTGAAAAAGGTGCCAGTCAAAACCCATAACAGTTCCAACTAGAGAGGTTAAAGCATAAAGTTTTAGAATCAAATGTCAAAATTAGTCAAAGCAGAACTTCCCATAAAGAGATGTTCCAAGAAACTTAGTATAGTCTCAGAGGAGCAAAGAATTGAGTAAATGAGCACCGAGAAAATCTCCTTCAGAAAGTCTGGGAAAGAATGTCCTAATCTACTCTGGGAAAACACCCTATTATAAAACAACATATCTAGACTTTTACAGCATGTTTCTTCTTCTTCTGCACATCAGTCAATCAGCAACCAGTGTCCTCATGGAAACATGAACATTTCATCATCATCTCACCACAAGAAGAAAAGTCCTCAAACTGTAATGTTTTAGTGAATAATTGTTTTCAAATACTTTGTACAGTCCCCTAAGAGTTCTCACCAATGACATTTGCTAGAGAAAACTTGAGTTCATGGTTAGGCTTCTGCATCATTGCCATTGTATGTTTTGAAACATTTTGCAGGAATAAACATAAACATTTTAATACATTATCATCTTCCACAAATAATATGCCTAAGGGGAGGTTGAAACTATCTTCTTTGGCTTTGAATTATCTGTGTTTACATTATTGTAGCTTGTCAAAAGTTTAACATTTCACATTCCTAACCTAGGTAAATTTTGCAAAATCTACAGCATCAGCTTTTCAAACTGATTACTTGCAAATATGCTAGTGTACTTCTCTCTCTTGAATTAAGCCATTGCATTTTCACCTGTGGCCTATATATTAATTCTGCACACTATTGCATTAATGATCATTATTAAAAATGCATCTCCAGTTCCCCTTAAATGGTTTTTAACCATCACAAATTCTTCACAGATAAAATCTCTAAAGGTCACTCATCTTCAGTTGATTATTTTCTCTTTCTTTTCAAACTCTGTTTCTTTCATATTTTCATACTCTATATTGATGCAATCATTTTTTGGTAATTCTCCCTTTATCTAGCAACACAGCAAGATAATGGACAGAGTGCTGGAGATTTTCAAACACTCACCCTCAGTCACAGATCTGGGTTAAATCCATTGTTCTTTTGCTCACTATGCTATACCAGTTTGAACCCAGCCATATGCAAATCAGTCTTGATGCTGTTCCCCATGGGAACAATCCTGCCCGAACTGTCAGCCCAGGTCCTCCCTGGATCAGAATCAAGCATCCTGGGACTGGTTTCAAGGTATCACCCCTCATCAGCCAGGCTAGATTGAATTCAGTCTGGGCATACCTTTGCCACTTAGGGCAAACATAGAAACACAACAAGACGATGGACGGAGTGCTGACACTTTTCAAACACTCACCCCAGTCTCAGATCTGGGTTAAATCCATCATTCTTTTGCTCACTATGCCACCCCAGTTTGGACCCTGCCATTTGCAAATCAGTCTTGACTCAGTTCTCTATGGGAACCATCCAGCCCAAACTGCCAGGTCAGGTTCTCCTTGGACTGGAAACAAGCATCCTGGGACCACTTTCGGGGTATCATGCCTCATCAGCCAGGTTGCAATTTTCTCCCTTTATCTGTCTGTTTCTTTCTCTGTTCTTTCTTTTCTCCAAAATAATTTTAATAGCTTTCTTAAATTCTGATGAGGTCAGGGAACAAACAGCTACTATTAGTATGGGTTCTAGTATTGGTTTGAGGATTCCTCCTCGTGCTTTTGCAGACGAGTTGCCAATTGCAGAAACTCCTTTGCCAAAACATTTGAAAACCCTAGTGGTTTTTTAAAGATTCTAATTCAGGTTTCAGGTTTGTAATGTTTTTCTTGTGCTCTAAAATGTTCTTACTCTCGTCTGGAATATAAGTGCAGCAATGCTGAAGCCTCAGCATCTTTTAGACTCTGTCTTTTTCTGCAAGCAAAATGTCTAGTGCTAATCGATTTTGCAAAAATATTGATCTAATTGTCACTAATTCTGTGTTAACCACCAATAAAGCTCCAGGAATACTATTTGGCATATTATCTAAAATACTAATTTTGTAGTCATTTGAAATCACTTCTGCACGTGGGGTGATTGCACCAAAAATGTTCCCTACTAATTGTGTTCTATCACTGAAATGACGTGTGTGCCTGTGGTCTGGTATCATTGTTAAAGCATCTATACTATATATGTGATACATGTATGGAAAAAGCAAACCTAGGTAGCAAATACCCTCCCAAACAGGAGGTAATTTGTAATCAGCATCTTGTCCACAAACTAAATAGACTGCTAGAATAACTGCTTCATCACACTGTAACAAAAATCATGTACCTCCTGGCAATTCAAATGTGTGCTCACAATTACTATACCCTACAGGTCTATTTCTAAGTTGGTTTCTTTCCCTGAAACCACAAACTTTTCCATTTTGTACCTTGTCTAATTTCTGTTTTGGGTAAATCATTTTTATTCTGTGTTAGTCTTCATCCTTTTTCCAAACATTTTTCAAAACATTTTCATCTCTGTTTTTACTGTGTGCAATGTATGATCTCCTTTCTTCTAACATCATGTAAATCTCTTTTCTGATGGTCTCATTAAACATGTCAGATTGTTTTTGTATGTCCTAACACTGTCTATAGGAAGAAAAGTTCTAAAGTAGTGCCTAGCCGTTGCCATTTCTTTTGCTTGTGGAAGTAAATTCGTGCTTTTCAGCAAATGTACTTTTGAAAGAATCATGACAAAATTAGAATTATAAAATTCAAATTGTTCTTGTCTATAGACAAACTTAGCAAAACACTGCAGGTAATAGCATATAACCAAGGTATGTGATGGTATGTTACCTCCTCCATAGCAGATGAAGGCAACTGAGTGCACACATAAGAATCTTTTGCATCTGTAGCTTGTGAGTATTTTTTAACTAAGTTACAATAAACATTTGTTGTTTAATATTACATGTAATCTACAAATGAGGCTTTCAATTTACCATCATCTATGCAATATGCATTAGTTGTGCTAGTAAATGAAAACACAGATTTTTCTGGTGTTGTGTATTGTTAGCGCACCTGACCTTAATAAGTAAACTTACAAGGGGACACAAATAGTTTGATGAACCTTTTGACTCGCAATTAAGAAGTTCTTACCATAGCTCTAGTACATAATCAATAATCAATACATGATAATCAACATTCATTAGTAATCAATAAAATCAATAATCAATGGAGTCAGTAATTGTCATGCACCATGACCTTTCAGTCATGAATAACCACACATTTAGTAAAAGTTTAGAATGTTTATTTCCCTATATTAACAACGCTAAGGTAATGTAGATTAATCTCCAGATCAAATGAAATACATACAGAAATAACACTGGTTGTCCAAAGCGGCGGAAGAAACGCAATCTAATCAAAGCTTGAACTGCAACATATTTTAAAGTTACGGTGCAAATCAATAGCAGAGTCAGCTGCATCAACAAGATGAAATACATGTAGTTAAGCAGAGAAATCCATCAAGCATTAGTCTCTTTTGTCATAAATTAGAATCCTTAACTAGCACCAGATTAGCATCAGCATGTTGGGCATCATGCAAAACAAATTTAGTAACACCAATTTAGAAAAACATCTAACTATGATAGAGTCATAGACAAAAACAGCGCAGGTGGTACCTAGAAAGAAAAGAAAATATGCATAATAATCACCTCTCAATTTATACCTATCCTCGGTAGGGGTCAGCAAGCAGAATCAGTCTTCGTCCTCAGAACATCAGTCGATCAGCAAGGCATCAGGTTCGCAATCAGGAAAATATGGGCAAAGTCATTAAGCATTAAAGTCAAGTACATCTCTAGTAAAGACGCATAAGAAAGTAATAACCTTTCGGTCGGGAAATGTGGGCAGAATGGCGGTCTTCTCTCAGAATGTTGGAATAATAATCTCCTCTCTCAGAATGAGCTTTGTTATATCAAAGTCATCTAAACTATCCGCTAATTCCCTATTGGTCAGTTAATAGTATGTTCACACTCTGTCCAATAAAACTATTATACCAAATCTATGAATTCTAATATTTCTCCATTCTCATACTGTATTGTTGATTGGTTCGTCTTGCGATGTTCTCATCATCCGGCTTGTCAGGTAACAATATTGTTGCAGCTTCCCCTCTAGTCAGTATCTTCATTGTTCTTGTCCTGGGAAAGTCAGTCGAACACACATTACACATAAAATGTTGCATTAGCAGGAACATCATCTCCTAGCAGCCAGTTCACACGAAAAGCTTCTGTTATGAGCACATTTAAACAATACAATAGACTTTTCACAGTTTAATTCACTTAGTCAGCATTTTTTACTAAATGCTAAGAAATACAGCTTTACATGAGGCCTGGCAAAATAGGCCAAGACACTCGCTAAGTTAAGGCCTACAATTAATAAGCTAAAGCATACTTCATAACCCTTAATATGACATATTACTGCATTAATCTAACACATATTAAATATTTCATAAGTGTTAATCATTGTTTAGTACACCTCGTTAACATTGGTGGCCATTCTTCGAGGTCACATTTTCAAATGTGTGCATTATTTTTCTACATTATTTCATTTTCTACATAAACTCATTATTCAAAATATATATAAACACTCATTAATAACTTCTCATTAAAACACCTGCGCTAGCAGTATCACTGGTACTGTTACCAATACTGCTACTAAAACTGTAACTACCTAGCTCTGGTTAGGAAACATGTTCATCTAAAGTCAGATATTTTCAAATGGATAAAATGTAACAGCAACAAGTTAATAAGTTCATTTTCTAAATTAGTTATTTCAACAACAGATTTTTGAAAAAAAACATTTTTTAGTTCTGTTAGTTCTTTCAGTTTTATTTACAGAAATCTTCATATAGTCATCCTCATCCTTACTCCGTCTTCTTCTAGAATGTTATCCTTACTCTTCCACTGGAGCCTAGGGAACCTTCTTAATTCTTTTTGTTTAGCAACTTATCAGTTGCTATTTCAGTCTACATCTTTCATTAAATAAAGTTCTTGAGACAAGTTTTGTTTCTTTTTTCAGCAGGAATTCCAATTACAGACTCAAAATAGTATCAGGGTGGTTTAGGTAGCTCTTTACTCAAATTAAGTGATTCTGATATTGATACATTCAGCACTTGGTTCACATAATAAGTCCATTCAGGTGCAGAATACCTCTGACAAAGTAATCTTGCTCTTTTTGATCTCCTGGGTGTTTGTTGATCTTCTTTTGTGTCATTTATACCGCTTGACTCTGTCTCCTCAGCAGTAGCCGTGGTATGCGCGCAACTGACGCACCTGCACTCAATTTGTTTTGACCATAGGTTCTTAGCCATTCAGCATTGTAAGTGACTCTTCTTGATCCAGTGCTTGTCCCATCACCTGGGTCTTCTTTTTGTTCTGGTGTTGATTCAGCTGTCACTTCAAGTTGAGCTCTTCTCTTCTTCTCCAGAAACTTCAGTACCACTTTGTGAGATATCTGGAAACTATACTGTTTTACCTGTGTGTAGTTCATCAACCTTTTCTTCTCTTTGCTGTTGTGCCTCTTGTGGTACTGGTCCTAGCTTTTGTACAACTTAGAGTGGTACATTCACCTGTGCTCTCTGTTCTGGTTCAAAGAACACTATTTCTTTTTACTGATCTCTGGTTCTCTGGGTATGCAAGGCATGCACCAAATTTGGTACTCCAGCACATTTCACAGCAGTATTCATGATTAAAATAATCTGGTAGGGGCCTTTCCACGTTGTGAGAAAGTCATTCTCATTTCTCTACAGAGGATGGACCTCACCGTGGAGCACAGACATGGGGTGACCCATGCCAATGTGGATGGACTTTCCAGGTTTTTTCTAATCAGCTGATGAGGACTACCAGGGTGTAGGTTAGCTACCCATCAGCTTTCATTCACCAGTGCTTTGATGAGAAAAGTGTATGGTAATTAGGTATGATTACAATTGGCAATGACAGAAACCTGCAAGTATCCTTGTAAGTCCCTAGTATATAATAGGACAGGGAGGTTTAGCGGCCCAGTAGATCTCCTCCACTAAATGTTCATTGCTGTGTTGCCTGCTGACTTTAGAATTAAAGGTGATCCAAAGTGGTAATATACCTTATTTTCACACGTCACCCCTAAGGTCTCCCCTAGGTGCCCCAGGGCTGGGGAGCAGTGTACCTATAATTAGGGACATTATAAAAGATGTTTTATATGCCCTGGTGAGGGAAAACTACCCCTTTAGGGGCATATTTATAAGCCCCTCGTGCCACCTTGAGCCACATTTGCTGCATTTATTTTGACGCAAATGTGGCATTCAGGTGGCATTTGCTCATGCCATTTACAATGTGGTGCAATGCTGGCATTGCACCACTTTGTATCCCTTGCGCCACAATATGCCTGCACAATGCATAATGTATGCAAGGGGGGCGTCCCCCTGTTAGGGGAGCTGAAAAAATGGCGTAAGGAAATCTAACAGATTTCCTTACGTAATTTTTTTACCACTTTTAACTCCTGCTCAGAGCTGGCATTAAAAGGGGGGATACCGTTATTTATAATGGGCCCCTATATACTCTGCAGGAGTAGCGCCAACATTTTTTTAGGGGCATTAGAATCATTTTTTGTGACGCTATTGATGTACCTCACAAGAGAAGCACCAACATTTTCATGCTACTCCTGCAAAGTACATCAAAAGTGTCACAAAAAAACAACTCTTTTGCCCCCTACCCTGTGCCATGGCATGCCGTATTTTAAATATTGCAAACACATGGTGGCAGTAGGGGGATGCCAAGGGGCACAAGGAAAGTGGTGCACTGGATGCAGCACCAGTTTCCTTAAATCTGCCCCTTAATTTTTCCCCATTGTAGATACTTTGCTCCATAAGCTAAAATTTTTATATTTCTTATAAGTATAGATGTTGCTAGAAAGGAGCTAAATGTGTCATTCAAGGACTCAAAAGATTGGTTATGATAATTCCAACAGCTTGCCATTGAATTTGTCATAACTATTGCATAAAAGAGTTTGTAAGGCTTTCTTTTCTGTGAGCCAAAATTCAGCCTTCTAACAGCCTCTTCTGATTGGTCAGCCTTAACAGGCTTAGCCAGGTTGCTTTGATGAGGTGAAAAGTGGCTTGCAAAGAGCAGAGGTTAACTGGTGGGGGAAGCTCTGCAGCTGCAGAGCATGGCCCAGGAAAAGGGCTGGGTAAATCAAACTGGGTTTCAAAGAGAATCGGACAGAAAGTAAGGCCAGCCAGGCCTACCCCTTCTTCCCGTGCCCCACACTCAGTTGGCGGCCAAGAAATTGAATTTGTAGATGTTCTGGAGTGTTAATGGAAATGAGCCACACCAGTAGGTTGCTTTAGCCAGGTCTTGCTCCTCTGGCAAGGAATTCTCCATCTTGGATTTTTAAAGTGCAGTGCTTTGTGGGACAAGAATATGCCACACTTTGGAGGAAGCTATCATGCTTTGGGATGGCACCCTGCATTTCATCGCATAGGGGTGCCTGCCTCCTTGTATTACCAGACCATTGAATAAATATGTGAGAGCTGCATAGCAACTCAGATCTGGTGCCGCCAGAAGAAGGACTGCCCTGCTGGAGCCCTGGTCTGCAACCAAAGGACTGCACTCCGAAGCAGTGCCCATGTTGCAGACTGGACTGACATACCTAAGGACTTTGCCTTGCTTCAAAAATACTAAGAAGTGGACTCACTGAAAGCAACAGGTTAATAGAGCTTGCTTGCAACATCTGTCACAAAAGTCCCCAGACTGGAGTGCATCTAGTGGACTTTTAAGAATTTTGCCAGGTGCATATTGGTAATTGTAGTCCTAAAAGTCCAAAGACCATCTCACATCTTCTAGACCCTTGGACGTGTGCTTTGGGCACTTTGAACCCTCAAAAGGAACTTCAGGCAGCAGTTCCAGAAGTTTGGAGCAACTCTGCAGAAACTTTGGGAAAAAGCTTCATAAGTGGCCGGGTCAAACAAACTAACTGCAACCGCAACCTAGCCTGAATTTCAGGTTGTCCTGCTGAAAGCTCTCGAGCTCCAGACTTCCAGGATTTGACCAGGGCCTCACAAAAAAGCAATCCAATGAAGTTGCATTGAAATTGGTTTGCTAGAGAGGACCGCACTATGTTAAGAGAGAAAAGCTCCAGAAAAGTGTGAAGATAAAAATTTGCCTGAAGCCTCCTGGTCACTGTATCCGAGTAGGGCTCCAATCGTGGTGGCCTCAAATTGTGACTTGGTCCTGGTCTAGCACGACCAGATGTCCCCGGTTGGTGCTATTGATTTCCAAGTACTAGAAAGTACATTGTTTTGATTTAATCTTTAAAAAATCATATCTCCTGTTCTCTATATTGGATTTTTGTTGTTTTGGTATAATTTTAAACATACAAATATTTCCTGTTTTTATAACAGTGTGGGATTTTTATTCTGCAGTGTATCTTATGTATTTACTGTATTGGTTTATTTAAATGCTTTACATACCTGCCTCCTACGTTAAGCCTGCCCGCTTGTTGACAAGCTACCAGGGGTTGAGCCAGGGGCTGATGTTTTGAGACCTTGACTGGAACTAACATTGCACTGGTTGGCCTTATTGCTCGTGGTAGGTGTGATCTTAACCCCTACTAAGAATCCTCCTTCCAATACACTTCAGCTCCAAACAGGACTTTCTTACATGTTTTTGTTTGTATTAGCACCTAGTCTACGGGGCTAATGTCATCACATTGATCTGGATGAGGACTTGCAGTGACAACTTCAACCTGTCGAGAAACAGAACACACTACATCAGCCAAACCTGTGCAGTAATCGAGTTTCATGTCATCTGTAATGTTCACTAGTGCATTCGCAAGTATAGCTGGCAATCTCATTGCATGCCCCATTGATATTTCATGCAGTGATAATCCTGTCTTCCTGTGAGGTGTATTTTGAAGGCTTATCTAAAAACAATGGCAAAGCATCAGGCCATTTCAATGAAGTGGATGCATAGACTTTCCCCACCCTTGACTTTATGGTTCTATTAAGCTGTTTGTCAATCCCAGAAGCCTCTAGGTGATGGATACAATATTGCTTCTGTTCCGCTTGTAATGCTGCACACAACATCCTAAGGACCTCATTATGGAAATGAGTTCCTCAGTCTCACTCCAGAGAAACTGGCAATCCATACTTGGGTATTAACTCACTCAATAGCAGATTTGCTTCAATGAGACAGTCATTTCCCTGTGTTGGATACGGTTATACCCATCAAGAGAAAATGACTAGTATAACCTGGACATATTTTAACCCGTTAAACACAGGAATCTCGATAACATCCATCTACAACCCGCTTAAGGGACCACCTTATCTCCCTACCTTATCTCCCTACGTGACTCAGTATGACTGGTGTTCTTTTCCCTACATTCATCTGTTGACATGTTACACAACAGTGACACAATTCTTCTGCAAGCATTCTGAATCTGGGGTTAAATTAAAACAATTTTGTTGAAACAACCTCATCAATGCACCCCTTCTTAAATGTGTGGGGCCATGGAAGTGTTGTGTCATGGGAGACTACAAACTGTCTGGCAACATGGTTTGGCCTACCATCTGCTGAAATCCAAATGTCATTTGCATTCTTTCCACTTACTGCTGTGATCCAACTCTGCTGTTCTACTTCTGAAACATTTTCCTGCATCTCATGAGCTCTTCCCATGTATCAGCTATAGCATTTAACAATGAAAAGACAGTGTCCTCTCCAGATTCAGCGGTGAGTGCTCCATTATATGTGCAGGCCACAAGTGCACAATAATGTGAAACTTTATCACTATACCTGTTGCCAACTGTGACATAATAATTTCCATTTCTGGTAGCCGAACTTTTACCAATCGCAATTTCAGTTGGAAGCTGTAATGCTTGTAGCAATCTTTTTTACCTGTTTGCTGTTCTGATCCTGATGAAGCCATGAAACCTCTTTCTGACCAGCATTTGCTGCTCATATTTGAGAAGTCAGGAGCTTGTCATGTACTGGGGATTCGTATGGTAAACAACATTTCAACAGAGTTAAAGTATGTCCCATCACTATGCTGACACTGATTTCTGACACTGTTTTGAGATAACCAGGCAGCCCTGCAGCATGTGATCAATAGTAATTGAGCAGTACACCACTGGTCCCCTTGAGTCATCATGCATCTGTGTAAGCGCTGAGAGAACATTGCCCTCCCTAACTGCAAAATATAGTAAACATCTTACTGTAATATGGCATTCCTAGTGACAAGGCACACCATAGACTTTCTCTCTGCTCTAGGAAAGCTTTCAAGCTATCGTTGTTGTTAGAAATGGGGTTTCTGGTTGGCTAGGTATGCACCTCAGCCAGGCAGATCGCACCACTCTAGTTATGATGAGTTAGTTACACACCAAAGATAACCTGTGCTCACCCCTGGTAGCTTAGCATAGAACAGTCAGACTTATCCCCAGAGGTCATGTAGAAAGCGTTTGTGCAATACACTCACACAAGTGACACAATAAATACAACACAAAAGAGACTCCACACAATATTATATAAAATATGAAATAAATTATACATAAATCATAGACCCATATGACATCATTGTCTACTTTGCCACTAGGCAATTGTCACAAACATCACAATGAGTACAACAAGGAAACTACTGTTAGGCGACAAAACATTGTGGAAGTAAACATTACTGTGCATATGAGACAGTCACTTCCAAAGGACTAGTTATCCTGAAGAGTGCCGAGAAATTATGCCAAATATCAGTGAAGGCCTAGGGTAGGGAATGCGTATTAATGCTAGGGTGGTACATATGCACTACTATTGATCCCCCTACTACATAACGCATGGCACGCAAAAGGTAAAATGGTAGAGGTGCATGTGCACAGTGCAGTAATTCCCCAGTAAAAGCATGGCATAGGCAACATAGCAAGAGTGGTTCCATGTGAAAAAATAACTATGCTGAGGTCGTGAATGTACAATTGGGGGTGCAGGAGTTTCTGGACCTCTATTAGCAGACATACAGTAATGTTGTTGCTTCTCAAGGAGGCGATCCCCCACCTCTCTCTGTGGTGTTGCGGTGCAGTTACTCCTGATGAGCAAGGCCCCCGGGTGCTGCCCAAGGTAAGGAGAGATGGAGGGGACACACATGTACAGTGGAGTGTTGTAGAGAGCACCGCCTGATTCCAGAAGGAACAATGGCCAAGCATTCCATAGACATTGTCAAATTAAATTCTCCACATTGTGTGCTCTGAACAGTTGAAGTGTTCGATACTCACTATTGGGAAAGCAGTTGAGCAACGCTTCAACACACGTTAGTAAAGTCCCCCGCACATGCTGATAATTCAGGGACAGAGCCACACGCTGGGGGACAGTCAAAAGCACTTCAGCATGCATTCAACTCCTCACAGACTGAGAAGTAATAACACGCTCCCCATGCTGGCCAAAAAGTTCAGCAGGTCACAATAGCCCTCAGGAGAAATCCTTTACAACCCTGGGATTTCTACAAACCAGGGGAAAGTACTTGGGGCACAGGCAAAGAGAGGACAGCAGGCCAGCACCATACTGGCAATTAAAGGCGGTTTCTCCTGGCAGTCCAGCAGTGCCTAGGAAGTCCGGAGTCAGGGTGCAGGCTGGCAGCAGTGCAACAAGCACAAAAACAATCCCAATGAGTCATTTGTGACACCAGACACCAGGCAGCAGGACAACAACAGAAGAGCAGTCCAGATGAGTCCCTTGTGTAGTCCAGCAGTCCTTCTGGCAGAGGTTCAGTCCCAGTTCCAGAAGTGCTCTAAAAATCATGGTGCCAGAGCTCCTGTAGTAATACTCCCAAAGTGCCTTTGTCTAGGGGGTAACTTCAAAAGAACCCTTTCAAGTGAAGCACAACACCCTTTCATCCCAGCTCTGTCTCCAGACAACAGTAGTGGTTAATCAGTTGATTGTGCAAGGGCAGAACACAGCCTATTCACATGTAAGGTGTGATCGACCCTCACTCTCCCCACCCGAAAAAGACTATCAGTAATACAGATGCCCTTTCTGTCACACTCAGCCCCTCCTTTGTGATGTCTGTCTGGAAGGTATGCACCAAGTGAAGCTGTTACTCCTCCCCAGACGTGGATTGGAGTCAGGCTGCAAAGCACTAGAGTTAAAAGCACAGAGAATTTCCCACTTTCTAAAAGTGGAATTTCTAAATTAGTAATGAAACATCCACCAACACCAGAAAGTATGATTTTTCACTATCATTCCAAACATACCAAACGTGCCCACTCTACTCCTCAGAGATCAGAATTTACCACTCAAACTTATATAAGGGAATTCCAAGTGTACACCTATGCGTGGAGCAGCAGTCACAGTAGTAAAAAATGAAATAGGCTGTCTGTCACTAGTAGGGCGCGTAATACATAAAAATATATGTCCTATCTTTTACATACACAACACCCTGCCCATAGGGCTATCTAGAGTTTAGGCCTTTGCAAGTAGTTTGAATTCCCAAGTCAATGTGGCAGTACACTACGCACATAAACACTGCAGTGACAGGCCTTGTGACAAGTTTGAAAGGCTATTTCTGTGGGTTGCACATTCAGTGCTGAGGTCCATTAGTAGCATTTAATGTGCAGACCCTGCTTATAAGGTATACCACTTTACAAGGGACTTACAGGTAAATTAAATATGCCAAACAAGTGTAAGCCAATCATGCCAAGTTTTCGGGGACAGAGCACTTGCATGTTAGCACTGTTTAGCAGTGATTAAGTTCCCAGATTCCTGAAGCCAAATAGGGTCCGAATTTATTTTTAAATGTTTGGGGATAACCCTGCAGGAAGGGTCATTTCCAACAGTTGTCCCAAGGAAGTGGCTCAGACACATCTTTGTGTGTCAGCCTCAGTAAAGACTTAGCCACCAGGGAAAAGTTCAGGAACCACTGTCTACAGTAGCCAACCATACCCAGGAACATTCTGACTTCTCTCTCCATTTTGGATAGGAACATCCTCAAAATGTTTTCTGTTCCTTCCTGCTACACCTTTCTTGTTCATTTTTTCAATGATATGTCTCAGGTACTTGGCTTCTCTTTGACAGCATTGCAGTTTTCTCAGAGACACTTTGCCCCTCATTACAGGTCTGGTGGTCCTTGGACCACCAGACTTGCGGTGGCAGTCTTACTGCCACCGGGCCGGTGGTAAAGACCACCATATTACAACTTTGGCGGTTTGGCCAAAGCCAAACTGCCCAAATGCCACCCATGCCGCCAGGGCGGTCGGACTGCTGGGACAGAGCACCTCCATCCCGGCAGTAGCCATAATATCACCATCGGTATTATGACTCGGCAGACCGCCAGTATTTTTGTGGCGGTCAATCCGCCACGAAAATTCTGCCAGTCATGCGGCCGGTCATGCTCTGTTGCCGTCAGACACACCCCCACATGACCACACACCTACATTCACGCACCCCCACTCACCCAACCATTCGCTTACACCTCCACACACTTGCACCCCAATACGCAGTCAGATACACCCATTCACTCGCACACACTCACTCAGATACACCCATTTACTCACACACATGCACTCAAACATACATATAGACTCGCATTCACGCACTCAGACACATACACTCGCATGCCCGCACTCAGACACATAGACTTGCATGCACGCACTCAGACACCCGCTTGCCCCCTCCACATTCACACAAACACACATGCACTCACACACACACACACACAAACACACAACACCCTCCTCCCCCCTCAGCATACACACACTCACAAACTCACACACAGAAACTCCCTCCACTTACATGCACACACGCAGACAGCAATCACATTCACACAACACCCCGCCCCTTCAGACGATCAGCCTACCTGCTTTGGCAAGGTAGCTGTCCAGGAGGTGATGCGCCCTGGCACTTTCAACCGCTGGCACTGCACCACCGTGCAGGAAACTGCTGTGCTGTATTACGGATCGCCCTGTTGGCGTGGCGATGCCTGCAGTGGAATCATCTCTATTACAACTTTGGCCAGGCTGACGGTGTCGGATTTCCACCTGAAATCAGGCAGAATTCGGCACAAGGTCTTTATATGGTGGTCTTTTGGCACCCACAGCTTCGGCGGTCTTTCAAAAGGACAGCAGAAGTCGTAATGAGCACCTTTATGTCCACTCTCAGCTACGTGGGTTAGCAAAGCAATGGTATAATATTTGCAGCTTCTCTAGTGCTCAACGCCACAAGTAGGTCACCAGTGTTCTGCACCAGAACTGAATCACATGGCATCTGCAGATACTAAAGATGTTTCTTTAAAATCTGATTGAAAATAGAATGACTCCCAATATACCCTTGTGGAACTCCGCACCATTCCAAAACTCTCTCTCAGAACACAAAAGATAACAGGAATTGGCTATCCTTGTGCAATGGTTTGGAGAAAAAACCTTGGCAGAGGTTCACACCTGGGAAACCATTCTGCAGTGTGTGGAATTTGAAAAAAGAATGGGGGCTGGATTCTGTACCACAGGACAACATGGAACAACTATATTGTTAATTTTTTGAAAATCTTGGACAGTCCTGTTCTTGCCATTGAGTTTCTGCAACCCCATGATTGGCGAATTGCAAGGACTTCCAGCGTTCTCTCTCAGGATCCTTATACTTACCATATCCTCAATTATTGGTGTTATTCCTGCCACTGTCTCTGGGGTCAAATGGTATGGTGGTGTTCTTAAAAAAATAGCATTGGGCTTTAGTTTAATACAAACTGGTTCTACACCTTTGATTAGTCTGATGCCTTTTCCTGTAAAATCCAATACTTCTGGATTCACAGTCTCTCTCAAATCAGGGGCAATTCTTTTTATGTTCTCATTGGGTATAATCCAACAGCATCTTGTTCGACTAACTTAAATTCCACATCCTCATCATGTGCCTGGAACTCAACTCCATTTGGTGTACAATACATTGTGCAATTTCACTTGCACAACAAGCCTCTTCCCAACATGTTTACAGGACCTGAATCACACACAACAAATTGGTGCTTCTCTTCAAATGAGCATATTTTAACTGGTACTTCTTTGGAAACTGGATTTGCTTTCTTTATTTGTAATGCCTACAACTTGGATGTTTTTTCCCTAGAGGGGTAGGTCTGGCGCTTCCGTGGTTCTAACAGTGGAACAGGTAACTCCGGTGCCAATAAGACATTTCATTTGGTGGGCATTTATATCACCTTCTACGAGAAGTAGATTCTGCTCTGAATATTTTGTGAGTTGGCGGTTGATGGTTTTTTCAAGGACTTTGGCAGGTAAAAGGAGAAGGTAGGTGGGGTGGTAGTTTGTGAGTTCGCTCAGGTCGTCAGATTTTTTCTTGTGGAGTGGTTTGACTTCTGCATGTTTCCAGTCTTTGGAAAAGGTGACCGTGGAAAGTAAGGAGTTGAAGAAGATGGTGAGCTCACTGCTGACCCTGTGGCTTACGAGGTTGAAAATGTGGTGCGGAAAGGGGTCCGTGGGGGCTTCTGAGTGAATTGAGTCCATGATGGTGGTGGTGTCCTAGAGGATGTGCTGGCCCCATGAAGAAAGTTGGTCATTCGTGTTGATTTCAGTGAGTGCATGAAGGTGAACAAAGTTTGAGGGCTTGGGTTGGGGTTTAAAGTTCTTATAGATGCTTGTGATCTTGTTGTGGAAAAAAGCAGTGAGTCTATCACATAGTTCTTGGGAGAGGGATGATGCTGTTTTCTGTAGTTGCAGAGTTGGGGAACTCTCTAACAATGTTGAAGAGATCTTTGTTGTGGTTGGAACTGGACTTGGGCCCTCATTATGACTTTGGCGATAAATACCGAATACTGCCGCGGTGACGACCACCAACATACCCCTGTCGGGGCTAACATCTGTTCGCCAGATTGTGAGATACACATACAAAATGGACAGAAACCAGCCAGAACCACAAGTCCGCCAAATCCAACAAACACAATAAACTGTCAGAACTAGCACCCATACTGTTACGCCACCAAAACAACGCACTCCAAATAATGACCCACGAATCACCACAGCGGACAGTCAATGGCGGTAAACCATAGGCGGTGCACACCGCCGCATCGGAAATGGCCACCCAAAAACAAAACAAGACAACATTGGCCAGAACAAAAAGCCACACCTGGCACAAATACACACAACCCACACACCCAGCAACAGCACTACAAAACACCTCCCACATCATCCACAAACCTTTGCAAACACGAGAAGACTGCTACACCTTACCACGCCAATCCCAGAGATAACTGCATACACAGATACCACAACTACCCATTCATCCATCATGCACCACACACCAAACACCCCACCACATCACTCAACATTCTCTGCACCACACACACACCACACAACATATCCCCACAAAGGCATCCCTGTTTCACTGATGAGGAGTTGTGGGTGATGGTGGAGGAAATAGTCAGGGTAGAGCCACAGCTGTTTGGAGCACAGGTACCGCAGATCTCCATTACCAGGAAGATTGAGCTGTGGCGGAGGATTGTGGACAGGGTGAACGCCGTGGGACAACATCCATGCACAAGGGACGACATTCGGAAGAGATGGAACGACCTACGTGGAAGGTACGTTCCATTGCAGCAAGGCACCAGCTCGCCATCAGGAGGACTGCTAGTGGACCCCCACCTCCTTCCACACAGCTGACAGCATGGGAGGAGCAAGTCTTGGCAATACTGCATCCAGAGGGACTCACTGGAGTAGCCAGAGGACTGGGTACTGGTGAGTCACCATTAACAACCTAGCACCACCCCATACATGCATGCCATCTCACCACCTTACCCTGACTCCCTTCACCCCACCCCATCCCACACAGTGCACTACCCCAATTACCTCACCTAAATGTCTACCCCTGCATGCTGTACACACTGCAAGCTCTCCCCTTCCAGCTCTGCATGCACACCCACCCCACCACCAATGCATGGACAGCATGTAGAACTACCAATCCCACAATCCATCACCATAAACTACCAAAGGTGGGAGGACTACACCAATATTATTGGGAAAGGTAGAAATGCGGAATATGTGACAATTACTCTAACAAATCACTTACATCCCCACAGGTGCCCCAGCCAATGTCAACTGTGAGGAGGTGCCACAGCAACCCAGTCCCCCACCAGAAGATGCCCTCAGTGATGACAGCAACTCTGGAGGGCTTGATCTGGATGAACTCCCTGGCCCATCTGGGACCCATGGTCAGTCGGCTGTCACATCCCACAGACAGTCCACCACAGGGCCCCCATTCAGACTCAAACACCTCAGCAGCCAGCCAACGCCCCCAAACATCTTTCCCCAGGACATGTCAATCAGTACTGTGCCCACGTGTTCAGGGACCCAAGTCGACACCACACAGGCAAGACGATGAAGGTCTTGGTGTCAGTAGAGTGGGCACACCGTTCAGAGGACACAGGCACAGGGGGCCAGGGACAGTCAGAGGACAGCTGTGCAACGGGGGGGACAGGCCCAGGAAACCGATTGCCCAGGAGGCACTCACAAATGTCCTGGGGGCATACCAACAACCCCAGGATGGATGGGTCATGTGTTTAACACCATGTAGGAGAAGCAGCGGTTGCAGGGGGAACACCACCAGGAGGTAATGCAACAATTGCAGTCCTTGAATACCACCATGGCCACCATTGCAGGGGTGCTGAGTGACATGGACAACATCATGCAGGAGTACACAGCACACCAGCGGGACCTTACTACTAGCCAGTGTACTGACCAGCCCTCCACATCTGCTGCAGCTAGTGGACAGGAGGCCCTGCCACAGGACTCACAGGCCACTAGCACCCCCCGCGGTAGGTGAACCCCCCACAAACGTTCCCTGTGACCCAGACAGCCACCAGAGACAGTTGCCAAGACCAAGGCCACCGCCAGAAAATGAGCCCCTCCAGAATGTCCCCCTTGTGTTCCACTGAGTCACCTAGTTCACTTTGGACTCCCATTGCTCTACTTCCTATGGCCCCTTGGACACTGGACCTATGCTACAAACAGAATGGCCCACTACACTGGACGGTTCCCAACCATCACCCCACTCTATCGCACTTACCATTGATTTTTTACATTCAAATAAACACCTTTGAACACAACTTGAGTAACAGTGCTTTATCAGAAAGCAATGTGCAATGTATTGAACTGTTTTGAACTGTATGCTCCTGTGCAAATGTCCTGTAATGTGTGAGTCCATCCAACAAATGTGTCTCAGCAGTCTGTAGTCATCACATCAGTGCCCTGTTGTAACCACACCCACATCTGCAATACGGGAAGGCACTGGTGACAGTTAGTTGGGATGCAAAGGTGGTGACTGGCACCACACTACAGCCACACAGCACATTACTAAAATGCAGACATGGATAGATCAACAGTCGTACCTGAGTGTCATTGGAAGTACTGCTGAATGATATGTGTCCTGTTGTACACATCCTCCTCCTCTTCCTCCTCCTCACTGTCCTCAGGGTCCACTGCTGCCACAGGTGCATTGTCAGCCCCCTCCTCCTGCAGATAGGGCACATGGCGTCTGAGGGCCAAATTGTACAGCATGCAGCAGACCTCCACAATCTGGCAGACCTTCTAAGGGGAGTAGCATAGGGATCCACCTGTCAAATGGAGGAACCTGAACCTGGCTTTCAGGAGACTGAAAGTGTGTTCCACAATCCTCGTGGTAAGCCCATGAGCATCATTGTACCGATTCCCAGCCCCTGTTCTCAGATTCCTAACAGAGGTCAACAGTCAGGACAGGTTTTGCTAGCCAGAACCACCTGGAAGTAGTGAGGGACACAGATTAGCCATGCACAATGGCATGGAGTATGAGCCCAGTAGGCATACACTGACATACTTTGGGTGGGGACACAAGCTCACCTATAAGCCATGCTCTGCGCCTCTGTAGTTGTGCCATCACCTGTGGGGCGCTGCTATTCTTCAAGACAAAGACATCATGCACAGATCCAGGAAACTTGGTAGGAATGTGGGAGATGTACTGGTCAGCAAGGCACACTATCTGGACATTGAGAGAGTGGATACTCTTCCTATTCCTGTACACCTGATCATTTGCCATGGGAGGGACTAAGGCAGTATGGGTCCCGTCAATGGCCAGATCACATGTGGTGTGCATCCCATTGCATAGAATCCTGCCTTCACAGTGGGCAAATCACCAACCTGGGGGAATGCGATGTAGCTGCACATGTGTTTGAGTAAGACAGCCAAGATCCAATCTCAAAGCCAAGCACAGTCAAAAACATTGGCTGTGACATTCCTGCAGCCAAACCCACAGTCCCCTGGAAAGAACCAGTTGCCAGGAAATGGAGCACTGACAGTATCTGCACAAGAGGGGGAATTGCTGTGGTGCTATGGATAACGGGTATCAGATCAGGCTCCAATTGTGCACACAACTCTGTGATTGTGACCCTGTCCAGACGATAGGTGAGTATAATGTGCCAGTCCTCCAGTGTAGCCAAGTCCACAAGGGGTCTGTGCATGGGTGCTTGCTTCCTTCTCCTATTCCTCTGCAGTGGTTGGTATCTAAGTGAGCCAGAAGTAAGATGGGTGTGATAACAGGACCAATGGAAAACAACATCATAGTACACAGAGCATGTATGTGTGTCTGACACTAGAATTGTCTAGGTGTGTACAGTCGACACCAATGACACACATATAAAATCAAAACATGAGTACTAGCAGTAGGAAATGGCAACCGCCTGTCCTGTCTGCAGGGACAGGTGGAAGTGACCTTACTCCGCGGGCGTTAGGCGTCATGGTGAAAGGCGGTTTGCACCGCCGTGCAATTCCTCATTGGCTAACATGGGGCTCTCTAGAGTACAGGATCCAATGATGATCTACGCCGGCATTGATGGTGTTCACCGCCGTGGACCTGACCGCCATTTGCTGTCTACCACATCATTTTATTCCTGACTTTCCACAGTGATACATCTCCACTGCCTGTGCTGCTGTGACCTGTGTCTGGAACCTGCCATGGCCCGTGCTACAGGGGAAAGGGCCCCAGCCTTCATGTCGGAGGAGTTTCAGAGGCTCGTGGATGGGGTCCTACCCCTGTATGGGCAGTTGTATGGGCCTCCAGACCAACAGGTGAATACATCATGGGTACGTTGCATGCAACATGGCTGCATGTAGATGTATGTGTGCGCTAGCAGTGTGTCATTTTGGGGTATGGCTGCAGGCAATGTGAATGGAGAGGTACGGGTCATTTGTGTGCCTGATTAGGGGCAAATGCATTATGTAGGCCATTTGTGTGACAGGCTGGATTGTATGGCTCATGGTGTCCTTCTGTCTGTGTTTCCTCTGCAGGTCAGTGCCCATCAGAAGAAGGGGTTGTGGCATGCCAACGCCAAGGACATGCGGACCCTGGGGGTCCATAGCCGGCAGAGCACCCATTGCAGGCAACGGTGGGAGGACCTGAGACGCTGGCTGGGGACGGCCTCCCAACAAGGGAGAGGTGCCCGTCGGAGCCTGACCCCCCCATAATAGCCCACATACTAATGGTGGCCAATCCTGAGTTTGATGGGTGCTTGAGGGCAGCACAGCAGCCACAAGGGGGTGAGTGCAATGTGTGTGGAATTCATTTTTTGTTGCCTGGCATGTGAAGGTTCTAGTATGTGGATAGCCCCAATATGCCAGTTTGGCCATTCCTGCGTGGTCCTGCTTAGCTATGTAGGTGGTGTCCTTTTTTGGTATTGCTTGGTAGCTAGCATGCCATGTCAGACTGGGCTTAGTTGGTCCCAGTAGGTGTGCAGCTGACAGTATTGGGGTTCCTTCCTGCTGTTGTGCCTAGGCAATGGTTTGTCACTGTGGCCCATTCAGCGCAATGTAAGTCCCAGGGAGTGATGGTGATGTGTATTCCAACTGTGCTGTTGGTGCAGTGATTGGCCCTATGCTCCCTTCCCCCCTCCTTCTGTCATACTGTTCATGTGTGCATTAGCATCATCTGGCAAAGGAGCAGGGGCACTGCAGAGTGAGGTAGCTGCAACCCTCAGGACCCAGGAGGAAGAGTCCAGCAACGGCGAGGGGACCGAGGGGATCGATGGGACGAAGGTTGAGGGGAGCACCACGGGGGAGACTGGCGCTGATACAACTGACTCTGATCCCTCCTCTGATGGAAGCTCCCTGGTGGTGGCGGACCCCTCTGAGACCACCCCAGCTACAAGATCTTCAGCCACCCCATTCCAGCACCGCCCTCCCAGTAGCCACCCACCCAGTTGCCCATGCCCATTCACCGAGGAGGGGGTGCATCTCCTTCGCCCCAGGCACCTCAGGCCCTGCCCCATTCAGCCCTGCTGCCCTCAGTGAGGAGGCTATTGACCTTCTGAGATCCATCTCTGTATGGCAGTCAACCATAGTGAATGCCATCCAGGGGCTGGCATCCCAGATGCAGCAATGCAATGCCTTCCTGGAGGGCATTCACAGTGACTTGGCGGCCCTACAGAGATTGTATCAGGCTCTGGCCTCCTCTCTGATGGCAGCCAGTGTTCCTGTTTCTTCCGTTCCCCCCTCCAACTACCTGTTCCCAGTCCCTGTCTCCTCTCCCCAACCCATCCCACGCACACATTCTGACAAGCATACACCCAAAACAACAGACAGGACTCGCAGAGACAAACACAGGCAGCACACTTCACTCCACAAGCACACACACTACCAACACACAGATGCACACACAACAACAGCCACTGCCTCCACTATCTCCCCATCCTCCTCCTCCCTCACAGTCACGTCAGCACTCACACCTGCATGCACTGCATCAAACGTCCCAGAACCTGCCACCTGTACAGCCTTGCCAACAGTCTCCACAACAGCAGACATGCACCCCACACACCACATGCGCAGTCACCACCACCACCATCACCACCTCATGCAGCACACCCACTTCACTTGCAGACACCACCACAACATCCATCCACATGTCATGTTAGACCTCCCCCACCCTCTGTGCCCGCCCCCTCCTAGGACACATAAATGCTCCTACTCAGACACCCAACAGCCATCCACCTCACACACGGACACTGTCCATGCACCTGCACCCAAGTCCGGCACACCTCGTACTACAACCACTTCCTCTACCTCCACTCCCTTTCCTCATTCTACACCCCGCCCCACTGGTCCTAATAAGCTTTTGCTTTCCTGCCTTGACCTCTTCCCTACCCCCGTCCTACCCCTGAGAGGAGAGTCCACTCCCCCAGCCCAGTCCCTCCACCTCTCATTCCACTCCTGTTCATCCCCCTGGGAGTTCCCCAACCACTACGGGCAATAAAAGGGACACTCTGGCTCCCCATCCCAAGGCCACTCCTACACCCCCTACCCAGAAGGGCAAGGAACGGCCCCCTCCTGAACCCAAGCCCAAGGATCCCCCTCCCAAGAGAACCCCCTAACACCACCCCCCTTCCCTGCCCCCTGAGGTGCCTGTCTGCCATCTCCATGATGCCCCTGCCCAGTGGATTACGAAGGTTGTTAGGAGTCAAGTTGGGCCTTGGACCTTGCCGTGGCCATTAGCAAACTTTGGACTGGCCAATGGCCCTGCCTGTAAATATCTTTTTGTTAATTTATTGGAATTTACAATTGTTATCCAACATGATTACAGTGGTTGGACCAGAGGTATGTGTCCTATCTTTCTTTGCTCCTGGGTTCTGTTGCTGTCGATTTACAGTGCAGAGTGTTCTGAGTGTATGGTGTGTGTTATGCGTGTGTGTGTCACTCTCCCCTCCCTCCCTTGTGGGCTAGGCGGCTGTACTCACCGCCGTCGTCGTCTTCGTCGGTGTTGGTGCTTCTGGACGGCCATCACATGGTGCAGCATCAGGAAGACTTCCAGTTCTGGTTCCATGGCGGCCGTGGACTCCTTTGTGTCCCTGGAGGTGAGTGTCTCCTTTTATATGATGTGTTTCTGAAAGGCTTTTGGTGGCGTTGCTACCGCCCCAGAAATCCTGGTGGTCTAATATGTCATAATATGATGGGCGGATACTTGTCTTCTGCCAGCCTGTAGGTGGCTACAGCCCTGGTCAGAGATCATACTGCTCTGGCGGTTGGGGTGGTATATTGGGTGTATACCGGAGAGATCACCGCCATGGTCATTATTTGGTGGTCATCACTGCCAGCCTGGCAATGGTACTACCGCCATCCCCAGCGTGGCGGACAGCTGACCGCCACTGTCATAATAAGGGCCTTGATGTTGTCAACTAGGGCTTTCTTCTTTGTCTCTTTCAGGGTTTTTATTCCCACTGGGCATTTGATTCATATTAAATCTTGGGTCAACCACATTCTGTGGGCCAGTGGGACTTGTGGAACCTGCATCATTGGAACCTGTGCCTGCATTGGCACTTGAACATTTATTTTTTTAGCACGTCCAAAAATGCATAAATAATACAAAAGAAAAATAATCAATAGTGTTGGACCTGGCTTTTTGACAGGGACATCCCCAAACTTTTTGCCTCCTTCCTCCTATTTTTTCTGACCTGTTGTTGTTGGCTTTTGACCTCTGGGCACTTTACCACTGCTAACCAGTGCTAAAGTGCATATGCTCTCTTGGTAAATTGTACTACTGATTGGTTTATCCATGATTGACTACTTAATTTACTTGTAAGTCCCTGGTACAGTGCACTACATGTGCCGAGGGCAGGTAGATTAAATGCTACTAGTGGGCCTGCAGCACTGGTTGTGCCACCCACCTCAGTAGCCCCTTAACCCTGTCTCAGGCCTGCCATTGCAAGGCCTGTCTGTGCAGTTTCACTGCCACTTCGACTTGGCATTTAAAAGTACTTGCCAAGCCTAGAACTCCCCTTTTACTACATATAAGTCATCCCTAATGTGTGCCCTAGGTAACCCCTAGAGCAGGGTGCTGTGTAGGTAAAAGGCAGGACATGTACCTGTGTAGTTATATGTCCTGGTAGTGTAAAACTCCTAAATTCGTTTTTACACTACTGTGAGGCCTGCTCCTTTCATAGGCTAACATTGGGGCTGCCCTCATACACTGTTGAAGTGGCAGCTGCTGATCTGAAAGGAGCAGGAAGGTCATATTTAGTATGGCCAGAATGGTAATACAAAATCCTGCTGACTGGTGAAGTCGGATTTAATATTACTATTCTAGAAATGCCACTTTTAGAAAGTGAGCATTTCTTTGCACTAAAATCTTGTTTTGCCCTTCAATCCACGTCTGGCTAGGTTTAGTTGACAGCTCCTTGTGCATTCACTCAGACACACCCCAAACACAGGGTACTCAGCCTCACTTGCATACATCTGCATTTTGAATGGGTCTTCCTGGGCTGGGAGGGTGGAGGGCCTGCCCTCACACAAAGGACTGCCACACCCCCTACTGGGACTCTGGCAGACAGTATTGAACTGAAAGGGGGCTTGGTGCATTTCTTAGAGACTCTTTGAAGTCACCCCCACTTCAAAGGCACAACTTAGTATAAAACAGGGCCTCTGCCCTACCTCATCAGACACTTGCTGGAGAAGAAACCTGAACCAGAAACTACATCCTGCCAAGAAGAACTGCCTGGCTGCTCAAAGGACTCACCTGTCTGCTTTTCTACAAAGGACTGCTGCCTTGCTGTTGGCCTGCTGCCTTGCTGAACTCTTGTCTGGCTGTAAAAGTGCTCTCCAAGGGCTTGGATAGAGCTTGCCTCCTGTTCCCTGAAGTCTCAGGACCAAAAAGACTTTTCTCTTCCTCTTGGACGCTCCGTGCGCCAAACTTTTCGACGCACAGCTTGTTCCTCTGCAAGAAAAACGCCGCACACCGACGCTGATCAACGCGACGTCTTCGGGACGACCGAAACTTTGACGCACGGCCTCGCAAGGACAACGCCGCCCGACTCCGCAGGAGAAATCGACGCGACGCCTGCCGTGAGATCGAAACTTTGACGCACGGCCTCGCAAGGACAACGCCGCCCGACTTTCCAGGAGAAATCGACGCGACGCCTGGCGTGAGATCAAAACTTTGACGCACGGCCTCGCAAGGACAACGCCGCCCGACCCCGCCGGAGAAATCGACGCGACGCATGCCGTGAGATCAAAACTTCAAAGCGCAGCCCCGCAGAACGACACGCAGCCAGAAAACAAGCAGGAAAATCCACGCACAGACCCGGGACATCTGGTACTCCCCGCAAACCACAGTAAGAGACTGTCCGCGCGCCGGAAGACGACGCCCGACTCCCCGCGTGGAAAATAACGACGCAAGTCCGTGTGTGCTGAGGAGAAATCGACGCACACACCAGTTTTCCACGCACCTCTTCTCCTGTGGCCCTCTGAGGAGATTTTCCACCAGAAACCAGGTACTTTGTGTTTGAAAGAGACTTTGTTTACTTTCTAAAGACTTAAGACACTCTCTATCACTTTTCAGTGATATCTTTACAAATTCGTATTGCAACTTTGATCGTTTTGACCTGAAGATACCCAGATAAATATTATATATTTTTCTAAACACTGTGTGGTGTATTTTTGTGGTGTTATGCTATGGTGTTGTATGATTTATTGCACAAATGCTTTACACATTGCCTTCTAAGTTAAGCCTGACTGCTCGTGCCAAGCTACCGGAGGGTGAGCACAGGCTGATTTTGGATTGTGTGTGATTTACCCTGACTAGAGTGAGGGTTCTTGCTTGGACAGAGGGCAACCTGACTGCCAACCAAAAACCCAATTTCTAACATTGGTGATCAGCGGTGAGGATAGGACTTGTGTTTGTGCAGTGACATACAGTAGCTAAGCATTTCACTACCTACCCACAGTTGAAGGTCAACTTGACTTTTCATCTTTTTTGGCTTTTGGTTCTCTGATGTCCTCCTGGATATACTATTGATATTTTGGACTTTGGATTTTGGTTTTTGCTGATAAGATCTTATCAGAATAGGATTGTGTACCTACTCATTCTTTGTTCGTACTGACCACCTCACTAAGGCTGACCTAAGGAAGCTTTGCAGAAAATGGGGCCTTCCTGTAGCAAGGAGATCTACTAAGGTGGAGATGCTCCATCACTACATAGTCTGGGGGGAGGAAAGATGGGCAGAGAGAGAGGCAGCAAGAAACCAAATGACTAAGTACCCCTCAGATGAGGAGGAGGACTACGCACATGAGGAGGAAGACTGCTCACATGAGGAGGAAGACTACTCAGAGTTGGACAGTGACCCAGAAATAGATGAATGGCTCCGAGGTCAAAGGCGACAGGAGCAACAATTAGAGGAGTATCTTGCAGAGGTTGAGGCAAAAAGACTCTTAGCCCTGGAAGAAGAAAAGATTGCAGCTCAAGAGCTGAGCTGTAAAGAGCTGAAACTGGAGGCCGGAAGGGCTGAGTCCAGTTCAGATGGTGGCAGCAAAAATCTTGCATCTAGTACTGCTGAAGAAGGGCACAAGCCCAGAGATGTGGTGCCCAACTTGAAGAAGGGAGTTGACACACCCCAGGCGGTTCAAGGGTATGAGGTAGTTCCCGTTATGCACAGGGTCCCTGAGAAGGATTGGGGAACTGGCACAGGGAGTCATATTCCTACTGGGGGGAGGGACACTTTACTGACTCTAGCAGAGAGTGACAGAGAAAAGGGTTCCCCCCTGGTGGACGTCCTGGTTATAGAGTGTAGAGACATCCCAGAAGAGTATGGGTTGAGTGTCAGGGACAGACAGATACTGTCTCACCAGTCTCAGGAGGGTGAAGTAGAGTGCTTTTCCAAGGTTGAGTTACTGGGTGGTTGGGTGAAGGGTACTGTGGTTAATACATGTGAAGGGCAGAGTGATGTAATTGCTGGAGAGCATATGTCTGGTCCTTATTTTCCAGAGCTACGCCAACACCAGGTGGAGTGTGAGTTCTCTGACCCCAGGGAACTTACAATGGAGGCAGACTTCTGGGTGAGTACCAGAGAGTCTGAAGAGGCATTTGGGGGTGCTCCTGAAGGGAGTGGTCTAGGTGGTTCCCAACCGAGTGTGGTGAGAAAGGATTGTAGTGTCCCAGGTAGGTCCCAGGTCCTAGAGGGTTCCATGAGGGAACACCAGGAGGGAAGCCTAGCCTGTACCGTAGGGCCACCTTTTGAGGGAAGCCCCGCAGTGTCAGAAGAACTTGGGGGGGTGACTGTAGCCAGCATCCCAACAGTTCTGGTGTCTGGCAGTACCCCTCCTAGTGAGGGGGTGCAGAAGTCCAGACATAGGGTTGAGAGGGGGTTGCAGACCCCAGTGGAGGACCTTGAGAGTCAGGGGACAGCTCTGAGAGCAGAGCCCCCCAGGAATGACCCAGGTGAAACCGTTTCTGGTTTGGGGGAAACCCAGACTCTGCCGGATGGGCAGAGGTCGAGAGACCTGCGCCAACCAGACTCTTGTGTGGCCCTTGGGGACGGTGTGTCCCTTGTGGGGGGTGAGAGTGCCCCCCAGGAAGTCCTGGCATGCCAGGCAAAGATTCAACCTCAGGGTGGTGACTCTGGGTTGGATACCCAGGTTCAGAGGTTAAACTCTGACCTGGTGGGAGGTAGATGTGCCTCCCAAGAAGTCCTGCTGTGCCAGGCAATTGTCCAACCTCAGGGTGTTGACTCTGGGTTGGATGACCAGGTTCAGAGGTTAAACTCTGACCTGGTGGGGGGTAGGTGTGCCCCCCAGAAAGTGCTGGCGTGCCAGGCAATTGCCCAACCTCAGGGTGGTGACCCTGGGTTAGGGAACCAGGCTCAGAGGTTAAACTCTGACCTGGTGGGAGGTAGGTGTGCCTCCCTGGAAGTCCTGGCCTGCCAGGCAATGGTTCAACCTCAGGGTGGTGACTCTGGGTTGGCTAACCAGGTCCAGGGGATAAGCTCTGACCTGTTGGGGGGTAGGCGTGCCCCCCAGAAAGTGCTGGTGTACCAGGCAGTGGTCCAACCTCAGAGTGCTGACTCTGGGTTGGATAACCGGGTTCAGAGGTTAAACTCTGACCTGGTGGGGGGTAGGTGTGCCCCCCAGAAAGTCCTGGCGTGCCAGGCAGTTGTTCAACCTCAGGGTGTTGACTCTGGGTTGGATGACCAGGTTCAGAGGTTAAACTCTGACCTGGTGGGGGGTAGGTGTGCCCCCCAGAAAGTCCTGGCGTGACAGGCAATTGCCCAACCTCAGGGTGGTGACCCTGGGTTGGGGAACCAGGCTCAGAGGTTAAACTCTGACCTGGTGGGAGGTAGGTGTGCCTCCCAGAAAGTCCTGGTGCGCCAGGCAATTGTTCAACTTCAGGGTGGTGACTCTGAGTTGAATGGCCCAGTTCAGAGGTTAAACTCTGACCTGGTGGAGGGTCAGTGTGCCCTCCAGGAAGTCCTGGCGTGCCAGGCAATTGTTCAACTTCAGGGAGGTGACTCTGAGTTGAATGGCCAAGTTCAGAGGTTAAACTCTGACCTGGTGGAGGGTCATGGTGCCCTCCAGGAAGTCCTGGCGTGCCAGGCAATTGTTCAACTTCAGGGTGGTGACTCTGAGTTGAATGGCCAAGTTCAGAGGTTAAACTCTGACCTGGTGGAGGGTCAGTGTGCCCTCCAGGAAGTCCTGGCGTGCCAGGCAATTGTTCAACTTCAGGGTGGTGACTCTGAGTTGAATGGTCAGGTGCAGAGGTTAAACTCTGACCTGGTGGGGGGTAGGTGTGCCTCCCAGGAAGTCCTGGCTTGCCAGGCAGTGATCCAGTCTGAGGGTACAGACCCTGGGCTGGAAGACCAGGTTCAGGGTGTCCCCCCGGACCTGGAGGGAGGGGCTACTGATAACAGTGCCCCTACCATGTTGTCTTCTGAGGAGGCCACTCCTAGTTGGAGAGTGCTGGACCCCAGAAGGGAGGGAAGGGGGAGGGAAGCCTCACCCTGGGCCCTAGTCCAACCTGAAGGTACAGGCCCCAGGTTGGAGGGCCAGTTGCAGGTTAACAGCCCTGCACTGGTGGAGGAATGGTACAGGGCGACTTCTGTAAGCACCCTGACCATGTTGGACTCTGGGGGTACCGCTCCAGAAGGGAGGGTACAGAGCCCCAGAGGGGAGGACCAGGTTCAGGCTGTCATCCCTGACCTGGTGGAAGGGAGAGTGGTTAAAGGGTGCCCAGCACCTGGGGCTACCGCCCCCCACTCTCCACAGCCACAGTGGTTGGAGAGCTTTGAGAGGCCTGGGGCCTGGCTCTCATCCCTGGCAGCTGTCAGTAATCACTGTGGCTTGCTGTCCAGGTGGACAGAGTTATCCCTGGGGAGGGGACAAGTGTCACACCCCGGGGGTAGAGTGGGCAACACCACTGTGTTGGTCATGGTGGTACTATCCTGCTCCTGGGATACCTCTGTGAGCAAAGTAAGGTTAGGTGCTGCACAGATGGGATCCGCAGGTAAGGAGAAAGGTTCCCCATGGGTTGGTTTAGTGGGCCCTGAGAGTATGGACAGAGTGATCCAATTGGAGTCAGGAAGGTGAAGAACTGGAGCATGCCCCTGCTGTTGTGGGCCTGGGTCCTTGTTCTGTCGCCTCAAACAGGGAAGTACATCAGGATAGTGATTGTTCTCCCCTGGCTTTAGGCTGGTAGGGGGTCATGTTGGACCTGGCTTTTTGACAGGGACATCCCCAAACTTTTTGCCTCCTTCCTCCTATTTTTTCTGACCTGTTGTTGTTGGCTTTTGACCTCTGGGCACTTTACCACTGCTAACCAGTGCTAAAGTGCATATGCTCTCTGGGTAAATTGTACTACTGATTGGTTTATCCATGATTGACTATTTAATTTGCTTGTAAGTCCCTGGTACAGTGCACTACATGTGCCTAGGGCAGGTAGATTAAATGCTACTAGTGGGCCTGCAGCACTGGTTGTGCCACCCACCTCAGTAGCCCCTTAACCCTGTCTCAGGCCTGCCATTGCAAGGCCTGTGTGTGCAGTTTCACTGCCACTTCGACTTGGCATTTAAAAGTACTTGCCAAGCCTAGAACTCCCCTTTTACTACATATAAGTCATCCCTAATGTGTGCCCTAGGTAACCCCTAGAGCAGGGTGCTGTGTAGGTAAAAGGCAGGACATGTACCTGTGTAGTTATATGTCCTGGTAGTGTAAAACTCCTAAATTCGTTTTTACACTACTGTGAGGCCTGCTCCTTTCATAGGCTAACATTGGGGCTGCCCTCATACACTGTTGAAGTGGCAGCTGCTGATCTGAAAGGAGCAGGAAGGTCATATTTAGTATGGCCAGAATGGTAATACAAAATCCTGCTGACTGGTGAAGTCGGATTTAATATTACTATTCTAGAAATGCCACTTTTAGAAAGTGAGCATTTCTTTGCACTAAAATCTTGTTGTGCCCTTCAATCCACGCCTGGCTAGGTTTAGTTGACAGCTCCTTGTGCATTCACTCAGACACACCCCAAAAACAGGGTACTCAGCCTCACTTGCATACATCTGCATTTTGAATGGGTCTTCCTGGGCTGGGAGGGTGGAGGGCCTGCCCTCACACAAAGGACTGCCACACCCCCTACTGGGACTCTGGCAGACAGGATTGAACTGAAAGGGGGCTTGGTGCATTTCTTAGAGACTCTTTGAAGTCACCCCCACTTCAAAGGCACAACTTAGTTTAAAACAGGGCCTCTGCCCTACCTCATCAGACACTTGCTGGAGAAGAAACCTGAACCAGAAACTACATCCTGCCAAGAAGAACTGCCTGGCTGCTTAAAGGACTCACCTGTCTGCTTTTCTACAAAGGACTGCTGCCTTGCTGTTGGCCTGCTGCCTTGCTGAACTCTTGTCTGGCTGTAAAAGTGCTCTCCAAGGGCTTGGATAGAGCTTGCCTCCTGTTCCCTGAAGTCTCAGGACCAAAAAGACTTCTCTCTTCCTCTTGGACGCTCCGTGCGCTGAACTTTTCGACGCACAGCTTGTTCCGCGGCAAGAAAAACGCCGCACACCGACGCTGATCAACGCGACGTCTTCGGGACGACCGAAACTTTGACGCACGGCCACGCAAGGACAACGCCGCCCGACTTCCCGGGAGAAATCAACGCGACGCCGGCCGTGAGATCAAAACTTTGACGCACGGCCTCGCAAGGACAACGCCGCCCGACTCCGCAGGAGAAATCGACACGACGCCTGCCGTGAGATCGAAACTTTGATGCACGGCCTCGCAAGGACAACGCGCCCGACTTTCCAGGAGAAATCGACGCGACGCCTGGCGTGAGATCAAAACTTTGACGCACGGCCTCGCAAGGACAACGCCGCCCGACCCCGCCGGAGAAATCGACGCGACGCCTGCCGTGAGATCGAAACTTCGACGCGCAGCCCCGCAGAACGACACGCAGCCAGAAAACAAGCAGGAAAATCCACGCACAGACCCGGGACATCTGGTACTCCCCGCAAACCACAGTAAGAGACTGTCCGCGCGCCGGAAGACGACGCCCGACTCCCCGCGTGGAAAATAACGACGCAAGTCCGTGTGTGCTGAGGAGAAATCGACGCACACACCAGTTTTCCACGCACCTCTTCTCCTGTGGCCCTCTGAGGAGATTTTCCACCAGAAACCAGGTACTTTGTGTTTGAAAGAGACTTTGTTTACTTTCTAAAGACTTAAGACACTCTCTATCACTTTTCAGTGATATCTTTACAAATTCGTATTGCAACTTTGATCGTTTTGACCTGAAGATACCCAGATAAATATTATATATTTTTCTAAACACTTTGTGCTGTATTTTTGTGGTGTTATGCTATGGTGTTGTATGATTTATTGCACAAATGCTTTACACATTGCCTTCTAAGTTAAGCCTGACTGCTCGTGCCAAGCTACCGGAGGGTGAGCACAGGCTGATTTTGGATTGTGTGTGACTTACCCTGACTAGAGTGAGGGTTCTTGCTTGGACAGAGGGCAACCTGACTGCCAACCAAAAACCCAATTTCTAACATTGGTGATCAGCGGTGAGGATAGGACTTGTGTTTGTGCAGTGACATACAGTAGCTAAGCATTTCACTACCTACCCACAGTTGAAGGTCAACTTGACTTTTCATCTTTTTTGGCTTTTGGTTCTCTGATGTCCTCCTGGATATACTATTGATATTTTGGACTTTGGATTTTGGTTTTTGCTGATAAGATCTTATCAGAATAGGATTGTGTACCTACTCATTCTTTGTTCGTACTGACCACCTCACTAAGGCTGACCTAAGGAAGCTTTGCAGAAAATGGGGCCTTCCTGTAGCAAGGAGATCTACTAAGGCGGAGATGCTCCATCACTACATAGTCTGGGGGGAGGAAAGATGGGCAGAGAGAGAGGCAGCAAGAAACCAAATGACTAAGTACCCCTCAGATGAGGAGGAGGACTACGCACATGAGGAGGAAGACTGCTCACATGAGGAGGAAGACTACTCAGAGTTGGACAGTGACCCAGAAATAGATGAATGGCTCCGAGGTCAAAGGCGACAGGAGCAACAATTAGAGGAGTATCTTGCAGAGGTTGAGGCAAAAAGACTCTTAGCCCTGGAAGAAGAAAAGATTGCAGCTCAAGAGCTGAGCTGTAAAGAGCTGAAACTGGAGGCCGGAAGGGCTGAGTCCAGTTCAGATGGTGGCAGCAAAAATCTTGCATCTAGTACTGCTGAAGAAGGGCACAAGCCCAGAGATGTGGTGCCCAACTTGAAGAAGGGAGTTGACACACCCCAGGCGGTTCAAGGGTATGAGGTAGTTCCCGTTATGCACAGGGTCCCTGAGAAGGATTGGGGAACTGGCACAGGGAGTCATATTCCTACTGGGGGAGGGACACTTTACTGACTCTAGCAGAGAGTGACAGAGAAAAGGGTTCCCCCCTGGTGGACGTCCTGGTTATAGAGTGTAGAGACATCCCAGAAGAGTATGGGTTGAGTGTCAGGGACAGGCAGATACTGTCTCACCAGTCTCAGGAGGGTGAAGAAGAGTGCTTTTCCAAGGTTGAGTTACTGGGTGGTTGGGTGAAGGGTACTGTGGTTAATACATGTGAAGGGCAGAGTGATGTAATTGCTGGAGAGCATATGTCTGGTCCTTATTTTCCAGAGCTACGCCAACACCAGGTGGAGTGTGAGTTCTCTGACCCCAGGGAACTTACAATGGAGGAAGACTTCTGGGTGAGTACCAGAGAGTCTGAAGAGGCATTTGGGGGTGCTCCTGAAGGGAGAGGTCTAGGTGGTTCCCAACCGAGTGTGGTGAGAAAGGATTGTAGTGTCCCAGGTAGGTCCCAGGTCCTAGAGGGTTCCATGAGGGAACACCAGGAGGGAAGCCTAGCCTGTACCGTAGGGCCACCTTTTGAGGGAAGCCCCGCAGTGTCAGAAGAACTTGGGGGGGTGACTGTAGCCAGCATCCCAACAGTTCTGGTGTCTGGCAGTACCCCTCCTAGTGAGGGGGTGCTGAAGTCCAGACATAGGGTTGAGAGGGGGTTGCAGACCCCAGTGGAGGACCTTGAGAGTCATGGGACAGCTCTGAGAGCAGAGCCCCCCAGGAATGACCCAGGTGAAACCGTTTCTGGTTTGGGGGAAACCCAGACTCTGCCGGATGGGCAGAGGTCGAGAGACCTGCGCCAACCAGACTCTTGTGTGGCCCTTGGGGACGGTGTGTCCCTTGTGGGGGGTGAGAGTGCCCCCCAGGAAGTCCTGGCATGCCAGGCAAAGATTCAACCTCAGGGTGGTGACTCTGGGTTGGATACCCAGGTTCAGAGGTTAAACTCTGACCTGGTGGGAGGTAGATGTGCCTCCCAAGAAGTCCTGCTGTGCCAGGCAATTGTCCAACCTCAGGGTGTTGATTCTGGGTTGGATGACCAGGTTCAGAGGTTAAACTCTGACCTGGTGGGGGGTAGGTGTGCCCCCCAGAAAGTGCTGGCGTGCCAGGCAATTGCCCAACCTCAGGGTGGTGACCCTGGGTTAGGGAACCAGGCTCAGAGGTTAAACTCTGACCTGGTGGGAGGTAGGTGTGCCTCCCTGGAAGTCCTGGCCTGCCAGGCAATGGTTCAACCTCAGGGTGGTGACTCTGGGTTGGCTAACCAGGTTCAGGGGATAAGCTCTGACCTGTTGGGGGGTAGGCGTGCCCCCCAGAAAGTGCTGGTGTACCAGGCAGTGGTCCAACCTCAGAGTGCTGACTCTGGGTTGGATAACCGGGTTCAGAGGTTAAACTCTGACCTGGTGGTGGGTAGGTGTGCCCCCCAGAAAGTCCTGGCGTGCCAGGCAATTGTTCAACCTCAGGGTGTTGACTCTGGGTTGGATGACCAGGTTCAGAGGTTAAACTCTGACCTGGTGGGGGGTAGGTGTGCCCCCCAGAAAGTCCTGGCGTGACAGGCAATTGCCCAACCTCAGGGTGGTGACCCTGGGTTGGGGAACCAGGCTCAGAGGTTAAACTCTGACCTGGTGGGAGGTAGGTGTGCCTCCCAGAAAGTCCTGGTGCGCCAGGCAATTGTTCAACTTCAGGGTGGTGACTCTGAGTTGAATGGCCCAGTTCAGAGGTTAAACTCTGACCTGGTGGAGGGTCAGTGTGCCCTCCAGGAAGTCCTGGCGTGCCAGGCAATTGTTCAACTTCAGGGTGGTGACTCTGAGTTGAATGGCCAAGTTCAGAGGTTAAACTCTGACCTGGTGGAGGGTCAGTGTGCCCTCCAGGAAGTCCTGGCGTGCCAGGCAATTGTTCAACTTCAGGGTGGTGACTCTGAGTTGAATGGCCAAGTTCAGAGGTTAAACTCTGGCCTGGTGGAGGGTCAGTGTGCCCTCCAGGAAGTCCTGGCGTGCCAGGCAATTGTTCAACTTCAGGGTGGTGACTCTGAGTTGAATGGTCAGGTGCAGAGGTTAAACTCTGACCTGGTGGGGGGTAGGTGTGCCTCCCAGGAAGTCGTGGCTTGCCAGGCAGTGATCCAGTCTGAGGGTACAGACCCTGGGCTGGAAGACCAGGTTCAGGGTGTCCCCCCGGACCTGGAGGGAGGGGCTACTGATAACAGTGCCCCTACCATGTTGTCTTCTGAGGAGGCCACTCCTAGTTGGAGGGTGCTGGACCCCAGAAGGGAGGGCAGGGGGAGGGAAGCCTCACCCTGGGCCCTAGTCCAACCTGAAGTTACAGGCCCCAGGTTGGAGGGCCAGTTGCAGGTTAACAGCCCTGCACTGGTGGAGGAATGGTACAGGGCGACTTCTGTAAGCACCCTGACCATGTTGGACTCTGGGGGTACCGCTCCAGAAGGGAGGGTACAGAGCCCCAGAGGGGAGGACCAGGTTCAGGCTGTCATCCCTGACCTGGTGGAAGGGAGAGTGGTTAAAGGGTGCCCAGCACCCGGGGCTACCACCCCCCACTCTCCACAGCCACAGTGGTTGGAGAGCTTTGAGAGGCCTGGGGCCTGGCTCTCATCCCTGGCAGCTGTCAGTAATCACTGTGGCTTGCTGTCCAGGTGGACAGAGTTATCCCTAGGGAGGGGACAAGTGTCACACCCCGGGGGTAGAGTGGGCAACACCACTGTGTTGGTCATGGTGGTACTATCCTGCTCCTGGGATACATCTGTGAGCAAAGTAAGGTTAGGTGCTGCACAGATGGGATCCGCAGGTAAGGAGAAAGGTTCCCCATGGGTTGGTTTAGTGGGCCCTAAGAGTATGGACAGAGTGATCCAATTGGAGTCAGGAAGGCGAAGAACTGGAGCATGCCCCTGCTGTTGTGGGCGTGGGTCCTTGTTCTGTCGCCAGAAACAGGGAAGTACATCAGGATAGTGATTGTTCTCCCCTGGCTTTAGGCTGGTAGGGGGTCATGTTGGACCTGGCTTTTTGACAGGGACATCCCCAAACTTTTTGCCTCCTTCCTCCTATTTTTTCTGACCTGTTGTTGTTGGCTTTTGACCTCTGGGCACTTTACCACTGCTAACCAGTGCTAAAGTGCATATGCTCTCTGGGTAAATTGTACTACTGATTGGTTTATCCATGATTGACTATTTAATTTACTTGTAAGTCCCTGGTACAGTGCACTACATGTGCCTAGGGCAGGTAGATTAAATGCTACTAGTGGGCCTGCAGCACTGGTTGTGCCACCCACCTCAGTAGCCCCTTAACCCTGCCTCAGGCCTGCCATTGCAAGGCCTGTCTGTGCAGTTTCACTGCCACTTCGACTTGGCATTTAAAAGTACTTGCCAAGCCTAGAACTCCCCTTTTACTACATATAAGTCATCCCTAATGTGTGCCCTAGGTAACCCCTAGAGCAGGGTGCTGTGTAGGTAAAAGGCAGGACATGTACCTGTGTAGTTATATGTCCTGGTAGTGTAAAACTCCTAAATTCGTTTTTACACTACTGTGAGGCCTGCTCCTTTCATAGGCTAACATTGGGGCTGCCCTCATACACTGTTGAAGTGGCAGCTGCTGATCTGAAAGGAGCAGGAAGGTCATATTTAGTATGGCCAGAATGGTAATACAAAATCCTGCTGACTGGTGAAGTCGGATTTAATATTACTATTCTAGAAATGCCACTTTTAGAAAGTGAGCATTTCTTTGCACTAAAATCTTGTTGTGCCCTTCAATCCACGCCTGGCTAGGTTTAGTTGACAGCTCCTTGTGCATTCACTCAGACACACCCCAAAAACAGGGTACTCAGCCTCACTTGCATACATCTGCATTTTGAATGGGTCTTCCTGGGCTGGGAGGGTGGAGGGCCTGCCCTCACACAAAGGACTGCCACACCCCCTACTGGGACTCTGGCAGACAGGATTGAACTGAAAGGGGGCTTGGTGCATTTCTTAGAGACTCTTTGAAGTCACCCCCACTTCAAAGGCACAACTTAGTTTAAAACAGGGCCTCTGCCCTACCTCATCAGACACTTGCTGGAGAAGAAACCTGAACCAGAAACTACATCCTGCCAAGAAGAACTGCCTGGCTGCTTAAAGGACTCACCTGTCTGCTTTTCTACAAAGGACTGCTGCCTTGCTGTTGGCCTGCTGCCTTGCTGAACTCTTGTCTGGCTGTAAAAGTGCTCTCCAAGGGCTTGGATAGAGCTTGCCTCCTGTTCCCTGAAGTCTCAGGACCAAAAAGACTTCTCTCTTCCTCTTGGACGCTCCGTGCGCTGAACTTTTCGACGCACAGCTTGTTCCGCGGCAAGAAAAACGCCGCACACCGACGCTGATCAACGCGACGTCTTCGGGACGACCGAAACTTTGACGCACGGCCACGCAAGGACAACGCCGCCCGACTTCCCGGGAGAAATCAACGCGACGCCGGCCGTGAGATCAAAACTTTGACGCACGGCCTCGCAAGGACAACGCCGCCCGACTCCGCAGGAGAAATCGACACGACGCCTGCCGTGAGATCGAAACTTTGATGCACGGCCTCGCAAGGACAACGCGCCCGACTTTCCAGGAGAAATCGACGCGACGCCTGGCGTGAGATCAAAACTTTGACGCACGGCCTCGCAAGGACAACGCCGCCCGACCCCGCCGGAGAAATCGACGCGACGCCTGCCGTGAGATCGAAACTTCGACGCGCAGCCCCGCAGAACGACACGCAGCCAGAAAACAAGCAGGAAAATCCACGCACAGACCCGGGACATCTGGTACTCCCCGCAAACCACAGTAAGAGACTGTCCGCGCGCCGGAAGACGACGCCCGACTCCCCGCGTGGAAAATAACGACGCAAGTCCGTGTGTGCTGAGGAGAAATCGACGCACACACCAGTTTTCCACGCACCTCTTCTCCTGTGGCCCTCTGAGGAGATTTTCCACCAGAAACCAGGTACTTTGTGTTTGAAAGAGACTTTGTTTACTTTCTAAAGACTTAAGACACTCTCTATCACTTTTCAGTGATATCTTTACAAATTCGTATTGCAACTTTGATCGTTTTGACCTGAAGATACCCAGATAAATATTATATATTTTTCTAAACACTTTGTGCTGTATTTTTGTGGTGTTATGCTATGGTGTTGTATGATTTATTGCACAAATGCTTTACACATTGCCTTCTAAGTTAAGCCTGACTGCTCGTGCCAAGCTACCGGAGGGTGAGCACAGGCTGATTTTGGATTGTGTGTGACTTACCCTGACTAGAGTGAGGGTTCTTGCTTGGACAGAGGGCAACCTGACTGCCAACCAAAAACCCAATTTCTAACATTGGTGATCAGCGGTGAGGATAGGACTTGTGTTTGTGCAGTGACATACAGTAGCTAAGCATTTCACTACCTACCCACAGTTGAAGGTCAACTTGACTTTTCATCTTTTTTGGCTTTTGGTTCTCTGATGTCCTCCTGGATATACTATTGATATTTTGGACTTTGGATTTTGGTTTTTGCTGATAAGATCTTATCAGAATAGGATTGTGTACCTACTCATTCTTTGTTCGTACTGACCACCTCACTAAGGCTGACCTAAGGAAGCTTTGCAGAAAATGGGGCCTTCCTGTAGCAAGGAGATCTACTAAGGCGGAGATGCTCCATCACTACATAGTCTGGGGGGAGGAAAGATGGGCAGAGAGAGAGGCAGCAAGAAACCAAATGACTAAGTACCCCTCAGATGAGGAGGAGGACTACGCACATGAGGAGGAAGACTGCTCACATGAGGAGGAAGACTACTCAGAGTTGGACAGTGACCCAGAAATAGATGAATGGCTCCGAGGTCAAAGGCGACAGGAGCAACAATTAGAGGAGTATCTTGCAGAGGTTGAGGCAAAAAGACTCTTAGCCCTGGAAGAAGAAAAGATTGCAGCTCAAGAGCTGAGCTGTAAAGAGCTGAAACTGGAGGCCGGAAGGGCTGAGTCCAGTTCAGATGGTGGCAGCAAAAATCTTGCATCTAGTACTGCTGAAGAAGGGCACAAGCCCAGAGATGTGGTGCCCAACTTGAAGAAGGGAGTTGACACACCCCAGGCGGTTCAAGGGTATGAGGTAGTTCCCGTTATGCACAGGGTCCCTGAGAAGGATTGGGGAACTGGCACAGGGAGTCATATTCCTACTGGGGGAGGGACACTTTACTGACTCTAGCAGAGAGTGACAGAGAAAAGGGTTCCCCCCTGGTGGACGTCCTGGTTATAGAGTGTAGAGACATCCCAGAAGAGTATGGGTTGAGTGTCAGGGACAGGCAGATACTGTCTCACCAGTCTCAGGAGGGTGAAGAAGAGTGCTTTTCCAAGGTTGAGTTACTGGGTGGTTGGGTGAAGGGTACTGTGGTTAATACATGTGAAGGGCAGAGTGATGTAATTGCTGGAGAGCATATGTCTGGTCCTTATTTTCCAGAGCTACGCCAACACCAGGTGGAGTGTGAGTTCTCTGACCCCAGGGAACTTACAATGGAGGAAGACTTCTGGGTGAGTACCAGAGAGTCTGAAGAGGCATTTGGGGGTGCTCCTGAAGGGAGAGGTCTAGGTGGTTCCCAACCGAGTGTGGTGAGAAAGGATTGTAGTGTCCCAGGTAGGTCCCAGGTCCTAGAGGGTTCCATGAGGGAACACCAGGAGGGAAGCCTAGCCTGTACCGTAGGGCCACCTTTTGAGGGAAGCCCCGCAGTGTCAGAAGAACTTGGGGGGGTGACTGTAGCCAGCATCCCAACAGTTCTGGTGTCTGGCAGTACCCCTCCTAGTGAGGGGGTGCTGAAGTCCAGACATAGGGTTGAGAGGGGGTTGCAGACCCCAGTGGAGGACCTTGAGAGTCATGGGACAGCTCTGAGAGCAGAGCCCCCCAGGAATGACCCAGGTGAAACCGTTTCTGGTTTGGGGGAAACCCAGACTCTGCCGGATGGGCAGAGGTCGAGAGACCTGCGCCAACCAGACTCTTGTGTGGCCCTTGGGGACGGTGTGTCCCTTGTGGGGGGTGAGAGTGCCCCCCAGGAAGTCCTGGCATGCCAGGCAAAGATTCAACCTCAGGGTGGTGACTCTGGGTTGGATACCCAGGTTCAGAGGTTAAACTCTGACCTGGTGGGAGGTAGATGTGCCTCCCAAGAAGTCCTGCTGTGCCAGGCAATTGTCCAACCTCAGGGTGTTGATTCTGGGTTGGATGACCAGGTTCAGAGGTTAAACTCTGACCTGGTGGGGGGTAGGTGTGCCCCCCAGAAAGTGCTGGCGTGCCAGGCAATTGCCCAACCTCAGGGTGGTGACCCTGGGTTAGGGAACCAGGCTCAGAGGTTAAACTCTGACCTGGTGGGAGGTAGGTGTGCCTCCCTGGAAGTCCTGGCCTGCCAGGCAATGGTTCAACCTCAGGGTGGTGACTCTGGGTTGGCTAACCAGGTTCAGGGGATAAGCTCTGACCTGTTGGGGGGTAGGCGTGCCCCCCAGAAAGTGCTGGTGTACCAGGCAGTGGTCCAACCTCAGAGTGCTGACTCTGGGTTGGATAACCGGGTTCAGAGGTTAAACTCTGACCTGGTGGTGGGTAGGTGTGCCCCCCAGAAAGTCCTGGCGTGCCAGGCAATTGTTCAACCTCAGGGTGTTGACTCTGGGTTGGATGACCAGGTTCAGAGGTTAAACTCTGACCTGGTGGGGGGTAGGTGTGCCCCCCAGAAAGTCCTGGCGTGACAGGCAATTGCCCAACCTCAGGGTGGTGACCCTGGGTTGGGGAACCAGGCTCAGAGGTTAAACTCTGACCTGGTGGGAGGTAGGTGTGCCTCCCAGAAAGTCCTGGTGCGCCAGGCAATTGTTCAACTTCAGGGTGGTGACTCTGAGTTGAATGGCCCAGTTCAGAGGTTAAACTCTGACCTGGTGGAGGGTCAGTGTGCCCTCCAGGAAGTCCTGGCGTGCCAGGCAATTGTTCAACTTCAGGGTGGTGACTCTGAGTTGAATGGCCAAGTTCAGAGGTTAAACTCTGACCTGGTGGAGGGTCAGTGTGCCCTCCAGGAAGTCCTGGCGTGCCAGGCAATTGTTCAACTTCAGGGTGGTGACTCTGAGTTGAATGGCCAAGTTCAGAGGTTAAACTCTGGCCTGGTGGAGGGTCAGTGTGCCCTCCAGGAAGTCCTGGCGTGCCAGGCAATTGTTCAACTTCAGGGTGGTGACTCTGAGTTGAATGGTCAGGTGCAGAGGTTAAACTCTGACCTGGTGGGGGGTAGGTGTGCCTCCCAGGAAGTCGTGGCTTGCCAGGCAGTGATCCAGTCTGAGGGTACAGACCCTGGGCTGGAAGACCAGGTTCAGGGTGTCCCCCCGGACCTGGAGGGAGGGGCTACTGATAACAGTGCCCCTACCATGTTGTCTTCTGAGGAGGCCACTCCTAGTTGGAGGGTGCTGGACCCCAGAAGGGAGGGCAGGGGGAGGGAAGCCTCACCCTGGGCCCTAGTCCAACCTGAAGTTACAGGCCCCAGGTTGGAGGGCCAGTTGCAGGTTAACAGCCCTGCACTGGTGGAGGAATGGTACAGGGCGACTTCTGTAAGCACCCTGACCATGTTGGACTCTGGGGGTACCGCTCCAGAAGGGAGGGTACAGAGCCCCAGAGGGGAGGACCAGGTTCAGGCTGTCATCCCTGACCTGGTGGAAGGGAGAGTGGTTAAAGGGTGCCCAGCACCCGGGGCTACCACCCCCCACTCTCCACAGCCACAGTGGTTGGAGAGCTTTGAGAGGCCTGGGGCCTGGCTCTCATCCCTGGCAGCTGTCAGTAATCACTGTGGCTTGCTGTCCAGGTGGACAGAGTTATCCCTAGGGAGGGGACAAGTGTCACACCCCGGGGGTAGAGTGGGCAACACCACTGTGTTGGTCATGGTGGTACTATCCTGCTCCTGGGATACATCTGTGAGCAAAGTAAGGTTAGGTGCTGCACAGATGGGATCCGCAGGTAAGGAGAAAGGTTCCCCATGGGTTGGTTTAGTGGGCCCTAAGAGTATGGACAGAGTGATCCAATTGGAGTCAGGAAGGCGAAGAACTGGAGCATGCCCCTGCTGTTGTGGGCGTGGGTCCTTGTTCTGTCGCCAGAAACAGGGAAGTACATCAGGATAGTGATTGTTCTCCCCTGGCTTTAGGCTGGTAGGGGGTCATGTTGGACCTGGCTTTTTGACAGGGACATCCCCAAACTTTTTGCCTCCTTCCTCCTATTTTTTCTGACCTGTTGTTGTTGGCTTTTGACCTCTGGGCACTTTACCACTGCTAACCAGTGCTAAAGTGCATATGCTCTCTGGGTAAATTGTACTACTGATTGGTTTATCCATGATTGACTATTTAATTTACTTGTAAGTCCCTGGTACAGTGCACTACATGTGCCTAGGGCAGGTAGATTAAATGCTACTAGTGGGCCTGCAGCACTGGTTGTGCCACCCACCTCAGTAGCCCCTTAACCCTGCCTCAGGCCTGCCATTGCAAGGCCTGTCTGTGCAGTTTCACTGCCACTTCGACTTGGCATTTAAAAGTACTTGCCAAGCCTAGAACTCCCCTTTTACTACATATAAGTCATCCCTAATGTGTGCCCTAGGTAACCCCTAGAGCAGGGTGCTGTGTAGGTAAAAGGCAGGACATGTACCTGTGTAGTTATATGTCCTGGTAGTGTAAAACTCCTAAATTCGTTTTTACACTACTGTGAGGCCTGCTCCTTTCATAGGCTAACATTGGGGCTGCCCTCATACACTGTTGAAGTGGCAGCTGCTGATCTGAAAGGAGCAGGAAGGTCATATTTAGTATGGCCAGAATGGTAATACAAAATCCTGCTGACTGGTGAAGTCGGATTTAATATTACTATTCTAGAAATGCCACTTTTAGAAAGTGAGCATTTCTTTGCACTAAAATCTTGTTGTGCCCTTCAATCCACGCCTGGCTAGGTTTAGTTGACAGCTCCTTGTGCATTCACTCAGACACACCCCAAAAACAGGGTACTCAGCCTCACTTGCATACATCTGCATTTTGAATGGGTCTTCCTGGGCTGGGAGGGTGGAGGGCCTGCCCTCACACAAAGGACTGCCACACCCCCTACTGGGACTCTGGCAGACAGGATTGAACTGAAAGGGGGCTTGGTGCATTTCTTAGAGACTCTTTGAAGTCACCCCCACTTCAAAGGCACAACTTAGTTTAAAACAGGGCCTCTGCCCTACCTCATCAGACACTTGCTGGAGAAGAAACCTGAACCAGAAACTACATCCTGCCAAGAAGAACTGCCTGGCTGCTTAAAGGACTCACCTGTCTGCTTTTCTACAAAGGACTGCTGCCTTGCTGTTGGCCTGCTGCCTTGCTGAACTCTTGTCTGGCTGTAAAAGTGCTCTCCAAGGGCTTGGATAGAGCTTGCCTCCTGTTCCCTGAAGTCTCAGGACCAAAAAGACTTCTCTCTTCCTCTTGGACGCTCCGTGCGCTGAACTTTTCGACGCACAGCTTGTTCCGCGGCAAGAAAAACGCCGCACACCGACGCTGATCAACGCGACGTCTTCGGGACGACCGAAACTTTGACGCACGGCCACGCAAGGACAACGCCGCCCGACTTCCCGGGAGAAATCAACGCGACGCCGGCCGTGAGATCAAAACTTTGACGCACGGCCTCGCAAGGACAACGCCGCCCGACTCCGCAGGAGAAATCGACACGACGCCTGCCGTGAGATCGAAACTTTGATGCACGGCCTCGCAAGGACAACGCGCCCGACTTTCCAGGAGAAATCGACGCGACGCCTGGCGTGAGATCAAAACTTTGACGCACGGCCTCGCAAGGACAACGCCGCCCGACCCCGCCGGAGAAATCGACGCGACGCCTGCCGTGAGATCGAAACTTCGACGCGCAGCCCCGCAGAACGACACGCAGCCAGAAAACAAGCAGGAAAATCCACGCACAGACCCGGGACATCTGGTACTCCCCGCAAACCACAGTAAGAGACTGTCCGCGCGCCGGAAGACGACGCCCGACTCCCCGCGTGGAAAATAACGACGCAAGTCCGTGTGTGCTGAGGAGAAATCGACGCACACACCAGTTTTCCACGCACCTCTTCTCCTGTGGCCCTCTGAGGAGATTTTCCACCAGAAACCAGGTACTTTGTGTTTGAAAGAGACTTTGTTTACTTTCTAAAGACTTAAGACACTCTCTATCACTTTTCAGTGATATCTTTACAAATTCGTATTGCAACTTTGATCGTTTTGACCTGAAGATACCCAGATAAATATTATATATTTTTCTAAACACTTTGTGCTGTATTTTTGTGGTGTTATGCTATGGTGTTGTATGATTTATTGCACAAATGCTTTACACATTGCCTTCTAAGTTAAGCCTGACTGCTCGTGCCAAGCTACCGGAGGGTGAGCACAGGCTGATTTTGGATTGTGTGTGACTTACCCTGACTAGAGTGAGGGTTCTTGCTTGGACAGAGGGCAACCTGACTGCCAACCAAAAACCCAATTTCTAACATTGGTGATCAGCGGTGAGGATAGGACTTGTGTTTGTGCAGTGACATACAGTAGCTAAGCATTTCACTACCTACCCACAGTTGAAGGTCAACTTGACTTTTCATCTTTTTTGGCTTTTGGTTCTCTGATGTCCTCCTGGATATACTATTGATATTTTGGACTTTGGATTTTGGTTTTTGCTGATAAGATCTTATCAGAATAGGATTGTGTACCTACTCATTCTTTGTTCGTACTGACCACCTCACTAAGGCTGACCTAAGGAAGCTTTGCAGAAAATGGGGCCTTCCTGTAGCAAGGAGATCTACTAAGGCGGAGATGCTCCATCACTACATAGTCTGGGGGGAGGAAAGATGGGCAGAGAGAGAGGCAGCAAGAAACCAAATGACTAAGTACCCCTCAGATGAGGAGGAGGACTACGCACATGAGGAGGAAGACTGCTCACATGAGGAGGAAGACTACTCAGAGTTGGACAGTGACCCAGAAATAGATGAATGGCTCCGAGGTCAAAGGCGACAGGAGCAACAATTAGAGGAGTATCTTGCAGAGGTTGAGGCAAAAAGACTCTTAGCCCTGGAAGAAGAAAAGATTGCAGCTCAAGAGCTGAGCTGTAAAGAGCTGAAACTGGAGGCCGGAAGGGCTGAGTCCAGTTCAGATGGTGGCAGCAAAAATCTTGCATCTAGTACTGCTGAAGAAGGGCACAAGCCCAGAGATGTGGTGCCCAACTTGAAGAAGGGAGTTGACACACCCCAGGCGGTTCAAGGGTATGAGGTAGTTCCCGTTATGCACAGGGTCCCTGAGAAGGATTGGGGAACTGGCACAGGGAGTCATATTCCTACTGGGGGAGGGACACTTTACTGACTCTAGCAGAGAGTGACAGAGAAAAGGGTTCCCCCCTGGTGGACGTCCTGGTTATAGAGTGTAGAGACATCCCAGAAGAGTATGGGTTGAGTGTCAGGGACAGGCAGATACTGTCTCACCAGTCTCAGGAGGGTGAAGAAGAGTGCTTTTCCAAGGTTGAGTTACTGGGTGGTTGGGTGAAGGGTACTGTGGTTAATACATGTGAAGGGCAGAGTGATGTAATTGCTGGAGAGCATATGTCTGGTCCTTATTTTCCAGAGCTACGCCAACACCAGGTGGAGTGTGAGTTCTCTGACCCCAGGGAACTTACAATGGAGGAAGACTTCTGGGTGAGTACCAGAGAGTCTGAAGAGGCATTTGGGGGTGCTCCTGAAGGGAGAGGTCTAGGTGGTTCCCAACCGAGTGTGGTGAGAAAGGATTGTAGTGTCCCAGGTAGGTCCCAGGTCCTAGAGGGTTCCATGAGGGAACACCAGGAGGGAAGCCTAGCCTGTACCGTAGGGCCACCTTTTGAGGGAAGCCCCGCAGTGTCAGAAGAACTTGGGGGGGTGACTGTAGCCAGCATCCCAACAGTTCTGGTGTCTGGCAGTACCCCTCCTAGTGAGGGGGTGCTGAAGTCCAGACATAGGGTTGAGAGGGGGTTGCAGACCCCAGTGGAGGACCTTGAGAGTCATGGGACAGCTCTGAGAGCAGAGCCCCCCAGGAATGACCCAGGTGAAACCGTTTCTGGTTTGGGGGAAACCCAGACTCTGCCGGATGGGCAGAGGTCGAGAGACCTGCGCCAACCAGACTCTTGTGTGGCCCTTGGGGACGGTGTGTCCCTTGTGGGGGGTGAGAGTGCCCCCCAGGAAGTCCTGGCATGCCAGGCAAAGATTCAACCTCAGGGTGGTGACTCTGGGTTGGATACCCAGGTTCAGAGGTTAAACTCTGACCTGGTGGGAGGTAGATGTGCCTCCCAAGAAGTCCTGCTGTGCCAGGCAATTGTCCAACCTCAGGGTGTTGATTCTGGGTTGGATGACCAGGTTCAGAGGTTAAACTCTGACCTGGTGGGGGGTAGGTGTGCCCCCCAGAAAGTGCTGGCGTGCCAGGCAATTGCCCAACCTCAGGGTGGTGACCCTGGGTTAGGGAACCAGGCTCAGAGGTTAAACTCTGACCTGGTGGGAGGTAGGTGTGCCTCCCTGGAAGTCCTGGCCTGCCAGGCAATGGTTCAACCTCAGGGTGGTGACTCTGGGTTGGCTAACCAGGTTCAGGGGATAAGCTCTGACCTGTTGGGGGGTAGGCGTGCCCCCCAGAAAGTGCTGGTGTACCAGGCAGTGGTCCAACCTCAGAGTGCTGACTCTGGGTTGGATAACCGGGTTCAGAGGTTAAACTCTGACCTGGTGGTGGGTAGGTGTGCCCCCCAGAAAGTCCTGGCGTGCCAGGCAATTGTTCAACCTCAGGGTGTTGACTCTGGGTTGGATGACCAGGTTCAGAGGTTAAACTCTGACCTGGTGGGGGGTAGGTGTGCCCCCCAGAAAGTCCTGGCGTGACAGGCAATTGCCCAACCTCAGGGTGGTGACCCTGGGTTGGGGAACCAGGCTCAGAGGTTAAACTCTGACCTGGTGGGAGGTAGGTGTGCCTCCCAGAAAGTCCTGGTGCGCCAGGCAATTGTTCAACTTCAGGGTGGTGACTCTGAGTTGAATGGCCCAGTTCAGAGGTTAAACTCTGACCTGGTGGAGGGTCAGTGTGCCCTCCAGGAAGTCCTGGCGTGCCAGGCAATTGTTCAACTTCAGGGTGGTGACTCTGAGTTGAATGGCCAAGTTCAGAGGTTAAACTCTGACCTGGTGGAGGGTCAGTGTGCCCTCCAGGAAGTCCTGGCGTGCCAGGCAATTGTTCAACTTCAGGGTGGTGACTCTGAGTTGAATGGCCAAGTTCAGAGGTTAAACTCTGGCCTGGTGGAGGGTCAGTGTGCCCTCCAGGAAGTCCTGGCGTGCCAGGCAATTGTTCAACTTCAGGGTGGTGACTCTGAGTTGAATGGTCAGGTGCAGAGGTTAAACTCTGACCTGGTGGGGGGTAGGTGTGCCTCCCAGGAAGTCGTGGCTTGCCAGGCAGTGATCCAGTCTGAGGGTACAGACCCTGGGCTGGAAGACCAGGTTCAGGGTGTCCCCCCGGACCTGGAGGGAGGGGCTACTGATAACAGTGCCCCTACCATGTTGTCTTCTGAGGAGGCCACTCCTAGTTGGAGGGTGCTGGACCCCAGAAGGGAGGGCAGGGGGAGGGAAGCCTCACCCTGGGCCCTAGTCCAACCTGAAGTTACAGGCCCCAGGTTGGAGGGCCAGTTGCAGGTTAACAGCCCTGCACTGGTGGAGGAATGGTACAGGGCGACTTCTGTAAGCACCCTGACCATGTTGGACTCTGGGGGTACCGCTCCAGAAGGGAGGGTACAGAGCCCCAGAGGGGAGGACCAGGTTCAGGCTGTCATCCCTGACCTGGTGGAAGGGAGAGTGGTTAAAGGGTGCCCAGCACCCGGGGCTACCACCCCCCACTCTCCACAGCCACAGTGGTTGGAGAGCTTTGAGAGGCCTGGGGCCTGGCTCTCATCCCTGGCAGCTGTCAGTAATCACTGTGGCTTGCTGTCCAGGTGGACAGAGTTATCCCTAGGGAGGGGACAAGTGTCACACCCCGGGGGTAGAGTGGGCAACACCACTGTGTTGGTCATGGTGGTACTATCCTGCTCCTGGGATACATCTGTGAGCAAAGTAAGGTTAGGTGCTGCACAGATGGGATCCGCAGGTAAGGAGAAAGGTTCCCCATGGGTTGGTTTAGTGGGCCCTAAGAGTATGGACAGAGTGATCCAATTGGAGTCAGGAAGGCGAAGAACTGGAGCATGCCCCTGCTGTTGTGGGCGTGGGTCCTTGTTCTGTCGCCAGAAACAGGGAAGTACATCAGGATAGTGATTGTTCTCCCCTGGCTTTAGGCTGGTAGGGGGTCATGTTGGACCTGGCTTTTTGACAGGGACATCCCCAAACTTTTTGCCTCCTTCCTCCTATTTTTTCTGACCTGTTGTTGTTGGCTTTTGACCTCTGGGCACTTTACCACTGCTAACCAGTGCTAAAGTGCATATGCTCTCTGGGTAAATTGTACTACTGATTGGTTTATCCATGATTGACTATTTAATTTACTTGTAAGTCCCTGGTACAGTGCACTACATGTGCCTAGGGCAGGTAGATTAAATGCTACTAGTGGGCCTGCAGCACTGGTTGTGCCACCCACCTCAGTAGCCCCTTAACCCTGCCTCAGGCCTGCCATTGCAAGGCCTGTCTGTGCAGTTTCACTGCCACTTCGACTTGGCATTTAAAAGTACTTGCCAAGCCTAGAACTCCCCTTTTACTACATATAAGTCATCCCTAATGTGTGCCCTAGGTAACCCCTAGAGCAGGGTGCTGTGTAGGTAAAAGGCAGGACATGTACCTGTGTAGTTATATGTCCTGGTAGTGTAAAACTCCTAAATTCGTTTTTACACTACTGTGAGGCCTGCTCCTTTCATAGGCTAACATTGGGGCTGCCCTCATACACTGTTGAAGTGGCAGCTGCTGATCTGAAAGGAGCAGGAAGGTCATATTTAGTATGGCCAGAATGGTAATACAAAATCCTGCTGACTGGTGAAGTCGGATTTAATATTACTATTCTAGAAATGCCACTTTTAGAAAGTGAGCATTTCTTTGCACTAAAATCTTGTTGTGCCCTTCAATCCACGCCTGGCTAGGTTTAGTTGACAGCTCCTTGTGCATTCACTCAGACACACCCCAAAAACAGGGTACTCAGCCTCACTTGCATACATCTGCATTTTGAATGGGTCTTCCTGGGCTGGGAGGGTGGAGGGCCTGCCCTCACACAAAGGACTGCCACACCCCCTACTGGGACTCTGGCAGACAGGATTGAACTGAAAGGGGGCTTGGTGCATTTCTTAGAGACTCTTTGAAGTCACCCCCACTTCAAAGGCACAACTTAGTATAAAACAGGGCCTCTGCCCTACCTCATCAGACACTTGCTGGAGAAGAAACCTGAACCAGAAACTACATCCTGCCAAGAAGAACTGCCTGGCTGCTTAAAGGACTCACCAGTCTGCTTTTCTACAAAGGGCTGCTGCCTTGCTGTTGGCCTGCTGCCTTGCTGAACTCTTGTCTGGCTGTAAAAGTGCTCTCCAAGGGCTTGGATAGAGCTTGCCTCCTGTTCCCTGAAGTCTCAGGACCAAAAAGACTTCTCTCTTACTCTTGGACGCTCCGTGCGCTGAACTTTGCGACGCACAGCTTGTTCCGCGGCAAGAAAAACGCCGCACACCGACGCTGATCAACGCGACGTCTTCGGGACGACCGAAACTTTGACGCACGGCCTCGCAAGGACAACGCCGCCCGACTTCCCGGGAGAAATCAACGCGACGCCGGACGTGAGATCAAAACTTTGACGCACGGCCTCGCAAGGACAACGCCGCCCGACTCCGCAGGAGAAATCGACGCGACGCCTGCCGTGAGATCGAAACTTTGACGCACGGCCTCGCAAGGACAACGCCGCCCGACTTTCCAGGAGAAATCGACGCGACGCCTGGCGTGAGATCAAAACTTTGACGCACGGCCTCGCAAGGACAACGCCGCCCGACTCTGCCGGAGAAATCGACGTGACGCCTGCCGTGAGATCGAAACTTCGACGCGCAGCCCTGCAGAACGACGCGCAGCGGGAAAACAAGCAGGAAAATCCACGCACAGACCCGGGACATCTGGTACTCACTGCAAACCACAGTAAGAGACTGTCCGCGCGCCGAAAGACGACGCCCGACTCCCCGCGTGGAAAATAACGACGCAAGTCCGTGTGTGCTGAGGAGAAATCGACGCACACACCAGTTTTCCACGCACCTCTTCTCCTGTGGCCCTCTGAGGAGATTTTCCACCAGAAACCAGGTACTTTGTGTTTGAAAGAGACTTTGTTTACTTTCTAAAGACTTAAGACACTCTCTATCACTTTTCAGTGATATCTTTACAAATTCGTATTGCAACTTTGATCGTTTTGACCTGAAGATACCCAGATAAATATTATATATTTTTCTAAACACTGTGTGGTGTATTTTTGTGGTGTTATGCTATGGTGTTGTATGATTTATTGCACAAATGCTTTACACATTGCCTTCTAAGTTAAGCCTGACTGCTCGTGCCAAGCTACCGGAGGGTGAGCACAGGCTGATTTTGGATTGTGTGTGACTTACCCTGACTAGAGTGAGGGTTCTTGCTTGGACAGAGGGCAACCTGACTGCCAACCAAAAACCCCATTTCTAACAAATAGCATACCTGATCTTACAATCTTCAAAACACACAGAACAAGCACCTGCAAGAAGAGACCTGTCAAAGCTCAAGCGCGGACGATCTACCCTCTCCCCAGGTAGACTCATACTAACCTGGGGAGCTGAGTGATCAGAAAATGGATTGGCAAGAATAGAGGAGCTATGCCTCGCCAAAAAAATAGAAGCTAGTATTAAACCAATTCTAGAGGCAGTATTATGCTTTTTAGAAAAACAGGTAAATTCAATATTCTGGGGATGATCGGCCCTCCATGCATCCACAAGCGCCAAATCAGAAATGACTGCCCAACCAACAAAATACTCTGGGTTTATTCTGAGCTTTATTCTTACATGAGATACCCATCTGAGTGTCGGGAATAACGTTAAAATCCCTTCCAATAATAAAGAGGCTGGGAAGTGTAATCAGAACATCATATAAACCCTGAAGGGAGCTAGTTTCAGCCTCAATCGAGCCATAAAAGCTCACTAGATGTATATGTTGGTGAGAAAAAAGGGTACTAATTATTAACCATCGTGCCTGAGGGTCTCTATAAACCTGATATACCACGCTGGGAAATTCATGCATCACTAGAATGGCCACTCCCCCAAACAGCGGCATTAGCGGATGCATAAAACGTCTGAGCAATAAATTTGGGGAGCTTAGGCAATTTACCTTGGAATTTTAAGTGTGTCTCCTGCAGAAGAAATATTTGGTATTGCGATGACCTTAGCCAATTAAGTATCCCACGCAGCTTTACCTGATTGTTGGCTCTATTAATATTACATGTAATAAACTTTAAGTTACTTCCTGCCATTACCTAAAAAAGGAAAAGACTTTAGGATTCACATTGCTAACCTCTTCATCCAGGACCCCCCTTTCCTGTGCTGTATCCTCTTGCTTCAAAATTACCACTCTATGCCGAGTGTAACCTCCAGGCATATGATTCACACCTGCTTTCTCCCCCCCCACCCTAGTGCATGAGTCCCCCCACCAGAAAGAGGATCCCTCCCCCACTACCCAAAAGGGCCCGAACCATCATGACCCCACCGCCTTGTGACACCCTCCCCTCCCCTATGTTCCTCCCCCAAACCTGAATATAGAGTGCTCTGACATGGTACTCAAAGAGCCTAAACCCCGGGGGAGCAGCAGATGCATGGCAGAATGAACAAAACACAGAAACAATTATTGCATATTCTTTTCCTCTTTTCTTACTTTTCCTTTTGCCTTTTTTGCATAGCCTCCTCACAGAATACTACTTTTGTAATGACCCCAAGAAGTCCTTTGCCTGCTGAACACCCTGACAAATGTGCATCTGCCCCTTATGAAGCACTTTAAGTTTAGCAAGTTGGACAATGCCAGCTAGGGCTCCAAGTTTCTTAAAGTCATCAATAAGTCCAACAAATGTATGACGCCGGTGTGCAGCAGCCACAGACTTATGTGAAAAAATATGAAAACTGACATTATCACCGGAGATTAAAATGTGAGTTCTTATACCCTTGAACAGGATCTGTTCCTTAATCCTGAAATCGCAAAAGTTGAAAATTACAGTACATGGATACTTTGAATTCACAGCATGCGTTGTGGGGACCCTATGCGCCCACATGATAGAAAGAAAAACATTGGCTGCAGCTTTATCTGTGTAGGAAGGTAGCCTCTTTCTAGCCTTGTTACCCCCACTTTTGGCCTGTTTGTGAGTATATGTCAGGGTGTTTTTACTCCCTCACTGAGATCCAGCCAGCCTGGGCCCCAGTGCTCATAGTGGAAACCCTATGTTGTCAGTATGTTTGATATGTGTCACTAGGATCCTGCTAGCCAGGACCCCTGTGCTCATAAGTTTGTGGCCTATATGTGTTCCCTGTGTGGTGCCTAACTGTATCACTAAGTCTCTGCTAACCAGAACCTCAGTGTCTATGCTCTCTCTGCTTTTAAAATTGTCACTGCAGGCTAGTGACTAATTTTCCCAATTCTGATTGGCACACTGGAACAACCTTATAATTCCCTAGTATATGGTACCTAGGTACCCAGGGTATTGGGGTTTCAGGAGATCTCTATGGGCTGCAGCATTTCTTTTGCCACCCATAGGGAGCTCAGACAATTCTTACACAGGACTGCCACTGCAGCCTGAGTGAAATAACATCCACGTTATTTCACAGCCATTTTTCACTGCACTTAAGTAACTTATAAGTCACCTATATGTCTAACCCTCACTTAGTGAAGGTTAGGTGCAAAGTTACTTAGTGTGAGGGCACCCTGGCACTAGCCAAGGTGCCCCCACATTGTTCAGGGCAAATTCCCTGGACTTTGTGAGTGCGGGGACACCATTACACGCGTGAACTACATATAGCAGCTTCACAATGGTAACTCTGAACATGGCCATGTAACATGTCTAGGATCATGGAATTGTCACCCATATACCATTCTGGTATTGGGGGGACAATCCCATGCCTCTCCGAGGCTCCAGCATGGAACCCGGTTACTGCCAAACTAGCTCTCTGTGGTTTTCTCTGCAGCTACCGCTGCTGCCAACCCTCAGACAGGTTTCTGCCCCCCTGGGGCCTGGGCAGCCCGGTCCCAGGAAGGCAGAACAAAGGATTTCCTCTGAGAGAGGGTGTTATACCCTCTCCCTTTGGAAATAGGTGTTAAGAGCCTGAGAGGAGTAGCCCCCCTGGCCTCTGGAAATGCTTTGAAGGGCACAGATGGTGCCCTCCTTGCATAAACCAGTCTAGACCGGTTCAGGGATCCCCCAGCCCCTGCTCTGGCATGAAACTGGACAAAGGAAAGGGGAGTGACCACTCCCCTGTCCATCACCACCCCAGGGGTGGTGCCCAGAGCTCCTCCAGTGTGTCCCAGACCTCTGCCATCTTGAATGCAGAGGTGTGAGGGCACAGTGGAGACCTCTGAGTGGCCAGTGCCAGCAGGTGACGTCAGAGACCCCTCCTGATAGGCTCTTACCTGGTTAGGTAGCCAATCCTCCTGTGAGGGCTATTTAGGGTCTCTCCTGTGGGTTTCTCTTCAGATAATGAATGTGAGAGCTCACCAGAGTTCCTCTGCACTTCCCTCTTTGACTTCTGCCAAGGATCGACCGCTGACTGCTCCAGGACGCCTGCAAAACCACAACAAAGTAGCAAGAAGACTACCAGCAACATTGTAGCGCCTCATCCTGTCAGCATTCTCAACTGTTTCCTGGTGGTGCATGCTCTGAGGGCTGTCTGCCTTCACCCTGCACTTGAAGCCAAGAAGAAATCTCCCTTCGGTCGACGGAATCTTCCCCCTGCTAACGCAGGCACCAAACTTCTGCCTCACCAGTCCTCTGGATCCCCTCTCATCTTGACGAGCGTGGTCCCGGGAACACAGGAGATGGATCCAAGTAACCCCGACAGTCCAGTGGTCCTTCTGTCCAAATTTGGTGGAGGTAAGTCCTTGCCTCCCCACGCCAGACAGTAATCCTGTGTACTGCATGATTTGCAGCTGCTAGGGCTACTGTGCACTTTTGCAAGACTTCCCTTGTGCACAGCACAGCCCAGGCCCCCAGCACTCTGTCCTGCATTGCCCAGCTCGCTGAGTTAACCTCCAACTTCGTGGGTCCCTCTTTTGTTGTGCTGAGATGACCGCCTTGCTCAGATCTTCTGAATGCCTGTTCAGGTCCTTCTGCGGGTGCTTCTTGCTTCTGCGTGGGCTCTCTCTGTCGCTGAGTGCCCCCTCTGTCTCCTCCTTCAAGGGGCGACCTTCTGGTCCTTCCTGGGCCCTGGCAGCACTCAAAATCCTCAAACGCGACTCTTGCAGCTAGCAAGGCTTGTTTGCAGTCTTTCCGTGTGGAAACAACTCTGCATCCTCCAGCACACCGTGGGACATCTTCTGACCAAAGGAGAAGTTCCTGGCACCTTCCATTGTTGCAGAATCTTTTGCTTCTTCCACCTGGAGGCAGCCCTTTTGCACCTTCATCCTGGGTTTAGTGGGCTCCTGCCCACCCCTGGACTCTTGCCTGACGCTTGGACTTGGTCCCCTTCCTTTGCAGGTCCTCAGGTTCAGGAATCCATCTTCAGTGCTTTGCAGTCAGTTGTTGCCTTTGCAGAATCCCCTATCTTGACTTTACTGTCTTTTTGGGGTAGTAGGGTAACTTTACTCCTACTTTTCAGGGTCTTGGGGTGGGGAATCTTGGACACCCTTAGTGTTTTCTTACACTCCCAGCGACCCTCTACACACTAAACTAGGCCTGGGGTCCATTCGTGGTTCGCATTCCACATTTGGAGTATATGGTTTGTGTTGCCCCTAGGCCTATTTTCTCCTATTGCATTCTATTGTGTTCTACAGTGTTTGCACTACTTTTCTAAGTGTTTTACTTACCTGATTTTGCTTTGTGTGTATATTTTGTGTATATTACTTACCTCCCAAGGGAGTATATCCTCTGAGATACCTTTGGCATATTGTCACTAAAATAAAGTAGCTTTATTTTTAGTAACTCTGAGTATTGTGTTTTCTTATGATATAGTGCTATATGAATTAAGTGGTATAGTAGGAGCTTTGCATGTCTCCTAGTTCAGCCTAAGCTGCTCTGCTATAGCTACCTCTATCAGCCTAAGCTGCTAGAACACTACTAATCTACTAATAAGGGATAAATGGACCTGGCACAAGGTGTAAGTACCACAAGGTACCTACTATAAGCCAGGCCAGCCTCCTACAATCGGGAAGGATGCATTTGTAGATAAGATCAGAGATCATTTTGGTCACTGTAGATGATGCTTCTAGTTCTTCGGGAAACCCTGTAAACCTCAGATTGGACCGTCGAGATCTATTTTCAACTCCATCGAGTTTGAATTGTTGCTCCTTGAGCTTTGCCTGGATCTGAGATGTTGCTGACTCATGTTGATTTTGTGCATTTTCCAGATCTGAGACCCTCTGCTCTGCTTGAGAGATCCGTGTGGAGAGATGTATTAAGTTGGCATTTAGCTGACTCAGCTGTTAATTGGTTTCCCTGTGGGCCTCCTCCTCATTGAACGTAGCTCCCCCAGGATCTGGCTGAGCATACTCTCAACTGATGGTAAATCAGGTGTATTCCCAGAGGCTTCTGTAGAGTCAGCAATAGGTAGAGGAGAATAAAGAGCCTGAGTTTGGGTACCTTCACTAATGGGCATCAGGTCATGGACAAAGAGGCACAGGCTTCCTGGGACTGGGTCTATTACTGTGGTGGGAGATAATTGATTATTATATGAGATCTCCTTAGACCGAACCATGGTTGTCTCATTCTCAGTCTCTTTCTCTTTCTCTTTTACAGCCCCCTTAACATTGCTTGCAGAAAACAGGGGATATGAGGGCTTTTCTTTGAGATGATCCATAGCGGAAGGCAGAGCAAAAAGTGGAGCGATAACCTCACTTGCACCAGAGAGTCTTGCCTGCGCGTTACTGTTTGAGATCCTCAGCTCGAAAGTGGCAGGCGGCAATGAAGTTTCTATGATCTGAAATGACTGTAATACTGCAGTTTTCTGGCAGTTTGGTGGGCTGCAGCTGTAAAGAGCCAGAGGGGTTCTTGAAATTCCCTGGAGCCCATTAGAGTCTCTTGAGAGACGCTCTAAATGGTCTTGTTTGTTGGAGCCAAGCTTTTGACTCCCCGTGGCCGGAGTCAGGATCCTAGGTTTGTGTTTTTTTGGGCTTTGCCAGCTGTGCGCGATTTGGACAATATGTCACGTGAGATATGTTGCATTGTACACTCTTAAATACTCATAAAGAATGAGTAGTAGAGAGGGGGACGCTGAAGAGGAGCTAGTGTGCAGCAAGCTGCATCTGTACTACCACAGACCGCTTCCGCTACGCTACAACCCCAGCTCCTCACTCCACCTGCGGAGCTGCCTAATGCTGCTTGATCAGGCTGCTTCTACCCCTATCACCCCTGGATGCAGCTGAAGGAGTATCAAGAATGGGGAACTGAGCAGGTTGTTTGAAATGCTGAAGGACACTTATTAGATTAATTAAACTGTTGAACCACTGCTTGTAGCTGACTCCTGTATAGCATCAACACTTGAGGGGAAACATATTGCACTGCACAATAGAGAGCATGCCTGGAAGACCAGAAGAACAGGCCAGGGATGTGTAAGAGTCAGATTAAATAGATATCAATCATATCCTTTGGCGCAATGTCGTAGCAACCATTTTGCATCCTAGATATGAGCAGTGTATTCTGATGTTCAGTGTTGTATCATGTACCACAATGACATGAAAGCACAATACTTAGGTTCTGAAAAAATTAGCTAATATGGATTTCCAATGCCCACAGTCTGTTAATGAATTGCCTTTTTAAATGTCTTTCTTCTTTGGCGTCTTCACGTTATTTGTTTTCATTTTCTCCTCTCCTCGCCTTTATGTTGTTCCCACTTTCTTTCTCCTTTTTACCCCCTTTTTTGTCCACCTGGCCGGCACAGTCCAGATTTATTAGAATTTTCTGGCCCTCTTGGCTCCTCTTGCCAGCAATGACTTAGAGCACAGAATATCCAAACAGATTGAAGCAAATTGAAGCAATTAGCATTCCTTATCAAAAATGTGCACAAGTTCATGCAAGACCCAGCATAACCCAGCAAACAGTCACTTTTCTCGGATCCTCCAATATGTAAAGAGGTTCATAATCTCATTGGATGCCTAGTCAGAAAATCGACAAAGTGACAAGCCTTGAGTTGCTTCGCTATATCCGGCCGTATCGCCTAGTCATGCTTCGCTTGCTGGTCAAAATTAAGGAGAACCTGCGATTCGCTTTTGTTTCATTTCCGTAGCAGGTTTGGGCTGAATCCAGCTCCGATGTGGCTCCTGAAGCGCTTGCGTCCTCGGACGCGCACAGCCTGGCCATCTTGCTGCCTCCCGGAATGCTCTGTCACAGAGCATGACAGGGGCTCACGTGACCCCCAGAGTGAATGTCTTGGCACTTCAACTTGCTGAACGGGTACATTCTGTACCTGCTTCTGATTTCCTCCTTGCATTTGGCTACCACCTATCCTATCTGGATTCAGCCTACACGCCATCTTCCATTGCCCGATCTTATTACAGAAGTGACGAAGAGTCATTTTCTTTAGTGTTGCAACATCTACAGCAGACTTCAGATCAATTGGAACTCCTCTCCCTCTACCCTGTGAGGCCAGCATACCTCCCTGACACCTTGTAGTCCAGCTTGAAACCCACCTCTTTGTATGGCATTCTGAAAACCGACACTTTGCATTGCACGATTATTTCCTGCAAAGAACTGAATCTGAAAACCTTTCTGTGCCGTTTTTGTCTGTGCTAACATAAGCTTCTCTTTAAGCTTCTTTTGCTTCATCTCTTGACTGCAATACCATGCATATTTCAAGATTTCTACCATCACTTTTGTATGCCATCAGAGCACAGACTTTTGTGTTTGCTGACTCATCTCAGGTCTCAAGCCAATGAAAAATTGTGAAATAAAGAATCCTGTAGCACTCGGCTCATGATGTGATTGACCTGTGTGCTGCTGGAATTCCTTCAACAACCGCTCATAATGTCATGCACAGACTTTCACCTCTTGTTGTGTTCTTTTTAGCCTCACATAGTCCAAGTCCATTGGAGGAACTCTGCCTTTCAAAACATAATCACCTCATTGCATTTATCCTTCACAGTGAGTGATGGTGCATTAACGCAAGTATGTCTTGGTGGCTCTGAACTTGGCCAATGTATAGCAATTTTGTATTCCACCCACAAATCACCTGGAAGAAAAATATCAAATAATGTATTCAAATCAATCCACAGCACTTTCCAAATGTTGACAAATCTCTCAACATGCATATGACACTGCCCGAGTGAGGTACTCTCTTAATTGTGTGGAATTTGTTCATAAATGCTACAAGATCCCCACTACTCTAGGCCACATGAACATACTTTCCATCTGGTAACTCTCTCAATGGATAAGCTTAAGCTTCTCCCTCATCGGGGGGACCTGCAGGTGGCTTTCCTTTTACTTTATCCCCCATTGATTGTTTCTTTTTCTTTTCATGTTTCTTTGCCCATTTGCTTTCCAATTTCTCAAAGTCACTCCATCTACAAACGCAATTCATCAATTCAGTAATATGAAATCACATTCCTGAAGAACACATTGTCTCAATTACTTCATCGTCTACTTGTACCATGAAACGTTTCTGCAAGTGGACACTTTTTGATGGATCGCCATTATATTTTCCAGCCAATTCAGCCAATTTATCATATGTACCTGCCACTTGGCTAGTAATCTTTTTACATAAATAGATCCATTCTTTCTCTTTGTACTGATTCACATGTTCAAGAACTAAACATCCTCTAATTATTTCCTCATGTTCTCGCAGAAGTCACATACGGTAGTGGACGTGCAGCTAATAATTCAACCAATTCATCCAATATCTCATCTCCTGAAGTGTTGAATTTCTTGTCATCTTCTTTTTCAACTTTTTCTCCCTTAACTTTTGATCTTTTCAGTTTCTCAGATTTTTCGGATTTCTCATAGTAATTGCTGGATATAATCTTGTTCCCTCTTCTATATTTTTCCTCAATTTCTGTTGTTGCTCATCCCATATTGCATTGGCATAATTTTTCACAGCTCTCTTTGTTCGTCTCTGACAGTTCTCTCTTTCTGTAGTGCGAATCATCTTCTCCCAAGCATGTAATGCTTCAAATTGGGTATGTCTAAGAGGTCGCTTCATGTCACAAAGTTTGTCTCTTAGTCCGTCAATAATTCACAAATTGAATGTACCCCATCTAGGAAAGCTTAACGGACCCTCCTTTTCAGTGATCTTGCACCACTGCTGAAGCCATACACATGTGTATAACCCTTCTTCTTTCATCATATGATAAGGAGGTGTACCCTGAGGAGGTGCCTGCTCACCTCCCAATATTGCAATTGTCATATCAACTCTGATCTCTAATAGCTATGAAAAGTGTCATGTTTTCAGATGAAATCAACAAATAACAAACAGCGTAATTAAATTCTGCAATGTTTTGCTTCTGTTCCGTATACGTCACTTTCTTAAAAGCCAGTTTCCCAATCTCAGTACCGCTCAGTACACCAAACAACCAATCGCTGCACAGTGTTTCACATGAACAAACCAATCACAGCGCAACACAATATGACGCAACAACCTGCTTCTTGCAGCTGCTTACCCTCCTTTACAATTTGTGTATACACAAAGCTATTATTCTACAACTCTATGGCCCTCATTACAACCCTGGCGGTAAAGGCCACCTACCGCCATGCTGACGGGCGCCAACATACCGTGACCGCTGCGGTAATCCGCTACGCTTAGCGTATTAGGACCCACACAGAATATTCCACCACTATACATACCCACACAAGTCCGCCACACCAAAGGTCACTGATAAACTGGCGATAGCCAAACCCACACCGTTACACCAACAGGAATACGCCCACAGTATCATGACCCGCGAATCACCGCGGCGGTCTTTCAATCGCGGTAAACCATTGGCAGTACACACCGCTGCGCTCAAAATACACACGCACTTACAAAACACCACCACATTGGACAATTCAAACTACACACACCTGACACACATACACACACCACACCGACACCAATATAAAACACACACCCACACTACTCACAACCCTTTATGACCCAAAGGATTTGACAACTGAGAGAGATAGACAAGGCAGGAGCACCCACTCAATCAGAGGCACAGAACACCATCACCCATACACCATCCACGCACCTCACACCACACACCACAACACATCACCCCACATATCCTCACACCTACCACTCACACCACATCCATGGCACCCCAAAGACACCCCAGGTTTTCTGAGGAGGAGCTAAGGGTCATGGTGGAGGAAATCATCTGGGTAGAGCCACAGCCGTTTGGATCACTGGTGCAGCAGACGTCCATTGCTAGGAAGATGGAGCTGTGGTGGAGAATCGTGGACAGGGTCAACGCCGTGGGACGGCACCCAAGAACAAGGGATGACATCAGGAGGAGGTGGAACAACCTACTGGGGAAGGTGCGTTCCCTGGTTGCAAGATACCAGGAAGCAGTACAGAGGACTGGCGGTGGACCCCCACCTCCTCCCGCACAACTAACAACATGGGAAGAGCAAGTCTTGGCAATAATGCATCCTGAGGGCCTCGCAGGAGTAGCAGGAGGACTGGACTCTGGTAATTCAACTCACTATTACTATAACCCCCCCTACCTGCATGTCATCACAAACCCCAACCCCTACCCTCACACCCATCTCTCCACCACCTCACATTTACCCCACCTTGACAACCCACCCACCACAATACCAAGCACTGCATGCAACACCTATGCATGGACACCCATCACAGACCTGCATGGACACCCATCACCACAGCATGCCCAGTAGAGAGACTCACCCAGCCCACAAAATCACCACTCACACATGGCCAAGCTGACAGGGAAATCACAATCATACAGGGAAACACACCCATGCACAAGATGGCACACGCAGATACAATACCACTGCATTTTCATCCCCACAGGACCCCTACTCAACGTCACCGGAGAGGAGGTGCCAGCTACAACCAGTCCACCCCCTGAAGAGGCCCACAGTGATGACAGCAGCTCTGTACGCCTGGATCAGGATGACCAACCTGGCCCATCAGGGACCTCTGGACAGTCGGTTACCCTGCTACAGTCCCAACCCACCACAGAGCCTCCCCCCTCAGGAAACACCAGCACAGCACCCACCCAGCGGGCCCATGCCACTGTCCCCAGGACACGTCAATCAGCAGTGTGTCCACCACTACAGGGACCCAAGGCAACCGCACAAACACAGGACCATCAGGGACCTGGGGTCAGTGGCAGTGGGCACACGGTTCAGGGGACAGAGGCACAAGACAACAGGGAAGCTGAGAGGACTGCTGTGCGACAGGGGGAGGACAGGCCCAGGGAACCCACTCTCCACAAGGCTCTCTCCAACATCCTGAGAGCATACCACCATTCCCAGGAGACCATGGGCCAGATACTGGCCAAGATGCAGGAGACCCAGCGGCTGCAGGAGGGACAGTGCCTAGGGATCAGGGATGACCTAACAAACATCTACACCATCCTGGTCCCCATTGCAGGGGTGCTGGGTGACATAGCCAAGACCATGAGGGAGGCAGTGGCACAACAACGGGCCCCTGACACTAGCCACACAGATGAACAGCCCTCCACCTCTGCCGGCGCTAGTGGACAGGAGGTACCGCCACACACAGGACCAACAGGCCACCAGCACCCCACCCCCTGCGGAAGGAGAACCACCCTGCAAACAGTCCCTTTGATCCAGGCAGAAGACAGAGAACATTTCCAAGACCCCCGCCAGGAAATAAGACTCTCCTGATTGTCACCCTTCTGTCCCACTATGTCACCCTGTCCACCTTGAACTGCCATTACTCCCCTTCCTATGCCCCCTTGGACAATGCATCTGTGATACCAAGAGACTGGACTCTAACTGGAGCTTCCTCCACCATCACCCCTGCCCATTGCACATCCCCCTCTACTTATGAGCAATGAAATAAACACCCTTGGATCAAATACAAGTATGGAGTCTGTCAATTGATTGCAATATGTATTTGTTTAACAAGCTGTAAACATTTCAATCCATATGTCCAAGTATATATACATTGGTATCACCTGTAGTGGGCAGCAGTACACATAGCAGGAACCAGAGTGGGGCACAGGGATCTGAAAATAGAGATGGCAAAGGGTAAAGTCAGTGGCCAGAGACATAGGGTAAGAGGCTGTCTTGTACAATGTCCAACAGTTAACTGAAATGTAATATGAACGTATAATGTCTTACCTGGAAGTATTGCAGAATAATGTTGCTCCTGTTGTCAACATCTTCTTCCTCTGCCACCTCTTCCTCACTGTCTACAGGCTCCACCGCTGCCACAAGACCATCTCCAGGCTCATCCACCTGCAGAAAAGGCATTCCTCACTGGGGTCAGTAGCCATGAGAGCTTGGGGTAAGCAGAGTCACCTGCAAATATCGAGAGATACCTGTTAGACACATACTAACCTTTAGTGACAACCCCATACCCAGACACCTACTCATACTGTGTGAGGACCTTGGGCTCACCTATTAGCCACACCCGGTGCCTCTCGAGTTGGCCCATCACATATGGGATGCTGCTGTTCCTCAAGATAAAGGCGTCATGCACAGAGCCAGGGTATTTGGCTTTCACATGGGAGATGTACTGGTCCGCCAAAGACACCATCTGCACATTCATAGAGTGATAGCTTTTTCTATTCCTGAAAACTTGCTCATTTCTCCGGGGGGGGGGGGGTGGAATGCCACATGTGTACCATCAATGGCACCTATGATGTTGGGGATATGTCCCTGGGCATAAAAGTCAGCTTTCACTGTGGCCAAATCCTACATCTGGGGGAACACGATGTAGCTGCGCATGTGTCTCAACAGGGCTGACAACACTCTGGTCAACACGTTAGAGAACATTGGCTGAGACATCCCTGATGCCATGGCCACTGTTGTTTGGAAGGAACCACTTGCCAGGCAATGGATCACTGAAAGGACTTGCACTAGAGGGGGGATCCCAGTGGGCTGCCGGATAGCTGACATCAGGTCTGGCTCCAAAGAGGCATAAAGTTCTTGGATTGCGCCACAATCAAGTCTGTAAGTGATGATAATGTGTCTGTCCTCCATTGTTGCAAGGTCCACCAGGGGTCTGTACACCGGAGGATGCTGCCATCTCATATTCAGCCTCAGTGGTTGGAGCCTATGGAAGAGAACGGTGAGCAGAGGGTCACATTCCCACATTTATTGCACTAATGCTGCTATTTTAACTTTACAGAAACAAAATGTGAATCCTAAAATCAGTTGCCGTGCCAATGCCTGCTGGGACGCAGTTAGGTGCCATGCCTTGTGGTCCCCTGAAATGGCAGATGCCTGACCTGTGAGGAGGGACAAGTGGAAATGAGGTAATTGTGGTGGCGTTGTGCGCCTTCGTGGTAGGCAGTCGATGACCACCGTTCAACTTCGCATTGATTATTTTTGGGTCCTATGAGTTCCAGGAGCCAATGGCGAAGTACGCCGGCAGTGACGGTACGCACCGCTGAGGTCGTCACCGCCATTTTCTAACTATCCACTCACTTGATACCTGGCCATCAACAGGAGAGGACCTACACTGCAAGTGCTGCTGTGACCTGTGTCTGGAAGCGACAATGGCTCGAGTGTCTGGGGAAAGGGCCCCTGCCTTCACTGCAGAGGAGTTGGAGAAACTGGTGGATGGGGTCCTACCCCAGTACACGTTACTCTACGGTCCTCCAGACAAACAGGTGAGAACACTGTGAGCATGATGCGTGGTCCATGAATGTCTGGAGTGCTGTGTGTGCAAGCCACATGTATAGGTGGGGGGACTGAGGGGTCCTGGCCAGAGTGCAGCATGTAAGTTAGTCAATGTATGTGTGTCAGGGGATGGGTGGGATCTGGTGGACAATGAGTGTGATGGTCCGGACGGGTGACTAATTCCCTTTTATGCAGTCTTTTCCCTGCAGGTCAGCGCCCACCAGAAAAAGGGTATTTGGCATGCCATTGCCAAGGAGGTGCGGACCATGGGGGTCTTTGACAGATGGAGCACCCACTTCCGCAAGAGGTGGGAGGACCTGCGCCGATTGGCAAAGAAGACGGCAGAGGCCCAGCTACGGCTGGGTCCCAACAAGGAAGGGGTGCCCGTCGCACCATGACCCCCCTGATGTTCTGCATCCTGGCGGTGGCCTATCCGGAGTTGGATGGGCACTTGAAGGCATCACAGCAGCCACAAGGGGGTGAGTACAGATTCAGACTCCTGCAGTGCGCGCGTTAAGAGTTACCTGGGTGGTGGCTATGTGTGCCCCTCGGCCAGGGCGAAGATGGCAGGGTAGGTCCCTTGCTGGCCAGGCTCTGAGGCACACCTATACCAATAGTGTTAGTGGGCATCTACTACTGGGAAGAATCCTTTGGGTTTCTGGGGTGCAGCTGATGGCGTTAGGCATTGTACCCCATGGGCGGGTGACTATCTCAGGAACTGGTTGGGCATGGCCTAGTGCATAGGGCTGCTCCCTGTGTGTTGTGTCCGCCAATGGTAGTGGTGTTGCTGGCATTGACCAAGTGTATCCTCTGTCTCTCCCCCCCTTTTTGTTTTGGCACCAACGACAGAGGGAGCTGTATCCCACATGGGCCTGGAGGCTGAATCCACCTAGGGTGAGGGCACCAGTGGGACGGAGGGCGAGGGGAGCACCACGGCGGGGACAGGAGGGAAAACCACAGACAGCGAGCGACTCCTCCTCCGATGGAAGCTCCCTGGCAGTGGCGGACACCTCTGTGCCCACCTCAACTACACGTACAGCTGCCACCCCCCCTACCAGCACTGCCCTACCAGCAGCCCCTCAGCGTGTTTCCCGTGCCTGCTCACCCAGGAGGGTAGGCATCTCCTTCGCCTCAGGCACCTTAGGCCCTGCCCCAGTCAGCCCTGCTGCCCTCAGTGAGGAGGCTATTGACCTCCTGAGATCCCTCACTGTCAGGCAGTCAACCATTCTGAATGCCATCCAGGGTGTCGAGAGGCATTTGCAACAAACAAATGCATACCTGGAGGACATTCACTCTGGCGTGACGGCCCAACAGAGAGCATTTCAGGCTCTGGCCTCAGCACTGATGGCAGCCATTGTCCCTGTGTCAAGCCTCCCCCCTCCAACTTCCTCTACCCAGTCCCAATGCCCTCAACCCCAGCTTATCCCAAGCACATCTTCAGACCAGCATGCACACTAGACAACACACAGGAGTGGTTCAGGCAAACACAAGCACCACACATCATCCCATAGGCACTCACACAAGAACCATCCCCATGCAGACACACTGACATCTACTGCCTCCACTGTGTCCCCCTCCTCCTCCTCGTCCACCTCCCTCCCAGTATCATCTCCACTCACACCTGCATGCATTACATCCTCATCCACTACTACCATCACCAGCACGCCCATCACAACACACCCCTCACGAGCAGTCACCACCCCCACAACCATACACATGTCCCCTGTGTCCTCTCCCACTGTGTCTGTAACCCCTCCTCCCAAAGTACACAAACGCAAGCACACACCCACCCAACAGCCATCCACCTCACAACAGCATCCAGCACATGCACCTTCACCCAAACTCAGCAGACAGACAGCTCCTACAACCACTTCCTCTTCCTCCACTCCGAAACCCTCTCCCTCGTCCCGCCCCAGTGTGTCTAAAAAACTTTCCTAGCTAACTTTGACCTGTTCCCTACCCCTCCCCCTGTCATTCCCCAGGGGCCAGGGTGTCCAGAACCCAGTCCAGTACCTCAGCCACCAAGTCGCCGTCCAATGTGGACCCTGCAGCTCCCAGAGGCTCAAAGGGGGCACCCGTCAGAAAAGCCAGTGTACCACCAACCCCTGCACAGGACCAAACCATACCGCCACCTGCCAAGGTGAAGAAGGGGCCAGCATGCAGCAGGGACATGAATGACGACCCACCCAGCAAGGCCTCCTCCAAACCTCCAGCTGACAGAGGCAAGGGCAAAACAAGGTGACGAAGCGGCAGAAAACCGAAGGCAAGTCACTTCAGCTGACAGAGGATGTAGATAAAGCCCTGGTCCCACCAGCAGAACCGCCAGCCCCGCCACCTGCGCCGCATGCAGCACTGCCAGCAGCCCCGCCAAAAGCACTGCCACCACTACAGTCAGCAGCAGCATCCCCAGTGGGCAGCCGTCCGAGGCTGAAGGAGAAGGGCTGGACCCTCCCTCCACCACTGGCAGCACCAACACCAGCACCACGGCCAGCACCGCCAGCAGCCCCGCTGCAAGCACCGCCACCTGCACCGCTGACAGTAGCACCACTACCAGCAACAGCAGCCCCAGTGGGCGGCTGGCCGGAGGCTGCAGGGGATGGGCTGGAGCCTCCCCCACCACTGCCAGCACTGACACCAGCACCACCACTGCCACCACTGACCAGCCGTCACCGCCAGAGGACAGTGTTTAGTCCTGTCTCCATAGGCTGTTGTGCATCCTGGCCCCTGCTAAGCATGTGGGTCTGACACCAAGGTGAGAGACTGTGACCTTGCACTCCCGAAGATCTGCATCACACGGCACAATGCCCCCTCCAGGACCAGTGGAAGAAGCCATCCACTCACCCTATCCTTGGCAGAATGAAGCACACTGGGCACCAAGCCCCCTCCAGAACCAGTGGAGAAAGGCATCCACTCACCCTATCCTTGGCAGGATGAAGCACTCTGGGCACAAAGCCCCCTCTAGAACCAGTGGAGCAAGGCATCCACTCACCCAATCCTTGGCAGGAGGAAGCACACTGGGCACAAGGTCCCCTCCAGAACAAAGCCGTCCACTCACCCAATCCTTGGCAGGATGAAGCACACTGGGCACCAAGCCCCCTCCAGAACCAGTAGAGAAAGGCATCCACTCACTCAATCCTTAGCATGATGAAGCATACTGGGCACCAAGCCCCCTCCAGAACCAGTGGAGAAAGGCATCCCCTCACCCCATCCTTGGCAGGATGAAGCACACAGGGCAGAATGCCCCCTCTAGAACCAGTGGAGAAAGGCATCCACTTACCCTATCCTTGGCAGGATGAAGCACACTGGGCACCAAGCCCCCTCCAGAACCAGTGGAGAAAGGCATCCACTCACCCTATCCTTGGCAGGATGAAGCACTCTGGGCACCAAGCCCCCTCCAGAACCAGTGGAGAAAGGCATCCACTCACCCTATCCTTGACAGGATGAAGTACTCTGGACACCAAGTTCCCCTCCAGAACCTGTGGAGAAGCCACCCACTTGAGAGACTGTGGATTTGCACTCCCCAGGACCAAGCAGTGGGCAAACCACCCACTTGAGAGACTGTGGCTTTGCACTCCCCAACACCAAGCAGTGGGCAAACCACCCACTTGAGAGACTGTGGCTTTCCACTCCCCAGGACCAAGCAGTGGGCAAACCACCCACTTGAGAGACTTGAGAGACTGTGGCTTTGCACTCCCCAGGACCGAGCAGTGGGCAATCCACCCACTTGAGAGACTGTGGTTTTGCACTCCCCATGACCAAGCAGTGGGCAAAGCACCCACTTTAGAGACTTGAGAGACTGTGGCTTTGCACTCCCCAGGACAAAGCAGTGGGCAATCCACCCACTTGAGAGACTGTGGCTTTGCACTCCCCAGGACCAAGCAGTGGGCAAACCACCCACTTGAGAGACTTGAGAGACTGTGGCTTTGCACTCCCCAGGACCGAGCAGTGGCAATCCACCCACTTGAGAGACTGTGGTTTTGCACTCCCCATGACCAAGCAGTGGGCAAAGCACCCACTTGAGAGACTTGAGAAACTGTGGCTTTGCACTCCCCAGGACCAAGCAGTGGGCAAACCACTCTCTTGAGAGACTGTGGCTTTGCACTCCCCTGGAACAAGCAGTGGGCAAACCACCCACTTGAGAGATTTGAGAGACTGTGGCTTTGCACTCCCCAGGATATCGCTGTGGGGACGGAGCCCCCTCCAGGAGCAGTGGCATTGTCCCATCTTCCGCTGAGGTGCCCCCTCTTCCTCATCTCCCTGAGGTGTCTGTGTGTTTTCGACCTGCTGCCCCTGCAGTGTTCTCTCCGTATTGAGGCAGGAGTCAAGCTGGCTGTCTGTGTTGGAGGTTTCTGCCGTGGTCGTGATCCCATTTGTGTTACCGCCGGCCTGTTGGCAGTGTTACCGCCGCTTTAACACTGACCGCCAGGGTTGTAATGAGGGCCTATGCAACATTAAATAGCAGTCTTTGTCTGCTCCTCTAAAGAAAACATAAAGACTAATTCAACAACCAGACCATTCAGGCTTTTACACCATCCGACTTTTCTCATTCAGAAAGATTTTCGCACATACGAATGAAATCCTGACCAGTGGGAAATCACCCTAATCAATGCAGCATTACCATTGTGCATTAGGTTTCACTAACAATAATCAATATTAGTACAATCATACCAAATTGTTACAGTCCCTACCTAAATTGTGCAGATGACAGTACTTCACAACCTGCACTAAAAATCTTTAGCAGACAAGAAAACCATAAACCAACTCTTTTTATCCTTTTTCTGGGATCTTGGACTACTTCTTAGTCTGATAAACTCTTCAACTTCTTTGACAATAAGTGGATAATCATCTACAGCTCAATCAACACACATCCACCAATTCTAATACTTGAATAAAACCACAATAATCAAAATAAATGTGATGCATATCCCAATTAATACTCACACCTCCGATCCTGCAACCACCTTAGAAACTGAACCCTGTCAATCTTCAAAGCTTGGGCTTTGGGCAATGAGACATGGGCATTTCGCTATCTCAGGGCAACTAATTGCAACTCTATTAGAACCCCTTTTTCTCATTATGTACACCATCCTCTCACTACCAAGTTCTGGAGCGGGGATATAAGTTAAATATTGGTTTACGGATTTTGGTTTACCCATTTATGAATGTGGAAATCCCAGCTGAGTGACAGACCAAAAAAGCTTGGACATATGTTGAGATTAGCCAGGAGCTGCACATCCATCAATTAATCATCACAGTTTGAATTGATATTTTCAGTCAATGGTGAGAGTTGGTGTGAGTTCAAAAGCTTTATTTTTACGTTTTTTTATTGCTCAAATCTTTTCTAAAATCCACATAGAATGTCATCAATATCTATTCAATAATTAGTAAATCATGATATAAATCAATATCAGAATAAATGCATTAAATGTGTTCCATTAAGAAAAATTATTTCTAATCTCAGGATGGAATTGAGTAGGACTAGAAAAAGGTGTCAGTCAGAACCCATAAAGAGCTCCCAATAGAGAGGTTAAAGCATGAGCTTCAGAATCAAATGTTAAAATCAATCAAAGCTGAACTTCCGATAAAGAGATGTTTGAGAAACTCAAGAGAGTTTCAGAGCAGTAAAGAATCAGACAAATGATTGAGGAAAAAATCTCCTGCAGCGAATCTGGGAAAGAATGTCCTAATCTACTCTGCCAACACACACTATAATAAAACAACATATCTAGACTTTTGCAACATGTTTCATCTTCCTCTGTGCATCAGCCAATCAGAAACCAGTCTCCTCATGGGAACAGGAACATTTCGTTGTCATTTCACTGCAGGAACAATAGTCTGAAAACAGTAATGTTTTAGTGAATAATTTTTTATCAAATGTTTTATACAATCCCATACAGATCCTTATCATTAGCTTCTGCTAGATAAAACAGCAGTACATGGTTAGGCTTTTACATCATTTTATGAAATCACAATTATTTCTTATACTAAACCATGTATGTTTTAAACATTTTAAGAGTTAAACTAAAACACTTTAATACATTATCATATTCCACACATAAATTGCCTACACGAACTTTAAAACAAACTTCTTTTGCATTAAATCATATTTTTTCACACCATGTTCGCTTGTCAAACATCTAACATTTTGCATTCCTAACCTAGGTCAACTTTGCAAAACTCCAGCATCACCTTTTTAAACCAAATATGTGTAAATTACTCAGCCTACTGCTCTCTCTTGAATTATAACACATTGCATTTTCACGTAAGGCCCATATGTTAGCTCCGCATGTCTTGCATAAATGTTCATTATTCTAAAATGTGTCTTCAGAGCCAACAAGTAAACACCTGTGTGGAAGCAGACGGCAGGGCAATAATCCAATGATGACCCGAACTAAGTTGTCAAAATCATTTTGTGTACTGTTTTTTGAAGTAGTGGTTCAAAACCATTCAGTGGAGAGAGAAACTTCCAACGGTTTGCTTCTTCTTCTTCATTTTGTGCACTCCTGGTAAAGTTAATAGTTAATCTTGTCCATTTTAAAGTTAATCTTGTCATTCTTTTCCTGAAAGAAAGACGATAACACTCCATACAGAGAGCCGGGAAGAGTGGATTCAGTGTCTGCGAAGATGGGGAAATGCATACTATTTGTTAGCTTAATTAATTCCCTAACCACGTTTTCCACTGCTTAAATTCTTTCAGTGAAATGTTTGTTTTCACTAATATACATAATTTATTGTACTTTTTAGTTCATAATTATGTATATTTTTTTGTTCTCCAATCCTGTTTCTCTCCAGAGTCTCTCAAGTTTTTACAGTGTCTCTTAGCTATAGCTAGCACACATTAGGCAGATGGGACACATTTTCTATGATGCAATGGTGTCTAATGTAACCTTTTCCTAGTCATTGAAATCCACTCTCATTGAAAAACATCCTGTGAGGACTACCATGTATGACCAGTTTCAACCTTAATCTCTGCTGTGCCATACTATGATTAGGGTGAGTTATACTGAACTGAATTCCATAGTGGCTTGATCAGATATATTTTATAAGTGAATTTACTGATACTGTTTAATTTGTTGTAAAAATGAGGTCAATGGAATCCCCTTTTTCATGGGTGGGCAAGAACACCAGTCACTCCAGGTTTAAGACTGATAAAGAGTGCACCAAATCTAGCCTCTCCCCTCACCTCCACAAACAAACAGATCGGTTAGTGACAAACTAAAGCCAATACTGTAGTCTGCGGAGGATATAACTGCAGAAATCACCACAACCGGTTCTGGGTGAATGTTATTGTAAGCAAAAAAGTTTCTTTTATGTCAACTGCGGTAAGTGAATGTTATTGTAAGCGGAAGAATTCTGCTTGTGTCAACTGAGATAAGACCAATTTTCTTACTGATATGGTTGGTTTATTTATTGCAGCAAAGCCACCTCCCAAACTGATTGTTCTGTGTCTCCTAAATATGCTATATCTATCTGGAATATCCTTAAATCCTTAAATAAATCTGGCTCAGACGCCTCAGTTATCCATGTTTCTGTTAAGTTTAATAACTAATTTTTCATCATCTAAAAGGAAGGCAATTTCTTCAGCATGTTTAGTGATCAACAATTTAGGAGCATGCACATGAAGCCATCGTAAATTACTCTGTTCCTTTAAGAAGTTATTTTTATACCCATTTAGCATTATAGCTTTTAATTTCAGTAACTCATAATGTGAGTATTGAATATGTGGTGGAAAACAGGCATCATATCTGGTGTGCAGCGCATCCGGGATGCTGAAGGGCGCATACGGATTTGCCTTTGGCACACCTTCTGCTGGCTTTAAATAGTGTTGTGGGTCTCTGCACATTATGGCCCAGATTACCAGGTTCCTACCCAGTGCAGAAGCCAAAAAATCTGCACTGCGCTGTGTGAGAGGGAGGGAGCATAAGAGCATCATATTTACAGAAATATGGCTCTCTCATCCCTTCTCCTTAGCACCGGCCCTGATTTCAGCTGCCCTGTGCCACGCAACCCCTTAGTGTCTCAGTGCTATGTGTGTGCGTGAGTCTAGCATAGGTTTTGTACCGGAAGGCAAAATACTGTGCGAAGATGCACCTTAAAACTGTATGTGTGCTGCACAGTGCAGACACATGCGAAGTTGGAAAAAAAAGAGAAAGTGAAGGCATTTCTCCTTTAAACGCCTGCATTTCAGTGGAGTTTATTTTTGGCGCTAAACTCTGTCTACTATAACAGATAGGGTTTAGCATAAAAAAGCGTGGGTGGTTGCATGGGAACACCCATGTACCATTCATGTAATGCCCCCTTGGCACTAAGCAAAGTAGAGCAGTGCAACCAGCTGCTTTGCATTACTTTTATGTTAGTTTGTGCTGCAAAACAAGTTTTGCCCTGGAAAGTAAATAGGTAAACAAAGATTTCACATTGATTTGTGTCACGTTTGTTAGACAAACACAGCACAACATTTGAGTAAATATACCCCCAAATGTCTAGCCCATCTAAGGCCTACTTCTAAGATGGTGCCTGCCAAAAATCAGAAATACAAATCTAAAGGTGGCGAGTGGACTAAACAATCAGTTGGCCACTTTTCACACCCAGCTTTAGAAACAGTTTTGAATTTAATTTATCAAGCAAGAGTGGATATAATCTGAAAATGTTATGTGTTTAACTTATGACAATGACCACTTTTGACAATGTGCAACAAAAACAAAGTTAAAAAGTAAAACATTTTTTTTGGACTCGACCAGTGAAGAGTAATGGTAGTTTTCCTTATCTAATCAGCACAATCAGATTGCAAGCCCTATCCTGTAGTGGGCAAAACAATTACAAGCTTAAAAGGAAAGCTTGAGTAGAAACTTAAAACATGAGATCTGTTCAACAGGCAACTTCAAACAAGCAGGACCTTCTTCCAGTTAATCTTAAAGCTGACTAATGCATATTTTCTTCTCTAAACCTATGGTCAGGTAGCACCGGCATAGACACTGAGGGCCTCATTACGAGGCTGGCGATCATGAGACCGCCAGCCTCGCCATGAAGGTCCTAGCACTGCGGAGCCAGTGGTAAGGGTTGCCACATTAAGAGCTGTAGGGCTTGGCAGACGCCAAGCCTCCACAACCCCGCCTGACCCGCCGGTGCGGTCACACAGGCCGGATTACGAGGCTGCAAACTGCCAGGCTTTCCCTGGCGGATACCCTGCCACGAAAACCATGGCGGTCACGCACCCGGCGACAGGAATCTCCATTCCTGTCGCTGGCACACACATGCAAACATTTCCCCACACATGCACACATCCCCCCACCCATCCACACACTCACAAACACCCTCCACCCCTTCACTCCCGCATGCATTCACATACACACCCATTCAGCACACGCATACATGCACTCAGACACCCTCACTCACTCACATTCATCAACACAGACCAGACACTCCCACTCACTCACACTCATCCACACAGACACTCCCATACACACGCACATATATGCACACACACATTCACATTAACTCACATACACGCACACATTCCCCTTCCTCCTCCGCAGACACACACCCACACACACACGGCACCCTCCCCCCCCTTCGGATGCCCACTTACCTTCTCCGTCGAGGAGGGCGTCTGGGAGGGAATGGGTCCTGGCGGTCTTGCATCATCAGCACCACCACACCAGCAGGACTCCGCCAAGCCGTATTATGTCTTGTAATACGGCGGGCGGAGTCCTGCTGCCGTGACAGTGCTGGCGATGCACCCGCCTCTGCACTGCAGACCGCCAGCATGAATGCTGGTGACTTTCCACCGCAGAGATGGCGGACGGTTGACAGCAATCGTAGTATGGCGGTCTGCTGCCCGCACCTCTGGCAGTCTGGTGGCGGGTTTGACTTTGGAGGTTAGGGAAATTGACCACCAAAGTCAAAATGAGGGCCTGAGTTTGTAGTCCTTATAAAGTTCAAAAATCAATTGATTTTTTTTATCGAAATATTACATTTTGAGGAGCTTTGCGTTGAAATTGGTTAAGGTAGGTATCAGGAAATGGTCTGTCCAAAAAAGGGGTCATTTTTGGTCAGCTTCACATTTTATTCTGAGATCATAAAAGCTCCATGTTGTAACCCTTGATGTGGTTGAATTGCAAAACAAGATGAGCAATCCTAAAAGATTCCAAGAGGATATCATGCACATATTTGTCTTTTGTATTGTCAGTGAGAACCTTGGAGTTTCTCAATTTAGTAGTGTTTGGGGCCCTAATTAGGAGTTAGCCCATGAACGTTTGCACATATTTTGTACAGTCCTGAGCCAAGACTTGGGAGTTGATAATTGTGAAAAAATTGCAGCACAATCTCTGAGGTATAAGAATGACAGTGTTAGACCTTCACCTCCGATCCATTTTATTTATTCTTTTACATTGAAGACATTCCTTATAGATACCTTCAAGCCCTCTCTCTTGGCCGTTCACATCTGAAAGTCTCCTGGCCAATTAAACTAAATGTTTTTATTCAACAATGGCTAAAACTTTCTGTCCATTTTGCAAGGTTGTTGTTAATCTTGCCATACAATTCACACTTTTCAATCACCACTAACTCTTCCATATTACTGGCTGTGAGTCACTACTCAATTCCTTCAGTCAATCCTGGTCTAGGCATCACTCTATTTCCAGACATCACATACTACATCTTTCCCCTCAAAAATACATTCCTCCTCGCTCAGTGTCACCCCTACTTTTTCTGATTAGCTTAATACCTTCTGCAGCTATTCATTATGTTGTCGCTCATCCCATTAACAACCTGGTATGTCATCCTGAAATGCCACAATATTTCCAGACCTTCAACCAACCTTGTCATCAATTTTTCAAACACAGAATCCACCAATGCTAAACCAAATGGCATCCTCCTAAACTGCACATAACCATCTGCTGGGGCCAGATGGACCAAAGGACTTTACCCATTCTGTGTCTATGGGAAAAAGCTTTCGTACATATGGCCCCTAGTGTATTAAATGCTGTAATGTGATGTGATTTTACATCTAATACAACTTGCAGATATGATGCACTCATATCTACTCTCTTTAGCCATTGACATCCTCCTTTCCCAAATGAATCATCAATCTTCAGAAAAGGAAAACTCTCTATGCCCTATTTCTCTGTTTACACTGGATAAATCGATAAAGAGTCTAAATCTCACCTGTCTCTTTCTGATATATATCCACTGGGGAAACTCATAATGGCACTTCATTTGGCTCAATTTTATCCTCATCACACATCATCCTCAACAGACTAAATAAACCTTCCCTTCTGCTGTAGAGTATGTTTCTCATTCATTCTTAATTGTCATTTAGCGCTCTTCCCATTGTAACCTATGTAAATAATAGCACAGTTTATTTAATTTTTACTTGAAACCTGGACTAAGATTCTCAAGCCATTTCTTCTCTTTGTTCTTGTCCCCTGTAGATACTTGTACTTCCATCTTGATTTCTGCTTCATGTTCAACCCCTAAAATTTAACACAATTTAAGCTACATACAACCTGTCATCTGATTACTGATCATAAAATCCCAACTTGCATCAGGAATACCTTGGTGTAAGAAACTGGGTTACTGGTTGAGGAGAGCAAAGCCCTTCTCAAGTAGTAACCACAATTCCTCTCAAGTTGAAGTCATAAGCAAACCCAAAACTAACCTGTGCTCAACTGTTAGGTATACTTGCACAGAGAAATGAGGCTTACCTCAGTGGCAATGTGTATTTGTGCAACACCTGAAACACAGTGAAAGCATACCATAAAAGAATCCCACACCAGTTTAGAAAAATAGAGTAAATTTAATAAATAAAACAAGCAAAAGAACAAAAATCCAATAAGTCGAACTGAAGATATGCAATTTAAGGGTAGTGAAAAATAGCACCAAAAAGCACAAAGCACCAACTGTGGTTATCTGGTCACTCCAGACCTGACAAAGTCACACGTTCAGGCTTACCATGATGTAGCATGGGCCAGAAACAGGGGCCCAACTGGGTCATCTGAACACAGTACTTAAAATGTTTGTTTGTGTTCTGCATGGCATTACTTTGCGAGACTATGTGTTGTACTGAGGTGATTCCAAGGAACCTGTGATGCAAGGCTTTGCGGGGCTTGGCTTCATTTGCATCAATTACGGTGAGCTGTGCGGCAAAGCATGGTGGAGCTTTGTGTCTGTTCTAATTAGATGGCAGTTGTGGGACGAGGCTTTGCCTCTCTCAGTGTCAATTCTGATGAGGCTGGCAGCTGTGCGACAAGGCTTTGCTGGGCTTCGCATTGCTTTACATCACTTCTGATGGAGACCACAGCTGGGCTTGGCAGAGAATCCTTTAGGTCCACTTTCAAGCATCCAGAACAGGTGTGGCACCACATGAGAGCGGCCAGAACAGGGGTGGCACCACTTGACAGAACACAACTCACATATGTTAGGTGTAGCTTCAAGAATGTTGGAAGCTTGTTATGTCCTTGATGCATTTGATCAGGAGGCCAAACAGTGAGCCCTTGGAGTCACTTAGGGGCCCTAGGTTCAGAGGTGCAGCTCCAGTCCTTTTCACCCAGGCGAGAGGGCAGCAGGTCAGCACAGTAAGACCACAGTTCAGCAGGTCCGCAGTCTAGCAGAGTGGCAGTCCTTTCAGCACAGCAGTCCTTCCTGGAAGAGTCTCCACAGGTTCAGAAGTGTACTGAAGAGGTAGCAGTTGAGGTCAAGTATTTACACCCGGTGGTTTTCCTCTGGGAGGCTGGAGAAACTTCTAGCAATTCCCTTTTAAGTCCCCAGGCATCTTTCGGTCACTGCCCTGACTCCAGGCTAACTAGAGTGGGTATGCAGCCCTTTGTATGGTGGCAGGTCACAGCCTTTTCAAGTTTAAGTAGTACTGGGTCCAGCCCTCCCATCCTGCCAGCGATGGCCCATCCAGGCTCACCTAAGCTCTCTTTTGTATGTGGCTGCCAAGGAGGAATACACAAAGCCCAGCTGTTAGCTATACCCAGTCATGTGATCCAGAGACAGGCTACATGCACTAAATGACTAAAGCAGGAACATGCCAACTTCCTAAATGCAACATTTTCAAAATTGTAACTTAAAATCCAACTTCACCATAAGTTAGGATTTTTCACTACAATTCCAGAGACACTAAACATGACCTGATTACCAGCTCCCATTTAGAAATGACAGCTTATTAACTATAATAAGGCAACTCTAATGTTATCCCAGTGAGTGAGGTATGCCTTGCAGCAGTAAAAAATGAATTTTAAGAGTTTTTCATTACCAGGACGTACGAAGCTTAAAAGTACATGTCCTACATTTTAAAGTACCCTGCATCTAGGCCAACCAGGGCCTTCCCTAGGGGTGTCTCATATGTTAAAAAGGAAAGTTTGGGACTAGTAAAATGTTTATTTTGCTGGTCAAAATTGTAGTTTAAAACTACACACAGGCTGCAATGGTAGGCTTGAGACATGCTTAAAAGGCTATGTAGTTGGTTGGCACAACCAGTGCTGCAGTCCCACTAGTAGTATTTAATTTACAGGCCCTGTGCATAGATAGTACCACTTTACTAGGGACTTATAAGTAAATAAGTAAATTAAACATCCCAATTGGTCATACTTCAATTTAAAGACATTTAAGGAGTGACCATGTGCACTTTAGTACTGGTTAGCAATGGTAAAGTGCCTAGAGTTCTACGTCCAGCAAAATTGAGAGCAGCAAAAATGGAGGACAAAGCCAAAAGGCAAAAGGTTTGAGGGGAAAGACCCCCCTAAGGCTGAAAGGTCTAAGTTGTGGTAAATCTTTTTTTTATGCCTTCATATTGATTAGCAAATATTTCAAATTTCAATAACTGTTTCTCTAAGCCCACAACTTTAAATATTTCCTCCATCAAGACAGTAGATCCAGAGTCCACTATGAACTTTACAATCCTCCTACCAAATCAACTGATTGATGTAACTTTTCCACAGATTCATATTTATGCACACTGTCCTTTCTTCCTGATTCTTCAAATGTCTTATAACTGCTGATCATTATTACTAAGTGATCCATGTTCCCTTTTTCCCCACAGACTCAGGCATCATAATTGGCATTAACAAGCAAGGCATGGAGGCAGTTCCAGCTATCCTGGGCTTCCTTCACCTCATTTGGCAAAGGGTTAAAAAGGCATGGGACAACTGACAGCATTCCTAATGCCCTGTGCTTTTCATGCCCAGCCTTAGACAAGCAAGGGATGGAGGAAACAGAAGCCCCCTTCCCGGGACAAGATGGGGATGGTGATTTTAGTGGGCTCTGAGCCATGACTGTTCTTTACAGATGCTCTGTAAAGTGGGGAAGATTACAGATTTACATACCAGCCTGTGAGAAGGCCAGCGTGTATTAGAACAAACCCAGACTTGAACATCATTAGTGTGGAGTTAAATGCTATCTGTGATTTAAATCTCTCCTTAGCCTGCCATATCAGCCTTACAGTGCATGCTTTGGCCCCATGTTTAGGAGTAGCCCATCTATTAGGAATTTGGTCTGTTAGTGCTACACATTAAATTGCCCTACTATATGACTTGCTGAGGCACCTCTGAAGTATTCCAGCCATTTACATTGTATTGTTTTATTGTACATTGCACCTTTTTTGGCCAATGGATGTCAAGAATCAATTCTGAAAAAGCTGTTAATGATTGTGAACATTAAATAAAATGCACCAAACCAGTGGGTGGTCAATGGCCACTTTTTTCATTGCTTATATATAACAGCAGATCAAACATTTATCAAAACAAGAAAAGGCACCAATGGGAGACAAGTTTAATGTGGCTGCCAAATTTTATGTGCCCCCATTCAGCCATGTTTTGGGTAGATATCAAAATATGTTTTTACAAAGTGTGGTGCAATTTGGTCAAGGGAACAAAGTTATCAATAATACTAAAATAGATTTGCTAAGGAGAGTTGTGTCAAATTTAACGATGAAGGCACAGATACACCTAAATTACATATCTACTGAATATGTAGTGAGTAACCTTGTAATATATAATATATTGTCATATATTACGAGTGTAACCTGTAGTGTATCATTTTACTATTGTCTGTTTTGAGACAGTTAAGTTGCAAAATGAGTTTGTGTCAAACAAAGGAGTGTTTATTGAAAATGTCGAGAAAAATGCTGTTCTCTACTGCTTATTGCCTGTAAAAAAAAAGAAAAAAATCCTTAGTTGTGCAATGCAAAATTTTCAAACAAACAAAACCTCTATCATATTACAATTATAATGGAGGAAACTCCACCAATACAGTCAGTCTTGATTAGGCATTTCATCTACAAATCAGGGGATGCTTGTTTCCCGCCCAATTCTGGTTCATACCCTTACTCTTTCAGACATGCCTGGATGTAAGGCAACAAAAGCATAAAAAGGAGACAAATAAATGGGTCTAAACCAACTGCTTCAAACCTCTAAAAATAGAAAGGGTATAGGTAAAAAATAAGTTCAGGTATTTAGAATCAAAGATACCAAAGACAGAAATCATCTTTAGTCCTATTCTGGCCCATACTATGCTATAAAAAAGTAGCAAAATATCCATATCTGCGTGTCAGACTGTCTGTGGTTGACATGTGGCTCAAAGAATACGAGTGGCCTAATTATGGTGAGGAGATAGTCAAGAACTTTACATTCAGCCTTGCTTGCTCATGTGGAGTAAAAGCCAAAATTGTGCCTGTATAGGTTTCTAAAGCTCTAAATACTCTTGGTGGAAGCCTCCTGTAAAGAATAAAAATCTGATGTGAAAAGTTCCAACTGTCATTTGTTGGCCTTTTATTATGATTGGGATGCTGGATTGTATTTTAATGTCTCTGTCTGCTTTTGAAAACTCTCTTCAGGTTGGATTTTCTCACTCATTTAGGGGAACTTGATCAGGGATGCATTGACCCACTTTGTGACTGGAAGAGAGCATGCTGTAATGTCTTAGTTCATTTGCAAATATTTGGGTGTTATGAGGAATATCCTCTGCCCATGAAGCATAGAACATTTCCCAGAACAGTGATTGTGGGTAATCTCACTAATCAAATAAATTGCCAAACTTGGGCAAAGTTCCCATTTTCACAACCATATCTTTATAAGAGGATCTAATTTAGAATGTTTACATTTTGGTAGAATTGACAGGGTTTGTCCCACACAAGTATAGCTAAATTCAATAAAATTATTACCAGAGCAGCAGATTTTCACTGTGTGCAAAATTGATTTTGCCTTAAGTGTTTATCTTCGAAAATCTGAACTTTTAGCAAAAGCTTCTAGATTTCCACCATGTACGTTTATACTTTTGATCAGATTGCCAGTGTTCCAAAATTGTTTCCAAAACATTTCAGGATGACACCTCTGAAGTTCCTAATGAAACTCTGGTAATTCATCCTCAAAATGACAGGATCATGAATGTTTCCTCCCACTTAAACATCTTTGTAATCCACAAAATGCCAGAAATCTTTGAGGTAGATAAAAAATTAGTAGATTGCTGACCTTTTTCTAAAATTGACTTTTTAATGTTCATGAGGTCTTTTTATCGCTTCTTCTGCTAATCTGTGGCTAATTAATATGTCTATAATGTATGATATCCTTCACTGTTACCCATTGCCTCATTATGGAATTTCGCATCAATATATTGTGAACCATGCGTCCTAGAAACACTTTTTTATTAAGCAGCAGACAGTGACAATGTGGCAAGGGCAATAAATCTATAGTTAGACAGAAACTCCTGATGGGATAATTTCAATCCCTGATGTGCTTGTTTGGGTGGAGATGTCAGGTGCATCTGTTGAATGATTGTCCCCCATCTAGACTTGACAGGGTGAAGTCTTTTAAGACAAGGAGGATTAGGAGAATGTTCTATGTTAAAGAAGGGGATACTTGAGGTCAATGACATACATATTATCCATGAATTGATCCTGTGATTAGAAAAATATGTCTCTTTTTGGAGGTCTTCTACTAGCGCCTTGTTTAGTGGGTATATGATAAAATTCTAAGATCTATTTTTCATCAGCCCTAAGTAGTTATGAAGTTAGAATTATACGCATAAATTATTGCCCCACTTTGGCATAATGTAAGACTTTAAAAAACTGATGAGAAAATAGTATCAGTACTTAATGAACCACAATAGCGTGAGCAGATCTCAAAGTCCAGTCCAGAACTATAGTGGTCCTGATGCCAACAATAGTTAGTGACCATTTGGCTTTCCTAAGGTATCTAAGTCTGCACTTGGGCCACTTGGCCTGAGACTTCAAGAAGATTTTTAAAATATTTTCTGCTAAACTCCTGGGCAGAATAGTCCCAAAGGTATGACCAAAACTATAGTTACTTACAATTGAAATGGGTTCAACTGAGATTGCAAAGACTGATTTTCCTCCAGCTGTGCAACTAGGGGTGAGGTGTTGCATATTTAAGAGTCTATTTTGGTCCCTGGAAATGGTGCCTGCCAAATGCAAGGTCCTAATAATATTAGGGTCTACAGGGCTTTCTGACTTTTGTTTCACAGTTCTGCGTGGATACAAATTGTTATTCCCAAGTCTCAACTAGCCAGCTAATACATCCATCTTAAGATGGTAACTGCTCTTATATTTTGAAAAAACTCCTAAGATGAACTATCTATTAGATATAAGGTAGTTCACTTTTCAACTTGCTAGAACTAATTAGTGTCCAGGAAATCATTACAGCAATAGAAGGCATCCCAGGTGGTAAGTCTCCAGGCTCTGATGGACTTACACCAGAGTTTTATAAAGCATATAGAGTAATTTTAGCACCACAACTGGCTGGAAAGTCCCTTGAGATAGACATTTTGCCTTTAAAAATGAGAGAGGCAGTAATATCTGCTCTACTGAAGCCAGGCAAGGATAACTGGGACTGTAAATCCTATCATCCGTTATCCCTTCTAAATGTAGACAATAACATTTTGGCCCTTACAGATTTAACCCACTCATGATGACTTCAGAGCAATCAAAGTTTATACCAGGTAGGGCGACCACCAATAGCCTTAGTACCTTTCATCTCTCTGATACCTCAGATCTGGCCAGACGTAGTTGCGTTCTTGGTCTTGCTGAATATAGAACGTGCATTTGATTCACTAGAATAGCCACTTCTATTTGTTGTTCTGCAGCGCTTGGGTGTTAGCATCAATATCTTGAACTTAATTTGCCTACCATACACCATTCCCAGTGCCCGCATACAGATAAATGGCTACACTTCTGATTTTTCCAAATCCACTGTGGCACCAGGCAGGGATGCCCACTCTTTCTTCTCCTGTTTGCTTTGTCTGTTGAGTTTCTCTTGAATTGGTTGTGGTTCAACATTGTCATTAATGTATCGAGTTTCCTCAAAAAAGTGTCTTGCTGTCAATGTATGCCAATTGCATTATGCTCTTTTATAAGGATCCTGCAACTAACTTCACTTGCATCCATTGGGAAGTGGTACAATTTGAAGAGCTGTCAGTCATACATATTTACTACCTCACTAATGAAACTACTACGCTGCACAATCTCATCATGCCATTTACTAGATCAACCACAAAAGTAATGCGCTAAATCTTTCTATCAAACAAGACCAGGTCAAGGTGGGTGACCTAGATACTGTGATCACTAGTCACCCCACCAAACCTTCGCACCTAATACAAACAGTGAAATAGACCTCTTGGTTCATATGGAACAAGACAAATGTAGACTGTCTCTATTCACCTGTTAAAAAACTAGCCATCAACCCTGCCATAACAGCTACGCTCAAAACAATGGGTCACAAATAATAGCTGGAGGCAGGAATCACTCAAATCGGACACGTATTCCAAATGGAAATTTCTTATCACTTGAATAGTTTACGGAAAGGGACAGACCAACATCCTAGATGTCATTGTGTGTTACAGAATATGGCATGCAACTTCAAAGCTGTGGCTAACATTCCTGGGGGAACCTCCTGATTTCATTCCTCTGACATTATTACTCATGACTCCAGCCACTCAAAGTTGGAGCTCTAAAATATAAAAACTATACACAAACTGTCTTCCAAAAACAATAGCAAATGTGACTGACATGTAAGTTTATCTTTGTGAATTATACCCTATGTCCTGGATGTGGGGCATTGCACAGGAGCAGTTCAACAGAGAAATACGAGTTCCTGAGGCAAGTTGCATCATGCTGCGTCAGTTCTGATGAGGAGCTGCAATGGCTGTTAGGTGAGGCCTGAGTCAAGTTGTATCACGCTGCATCAGTTTTGATGGGGAGCTGCATCGACTTGTGCTGCACTGCATGCCCTCTGATGAGGAGCTGCAAGGGCTACATCGGGTTGCATTGCACTGCATCAGTTCTGATGGGGACCACAGTTGGGCTGGCAGAGCACATTCATCCTCACTTACCAGGGTCCAGGACCAGGGAGGCACCATTTGGGGCGTTAGGAGTCAAAGTAGGAAGAGCCTAGAGGCAGGATTCAATGGAGTTGGAGCCCTTTGAGTCACTCTGGTGGGCCTGGGTTTAAGGTGCAACTCCAGATATTTGTTCTCAGCCAGCGGGCAGCAGTGCAGTCCTTGCAGGCAGGGCAGCAGAGCAGCAGATCAGCTGGTCAATCTTTTTTTGCAGCAGAGCAGTCCTTCCCTGAGTCTTCCACAGATCAAGAGGTGATCTGAAGAATGGAATCTGGAGGTCCAATATCTATATCTGGTGCCAGTTTTGGAAGTGGGCAAAGCTTCTAGAGTTTTCCCTACACAGATGTGTCTGGAATTTCCTGTATTCCTGCTCTGGTCCCAATCTGTCTAAGAGCCTAATAGGCTAGTGTGAAGTCCTTTGTGAGTGTGCCGTGCCGGGCCAGTGCCTGTGAAGTCAAGTGTAGTAGGTGACAGCTCCTCCCCCTCATTAAGCCAGGATGAATGCACAAAGACCACATGCCAACTGCACCCTTTCAGGTGACCCTGGAATAGGCTGCAGACATCAAATGGTTTAGGACAGGAAAATGCCAACTTTCTAGAAGTGGCATTTTCAGAATTGTGATTTAAAATTCAACTTTACCATTAAAGAGTGTTTTAAATTACAATTCCTTAGACAGCAAACATGGTTTTCCTACCTCTTCCTTATCAAAAGGTATCACTTATTATATGTAATAAGGTAACTCAGTGTAATTCTATGGGAGAGGTAGGCCTCGCAGTAGTGAAAAACAATTTAAAAGTTTTTCACTACCAGGAAATGTAAAAACTAAATGTACATGTCCATCTTTTTAAATGCACTGCACCCTGCCCCATGGGATGTGTGTGGCCTAACCTAGGGTGGCTTATATGTATTAAAAGGAAAGGTTAGGCCTGGCAAAATGATTTTTTGCCAGGTTGAAATGGCAGTTGCAATCTGCACACACAGGTTGCAATGGCAGGCCTTAGATACATTTCAAAGGCTACTTAAGTGGGTGGTTTAATTAGTGCCAAAGGACCACTAGTAGCCTTTATTTTACAGGTCTTGGGTATATATTATCCCACTTGACTACAGCCTTACAAGTAAACTGAATGTGCCACTTTCACCATGTTTACAGGAGAGAGCACAAATGCTTTAGCACTGGTTAGCCGTTCTAAAAGTCAACAAAAATGGTTTAGAAAACAGGAGAATGAAAGCAAAAAGTCTGGGGGAAGACCACCCTACAACTGACAGCCCCTTTTTCATGATTGAATGACTTTGTATCTCAGTTGTCTTCTATTGATTAAATGGCTTTCTTCTCTGTTCTTTTGTTTTCCCACAAAAGAGCATTTTATTCTCAGTGTCCTGATTTGTTGACTTGTACCCTTTTTCTACTGTTGTTGCTTGCATTCAGGGAATTATATTTTTCAGAGGCGCCCCCAATTAGGGCAGAGGAGCACCAGTGCATTAAAACATGAAAAATAAAATGGTAATATAAGGAATAATCATTTTATCTTTCACTGCTCCCAGCCTGAGCAGTCTTTGGGGGAGGGCCATTGCTGCTGACTGGCAGCAGGAGAGTGGTGCTCACTCCCCCAGTTTACACAGCTCATGGCTGTTTGGCGGCTGTCTTGAGCTGGGCAGCCTCACATGCACAGTGTAAACCTCTCCACTCAGCTGTCTGAGACAGCTGGGTAGAGAGCAGGCCCCCCTGTGCCTTCTGGAGTGTCGAGGCAGCTCACTCCACCCAATCCTGGAGCTGCTCTCATGCAGAGCATCTGCTGCATGAAAGCGGTATCGGGATTTGGAGAGGGGAGCTTCCTGAGGCTCCAGGAAGTTCTGTTATGCTGACTGGACGAGGTCAAGGAGTAATAACAGAAGGAGGAGAGTGGGTAGGTTTATTTTTCTTTTTTTGTCCCATTGGCAGGCATTGTGAGAAATTCACATTGCTTTCAGCTTTAATTCCAGCCATAATAATAACGAGCCATGATTAATAGCTTTGGAATTTAAGCCTAAAGGCACTGTGTATTTCTTTACAGTGCCTGCCACTGGACTGCGGCTCAACAACCCTCAACTGCTAAGGGTCATTGTTCGCTACTGATTACTTTTCTTTTCCTTTAAGCATCTGTGGGATGCATGTGTTTTCTTGCTCTCTTTCCTGTGTGCTGCTTCTGCCTTCACCTATCCATTGCCCCTCTTTTCTATGTGTTGCTTCTTCTCTTTGCCTGTTGCTTTCCCTGGCCTTTTCCAACTTGCACTTTTGTTAAAACAAATCCCCCTCACCTACTGTTTTCCACTGTTGCTCCCTCTCCCAGGTGGCCATCACTCTTTCTGCTTTCTCCCACTTAATTTTATTTTTTTTAATTAAAGTTTTTGATCCCATCTTGCTATCCATCACCATTGATCGTAAACCAGTGCCTTGCCCATTTCAAGATAGCTGTACTTGCTTAAACGATAGGTACTAAGAAATGGGTTTGTGTTATATTTAACATCTATGAATGGGTTTATTGAAAAATTATACAAGCGTTCAAAGGTGGCTACTGAATATGCATGTGAATCTGCAGCTCTAATCTTTGCATTAGTTTTAAAACATTGCAAATACATTTGAAGATGGAAACTGTGGCTGCACGTGATTCTATAGGAGTAATTTTTCAGTGTATAGTAATGTTTTAACAAATGCATTCAAAGATGGCTTCTGCATATGCATGCACATCCACATGCACATGATTGCGGTTCTGCCCTTTCTAGACCCCCCTTTAGATTTTTTTGATATAGACCACTCACATTTTGTCTCTCTACTGTCAACCTCACTGAGTGTTACTCACTGCAAGCACAGGTAAAATAGAACTGAGCGCTAATCTCCAGGACCCTCCTTGTAAAATAAGGTTTTGTACGGCTCCCAGGAGTAAGAGGTTACTATCTAGCTCAGTCCATTATCAGCACACATGCCTATCGCAGCTGTAACCTTTAATAACTTGTTCAAAAAAGACTATTATCTAACTCAGTCTGTTATCTGCACACATGTCTATCACATTTGGAACCTTTAATAACTTGATTATGTTCTCTGCAGGTCTTGTGCTTTAATTTGGCATTCAAAAACAAAAATAACCCAATTTCCTTTTGACTATAATATGTGGTTATAGTGTTTGTATGTACCTCTATAGTACTCTACTGTATTTACACTGTAGGTGAAAGCTGCACCATATCCACATCTTTGCATTGGGTGAAGCTAGAGAAGAGTTTAATAGTGCTTTCTATGGTTAAATAAAGGTCCAAAGTTTCAATATAGTTGTAACTTAGTCATATTTGCACTCCTTCATGCAATTTGAGTTTTAGTCATATTCATCTGAATCAGCACTTATTAGATTTGGAATTTGAATTATCCTGCTGGCCTAAGTCAATTATTTTCCTGGCCATCAGGTAAATCAAAGCCTCCCCCATACAATAAATCCCTCTCAAGGGGATTCCTGGTAGAGGGGTAGAGTTTGGAGACAAAATCTACGTAGGTTAATTGCATTCACTCCACTTTACAAGCCAGAGCATGCCCTTCCCAGAGAAATAATAGAGGAGCCGCTGAACCTCTGTCTCCATTCTCTCCAGAGTGCCCCTTTGAGGTTTTGGTGGGAAGGAACCAGTTTGTAAGTGGCAATTGGGGGCAGGCTTAAATCTCTGAGAGAGCTCTGACCACTGACCAATCGAGGTTGCCTTATTGGAATAGTCAAAGATACTATGCTGGAGGGAATCAACAGAGGTGGAGTGATGATGTGCCATATGAGGATTGCCGACATTCCCACTCCACTGAAACACACCTGCACATGGGAGAGACTGAGAGAAGCACTAGAATATGCAAGACACAAGGATGGATGTACCCCTCATTTATGAACATCTATAAGGAGTGGTGAGACACACCAGACTTATACTGAGTTGGATTCTGTGGATCTGTATTTTGAGGATGAGTAGCACTAGCTGTCACACTCTCTCTGAGGAACAGTAGAGAGGTGGACATGCTGCAATCCTTGGAGGAGAGCGTTCCCCAAAAACATTAGCAGACTGGCCCTAAAAGGGCTCCTTCTGACTCCTGCTGAACACATAGGAGCTATTCAATTAGGGAGAATGCCCTGGGGTATGGGAGTATTGGCAGGAAGGATAATCTGCCTTGACAGCTGTAGATTCTTCTGAAAAAGACTCTTGGCCAAGGAGAAATACAGGAACTCAGTGATAGGAACAGGCCCTAGATGCTGCCAATGAGCCTTAAAGGGGTAAAAGGGTAGGCCCTGCCCTCTCCCTCAATGGAGTGAGTGTTGTGCAAAGTCATCAAACATTTAGAAAGCAAGAGCCCTAAAATCAGCACTCAGGGTGACTGGTAAGCAGAACCAGGAGCAAAGCTCAGGAAATCCTATCTACAAAGACACATTGGGGTCAGGAAAATACACATTGAACTGGTCTCATGGATAAGCTGCAAAGTGGGTGCCACCATTTGCCAGGAAGAGAAAAACCATAATGTTATTGTGCTTTCTTAAACATTTCTCAGGGAAGGCCAGTGCCCCGGGGAAGTGCCTGTTAGGGTGCTGTGTGTGTCCCACCCTCCATTCTCTCTTACATTTATATTCACCAGGGCAGACATGGTGTGGTAGCATGGTGCTCCTGCCAACCTAAACTGCTATTTCCCCTAGAAAGGGTCCATGCCCTTTGGAGTCATAGAGCTCCACCACTCTTTTCATCTAAAAGATCCTGGGCCATGTCAAAGCCATTAGAGCAGCAACGGGTGCATCCTCTGCTCTGCATGCCTATGTGTGGAAGGAGACGGGGGCACCCAAAATGAAGGTTCCTGCCAGCACTGATCATCTGCATGAGCAGAACAGAGAGCACTCTGCTTTAACTGCACTCAAAGAACGGTGTCAGGCATTGCAGGGAGTCCACCAGGACTGTAAGTCCCCCACGTCACCACTGCCAGAAGCAGGTGGGGTCAAGATCAACTATTAAGCCTATGTGCAAGCTCTTAAATCTGCAGAGGGCTGCCAGGAGTATGAAAGAGCCCCCTCCATCCAGACCCCTGATTTTATCTTTGCTTGCTTTCTTCTGACCTCCTATTTTTGATCCTGTGCTGAATTTCGGTTTTGCTGGCTTTAGGACTCTAGGCACTTTACCACTGCTGACCAAGCATCCTTGTTGTAGTTTCCCTTGTCTCTTTGCCTCTGCTTTCTGTGTTTTTGACTGTGTGCAAGACTGTGTTTTTCTGGTTTTGGTACTATCTGCACTTTACCACTGCTGACCAGTGCTAAGGTGCAAGTGTTATCTGTGTAAATTGTATTAGTGATTGCTTTATCCATTATTGGCCTATTTGATTTACTAGTAAGTCCCTAGTAAAGTGCACTGGATGTGCCCAGGGCCTGTAACTCAATAATGCTAGTGGGTCTGCAGCACTGATTGTGCCACCCACATATGTAGCCCTGTAAACATGTCTCATACCTGCCACTGAGGTGTCTGTGTGTGCAGTTTTGCACTGCCTATTTGACTTGGCAAGTGTACCCACTTGCCACCCCCAAACCTTCCCTTTTACTACATGTAAGTCACCCCTAAGATAGACCCCTGGTGGCCCATGGGCAGGTTGCAGTTTATTTAAAAGGTAGGACATGTACTGGTGTATTTTACATGTCCTGTGAAATACTGCCAAATTTGTTTTTCACTATTGCAAGGCCTATCTCTCCCATAGGTTAACATGGGAACTGCCTTTAAATATATTTTCAGTGCAGTTTCCTGTTGGGAGCTGATAGAGATGTGGAGTTTGGGGTCTCTGAACTCATAATTTAAAAATACATCATTTGGTAAAGTTGTTTTTTAGATTGTGAGTTTGAAAATGCCAATTTTAGAATGCAGGCTATTCTGTGCCTCTGCCTGGCTGTGGAATACACATTTGGGTCAGGATGACAGTTGGGCTGTTTGTGAATTCACTCTAGACAGTCACACAAAGGGAGCTGAGGTGTGCCCTGCATATCCTGATGGGTCTTCCTGGGCTACAGTAGTGTGCGGAGCTTACATTTGCATCTGAATACGGCTATGCCTATCCTTACACAAGGCATACTCCAACCCTCTGGAGTGTGTCTGGGGCCAGGTCAGGTAAGGCAGGGTCTTGTGAACTCCAAAGACGTCCTTTGAATTATGCCTACTTCAAAGGCAGCACTGAGTATAAGTATTGGACCTCTGAGATCACAACTTCGGATCACTTCTGGACTGAGGAAATTCTGCCAGGAAGACGAACTAGATACCTACGGAGTGAGTGCCACTCTGCCTGTTGCTTTGCTGTGCTGGCCTGCTGCTTGCTGCTTCTGTCCTGGGAGTGAAAGGACTGGACTTTTCTTTCTACATCCTGCTTCCAAAGGTTCTCCAAACCACTGCCAACTAGAGACCCCATTTCTAACAGAAGGTCATGTACTTTTAAGTTTTGCATTCACAAACACAGGAAGGATGGGTGTGAAAAAGAAGTCATCTGCATTCATCTTTATTCTGATGTGCCTTCCTGGGCAGAAAGGGGGAAGGGGAGCTGACACACATGAATAGGGAAATGTCTGTCTGCACACAAAGGGCTGATTACCGCCCACTGATAGTGTGGATCCTGGGGTGGGGTGAAAGGAGGACCTGTGCACTACAAGGAGCTGATTTGAAGTCACACACACTTCTAAGGCACATTTGGGTGTAAGTACCGATTGTCACTTTGCCTGGACTGACTGGTCCAGGGACCTGCTTCTCTGCTTTGCTGAGCTGACCTGCTGCCTGCTGATCTCTGCCCTGCTGAGGACAAGGGCTAGACCCATCTCACTTGAACAAAGAGTGACTCCAAGAGCTTGCTGGTTTGCCCCCTGTTCATCTGCACTCTCAAGACAGCCTGCAACTCTCATGGTGCTACTTGACTCCGCCATATGTGAGTCCTACCCTTGCCTGAGGTGCCCTCTCCAGTCATGGGCCTCATAAGTGGGTTCTGCAGCTGCTTTCTGATAAAAACCAACACATCGTCTCTTCGATGCTGACCCAGAGGCTTTTGGATGACAGAAGATTCTCAGCCTGCGCAGCTTGACGATGATGCATTGCATTCATCTCTATGGAGCTTGACGCCAATGAGGGACCTAACTGCATGGGAAATATCACCACATTGTCTTTGCGTTTGCTCGTCGACACTCGCTCCATACATGGTACTACTTCAGTGGACCCTGCATGGGATCTGTAGCCGGCCTACCCTTCATCGCGGTCAGCCTGAACTTTGGATTTGCAATGGTCCCTTGCCACCTCAAGTAACATTTTGATTACTACTGACTTCTAAGCACTATTTTTAATTTAATCTTAAAAAATTAATATATTGACTTATACTGATAAGATTTTTGCAGTTTTGGTCTTGTTTTACTCAAATATATATATTCTCTTTTTTTCTGAAACTGTCTTGAGTCTTTTTGTGGCGTTTTCATTGTGTTACTGTGTGTGTTTGTAGCACATTACCTCTTAAGTTAAGCCTGCTTGCTATGTGCCAAGCTACCAGAGGGATGAGCGCAGGTTAATTTAGGGTGTGTATCTAACATGCCCTAGAATTATGGTCCCTACTTGTACATGGTGCATATCTCTGCCATCTACAGACCCAATTTCTAACATAAGCACTTCCACATATAATAAGAAAATGCAGAAGATAAATGGCAGACAGAAAAGTGATCTACCCACAGCACTGCCCATTTCATGTTCCAAGCTCTCAGCATCCATGATTCATGCATAGAGGAAATTATGCAACGGACTACTTATTAATGCTAGCTGAGCCCAAGATGTTCAAGAAGTTTAAATGTCCCAGCTACAAAATAAAAATCCACCACCTACTAATTAAAATGCAGGGGACACGTTGTGGAATACATTTGTATTCTTTTTTATGACTTATGTAAAACACAATGGGTGGAAAAAGTATTTTCTCCAAACTAATGTTTTTGCAGCTGGTCAAGATGTTGGGAAAACTGACTTCATGCACTGTATGCTTTCCTTACATAAAGTGAAGTTAAGAAAATAAATGGTCTCTGCTTTAACAGATTGGAGTTATGGTACTGACTTTGGGACAAAATCAGTTTGTTCCATGTTTTAATCCACAAGTAGCAAAAACAGTGTGAATTAATTGTGCTTTATTTTTAAATTATAATTTATGCACCAGAATGTCTTGTTAATTACTAAATTTCATGAGTAAAGTGTTATATAATCTTTAAATATAATAAGTATGTGTAGGAAATTAGGTTACTGGTTGAGGAGGGTGAAGCTCTCCTCACGCAGCAACCACAGTTCATGTCAAGGTAAGGCACAAGCAAATCCCAAAATGACCTGTACTTATCCCTGTGGCAGCATGGCATAAAAGCAGTCAGGCTTAACTTAGAGGCAAGGTGTCAAGTATTTATGCAGCACACAAACAGTAACAAAGTGAAAGCACAACACAAGAAAAGTCCCACACCAATTTGGAAAATTAGAGTAAAACGTATTTCATTATTTGACACAAAAAAAATAAGAATCCAATTAGTTGAACCGGAGATATGCAATTTTAAAGGATTAGGTAAAAATATTGCTTAACCACAGTTGACAATTTGAGCTATTATCTGTTTGAGGAGGTATCGCGCAGTAGAAGTTCCGATGAGCTGTGAGGGCTGTGATGCAGGCTTACGTTGAGGCTGCGTCTGTTCTGATGAACAGCTGCGAGGACTAAGATTTTGGCTTACGTTGAGGCTGTGTAACCTTGCATCTGTTCCAATGAGGAGCTGTGAGTCTACGCCAGATTTGCATTGTGCTGTTCCGGGCCTGGTGTGGTCCGCAGCTGGGCTGGGGGAGGACCTTTAGTCCCACTTATAAGGGTTCAGGACTGGAGGTACACCACTTGGAAGGTTAAGACTCACAGGAGGGAGAGCCCAGGTGATATGTTCAGGATGTTTGAAGCCCTTTCTGTCCCTGAGGCTCTGATTAGAAAGTCAGCCAATTAGCCTTTGGAGTTACTCTGTTGGTCCTGGGTTCAAGGTGCAGGTCCAGTCCTTCTCCTGAGTCTTCCACAGGTCAGGAAGTGAACTGAAGAGCGGATTTGAGAGTTGTTTTTTTTCTATCCTTGGTTCCTTATTCGAAGTTGGATCAGTTTCTAGTAGTCTCCAATTTAGGAGTACTTGGAATTTCCTGCCTCTCTGCCCTGGCTCCATCCTGGCTATGGGCACAATAGCCTAGGTTCAAATCCGTTTTCTATGAGCATGGCATAGCCTATTGAATTGCAAATGGGGCTGTGCCCAGCTCTGCCCCATCCTGCCTGAGATGGCCCATCCAGGAACACTTAGTCCCTCTACTGTGTGGTTGCCTGGGAGGAATATACAAAGGCCAATTGCCACTCACACCTAGTCATGTAACCTAGGAATAGGCTGCAGGCACCAAATAGGGCAGAGAAATGGCATCTTTCCAAAGTGGCATTTTTTAAATTGTGACTTCAAATATGACTTTGTCCATTCAGATAATTTTTAATTACTATTATTAGATATAATACGGTGATCCACTGCTATCCCATTAATAGGTAGGCCTCACAGTAGTGAAAAACAAATTTAGGAGTTTTACTACCAGGGCATGCAAATCTTAAAGGTATATGTCTAACCTTTTAATTACACTGGACCCTGCTGTATGGGCTGTCAAGGGCCTGCCATAGGGGTAACCTACATGTATTTAAGAGGAGGGTTTAGGCTTGCCAAAGGGGTTATTTTCCCAAGTTGAATTAGCAGTTTAAAACTGCACACGCAGGCTGCAATGGAAGGCCTGAGACATGTTTCAACACGTTTCAAAGGCTGCTTGAGTGGGTGGCTTAATTACTGCCACTGTTTCACTAGTAGCATTTAATTTACAGGCCCAGGGTACCATAAGTACCACTTTACTAGGGACCTACAAGTTAATTTTAATATGACAATTTTGCCATGTTTAAAGGCAAGAGCACAAGCAATTTGGCACTTGTTAGCAGTGCTAAAGTACGCAGAGTCCTAAAGGTGAACAAAAATTGGGTCAGAAAACCGTAGGGGTGAAGGCAAAAGGTTTGGGGGTGACTCTCCAGAGAGGGCCCAGGCTGAACAATATGTTTAGCAACGCTGCCACAATTTATTTTTGTGTTGGTAGTAAAATGTTTCTGTAATATGGCTGGAAAAAGTTGGTTTGTTCTATTCCATAGTACATAAGCAACAAAACAGAGCAAAATGTATCGGTTTCTGCAGTCTGACCCATACATTTTCCAAACGTGCACTAGTGTTAGTCAGTAAAAAGCACAATTTGCATGTTTTGATTCACATAAAGAGTTTGTACAAATGAAAATTTGGATGTTTGTGCAGAACATTGCCAGCACCGCCATCTGTCCCCATTGCACTATGTGCACTCATGGAATGTCTTGGGTGCAGCAGGCACAGATTCATCATGTTTTTCTGTGACAAAGGGATGCACTGAAATCTGGTGAACCTCCAGGTCAATGACAGTAGTCGTAAGTGGGTGAAAAGCTGCTGCAGAGGGAGGCACAATGCATGAAAGACAGAATGTTCCCCTGTTAACATTGCAGACCTTGTTTTCCACCACTCACGAAATTACTGAGCGAAGCAATACAACATCACATTTCAACCGCTATTTTAGGGGTGTATATGACATTTTATTCATTGACACGTATAGGGCATTAAAGACCTGTAGATGTCAATGTACTATGTAGGGTGACTTAGGTGGAAGCATAGGTGCACCCTCACATTAGCAGAGTGTAAGAAAATATGTGTTTTTTTGCCCTTTGCAAATGCACAATCAGAAAATCATGATGCAAGATAGTGGTGTATAACGTTGAAGTGTTCCCATTGACTGACAAAAAAATGTTTTGGGAGTATTACCGATAACAGTAACACAGTAATAAGAATATTTCATAAGCCAGAAGAAAGAGAGAGAAGATGGGAGCTTTCAAACACAACTGAGCATGGAGAATGTGTCCCAATTAGGAAGTTTTGTGCTGCTATTTGCCACCTGTATTTATCAGACGGTAAATGACAGCAGTGTGGCAGGGGCAGGTCGGTGGGTAGGTGATGTTGGCTGATGAATCATTTTGTCACCATGCATGTTTGTGGTCTGGCTGGAAGTATTGTCTAGTCCCCTGGTGGTACTGGAGGATGGTTTCCAGACTTTGACTTGACCTGCAGCTCATGCCCTTCTCCAGTCCCAGTTTCATCAAATGCACATCTGCACCTGGTAAAATTGAGTGTGGTGTTTCCAGACCCAGTAAGACCACGTTCGGAAACACCCGACCGCATCTATTTGTCTGGAGGGTGTTCCCCACCACTGATACCGCTCCAGGCAACTCATAATGAGCGCCTTAATGGAAGAACAGTCAACCTAGAATGGGTGACGGGAATGTTGTCATAAATCGCAGGATTTACTTGGTGGAACTAATGGTGGAACCAGTAGAGCCACCAGAAAAATGTCTGCTACTTAAGTATACTAAAGAGTGCGTTATACTGCCAGAAGTGTGGACAGCAATTCTGCAAATGTTTGCAGAGACTCCAAACGTTAATTTCCTAAATAAAGCTGTATGCTCATTCCCTTGATAAAAGCCCTAAACAGTAAGCAGATCATCTGAACATTGTATCTTCTCATCTTGGCACATGAGCAACGAACGTTGCATCGGACGTAACTCTCACTAAAATGAACCACACTCCACATGTCTGTGTAAACAAACAAACAATTGTTAGTTGTAAAACATTTTTATAGATATGTACTGCACATCATCCTACTTAATGGCGGCCAGTGCATCTTGTTTCCTCCATGCCCACTCTTGAAGACAGCGCTTTGGCATTGCTGCCTGTTTTCCTCAGGCAATTCTCAACACAGACTGACTTTCCAAAACAATTTCCATGTGCATTCACATTGCAGTCCATGACATCATTGGGAGGCTTGACTTTTTCTGCACAACGACAGCGTCCAACCCTTACAGAGACATTCTGTCTCATCTCAGACAAGTGTAAAGGAACATTGGGGCACATGTACGTACTATTTTTCCTGTTGCAAACGGCCTGATTCACAGAATCGGACCGTTTGTGACAGGAAAAAAACATTTTGGTATGTACTGAGCCTATTTAGCGATTCGGTAATCTATTTACCGAATCGCAAAATAGTACTGCGAGTCGCACTTAGAAAGGGGCGTTCCCTTCCTAATTGTGAGTCGCAGTGCGATGTAGGATTGTTTTGTGACCGTGAATGCGGTCACAAAACAATTGCAGTTAGCACCAGTGTCAAACTGGTGCTAACCCATTCTCAAAGGGGAAGGGGTCCCGTTGGAACCCCTTCCCATTTGTGAATGAAGCGAAAATATTTATTTAGAGCAGGCAGTGGTCCCACGGACCACTGCTTGCTCTGAAAAAATGGAAATAAAACTTTTCTTTTTTGTTTTTGAAATGCATCTCGTTTTCCTTTAAGGAAAATGGGCTGCATTTGAGAAAAAAAATAACTGCTTTATTTAAAAGCAGTCACAGACATGGTGGTCTTCTGTCTCCAGCAGGCCACCATCCCTGTGAGGGCGGCCACTCCCAATGGGGTCGCAAATTGCGACCTACCTCATGAATATTCATGAGGTAGGTAATTTGCGACCCCATTGGGAATCGCAAATAGTGTAAAGTACACTGATGTACATCCGGTTTTGCGACTCGCAAATTGCGAGTCACTAAAACTCGCAGTTTGCGAGTCGCAAAACCGGATCTTTGTACATGTGGCCCATAGTACTTTCCTCACTACAGTCTCGAGCCTTCTCTAGTTTCAAAAGCCAGGGAATGGTGCTGCCACGAAGACTTGTTTTTATTAAGGCGTAGTGCACTGTCAGGTAAAGGTTTACCTGATTGTTTCCAAGCTTCAACTAAACAGATAAAGAATTCCTGCTTTGGTAAGACACTACCGACAAATACATGAACAGGATGTAATTTTCATAATAAAGCTAGCGGATTGTGTCACTGTGAAACGTTTCCTGCATAGTGGCTGTTGTCATGAAGTGCAAGAAGTGAACAACACTAGCAGGAGAGCAAAGGACACCAGAATGGCTATCAGCGGCGCAGCTAGGATGGCACAGGCTCTGACGCAACCAAGGACATGGACCACTACCCCGTATTTCAGCAGTAAAACAGCCATATCTGGTAGCCGTGGGCGCTCAAACCCTCGGGCCCCGGTGGCACTTCACCTTCTGTACTATTGATAGCTATGCCCCTAACGTCCATCGACCTACTGAGTACTGTTGCTGAATGCAACACACCATGTGTTGAGGATACTGCAATGATGCCGGACTCATACAGTCAGAATTCCCAGAGTGCATTTTGGACACTGACCTGTTTATTTGTCAACCCGTTTTAAAATAATAGATGCTAAATATATTACTAAAAGGAAACCCGAAAAATACTTTGATAATTTACAAACTATGGAAACGAAAGGAAGTAAATATGCAACTAGTGTATACGTATAAAAAGGGCAATGATAATTTAGTATTGTGTCAATTAATCTACCAGCCTTTCTAAAATTAATAGCATGAAACAGGAATGATGAATACCTTTAAAATCACAACACCAATTTGTAAACTAGACATATTTGCACTACATATCAAATATCTCTTGCCTCCGTGAAATTTTCAAACACAACAATCGATAAAATACCACATAATATTTTGTAATTCGAAAGGTCCTCTAGGTAGTGATTATTCAATTATGACATAAAATATTCACAATCTTTGTACAGCTCATACATTATAGTTAATTCATAATGCAGAGCCAAAGGGAGTTTTGTACCTTCATGATCAGTATCATTTCACCTCTGGGATCAGTAGTACATCGTTACCAATCAATCATGTAAGACACCGGAATGAGACACCCTGCCACCATGCGCCTCTGATAGAGTGATTCACTAGGCAGCCAGTATGTTTACTTATGTAAATATAAAGCCATTTTTTGTATTTAATGATGGCTAATATAACTCTAGCTGAGAGAACCCTGCCAGTTTCCAGGCTATGTGAAATTATGATGAAATAAGTTTCAGGGGCATGGGGGAGATTCACTAATTGTCGCTTCAAGGGCAATTTATATCACCGGTGAGCTATCAAAATCCTGGTGTTATTTAGGAGTACGAGGGGCTGCAGTGTCTACCCCTCTATTGCTGCTTGTGAACCACATGAACCGCTTTGCAACCTCTGTAATGTAAACCATCTTGCTATGGATCTTTCAAAAAGCAAAATTCCTTATGGATTTGCTACTTTTAGAAGCTGAATACTTGTGCATTTCATCAATCATTGTGTTTTTTTGCCATGTCGCAGCCTTAGATTTTAAGTAATGGGTGGTGAAAAAAATGTATAGTGGCCGGTTATTGGGGTCAAAGATTGTATGACATCCATCCCAGTGCGTAATTGTCCCCACATTTTGTATAATGGCACTTCCCTAATCCCCACTGGCACGTGAACTTTCAAGTTAGATTTCCCTTAGACCTCCAAGACACTTAACTAGACTGCAGATGTGTAAAGAGGAGAAAACAGGCAGGGGTGTCACCTAAACGTCTGTTGATGTAATTTACAGTGATGAACTGGCATAGATACTGCCCTGCAGCATGTGAGAGATTGTTCAAGGCATATAATTGTTGACTCTGTCACTTTGTTCTGAGAAGTCAAACATATATAGAATTAAAAAAGGGTAGCTATCAATAACTGGTTTTCCCCACTGCGGGAATACAGGTGACATCAAATAGACACGAAAAGTGAATCTTAAATCTTTTATGATCTCTCTTGGAACCTCAAGGTGGAAAGCCCTGGGTTATTGAGAGCTATGAATCTACAAATGAATTGTGTATACACAATTCTCTTGTCTTGCTCAAATCAGCAGTGGTAGGGTAGAGTAGTAATGGAACAGCCAAACAAAATCATGGCCTTACCTACCCATTCACTCCCATAAAAATACCTGGCATCCTGTAAACCTCCCCCCATCAAGGGAATCTTTTCCTGTCTTATCTTCCATCCTGTAACTGTTGCCACTCATCCTTACAAATAACCTTTCCATTCAGCAACGGGAATATCCTCCCCTCACCCATCCCAATAAAAAATACTTGGGGGCATATTTATACTCTGTTTGCGCCGAATGTGCGCCATAAAGTTTGACGCACAATCGGCGCAAACCCTGCCCCATATTTATACTTTGACGTCCGACCCCGCGGGCATCAAAATTCCACCATGTGCGTCATTGTTTGGAAGGGGGAACCAGCCTTGCGTTAATTATATGCAAGGTAGGCGTTCCCTTCCAAAAAATGACTTTAAGGCCTGTGCCCCATATTTATACTCTGACGTCATTTTGACGCACAGGAGGGGGTGGGCCTTAAAAAATGGCGCACAGCCTGATGGGTGCCGTTTTTTAACGCCTGGGTCAGGGCAGGCGTTAAGGGACCTGTGGGCTCGGAAGGAGCCCAGAGGTGCCCTCCCCTGCCCCCAGGGACACCCCCTGCCACCCTTGCCCACCCCAGGAGGACACCCAAGGATGGAGGGACCCATCCCAGGGAAGTTGAGGTAAGTTGGGGTAAGTATTTTTTTTTGTTTTTTTTAAGTGTCATAGGGGGGCCAGATTTGGGCCCCCCTACATGCCACTATGCCCAATGGCCATGCCCAGGGGACATAAGTCCCCTGGGCATGGCCATTGGGCAAGGGGGCATGACTCCTGTCTTTGCTAAGACAGGAGTCATGTCAATGGAGGTTGGGCGTCAAAACAAATGGCGCAAATCCGGTTTGAGGCCTGAATTTTGCCTCAGACCTGACTTGCCCCATTTTTTGACGCACAACCCCCATTTTCCCATACGCCGGCGCTGCCTGGTGTGAGTCATTTTTTTTTACGCACACCAGTCCGCAGCACCGGCTAACATCATTCCATAAATAAGGCGCCCGCATGGTGCGTTGGAATGGCGTTAGCCGGCGGTAAAATTTTTGACGCACAACTGCGTTGGCGCAGTTGTGCGTCAAAAAGTATAAATATGGGCCTTGGTCTCCTACCACTCTCCCCATCGGATGACCTTGGTGACCTACCACTCTCCCCATCTGATGGCCTTGGTGACCTACCACTCCCCCATCTGATGACCCCCTTGCCAGTTCACAAATACATATCTTGCGCCCTTCTTCTCCCCCCATCTATCCTTTGAAATACCATTTCACAATTCCCCAAAAACTCTGGGCATCCTCCCTTTTTTCACGTCCACCTTAGGCAAATGCGTCCTTCCTACAGTCCAAAACAAAATATCCTATTATCCTGCCACACCCCCTTTTCACCACTGCAAAACCTTAAGGAACCAGCACTTCACTTCTCCTTAATCAAAGCAGTGAATAAACTAAAGCCTGTTTTTCGTTGATGTGATATTAGAGCAGAGAATAACCTATTTTTAAAACCTGTGTTCTATATATTTGCTCTCTGTCAAAGTCAAAATTACCAACAATATTTCTATATTCTACATGTTCTTATTTCACACTAACCTAGACCATAAAAATGCAAGGCTGGTATGATAAGAATAAGTACAGGCAATTATTATAAATGTAAACATATATTAACTACCTATCATTTTAGTTAAAGCCAACAAAAGCATTCAGTGAGTATAGATAAATAGTAGGAGGGGGTCTCACTGGCTCTGGTTGTCAGAGTCTAGGTTGACATTAGGCCTATCTAGGAGGAACTATCCTGTTGGCAAGAGTTTCTTAACCTGTCATCTGGGGAACCCCGGGGTTCCACGATGCCTACGCAGGGGGCCCATGACTACTTAGAAAATTAAATAATATTAACAGATTGTTAGACCTGGCATCCTTGGTGTGGTTTCCCCTAGCTTTTTGCCCTGTGACCTCCTGTTTTCTGACTTCATTTTTTTGCTGGCCTTTAGGATTCTGGGCACTTCACCACTGCTGACCAGTGCTGAAGGGCAGGTGCTCTGTACTTTAAACTACTAACGTTGACTTATCCACAATTGGCATATTTAATTTACTTGTAAGACCCTAGTAAGGTGCACTATATGTGCCATGGGCCTGTAAATTAAAAGCTACTAGTGGGCCTGCAGCACTGGTTGTGCCCCCCACTACGGTAGCCCTGCAAACATGTCTCAGGCCTGCCACTGCAGAGCCTGCGTGTGCAGTTTTGGACTGCCATTTTGACCTGGCAAGTGTACACACTTGTCTGGCCTAAACCTCCCTTTTAATTGAATATAGACACTCTCCCCCCTCCCCAAGGCAGGCCATAGCCAGCCTCAAGGGCACGGTGACGTGTATTTAAAAAGTTGTACAAGTACTTTTAAGTTTAACATGTTCAGGTAGTCAAAAACTGTTAAATTTGTTTTTCACTACTGCAAGGCCTGTCTCTCCCATGGGTTAACATTGGGGTTACCTTGAAGCATCCTTTAAGTGTAACTTCTAATTAACAAAAGATAGGAATACAGCGTTTGGTTTCGCTAGACTCACAAAAATCACAACTTATGATGAAGTCAGTTTTCAAATTGTAAGTCTGAAATGCCACTTTCAGAATGCTGGCATGTTCTTACTTTAATCATTCTGTGCCTCTGGCTATCTCTGAATAAACATCTGGGTTAGGTGACAGTTGGGCTTCGTGCATTCCCTCTAGACAGTTACTCACAAAGGGATCTTAGGTGTGACATTTGCATCCTGATGGCCCATCACCTGACTGATGGGTCTACCTGGGCTATATGAGAGGGAGGAGCTGACCTACACCTGAATAAGGCTGTGCCTCTCCTCACAAAAATGGCTGCATACCCCCCGTAGAGTGTTAGAAGCCAGGGAAGGAAGGGAGGGACTTTGTGATCTTTAAAGGCCTCTTTTGACATTTACCCCACTTGTGGTATAAGTACTGGACCCTAAACCCCACCAAATCAGTTCACCTTTGGATCCTAAGGAGACTCTGCTAAGAAGAGGAGTTCTGCTGCCAGGAGGGACTGCCACATTGGTAACTGCTCTGCTATGCTGGCCTGTTGATTGCTGTACTGCCAGGAGGGACTGTCACTTTGCACCTTGCTCTACTGTGCTGGCCTGCTTCCTCCATCGGCATATGTGCTGTGCCAGACTTTGCCATCTGTAAGTCCAGCAGCAGTGCCCTGCATCGATCAATGCTACATCCCCGAGGGCAGCCCGTACTCACTGGTCTATCAGCGGAGCTCTGCACTCCTTGTACCTAGACCCATGCAGGCCCCTTCCCCATCTGGCAGGGAGTATGGAGACTTGAGCTCCATTGTCCCCCTGAGGCAACCCCCATCCTCAAGTGACGATGGAGTGTCAACAAGCTGAAGCAGCGACTACACCAAGCAGAGTGCGGATCTGGACCAGCGTGACTCTTCTGAGTTCTCCACCCCCTTCCTTACCCATTGTCAGAGCAACGAGGATGCCAGAAATCACGACAATATCAGCTCTGGAGCAGCACAACTCACTCAGACCACCACACCACCACTGTTGGCGTCCCGGACTAGAGTGCAATGCTGCAGGAGACTTGCCTCAACCTCATCGCTTCAGGTGAAGGTATACTTTTGCTTGTGAACAGACCGAGGGATCCCAGCCAATTGTGTAGCATTCCTTGTTGCCACTGTATCATTTTATTAAAAATGTTATTTATTTAAATTTATTAAAAAATTGCTTTGAGATCCCTCCACTTTTGGGCACATCAATAATTCCCCAGTGCAACCGTAACAATCTCTATCGAAAATCACAGGCATGCCTAAAACTACAATAATCTACATTCTTTACATTTTCATACCTTGTCAGTAATTATTTGATTTTTATTGTTTTGGTTATATTTAACTCAGATAAATATCCTCTGGAGTCTGTTTGTGGTGTTTTCACTGTGTTTCTGTAACAACTGTATTGCACAAATACTTTACACATTGCCTCTTAAGTTAAGCGTGACTGCTCTGTGCCAAGCTACCAGAGGGTGAGCACAGGATAATTTAGGGAGTGTAACTGAGTTACCCTGACTATGATTGTGGTCCGTATTTAGACAGGGTGTATACCTCTGCCAACTAGAGACCCAATTTCTAACACAGGTAATAATGGGTATATAAAAAAGAAGCAAAATGTAAACAGAACATTTTTTAATTTCTGTAAATGTTAAAGAATTTACCATTGGAGGCTAAAAATTCATTTGGAATGCTTAGATTGACTTGTGGGAGCAGTGCAACAGCATTTTACAGAATATAGTATGGACTATAGGTGGAACCAATTAATTTCAGAAAAGCACCAACCTTTCCATTCAAACAATTTTTTTATAATTTGTGTATTTCTTAATGAATACTTGTTTTGTGTATTGTGTTGGGGTTCAAATATCGAACTTACTTAGGCTGTGACCTCCCACTTCCACTAATCACTCCGTAGGGGTTCTCAGATCCAAACATGATTCAATGGGGGTCCCCAGAGTCCAGTAATGATTAAGTGGGGTCCACAGAAGTGCAAAGGTTAGGAACCACTGCTATAGGCAATTTGTAAGCAGCGCTTGAAAGTATTTTGAAACAACAATTTAACCGGAATTCTATAATATCTTAAATGCATCAGACAGCCCCAAGAATTCTTCTAAGCTTCTTCACAAACTGGACAAAGTAACTTGCAAATGCAATAATTAGCAAACATCTATCAAGCAACAATAGCAACAACCCTAGAATCATTACCAAGTAATGCATGTGCAATCAGTCATTAGTGTTTAAAAAATACTTAACACGTATATTACTACTGCAGCTGTTGAGCAACCTAGATAATGAAATACTCTTTACAATAAGCAAATTAGAAACAGGCTTAAACTGAGAGGCAATTTGTTAAGTATTTGTACAACACTTCAAACAGTAAAACAATGAAAACATCACACAATTATTTGAATTAACAACATAAGACCCAAATGACAAAATCCAAAAGAAAAAGTAGAATTATGAATTTTCAAAGAATACATTTAATTGTAGTGCTTGCAAGCATAAAGTGAATACATGGCTATATGGTTGTGGTAGACTGAGTCAAATCTGAAAAGTCAGGCTGACCGTGATGGAGCGTGTGTTAGATACAGGGACCAGCCTTGGCCCGCTGAAACAGTGACTTGTTTATTAGATCCGTCAGTGTCAAAGCCAAGCTGTGGGGAGCAGATGAGGCGATGCATCATGGTCGATCCTTCGGATGTAGGTAATGCATCAGATCTGAGCCACGCAAAGTCGAGAGGTATCGGAAGCTGGAGATTATGTACCTTGCAGTCGACAATGTGGAGTCTGCAATCTGCATGGCAGTAGCAATGCATTGGCGTTGAGGGAGATGCACCAGTTTCAATCAGCGCAATGGCATTGATGCAAGTTTCTGGCAGTTGCAGCACTTTATACCAGCTTGCAAGGGCCCAGAACTGGATTGGGACCACTTGGCAGGGCAAGACTTGTGGCAAGCAAAGTCCAGGTGCTGGTGCAGGATGATAATCATTGATGTCCCTGATACCTAGAACAGGGGGAACGCCAACATGCCCTTGGAGTCACTCTGGATCCAAGTGAGATAGATCCAGTCCTTCCTCAGCAGGGCAGAAGGTAGCAGGCAGCAAGGCAACACAGCAGAAAAGCAGTTCTTCTTAAGCAGCAGTCTAGAGTGGCAGTTCCTGAAGCAGCACAGCAGTCCTTCCTGCTGGAGTTCTTTATAGGTCCAGTAGTGTACTGATTTGATAGGGGCAGAGGTCAAGTTCTTATACCCAATGGTGCATTTGAAGTGGGGGAGACTTCAACGACGGGCTTTTGAAGACCATAGAGGTCCTTTCTTCATGCTGTGGCTCCAGGTTCACTACAGGGCTTTAAGATGTCCTTTATGTGTTGTCAGGACACAGCCTATTCCAGTGTAAGTATGAGACTGTGGCCAGCTCCTCCCTCCCAACCTGCCAAGGATAGCCAATCAGGATTTTGCTGGCCCATCAGTCACACCTAAGCTCCCTTTATGTGTGGCTGTCTAGAGAGCATGCACAAGGCTCTGCTGTCACCCCACCCCAATGTGTTTTGGAGACATGCAGCAGGCACACATGGCTAAAAGCAGGAAGATACCAACTTTCTAAAACTGGCATTTTCAAACTTGGAACAATTAATCCAACTTCATCATTAAAAAGGATGTATCATTACGGTTCCATACGAATTATATATGACAGATCCACCCCTTACCAATCAGGAATGATAGCATATTAAATGTAATATGGAATCCCTAATGTTATCATATGGGAGGGGTAGGCCTCACAGTAATGAAAAGTGAATTTGAGAGTTGTTAACTACCAACAATGGTCCAGACCCACTAGTAGCATTTAATTTATAGGCCATGGGCACATGTACTGCACCCTAGGGACCTACAAGTAAATTAAAAGTGCCAATTAGGTATATACCAATCAAACCATGCTTTCAGGAGAGAGCACTAGCACTGGTTAGCAGTGGTAAAGTGCACAGAGTCTTAAGGCCAACAAAAACAAATTCAACAAAAAGTGGATGGAAAAAGGCAAATGGTTTGGGAGTGACCCTATAGATAAGGCCAGGTCCAATAATACACAAAGCACATTACCTTAATCATGCACATGTGTCTGTTTCTAAACAACTAAATATACCAAATGCCAGAATATGGTGGACAGAGTATTGGCCTCCATAATACAGTGAAATTATGTATATGTAGGAAAATGTAGATATAATATTCTTAATTCAACATCTATGCCCCCCAAACATTCCTGTAGATGTGAACATGTGATCGAGCCAGTACTGGTAGTCTACGTATCCCTAACTCTTTAGCTCAAATTACAATGATGAAAACCTTTCAAACTTTAGAGCAGCTTGGAGGGTGAGTGCCTGTTCTCAGTGGCTTTAGTGATATTATATGAACTTTGCCCCTGTGATATCACATGTTGTTAACCTATGCACTGCATGATATCACAGGAAGTGACTTACTGTGACATTTCCCCAAGTGAGCTCACAATACGTGTTATGACCAAGTTATAACATTTATCTAGATTATATTATGCACCAAGCTCAAGCGTAATGTTCATAAATTCTACAAGAAGTCTAAAAATCAATGTAAATTTCCATAACAGCCAAAAGAAAGGTGCTCTCCTATTCAAAACATCTACATATGATTTATGTGCAGAGAGACTGTGGCCCTCATTCTGACCTTGGCGGGCGGCGGAGGCCGCCCGCCAAAGTCCCGCCGTCAGGTTACCGTTCCGCGGTCGAAAGACCGCGGCGGTAATTCTGACTTTCCCGCTGGGCTGGCGGGCGGTCGCCTTCAGGCCGCCCGCCAGCCCAGCGGGAAAGAGGCTTCCACGATGAAGCCGGCTCGGAATCGAGCCGGCGGAGTGGAAGCTGTGCGACGGGTGCAGTTGCACCCGTCGCGTATTTCACTGTCTGCGCAACAGACAGTGAAATACATTTAGGGGCCCTCTTACGGGGGCCCCTGCAATGCCCATGCCAGTGGCATGGGCACTGCAGGGGCCCCCAGGGGCCCCGCGACCCCCCCTACCGCCATCCGGATCCCGGCGGTCGGACCGCCGGGATCTGGATGGCGGTAGGGGGGGTCGGAATCCCCTCGGCGGCGCAGCAAGCTGCGCCGCCTTGGAGGATTCAATGGGGCGGCGGTACACTGGCGGGAGCCCGCCAGTGTTGCCGGTCCGACCGCGGCTTTACCGCCGCGGTCGGAATCCCCATTGGAGCACCGCCGGCCTGTCGGCGGTGCTCCCGCGGTCCTCCGCCCTGGCGGTCTTTGACCGCCAGGGTCAGAATGACCGCCTGTGTGTCCAGAATAAACATTTATGGCCTGTATCTCCACAACTAAATCTGCCTATTCCAAGTGAATCATCACACAATAGCAAATAACATGCAGAGCTGTTTTTTTCCATGATCAAATTCCTCACTGTAATCCCGGGTTCAGGAGCACTGGGCCAGTTATAATTGAACTGAACTGTATCCCTCTCAGGGATATTACTCCATTCTACTTGTAATGAACCATTTGAGGCATGCTAGTCATCTGCAAATACATTTTGGTGCCTTGTAAGGTATAAGGTGATATGACATTTCAATTAAAGTACATCGCACCAAGCATTCTTATGGGTTGAAATAGAAAATGTCTTATTTCATTTTGATCACTAAGCGTCTAGCCATTGTTACATGCTAACTTTTAATCACTTGAAAGTGTGGGAATAGGTTAGATATTTTGTTTCATCTAATAATTTTCAGCTGCATTTGTCAATGTTGGCCCTAGAAGGAACTCATAAAAAAAAGTGAATTTGTTTGATTTCATAGTGCCAGCATTGCCATGCCAGCTTCTGCCTTACAAAAGTGTGTAAGGGGAAGCCCGCTAGGAGCCCACATGTTCATGCTGCTGGCACTACAAAGTAAGTAATTCTCAGATGTTGAAAGTGGGCTAGGTAAAATGGGGAGACCAGAACTTCTCCTCCTTGTCTGGTGATAAGGAATACAGAACCACCCTTTGTACTGATTCCATGTAGCCGAAAGGTGTGTCTGAATTGGGATAGAGGGTAGGGGTGGACGGAACTCATTGAGTTTAACTTCGCTGAATTCTGCGGAGTTGATCTTTAGCACAGGGAGCTCATTCTGCACTGAAAAATCAGCACAAAAGTCACCATGCAGTGTGCCAGAGGATGCAGCTTCTCAAGTTGATTTTGCTACAGCTTGAGTAGATATTCTACTCGAGCAGCAGCTTTCTGACTGTGTCTGCCCACAACCTCCCGCTTAAGGGAAATGTCACCAGGTGCCCTCTTAACAATCAGAAATCATGCTGGGGATGCCATATGTAGCTTGTGTTTGCCAACTAACTGTTGGTGAACCGCACACTGGAAAAAACTCTGCCATGGGGTGGTTGATGGAATTTGGCAAGAACTCCGCCAACTCCACCCCTGGAGCGGAATGAATTGCTCACCCCTAATAGAAGGCATGTAAATTTGTATCTACATCACTTCTCAGGATGGAAGTTATATATTTTATATAAAAAGAGCATTTTAGTTCTCACTGATTCTCCAACTACTTTAAACACTTTGCCCAGTCCACCCACATTCTGGGTGTTTGGTCTCAGCCTGTTCACTGACCTGTTAAGTAACAAAAGCTTTGAAGTTACCCACAGTTGTAATTGTTTGACGTTCCCAAAGTAAATAAAAGGATCCACAGCGTTTTTGTGTTGGCGCTCTTGCTCACATGTGCCAACAGTAGCTTTACATTAACACATATCAAAAGTCTCATTGGCCTGCAGGATTGCTGTCAGACATGGTGTTGTCCTATGAGTTGGAGGCACCCCTGCAGGGCGGAAGCAAGATAGCAAACTATCAGTCAGCCCTATTGAAAAATGGGACAGAGGCTTGCTGAGATGTGCAGGCCAGGCAGGAATGATGCACAGATTAACTATTTCTTCCAATAGTGCACTTGCCTAGAATGAAAAAATACTACTATATAGCCTACTCTCCTTTGTCACTGTATTTGCATGTTCAGTTAGACTGAAGTTCCTTGTTCCTTCTTGGCCTTTTTAATATACCTCTTTTAGTCCTCAAAGCATTTGTCAACCAAGCAAGGTAGGTGATGTGGCAAAGAAGGGAAGTTCTTGAGAGAGACTGAGTTTTTTTTTTTTTGTGTGTGTGTGTATGCATGCCTATGTGTGTAATGGATGAATAGTGCAGGACAATATCATCCTCACCATTTCTCGTCATGTAGTGAGAAGGTTTTGTGCTGAATTCCTCTCCTAGCTGCCTCTTCATCTCTGCTGCTTCTAGTCTTGTAAAATATCCAAATCAACAGGGCCACCTAAGACCGAGGCATAGGACAATTGAACATTGGATGTCACAGTCATGGAGCCGCCAGTGCGTTTGTGCCATGCTGCAACTAGTAATGGTTGTCATAGTAACACAGACACCCTTCCAGTGGCCGACACTACGATGAGAAAAAGACATGTAAGTCAGAGAAGGCATGTAAATTATAGAGGGTGGGGAATGTTGTCAACCAACTAAAGGTGGTGAGTTGAAAGCTATCAAGTTTATTTTAGATTTTCACATTATGTCTTGCTCAGACAACCAACTTGGAGCCAACAAGCAAACAGTGGAAAACAGGCATGCCTTGGGAGAGGTGGAATTGATTATCTGGACATGGCCATGTTATGTTATGCTATTGATTTTTATAGCACACTAATCACCTGAGAGAGTTTACAGGCACTTGGGCAGGTGTGTAGGTGGTCCTCAAGGTTCTTATATGAAAAGACAGTTCTTCAGCTTCTTACAAAACTCAAGAAGTGAGGAGGAGGCTGTGCTTTGTTGAAGGAGGTTGTTCCATGTCTTGGGTGCGATGCGGGAGAAGGAGCGACCTCCAATTTTACATTTGCGGAAGTGACAAATGTGTGTGAGTGAGAGTGAAGCAGAGCGTAGGTGTGTGGTCAGTTGGTAAAGGTGTATGCGGCTGTACAGGTACTCTCGTCCTGTGTTGGGTACAGCTTTGTATGTGTGCATGAGAAGTTTGCATTTGCTGCACTTGTGAATAGAGGTGAGGTGTGATGTGGGTGTGGCATGGGAGGTCGAGTATGAGTCTTGCAGCAGTGTTATGGATGGCTGGAGTCTGTGTAGGAGTTGCTTGGAGATTCCAGCAAGGAGTGTGTTGCCGTAGTCCAACCTGCTGGTGATGAGTGCTTGTGTGACAGTCCATTTGGTGTTCTGAGTCAACCAGTTGAAGATTTGTCACAGCAAGTGTAGGATGTGGAAGCAGAAAGTGCATACTACAGTGACTTGAGCTATCATGTTGAGCTTGTCTTGCCGGAGTAGAGCTGCAGGCAGTTGGTTTGCATCTAGTCTGCTACGATGGTCATGTAGTTGGTTCTGGCAGTGTTTGTTTTGTCAGTCAAGGAGAGGATGAGTTGGGTCTCATCAGTGTTAGCGCGCCTTGTCCTTAGTAAGTAAACTTACTAGGGGACACGTATAGGTCGATAAATCTTTTGGATCGCATAGAGTATCCTAGCCAAGTGGCGAATAGAGAAAACATCAACTTTAATTCTAACCAAACATATAACACCAAAACTTAGTCTAATAAGAAAATACCATCACTCTCTGAAAGGTTAATTCATTCATTTTTATTCCCCATTAGTTACAATTCTAATCAAAGGCCTTTATTTCAATACATCCATGGGTAATCAAACTTTATCTGCAGCATGAGCATCATGATTTTATTAATAAGCAAAAACAACATCAATCGAGATTTGGCAAGTTCATAAACATTGATTATTTCAGCAATGCGAGTCAGTCAGTCAAAGTCACCATTGAGTCGCCCTTGTCAGCTTATCTCAGATTAGCATCAGCATGTGGGTCTTCATGCGAAAACAATTTAGTCAAAAATCATACATTTTGGAAAAACATCTAACTAAGAGAGAAAAACATTTTAAGCAGCGCAGTTGGTACCTAGAAGGAAAAAGCACATTAGTCAGTCAATCATTTATAGCTACCTATCCAAGATAGATCAGCAACGAGTCAGTCTTCGTCTCCAGGTCATCAGTCATCAGCAAGGCTCGGGCTCACAGGGGGCAAGCCCAAATTTCAGCACTTTGAACAGCATCTCCTGACGTCATCAACTTTCGCCTCTCCACTCTGATTTCCCTTCTCGTGTCATGACTTTTTATTAGGGTCTCTCAGTCCGTCCCACAAATTGCTAATTGGTCAACCTTATCAGGGGTTATGACTCTAACCTATAGTTTTTGTTTACCACTTGTTTGCATTGGTTCAAGCATCAAGTTCCATTAATATGATTGGTCCCTCCATCGATGAGAACATCATCCAGCTCTTCAGGTAACAAAATTGTTGCCCACTGTCTCTTAGTCAGTGCTTCTATTGTTCAAATCCTGGGAAAGTACATTTAGCCTACTCTACACATAATTGTATCAATTTGTTCTGATCGTCTCCTGTCCGCTGGTACATTGCAGAATATTCTAGCAGATCTCATCTGAACTCTGTACAGTTCAAGGTCCTTTTCTCCAGTTTCAGTCCTCTGCAGCTCATCGCGGCTCCATGTTTAAGCAAGCAAGGCCCAGCGCCGACCAGGCCTCTAGTTTGGCTAAGTTAAGGATATGAAGCATCATAAAACATAGTTTATATTATCAGTTATGGCATAATATTGCATATTTCATATAACTCCTACAGAAGGAATTATTGCTCCAAAAATACCCCCCACTATTGCAGAGGCTGTTTCTCTCCTTTGTCTCTTTTGGTGTAACTCAGTCATTTTCGGTATTTTCTTCAGATCATCTATTTGATAAATCTTAGGAAAAACTATTCCCAAGTAACATGTCCCATATCATCCCCTAGATAGTTGGTAATAAGCATTAAGTCCACAAATATAGTAAATTCCAGGAATCACAGGGTCCGCACCATTCAACATGAATGTCCACTTACTCTGAAACAAAATCACATGCCTACATTCACTTTTTCCCACAAATAAAGTGTCAGTGTGTGATTTTGGCCTATATATACAAAGCTTCCCTACATGTAATGCATCTAAAGCTAATTTCCCATGTGCTTTAATAGCAGTGTAAGCATAATCATTCTTGTAAGTTCTCTTCTCTAACCCTTTTTCTAGTTTTTCTTTTAGTGCTTTTTTCCTATCGTCAGTATGCCCAATAAAGCTCTTTTCCATCGATGTTAATAAGCAAGTCAAATTGTTACTATGCGCATAAGCCGTGCCAAAAGTCAGTGTAGGCTCAAAGAATCCTCTAACCAATGCTATATAATGATCCTTAGCTATCTTACTCAAATATCTAATTAGGGGAACAAAGGAAAACACTAGGTCCGAGTTAGAATAGAAATACTGAATATATTCCTGGTTACAGAATCGAGTTAGTAGCAAACTACATGTTATTCTGTAAGTCAGAGGTAAACTATGATAAGTGACCCCTTCTTCCACAGAGGAAGGTATTTGTGTACACACAAGACAATCCCTTGCATCCATTGTTTCCACATACTCACTCAATAAACGATAAAAGATGTTAGAAGACAACTCTTCCTTTGCATTAGTATAATCATGCAAATATTGCTCATCTAGTTTAAACTTCTCTATAGCTGTTAGTGTAGTCGTTTCATGAACAGGTGTAACTTTTGCTTCTCTCACTTCATGAATTGACATTCCCACAATCATTATTATAAACAATATTCCACACACAATCGCCATTCCTACACTCAAATATCTACAATACCTAATATGCCTAATGTTATTATCTAATCTAGCCATGATCTGTAAAGAATCAGAAAGCAGAATTCAACTCTTAATTAATATGCAACACAAAAATCAAAAATCAATATATACTTTTTTGTTCGCGCTTCAACTTCACGCAACAGGACCCCTTTATTTCCCTTGTCAAATTCGATTAGCAGCTGGTCATCTCCAGGTTTAAGTATCATATCAGGCTATTAATGTCTTTTCTGGTAAAATCAATAATCTCAATTTCTTTTGTTTTAGCTCAACGACTCAGTCTATTTGATTTTCTCCTTCAGGTTGCATCAAAATACTGTTTCGGAACTTCTCTATCAAAACAAAAGGACAGAAACTCGTTTTGCCAATCACTTGTTGCTGCGTATGCCCACTCTGGTCCTGCGTATTTTCGACTTGCCAGTCTCTTTCTTTTTAACCTCCTTTCTCCTGTCAGTTTACCATCACTCAATCCTTCTTTGTGGTGTCAAATTCTTCCTCTATTGTCTTATTTATTACCAAGTCCTTTTTCTTGCCTATTTGAGACTCAGGCCAATGATCTCCTTTTCTCACTCCTTCTGTCAACAATCTCTTCAAGATCTGACTTTTCTCTTTCACCTTGTCTGACGTGCCTTCTCTTGATGGACCTGCAACGGGTTCAGGAGGAGTCAGATCACCTTTGCTTTGACCTGTCTCAACTCTTTCCCCTTCAGGTTCTGGCATTTGATCTCCTTGCATTTCAGCACTCCTTGTTTTTGTGAGAACATCTCCTGTGCATGGATCTCTTGTCACTTCTGCTGCATCAATTTTTCAATTTGCCTCTGGATTTTCCTCACCTTCATCTCTTACTGGGGTTATTGATCCTTCTTCCGCCAACTCTGGATCCACCTCTGGCTCAACCTGCTCCGGCACTGGTTTGGGCAGAACTATTCGTTTTGCGGCTGCTGGCATCCTCAGCAACACTTCTTCATGATCCTGAGGACGCACCACTTTCTTTGTATGGCTTGCATGTATCCAGTTAGGCAATCCTGCACACTTCACAGCTGTTGTAGTTGGCAGCACCACTTGGTATGGACCTCTCCAACATGGCTCTAGGCAAGTCTTTCGCACATGCTTTTTGATCATGACCCAATCTCCCGCTCTTAGATTGTGGCCTGGGTAATGGATAGCTGGCAGGGTAACGACTTGTACCTGCTGAGGAAAAGATTGAACCACATCAGCTATACCCTTTGCAGTAGTCCAACACCATATCATCTGTAATATTTACAAGAGCATTGGCTGGTATTGCTGGCAATCTCATTGCTCTCCCCATAAGAATCTCATGTGGGGACAATCCTGTCTTCCTGTCAGGTATATTTCTCATTGACATCAACACTAGAGGCAATGCATCTGGCCATTTCAGATTTGTAGCTGCGCACATTTTGGCAATTCTTGACTTCAGGGTACCATTCATTTGCTCTACAAGTCCTGATGCCTCTGGGCGATAGCTGCGGTGAAGCTTCTGCTCAATGTTTAGTGCTGCACATAAGAGCTTGATCACTTCGTTATTGAAGTGTGTTCCCCTATCTGATTCTAAACAGATCAGAAATCCGAAACTTGGTATCAGTTCTCTAAGGAGTAGCTTTGCAACTGTGAGACTGTCATTTCTACGTGTGCGGTATACTTCAATCCAATGACTAAATACACACACAATCACCAACACGTACTTCAATCCACCACATGCAGGCATCTCAATGAAATCCAATTCCATTCTGCTGAATGGTCCTCATGCTCTTCTAATGTGGCTCAAATGTACCACTGTCCCTTTTCCCACATTTAGTTGCTGACAGATTACACATCTGTGACACACTGCCCCGGCTGCCTGTCTAAATTTCGGATTAAACCAATCAACTTTCAACAACCTAATCATGGCATCCCTTCCAATGTGTGCCTGACCATGGTAATACCGAGCCATCTGAGACAACAGACAATTCGGCAATACCATCTGACCGTCCTCAGATACCCAGATCTCATTTGGTCTCTGTAAACATTTCAGCTTTGCCCACAGCTTTTTCTCTTCCTTGTCTGCGTTTTCTTGCAATGTTTTCAATTCATCTAAGGTGTCAATTACTTTTAATGCAAAATTTGCACAACTGGTCTCTTCTTCTTGCATTAGTTCCCACTTATCCTTAAACGATATACAGTTCAGGGCGCAAAACCTTGCTACCTGATCTGCATACTCATTTCCCAAGGAAATGTAGTCTGGTGTTTTCTGGTGTGCACTGCATTTCACTACAGCAATCTCTTCAGGCAATTGTACTGCATACAGTAATTCTTTTATCCTGTCACCATTTCGCACTGGAGTTCCACTTCAGGTCATAAACCCTCTTTGTGACCACAGTTGACCAAACTCAGGAACAATTCCAAATCCATATTGACTATCCGTGTTTATTGTCACTCGCAGCCTGGTAGAAACATAACATGCTCTAGTAAGAGCCAACGGTTCTGCCACTTGTGCTGAATATACACCAGGAAGCCAAGATGCTTCTAGGGTTCCTGTAATTGTACATACTGCATATCCTGCCCTCAATTTGCTGTTCCATCTCTGAGGCATGAACCATCGACAAAAGCAATTTGGTCATTTTCTTCTAATCGAGTATCTCTGATATCAGGCCTAGGTTTTGTACATAGCTCTGTCACTTCAAGACAATCATGTTCTATGTCCTCCTCTTTTTCAATTTCAGCAGTATCACTTGGCAATAACGTTGCTGGATTCAACACTGTACATCTTTTCAAAGTTATATTTGGAGCTCCCAATATGCTTGTCTCATACCTTGTCAGTCTTGCCCCCGTCAAATGTTGTGTTTTCATTCTTGTCAGTAAGATTTCAACAGAATGTGGTACCATTACCGTCACTGGGTATCCCATGACTACCCCTTCATATTGGGAAAGACTTTGACCAACTGTGGCTACTGCTCGCAGACAACCTGGTAAAGCTGCTGCAACCGGGTCCAAGGTAGCTGAAAAATAATCTACTGGGCGATAAGCACCTCCATGGACCTGTGTCAAAACAGACAAAGAACAAGCATCACATTCATGACAAAACAATGTGAAAGGCTTTGTGTAATCAGGCATTCCCAATGCTGGAGCTTTGCACAAACTCTCTCTCAATTCAGTGAAAGCCCTCATTTGATCCTCATTTAAACTAATGGGATCTGTAACTCATTTGTGTGTCAACTGCTGTAGGGGTTTTGCTATCTCAGCAAAATTCGGAATCCATTGTCTACAATAGCATACCATTCCCAAAAACATGTGCACATCTTTCTGGGAAGTCGGAGGATTTCTCTGCAGAATCATTGTAATCCTCTCTATGGAGATTCTTCTCAGCCCTTTCTCAATTTGATGACCCAAGTATTTTACAGACTTCTGACAATACTGCAACTTTGCTGGCGAAACCTTGTGTCCAAACTCTCCCAAATGATTCAACAAGGCAATCGAGTCATGCTTACACTCGTCCCTTGTTCTGGATGCAATCAATAAGTCATCTGTGTACTGCAGTAAAGTCGATTGACAAGGCAATTCTAATGACTCCAAATTCTTTTTCAGAATCTGATTGAACAAGGATGGTGACTCCGTATACCCTTGTGAAAGCCTGCACCAGCTGTAGACTTTATCTAGGAATTTGAAACTGAAAAGAAACTGACTATCCTCATGAAGTGGCACTGAAAAGAAAGCTTGTGACAGATCGACTACAGTGAACCACTCTGCCTCACATGGAATCTGAAACAGTATCACTGCTGGATTGGTCACAATCGGACAACACTTAACCACCATGTCATTCTCTTTTCACAAATCCTGCACAATTCGCACTTTCCCACAAGGCTTTTTAAATCCCATTATCGGTGAATTACATGGTCTGCTCAATACTTCCCTTAGAACTCCTTGCTTCAGGAAATCTCCAATTATCTGCGCCACTTTCATCATCACATCCTGCGCCATGTTATACTGTGGAAGTTTTGGTAATTCAACATTCGGCTTCAAAGTGATTTTAATTGGTTCCACTCCTTTGATCAATCTCACTTCTTTCCCTGTCAAATCCCAGACTTTCTCCTTTACTGTTCCCTGCAAGTCTGCGTGCAACTCCTTCAGCTTGAACATTGGAAAAATCTCAATCAATGGGTACTCTTCAAATGCATCATTAAGAACCATGGCTGTCGCATGCTCCTCCTCATCATCGCTGTTTGTCTGAACTTCTATCCCTGCATCTGTACAATTTATGGAACATCTGGTCTTGCACAGTAAGTCTCTGCCTAACAAAGATACAGGGCTTGAATCGCATATAACAAATCTGCGCAGACCCAAATAATTTCCAATTTAAATTTGCACTGGTTCTGTAATGGGGTTCATTAACTGCCTAGTCTCCACTCCCACAACCTGAACTGTCCTTCCGGAGAGAGGTAAATCTGGTACTTCCACACTCCTCACTGTGGAACGCGTGGCTCCAGTGTCAACCAGGAACGAGACCTTATGTCCCATTACCTTTCCCTTCACAAAAGGCCCTCTCTGATCCACCTCTAGGGATGCGGCAAGAATACAAGCTCCTTCATCTGAACTGTCACTCATCCATTCATCGTTGATTTCATCCTCACTGTGAAATGGGAACTGGTGTACTGTATTGTTACTGTTGTCTGGTCTCTGACTTGTGACATGTTGAGTAAGCATAACCTGTTGCTGCTCCATCGCGGCTTGGGGTATGTGCATTTGCTGTCTAGGCACCATAGGAATCTGCTGCTGTACTGGTGTCAAGGAAGTAAATTATGCTCGAGGCACCTGCAACTGTTGTACAGGCAAGAAATTCTGACCTCGATTTTGAGCATTCGGGACTGTGCCCCTCATTCTGGGGACTCTTACAGTTTGAACTGGACCAACATCGCTTTGCTGAACCATTCCTTCCTGCACCATCAATGGGCACTCCCACTTCCAGTGTCCCGCGTTTCTGCACAAATGACATGCCAACATCCTTTTCATGCCCTGCATGTCATTCTGAACAACCACAGTACTTAGATCTGAACCACGCATCACATCCATACCACGTCCTCTACCCCTCACTTGAGGCTGAAACATGACAGCCTTCTTTTGCGGCGGCATTGGCAGCACTAAAGCTCCTTGCACTCCTGATTGAGCTTCCTTAATCTGCATCACCATTGCTTTTTCCTTCAACTTCTTTTGCTTCAACTTAATCTCATCGCTGCAATATTTAGCATACTGCAACACCTTATCAATTGGCTTTGCCTGCCAGCAAATCAAATGATTCTTAATCATTTGACCTACTTCAGGTCTCAACCCTTCAACAAATCTGAACACAAAATGTAACATGTCTTTCGGTTCGGCCGCTTCCTTGCAACTGTACTCCTTGAAAGCCTTTAGCAATCTTTCGTAATAAGTGTGTGTTGACTCTTTAGTTTCCTGGACTGTCCTGTCACTCATCTGCCAATCAATGTTTTTTCGAGAAATTCTAGTTTTCAGAAACTTATATTATTTTTTCATTATAATTATAATAATTTTTCATTACCTCAGGTGACGGTGCGCCCGTAATCTTGTTCCTTTCACTTGTTGGCCAGACTACTGCCCTCTTACACTCGACCCACAAATCAGATGGCACAACTATCTCGAACAAGGTATTCAAGTCTTCCCACAAACATTTAGAGAGTTTTACAAACCTCTCAGTCTGCTGATACCTTTCAACTGGCTTCTCTCTCAATTTGGGATAATCATTTGTAAAAGACAAAATATCACTTCGGTGCCATGGGACATGAACAAACTGCCCCCCTGGAATCTCTCTCATTGGTAGCATTTTAACTGCTTCCCCTTTCTCTGCTCCTTCCGTTTCATCTTGAGAATCTCTTTTTCGTTTCTCTTTTTTCCTTGCCCATCTGCCTTCCCACTTCTTTAATGCTCCCCAAATCTGAGCACTCTGCAACAAAGTCCTTCAAATGTGCTTTCATTCCCGCTGATCTCATGTGTTCAAAATCTTTTGCCTCAATATCTAATCTGTAACTTCGCCTCAAATGTTTCGTTGTTTTAAGATCAATGTCATGCTTCTCTGCTACTTCCGCTAACTTCTGGTGTATTTTCCCTACTTCTTTTGTAATCCTTGTGCACAAGTACCTCAACTCTTCTTCAGTGTAGGACTCTAACCTATGCAATCCCATTGTTTCCTCAACTAACTCGTTTGCTTCAATATTCAGTCCCACTCAGTTCAACTGATCTCCCCCTTTGGATGCACCTTGTGATGAATTTAGACTATCCAGGCAACTGGTTAACTGCTGAGTTGTTAACCCTTGTAATGAAATGTTACTCGCATTAGTCACTGGCAGCTGCTGTGCCCCTGTTCCCAAAGCTTGTGGAGTCAAAAGTCTTAAACTCTGATTTGCATTAGAGACATTCGATGCATCTGGCAGTGTCACAAGAGGACTAAATCCCGCAGGAGATTTGAGCTCACCCGGACAAGTTCCTGAGGATGATGTTGAATGCACTGAGTCTCCTACTCCCCTTCTCACCAAACTCTGTGACATCTCTGCCTGTCCTCCTACTTCTGTTTTCTTCTGAGCATATAAAGGTACCTCTGGACCAACAGTAATCAGTAGCGATAGTGCATCTAGGGCTGCTCTAGCACCCATACCATGTGTGAGTGGTAATCCCATTGCCTGATTCATAACTGGTGCGAGATCTACTGAAGTCCCTGTCAACTGGTTAAACTTCGACATACTCTGTGTCTGTGCTGTTGGCAATAACATCGGAGTCCAATCAGTCTGTACCAACATTGGCTGTGGGAGCCCCTGCTCCCTCAGCACTACAATATTTGAAACAGTCTCAAGAACTGGCACACCTGAGTAAATCCCTCTTACCGATGGCGCAGGTACCTGCGCCTGAGCTATTGCACTCGTTCCTGCAACTGGTGTACTCTGTACTGCCCCCGGTAACTGTCCTCCTTCTGCTTGTACAGCGCCCGAGGCTCCCTGGGATGTTCCAGGAGTAGCAGGAGGGGCTGTAGCACTAGTCCCTGGACCCCCTGCATAAGTCGTCATAGGTGGAGGTCTATCCCTCAACAACTGTGTAATGAGATCCTCAACATCAGAATCATCATCGTCCACATAGGACTTCTTTCTTTTCTTCTTTCCCTCACTTTCCTCTTCTTTGCCATTGTCCCACTTATCTGGCCCGTCACTCTCTGTGATTGCGGGGAACTATTTAATCTCCTTCATAGTTGCCATTCTCCATTTCTTTAGCTCCCAATCCCACCTAGCTTCAGCTAGTGACTTTTCTATCTTCTTTATTCTTCTGTTGAACTTTATCTCTTGCTGCTGTCTGGCTGCTAACTCCCACGCTGCTAAAGCCTCAAACTGTGCCGTTCTCTGTAACGGTCTCATGTCATACAGTGATAATCGCAACTGATCCAAAACTCTCAAATTGAACGTTGCATGCTCTGGAAAAGCTAATGTCCCTTGATTCTTAGTCAGTTTACTCCATTGCTTCAACCAAAGACACAAAGCTATGCCCTTTTCTGTCATCACGAGATGGCTGGAGAATCCTCCGGGGGGGTTGGTTTCCCCACTGACGCTTTAATGTAAGAATCACTTCTCACCACACTCTTTAATGCCTTGAAAAACTTAATTTTGCCTTTTTTTGTGTACTACAAATTCAATAAATGAAATGACTTTTACTCCCAAGATTCCCTTCGCCCGTGTACTCAATCAATTGCCTCTCGCGGACAGCTGCCAATCCGGTTGTGGCTCTTCTCACTAACCAACCTATCCCAGCGCAGCACACAATGACGTCACACTGACTCACAGCGGCTGACAAAGTCTTGCGGCTCGTCCTCTGCAACTCAATTTCAATCAACTAATGCAATTTTATTGCGAGTGTCTTCACCCAATAATAACTAACACAAACCAGCTGGTTTACTACAGGAAGGGACACAGTCGCTTCAGGGACCTTACGGATTTTCACTAATGGCACTTTCTAGCTCCTTAGCTATTCCTCTTTCTCAGTCCCCCACGTTCGCAAGTAAACTTTCGACCCGCAAACTTTACTCTCAACTGATCTCTAGGTCTGTCCTGGTGCACATAGGACTCGCCTAATCTCAGTCGAAGTTTTTTCTTTTATTCATTTAACATCCACTCTGACTTGTTGACCATGCCCGATCAACCTACTAAACCAGACAGATTACAACATATACCCAAGTGTCTCCTACACTTGTCAATATACTCCGGAGTCTTAGACCACGCAGGGTCCGTACATCACCAACCACCATGTGGACAATGTTTTAGCACAAAGTGCCACATACATATGAAGTTCGACGACTTCCCTACTCTCACACTTTTGGAGTACACACACTCCTAGCAACCCTAAACTGGAGTACTCAGATCCCCTATTTTAACTCACATACATCTCAATTCACCTGCGATCTGCTTAAACCTGTGCAAGCACAAGCTACTACTCTCATACTATTTCAGAACACGCTGGGAACATACTCAGTCTTACCAACGGGATCCAGGACCTGGGAAAGGCATTTCTGGGCTTAAGGGAACATCATCTTTCCTACCATTGCCATTTTAGAAAAACAAAATTCAAACCTCATAAAAATTCGAACAACTGTACTCAACTTTTAAACTACCACCATAACCTCTACTCACCACCTAACTAGTTCCCTAAGGAAACTAACCATCAAGATGCTTCCAAAAACTGCTAGTGCGCCTTGTCCTTAGTAAGTAAACTTACAAGGGAATGCGTATAGGTCGATGAATCTTTTGGATCGCATAGAGTATCCTAGCCAAGTGGCGAATAGAGAAAACATCAACAATAATTCTAACCAAACATATAACACCAAAACTTAGTCTAATAAGGAAATACCATCACTCTCTGAAAGGTGAATTCATTCATTTTTATTCCCCATTTGTTACAATTCTAATAAAAGGCCTTTATTTCCATATATCCATGGTTAATCAAACTTTATTACCATCATGAGCAAAATTTAATCAGGATTTTATTAATAAGTAAAAACAACATCAATCGAGATTTGTCAAGTTCATAAACATTGATTAATTCAGCAATGCGAGTCAGTCAGTCAAAGTCACCATTGAGTCGCCCTTGTCAGCCTACCTATCTCAGATTAGCATCAGCATGTGGGTCTTCATGCGAAAACAATTTAGTCAAAAATCAGTAATTTGTAAAAACATCTAGCTAAGAGAGAAAAAAAATGTAAGCAGCGCAGTTGGTACCTAGAAGGAAAAAACACATTAGTCAGTCAATCATTTATAGCTACCTATCCAAGATAGATCAGCAACGAGTCAGTCTTCATCTCCAGGTCATCAGTCATCAGCAAGGCTCGGGCTCACAGGGGGCAAGCCCAAATTTCAGCACTTCGAACAGCATCTCCTGACGTCATCAACTTTCGCCTCTCCACTCTGATTTCCCTTCTCGTGTCATGACTTTTTATTAGGGTCTCTCAGTCCGTCCCACAAATTGCTAATTGGTCAACCTTATCAGGGGTTATGACTCTAACCTATAGTTTTTGTTTACCACTTGTTTGCATTGGTTCAAGCATCAAGTTCCATTAATGTGATTGGTCCCTCCATCGATGAGAACATCATCCAGCTCTTCAGGTAACGAAATTGTTGCCCACTGTCTCTTAGTCAGTGCTTCTATTGTTCAAATCCTGGGAAAGTACATTTAGCCTACTCTACACATAATTGTATCAATTTGTTCTGATCGTCTCCTGTCTACTGGTGCATTGCAGAAAATTCTAGCAGAGCTCATCTGAACTCTGTACAGTTCAAGGTCCTTTTCTCTAGTTTCAGTCCTCTGCGGCTCATTGCGGCTCCACGTTTAAGCAAGCAAGGCCCAGCGCCGACCAGGCCTCTAGTTCGGCTAAGTTAAGGATATGAAGCATCATAAAACATAGGTTATATTATCAGTTATGGCATAATATTGCATATTTCATACAATTTCACATTATTTTAGTACTGTTAACACAGATGGTGACCACACCCCATGGGCACATTTTGCACATTACACGTTATTTTCAATTATTAGTTTTCAAATGTGATATTCTCATATTAGCATATCTGCTGCAACATCAGCGAAGGTGAGGATGGTGATCTTTTGTGATTGGATGATAATCGTGAGCTGTACCATGTATATGTTGAGAAGGGTGGGGCTGAGGGACGGTCATGTGGCCTCCACACATCAGTTCCTTGTTCTCTGATGTGAATGGTGGCAGCCTGACCCTTTGAGCCCTTCCTGTGAGGAAGGAACAGATCCATTTGAGAGTGGATCCTTGTTTACAAGTCTTTGAATTAGGGTGTTATGGGAGACAGCAGAGAGTTTGAGCAGGATTAGAGCCACTGTTTCTTCTTGGTCCAGAATGATTCAAATGTCATAGGAGGCCACAATGAGTGCTGTTTCAGTGCTGGGGTTCTCTCCGAATGGGAAGAAGCAGGGCTTCTTACCTCCACAAAATTATGGGTGGGGCAGGAGTAAATATTGTGGGTGGGGCAGAAGTAAATGACGGCAAACTAGGGTAAATAACCTTTAAAAAAATCTCAGTTGATAACTGACATGAATTCTCCTGCCTCATGCCAGTTGCTAATGGATTGTCTTATGCTGCTTTATTAAATGGAATAAAGCGGGACTGTAACTATTAATCACCCTGCATTTTCAGCTACAAAACATGATGTTTAAAAATGCGTGACTGTGCCAAACTATTATTGTTATTGTTCTTGTTTTCAAATCTTAAAATCATATTTTTACACAAAGACAAATGTTTCCATGCACAGTAGAGCTACTGGTTGCTACGTGATTGTTCAGGCAATTCACAACACTCGTGTCTTTCAAAGCTTTTTACCCTGGTTGATAGGCTGAACATGGTAATATGTTGTTACTTTTACTTAGGGAATTGTTTGTACGTTGCATTGCCGTGGCAGATTTTAGGATAATACTGCCCAGAATAAGCTTTTTCACCAACGAAAAGCCCCAAGATCTCGCAGGGATTATGTGAGTTTCCTTTGGCCAGTCGGGCAAAATTGACACACATTTGACACATTCCGCAGTGACAGAGTTCCATCTGTCAATGTGAAATCCGCACAGCAAGTGACAGCTGGGCTCCTACTCATATAGTGTGTGGGAAGACTGGGAGAATTTTCTTCTGACGTGTACCTGTATGTTAACTGGGTTGACAAAATCAGATGAACGGGAACAGTAAGCCGCACACGGTCTAATAACTTCTCTTCAAAGCTCACCGAAGGAAGGCTGGTGCAGTGCACCTCTCAGTGGAGCCTGCGTCCAACATGTTGAAAATAGTTCTCGATTACAGTCATGGAAAAACACTCTAGAAAGAGGTGGAGAGATAATCTGCTTTTCTTAACACTGACATAAACAAACAAGCATTTTCAATGCAACGGGGCTCGCATTTGCTCGAGTTGGAGCTATTTGCATTGTAAACTCCTAACCTAACTTTTCTTGCCACACAAATTACAAGAAAAAAAGACACAGCGCGATTGCGCTATGTAAAATGCAGCGCGATCGCGCTGCAATTGAAAACGGAAAAACTGAGTGCGATCGCGCTATGTAAACCCCAGCGCGATCACGCTGCGGGGAAAATTAACAGATAAAGTAGTCCAGAAACCAGGCTCAAAACATGAGCCTCGTATGTTTTTGGTAGTTTACCGGTGCTGTGTAGGCGGGCTAAACACCGGAAAAGGCATGACGTATGCATGCCTTTCACAAATGAAAGCAAGCAGATTTTAAAGAGCAAGCCCAGGAACCAATGAAAGAGACAAACGTGCAGCTATAGCGGGTAGTAAGGGTGAGAGTTGGCCGCACTCAGAGGGATTAGTACATAAATGTTATATGGTCTGTTGAGCAAGAAATGGTGCACGTGATCATGTGCCCTACTACCCTTGGGCAACAATAATGTGTAATATGGATACACAAATAGAATACGCAAACAAAGATCACAGCACACAGTATGCAAAGTAGGAAAAAACAGGATCAGGTCAACTAGTCATATGGAATAAAATGAGTAAGAAAATCAAGCACATCAATGTTCAAATCCTGTCTTCAGAGAAGAGTTCAATTTATTCCGATTGAAGAGGTATTCCAAATAGCGAGGAACAATCTTTCCTAAGCAAACAGCCAACACGTGTTTCGTCACACCAGTGACTTTTTCAAGGCCAAAATTTATGGGAAGGTTCCAAAATAGTAAGTTCCAATACGTCTCAAGGATAGTAGGCAGTCCAAAAAAATTTACTAAGTCATCTCTTAGATATCAGAGTCAATGAGTAAAAATAGAAAGTCCACAGGGCGTGCAAAGCTGTCCATCAAGAAGAACCCCGGTAGGTCCACTCGTATGTCTCGTAGGTAAATATTTAGCAGTCCGTCCGTGTGTCGGTGTTTTCTTATCTGTAGAGACAGACGTGACCTGGGCGTGGTTTGAAGCCCAAAGAGAGATTACTTTATGGACGGAGCGCTTTGCACTCGCCCAAAAAATCAGAACTTGAGTCTATTTTTTCATATATTAGCTCATCAAGCAAAGTAAGGAACTAAGGGGCCACCTCATTTTGTAAGCGAATGAATCACAGTGTGCTCTTTTGTGGTGTCATGCATGCATGTGTGGTACCAAAATTTCAGTATATCGTCTGACATAAATATCGTGTCCTAAATATTATCTACACAAATTTTGCCCCGTTACAGTTAATAATAAAATAACTCTACACTCAATGGGACGATAATTTTGTTAGTGATGTACGGGATAAAATATCTGTTAGACAATATTTGTAGATACAATATTCTGAAAATAATAGCACTTACTACAATCAGAGAAAAGAGGATTACAAGTTACACAGTGATATTTGAGTAAGTACACATGTTGGAGAAGCGAAAGGTAGCAGAGATGGTACAAATATGTCTTTGGGTAACAACACAGTGGAAGTGAAGAGGAGAGTATAGGTTAGGGGGGACATTAGAGTTTTCTAGTCGGCATGTGAGGATAGTTCTATCAAAAGAGTTTTTTATGGCCATTAATAGAGGTGTGGCTTGAAAATGGGGGTCTTAAAGTGCACTCTGATTTGCTATCAGTGGATTTCCTTTAATTACTTTTGACTCTCTCTCTGTACTGGTTTGTTGGTCATCTGCTGAAAGATCACAAGGTCATGATATTATAACTCACCATCTAGATCTGTTCTTTAGACGTGTCCTATGTTGCCCGCTCAGTCTGTTAGACTTTCACTTCTGAGGACTGTGGGAACAAACAATCATGGCACTCACTCCCTGTCAGTCCATGGTAGTTCAGTTTATAGTGGAATGCATCGTCTTACATCTTTGTGAATCATTAACTACGCATTGCTAGTAAGGAATCCTCTTAAGAGTTGTGTGCCGTATGTCCCTAAGGAGTGATCTCGGATATTACACTATTGAAAAATAAGAGGAAAAGGCTACCTTAAAGTTGTCTAAATTCAAAATTAATCTTGATCAAAACTGTACCTTCATTTTTATTATTATTATTACATTCAAGATCCATTATCTTGAAATGGTTGTTTAATGTTGGGATGCATCTGGGAAAAGTGTTTGTTATATAGTTGTGTCAAAGGAAAACATATTTACTAAACCCAGAGGGTTAAAATCAGGGACCGAGCTACTTAAAATAAATTTACTCCATGGATTGCTGGCTTTATGAAACGTGAAAAATAGAGGAGTAACAATGATTGTTGTTAGTGAGTTGTTGATGAATGGGCCATACATTACAAAAATGGTGCACTTTACATCTAGATAAGTAAGTGATTCTGCATCCTATGTCCGACTCCGCATTCAGTTGAAATTCTACACTAAGGTGTGATTGCTGCCATCTGAATCCAAAGAAAGGAGAAGTGATCCTAACTTGCACTCTCTCACGCTTACAGATTGGTTCCCTATTGAATATGTTGTAATGAACTCCAGGAAAGCAGAAGCTGACCCTGTTTAGGGGTGGAGCCATCTCAGATAACCGTAAAATGCGATTTATTGATCATCAGCAAGTCTGTGCCTTGAGAAACCCTGTCCAATTATGTGTGGAGTGAGAATACCGCGAGAATCAAGCTATCACCATGAACATCAATATTGAAGCAAGATGTAGGACAAACAAAACTAGGATTGAAACAACAGTCTGGAAGATCACTACAAAACTTTAAGTGGTTCCCAGGCATAACACTTTTCAAAGGGAAGATGGTTTCACATCTGCAGACCTATGACGTGTAAGTCTGCTACACCTGTGCACTCCCCAGAAAGGAGTTGCTGAAAGTGGGACATTTTGAGAAAGCAGAATGAGCCAATCATAGTGAGCTCAATGGGACATGTGGAATGAACACTTTGGATATGACGATTGGACTAGTTCTGTGAAATGCATATGATTCATAGTGTTAGACTTTTCATCCTTGGCGTGGTCTCCCTTAACTTTTTGCCTCTGTAAAGAGCTCCTTTACAAAATGTGTATGTAATTAGCTTATCCAGGATTGGCATATTTGATTTACTAGTAAGTCCCTAGTAAGGTGCACTAGAGGTGCCAGGGCCTGTAAATCAAATGCTACTAGTGGGCCTGCAGCACTGGTTCTGCCACCCACATATGTAGCTCTGTAATCATGTCTCAGACCTGTCATTGCAGTGTCTGTACTTTTAACTTAAAATTTGACTTGGCAAGTGTACCCACTTGACAGGCCTAAACCTTCCCTTTTCTTACATGTAAGGCACCCATAAGGTAGGCCCTAGGTAGCCCCAAGTGCAGGGAGCAGTGTATGGTTAAGGTAGGACATATAGTAATGAGGTTTATATGTCCTGACAGTGAAATATTGCTAAATTCGTTTTTCACTGTTGCAAGGCCTGTCCCTCTCATAGGTTAACATAGGGGCTACCTTTAAATCTGATGAAAGTGTAGATTCCCTTTTGGAGCGGATGGACATGTGGAGTTTGGGGTCTCTGAGATCACAATTTAAAAATACATATTTTAGTAAAGTTGATTTTAAGATTGTGTGTTTGAAAATGCCACTTTTAGAAAGTGAGCATTTTCTTGCTTATACCATTTCTGTGACTCTGCCTGTTTGTGGATTCCCTGTCTGGGTCATTTTGACAATTGGGCTGGTTGCATCTCACAGTAGACAGTGACACAAAGGGAGCTGGGTGTAGTCTGCATTTCCTGATGAGCCATCTGTGCTAGCAGGGAGGGTAGGAGTGGTCACTTACACCTGAAAGGGCTGTGCCTGTCCTCACACAATGCAGTCTCCGACCCCCTGGTGAGTGTCTGGGGCCTGGTCTGGGCAAGGCAGGATTTCATATTCAAAAGAGACTTTACTTTGAAGTTGGCCGACTTCAAAGGAGAAATTGGGTATAAGAAGGGCACCCAAAACCACAGACTTTAGAACACTTCTGGAAAGAAGAGGAACCTCTGACTGGAGAAGAGCTGAAGAGCTGAGGAGAAGTGCTGCCCTGCCTGTGACTGTGCTTTGTGGATCTATCCTGCAGTTGCTGCTTCTGCCAGAGTAAGAGGGCAAAGACTAGACTTTGTGTGCCTTCCATCTTGTGAAGAAATCTCCAAGGGCTTGATGTAGAGCTTGCCTCCTGTTGTTTGAAGTCTCAGGGACAGCAAAGACTTCTCCCCGCCAGCACCTGGAGTCTCTGGAGGGACTCCTGCTCTGAAAAGTGGTGCCCTATCCAGTCCCTGGGCCCTTGAAAGGAAAGCTGGTGGAAATCCAAGGAAATTGACTGCGAACCGATGCCGCTGCTGAATCCGGTGACGCCACCTGCAACCGACTCCGTGATCTTCGCTGGAAGGCGACGACCTTCGCAGGCCCGACGCCGCTGCAAACCCACTGAAGTCCATGACTCCGTGGAAGTCGCACCACGTCTTGACCGACGCTGCTCCAAGTGCATGGATTCAACGATTCGCACAGATGCCACGATCCCCGACTTTGTGCATCGACTTGTTTTCACTCTTCACCAAAGGTACTGTATTTGGGGGTCCACGCGACTAAGTGTCTGGCGCCCCTGGTGTCGGCTTGTTGGGAACGACTTTGTCACGACACCTTGACAACACCTCATCGAAACATGTTGTGTTTCTAAGCGCTATTTTTGAGTTTAATCTTTAAAAATTCATAACTTGACGTGTATGTCGGGTTTTTGTTGTTTTGGTCTTGTTTTGTTTAGATAAATATTTCCTGTTTTTCTAAACTGGTGTTGTGTCATTTTGTAGTGTTTTCATTAAGTTACTGTGTGTTGGTACAAATACTTTACACCTAGCACTCTGAAGTTAAGCCTACTGCTCTGCCAAGCTACCAAGGGGGTAAGCAGGGGTTAGCTGGGGGTGATTCTCTTTTACCCTGACTAGAGTGAGGGTCCTTGCTTGAACAGGGGGTAACCTGACTGTCAACCAAAGACCCCATTTCTAACACATAGGGTATCTCAGAGGCAGAATCGCCTAGTGCTGGTAAAACACATTGGGACCTATTCATAAAGTCATTTTCTGCCCAAAGCGTATATTTATGGTGTAAAATGGGTCACCCTATTTAAGACTCTCTCTGGTGTCCACTAAAGAATACCTAGTTGGCATAAGTACATTTACTGCTACACATGTAATGTGATAAATATCAATACGTCACTGTCATTTGGTACATTTGTATTTAAGCAGCAAATTGCTTCAAATTATCCCACAACAAAGTAACATGGCATCCACAATAAAAAGAATGAGGACAGTGAAATACACTAACAACAATTCAGTTAATGAGCTTATTGTTGGTGACCGGTAGAGATGCTTTGCTGGGTAAAGAGCATTGTTTTTTCTCTCCATTTGATTACCTTTTTTAATCAATTAATCTACATTATTTCAACATTTATGCTGCTGTAAAATGTGTGCTTAACTGCCAAATTATTAACTTGCATTCTTTCTCTTTAACCTTGATGGAATTATTCAACACTAAAAAATCATCTGTTGCCAGTAGGGTAAAATCTTGAGGTTGTGCTCTTATTAGTCCAGCAATGTTTAAGTCAGCATAGGACAGATTGGTTTGTACAGTACCGTAGTTTGAAGCAAATATTCGTGAATTTTAGTTGCTCGTGAGCACATTGCATTATGAGTAAACAAACCTCGATACGTTTGCACATTCTTCATTCAATGAGACTTTACCTGTGTCTATAAAGAACGTTCCAAGGTGGTAAAATTACATTTGATTGCTTCTATAGCTCTCGTGAACCTGATCATGTAAAATTATTTTAACCTCTTCACTTGCTACTTGTGAAACTCTGTGTGCTTACATTTTTCGACAGCTATGTGTACATTCAGAAGCAAAACGTACATTAATGGAGAGAGAGAAGCTATATATTCCAGCACAGGAGCCTGCGTTCTCTATGAATGCAAGGTAAGGTCATTGTAGTCCAACAATACACATTGTGATTTCAACTGTTGTAATATTTTTCAACAGCCTACTTTACAATCAGAAGAAAATTGGTCTAATTTTCATGTTGGGTTATTTATACGAGTTATGTATACGCTAAAAGCAATCAGGAGCCATCAGAAGCACATTGTAACAAAATAGTGTTTTAGGTCATTTAATTTTACTAAAATTATAACATTGACTTAACTACATTTATATGCACAATATACATACTTATAGGGGCATCTAAACACATCTTGTGGCATCATTACACATTGAGAAATGTATGTTGAAATGCAACCTCTTAACAAAACATCTGTATTTCATGTTCAACGACAAAGCCTTTTCCTTTATTGTCAGGCCATTTATTTTGATAAATTTTAGGTCTGTCCACTTTTATCATTGTCTGAGTGTCAAGCTTATTTGATGTTAGATGCTCAGACTGTACTGCATTTCTATAACCATAGGGTATCCCCTCCCATCCACCACCATTTTCTCTTCTATTTTCCTGTTACTCACTTTAAAGGTCAGATAATGGTGTAATGTGTGTCTGGTTGAAGAAAAAACGTTGTACATAGAGAATATATGTTATCAATCTTGTGCGGTTATACATTCCAATTATGATCCTATCTCTAAGAAGACACATCAGTGCCATACTATAGCAAATCTGCCTTTTCTACAATATCAACCTTGTTTTTTCACCTGATTTTGGATCCTGTTTTTGCTGTTTTTGAACTTAGTAAAATTTAGCCCTACTAGGAGTAAAAGTGCATGTGCTCACATTTAAATATGGTTAAATTGACATATTTAACTTGCTTACAAGTCCCTAGTATATGAGGAGGAAATACATTTAGGGTCTGGAAGGTAAATGCCACATGTGAACTGCTGCACCTATGGTGCCATCCACAGGGATGTCCTGAAAAATATGTCCTCAGACCTTTCAAGTGTAGCCTGATTGCAGCAGGCTAAAGCCTGTCATCAAATCTGTCAAGATAACCTTTATAACAAGCAAGAAGTTCAGCTTTTATATATTAATAAAAAAAAACTTAAGCACACCTTGTCGCCCACAAGGTAAGGTGCCTGAATTTAAAAGTGGAACATGTGTGAGATTAAAGTTGGCATGTTCCTGAATTGACCCCAAAATCAATTGTTACTGTCAAGGTAGTAGCTGAACCCTAGACGTCAAAGTAGAGATTATAAACCTTGGTATGTACCTTTTAACAAGAAACAGTTGTAATAGCCATTCAAACACGAATATTCATTTCATTAAAAGTTCAGTTCAAGTTAGCCTTTTTTTAAATAAATATTCTGGAAAAGTAACTTTTAGAAATCTACCGTTTCCCTGCCTGATGCTCCTCAGGAGTGAGGTGTGCCCACTCATAGTTTACTGCAAGGAGAGGACCTGAGAATGGAAAGCCTTTGTGGCAAAGGCCCACACTAGCCAGACTGGCTTTCATCCCAATGGGAAGTTAGCTACCCCCAAAACTCGTTGTTAGTGGACACAGTACAGGGGAGTGCTCATTTCCCTGGCCACACCTCCAGGTGAGCACAAAAGCTCAGCACAGGGGAGAAAGGGTTTTCCCATCTTTGATTTTGGGTTTGAGGGGCAGTGTGTGATTGCTTGCAACAGGGCAGACAGGAACTGCTGAAAAAGTAGGTATAGTTGCCCTGAGAACCTTTACCTCATTGTTTGGGGAGAAGTTACCCTACAAACTAGATAGTGCCAACATACAAATGTGGCACCCCTATGGACCCCCCCTCAGAAAAGTTTCTAGACCTCTGGAAGTTTAAAAGACGGCGAGGCCTGCTGTCAGTGACCTGAAAGCAGCCCTGAAGGACTGGCCCATTTCCATTTTATAGCTAGACAAACAAATGGAGTGCAAGGGGTGATTGGCTGATCCCCCCTGCATTGCTACAGGGACACAGCAAATGCCAGAACCATTTTTCCTGAAGTGACCAGTTCACCAGTACCAACTGGACCTGGACTGTACCTAGCTGGTGGCCACTGCTGGAGAGAGTCTTGGTCACTAAGTGTTGTCTCTAAGGTCCTGGGAGCCTTAGAAGTGGCCCAGAGGAGTTGCTTCAGAAACCCTGAAAAATGTGAAACTTTTTGTGAAACATTTTGCCATCAGGGGGACGTTGTGGCAAAGGTGTGTGATTTCACTGAATACACATTCTGGTGGTCCCCACTGGAGAATTTTGAGCTCCATAAAAAAAGAGGGTAAAAGTTTTATTCACGATAAGCCTGCTTTTGGGCCTTGTTTACTTAAAACTTGAAAACGAATCACATCTTCAGTTCCACTTATAGTATTTTTGTCATTTTGGTGTCACTTTGTTTGTTAAATTGTACTCTATTTTTCTAATTTTGTCTGGGGTTTTAATTTTCTTACTGTTTATGTACTGCATAAGTACTTTACACATTGCCCTAATTTAAGCAGTCTGCTCTGTGCCATAGCTACCATATGACTGAGCCCAGGTTAATTAAGTGACTTTGGGATTCCACCTGACAAGTTATTGTTAATATAGTGTGAGTGGGTAACCGCCCACCCCAAATAATAATCAAATTTCTTACCCATGCTTCCTAATTTTCAGTTCAAAATCTTTAAACATCTACCTATATAATGTAAAAAACAGTATGCCAACTTTGAAACAAGAGTGAGGGCAATTCAAACAGAACTCAAACATTTGAGAAGGTAAACAAGAAAAATAATGTAACTGAGCAAAGAGAACAGGACCCTGGCTTGCAAAACAGGTGATAGAGAATGTGATATGTCAGAAGCAAATAAGGATGGTGGGACTACCCGAGAGCTAGATGGTTAATATTCAGATCCATTTATAGCCAACTAGGTAATGGATAGCTATACTTATTCACAGCCATGACCGTGTTGCCCTTAAATAGAGCAGATTTTTCTTCCAGAGGCCAGGTGGTGCTCAAGGAGGGGCAGACCGGGATAGGTGTAAGACATTCGTGTACATCAAATGGAGTCTTAAGCTCCCCATCCCTGAGCGTTCCATCTTATCCTTGAGAAAGAATACTTCTTAGCCCTAGAAGCTGCTTTCTCCCTTTTTTCGCTGTATCACATTTTCCCACTTAGTAGAAAGGATATGAAAAGAATAAAACCATGTGTATGCCCCATTAGGAAAGTGTGATGTGACATAATCCTGATCTAGATAAAAAAAGCAAAATATTGAGGCACTAGGGCCCATAATTATACTTTTTGACGCAAACCAGCACCCGCGCTGGTTTGCATAAAAAAAATTACCGCCGGCTAACGCCATTCCAATGTGCCAGGTGGGTGCCTTATTTATGGATTGACGTTAGCCGGTGCTGCGGGCTGGTCACGGTAAAAAAAAATGACTCTAACCAGGGAGCGTCGGCGTAGTGGAAAATGTTGCAAGTCAGGTTAGAGTAAAAAATCATGGCTCTAACCGGACGTGCGCCATTTTATGATGTACAACCCCCATTGAAATGACTCCTGTCTTGGCAAAGACAGGAGTCATGCCCCCCTGCCCAATGGCCATGCCCAGGGGACTTTTGTCCCCTGAGCATGGCCATTAGGCACAGTGGCATGTAGGGGGGCCTAAGTTAGGCCCCACTATGCCATTATTTTTTTTATTTTTTTAAGTGATTTTTTGGATGGGAACGCCTACCTTGCATGTCATTAACGCATGGCGGTTTCCTGCATCCAGAAAATGATGCACACGGAGGAATTTTGACGTTATCGGGGTCAGGCGTCATAGTATAAATATGGTGTAAGGTTTGCGCCGAATGTGAGTCAAAAGTTTTGACGCACATTTGGCGGAAACAGAGTATAAATATGCCTCTAGGTGTCAGAAGAGAACTGATCACCTAAAATTATAAAAACAAATCACAGTGGCCATCAAAAATAAACTTGCATTGAAGAAATTCAGAATCGTATAAAGTGTGCTTCAAATTTGTCAGCATTCTGTTTGTAAGAAGGGGAGTTGGAATATTTACTCAAACACTTTACAGATTAAATTCCTCAGGTATGAATTTCTATTGAAAGGATAAGCAGAGTCCATGGAAAATGTTTCTGCAGAATGATGGGTTCTTTAAAGATGGGTTGCAATAATTAAGCTCAACAGTAAGTCAAGATGTTTCCACATAGAAATATATTAAAGACAGGTACTGGGCCAGGAATGATGCCCTTATGGTTTACGGTCATGTTCCATTACCATTAGTGTCCAACTATGTGCATCTGGTATCCTGGTTTTTGATTTAGACTTCATCTTCACACTAATCTAGCATGTGTGCGCAGAGGCCTATGCCCTTGTTTCTTTACATGCATCTGGTCCTGGACATGTCATGTGACCTTGATGGGCACACCAAGCGTGCCCTTGTTGCACAAACTGAGGAATACTCTCTATGTTGTGGTTTTAGTACAGAGCTTGGAGCAGCATATCATGTGTTTGTGAATGTGGCCTGTATGGTCTATGCATTATATGTATGAAAGGACCAGCATGATAGGGGCATTCAGGACCCATTTTTGAATGCCGATGTGTACATGATGGAAAACAGGTTGTTTTCCCAGACAGTGGAAATGTGTAGCTGGTATTTCCAAAGATGGAGGGAGGAGACCTAAACAATGAAGTGGGGAGAGACAAGACTCCTTTAAATATCTGATTAGGCCTTTTGCTGGAAGCAGCTGCTGAAGAGACTTCCTGGAGCACTACCATTTAGTAGATGATGAGGATGAAGGGACAGGGGGGCGTGGTCGGACGCCATGACGGTGGAAATCTCCTCGTGAGGCTCCCGTCTTAGATCCCCCTTCTCGGGGAATCCTGCAGATCTGTGGACCCACAACCCATCCGGCAGTGGGGCTGAAGGTGCAGGATGCCACCGGTCGGGCTGTTGGCGGCTGCCCAGACCGCAGCCTGAATTTAAAAGCCTAAAAGCAGAGCGGCACGGAGCCGCGAACAATCCAAGATGGTGGCCGCCATCACAAAAACAAAGCAGATGCCTCCTGAGAGCGAGCTGAGGCACCCTTTCTCTCCAGCGCAGAGGTGAGGAGGCCTGGGGGCATCCTGAGCGGAGCATCGGCTCCGATTGACTGCTTGGGGCCGTGGCGAGGAGTTGGGTCCCCGTGAGGAGCCATTTCGTGAAGGAGAAGACCCGGTGAGGAGGCTCTTGCGCTGTTCGGGCCCCTGGTGGCTCCGGGGCAGCCCCTCTTACTGTGGGGGCTCCGACCGGAGGAACACACTGGCAGCGTACGATGAGGGCCCCCCCCTTTTTCTCTTCCCCTTCTGGCGGCCGACTCCTCTGGCGATGGGGGGGACCGAGGTGGAATTGAGGGGGAGCTCTACTGGAACTTGGTGACGCTGAGTGCAGTGCGTGGACACCCCAAAACGGAGAGAAATCCAGGAGCCGGCTTGTGGGCCCTTCCCTCGGCATTAAAACTGAGGTGATCAGGCTGGAGAGGGGAGACTGATCCACCGGTGATTCTGCCAGCCCATTATACGGATGGGCCCAGAAGGAGAGATGCAAGGTCGCCCTCAGGGAGCACGCTAGATGGCGCAGAAGATGGGTAAAACAGGCCGCAAAAAAGAAACGGAACCCAGGAGTGGACCAATCTTGAGGGAGATGACCAACCAGGGAAGCACCCTGAATCCCTCCCCAGGAGAAAAGCAAGGAGACCCACTCTCCAGGACGTACTGCAGGCCATAACGGCTTCCCGGGTGGCACTTGAGGGAAAAATTGACGCATTGGCCACAGACCTCACTGTGCTTAGAGACGACCACCGCCGTCTGGCTGAAAAAGTAGCCACCGCAGACAAGCAGATGGAAGAACTTCGTCCTGAAGTTAAGGACACTGCAAGATGGCGCAACAAATGGAAAAACGGATCTGAGAGTTGGAACTGCGAGCAGAAGACGCGGAAAACAGATCACAGCGAAATAATATCCGTGTAATTGGCCTACCTGAACGCACTGAAAAATCCAACCAGGTGGAGTTTCTTGAACACTGGCTGAAGGAAGAAGTGGCCGAAGATGGTTAAACTCCCTTCTTTGCTATTGAAAGAGCGCAAAGGGTTCCGGCTCGCCCCCCTCCTCCTGGGCCCCCCGAGGCCGATAATAGCTAGACTACTCCACTATAGGGACAGAGACTATCTGCTTAGCCAAAGCAGGAAAAAAGGAGACAGCACAATGGACAATCATGTGATTCGTATCTTCCCAGACTTCTCCAGAGAAGTGCAGAGACAAAGGGCCTCCTTCAGGGACGCTAAACAGAAACTCCGCAAACTGGGAATCCAATATGGGATGATGTTCCCCCAAAATTGAGAGTAGTGACTAAAAACGGCATATAATTCTTCAGTACAGCAGAAGAAGTTTGGCAATGGATCGATATGCAAACACTAGAGGAGGGTGCCCACATGACAGGGAGCTCACGCACAGAGAGACAGAGGAAAAGCAGACACAGTAAAGCCAGCAGAGTGGGTAGCCCTTCTCCTATTGAAATGTTGAAGGAGAGACAAAAAGCGATGGAAGCAGCTGCTTCTTTAAGCAGTTCTGACCCTGGATCCTACAAGCAGATACAAGAAGAGTTAGAACAATCAGAATCGGAACAGGTATCAGAACTCTCGCACACATCAGAAAAGACAGGCCCCGACGTGACTCCGGGCACTTCAGACTGTATCATCTGAGAAACTCTTTGCCAGACTCCCACAAGGAAAAAATGAGATTGAAGATGGAAAACCAGTGTGACTCTCACGATCATGGTGGATGCATCAAAAACTCTGACTGGCCCTGCGACAGAGAACTGCTGCACTTGCAAGAGGACAGGGACTACAAAATCCCCGTGTACTTCTCTCCCCGAGACTGGGGGATGGTGTTACGATATACTTCTTGCTCGATCTAGGAGCACCCCCTACTTTAATAGACTGGTTAAATCTTTTTTCTAGTTTGGATGAGAGACGTTCATACTTTTGTCCCGGGGATGGGGAATTGGGTTGTTACCTGTTGGGTTCCATTTATGGGGTTAGGTGAGCCACAAAGAGAACTCACAGGGAAATTGGAGCTGATATGTGAGACTGTTAAGATATGTGAAATAATTGATGGCACAGACAAAGTTGTACCCGACCGAGGGGGGGAAAAAACTCCGGAATGGCAGTATTAGACTCATATAAGTACCTCACGTGGAACATAAGGGGCATGCACACGATGGTCAAGAGATATAAGATCTTTTCTTACTTACAGCGGAGGGGAATTCAGATAGCAATGCTCCAAGAAACACACTTAACTCAAGCAGAAGGAAAAGCTCTCCAAAAGCGATGGAGAGGTCAGGCGTATTACACTTCATATTCAGTTTATGTGAGGGGCACACTAATATGGATTAGGGCTGGGGTCCCTTTCCAGATGCTGGATAATCTCATTGACCCAGAGGGCCGTTTTGTGGCAGTTCGGGGCAGATTGGAGGGCAGAGAGTTAGCATTGATTAACGTGTATGCACCCAACACGGACCAGGGCGAATATCTCACATGCATATCTGGTCTATTAGCCCCGTATTTGCAATCCCTGTGGTGTTGGAGGGCGACTTCAACTGTGTGGGGGACCCCTCTATGGACCGATCACCCCCCCCCTGAATGATTCCCCTTTAATGAGGGTAGATCGACAATTCTCAACCTGGCAAAAGAACTGGGGGCTGATTGATGCCTGGCGTAGATTACACCCAGATGAAAGAGACTACTCTTTCTTTTCCCACTTATATGAGTTACATGTTAGATTAGATGCGTTCCTCTGCACGCCGGATGTCTACCCGCATGTACACAATGCGGAATACTTGGCCCGCACACTTTCTGATCACAACCCCCTCTTGTTGTCATTAAGATAGGGCTCCCCCCCCTGCATCCCCACTTGGGAGCTCAATCCGGAAACCCTGGAGGATACGCTCTTCCAGAGAGCTACGGCAACATATCACTCAGTTTTTTGAGGATAACAAAGCATCCACTAATAACCCCCTGAATGAATGGGATGCCTTTAAGGTGGTGGTAAGGGGGAGGTGCATAGCGGGGGCAGTGGGAGTGCGCAAGACTCTTCTCAGGGACACAGAACGGGCAGAAGACAAGCTAGGAGAGGCTGAGAAAAGTAGACCCGGGAAGCCGCACCTACAAAACTCTATACTAGAGCTCAGAGTAGAAGTAGCAAATTGTATAGAGCGCCTCCGGTGCTTTGATTATGGAAACTACCTTACACAAGTGCACGGAGAGAGAGACAAAGCGGGTCGAATGCTAGCATGGGTTGTATCACAGTCTCATAGGTCCCCAGCTATATTGGACTTAGTCACAGAGCAAGGGGGTCATATATACGGACAGGAGCAAATCAACTCACACTTCTCGACCTACTATGAACATCTGTATAAAAGTAGACTCAACTACGTCAAGGAAGCCACTGAGGGTTACTTATCTGAGCTGCAACTCGGTTCGCTCTCACCTGAGGTTGCGGAACTGCTGGGCAGGGCCATTACGCAGCCAGAAATCAAGGAAGCCATAAGAGGCCTGGCTAGAGGGAAAGCCCCAGGGACAGATGGACTACCTATTGAATTTTATGCCACTTACATAGATATACTCACACCAAGACTGGAAAACGTATACAGGTTTACCAAGGAGCAGGGCGAGTTGCCTGCAACAGCCCGAGAGGCAGTCATAATTCCCCTCCTGAAAACAGGTAAAAACCCAACAGAAACGGGGGCCTATAGACCATTATCTATGTTGAACCCTGACTACAAAATCCTCAATAAGATTTTAGCAACTAGACTACTCCCATTTATGACTACACTAATACACCCAGATCAGGCAGGTTTCATCCCCGGGCGGCACACAGCGGGCAGTATTCGTAGACTATTAGCAGTCATGAGAGACAGACCTCCGCAACCTCTCCCTCAGGAGTCCTGGCAGTAGATGTAGAAAAAGCCTTTGACAGCTTGGAATGGGAGTTTCTTTATACTGTGATGTCCTGGCTTAAACTAGGGCCCGAGTATATCTCCTGGGTAAAACTTTTGTATACCAAACCCACAGCAAGAGTGCGCACGGACGGACAATATCCAGAAGTTATACAGTAGAGCGGGGTACTAGGCAGAGATGTCCTCTGTCGCCGCTGTTATTTGCCCTGGCAATGGAACTGCTAGCAGCTGCGGCAAGAGCGGGAGAGGGTGGTCCGGGAATCTTAGCAGGAGGCGAGAGACATCGGATAGCCCTTTGCACAGATGATCTCTTGATATTTGATATCAGATGCTGTCTCGGTTTGGTGGACACTCTGGCCTGAAAGTAAACTGGGATAAAACCGGTTTGTTCCCTCTAAGAGTTTCCATGACACCCCCGCCGAGCCTGGGTCTAGTCAGATGGGTCCCGAGCTGTCTCCCATATCTGGGAGTCAAAATTTATCCTGATCCACAAGACATCCTAGAGGGCAATATAAGTAGCTCCATATGCTCCATAAGGTCCTGTATGTCCTTTTGGCAAACCTTGCCACTATCTGTAGCAGGGAGAATGGCGATCCTTAAAATGATCGTGCTCCCACGTCTATTATATCACTTCACAGTGCTCCTAATTTGGATACCCAAGAAGTAGAAACAATGGTAGTGACATTCATATGGGGTGAGGGGCGGAGGAGAGTAGCCCTGGCCAAACTTCAAAGACAATCCACAGACGGAGGGCTAGCAGTCCCCGATTTCTAAACCTACTACCTGGCGACACATCTCCAGTGGTTAACACAATGGATAACGAGCAGAGTAGAATCAGGGATGAGGGTAAAGACATTTACCCCTCCAGGGCCCAGGCTGTTCAAAGTATTATTAAGAACTACCAGAGACGGGAAACATGACTCTTGTGAACTAAAAATCCTGACTCAGTGTTGGAAAGCATTCCTGCACAAAAACAAAATAGGGGCCCCCTACTCACTAGAACTCCCTCTCTTATCATTGTGGGCTTTACCATATTGTGGTAACTGGAATGAACTCAAGACCTGGGTGGAGGCCGGGATTCGAACGGTGGGAGCATTATTTAAGGATGAAACATTGATGCCCTTTGAGGCTCTTAGGGCGGAATTTGGGCTACCGGGGGGGCACTTCTTATTACACGGTTCACTAGTGGCCAGTATCCGTAGGCACTAGCGGGGAGGAGGGGGAGAACCTCCAACGCGGACGACATGCTCATATCTAGCATCCTCAAGTGGCAAGCATAAAGCTGTCTCAACCCTTTATGGTTTTATGCAATCGGACAAGACAGTCCCACTGACCTCTCTTAAACAAACCTGGGAGCAAGATCTTGACACTGATATCACCAAGGAAGAATGGGGGCTCATTCTGAGGGGTCTCCCTAAAATGACACGTAATGCTAGATTCAAGCTCATAAATTTCTATGTGCTCCACCAGATATACCTGACACCTGCACGAATCAACAAATACTTCGGGAAAGAGAGCGAGAGCTGCCCACGATGTGGCTCGATAGGGGTAGCATTCAAACACATGTTCTGGGACTGTCCCAAGCTGGGAGCATACTGGGCGGAGGTGAACCAAACCCTGGTGCGGGTCATAGAAAGAGAGATCCCTTGCACAATGGGTCATTGTTTAATGGGTTGGTTTCCACATTCAGCTAAACATAAAGTTTCTGATAGATTTCAGGATTTGGCCCTTTCCCTAGCAAGGCGAGAGATTGTGATGTCTTTGAAAAACCCACGGGGGCGGAAGCATCCCAGTGGAAAAGAGAATTGATTAGATGGGCAAATAGCGAGGGGAATGTTCTCCATCAAGAGGCCAAGAAAGGAATCAGACCCCCAGAAGTTGCAGAGGTTCTGGGATATGGTACTCGAAACTCTTAGGGCCGAAACTCAGACTGGGCCAGCCCCCTGACCAACTCACTGGCCAAGGGACAATAAAGTTCTGACCACTAGCGACCCTGCCTGGGATTCGGACAATTGGAACAACAAGGTAGACAAAGAAATGGTGCATCACCCTTAGCTTTAGGTATATGACCACACCTAATTATGGAACGTTCAGCTCCTCCAAAACAACTACAGAACGTCATTGTGCTCACCTGGGGGAGGGAATAGGGGAGGGATACAGGAGGGATGTTAAGGATTAGTAATGATTCTGTGATTCCTTGCGTAGGACCCTTAAGGTCAGATATTCCACGGACATAGGCCAATTGAATTGATACATGTATATTTGTAAGATGTTCTATATATCTGCCTACTGACTGATTGAAAATCACAATAAAATATGTTTTTAAAAAAATGAGGATGAAGGGACACATTCTGTCTCTCTTGTTCAAGGTGACATTGAACCCTTATGTGAGGACAGCCTTTTGTCTTTCCACTAATCATCTCATCCTATATAGGTTCTGAAAGTGCAGACAGTGGATCCACATCTCCTGCCTAGTTTGACTATATAAACATGGGACCAGCTGAGCACACTAAATCAATTATTAAAGTGCAGACAATGGATCACTGTTGGACTTTTTTGCTTATGCAGGGTCATCCCCAATCTTTTTGCCTCCTGCCTCCTATTTCTTCTGACCTGTTTCTGTTAGCTTTTGAACTCTGAGCACTTTACCACTGCTAACCAGTGCTAAAGTGCATATGCTCTCTGTGTAAATTGTATTGTTGATTGGTTTATCCATGATTGGCATATTTGATTTACTAGTAAGTCCCTAGTAAAGTGCACTAAGGGTGCCAGAACCTGTCAATCAAATGCTACTAGTGGGCCTGTAGCAGTGGTTGTGCCACCCGCATGAGTAGCTCTGTAATCATGTCTCAGACCTGCCACTGCAGTGTCTGTGTGTGCAGTTTTAACTGTAAATTCGACTTGGAAAGTGTACCCACTTGCCAGGCCCAAACCTTCCCTTTTCTTATATATAAGACACCCCTAAGGCAGGCCCTATGTAGCCCCAAGGGCAGGGTGCAGTGTATGGTTAAGGTAGGACATTTAGTAATGTGTTTTATATGTCCTGACAGTGAAATATTGCTAAATTCGTTTTTCACTGTAGCAAGGCCTTTCCCTCTCATAGGTTAACATGGGGGCTACATTTAAATCTGATCAAAGTGTAGATTCCCTTTGGGAGCGGATTGACATGTGGAGTTTGGGGTCTCTGAGCTCACAATTTAAAAATACATCTTTTAGTAAAGTTGATTTTAAGTTTTTGTGTTTGAAAATGGCACTTTTAGAAAGTGAGCATTTTCTTGCTTATACCATTTGTGTGACTCTGTCTATTTGTGGATTCCCTGTCTGGGTCAGTTTGACAGTTGGGCTCGTTGCACCTCACACTAGACAGTGACACAAAAGGAGCTGGGGTGTAGTCTGCATTTCCTGATGAGCCATCTGTGCTAGGAGGGAGGGGAGGAGTGGTCACTTACACCTGAAAGGGCTGTGCCTGTCCTCACACAATGCCGTCTCCGACCCCCTGGTGAGTATCTGGGGCCTGGCCTGGGCAAGGCTGGATTTCACATTCAGAAGAGACTTTACTTTGAAATAGGCCTATTTCAAAGGAGAAATTGGGTATAAGAAGGGCACCCAAAACCACAGACTTTAGATCTCTTCTGGACATCCAGAGTAACCTCTGCCTGGAGAAGAGCTGAGGAGAAGTGCTGCCCTGCCTGTGACTGTGCTTTGTGGAGCTATTCTGCAGTTGCTGCTTCTGCCAGAATAAGAGGACAAAGACTGGACTTTGTGTGCCTTCAATCTTGTGAAGACATCTCCAAAGGCTTGATTTAGAGCTTGCCTCCTGTTGTTTGAAGTCTCAGGGACAGCAAAGACTTCTCTCTGCCAGCACATGGAGTCTCTGGAGAGACTCCTGCTGTGACAAGTGGTGCCGTATCTAGTCCCTGGGCCCTTGAAAGGAAAGCTGGTGGAAATCCAAGGAAATCGACTTCGGATGACTTCGGACCGACGTCGCTGCTGAATCCGGTGACGCCGCCTGCAACCGACTCCGTGATCTTCGCTGGAACGTGACGACCTTCACAGGCCCGATGCCGTTGCAGCCCGCTGAAGTCCGCGACTCCATGGAAGTCACCACACCACGTCGTGACCAACGCTGCTCGAAGTGCGCGGATTCAATGTTTCGCACAGACGCCGCGATCCCCGACTTCGCACAACAACTTGTTTTCACTCTTGACCAAAGGTACTGTCCTTGGGGGCGTACTCAACTTCGTGTCTGGCGCTGCTGGTGTCGGCTTGTTGGGGATGTCTCCGTCACGACACCGTGTTAACACCTCATCGAAGCATTTTGTGTTTCTAATCGCTATTTTTGAGTTAAATCTTTAAAAATTCATAACTTGTCTTGTGTATGTAGGATTTTTGTCATTTTGGTCTTGTTTTGTTGAGATAGATATTTCCTATTTTTCTAAACTGATGTGTCATTTCGTAGTGTTTTCATGAAATTACTGTGTGTGTTGGTTCAAATACTTTACACCTAGCACTCTGAAGTTAAGCCTACTGCTCTGCCAAGCTACCAAGGGGGTAAGCAGGGGTTAGCTGAGGGTGATTCTCTTTTACCCTGACTAGAGTGAGGGTCCTTGCTTGAACAGGGGGTAACCTGACTGTCAACCAAAGACCCAATTTCTAACAATCCCTATCTCCTGTCTATTTTGAATGTATAAAGATTTAGCCCTCTGACTGTTTGTTCCAGTTCTAATTTCTCTTTGACCAAGGAAAGGAATACTTTGCAGACTGCTCAGAGTTATGTTGTGCAGTCAGAGCTGGTGCCTGCCTGACAGGCAGCTTTCAATAGGTTAGAGGATCTCACCCAATGTCTACCATGTGCTGCAAGAGCTGCTTGCCTAGTCTAAGTGTCTAGAAAATAGGCTACCTGTTGAGAGGAGGAAAGAGGCTGCCAACACTGCAGGAGAAGTGACTGCCTAGAAGGAATGAGGTGCAACATGATTCCAGTGCTGGGAGTCTGTAAGAGTAAAGTCTACAGAAAGCAATTTTTACACCCCAGTGTTAGCAAGCTGATGACTCTCATGCTATTCCTGGTGGGAATTGTGAAGGTGTGGCTCAGCCTACCTTCTATGCTGAAATCATCTGTGGCAGCAGGATCTGAGCTGCTGTGCAAAGTGAATTATTGTAATGTGGCCTGAGCTGCTGTGCCAAGAAATCAAGTTTGGCAGGGAATGAGTCACTATGCCAAGAAACAGGAGCTGTTATTCCAAGAAGTACAGGATTGTGGTATGATCAAAGTTGTGAACACTTCATCCACCTGCTGAGGACCACCCATCGCCTTACCTGCTACCAAGAACTCAACAACCTTTGATTGCGAGCTTCTGGATCTGCACAGCTGGGCTGGGTTGCACCTTGCACTTTCAGGACTCGGGAAACCCAGTGCCCTTCTGAGACATCTTCGACCAACTGACCTGTTGCAGGTATGACTACAAGGGAGACCTGACCAAGAAAACTGGCTTTTGCTCAGCCCCAGAAGTGTGTGTGTGTGTGGGGGGGAGGGATAAGCCAGCAGAAAGCAGTGTAGTTGCATAGACTAGGCGTGACAAGCAGCCTTGCATCTGTTTCTGGGTAATGAGCTGTACAAAGACTAAGAAACTGTGTGCTGCTAAAAGTTGAGGGGGTATAACTGCACCTGGGCTACTCCTTCCTACATTGTGCCCAAGGGGTTGGGGGATTAACCTGAGTTACAGGGAGAGACCCAGAGTCATAGCAGGGAGAGGCACCAACAGACTCTAGCACAGGCCTCTTACATGACTCCTAAATATATCTGTGTGAGATATTTAGTCCTAGATATTGGATAAAACAAATATTATTTTAATATTTGAAAGTCAAGTACTGGGGTGGACAATCCTTTATTGTAAGAAAGTGTGTATATCAAGTACTGAGCTTGCACGCCCCTGACTACCTCACTGGGAAGGGTGAGACAGCACCCCATCACTACCACTGGGAGTCAATTGCTGAAGGAGTTGGACTTGGCCCACTTTGCAGAGCCTTTTTAGAATGGACCATGGGATATCAGAGGCAAATGACCTCAACCCCCACAGACGAACGCCAATAGCCCCGGCTTGCCCTGTTGTCATCCGAACTGGGTTTGACAACAAGTAACCAACTTCCAGAAGGAACAGTGTTGACTAATTTGATAAAAAAATCAGGTGCATGAGACTGGTGAAACGTTGTACGTACAGTGAAGGTGAAATGTCAAGATTTGAGACTAAATCCTTCATTTGAAGTTTGGCAGGCCAGTAGCGTTAGGAGTTCCCACCCAGGTGACAGATTTTATTCACTAAAGTGTTTTAAGTCTCCTTGGCGAGGACTGCGTTGATGAAATTAATGATGGGCTCCCTGTCATACTGAGATGGCACGGCTGACATGTCAATATTTTTTTTGTTTCCAAAGACACATCACCCACATTCACATTCTGTCAAAGAGAATCTTTTTCTGCACCTACTTGAATGTTAGGTGCTGCAATAGTTTTAAGAGTTACCCTCAATATGATGTCACCTCATTCACAATATATAACGTATTCATTCATAATTATAACATATCAAATTAGAAATAAAGTATGCCATACTTTGGATTAAGAGATAGTTTTCTCACTTAAATGTTATTTTCCCAATTTTAAATTCTATGGTGCACTTTGAGCAGAACTATTTAGAGTTTTTTGGAACATTGCTGGTAAAAAATCCATCCACCAGTGTGCAGAATACACATCTTTCACAACAATATTAGTGAAAATTCTACTGCATTTTGAGTTTTACCCCATGCTTTTTGGGGTTTCTGTACCAAAGTGAATGTCTTTGCAATGGAAGATGCTATGCTTTTGAAGAAAACCCAGTGTCGATTCTGTCCATGCAGTGGGCATCTGAAATGTGCCTCATAAGTTGGAGTACAAGCCCTCCTTCCCCTCAACTACGGAGACTTAGAATGTACCCCTTGAGTGGATCCTTAGTTGCCATGGCCCACTAGATCGGGGTCACATGTTTAAATGACGTAGGCCTGAGAGACATGATTTGCTTCTCTCCCTATCTAAGGCTACACTTAACTACATTAACAACTTTTTAAATGGATGTGCGTTAGGCAGAATGCATGCCAAGCAGTATTACTAACAAAAACTCATCCTGGTATGTTCACAAGTAATTACAGAAGAACAAAAATGCTTCTATTATTATGCATTGCCATGTGTGTAGTACTTAATTTAAGGTGGTGCCTGCAGGTGGGGTCCAGCGGCACTCATTCCTGGGGACCATCACTTATTTTCCCTCACCGAACTTTGACATAGAAAAACTGAGGGAATGAAAATACAAAAAGAGGAAAATAAGAGGGAGAGAAAGACGTCAAAACAGTGACAAAGAGACAATGAAGGGATAGAAAAGAAGAACTTGCGGTTGTGACATGGAGGGTGTTTGGTGGTGGAAGAAAGAGCCATAAGGTGGAATGAAGTCTACAGAGCCACGGTATGCGGCCGTCCCAACATTCGTGAGCACAGACGGTTTCCGAGCAAAACGTGGGCCACCAGCTCCGGTTCGTTTACAAATAAAGTACTGCTTGTTTGTTATATTCAGTCTCTGTGACTCAGCATCTCAGTGTTTTTTTTAGAACTTAGCATCTCAGTATATTTTTTAGAAGCCCTGTCCGCCTACCTTGGGTTGGTAGGTTTGAGTTTATTTAAAGTCTGAATAAAGTCATTTGAAATCTGATAAGATAATAAAGTGTGGTTGTGACCACCCTTTTCCACACAGTCCCTCCATTGAAAATAATAATGTATCTGCCTTTGACATGCTTGTATGCTGTTCCGTAAGGAATATGAGAATCCTGATATTCCTGTATTTTTAATGTGTAATTTCCATGATCACTATTTTTCAGGAGCAAGTAATGCAGCGTATAGGAGTTTCCGACTGTCCTACCTTGAACTGTCCCGAGTCAGAACAGGTTGTTCTGTTTCACAGCTGCTGCAAAGTCTGTAGAGGTAAGAGGAACCCAAAGACACAGGTCATCATGGAATTGTGTGGAGCGTCCTGTTGTGGTGCATACGAAGAAAGGTCAGATCGACATCATTGCTCTGCTTGTTAACGACTAAATAATACATCACTTTCAAAGAGGGCAGACAATTTAACAGGGACACAGGTCGAAATGTATTGTTTAACTATTGTTACCTGTAAGTGCTAAAGGCAACCGGGCATAGAAATAATGATGCAGACTTTCACTTTCAGGCCCACCTTAGCTAAAACTTTGCTTAGCTACTCATGTGCGACACATGGCAAAGCAAAAGATCAAGGGCCATAAATACTAGAGCATTTTCCCACAGACACAGAATGGGTAAAACCCTTTGGTAGATCCAGTGCTTAATTTGTGCTTGTTGTTTCCGGTGCTGAGCACCGGCACTTATTTGTGAGGGCCGGGGCTTATTCTTATGCCTCAAGCATTTGCTGCGAGCAAAAGACACATATGGGAAAGACGGAAGAAGGAAAAACGAAAAAGCGTCATAAATGGAGAAAGTAGAAAGTTGCAGGATGAGCTGAAGGGGCAGGGGTGGCCGTAAATGGATTGAAGAGGCCCGAGATGGCTTCAGGATTACACTGCCTCAGTATTTAGTGCTGGCAGATTTAATGACAGCAGGCTCGTTTTTAAGAGAAGGGCTTTGAGCACCGGCACCTCTTTATTTACAAATTAAGCACTGGGTAGATCTGGCCCCTTTTCACTTACCACAATAAAGCTCTAAGCTGCATCATGCGAGTGTCCGCGCAAACTTTGCTAAACCACAGTGCACAGTTGGCTCCCACAGTTGGTCAGAATGACATTTAGTTCAACTACGAAGTTAACTTCACTTATCATCTTTAAATTTATACATATATGTTTTGTATGCTATCGCCAGCATTCATAGTACTCTGAGAAAATATAGAGTCTGGACGTCCATCAACTGTCCTGCGCTTGGTTTGATCAGAAATTAGTGCAACATGGCTGCAAACGCTCTATTTATTCTTTTCTTCCCCTCCACTGAAAACATATTTTTCACCATGGAAAAAAGAATTCTATTGATCCCCACGAAATACGAGTGTTCCCTCCTCTCTTTTCTACCATAGAGAGGCCGTTACTCCTGCTTTTTTACAGAAGCACATTTTCAAGAATGTCCGGAGTGGAAAAGGACCTGTTCGGGCATATGTGAACAATGATAATTATTCTATGTGTGGGGTGGTCTCTAACTTCTTCAGGAAGGCCTTTTAAGAAGCTTCAACATACCAGCCCTGTTACTTCATTTAACAGCATGATAAAACCACTACTCCGGTGGTGGACTTTCCAAGTCCGTTAAAGCAGTTTACAAGTGTTACAATTCTAGTGCAGCGGTTTACTGACTTGGGATGGGTGATTTGCTTTCACAAATTGTTTTTTCCAGTGGATATTAAATGTATAAAAATGTACATGAAGTGGACATTTTGTATCCCAAACATCAACAAGTAAAATTGACATTGTAGTGCTACTTGGGAATACTATTCCTCGACTCTGCCCTAGAATGTCTTTGAGACTGATAAGTGTTTTAACCAGGCTCATTTCAGTCAGCTAGTTCACAAAAAAGTCAGGCATTATACTATGGAGCTTAACTAGATTGTTATGTACAAAATAGTCACGAAAATGCAATGCCTGAAATGCTGAATAAAGTATAGCAATGGCACACGTCACCGATGAAGAAGGAGGCGCTCCTTCCCAGTACCTGGAGTCCAAGACAAAGATCAATTGCCTTCATCATCAGTACGGATCAAAGGAAGGAAGCTCCTTAAAACAGCGAGTATTTCTGGCTATATATTTTGAGCTAGCTGGGGAACTTTAGTGATAACGAATATTGTGTTAAGGCTCTACCATCCTGTGCTGGAAATCCCTGAGATGAGCAGAGGATCAAAAGATTTGGAAATGTTTGAAAAGTCTGCGGGATTGTGATGTGGAGAGCAACACCCTAAAACACTACGCTATTAGAAGAAGCTTCTTATATATTGCAACATGGAACAAGGAACACTTCCCTGGAGTAAACATATCATTACGCAGAATGTGCAGATCTCCAAAACTGACCTTGAAAGAGAAAATTCTATTTGGTGGCAATCCGCCAACACAAAACGTAAATGTTCAGAAACTCAATTATCTGGAGCCAGAACCAGAATGATACATAATGTTATTGAAGATATGCTTACCTGAACTCACAGTGTATTAATCCTCCCCTGTAAATGGCCCATGGCCTCTGAAATAAACAGTGATCTGTTTACTAACAAAGTATAGGAGGATGAAACATGAAGTTGTTGGCCACATGGTCAAAATAACTTGCATGGTCTCAAGTTGTAGATTCCTTCTTTTTCTTCCCACCACTTAAGAGCAAAATAATTCCATCCTGGTACAAGTCACTTTGTTTGCCGAATGCACCCAGCTACTAATGTATTACTGTGCACATACTGAACGTAAATTCATTGGCCCACAGAAAACTAGATTGCTTTCTCTCTCACTCCACCTCAGCTTCCTCATCCACTACATGTTCCTGTGTGTCTTGCCCAAACACATGGCACAAATTGTTTTACAATTAAACGTATAAGCGAACTTCATTTTAATCCGGAACAATTCAGCCGTCTTTTGTATCTCCCTTTTCTTTAATGCACAAACGCTTCAATGTGGTTGTAATGCTTATAAATGATTATGAAATTGGTTGGGTGATTGATTTGGTGGTTGGCCTACATATTTAATGAGTGATTGGTTTATTGATTGCCGTTTTATTGAGTCGGTGGTATTGAAGGTGGAACGTTTTTAAATAGAAACTGTGTCTTGTCACCTTTACAATAACAGTAAAGTCTTCCTATCCTCACCCACCAACACCAGTAAGAGTAGAACGTTTAGTATGAGGTAAATATGCAATAACACGGCTGTCGTAAAAGCCAACCCTAATTTGCATTTCATGAGATGCTGAGCAACTACACTGTTAATAATTCACAAATACATTTCTTAAAATAATTCCAGCATTTCAGAACTTTATTTTTCAAACCATTACAGGCGTAGAACACCTCCTCCTGTGATAGAGACTGGGATTACAACTGTATTTACAGAGCTCTTGTCATAAATCCCTTAAACACAAATATATTTGGTTTTCATTTCGCTTGTTGTATTTTTTAGACTTCAGAGTAGAGTTTTAAATGTTGCAAACCGCAGGTGGAGTCTGTTGTGGGGGAAATATTAAGAGACTTTATCTTGCATGTGTTGGACTTTTTTACTTATGCAGGGTCATCCCAAACCTTTTTGCCTCCTGCCTCCTATTTTATCTGACCTGTTGCTGTTGGCTTTTGAACTCTGAGCACTTTACCACTGCTAACCAGTGCTAAAGTGCATATGCTCTCTGTGTAAATTGTATGGCTAATTGGTTTATCCATGATTGGCATATTTGATTTACTAAGTAAGGGCCAGATGTAGCAAAGTAACATTTTGCGAGTTGCAAATTGCGAGTCATACCGACTCGCAATTTGCCACTCGCAAAATTTTATGCAGAAAGGTGTCTCAGACACCTTCTGCGACTCGCTATGGGGTCGCAAAGACCCACCTCATGAATATTAATGCGGTGGGTCGCATTTTGCGACCCCATAGCGAGTCCATGCATTCACAGGGATGGTGGCCTGCTGGAGGCAGCAGACCTCCATGTCTGTGACTGCTTTTTTTAATAAAGCAGTTTTTTTTTTTTTGAATTGCAGCCCGTTTTCCTCAAAGGAAAACGAGTTGTTCAAAAAAAGAATGAAACCATTTGCTTTCATTTTTTCAGAGCAGGCAGTGGTCCAATAGGACCAATGCCTGCTCTGAAAAAATATTTTCAGCGACATTCACAAAGGGGAAGGGGTCCCCATGGGGACCCCTTCCCGTTTGCGAATGCGTTACCACCCACTTCAAGTGGGTGGTAACTGTGAGTTGGTTGCAACCGCTTTCGCTGTCACAAAGCAACTCAGCATGGCGATGCGGTCGCAAATAGGAAGGGAACACCCCTTCCTATTTGCAAGTCGGATTCACATTTTGCGAGTCGGTACCGACTCGCAAAATGTGAATCTGCATCGCGCTGGCCGTTTTGCATGTCGCAAACTGAGTTTTTCGCAGTTTGCGACATGCAAACCGGTTGCTACATCTGGCACTAAGTCCCTAGTACAGTGCACTAGAGGTGCCCAGGGCTAGTAAATCAAATGCTACTAGTGGGCCTGCTGCACTGGTTGTGCCACACACATAAGTAGCTCTGTAATCATGTGTCAGACCTGCCATTGCAGTGTCTGTGTGTGCAGTTTTAACTGTAAAATCGACTTGGCAAGTGTACCCACTTGCCAGGCCTAAACCTTCCCTTTTCCTACATATCAGACACCCCTAAGGTAGGCCCTAGTTAGCCCCAAGGGCAGGGTGCAATGTATGGTTAAGGTAGGACATATAGGGGGTCATTACGACCCTGGCGGCCGGCGGTAAGGTGGCGGTAACACCGCCAACAGGCTGGCAGTGTTCCGCCAGCAATTATGACTGTGGCGAAATTGCCACGGCCATACCGCCGGCCCCTCCAATATCCCGCCAGGATTCCGCCTGGAGGTCATAATCACCAGGGCAGCGGTGCAAGCACCGCTGCCCTGGGGATTATGAGTCCCCGACCGCCAGCCTGCCATTGAAAGGCTGGCGGTAAGGGGACTTGGGGTGGCCCTGGGGGCCCCTGCACTGCCCATGCACTTGGCATGGGCAGTGCAGGGTCCCCCAGGCATAGCCCCGTCGCGCATTTCACTGCCCTAATTTCGGGCAGTGAAATGCGCGACGGGTGCTACTGCACCCGCTGCACATCAGCATTGCCGCCGGCTCTATTATGAGCCGGCTGCAATGTTGATGTGACATTTCCACTGGGCCAGCGGACGGTAACACTGTTACCGTCTGCTGGCCCAGCGGAAATGTCATAATAGGGAGACAGGAATACCGCCGGCAATGGCGGTATTCTGTCTCCCGCGGCCTCAGCGGTCTTTTTCCAAGATCGCCGAGGTCGTAATGACCCCCATAGTAATGTGTTTTATATGTCCTGACAGCGAAATATTGTTAAATTCGTTTTGCACTGTTGTAAGGCCTGTCCCTCTCATAGGTTAACATGGGGGCTACCTTTAATGATTATTAAAGTGTAGATTCCCTTTGGGAGCGTATGGACATGTGGAGTTTGGGGTCTCTAAGCTCACAATTTAAAAATACATCTTTTAGTAAAGTTGATTTTAAGATTGTGCTTTTGAAAATGCCACTTTTAGAAAGTGAGCATTTTCTTGCTTATTCCATTTCTGTGACTCCGCCTGTTTGTGTATTCCCTGTCTGGGTCAGTTTGACAGTTGGGCTGGTTGCACCTCACACTAGACAGTGACACAAAGGGGGCTGGGGTGTAGCCTGCATATCCTGATGAGCCATCTGTCCTAGGAGGGAGGGGAGGAGTGGTCATTCACACCTGAAAGGGCTGTGCCTGCCCTCACACAATGCAGTTTCCAACCCCCTGGTGAGTGTCTGGGGCCTGGCCTGGAAAAAGGCAGGATTTCACATTCAAAAGAGACTTTACTTTGAAGTAGGCCTACTTCAAAGGAGAAATTGGGTATAAGAAGGGCACCCAAAACCACAGTCTTTAGAAACCCTTCTGGAAACAAGAGGAACCTCTGCTTGGAGAAGAGCTGAAGAGCTGAGGAAGAAGAGCTGCCCTGCCTGTGACTGTGCTTTGTGGAGCTATCCTGCAGTTGTTGCTTCTGCCAGAGTAAGAGTCAAAGACTGGACTTTGTGCGCCTTCCATCTTGAGAAGAAATCTCCAAGGGCTTGGTTTGGAGCTTTTCTCCTGTTGTTTGAAGTCTCAGGGACAGCAAAGACTTCTCTCTGTCAGCACCTGGAGTCTCTGGAGAGACTCCTACTCTGCCCTGTGGAGCCCATCCAGTCCCTGGGACCCTGAAAAGAGAAGCTGGCAGCCTAAAGAAAAGGAAATCCACGCACAGAGCACCGTGCGGGGAAAAGATCAACGTGAGTCCGATCTGCAGCTGGAGAAACAATGCGCCGCTGGCTCAGCTGCTGAAAATTGACACTCGGCAGAAACGCGACCGAAGAATCGACGCAGGGAGCAGGAGAAACGAGGCGCAGCATCACTGACGGAGGTTGGGAGATCGCCTCGGATCATCATGCCGCTGGATTTCCGACTCAAGTACCGCTGGGCTGGTAAAAACAACGCAATGCCTGCCCGGACCCGAGAGTGCTGACCGGATCGACGCATCGCTCTGCTGCAGAGAGAAGAAACAACGCGCCTGACCCGATGAAAGGAGAAATGACGCAAGGTCCCGCTCGTGAGTGGAATAGACACATCGCAAGCCCTTTCTGATGCGCACTCGCCCGTGCGGGGTTATTTTTGATGCACCCAGGGTACATTTTCACGCTAACAGTGTTAGTGTGTGTTTGAAACTACTTAAAGACTCTTTTGGCATTTGTATTGATAACTTGACTTGTGTATTGTGGATTTTTGTCGTTTTGGTCTTGTTTTGCTTAGATAAATATTTCCTATTTTTCTAACCCTGTGTTGTGTCATTTTGTAGTGTTTTCATTAAGGTACTGTGTGTGTTGGTACAAATACTTTACACCTAGCACTCTGAAGTTAAGCCTACTGCTCTGCCAAGCTACCAAGGGAGTAAGCAGGGGTTAGATGAGGGTGATCTTTTTTACCCTGACTAGAGTGAGGGTCCTTGCTTGAACAGAGGGTAACCTGACTGTCAACCAAAGACCCCATTTCTAACAGCATGTTATGCATTTGCCAAGAAATTATGAATACGAGGTGTAGAAGATTAAAATTACACATCTTACACCACAGTTTTTATAACTACATATTATATTTTTGAATCAGTCAGTTGTATTCTGTTTTGAAGGCTGGGATCTACAATTGGCTTGTGGTCTAAATAGATCTGAAGATGTTTTATAGCAGAAATTAAGCCATTATCAACTGGTCCACAGAAGAAGCTGCAAACCACATAATGTGTGTTAAGGATAGTGTCTCATCTTATGGATGGAATTGTCCTTCATCCATTTGTTGTCACAATTAGAGTTTGTTTGGAATGGTCTCCGAGAGACTTGACTTACATCATTTCCCCTTTTGTGTATAATTCGGTCTTCCAACAAGAACAGTTTATTCACTGTTATGATTATCTTGTAATCACTTTAATTAATTATGCAATAAACACTTCACTGCTGTTGCATATCCCACTGCATCCTAGAATACCACTCTTAATACCTTGTTGTTGAGCCTGTATTCTGAGCTTTTTGTTTCATGGTTAGAAATCACATTATAGATATGCTAAAAAAGATCATGGTTCTAACCCAATTGGTTTAAAATAGTTTCATAGCACATACCCACTAACTCCATTTCAACTGGGGATTTAAGTGTGTAAGAATTGGAATACAATGCTTATCATTCAGAACAATTCACCAGAATGCTAACATTTGCTGAAAACCTACACGAATTGACTTGTTAATGTTCTGGTCCAGCACAGTACTTATACAGAGAATCAAATCACACTGAGGAACTATGAAGAGCTGATTGAATTATATTTTAAACTCAGGAGAAATTTAGGAGCTGTCAAGAGTTAGATTGGTAATATTTTCTTGAAAGTAATCCCCTCTTGCTGTGAAGGTGGAAAGTGCCACATTTTAACCAGGTCAGGGACAAATCATTTTTTTGCTGTTAGTCAATCTGTAGTGTCCTGCACTGTGGTATGACGGACAAAATAAATGTTGCAACTTTGGATATGTGGCTCAGTTTTATTTTGGAACAGTTAAGATTTCTTAGTTGCTGTTTTCCAGACATCTTCTCAAATTAGTGTAAAAAACTGGGTTATTGGTTGAAGGGGGGGGAACCCTACTCAAGCAGGAACCACAATCGTTGTCAGTGTGTAGCACAAGAAAACCCCAAATTAACATATGATCAACCCTCTGGCAGCTTGGCACAGAGCAGTCAGGCCTAGCTTAGATGCAATGTGTAAAATATCTATGCATAAAGAACAGATGATGGATGGAATGCTGAACAATGCAAACCTTTACCCCCGTCACAAAGATCTGGGTTTAATCCATTGTTGTTTAGTCCACCACGCCACGCCAGTTTGGACCCAGCCATAGGCAAAACAGTCTTGACCCTGTTCCACGTGGGAACAGTCCAGCTCAAACCTCCAAGCCAGGTCCTCCCTGGACAGGAAACATGCATCCTGGGACATGTTTCAGGATATCACCCTTCATCAGTCAGGCTGCATTGAATCCAGTGGCACAGCGAGCACGGGACTGATGTCTGGGCATATCCTTCCCACTTAGGGCAACAAAAGCAAAAAGAACAGATGAGGGACGGAATGCAGAACAATGCAAACATTCACCCCCCCAGTCACAAAGATCTGAGTTTAATCCATCATTTGTTGCTCACCATGCCACCCCAGTTTGGACACAGCCATATACAAATCAGTCTTGACCCTGTTCCCCATGGGAACAGTCCAGCGGGAACTGCCAAGCCAGGTGCTCCCTGGACCGGAAACAAGCCTTAGGGTGCAAGTTTTAGTTGCTTGAAAGTACTCTAACTATAACTGCTGGATTTCTATCGTTTTGTACGAGTAAGTTCAGAACCTTATTATAACGTCCCTGTAACCTTTCTTTTTTCAGTGAATATATATATATATACACTTATATATATGTGTGATGATATATTATGATCACACATAGGCCGTTCAACTGTGTGCAAATCATAGAGTATGTGTAGAATGTTTGTAGAATAGTGTATTTCACATGTCATGTTTGGTTAAAGAACTGTGTTTCTCCTGCCAAAAATGACCATTAAGAAACTACTGGTAGATGCAAAATGAGCCACAAATGCCTATCCAGAGGTAAACGTATGTTGTATATATGCTTTATGATATACAAAATTGGTGAGAATTTAGGGTGCAGAAATCACTTTGTTGTGACAGGGAGAACGAAGTTTTACCAACTTCTAACCCAAATGTATCACAAGTGACACTTTCAGAAAGCTTTCACATTCCACAGAAGAGGTGAAGTTCCTATTTTCATTGAGGTATGTCTTACCTCAAGTTATGCTTTGATTTCAAACATGTGGCAGGACCTACATGTGTTACTAATAGATGTTTCAGGGACGCTCTTGGTCACTAACCATTTAACTCTTTCGTACTTACCTTTTAACCTTCCTGAGAACTTTTTTTCTGTGGAAGCTGTGTTTACAAGGTGGTATCTGTTGTGACTTGCGATTTACTATTGGGAATTTATGGCATGGGGTAGTAATGTCTCCAATTTGATATTCAAGTTACTCTTTTTCAGCACTTACCTCACAAGTGGCAGGGAGTTAGAACAGTTAGGGGGTTATTCTAACTTTGGAGGAGGTGTTAATCCGTCCCAAAAGTGACGGAAAAGTGACGGATTTACCACCAGCTGTATTACGAGTCCATTATATCCTATGGAACTCGTAATACGGCTGGTGGTATATCCGTCACTTTACCGTCACTTTTGGGACGGATTAACACTCCTCCAAAGTTAGAATAACCCCCTTAATGTTTACCATGTCCAAACTTTTAACAATGCAACAATAATAAACTATGGGCCTGATGTATCAAGAATGCATTTTGCGAATCGGAAATAGCGATTTTTAAGAAATCGATATTTCTGAGTTGCAAGATGCAATGTATCAAATTTGTGATTCGGTAATAGCGATTTCTTAAAAATCGCAAATGCTAGTACCGAATCGCAAATTGCGATACAGCCCCCATTCGCATATATGGGCCTGTCGGCCCATATTTGCAAATATTTTGCATGTCCCAAATTGCGAATTCCTAATTGGAATTCGCAATTTTGGGAAATGCAAAGTCCAGGGTGCTGGGGGCCTAAGGCCCCCTCTGCTCCACCCCAAAACATTTTTTAACAACATGTAAGGTGCACACATGCCAAAAGGGCATGTGTGCTTTACATGTAAATTTAAAAATGCATTTTAAATGCTTTTTTAAAATTTGCACATGGTTACCACCAAGTTCAACTTGGTAGTAATAGCAATTCCTTAATGCCCAATTCACATTAAGGAATTGCTTCATACATGTGCTTTAGAAATCGCAAATAAGGATTCTTTATTTGCGATTTCTTATTTAGAGAGTCGCAATTTGCGACTCTAAACAGGGTCGCAATTTTAAGGAATCGCTATTTTGCGATTCCTTAAAATTGCATTCAGAATGCCTTTGATACATTCTGAAAGGGCTTTTTTCATTCGCGAATGCAAAAAGCTTTGATACATCTGGCCCTATGTTTTTTATCATTCTGCTGTTAAAAGGGTGGGGCTATGGGGAATGACGGGGATGAGGGGAGTGCACTGTGCACTCCCCTCAGTGCGGATGCGTGTTTGGCCAATCGTCTTGGGCTGGCCAAACACACATGAGCACCGTGCTCTTTCCAACCAGGCACTGTGTTGTTGGGCTGGAGAGAGCAGGCGCAGGCTCCCAGTCTGCCTGGGGCGCACTGGTTGGGTGCTCCAGCCAATCCTAATGCTGCTTTCATGCAGCGTCAGGATTGGCCGCAGGGTAGGCTGACAGTCTGTGCCTGCTGAGGGAACGGAGCAGCAGCACGGTAGGCACGTTTTTTTAAACTATATTTTTATATCAATAAAATCCCCTGTCCCCCAGCCACGTGCCACCCCACCCCTTTTAATCCCCACGAGCCGCGACTGTTGTTTACTCTGGAAGCTAGCAGGGTGTCATTATCTGAATATCGTCATCAATATTGTGATCTGAATAAAATTCACCAAAATATCACCCCATTGCAGTCAATAAAAGAAAATCTACAACTGATGGAACAATGTTTTTGCAAATGATATTTAAGACAGAATATTTATGCCAGACAATATTTTCTAGAGGCAGGTCTGACATACAACAGATAGCAGTGGGTTAGAAACTCACATATAACATGATACAATAATCAGACTAAGTAAACCCAAAAGTTCAGGTAGAGATATTTGTTAGGTGTTTATTTACAAACAGTAAAAAGAAGACAGCAACAAGCATTGGCAATGTGAATAGGTCTGACATTATGTCTTTGTCAATGCTTGGTTTGTTATGTCATAGCTTTTGCAAACCTTTACTGTTGGGAAAGCTGCTAAACCCTCTTTAAACCAAAAGAGTGGCTAAAATAAAAAAATAAAATAAATAAAAAATGTTTTGATTGCTATGGTAGTCCTGGTTGCCGATGGGATCTACTTTGTGTGTGAATGGCCTTCTTGTGAAAAGACAAAAAGCCATTACTCACAGTGAAGTTGGCCAATGCTGAAGTGGGCTGACCCATTGCTCCATTAAGTATGCTATAGTGGGAATTCAAATGTGAATGACGCAATATCAGACATTGGATGAAGAGGGCTGGCAGAGAGTAAGTATATTATACATGCAGATCTAGGAAAATCAAAAGGCCTTGCCTAATACTATCCTTAAACAAGCAATAGCAAACCCAATTGGTATGTATTTTGCTTTTGATGCAATGGCTAGCTTTTACTTTTTAATGTAAGCATATTCCACAAAAGTAAAATGGAGAAAAAAAGATAAACTGCTGCTGCCTGGCTGTGGTGTCCAAAAACCAATAAAAGAAACATATTTTCTTGCAGTCAGGTATATTCAAAACGGCCGTAAACCCGTTTTTTGTTTAATGCACACCACAGGAAAATATGATTCTTATTGATACAAATAAAGGTACCACTAACTTTGAATTACTAAACCTAAATACATAGTTTAAACATACAGGAATGACTAAAACGTAATGATGGATAAAGAATGGAAAGCAAAATCAGTGGCAAAGTAATTTATTGAACCACTAGGTTTGGCACTGAAGTGCACTGCATTTAGGCAGATGTGCACATGTGATCAGGCAAAATGTTATCAGTCACTGAGCATGAGAGCTAATCGCAAAAGTGAGCTGACCCATTGTCCCAGGTAGTGTGCTGTGCTGGACAGAATCAATGTTGCCGTGCAGTTTACATAATGACCAAAGAGATGAATTTCTAAATGAGAAGGCCTTCCATCATCTAATTTCTGTGCGCTGTAATTACATGGACTATGTAAGGAGCACCAACAGATTAGCACAAGTGTCTAAAGAAGTCACACTTTTGGTGAATAAGAGCCTTTTAATTCTTGCCCATCTTTCCATATGTATTAGTTTGTGCAGTTGCCAGCAATAACAACACAAAACTTATTTTTGTTTTTGTTTGCTCTGCGAGACCAAAAACAAGGCTTTGTTAGCACTCACACAGAATTCGAAATCAAAGCTTGAGTCGTACATTAAAGGCCATGGACAGAGCTACCCACCCCACAAGGGAGAGGTAATAAAGGAGGAGCATTAGCATGCCTCTACAGAGAAATGAAAGAAACCTTCTCACTGGCTTAGGTCCCTCCAGTGCTTAATTTGAAAATAAAAATGTACTGGTGCCAAAAGCCCTCCTATTAAACACAATGCTTCTCCAATTAAATGTGCAAACATGGAATGCTGGGGCATCGTTATCATGAAGCCATCTCCGGACTTTTCAATCCATTTACAGCCACTCCCTGCCCCTTCAGCTCAGTCTTGCAGCTTTCGGCTTTCTCCCATTGTGACGCTTTTTCATTATTCTCGTCCTCCACCTTTCCCATATGTGTCTTTTCCTCGCAGTAAATGCTTGAGAAAGAAAAACAAGTACCGCCCCTCAACCAATAAGCACAAATTAAGCACTGAGTCCCTCTGAGCTTCAGTGTGGTACTTGTTGCTAACAGACATGATATGGACTGCAGAGCGGCATGACTTGAGTGTGTCTGTTTTCACCCTGCTCTGCTGCTCCATCTTTTCTTGGCTATGTTATACTCCTTTAAGCTTTGTAGCCCTATGAGTGGCTGTGGTGTTCCTTGAATGGTAAACAGGTACATTTATAACATTTGGACAGGATTGTTTAACGTTGAGAAAACAGAGACTATGTATATCACAAAGAGAACCAACTTAACGAACAGTAGTATGGTCCAATCAGTTAAATGTTTGCACCTGCAGTGTGCAAGTCCAGAAATTACTAACGGAAGCCTTTCATCTTTGGAGTAAGTAAATTGGACAGTATTATTTGTTATTTTTAGTTTGGGCAAAGGCTTTAAAGAAAATGTCGTTGTGATATGCAAGGGAAATAAAAGACACACCTAAACACTGGGGTACAGATTTACAAAAACATTGTGTCCACTTTGAGTTACCTTTTTAAGGCAAACCTGATGCTAATTGTTGTAGTGGAATTTACAGTCAAACACAAATCACAATTCTAGTCACATCTGGCCTTAAAGTTATCCTCAATGAATAGAAAGACTCATCCAAACTATCCCCCCACACATGGTGGGAATGGGTCCAATTCAACAGAACTGCCTGTAACTCACTAAACCTAATCTTGATGACAACACCAATGGAGAACGGTATACTCTGGTGCAAACTAGACAACTTTGTCTCACTAGTCTGTGTAACCACGGTCATCTGATCTCTTTATCATTCATGCATTCACTCACTCATTCTTCCACCCTCCCTACTCTCCCACCTCCTCCTCTCCCTATCCACCATCCTTCTCCATGTACTCCCTACTTTTCATCCCATCACCTTCTTCTCTTCTCTCCGCTCTTTTACTCGGACTCATTCATCTACAACTGAGGTACCTTAATCCTTCACCACAACATCAAAAACTGCTCCATCACAATACATACACTGATTAACCTGACCTCACCATTGCAAACAAATACACTTATCTCTACTAAATACTTTTATAAATGTGGACCGACTCCTCATGCTATACCCTAAACTACTGTTCCCACTTGATTTGATGGTACCATGCAATGTTCTGTTTCTTTTCCTTTGTTATTTAATTTTCCTATTGTATAAAATCCCAATAAAACACTCTTGAAATAAAAAAAAAACTCTCAAGGCTCTAAAGTATTTGTGTAGGCGATGCTCCTTTGAAATGGAAAGGTATGGCGGTACACTATGTTTAGTCTGTTCTGTAATTGCAACTTAGACTTCTCTGTGAAAGTGCTTTGATTCTATCCACTGCCTGTCAATTAAGTGGACCAAAGTTTCTAAGAAACCATAGGCGCTCTCTTTAATTTGTTATTCAATGTGTTTTGAAGTAATACAATTGTAATTGTATGATTTGTCTTTGTTCTCCATCTTTAGTTCTCTCTGTTAAGGTTGCAGTTCTGTGAAATGTATGGAATTAATAGATCCCGTTATCAGGAGGCCATCTGTCTCTTTATTTTTTTAATTTTCAGATCTTGTGCTGATTGTAACTGCACCAAAAATGTTGTACAGTTCAGCACATACTCAAATCATAATGCAATGTATATTTTAGAGTTATGTAGGCCATTTACAGGTCAGGGAATCAGAAAAATAATTGAATGATGCATGATGCTGTATTATGGATCGAGAAATGCCTCCTGTCAGATCCTATTTCTTGTGAGCCGCTCAGGTGTGCACGGAGCCTTAAACCTCGTGAGTGGCACTAAGCATGAAGCAGTCTATTCTTCTTCCAAATACTAGGACTGCAGTATGGGAAAAATGACAGTGTTCTTCTGGTTGTATTTTATTTCCCTACGGATACAATCAGTTCTGTTTGGATGCCATGGCAACCGAGGTCAAATTGCTATTTTTCCTCCTACACTGGATTGGCACAATTGGATTATGCTCTTAACAATAAAAGCAAATGCTTTAGTGGCCCTGGACAGCCTTTATTGTTGTAGACTTGGATAAAGCCTGACTTAAAATGAAGGAACATGCTTTTAAGAGAATGTCACCTTCGTGCATCCATAATACCAGTGTGTACTGGTAGTGATGCAGTCACATGCTAATCGTTTTTTATGGAGGCTTTTACTTTTACTCAATGGAAGCATACTGAGTCCCGCGTGCATCTTTCCTGATTATCTTGCACAGTATTCAGAAAATCCTTTATGTTTCAAATATTAAAATTCATCCTCTACACTCTATAAAGATTGACTCAGCACTGTCCTGGCATTATCTAGAATGAGGTATTTTCGAGAGCTATCACTCTGACACAAAAACTTCATGAAAGAGTAGAACATTTTCTAGAATATGCAACAAGTATTTTAGATTCTTTTAAGGACACAGAGGAGAGGATTATGTTTTCTCTATCTCGACAATCAAAAACCAATAAAAGCCTCATGGGAAATGTGGTTTGTTAATATATTCATGTTTTTTGATTGGCTGCTATTTGGAGTAGTAAAGATAGAGAAAGCATAATCAGAGCCTGTGGTCCTGACATGGAAATTGAAGCTAGAACTCGTGTGACAGGAGAAGTGGCCAAAACGGGGCCACTACATAGTGATAAAGAAATTAAGTTTTCACCGACTCACAGAATGAGTGAAATGTTTTGCTTGGAAAGTCAAATAGGAGGTGAGGACATTTTCACCAAGTGAAACATTTTGGGGGCCAAAAAACAGGATTTCTCTTTTGCTCATATAGCCGGGTAGTATAAGCTTTGAATACAAAGGTTCATAGCCAGTTGTGATGGGGCAGTGCTGACTAGTACCTGAACTGGTCTTTTGTTTTTGACTATGCAATGTTTGAATGGGGCACAGTAGAGGGGACAACAGAGAAACAATGTGTGGCTATATTATAAAACAAGCTAGTCTATGACAAGTCCTTTCAGGGCCTTATCTGTGTGTCAGGCAGACGTTTTGATATTAATTCTTAAGAATGGACCTACAGTAGGATGAGAGGAGTATTACTCTCTCAGTATGGTATTTGCTGTTTCATGCATTATTCCATCTCCTAAGGAGTCTTTCCATTGAAATGTACAAGGAATGGTTGTACATGTCAAAAATAGACTGTCATCAAACACTATCATGGGATTTTTGTACTGGCTTTTCTGCTGCCAGGCTTCTGCGTTGCCCTTTAACATAACTGGCACCTCCCATGATGCTACCCTGTTCTGCTCCCAGTAGGCACATTTGTACAAAACACCACACCAACTCAGTGACTCATCTTCCACTTTCTCCTGGTGGCACTCCTGCTGCTATGCACTCCTGCTTGGTCTGTGGCGTTTTCCTCTATGGCTTTTTGCTCTACCTCGAGTCATCCATTATTACCATTACTTATTTTACAAAATAGTGTTTTCTCTCACCTAGTACTCCTACATATCCACATTCCACTCTGTTAGACTTGGCATCCTTGGTGTGGTCTCCCCTAACTTTTTACCTCTGTTCCCCACATTGTTGATGTGTGCTGGACTCTGTTTTTGCTTTTTTTGTTACACTAGGCACTTTACCACTGCTATCCAGTGCTAAAGTGCAAGTGCTCCTGTGTAAAATGTATGTGTGTTAGAAATGGGGTCTTTGGTTGACAGTCAGGTTACCCCCTGTTCAAGCAAGGACCCTCACTCTAGTCAGGGTAAAAGAGAATCACCCTCTGCTAACCCCTGCTTACCCCCTTGGTAGCTTGGCAGAGCAGTAGGCTTAACTTCAGAGTGCTAGGTGTAAAGTATTTGTACCAACACACACAGTAACTTAATGAAAACACTACAAAATGACACAACACCAGTTTAGAAAAATAGGAAATATTTATCTAAACAAAACAAGACCAAAATGACAAAAATCCGACATACACAAGTCAAGTTATGATTTTTTAAAGATCAAACTCAAAAATAGCGCTTAGAAACACAAAATGCTTTGATGAGGTGTTAACACGGCGTCGTGACAGAGTCATTCCTAACAAGCCGACACCAGCGGCGCCGGACACGGAGTCGCATGGACCCCCAAGTACAGTACCTTTGGTGAAAAGTGAAAACAAGGCAATGCGCAAGGTCGTGGATCGCGGTGTCTGTGTGAAAGATTGAATCTGCGCACTTCGAGCGGCAGCGGTCACGACGTGGTGCAACGACTTCCACGGAGTCGCGGACTTCAGTGGGGCTGCAGCGGCGTGGGGCCTGCGAAGGTCGTCGCGTTCCAGTGAAGATCACGGAGTCAGTTACAGGCGGCGTCACCGGATTCAGCAGCGGCATCGGTCTGCAGTCGTCTTGAGTCGATTTCCTTGGATTTCCACCAGCTTTCCTTTCAATGGCACAGGGACTGGATAGGGTACCACTTGTCATAGCAGGAGTCTCTCCAGAGACTCCAGGTGCTGGCAGAGAGAAGTCTTTGCTGTCCCTGAGACTTCAAACAACAGGAGGCAAGCTCTAAATCAAGCCCTTGGGGATTTCTTCACAAGATGGAAGGCACACAAAGTCCAGTCTTTCCCTCTTACTCTGGCAGAAGCAGCAACTGCAGGATAGCTCCACAAAGCACAGTCACAGGCGTGGCAGCACTTCTCCTCAGCTCTTCAGCTCTTCTCCAGGCAGAGGTTCCTCTTGATGTCCAGAAGTGATCTAAAGTCTGTGGTTTTGGGTGCCCTTCTTATACCCAATTTCTCCTTTGAAGTCGGCCTACTTCAAAGTAAAGTCTCTTTTGAATGTGAAATCCTGCCCTGCCCAGGCCAGGCCCCAGACACTCACCAGGGGGTCGGAGACTGCATTGTGTGAGGACAGGCACAGCCCTTTCAGGTGTAAGTGACCACTCCACCCCTCCCTCCTAGCACAGATGGCTCATCAGAAAATGCAGACTACACCCCAGCTCCTTTTGTGTCACTGTCTAGAGTGAGGTGCAACCAGTCCAACTGTCAAGCTGACCCAGTCAGGGAATCCAGAAACAGGCAGAGTCACAGAAATGGTATAAGCAAGAAAATGATCACTTTCTATAAGTGGCATTTTCAAATGTACAATCTTAAAATCAACTTTACTAAAAGAAGTATTTTTAAATTGTGAGCTCAGAGACCCCAAACTCCACATGTCTGTCTGCTCCCAAAGGGAATCTACACTTTAATCAGATTTAAAGGTAGCCCTCATGTTAACCTATGAGAGGGACAGGCCTTGCAACAGTGAAAAACTGATTTAGCAATATTTCACTGTCAGGACATAGAAAACACATTACTATATGTCCTACCTTAACCATACACGGCACTCTGCACTTGGGGCTACCTAGGGCCTACCTTAGGGGTGTCTGACATGCAAAAAAGGGAAGGTTTAGGTTTTGCAAGTGGGTACACTTGCCAAGTTGAATTTACAGTTAAAACTGCACACACAGACACTGCAGGGGCAGGTCTGAGACATGATTACAGAGCTACTTATGTGGGTGGCACAACCAGTGCTGCAGGCCCACTAGTAGCATTTGATTTATAGGTCCTGGGCACTTCTAGTGCACTTTACTAGGGACCTACCAGTATATCAAATATGCCAATAATGGATAAACCAATTACATACAATTTACACAGAGAGCATATGCACTTTAGCACTGGTTAGCAGTGGTAAAGTGCTCAGAGTTCAAAAGCCAACAGCAACAGGTCAGAAAAAATAGGAGGCAGGAGGCAAAAAAATTGGGGATGACCCTGCATAAGCAAAAAAGTCCAACACGACCCCCTACCAGCCTAAAGCCAGGGAAACAATCAATACCTTGATGTGCTTCCCTGATTGGGGCGATAGAACAAGGACCCAGGCCCACAACAGCAGGGGCATGTTCCAGTTCTACGCCTTCCTGACTCCAGTTGGATGCCTCTGTCCATACTCTCAGGGCCCACTAAGCTAACCCATGGGCAACCCTTCTCCACATCTGCAGACACCATCTGTGCAGCACCTAACTTTACTTTGCTCACAGATGTATTCCAATAGGCAGATAGTACCACCAGGGCCAACACAGTGGTGTTGCCCACTCCACTCCTGGGGTGTGACTCTCGTCTCCCCTCTAAGGGCAACTCTGTCCACCAGGACAGCAAGCCACAGGGACCCCTGACAACTGTCAGGGATGGGAGCCCGACCTCAGGCCTCTCCAACCACTGTGACTGTGGAGAGTGGGGGGCGGTAGCCCCAGGTGCCTGGCACCCTTTGAACACTCTCCCTTCCACCAGGTCAGGGATGACAACCTGACCCTGGTCCTCCCCTCTGGGGCTTTGTACCCTCCCTCCAGTAGCGGCACCCCCAGAGTCCAAAATTGTCAGGATGCTTGTAGAGGCAGTCCTGTACAATTCCTTCACCAGTGCAGGGATGTTAACCTGCAACTGGTCTTCCACTCTGGGGCTCTGTACCCACCCTGCAGGAGTGGCCCCCGTAGAGTCCAAAATTGTCAGGATGCTTGTAGAAGCAGTCTTGCACAATTCTTCCACCAGTGCAGTGATGTTAACCTACCACTGGTCCTCCAACCTGGGGTCTGTACCTTCAGGTTGGGCCAGGGGTGAGGCTGCCCTCCCCCTGCCCTCCCTCCCTTCTGGGGTCCTGCACCCCCAACTAGGAGTGCCCCCCCAGAAGACAACATGGTAGGGGCACTGTTAGCAATAGCTCCTTCCTCCAGGTCAGGGGGGACACCCTGAACCTGGCCTTCCAATCCATGGTCTGTACCCTTAGATTGCAGTGGGGTCAGGGGTGAGTCTCTCTCTCCCCTGCCTCTACTCTCAGGGTTCTGCACCCCCCCTCACGGAGAGCACCCCTTGAAATCACACCGGGGGGGGGGGTGATTGGGCAAACCGCCCTCCCTTTCAGGTCAGGGTTTACATCCTGCACCTGATCCTCTAGTCCAGGGTCTGTACCCACAGACTGGACCACCGCCTGGCAACCCAGGACTTCCTGGGGGGCATACCTACCCCCTACCAGGTCCGCGTTTACCCTCTGAACCTGGTCATCCAACCCAGAGTCACCACCTTGTAGTTGAACCACTACCTGGCACACCAGGACCTCCAGGGGGCACACTTACCCCCTCAAGGGACACACCGTCCCCAAGGGCCACACAAGAGTCTGGCTGGCGCAGGTCTCCTGACCTCTGCCCATTTGACAGAGTCTGGATTCACCCAACCCAGAAATGGTCTCACCAAGGTCATTCCTGGGGGGCTCTGCTCTCAGAGCTGACCCCTGACCCTCCAGGTTCTGCACTGGGGTCCGCAACCCCCTCTCAACCCTCTGTCGGGACTTCTGCACCCCCTCCGTAGGAGTGGTACTGCCAGACACCAGAACTGGTGGGACGCTGGCTATAGCCACCCCCCTAAGTTCTCCTGACTCTGTGGGATCTCCCTCAACAGATGGCCCTATGGCACAGGCTAGGCTATCCTCCTGGTGTTCCCTCATGGAACCCTCCAGGACCTGGGACCGGATCTCAGGCACCTTGGGCCTCAACAAATCCCCATTCCCTCTCAGCTGAGACTGGACATGGGGTCCCTCACCCATCCCACTACACTTGGACCTACCTGGGACACTACAATCCTTCCCTACCTCACCTGGTCTGGAAACACCGAGACCACTCCTCTCAGGAGCACCCCCGAATGCCTCTTCAGACTCTCTGGTACTCACCCAGAAGTCTTCCTCCATTGTAAGCTCCATGGGGTCAGAGAACTCACACTCCACCTGGTGTTGGCGTAGCTCTGGAAAATAAGGACTAGACATATGCTCTCCAGCAACTACATCACACAGCCCCTCACATGAATTAACCAAAGTACCCTTCACCCAACCATCCAGAGACTCTGCTTTGGGGGATCCCTTCTCCCTGTCAATCTCACCTAGAGTCAGTAGAGTGTCCCTCCCACCAGTAGGAATATGACTCCCCATGCCAGTTCCCCAATCCACCTCAGGGACCCTGCGCATCACTGGAGCTACCTCATACCCCTGAACCTCCTGGTGTGTGTTAACTCCCTCCTTCAAGTAGGACACCACATCTCTGGGCCTGTGCACTTCTTCAGCAGTACTGGATACAAGATTTTTGCTGCCACCATCTGAACTGGACTCAGCCCTCATGGCTTCCAACTTCAGCTCTTTACAGCTCAGCTCTTGAGCTGCAATCCTTTCTTTTTCCAGGGCTAAGGCTCTCTTCTCCTCATCCCTCTCAAGCTCTGCTTCTAGCTCTTCCAGACTCCGGATTCGAGCTAGGGAGCCAATCATCTTTTTCAGTTCCCTCCTCAGGGCCACTGCCCTCCTCCTCAGAGTAGTTCTCCTCCTCGGACTCATTTGGTGGTGTTGCCTGACAGTGTTTCAACTCATACTGAAACAGGGTTGATTCAAGATCCTCCCTTCTGGATTTCTTACTCACAGCCAGTCCCTTTTCCATGCAGAATGCTTTAAGCTGCCACTTTTTATAGATAAATAGGTGCCAGAAATTGACTTCCGTTCTGCAAAGGCTTCACAACCAAAAACCAGAGTCCAAAAATAGTAGCAATATTTCCAGGAGGACATCGGAGAACAAAAAGCAGAATCACAAGACAAGTAGTATGTGGTCACGTAGTGGCCTGAACTCAAAACAGTAGTGTACACTTAATCACTGTATGTCAAGTACAAATACAAGTCCAAATCCCAACCACTGATTACCAATGTTAGAAATGGGGCCTTTGGTTGACAGTCAGGTTACCCCCTGTTCAAGCAAGGACCCTCACTCTAGTCAGGGTAAAAGAGAATCACCCTCAGCTAACCCCTGCTTACCCCCTTGGTAGCTTGGCAGAGCAGTAGGCTTAACATCAGAGCGGTAGGTGTAAAGTATTTGTACCAACACACACAGTAACTTAATGAAAACACTACAAAATGATACAACACAGTTTAGAAAAATAGGAAATATTTATCTAAACAAAACAAGACCAAAATGACAAAAATCCGACATACACAAGTCAAGTTATGAATTTTTTAAGTTTAAACTAAAAAATAGCGCTTAGAAACACAAAATGCTTCGATGAGGTGTTAACACAGTGTTGTGACGGAGTCATTCCCAACAAGCCGGCACTAGCAGTGCCGGACACAGAGTCGCGTGGACCCCCAAGTACAGTACCTTTGGTGAAGAGTGAAAACAAGTCGATGCGCAAAGTTGGGGATCGCGGCGTCTGTGCGAAACGTTGAGTCTGTGCACTTCGAGCGGTGTCAGTCACGAGGTGGTGCGGCGACTTCCATGGCGATGTGGACTTCAGCGAGGCTGCAGCGGCGTCGGGCCTGCGAAGGTCGTCCCATTCCAGCGAAGATCACGGAGTCGATTGCAGGCGACGTCACCGGATTCAGCAGCAGCATCAGTCCGAAGTCGTTCGAAGTTGATTTTCTTGGATTTCCTCCAGCTTTCCTTTCAAGGGCCCAGGGACTGGATAGGGCACCACTTGTCAGAGCAGGAGTCTCTTCAGAGACTCCAGGTGCTGGCAAAGAGAAGTCTTTGCTGTCCCTGAGACTGCAAACAACAGGAGGCAAGCTCTAAATCAAGCCCTTGTAGATTTCTTCAAAAGATGGAAGGCACACAAAGTCCAGTCTTTGCCCTCTTACTCTGGCAGACGCAGCAACTGCAGGATAGCTCCACAAAGCACAGTCACAGGCAGGGCAGCACTTCTCCTCGGACCTGAGGTGCTTGTCTGGATTGACGCATCGCTCTCCTGCGTAAAGGAAAAACGACGCACGCTGACCCGACCGGGGGAGGAACGACGTACGGTCTCGCTTGGGAGTGAGAAATCAATACTTTGCTGGCCTTTTCTGACACGCACTTGCCCATGTGGTGTTATTTTGACGCAACCCAAGTACTTTTTCACGGTAACAGCGTTAGCACTGTTTTCTAAGGATTTAAGACTCTTTTTGCTAAGAACCGCCAAAAACAGGCTGGCGGGAAGGGGGTCAGAATCCCCATGGCGGATTTGGGCAACCGGGGGAAATCCGGCGGGAAACCGCCGGACCCGGTTTTCTGACCACGGCTTTACCGCCGCGGTCAGAATGGCCCAGGAAGCACCACCAGCCTGTTGGCGGTGCTTCTGTCATTTTAGCCCTGGCGGTCTCGGACCGCCAGGGTTAGAATGACCCCCTTTGTTTTCTTTTAAAAGACTTAAAACACTTTATATCACTTTCCAGTGATATCTCAATATATACTTATTGCATTTTAATCGTTTTGACCTGCATCTTACCAGTAAATATTACATGTTTTTCTAAACACTGTGTGGTGTATTTTTGTGGTGCTATATTGACTGCTCAGTGCCAAGATACCAGAGGGTGGGCACAGAATAATTTGGATTGTGTGTGACTTACCCTGACTAGAGTGAGGGTCCTTGCTTGGACAGTGGGTAACTTGACTGCCACCCAAAAACCCAATTTTTTACAGATTACATTAATAACATATTTAGAACTTATGAGTTCACCATTAATGATTTATGATTCCAAATGTATCTTTTTAGTCTATCGATCATATCTTAATTTATTTAAATACAAACTCATATTGCCTCATAATATAAACACATGAATACGTTTTCAAAGTTGTATATAGCGTATTCTTTTTAATAATAAAAATATGAATGTAGCATCAGCAGTGAGAAACAGGCGAATAATATATGACCACATAACATCTATACTTTACCATGTGTTAAAGCTTTTGCATTTTTTGTGGGTAAAAAAGAATCTGTAAGTCTAACACCAATTCTTCTCTCAGCTATATATTGAATAAAAGATATTTCCCAAATAAGTGTACATTTTAGGGAAGCTATATTTTCACAAGTTTTTGCATTCTTTCAGGCTCAAAGACAAAATCTATTATATGCAATACTATAGTTTCGAATTTAACAAAACAAAGTTTAGGAAATTAAATAATTTTGGGGGGGGGTTAGCTAAATGATATATATGATAAATACAAATCTGGCTTGAGCGCTCAGGAAATTAAGCTTTGCCAAATGATATAGTGAACATCTGAATATCACGAGATGACATTTTGACAATGTTGATTGAGACTGCCATCCTTTACAGTATGAATAAACTTTATAATGACAGGATCTGTTAGTTACAGCACATATAAAAGGCAGAATCATTATATAGAAAGCTATCCTTGCTATAGAGCAAGGCAGAACTATATATTATGTTATATTGAGTTGTATAGCACACTATACCCTAGAAGGTATTCAGGCATGTGGGTAGGTATGTGGCTCTAATGTGTTCCATGTGGGAGGTTGTTTCATGTCTTGAGTGTGATGTAAGAGAATGAGCATACTCCAATATTGCTTTTGCGGATGCGGGGGAATGTGTGCGAGTGAGAGTGAGGCGGAGTGTAAGTGGCTTGGTGAAAGTGAATGTGGCTGGTCAGGTATTCTAGTCCTGTATTGTGTAGGGCACTGTATGTGTGCATGATGAGTTTGAATTGGCTGCGCTTGTGAATGAGGAGCCAGTGAAGCTTCTTGAGGAGTGATGTGATGTAAGTGCAGAATGGAGTTTGAGAATGAGTTTTGCAGCAGTGTTCTGGATGGCCTGAAATCTGTGTGGGAGTTGTTTGGAGATTGTTTAGAGATTCTGAACTAGTCCAGCCTGCTGCTGATGAGTGCTCGTGTGACGGTCCTTCTAGTGTTCTGAGGCAACCATTTGAAGGTCTTTCATAACATACATGGGATGGAAAGAGGAGGTGCACACCTCATTGACTTGTGCCATCATGTTGGTCTTGCCATCTAGTATGATCCTTAGATTTCTTGTATGGTCTGTGGATGTGGGTGTTGGACTTAGCTCCAACGGTCACCAGTTGGAGTCCCATGGGGAGGTCTTGTCAATGTTAGAGCTGCAGGCAACTCATTCGCATTCAGCCTACTACCATGGTTGTGCAGTTCGTGAAGTTGGTCCTGGTGGTCTTGTCTGTTAGGAAAAGGATGAGTTGGGTGTCATTGGTGAAGGAGATGAAGTTGATGTCTTGTGACTGGATGATGTTGGTGAGTGGTGTCATGTATATGTTGAAAAGTGTGGGGCTGAGGGACAATCCCTGTGGGACTCCTCATATCAGCCTCTTGGTCTCCGATGTGAAGGGTAGCTGCCTCACCCTTTGGATTCTTCCCATGAGGAAGGAATAGATCCATTGAAGATGCCAATCTTGTGGCGTGTTCTGATGAAGGTTTTCTGAGAGACAGTATCGAAGGCTGCAGAGAGGTCAAGTAGGATGAGGGTTGATAGTTCACTTCATTCCTGAATGATTCAAATGTCATCAGTGGCCACGATGAGTGCTGTTTTGGTGCTGCTGTGGTTCATTCTGAGTCCTGATTGAGTGTTGTCTAGAAGATGGTGTAGTTGTGTAGGTTGAAGTGGGTTGTGAGTGCCTTGTTCATGGCATCCTCAATCACTTGCTCAATAGGGAAGGAAGGCGATGGGTCAGATGTGCTCAGCTGATTCGGCTTAGCTGTCAGCTTCTTGACAAGGGTGTTGATTTCTGCACATTTCCATTAATCTAAAAAAGTGGTGGACATGATGGAGATGTTGATGAAGTGGGTCAGGGTGATTCTGATTGGTGATGTTCTCAGATTATAAATGTAGTGGGGACATGGATCCATTAGGGCCCATGATAGATGCTCAGCATGATTACTGCTGTGTTGTTTCTGGTGAGGGTTTTCCATTTGGTCAGGTTGGTGTGCGGAGTTGTCATAGTTGTTTGTGATTTTGCTGTGGAGAAGTTGGATAGATTGTCGCAGAATTGTTGGGAGTAAGTGATGTTATTGACAGTGGCTAAGGGCGAGGTGAAATCCTTAATGATTGAGAAAATCTCCTTGCAGCTGTTGGAGCTTTCTTTGATATATAAGAGGTCTGCTTTAGGGAATCTTTATTCCTCTCTATAAACAGTATCAACCCCTATTTACAGGCCTGCCAAAGCTTGCAATTAAATGAATATTCTTACAATGTAGACAGTGTTACAACCACATTATCAAATTAGGTATACTGTGAAATAAAGATCAGTTGGGGACAGCGGTGTTAGAAATAAATTCTCTGTTTTAGGTTTGCTTTAATAAAAGCTGTAAAGCATAATTTAACTATGCCAAATCCTAACAGGGGTAATATCTAATATGGGCAGTGAGTAACTGGAATTACTGGCTTTATAGTTGGTTGAGGTGTCAGCATCATGCTCCAGAAATTGAAAATATCTGCCAAAGGCGCAACATGTAGCATAACAGATGGGCAACTCAATAATGGATGTGCTTTTCATGAAGCGGTTCTAAATGACATTAAACAGCGCAATCCAAGTTGCCTATGATGTCACACAGAAGCCCAAGATGGAAAATGTCCAATGAGTTACAAGTGGCCATCTAGAATTTCATGTTCCATATCCAGATCAGCAGCACAGTGGTTGAGAAGTCTTGGCGAAGCTATAAAGAATTCACCGGTGCCTGCCTCAAACCTGCTGCCCCTCACTGGTACCAAAACCTACTAATCGCCCCTGCTACCCTAGGGCTATCTCTCCCATTCCACACATAAATGAAATAAAATACTTTGCATCCTACCACCATCCTAAACGGCCACCAGAATTTGTGCCCTCCATCCAAGTATTCCAAAATAAAATGCCTGGTGCAACTCCACTCCATCTCCATCATATTCAGCATTTCCCTCCCCTCTGCTGCATACATTTTATAACACCTGGTGTCCTGCCACACACCCATACCATCCTGTCGTCATTGCACTTCCTTAATTCAACACTCTGAGAGAGCAACACTTAGTGTTCTGCCGTTGGTGACTTTGAAGGTCCTTCCCTATTAAAGCTATTCTATAAAGCAGCCACCTCACAGACAGCTAGGCCTCATGTCCCAGAACATCTCATGATTAGTTGCATGTGTGACAGAGAAGGTGGGAGATGACAGTTGGCATTCTATCTCTCCCCTGGTGAGATCGATCAGGAGGTTCTTATAGAGCGCAAGCCTGTCACCCCAGGGGGTCTAAAGGCACTGGTTTGGTGCTGCGGGGCAGGCCAGTCTGGCTGCAGTGATGGTTGAAAAGCCAAGTCTTTAGTTGCTTCCTGAAGTCCTTCAGGGAGGGGGTAGCACAGAGATGGGGGAGGAAGGGTGTACCAGACTTTGGCGGCGAGATGGAAGAAGGAACGTCCTCTGAGGTGTTTTTTTACAGTTGTGGGGGATGTGGGCCAGGACGAAGGAGTCCAAGTGGAGTTCTCTGTTGGGTTGGTGGTACTTGAGTCAGTGGTTAATGTAAGCAAGTCCGGAGTCATGTAAGGCCCTGTGAGCATGAGGGAGGAGTGTGAAGAGGCATCTTAGTTGTATGAGGAGCCAGTGGAGGGCTTTGAAGTGGGGCGTGATGCTAGTCCTTCTGGGAAGGTCATGAACAAGTCTGGCTGCAGTGTTTTTAATGATCTGAAGGCACCCTAGTAGTTGTTTGGTGGTCCCGACGTAGAGAGTGTTGCAGTAGTCGAGACAGCTGCTGATGAGGGCATTGGAAGATCTTGCAGACCATGTGGATGGTGTTGAAGCAGGCTGAGGAAACAATGTTTTTTTCTTCATGGTAAGGTGGGTGTCCAGAATGGGAGGAAGAACAAGGGTGGTGGGACACCATGTGTTTTCCCAGGAGGAGAGCTTGTGTCCAAAGATGAGGACTTCTGTTTTGTCAGAGTGTAACTTGAGGCAGTTGCATTTCTTCCAGGCAGCGATGTCAGTCATGGTGTCTTGAAGTTGGTTCAGTGGAGGTGGCGTCGTCTGCGAAGGAGAAGATGAGCTGGGTCCTGTCTGCAGAGGAGATGATGTTGAGACTGTGGGTGCGGGCGACGTTGGCTAGTGGAGTCATGTAGACATTGAAGAGGGTGGTGCTGAGGGAGGAGTCCTGGGGGATGCCGCAGATGATATCTTTATGGGAGGAGACGAAGGGAGGGAGGAGGATCCTCTGTGTTTGGCCGGTGAGGAAGGAGGAGATCCAGTAATGTGCCTTGTCTTGGATGCTGATGTCATGAAGTCTGGGGATCAGGGTGTGATGGGAGACGATGTTGAATGCTGGCAAAAGAACTAGGAGTATGAGGACTGCTGTGCCACCGAGGTCGTGAATGTTCCTGATGTAATCGTCAGCAGCGATCAGGGCTGTCTCCATGCTGTGGGTGGGCCAGAACCCATATTGGGATGTGCCCAGTAGGTGGTTGAGTTCTAGGTGGTGTGTGAGTTGGCTGTTGATGGCTTTTTCCAGGACTTTGGCGGGAAACGGAAGGAGTGAGGTGGGCAGTAATTCTTGAGTTTGCTGGGGTTTGCAGAGGGTTTCTTTAGTAGTGGTTTGACCTCTGCATGTTTCCAGATGTTGGTAAAGGTGGCTGTGGTGATGGAGGCATTGAGCATGTCCCTGCGGGTGGATACTATTTCTTCTTTTCCCAGGTTGTAGAGGTGGTGTGGCAGGGCGTCCGCCGGGGATCCAGAGTGGATGGAGGTCATGATGGTGTTGATGTCTTCCATGGATAGCTGTTTCCATTTGAAGACCTGGGGATGGAGGTGTGGGTTCGGGTGCAATGGGTGTTGGGGTTGGACGGACGAGTCTCGAAGTTTCTGTAGATGTAGATGATTTTCTGGTAGAAGTAGTCTGATAGCTTGTTGCAGATGGATGTTCGTCATGGTGGAGGGGTAGGGAAATTCTCTGACGATGTTGAAAAGTTCTCTAGTTCAGTTGGAGCTGGCTTCAAGGTGGGAGTTGAGAGATTTTTTCTGAGTTGGGAGCGGTATGTTTTGAGCATGGCCCTGAAGGACTCAAGGTTGGCGGGGGTCTTGTTGGTGCTTGGGAGTGAGGAGTTCTGGGGTGAACCAAGGGGCTTGCTTGGTGGGTTTGTTGCTGGAGGTTCTTTTCAGGGGGACTATGGTGTCGGCAGTGGTTTTGAGCCAGTTGAAGATGTTTTGTAGGTGATGTTCGAGGATGTTTGATGGGAGGGTCTGGTGAATGGTGATCAAGGTGGCTTCTGTGACTTTTCCCCAGTAGCGGCGGGGGAGGGTGGAGGACTTGCTAGGGTGTCATGTGGTATGTCAATGGTGAAGTGCACAATGCTGTGTTCAGTCCATGTTACTTCAGTGGTGTGGGTGAACTTGGCTATGTCGCTGGTGGAGAAGATGGGGTCCAGTGTGTGTACTGCACTGTGAGTGGAGGTGGAGACTAATTGAGTGAGGCCGATGGTGCTCAAGTTATCAGTGAGTGTTCTGGAATTGATGTCGTTCGGGTCTTCTAGGTGGAAATTGAGGTCTCCCGGGAAGATTTAGTGGTCGTTTTTGACTGCCAGGGGGACAATGGAGCATGGTATGGTGTTGCAAAAGGTGGGGCGGGCCTGGTGGCTTGTAGACGAGGGTTCCTTTTATGGTTGTGCTGGCATTCAGTTTGATCTGGAAGTTGAGGTGTTCCATGATTGGTGTGGTGTTGTCGTCGGTGGCGTTGCTGAGGAGAGAGTCCTTGTTGATGATGGCAATGTCACCGCCATTTCTGTTGGGGGTGTCACAGTGGATCATCTTGTAGCCGGGGGGGAGGGGGTAAGTTTGGTGGCAATGTCAGGGGTGGATGCTGGGGTGAGCCAGGTTTCTGTGAAAGAGGGAGGTGACTGTGTCCCAAATCTCAATGATGTGTTTGCAGAGCGATCTGACGTTGAGTAGAGCACAGCAGAGTTGAGTGATGTGGCTGCGGGTCTGTTGTGTGGAGGTTGCAGTAGATCCTACGTTGCAAGAGAAGTGGCAGTTTTGGCAGGAGAAGGCGCCTTTGGTGGTCTGGGGTGAGGCAATGCTGCAGTCTGTGGTTAAAGTCTTTGGTTTGAGCTGTCCGATTTCATCTGGGAGTACCAATATCAGGCTGGAGGTCCAGGGGTCCTGGCACTGGGTGTCATCCAGGCATGGACAAATGCAGACTGGCTTGCTATTGGCATACCACTGGCGCGCCATTGGTGCACCCGCTGTGTGTGTCAGCTGTATGGTCACACAGTGACTGCCTTTAAGTAGGTCCTGTGGGGGACAGAATGCAGTGGGAGGGGCAGCGGAATGGAAGGAAAGGGTGGGAAAAGGCATTGGGGCTAGGAGTGCAGGATGGAAGAATGTGTTGACATTCCACTGCTTCTGTTAGATCTCAGAAGATGCTGGTGAGTTGGGGAAACATTGAGCAAGCAATAATTTCCCATAAAGGCAATGGAAAAACACATTTTGTATGCCCACTGTTGTTATATCATCATATTGAACAATTTGCTTCAAAATCCCACCCCTTCAATGCGGGCGTCGGCCACTGGCCGACGCCCGCACTACCTCCCTGGTGCAGGTCACGACCAGTGGCCGACACCAGGGAGGGGGTTAATAAATCCTCGACTGCCTCGCACCCGAGGATTTTTTTTAATTTTTTTTTGGTCCCAGGGAGACACGGAAGCTCTTCCGTGTCTCCCCCCGCACCCTACCCGCCCCTTTGTGACGTCAGCGCGCGGACGTAACAATGTTGATTTCCCCATCAAAGCAGGAGGCAGCCTTGCGGCCGCCTCCTGCTCCAATGGGGAAAACGGCCTTCCCCACGTTCAGGAAGGCCTCGTAAGAAAGGGGAGAGTCTCCTCTTTCTTACGAGGCCTTCTGAAAGTGTTTCCTGGCCCCCGATCGCGCCCCCCAGGGAGAACATTTTAAAAAAAGAATAAAATGGACAGGGGGTCGCCCGTGGGCAGGGCGACCCCCTGTGGGGGCAGTCTTTTTTTTTGTTGTTGCAGGGTTTCCCTGGGGGCCATTTTGGACCCCAAGGAAACCATACAACAAAAAAAATAAATAATAATACATATATATATATATATATATATATATATATATATATCTATATATATAGATCTATATATATAGATATATCTATGTAGATATATCTATGTACATGGATATATCTATAGACAGATCTATAGATATATATATATAGATATATGTATATATATATATATATATATATATATATAGATCTATCTATAGATATATCTATGTAGATAGATATATATAGAGATAGATCTATATTTATATATATATCACTTTTGTCAATATGTGTGTGGTTTCCCTGGGGGCTGCGATCGGCCCCCAGGAAAACCAGACCCACATATAAAAGTGATATATATATATATATATATATATATATATATATATATATATATATATATATATTTGCCACCAGTTATCTTGCAGTTGCAGCTTGCGTCTTCAAAGCAATGCACATACTTCAACTGACGCTTTTCAACTGTAGCTTTTAGGCAGCAATAAAAAAGTCAAGTAAGTATTGTGATTATGTTTCTGCTACAAAAGGGTCAGACTTGTCTAGTGGCAGTTTTAGTGCCATAAAGAAGCGCAGAAGGTTTATATGCCTACTGCAAAGAGCAAATCTGTATTTTATGTAAATAGTTGAGTACATTAGTAAAGTCAGCATTTACCTGTGCTATAATACAAATGAAATGTATGTGCGGGGTGGAGGGCGGCTATGGAGAGATGAAGGGCACTTTTGCTGGGTGGTAATGAGGGAATCTGAGGAGGAGGGAGTGGGAGCACCAATAATGATTGTTGGACTGGGCGCAGGAGGTGCTAAAGACTGTGACGAATGGTATGTGACAAGGGTTTTTTTGAGTGTCTTGAAAGAACGTGCTGATTGAGGGAAGAAGCGCAGGTAAGGTGGCCTCTACTGTTTCACGTATCTCACACACACCATCGATTTTGTGACTGTCTACGTAGGCTAGTGTTTTAGAGCAACAGTTTAGCCAATAGCAGAGATGGCATCTTGATGGATGACTGCTGCCGGCACTCGGGTTATAGAGGACAGCTCTGACATAGGATCAGAGACTGAGACATCAGATACTGAGACAGCATCTGAAGGATAGGACAATGGCGCAGACTCTGGGACTGATTTTTCAGTCAGAGGAGTCCCATTCGATAACTCCTCTTCCAGTACATTATGAGGGAGGTGATGAGGACAGTCCTGCTGTCCCTTCGCAAGCAGTCTGTGCAACTGGGTAATAGTGGGTTAGCCCAACCCAGAGAGCAGGTGAATGCGGCGGCAAGCAGAGAGAGAGAGAGAGAGTGCTCTCTTGGGAGCTCCCCAATTTAGTTCAGCCCCAAATTCCACTGCCCAAATCGTATTGTGGAGACATCAAAATTATCTATCGCAAAACAAACTGGTTTTATAAGGCAGGCACCTGTGTTTTTGGTCCTGGGTTCGGCGGCCATATAGAGAAACACACTAAACCCAAACATTTCTGTACACTAGACATTCGGGGGAGTCCACAGAGGTGTGACTTGTGTGGATTCCCCAAAGTTTTCTTACCCAGAATACCCTGCAAAGCTGAAATGTTGAATAAAAACTCTATTTTTCTCGCATTTCTGTCACACAAACTACAGGAATATGCTGGGATCCACAAAATTCCTACCACCAAGTGATTCCTCAGCTGTCCTGATAAAAACACTTCCCCACTTGAGTGCCTACACCTAGTGCCTGCATCAGGAATGGATCACCCGAGGGTCAACAGCTGCCTCATGTGAGGACCAACATTGACCGTTGTGTGATCTATTACGGTAGCGGGCACCAGGCCTACCCACACAAGTGAGGTACCATTTTTATCAGGAGACTTGGGGGAATGCTGGGTGGAAGGAAATTTGTGGCTCCTCTCAGATTCCATAACTTTCTGTCACTGAAATGTGAGGAAAACTTGTTTTTTAGCCACGTTTTGAGGTTTGCAAAGGATTCTGGGTAACAGAACCTGGTGAGAGCCCCACAAGTCACCCCATCTTGGATTCCCCTAGGTCTCTAGTTTTCAAAAATGCACAGGTGTGGTAGGTTTCCCTATGTGCCGGCTGAGCTAGAGGCCAAAATCTGCAGGTAGGCACTTTGCAAAAAACAGCTCTGTTTTCTGTCAAAAAATGGGATGTGTCCACGTTGTGTTTTGGGGCATTTCCTGTCGCGGGCGCTAGACCTACCCACACAAGTGCAGTGTCATTTGTATCGGAAGACTTGGGGGAATGCTGGGTGGAAGGAAATTTGTGGCTCCTCTCAGATTCCAGAACTTTCTGTCACTGAAATGTGAGGAAAATGTGTTTTTTTAGCCACGTTTTGAGATTTGCAAAGGATTCTGGGTAACAGAACCTGGTCAGAGCCCCACAAGTCACCCCATCTTGGATTCCCCTAGGTCTCTAGTTTTCAAAAATGCACAGGTTTGGTAGGTTTCCCTATGTGCCGGCTGAGCTAGAGGCCAAAATCTACAGGTAGGCACTTTGCAAAAAACAGCTCTGTTTTCTGTCAAAAAATGGGATGTGTCCACGTTGTGTTTTGGGGCATTTCCTGTCGCGGGAGCTAGGCCTACCCACACGAGTGGGGTCTAATTTTTATCGGGAGACTTGGGGGAACACTGGGTGGAAGGAAATTTATGGCTCCTCTCAGATTCCAGAACTTTCTGTCACTGAAATGTGAGGAAAACGTGTTTTTTTAGCCACGTTTTGAGGTTTGCAAAGGATTCTGGGTAACAGAACCTGGTCAGAGCCCCACAAGTCACCCCATCTTGGATTCCCCTAGGTCTCTAGTTTTCAAAAATGCACAGGTTTGGTAGGTTTCCCTATGTGCCGGCTGAGCTAGAGGCCAAAATCTACAGGTAGGCACTTTGCAAAAAACAGCTCTGTTTTCTGTCAAAAAATGGGATGTGTCCACGTTGTGTTTTGGGGCATTTCCTGTCGCGGGCGCTAGGCCTACCCACACAAGTGAGGCATCATTTTTATTGGGAGACTTGGGGGAACATAGAATAGCAAAACAAGTGTTATTGCCCCTTATCTTTCTCTACATTTTTTCCTTCCAAATATAAGAGAGTGTGTAAAAAAGACTTCTATTTGAGAAATGCCCTGCAATTCACATGCTAGTATGGGCACCCCAGAATTCTGAGATGTGCAAATAACCACTGCTCCTCAAAACCTTATCTTGAGCCCATTTTGGAAATGCAAAGGTTTTCTTGATACCTATTTTTCACTCTTCATATTTCAGCAAATGAATTGCTGTATACCCAGTATAGAATGAAAACCAACTGCAGGGTGCAGCTCATTTATTGGCTCTGGGTACCTAGGGTTCTTGATGAACCTACAAGCCCTTTATATCCCCGCAACCAGAAGAGTCCAGCAGACATAACGGTATATTGCTTTCAAAAATCTGATATCGCAGGAAAAAGTTACAGAGTAAAACATAAAGTAAAATGGCTGTTGTTTTCAGCTCAATTTCAATATTTTTTTTATTTCAGCTGTTATCTTCTGTAGGAAAACCTTGTAGGATCTACACAAATGACCCCTTGCTGAATTCTGAATTTTGTCTAGTTTTCAGAAATGTTTAGCTTTCCGGGATCCAGCATTGGTTTCACACCCATTCCTGTCACTAACTGGAAGGAGGCTGAAAGCACCAAAAATAGTAAAAATGGGATATGGCCCAGTAAAATTTCAAATTTGTGTTGAAAAATGTGGTTTTCTGATTCAAGTCTGGCTGTTCCTGAAAGGTAGGAAGATGGTGATTTTAGCACCAGAAACCCTTTGTTGATGGCATTTTCAGGGGAAAAACCACAAGCCTTCTTCGGCAGCCCTTTTTTCCCATTTTTTTGGAAAAAACGAAATTTTCACTGTATTTTGGCTAATTTCTTGGTCTCCTCCAAGGGAAACCACACACTCTAAGTACCATTAGAATCCCTAGGATGTTGGAAAAAAAGGACGCAAATTTGGCGTGGATAGCTTATGTGGACAAAAAGTTATGAAGGCCTAAGCGCTAACCACCCCAAATAGCTAAAAAAGGGCTCAGCACTGGGGGGGGGGAAAGGCCCAGCAGCTAAGAGGTTAAGGTAATTCGCCTGAAGAAGAACCATACATAACAAGTCCAAGCTTCACACTTGAATTGAAAAAGAAACACCCAGTAGAAAGATATTTGAGGAACAGGGTAAGTGAAATGAATTAAAATATAAAGAAAACTGAACTGAATGATCTGTTGAAATGTTGCACGTGCAATAGATCACTGACATGACTCTGTACCCACATATTGTAGACTACCTTGTCCCCAATCACGCACATAGGCCTGTGCCCATGACATGTGCATCATACATTTCTCGCTTCATGCACAACACTCATTGTCAATGCCCTCATGAGGCACATTTTCCAGTGCTCTCATGAGACACACCTCTCAGAGCTCCCTTGGGATGCATCACGAGGTTCTCCCAGGAGGTGCATTACTCAGTGCCATCCTGCAGCATCTCACACTGTGCTCCACTGCTGTGAATGACCAAGTGGCAGGGGGACTCTAATTTGGAGTAGCAGTTCAGATAACCACTTAAAACTGAAATCATGCTGTACCACAATAAAGTGCACAATTTATGTTTGACCGCAATCCATTTGGTAAGGAGTGTTTTTAGGTCTATGTGCCTGGCCAAAGGCTCTATATTCCATTGTATGCTTCAAAGTTCAACCGCTTAGATAAGGAAGGGAGACATTAAATCCCCTGATTACTGACTGGTAATCTTTAATTCTCCTAGTTTCACTCTTTCTAGTCCATACCTTCTGTGCAACCTGGGGGACCTCAAGATGCTTCGACTCTCATGGAGCTTGGAATTAGTTTGCAGGCATGTTGGGAGAGAATATAATTATACCTTGCTGTAGGGCTGGGTAGGTTTTTAATTCTGCTTTTTGTTTCTAAGGTGCACTCTACTATATACGATAAGGACTAAGGAAGAAGAAGTGTATAATATGGAGGAATTTAGATTATTACTAAGAATTCGGGGCATTTCTAACATAACTATGGTTAAACGTAAGTTCATTATTAGAGACTTTTGTTCAGTAAATCTGTAATAATCATGCACCTTATGTTTCATTTAGGTCACGATTTTTGTTCGGAAGGACATAACTGCATGGAATATTCCGTTTGCAGAAACCTGGAAGACAGAGCTGTGTGCAGCTGCCGTGACGGTTTCCGGGCTCTTCGAGAAGACAGTGCCTACTGTGAAGGTATTTTTTAAGATGTTTTGTTCAGATGCATAACCTGACGTGGATGACAAATATTTGCATGTTCCTGGTAGCTAGGCAGATCAGCCTATTAAAGCAAGGAATTCAATTTAAATCAGATTAATCATCTGGAAATATTTTCGTTACAATCCAATTAATGCATACAATGTCTTGAAAGAACTGCAACATCAAATTGAGTCGGGGGTGATAAAAAATAAAACTCACTAGTAAATATAGTTATCAGTGCTGTACCATCAGTCCAGTGCAAGTACAAAAAGTAGGTATGAAACACTTTCTTAAAGACTTCTGCAATGAGTCATAAAACGGTTTTTGAAGCAGTATTTGTTTTAACCTCTTCGCTGCCAGGCCTTTTCCCCTCAGGTGCTAGGCCTGTTTTGGGGTATTTGGGGCAGTTCGCGCTTAGGCACTCATAACTTTTTGTCCACATAAGCTACCCATGCCAAATTTGCGTCCTTTTTTCCAACATCCTAGGGATTCTAGAAGTACCCAGAGTTTGTGGGCTCCCCTGGAGGAGACCAAGAAATTAGCCACAATACAGCCAAAATGTACTTTTTTTTAAACAAAATGGGAAAAAAAGGGCTGCAGAAGAAGACTTGTGTTTTTTTCCCTGAAAATGGCATCAACAAAGCGTTTGTGGTGCTAAAATCACCATCTTTCCATCTTTCAGGAACAGGCACACTTGAATCAGAAAACCACATTTTTCAATGCAATTTTGGAATTTTACTGGGACATACCCCATTTTTACTATTTTTTGTGTTTTTAGCCTCCTTCCAGTTAGTGACAGAAATGGTTGTGAATCCAATGCTGAATCCCGGAAAGCTAAACATTTCTGAAAAAGTAGACAAAATTCTGAATTCACCAGGGGGTCATTTGTGTAGTTCCTACAAGGTTTTCCTAACAGAAAATAACAGCTGAAATAAAAAAATATTGAAATTGAGGTGAAAAAAACAGCAATTTTTATCCACGTTTTATTCGGTAACCTTTTTCTGTGAGGTCAGATTTTTTAAAGCAATATACCGTTACGTCTGCTGGACTCTTCTGGTTGTGGGGATATATAGGGCTTGTAGGTTCATCAAGAACCCTAGCTACCCAGAGCCAATAAATGAGCTGTACCTTGCAATGGGGTTTCATTCTATACTGGGTATACAGCAATTCATTTGCTAAAATATAAAGAGTGAAAAATAGGTATCAAGGAAACCTTTGTATTCCCAAAATGAGCACAAGATAAGGTGTTGAGAAGCAGTGGTTATTTGCACATCTCTAAATTCCGGGGTTCCTATATTAGTATGTGAATTGCAGTGCATTCCTCAAATAGACGTCTTTTTTACACACTGTCTTAAATTTGGAAGGACAAAATGTTGAGAAAGACGAAGGGCAATAACACTTGTTCTTCTGTTCTGTGTTCTCCCAAGTCTCCTGATAAAAATGGTACCTCACGTGTGTGGGTAGGGCTAGTGACTGCAACAGGAAATGCAACATGGACACATCACATTTTTACATTGATATCTGGCGTGTTTTTTGCAATGTGCCTAGTTGTGGATTTTAGCCTCTAGCTCAGCCGGCACCTAGGGAAACCTACAAAACCTGTGCATTATTTTAAAACTAGACATCTAAGGGAATCCAGGTTGGGGTAACTTGTGGGACTCTCATTACGTTCTGTTACCCAGAATCCTTTGCAAACCTCAAAATTTGGACAAAAAAACCCTTTTTCCTCACATTTCCGGATCAGAAAGTTCTGGAATCTGAGAGGAGCCACACATTTCCTTCCACCGAGCATTTCCCCAAGTCTCCCGATAAAAATGGTTCCTCACATGTGTGGGTAGGCCTAGTGCCCACGACAGGAAATTCCCCAAAACACAACATAGACACATCACATTTTCCCAAAGAAAACAGAGCTGTTTTTTGCAAAGTACCTAGCTGTGGATTTTAGCCTCTATCTCAGCCAGCAGCTAGGGAAATGTTAGGAATGGGGAGAGCGATGCATCGATCCGTCAGCACTCTCAGGTCCGGGCAGGCCTTGCGTCATTTTAACATGCCCAAGGGGCTGCCTCCACAAACAAAACACAGACACACACACAAACCAATCCCTGATGCCTAAGTGGTTTCTTCCCCCAAGGGGGGGCAGATCGGCCTAATAGAAATAGGCAGAAATGGCCTAAATTAATTTCCCCCCCCAGGAGAGTGACCCTTGCATAAGGGATCGGTCCCCTTGCATGAAATTGGCACCAAAAAAAAATCCTGGTGTCTAGTGGTTCCTCCCCCCTAATAAAAATACGCCGATCTGCCCCCAAGAGAGGTAGAAATGGCATAAAATAAAATTGGCTACCAGGGGAGCAACCATTGCCTAAGGGGTTGCTTCCCACGTCTAAAAAAATAAAAAATAAACGATCCCTGGTGCCTAGAGGTGTCTACCTCCCCCTAGGGCAGATCGGCCTAATTACAATAGGCTGATCTGCCCCCAAGGGGGGCAGAAATGGTCTAAAGCTAATTTTGTCCCCAGGGGAGCGACCCTTGCCTAGGGGGTCGCTCCTCACATCTAAAAAAAAAATGCAAAAAAAATAAAAGATCCCTGGTGTCTAGAGGTTTCTGCCCCCTCTGGGGCAGATCGGCCTAATTAGAGTAGGCTGATCTGCCACCAGGGGGTCAGAAATGGCCTCAAAATAATTTGCCCCCCCTGGGGAGCGGCCCTTTCCCAAGGGGCCACTCCCCTTATGAGTAATTACAAAAATAAAATCTCTGGTGTCTAGTGGACATTTCTGCTGCCTGTTTGCTTCATAATCGGGAAGCAGAAATGCTGAGAGAGACACATTCCTTATATGCCTCTCTCGCCCCCTCAATGTGATCGGAGGAGAAATGCTTTTGCATTTCTCCTCTGATCTGCGCTGGTGGGGGCAGCCTCTGATAAGGTCAGCATGCTCATCATTAGATGCAACGAAGGGTCCCGGGGGGTGGAGGTGGAAGGGAAAGTGATTCCCCTTTCAGCCCTATCCATGGGAGGGGGGTGCGAGGCCCTCGGGAAGAGCGCTTGCGCTTCCCCCGAGGGCCCATACCAGGACGAGGTGGTTACATTTGTAGCGCTGAGGACGAGACCACCTCGTCCTGGGGACCCAACGGGTTAAACATAAGCTCTTGCAAAATGCTATTCAGATTTCTATTGCTTAGCATCTTTAGCAATATTAATATCACCACATGTAACACGCTTTCCATTAGAATATTACAAGGTTTCTTACTGGCAGGTTAAACTGTACCATGCAGAAAACATTTTGCCATATTTGTGTAGGGTTCATTGATAAAAAAACAACTTAAGAAATACATTGTAAAGTGCATTGTGCTGATGCACAAACAGGCCTAGGTTTATGCTGCCTTATGTTATCTTAAACTTTAGGCCCTCGTTTCAGGTTGGCCGGAGTGGATACGCTAGGGAAGGGCGATCTCAACTTGCCCGTTCACAGCAGCCCAGGATTCCCAGAAACAGAGGTTGCTGCAACCGTCAACATGGCCGCATAGTTTAGAAATGCACAGAAACGACGAAGCAAAGATTGATTAATATCGATTCCAGGGATGTAGCATTGTTGAAGTCAACATGCTAGCCAATAAGAACTGAAATTGCCCAGTGCCAGCCATCTGGTTTAAGAAAAGGAAGAGTCTCTTTGAAGTTTCAAATAAATATGGGATGACTACTAAAGAAACCTGAACAAGCAGTCCCCATTCCCAAGTGCATGGGGGTGAATTCTAAGGTCTGCATTCCAGAAGCTGATGATGATGATGATGATGGAGCAACTTACAGCGTGCACAGCTACTCATAAGAGTGTCCCTGCACAATCCTACAGGACTAAAAAGGAAAAAACACATAGCAGCCTTCCATTTGCACAAAAGCCAGGTCTTACGCTTATTTTTAAACATTGCTGTGTTGCCAAGGGAGCTTATTCCATGCTAGTGCACCCTGATAAGCCAAATATCCACCCCCAGTCCTGGCTCAGAGAATCAGGGAGATAGAAACAAACAATTTGTTCCCTGATCTTACATTTTTTGAGGGTTATAAAAACTAAACTGAGCTTTAAGGTTACCAGCACCAGACTGGTACAAGGCACCATCTACCAATACCAGAGGCTTGAACAGAATTATTTTTTTAATAGGGAGCCAGTGCAGAGCTTGCAATTAGGAGAACATCCTTGTTCTAATTGGTAAATTCAACAATAAATGGGCTGCAATGTTTTGCACAACTTTAGTTGTTGTTCTTGTAGTCCAAAACACAAGGCATTACCCTGGATAGGGAATGCCACTTGTAATCTATAGACATTACAAAACTATGGCAAAAGGGCAGACTATTTTGTAATGTCACAGTACATTGAATCTGTTTCATTTGGCTGCGTGACTAATTTCAAAAGAGGCAACCACAACTATCTTGTAGATCCGAGCTGAGTGAAAGCCTGCTTGGATATCATCCAGAATTTTATTGGATTGTAAAAAGCACCTAAATTAGACTACAGCAAGATGTTCTAACATTTTAGAATTAACTTGTAAAACAGAAGTAAACCAGGGGGGCGAGAAACAGGCTGGATCCAGACTTGCGTTTTCCAGGAGAGAGAATACAACCTCTTCTTTAAAGGTGTGACGATTATTGAGGGAGGAAACAGAAGGAACAATGGCTAAGAACAATTTAAAGACGAAGTACACATGGCAGGGATCTAATGAAACCTAGATTTAGAACAAGTAATAGTTGGTAGCAGATACAAAATAAGTAAAAATTCATTCGAGAAGTGTGACTGGAAGGATAAAAGCGTGGTGTATTTACCTCAGCTATACCTTCTCTGATAGACTTAGTTTTTTAGGAGTGGAAAATCCTTTTGTTCCACAACAAAACAAAGATAATGGTGGCATGGAAGAACTGGGCAGAAGAGGCACAGTCAGTTCATTAACAATTTGAAACATCTCCTTCTGCTAAGTAGATGATATGGAAATTCTGAATGAATGGTAATGGAATTAAGCTTCCTGAACTCATATCTACACAGATGATTTATAAGAAACGACAATAACAAGGTCATATTTTAAATGTTATTTCCCTTGAGTCTCTTGATTCCTTTAAATAAAAAGTGGTAAGATGAGAAGCAAACCGGGCTGCAGGTTTATCACGAGTAGTGGGCAGTGGCTGGTCAAAAGGAAAATAAAGTCCAGTGCTTTAAAAGGATGTTTGTAATTGGAGGGTAACCACCAGAGATCTTTTAAGAGTTGGTTGTCAACTGGTTCTCATCTAGGTTAGCTCTTATTGCAGCCAGAGTGAGTATACACCAGTTTCACAACATTATAGGACTGATTAAGAGTTTTGCGGGTGTTACTCTGTCACAGCTGTGACGGATATCCTGTCCATCGTATTACAAATTCCATAGGCTATAATGAAATTGTAATATGGTGGACAGGATATCCGTCACTCTTGTGACAGAGTAGCCCATTCCACCAAACTCTAAATCAGACCCTATCTTGGGCTCTCACTTGAGCATCCAAGGTGGATTTTTCCTTCTGACAGCCATACAATGCATACTTTACATTCCATAACCAGAATCTCCATGAATGCCAGTCCTAGTTTGTCAATATGAATTTGCTGACTTTAAGAAAACATTTCTAACCTGTGTATTTTATCCATATATGTATTTGTAGTTTGAGACATATTTGATCGGAAGTGCTGTAGAAGGGCATTAGATGGATGTGCTTTACCTATAGCAATGTGGTTGCATTTGTTATAGAACAAAAATACCACTTTTTGCCTTTAAGACAAACACTACGGAACTCTAAGCTGTTTGGTAAAATGTCACCTTCACAAGTGGCATCTCCTATTCTTCTAGCAATGTCCTTCTGTGTTTGAATGTATGTATATGTGTGTATATGGTATTTCGGTGGTGTGATCCTAACCAAAGGGCAACAGCGCACTGTACATACATTTTAGAAATGGGATCTTTGGTTGGCAGTCAGGTTACCCCCTGTCCAAGCAAAGACCCTCACTCTAGTCATGGTAAAAGAGAATCACACTCAGTTAACCCCCACCCATCTCCTTGGTAGCTTGGCACAAGCAGGCAGACAACTTCAGAAGCAATGTATAAAGTACTTGTACCAACACACACAGTAATTCAGTGAAAACATTACAAAATGGACACAACACCAGTTTAGAAAAATAGGCAATATTTATCTAAATCAAACAAGACCAAAAGACCAAAAGGACAACATCTAACATACACAATTTAAAATATGAATTTTCAAAAGAATGAGAGTCTTACTCCATAGAAACTATGGAAATTATGACTTTGCTAAAAGTACCTGGTTAATGTCAAAAATAAAGCTGCACCGGCGAGCATGCGTCAAAAAGGCAGCCATGCGTCAATTCCTTCCTCGCAAGAGGCACGTGCATCAATTCTTCTCCGGTCGCGTCCGCGATGCGTCGTTTTTCTCCCTCACAAAAGAGTGATGCATCAATTTCCGGATGGGGCACCTCAGATCCGCGCAGGGTTGGGTTGACTTTGACGCCCAGGGACAATGCGTGGAAAATCCTGTTGCATGGTGTTAGAAACCAGCACTGTGTGTCATTATCAGCAGCTGCAAGTGGGTGTTGCGCATCATTTCTCCAGCTGCGATGCGTCGATCTCCCAGCCATGATGCAGGTGGAGCATAGATTTAAGCCGCGAGGCCTGCGGCGTACCGTTTATCAGCCGCGTTGCAGATGGTGTGTCGGTGTTCTGTGTGTGGATTTTCAGCTCTTGTCTGCCAACTTCACCTTTCAAATCCCCAGGGACTGGATAGTACAGCACTTGGCAGGGCAGGAGTCTCAGCAGAGAGTCCAGATGTTAGCAGAGGAAGTCTTTGTTGGCCCTGAGACTTCAAAACAGTAGGCAAGCTCAACTCAAGCCCTTGGAAATTCTTCACAAGCAGGAATATACCACAAAGTCCAGTCTTTGTCAACTTTCACAGGCAGAGGCAGCAACTGCAAGATAGCCCAAAAAAGCACAGTCACAGGCAGGGGCAGCACTTATTCTCACCTCTTCTCCTTTGCAAAGGTTCCTCTTGAATGCAGAAGTAATCTAATTTTCAGGGGGTTTGAGTCCAATACTTATACCTCTTTCTGCCTTTGCAGTAGGCCTACTTCAAAGGAAAGTCTTGGTTGTTCACAAGATCCTGCCTTGCCCAGGCTAGGCTCCAGACACACACCAGGGGGTTGGTGACTGCATTGTGAGAGGGCAGGCACAACCCATTCAGGTATAAGTGACCACTCCAGCACCGATGGTACATCAGGATATGCAGGCTACACCCCAGCTCCCTTTGTCTCACTGTCTAGAGGAGATTCACAAATGGCCCAACTGTCAAACTGACCCAGACAGGCAATCCACAAACAGGCAGAGTCGCAGAATGGTTTAGGCAAGAAAATACCTACTTTCTAAAAGTGGCATTTTCAAACTAACAATCTAAAATCCAACTTCACTAAAAGATGTATTTTTAAAATGTAAGTTCAGAGACCCCAAACTCCATATTTCTATTGGCTCTCAAAGGGATTTAGCACTTTAAAGTTATTTACAGGCTGCCCCCATGTTAACCTATAAAGAGAGCAAGCCCTTGCAACAGTGAAGACTGAATTTAGCTGTATTTCACTGTTAGGACATGTAACACACATCTGTACATGCCTCACCTTTAACATACACTGCACCCTGCTCATGGGGCTACCTAGGCCCTACCTTAGGGGTACCTTACATGTATAAAAAGGGAAGGTTTATGTCTGGCAAGTGGGTACAATTGCCAAGTTGAATTGGCAGTTTAACACTGCACACAGACACTGTGATGGCAGGTCTGAGCCATGTTTACAGGGCTACTCATGTGGGTGGCACACCCAGTGCTGCAGGGCAACTAGTAGCATTTGATTTACAGGCCCTGGGCACCTCTAGTGCACTTTACTAGGGGCTTACTAGTAAATCAAATATGCCAATCATGGATAAGCCAATTACACATATATTTTACATAGGAGCGCTTGCACTTTAGCACTAGTTGGCAGTGGTAAAGTGCCCAGAGTACCAGAAATAGAAAAAACAGAGTCCAGCACACATCAACAACCTAGGAAGCAGAGGTAAAAAGTTAGGGGAGACCACGCCAAGTCTAACAATGGACAAGCACAAACTTAAACCTAGCGAGTTATAGGAGAGGAAGCTGAATTGTGGGTGGTTAGTCCATTATGATGTAGTGTTTAAAGAGGTGAGTCTTTAACTTTTTCCTATGTTGGAGCAGTGTTGGGGCAGTCCTGATGGATACGGGGATGTTGTGCATAGACTGAAAAGGCCATTTTGACTGTGTCAAGAACCACAGAGATGGCGAGCATGTCTACAAGAAAAGCCGGGATGCTGATCGTAATACCTTTGTAAATAATGCAGCTCATTTTGAAGATGGGGTGGGATAGCAAAGAGAGCTAATGGAGTTCCATCATTGTGGGGGTGCCATGATCATACTTCTTCAGACCCTGGATTAAACGTGCTGCAATGTGTAGTATGTCCAAAAGGTGGTTCCAGTGCAAAGTCTGAGAGGCCAAGGAGTAGGGCATTGGCACTATCCAGATGACGGAATACAATGTCTTGAACAACAGTTCTGAAGTTGCTTTCTGGGAGAAACAAGTTGACTTTCCTAAGAAGAAAGGGCTGGTACCAGGCCATCTTTGTGTTTTTTTGGCTATGTGTTCTCTGAAGGAGAGGTTGATGTCCAGGTAAATCTAAGTAAATAGGTATTTGGTTAGATATGGAGTTTGTAGCCATCAATGATCATGTCATTGAGCCAGGTTTGTACTGTATTTTGTTTGTTGTTCTTAACAAATAATAGGAATTCTGTCTTGGAGAGTTGAGCTTCAGGTGGGCCCTGGACATCCAGGTCTCGATAATATGCTGGCAGTATTTGAGGTGCTGAATGTCTGAAGCAGAGAAGACCTTCAAATATATTTGTGTGTTATCATCATATTCGTGAATCTTGATGCCTTTAACTGTGAGTAGAGCACCAATAGTCTCTGTGTACAAGTTGCAAATGACAGGGTACAGTATAGTACCCGGGGGAACTCTATATGTGATAGGGTTCTTGTGTGACCTTGAGGTTCCCATGAGAACAAACTGGTGTTGGCTGGAAAACAAGGAGGAGAACCAGTGAAGGATATTGCCTGTGAATCTCATTCATGACTCAGTGGTGTGGGATGATCAACTGTGTTAAAGGCAGTTGCACAGTCTAGCAATATCAGGAGGTGGGGTCATCTTCTTCTATGGTCAACAGAGCATTGTCTATGATGGGTAAGGTAACAGTTTCCATGCTTCCATGCTTGACCTGAAGCCAGATTGGTAGTTGTGCAATAGTTGGGCATTGATGTGATCTTGGAGTTGAGAATAGCTAATGATCTTGTCAATGAGTGATAGGTAAGTGATGGGCCCATAGTTAGAGAGGTCATCAGGGTGTAGTGTTGTTTTTTTTTTAGGAGTTTGAAGATTTGGCCAGTCCTGAGAGCTTCTGAGAAGATGCCTAAAGTGAGGGAGGCATTGACAATGGTAAGTAAGGGTAAGAGAACATCCACAGAGAGACCTTTGATAAAGGACAAAGATAAGACCATCTTCATAAGACGTTGGCTCTGAAGGACTTGAGTATGTCAGCCAAATCTGAGTGACATATGGCTTTGAAGGCTGACTGATGCAGGATTGTATGAGACGGGGTGGGTGTGAGGGATGAAGCAGGCACTTTGTTTTGTTGATATGCTGCAAAACTTTCACTGAAGAAGTGGTTGGTAGCATTGCATTTTTCTGAAACGTGAGGAATAGGTGGGCCTTACAGGGGATTGATGCAGTGCTTGATTATCTTAAACAGTGTTTTGCTTCTATTGGTGGCTTCATTGATGGTGTTGGCATAGTACTTTGCTATGGCTGATGTTAAGAGCTCTCTGCATGTTGCACAGTGGGCCATTAGTATCAACAGGTCCTTGGAGTTCTAGTTATCTTCCATATTCTTTCCTGTCAGCAAAAGGATGGCTTATTGTCAGCAAGGCAGTTAGAATACCAGGGTGCTGAAGGCTTTGACATCCACGTACGTATTGTCAGTAGGGCAAGAGCATTCACATGTTGTTCCAAAACATTATTGGAGATGTTTAAAATGGCATTGCCATTGGACTTGTAGTTGCTGCGATGCGAGATGAGTTTGAGCATTAGGATGTCTAAGGAGAAGTGTCTGAAGGTTTGATTGTCTCTTTTGTGTTGACCCTGGTTTGTTGGTAGCATGCTGAACAGTAAGATCAGTAAGATAGGATGGTCAGTTTAGTGGCATGGGTGGTTTCCATTGGATTATTGAAGATGTGAATGACATGCTGTATGACACTGAGAATATCAATGAGGTTGAAGAGAATGTCTCTTGTTGAAAAGAATGTCTCTTGCTTTTGTTTGAATATGCATTTTCTGGGAGGTTGAAGTCCCCCAAGAGGATGGTGTGGGCATGGCAATGAGGTGGTGAGGAGATATAGGAACTCATCAATTAAATCCTTGTTCTGCCTGTGCAGCCTGTAGATGAGATGTAAGATGGTGGTCTGTGTTGCAGAGAAAGGGTAATAGCATGTCACCAGCTCCATGGATTTGGGTGTCACTTCATTGCGTAGTATGCAGGACCGGTGGGAATTATGGACAACATTAAAAATTTCTCCCTTCTTCTTATTTGTGTTGTCCACAGAACGGATGCTGTAGCCAATAGGAAAAAGGATGTCCAGGATATTTGAGAGTGTGTGGTATTTAGTGGGATGTGTATGAGGCTGATTTATGTGTAGTGCAAATGCTATGTGAGTGTCTGGGTTGTCTACATCTGGGTGTGGTTGTGAGTATTGGCAGTATTAGGCTCTGAGGGAGGTACATGTTTACAATCTTACCTTGCAGTTTTCACTGGAATAGGGGTTCTGACCAAGGGCCCTTCACCATCCTAATAGCTGCAATCTGCTGGGGTCACTCGGGTAATAGGATGCCATAAAGAGTTGATTGAAGTAGGTAGAAGGCAGGAACCTGTGCAGAAGGAAGTTAAGAAATCCAGTGACCTAACTATCTCTGCAGATGAATGATGGGAAATACAGTGATGTCACTTCCTGTGCAGATGGATGATGGGAAATTAAACCCTCTTCCCTGGCTTCTTCTTTAAAGACTATGAAAAGACTAAGAACAACTTAAGTACACTTAGTGACAAATAATGAATGAACCCTTTACAGGAGATAGAAACAACATCTGCAACTTGCCTCAATCTGATCGGAGCGCTAGATTTTCAGTCTTTAAGAAAGAGTCAATGTATTTATTTTCATTGGAATATGCTACAATAAGATAGACTCAACTGAGGAGCTATATGTTACAAAACAGCAGACTAAAACATTTCCAGGTAGCAATCTGCAACTATCACAACATATATTATTCAATATATGCTTATAACTGCAGGAACCATTTTTACATATGTTGCTGTGTGTAATTGCCTCTCAAATATGAAAGTGTGTGAACAAAGATTTTTTGAGTCACGTCAGCCTAGCACACTAGGTATTGGTTGGCTCACATATGTTGGGTGCTCGTAAATCAAGAAGTAATTGCCATGCTCCCAGACTTCTTATTGCAACATCAATGTTCATTTTTGAAGTAAATAGTTCTGACATTCTCAGTTTACCATATATATATATATATATATATGAGTGACTATCATGATATGTACCTAAATATATGTATAGCAATTATTCATGGTGTAAGTTTTAATGGACAAATGCAAAACATAAGCCTCAAAAGTGGTACTTAGATGACTACAGCCTTTATATAGCTCTATATAGCAGTTATAAATAAGATAACACTTTCCTTTAATAAGGTAAGGCATCATGTTTTTATGTGTCAAGGAAATGTTTTAGGTCTCAGTGCAGCTTTAAATACTGGAGCACCTGCACATATACTCTCATATGATGTGGTGAATAGCTTTTGTCATTGTTACACTCTTGCAATTGGAAAAGCAATTTAAGCCCTATCTTGTTGAAAGAGTAGTGTCTTCTTGCACAATCGAGACATTTGCATTACCTGCCTCTTGTAAACATATTTGAGTCGTATTCTATGAATCACACCCAATGATAAGTCCTTTGCAGCACTCTGGTTAGGTTTGCGCTAGTAAACTGCCTTTACACACATATATGAATAGCGTACATTGTTGCCTTTGTGTTTAAGGGTGGGTGTTAGAAATGGGGTTTTTGGTTGGCAGTCAGGTTGCCCTCTGTCCAAGCAAGAACCCTCACTCTAGTCAGGGTAAGTCACACACAATCCAAAATCAGCCTGTGCTCACCCTCCGGTAGCTTGGCACGAGCAGTCAGGCTTAACTTAGAAGGCAATGTGTAAAGCATTTGTGCAATAAATCATACAACACCATAGTATAACACCACAAAAATACACCACACAGTGTTTAGAAAAATATAGAATATTTATCTGGGTAATTGTAGGTCAAAACGATCAAAGTTGCAATACGAATTTGTAAAGATATCACTGAAAAGTGATATTAAGTGTCTTTAAGTCTTTAAAAAGCAATAAAGTGTCTTTCAAGCACAGAGTACCTGGTTTCTGGTGGGAAATCTCCTCAGAGGGCCACAGAAGAAGAGATGCGTGGAAAAAGGGGGGTGTGCGTCGATTTCCTCTCAGCACACACAGACTTGTGTCGTTCTTTTCCACGCGGGGAAGTCGGGCGTCGTTTTCCGGCGCGCAGACAGTCTCTTTTTGTGGATCGCGGGGATTACCAGATGTCCCGGGTCTGTGCGTGGATTCTCCTGCTTATTTTCCGGCTGCGCGTCGTTCTGCGGGGCTGCGCGTCGAAGTTTCGATCTCACGGTAGGCGTCGCGTCGATTTCTCCTTGGAAGTCGGGCGGCGTTGTCCTTGCGAGGCCGTGCGTCGAAATTTTGGTCTCACGGCAGGCGTCGCGTCGATTTCTCCTTGGAAGTCGGGCGGCGTTGTCCTTGCGAGGCCGTGCGTCAAAGTTTCGCACTCACGGTAGGCGTCGCGTCGATTTCTCCTGGAAAGTCGGGCGGCTTTGTCCTTGCGAGGTTGTGCGTCGAAGTCTCGATCGTCCCGAGGGCGTTGCGTCGATCAGCGTCGGTGTGCGGCGTTTTTCTTGCCGCGAAACAAGCTGTGCGTCGAAATTTTCAGCGCACGGAGCGTCCAAGTGAAAGGAAGAAGTCTTTTTGGTCCTGAGACTTCAAGGAACAGGAGGCAAGCTCTATCCAAGCCCTTGGAGAGCACTTTCACAGCCAGACAAGAGTTCAGCAAGGCAGCAGGGCAACAGCAAGACAGCAGTCCTTTGTAGAAAGCAGACAGGTGAGTCCTTTGAGCAGCCAGGCAGTTCTTCTTGGCAGGATGTAGTTTCTGGTTCAGGTTTCTTCTCCAGCAAGTGTCTGATGAGGTAGGGCAGAGGCCCTGTTTTATACTAAGTTGTGCCTTTGAAGTGGGGGTGACTTCAAAGAGTCTCTAAGAAATGCACCAAGTTCCCTTTCAGTTCAATCCTGTCTGCCAGAGTCCCAGTAGGGGGTGTGGCAGTCCTTTGTGTGAGGGCAGGCCCTCCACCCTCCCAGCCCAGGAAGACCCATTCAAAATGCAGATGTATGCAAGTGAGGCTGAGTACCCTGTGTTTGGGGTGTGTCTGAGTGAATGCACAAGGAGCTGTCAACTAAACCTAGCCAGACGTGGATTGAAGGGCACAACAAGTTTTTAGTGCAAAGAAATGCTCACTTTCTAAAAGTGGCATTTCTAGAATAGTAATATTAAATCCGACTTCACCAGTCAGCAGGATTTTATATTACCATTCTGGCCATACCAAATATGACCTTCCTGCTCCTTTCAGATCAGCAGCTGCCACTTCAACAGTGTATGAGGGCAGCCCCAATGTTAGCCTATGAAGGGAGCAGGCCTCACAGTAGTGTAAAAACGAATTTAGGAGTTTTACACTACCAGGACATATAACTACACAGGTACATGTCCTGCCTTTTACCTACACAGCACCCTTCTCTAGGGGTTACCTAGGGCACACATTAGGGATGACTTATATGTAGAAAAAGGGGAGTTCTAGGCTTGGCAAGTACTTTTAAATGCCAAGTCGAAGTGGCAGTGAAACTGCACACACAGGCCTGGCAATGGCAGGACTGAGACATGGTTAAGGGGCTACTGAGGTGGGTGGCACAACCAGTGCTGCAGGCCCACTAGTAGCATTTAATCTACATGCCCTAGGCACATGTAGTGCACTCTAATAGGGACTTACAGGTAAATTAAATAGTCAATCATGGATAAACCAATCAATAGTACAATTTACACAGAGAGCATATGCACTTTAGCACTGGTTAGCAGTGGTAAAGTGCTCAGAGGTCAAAAGCCAACAACAACAGGTCAGAAAAAATAGGAGGAAGGAGGCAAAAAGTTTGGGGATGTCCCTGTCAAAAAGCCAGGTCCAACATGACCCCCCACCAGCCTAAAGCCAGGGGAGAACAATCACTATCCTGATGTACTTCCCTGTTTGAGGCGACAGAACAAGGACCCAGGCCCACAACAGCAGGGGCATGCTCCAGTTCTTCGCCTTCCTGACTCCAATGGGATCCCTCTGTCCATACTCTCAGGGCCCACTAAGCCCATCCATGGGGAACCTTTCTCCTTTCCTGCGGATCCCATCTGTGCAGCACCTAACCTTACATTGCTCACAGATGTATCCCAGGAGCAGGATAGTACCACCAGGACCAACACAGTGGTGTTGCCCATTCTATCCCCGGGGTGGGACACTTGTCCCCTCCCCAGGGATAACTCTGTCCACCCGGACAGCAAGCCACTGTGGTTATTGACAGTTGTCAGGGATGAGAGCCAGGCCCCAGGCCTCTCAAAGCTCTCCCACCACTGTGGCTGTGGAGAGTGGGGGGCGGTAGCCCCAGGTGCTGGGCACCCTTTAACTCTCCCTTCCACCAGGTCAGGGATGACAGCCTGAACCTGGTCCTCCCCTCTGGGGCTCTGTACCCTCCCTCCTGGAGCGGTACCCCCAGAGTCCACCATGGTCAGGGTGCTTATAGAAGTCGCCCTGTACCATTCCTCCACCAGTGCAGGGCTGTTAACCTGCAACTGGCCCTCCAACCTGGGGTCTGTACCTTCAGGTTGGACTAGGGCCCGGGGTGAGGCTTCCCTCCCCCTGCCCTCTCTTCTGGGGTCCAGCACTCTCCAACTAGGAGTGGCCTCCTCAGAAGACAATAGGGTAGGGGCACTGTTATCAGTAGCCCCTCTCTCCAGGTCCGGGGGGACACCCTGAACCTGGTCTTCCAGCCCAGGGTCTGTACCCTCAGACTGGATCACTGCCTGGCAAACCAGGACTTTCTGGGAGGCACACCTACCCCCCACCAGGTCAGAGTTTAACCTCTGCACCTGACCATTCAACTCAGAGTCGCCACCCTGAAGTTGAACAATTGCCTGGCACGCCAGGACTTCCTGGAGGGCACACTGACCCTCCACCAGGTCAGAGTTTAACCTCTGAACTGGGCCATTCAACTCAGAGTCACCACCCTGAAGTTGAACAATTGCCTGGCGCACCAGGGCTTTCTGGGAGGCACACCTACCTCCCACCAGGTCAGAGTTTAACCTCTGAGCCTGGTTCTCCAACCCAGGGTCACCACCCTGAGGTTGGGCAATTGCCTGGCACGCCAGGACTTTCTGGGGGGCACACCTACCCCCCACCAGGTCAGAGTTTAACCTCTGAACCTGGTCATCCAACCCAGAGTCAACACCCTGAGGTTGGACAATTGCCTGGCACAGCAGGGCTTCTTGGGAGGCACACCTACCCCCCACCAGGTCAGAGTTTAACCTCTGAACCTGGGTATCCAACCCAGAGTCACCACCCTGAGGTTGAACAATTGCCTGGCACGCCAGGACTTTCTGGGGGGCACACCTACCCCCCACCAGGTCAGAGTTTAACCTCTGAACCTGGATATCCAACCCAGAGTCACCACCCTGAGGTTGAACCATTGCCTGGCAGGCCAGGACTTTCAGGGAGGCACACCTACCTCCCACCAGGTCAGAGTTTAACCTCTGAGCCTGGTTCTCCAACCCAGGGTCACCACCCTGAGGTTGAACCATTGCCTGGTATACCAGGACTTTCTGGGGGGCAAACCTACCCCCCACCAGGTCAGAGTTTGACCTCTGAACCGGGTTAGCCAACCCAGAGTCACCACCCTGAGGTTGGGCAATTGCCTGGCATCCCAGGACTTTCTGGGAGGCACACCTACCTCCCACCAGGTCAGAGTTTAACCTCTGAACCTGGCCATCCAACCCAGAGTCGACACCCTGAGGTTGGACAACTGCCTGGCACGCCAGGACTTTCTGGGGGGCACACCTACCCCCCACCAGGTCAGAGTTTGACCTCTTCACCTGGTAAGCCAACCCAGAGTCACCACCCTGAGGTTGAGCCATTGCCTGGCATTCCAGGACTTTCTGGGGGGCACATCTACCCCCCACCAGGTCAAAGTTTAACCTCTGAACCCGGTTATCCAACCCAGAGTCACCACCCTGAGGTTGAATCTTTGCCTGGCATGCAAGGACTTCCTGGGGGGCCCTCTCACCCCCCACAAGGGACACACCGTCCCCAAGGGCCACACAAGAGTCTGGTTGGCGCAGGTCTCCCGACCTCTGCCCATCCGGCAGAGTCTGGGTTTCCCCCAAACCAGAAACGGTCTCACCTGGGTCATTCCTGGGGGGCTCTGCTCTCAGAGCTGACCCCTGACTTTCAAGATCCTCCACTGGGGTCTGCCACCCCCTCTCAACCCTATGTCTGGACTTCTGCACCCCCTCACTAGGAGTGGTACTGCCAGACACCAGAACTGTTGGGATGCTGTCTACAGTCATCCCCCCAAGTTCTTCTGACACTGCGGGGCTTCCCTCAAAAGGTGGCCCTACGGTACAGGTTAGGCTCTGAGACCTACCTGGGACACTACAATCCTCTCCCACCACACTTGGTCGGGAACCACCTAGACCACTCCCTTCAGGAGCACCCCCAAATGCCTCTTCAGACTCTCTGGTACTCACCCAAAAGTCTGCCTCCACTGTAAGTTCCCTTGGGTCAGAGAACTCACACTCCACCTGGTGTTGGCGTAGCTCTGGAAAATAAGGACTAGACATATGCTCTCCAGCAATTACCTCACTCTGCCCTTCACATGTATTAACCACAGTACCCTTCACCCAACCACCCAGTAACTCAGCCTTGGAAAAGCACTCTATGTCACCCTCTTGAGACTGGTGAGACAGTATCTGCCTGTCCCTGACACTCAACCCATACTCTTCTGGGATGTCTCTACACTCTATATCCAGGACGTCCACCAGGGGGGAACCCTTTTCTCTGTCACTCTCTGCTAGAGTCAGTAAAGTGTCCCTCCCCCCAGTAGGAATATGACTCCCTGTGCCAGTTCCCCAATCCTTCTCAGGGACCCTGTGCATAACGGGAACTACCTCATACCCTTGAACTACCTGGGGTGTGTCAACTCCCTTCTTCAAGTTGGGCACCACATCTCTGGGCTTGTGCCCTTCTTCAGCAGTACTAGATGCAAGATTTTTGCTGCCACCATCTGAACTGGACTCAGCCCTTCCGGCCTCCAGTTTCAGCTCTTTACCGCTCAGCTCTTGAGCTGCAATCTTTTCTTCTTCCAGGGCTAAAAGTCTTTTTGCCTCAACCTCTGCAAGATACTCCTCTAATTGTTGCTCCTGTCGCCTTTGACTTCGGAGCCATTCATCTATTTCTGGGTCACTGTCCAACTCTGAGTAGCCCTCCTCCTCATCTGAGTAGTCTTCCTCCTCATCTGAGGGGTACTTAGTCATTTGGTTTCTTGCTGCCTCTCTCTCTGCCCATCTTTCCTCCCCCCAGACTATGTAGTGATGGAGCATCTCCGCTTTAGTAGATCTCCTTGCTACAGGAAGGCCCCATTGTCTGCAAAGCTTCCTTAGGTCAGCCTTAGTGAGGTGGTCAGTACGAACAAAGCATGAGTTGGTAAGCAATCCCATTCTGATAAGATCTTACTAGCAAAAACCAAAATCCAAAGTCCAAAATATCAATAGTATATCCAGGAGGACATCAGAGAACCAAAGCCAAAAAAGATGAAAAATCAAGTTGACCTTCAACTGTGGGTAGGTAGTGAAATACTTAGCTACTGTATGTCACTGCACAAACACAAGTCCTATCCTCACCGCTGATCACCAATGTTAGAAATGGGGTTTTTGGTTGGCAGTCAGGTTGCCCTCTGTCCAAGCAAGAACCCTCACTCTAGTCAGGGTAAGTCACACACAATCCAAAATCAGCCTGTGCTCACCCTCCGGTAGCTTGGCACGAGCAGTCAGGCTTAACTTAGAAGGCAATGTGTAAAGCATTTGTGCAATAAATCATACAACACCATAGTATAACACCACAAAAATACACCACACAGTGTTTAGAAAAATATAGAATATTTATCTGGGTAATTGTAGGTCAAAACGATCAAAGTTGCAATACGAATTTGTAAAGATATCACTGAAAAGTGATATTAAGTGTCTTTAAGTCTTTAAAAAGCAATAAAGTGTCTTTCAAGCACAGAGTACCTGGTTTCTGGTGGGAAATCTCCTCAGAGGGCCACAGAAGAAGAGATGCGTGGAAAAAGGGGTGTGTGCGTCGATTTCCTCTCAGCACACACAGACTTGTGTCGTTCTTTTCCACGCGGGGAAGTCGGGCGTCGTTTTCCGGCGCGCAGACAGTCTCTTTTGGTGGATCGCGGGGATTACCAGATGTCCCGGGTCTGTGCGGGGATTCTCCTGCTTATTTTCCGGCTGCGCGTCGTTCTGCGGGGCTGCGCGTCGAAGTTTCGATCTCACGGTAGGCGTCGCGTCGATTTCTCCTTGGAAGTCGGGCGGCGTTGTCCTTGCGAGGCCGTGCGTCGAAATTTTGGTCTCACGGCAGGCGTCGCGTCGATTTCTCCTTGGAAGTCGGGCGGCGTTGTCCTTGCGAGGCCGTGCGTCAAAGTTTCGCACTCACGGTAGGCGTCGCGTCGATTTCTCCTGGAAAGTCGGGCGGCTTTGTCCTTGCGAGGTTGTGCGTCGAAGTCTCGATCGTCCCGAGGGCGTCGCGTCGATCCGCGTCGGTGTGCGGCGTTTTTCTTGCCGCGAAACAAGCTGTGCGTCGAAATTTTCAGCGCACGGAGCGTCCAAGTGAAAGGAAGAAGTCTTTTTGGTCCTGAGAGTTCAAGGAACAGGATGCAAGCTCTATCCAAGCCCTTGGAGAGCACTTTCACAGCCAGACAAGAGTTCAGCAAGGCAGCAGGGCAACAGCAAGACAGCAGTCCTTTGTAGAAAGCAGACAGGTGAGTCCTTTGAGCAGCCAGGCAGTTCTTCTTGGCAGGATGTAGTTTCTGGTTCAGGTTTCTTCTCCAGCAAGTGTCTGATGAGGTAGGGCAGAGGCCCTGTTTTATACTAAGTTGTGCCTTTGAAGTGGGGGTGACTTCAAAGAGTCTCTAAGAAATGCACCAAGTTCCCTTTCAGTTCAATCCTGTCTGCCAGAGTCCCAGTAGGGGGTGTGGCAGTCCTTTGTGTGAGGGCAGGCCCTCCACCCTCCCAGCCCAGGAAGACCCATTCAAAATGCAGATGTATGCAAGTGAGGCTGAGTACCCTGTGTTTGGGGTGTGTCTGAGTGAATGCACAAGGAGCTGTCAACTAAACCTAGCCAGACGTGGATTGAAGGGCACAACAAGTTTTTAGTGCAAAGAAATGCTCACTTTCTAAAAGTGGCATTTCTAGAATAGTAATATTAAATCCGACTTCACCAGTCAGCAGGATTTTATATTACCATTCTGGCCATACCAAATATGACCTTCCTGCTCCTTTCAGATCAGCAGCTGCCACTTCAACAGTGTATGAGGGCAGCCCCAATGTTAGCCTATGAAGGGAGCAGGCCTCACAGTAGTGTAAAAACAAATTTAGGAGTTTTACACTACCAGGACATATAACTACACAGGTACATGTCCTGCCTTTTACCTACACAGCACCCTGCTCTAGGGGTTACCTAGGGCACACATTAGGGATGACTTATATGTAGAAAAAGGGGAGTTCTAGGCTTGGCAAGTACTTTTAAATGCCAAGTCGAAGTGGCAGTGAAACTGCACACACAGGCCTGGCAATGGCAGGCCTGAGACATGGTTAAGGGGCTACTGAGGTGGGTGGCACAACCAGTGCTGCAGGCCCACTAGTAGCATTTAATCTACATGCCCTAGGCACATGTAGTGCACTCTAATAGGGACTTACAGGTAAATTAAATAGTCAATCATGGATAAACCAATCAATAGTACAATTTACACAGAGAGCATATGCACTTTAGCACTGGTTAGCAGTGGTAAAGTGCTCAGAGGTCAAAAGCCAACAACAACAGGTCAGAAAAAATAGGAGGAAGGAGGCAAAAAGTTTGGGGATGTCCCTGTCAAAAAGCCAGGTCCAACAGTGGGGAATAGCATTTGAAACCTGGGATATTAGAAATGTTTCTTCTTCATTGAAGTTTAGTATTTGTGCAGAGGTTCTAGATACCTTTCAGTTATTACTTGTAGTAAAAGTATGTTAAATAAAATAAAATATGATCCTTATCAAATTTACTTGGGAAAACATTTGTGCAACCTGGCACACATCTAGGGCCAGATGTATCAAATATTTTTTGCGATCAGCCGTTTGCAATCGCAAAAATGCATTTTGGTATGTAACAAGTCCAATTTGCAATTCAGTAACTTGGTACGGAATCGTAAATTGGATTGGCAACTAGATACCAATTCGGTATTAAAAAAGGGGCGTGTCAAGGGCGTCCCTTCCTAATTCTGAATCGCAGAGTTATGTACGATTGTTTTGTGACGTGAATGTGGTCACAAAACAATCACAGTTACCACCAATTACAAATTGGTGGTAACCCATTAGCAAAGAGAAAGCGGTCACCCAGGAACCCCTTCCTCTTTGTGAATGCATGCAAAAACGTTTTTTAAGAGCCGGCAGTGGTCCCACGGACCACTGCCGCCTCTTAAAAAATGAAAAGAAAACTTTTCATTTTTCATTTTTAAAAGCATCCCATTTTCCGTTCAGGAATTCGGGCTGCATTTAAAAAAAAAAAAGATTGCTTTATTGAAAAGCAATCACAGACATGGTGGTCTGCTAAGCCCAGAAAGCCACCATCCCTGTGATTGTAGCCATTTGCAATGGCTCGCAAATTGCAACCTATCACATGAATATTAGTGAGGTAGGTCCATTTGCAAGCCTTTACAAATCGCAGTATGAAACTCCTGGAGTCACTAAAAATCGCAATTAGGTAATCGCTGTTGTGAAGAATGATACATCTGGCCCCTGGTGAATAAATGAATGAAAGAATGAACAAAGTTTGTAAAGCACAAGCAGTGACTTTCATGTGCTATGCTGGCACTGAAGTGGGTACTCAGTTTACAAGCTTACTTAGTGAGAAGCAGATGTTGGAATGTGGGTCATTAGTGTGTGGCCTGCACAATTAATGGGTCCACACATGACCACCACTGGGAACCAAACACACCATTGTAGCACTTAACTCTCATAGGGTAGTGCTGTAGAGCAGTCCAAAGCTTACTCATGGGAGGTGGTGTGGGCTAGTAATCCCCATTCACGAGCACACAAGAATGACACTCAATAAATGATTGCCCAGTCTGCGCTTTTTCTTTTGATAAAGTAAAAGTACATTTATTACACACACACACTACTCAATACTATGCAACAGTTTATAAATATACACAAGTTGATGGAATTGCTCTTGGATGACGTGTAATCTCTCATGTCTCCCCGAGAGAAAATATAATCCAACAATCCACATGGGAAAACAATCCTTGGTATCCCAATGCAACATTTGACTATAATGTAGAGTGAGAGCCCCAAAATCTGACAAATAAGTACATCTACTGTGAGAGAAAGAGGTTAACAGTATCATTACAGACATCAGCATTAACAAAGAACATATAGAGAAATGTTTACACACTTAAAAGATTAAGATTACTTTTGGGTTACTTTGATTGCTCCTTGATTATTCCTGATTAACCTGGTGTGATACTATCATACACCCTCTAGAGAGTGCAGTCCCACAAGCAAAGAACAAAAGTATTAAGAAGCTTGTGCTTTGCAGTATGTTGTAACCCTTGAGGGGTTATGATTCCCTTGTCCCACCCAGCCTAGGGTGGGGACATGACGGTTGCCTTGGTTGAACGCTGAACTGATCCTGCAGCTCCCCCTGGCAATGGGCACTTGTTTTGTGGTGACTTCATCTTCCTGGGGCCACCACGAGCTGAGCACACAGCTCAGACAGACTTGAGCCCTGCAAGGCCTTATGGGACTTATGCATATTGCATGAGCTGCTCTACCGCTGTGCTTGGGAGAACCGTTTTGAGTTTCATCAGTGTTTTTTGTTTTTTGTGGCCTTGCTCTGTGTTTCCTGGTGTCCTGGGTGGTGGGCAGTGCGGGAAGCGCACCCCACGCCAGCTCTCATGGTTGGGGGTGTCCAGTCCAACCTGGACACCCCTATCAGGTGAGTGATGTTGGGGAGCAGCTCAGGTAGCCCACCCCTGGCCACTCCCGCCGGTTCCCTGCACAGCCAGCACCTCCAGGTGCTGCCGCCCAAGCCGGCCCTTCTCCTGGTGTCTGTCCGCTCCTGTGGGCAGACTCATGCTGCTGATGCGGCCGTTGGGGCCACCCGGGGGAGTGCGACAGCACAGCAACCTTCTCTCCTGCGTCATCGGGCCCTGGGATTGGGTCCGAGGCCCCTTCTCATAATTCTGGGGAACGCAAAGGCACTGCCCGCCTTTGGCCTCTTCACGGGCCTGGGATGGGGTCCGGAGCACTTATGGCCACTTTTTACGGGGTGCGACTGCGCCCCCTGACTTTCTCTTCCTGGTGGGGCCCCAGGATGGGATCCGGGGCCCCAGCTCCATCAGCCAGAGGCCATCTTTGCAGGTGAATGAATGGTGCCCCCCAACTATTCTTCTTGCCGGGGTCCAAGGATGGGGTCTGGGGTCCCCTTCCGCCATTGTCGCGGGGAACGCAACAGCGCTCCCCACCTTTCTTTCACCGTGGGGCCCCAGGATGGGGTCTGGGGCCCTCCTATATCCTCCTCATGGGGTCGCAACAGCAGCCCCGGGCTTTACTTTGTTTTGGAGGCATCCCCAGGGCCCGGGCCCATCCCAGGAGCATCGACCACAGCAGCGGCAGAGCCCCACTCACTTCGCCGCTTGCTCCAAAAGAGGTCAAAGATCACTGACCTTTTCCTTGGGATATCTCTGGCCCCTGAGGGCTGATTTTGATTATTTGAATGTCGTTTCGTTCCTGCCGACGAGCCCTTGCCACCAGGAGCACTCTCCTTAGGCCCCCTGGCCCAGAAGGGTCCCAGATTATAAGGAGCCGGTACCACTGACTCCCTACGCCAGTCTTCCTACTGGAGCTCCTCCTTTTCTTCTGGGCAGTGCACTCCCCTTACACTAGTCCAGCCTTTCCCCCAACTAGTCCTCAGGGGAGTAAGGAGGTCAGCTTACCTGGACCTGGCCTGCACCTCACTGGGTGTCCAGCAGTGAAGCACAGCCAAGAGAGAGATCCTCTCTCTCTAGTCCCTGCACAGGACCTTTTAAGTGGGGGCGGTATTATCGAGCAGGCCTGCACCGCTGGCCAATCCAGATGTGTCCCATCACTTCCTTGCCCCTGTCCCCTCCTTCCTGCACAGTCTTCTGGGATAGCTAAAATGGCGTCATCCAGGAGCTAGGGCCACATGTGTTCTGAAACTCAGCCCCTCCTTCCTAACATTCTTTTCAGGGCTTCTCTGCCCATTTTGTGGCAGGGGCTGACAACGGCTGATTGATGCGAGGGATTAAAAGAAATTATGAGGTTTTGAGTATGTAACCTATTAACTAGTAAGGACCTTAGGCTGATAGTTGTCATTGTGGGCACCCATACCCAAGCCTTTCATATTTAATCTTCCGCCAAAAACATGGAAGTCAAGAACATTATGCTCCCTGTGCACGCAGCTTGACAAAAAAGTCTGTGCAACAGAAACAAGCATTTGCAATGCAATAGGTCTTGCATATTTCAAACAAGATAATTGTCATCTTTTGACAACAGCGCCCACAAACAAAAACAAAACAAAAAAAAGAGTGGAAACTGAGAAAAGACGAAATAATAAAATAAAATAAAGTTAGCTTTGAAAGATAAAACTTTGCAATTGTGTTTGTCCTGCTGGGCACGTTTTTGCCAGTCACAAGACTTCTGTTTGCGGGGCACTGGAAGTTGGAACAAAATAGTACCTCGATCAAGTTGAAATCAATTAGTGCTTGATCCCTTCTCCACACAGAAGAACGAAAATGATGCCAGACATGCCTTGACGAATTACGACCACGTAAACCAACAAATGGTGAGCGACAGGCGGGCTCCAAGCCCTTTACTGAACATAACAATGTCTTGCATGGGAGATGCATGCACAAGCACGTGCACTCGCAGGCTTCACTCTAACAATGAGAGATATTGTCTGAATCACCCTCGACATCCGTCCTTTTAAGGGGATCTGGGGTGGCTTTACTAGGGGGCACATCACACCATAAAAATGTTTAAATGATGGTTCCTGGTGAAAAGGTGTTATAGAAACCTATTGGCGGAATACCTGCTGCTGAAAGATAGGAAAGCAAGCATAATGAAATGGTAGCACGGCCTTCAAAGACGCAAGGTAGCAGTGCGCCAGCAGTTTTGGTAGCAGGCCACCCTACTAACAATACTAGGAGTGAGGAAACAACAGATGCTCTGCACTAGACTGATAATTTTGACTTATTTAGAGTCAGGTATTTTTATTCCTCAGTAATCCCTTTTCCTTCTAGCTGGTGATGGGGGAATTCACTTCAACCGTAACCCCGGGCTCAGATTGATTGCTGCCAGAAGGAAAGGCCATTTCCAGGGAGAGAAGCAGTTATGTTTTGTTCTTAGCCTCTTGAAATCGAAAGCAGCTGGGATACAGATTACGTTTGGGCTTCAGCCTCATTTCTCAATTGTTTTCATTCTGACACTTCAAACTGAAACAAACCCTTTGAGGCATGTGATGTGGAATGAAATTCGGCAACCCTGCCTTTGAGCAATGCGCTGTGTATTGAAGCAGATGTCCCTTTGCACTGAGCAGCTTGATTGGCATCAAAGCGGCTAATGACGGACACGCCAATGGAAACAGAGCTTCACTACCTGAATGTGTTACCACCAATGTTAACTTTTCACAATGCGATGTATGTGGATAATGTGTTAGGCTATTTTAGACATCTTTCTGAATGAAGCTATGGGGCCAGGCTTTCTCTTTGACAGTGTCCTATCGGGTAGCTGACTATTTTAAAAAACACTATGAGCTTAACTTTATAAATAAACTTAGTAGTAGTCAAGGACAGAAAAAGACCAATTATTTGGAGAGGTTTTTTATAGTTCGAATTAAAAAGAAAAATAATTGTGCTTCATAAAGCTGATTATGACAGCAGCGTGACTATCAATGGTGCAGCAGGAGCAATTGCTCAGAAACCTGCAAGTGTGTGGGACCCACAGCAACTGAATTATATTTCTCTTTTACTAACCAACCACCAACTTAAAAATATGAGCAGTAAAAAATTGTGCCAGGGGCTCAGAATCGAAGAGCAAATAACTATACTGATATTTGGATGTTAGAGTCCCAACTTTCCCTAAGGAGACATCATTATTATTTTTTATTTCCTTCTGGCTTTGTGATGCGTGAGAACACATGCGGCCTCGGACCAATAGAGAAGCAAATTTGGCAGTAGAGGATTCTACTGCCAGTAGAGTCCTTTCCTGGCAAGACAGTTCCCCTCAAAATGTAGGCGGGCCGAGCAAGCATTACCGTTTAGTCTGATCAGTGAACGATTCTGCTCCTGCCCCGCTGCTTAGGGGCTTGCTCAGTAACAACACGTAGAAGAGGCTAAGCTTCTGGACTGAAGAAGGTAAAAGGAGAGGGTAAAATATAAGAACAGACAGGACAAGTGCCTGGAATGGAAGGGAGTTAATTTGAAAATGAATTCCCTGAAACTGTAGTTTGGGATTCTTAAAACACTTTACTCCTCTATTAATATTTCTTGTGACTTGGTTTTTTTGTTGTCTCTAATCTCTTTTTATCCTTGATCCCAACAACTTAATGCTTCCCAATAAATGCTATCTTTTTTAAAGTATTTATAATGAACACACTGCAAACTTTATTGTATATAGGCACTCTTAGTTGTCGCAGACTATGTAGTTGAGGCCCAGGGAAAATGTGAATTGGCCAGTAGCATGTAATTTTAATAAATTGGGAGGGTGTCCAAAACGTGACATGAAAGTCTACATTAAAGTATGTTATGATACAAAAATAATTATACATAACCTTGTATAATGGTCCTGTTGTTTACGGCGACATGATAAACGATAAGAACGAAGTTTAAGAGGGTGGTTAACCTCACTAGAACTCCAAAATGGCATAAGAAGGACTATTGCACATTGTTACATGCTGTATTACCTGAAAAAATATTTGGTGGCTAATCGAGTAGAACATTTTATCTGGTTGTCTGCTACTACTCGGGACTGTTTTGGAATTCACTAAAAGAAGATTAGAATGAATGGACGGCTAAAATTCAATGTCAAATGCAGGGGCGTAGCTTTGGGGTGGGGGGTTGCGGTGTTACAACCTCCACAAGAAATTAATTTTTCTGATAAGTAGTTGGGTACAGCTACTTTCAGTCGGGTATGGTGAAGTGTCTGTGGGATTTCATTATTCATTTTTACATACAAACTGATAAAAACGTACTAATCTGAAGCGCACCCCCTTTCAAATTTACTGACTGCGCCCGGGTAAAATGTAAGGCCTATCCTTCTCGTTTCGTGATTTTTTTTAAAGCTGTATTAAAACAAATCATTTACATGGTCGGGGGCAAAAAAATCATTGACTGTAAACCCCACGTCCTAGAAGCATATTAAGTCTTCCTTATATCGTTACTCTGAGAAAGATTTGCTGCTGGGACATTGCTCGGTAATCTCGTGGGATTTTTTGCTGCTGTGAATTATAATAAATAGTAGTTAAAAATTACTGTGCTTCATTTTTTTGTGCAGAAATCAAGCTTCCCTGCGCCTTATGAGTAAGGTGTGTTTTAAGTGTGAATTGCTCAAGTGATAGGGCAGATGTTCCAGGTTGTGTCTTTATGGATGTTGAAAGTGCGACATTTATTAGCATTACATCATGCCTCTTGCCTATGGCTGGACAAATGTATAACTGTTTTTACTCAATTAGCATCACAGCATGTCTCCTGCCTGGGCAAATTTATAACTGGTTATACTCAGCATTAAGAACAGAAGATGAGGTGGGTGGATAGAGTGCAATTGAGAGTGCTGTAGTTTAAGACGAGTAGGCAGGGTAATGGAGGTCCCCTAGAAACACAGCAGGAGTGTTCGTTGGATATCCTCACTCGGTGAGTGGGATTTTTTTCGGGTCCATTGTTTGCATGCCAGATATTGGGTTTCCTTTGTCAGTCCTCACAGTATGTCCATAAAACCTGTTTTTACTCAGGCAGTACTGCCCAAATTCTATGAACCAACATTCAAATTGCCAACCTCACGTTTCCAGACATATAACTCTATAATACACATCATCCAAATTACTTCCCTTAACACACATCTCTCCATCTACCCTACATGCATGAGTTTGCTGACTACTAGTCTCCCACAACAAGTGGCACATCTTTATATGTTATCACATTAAAGAACTGTGTTACATCCACTCTCCCGTCTGACTCATCACCCTAATATCCACAGGAGGAAAACCAGTTAAACTATTCTCTTTTTTAAATAAAATCTAGTGGAATTTGTATTGTGTTGTCTTTTCGACTTTTTTGGTAGTTATAAATGCTTTACACATTTTCTTAGGTGTCTGTGTTCTGTGCCATAGCTCACAGGGGTTGGGATTAGGTTTAAATTACTGAAACTTTTATTGGGCCAAACAGGAAAAGTGATGTTATTACTGGTGGTGGATCATGATCTAACCCATCTATTAATACTTTTTCTCACATTGGTGGCAGCTCTGGGATTCAAACCTCCCCTCCACCGAGACTGGAGTCTTGAACAGTGACCCCGGTTCTCAGAAGCAATAGGAGGGTATAAGGTGTGGGAAACTAGCCTTAGAACTTCCCATGGCACAAAAAGAATCTGACCCACAGATGGAGGATCAAGAGCCTAAAGGGAAAGAAGAGCCTATCCTGAGAGAGCTTTTAGAACTCTCAGTGTTGCATGGGGCAGGAGGACTGTCGAGGGAGTACTTCTGCCATGCTCAGAAAGTGTGCCTGACCCTTGATGACCTTTGACACCAGGTTGAAATCCAGGTGCTCACAGGATCTACTTGAAAGAGGATGTCTTGTACACCAATGCTAGGGATAAACAAATCTGGAGCAGCCGGGAGATTGATGGTCCCCCAGCAGCATTGGGTATTCCTCTTAAACATGTCCGATGATATACCCTTGGCTAGGTAACTGAGGCAGACCAAAACCTGGGATAGGTTGGTCAACCACTTTTACTGGCCCTAGATGTCTGAAATGGTGAAGGAGATCTGTGGCTCCTGCACCACCTGTCAAGTGAGTGCCATGACAGGAAGACAACACGAGGCTCCTCTGATTCCACTGTCTGTGATGGGGATGATTTTTGATAGGATGGGGATTAACATATTCAGGCCCTTACATCCTACAGCAGCTTTAGGGAACAGGTTAATCTTGGTGGTAGTCGACTATTCCACTAGGTGTCCTAAAGCCAAACCTCTGAAAACGGTTACTGCATGTGTGGTATAGAGGGCCCTGCTTAGTGTTTTCGCCAGAGCGGGGTTTCCTATGGAGGTAATCTCTGATAGGGGGACAACTTTATGTCCATGTAATTGAAGGGTATCTGGGATGAGTTTCGTGTGACTTACTCTAGTCAGCCCAACCCATCAGGTTTGTGGAGAAATTCAACAGGACTCTAAAAGGTATGATTAAGGGGTTGTCTGAGAAACTCAATGGACAGTGGGATGTCCTACTCCTATCCCTTTTATTTACCTACAGGCAGACAACACAAAGGGAGTGGGCTTCTTTCCCTTTGAGGTTTTGTATGAGCAGCCTGCCAAATGTCTGAGAAGGGTGAGAGAAACCTCTCAAAGAACCCAAACAGGATATTGTGGAGTATGTGCTGAAGTTTTGTTCACACACGGCTGAGTACATGAAGAGGGCTCGCAAAAACCTGGAGGCCAGTGTAAAGTATCCAAGAACAAACTGGTGATAAAATTGTAGGTATTTATTGAGTAACAGCACAGTTCTCCTCTCTCCTTGCCTCCTTCCAGATCAATGCCATCACTGCCCTCTACATTCCACATTCCATCCCCAGATTCCATAAAGAAAACCTACTCAAGCTATGACAACTATATACAACACATTTTACCCCTTTAAAGAACATCAAGATAAAACAATACAATTAAACTGTACCATATTTACATAAAAAAAAATAAAAAAAATGATGAGGTTCCCCAGAATTATACTAAATCTACTAGTTTGGAAGACACATATCTTGTTGGAGCATCAGATTTGAATCTTGATGCTATAGAACCCTCTTCTATAATCACATCATTACTGCACCCGGTGGCATCATGAACGTCTTCCTCTCGCAATGGATTCACCTCCTCCACAACATCACCCCGATTACTACCCAGTTCCACATCCTCAAAAACTGGCATCATCTTATCTCTCTTTTTCACCTTAAACAAAGAAACCTGCAGACATCACACAGTGTGCACTTTCTTGCCCAGCCTTACACTTTTCTAGCCTTTTCACACTCCAAACTTTCCCATCTTGTGTAACCACACTCTTATTAAACACTTTTACCACCTTCATTGCTTTTCCAAACTTAGACATACCTTTCTTCACCAACCCTGGTTTGCGTACTCTGACCCAATCTCCTACTGTAAACAATAGTTCCTTCACTTCCCATTTGTTGTCATACACCTCTATATACTTCTCCTGCTTCGCTCTCACCTTATCCTCAATTCCCTCCATACACACTCTCTCCAACTCTTTCCCTTGTTTCTTCTTAAACCACCATGGACAGAGTTTAGAAACAGAATGTCTTGCTCTTAGTAATCTAAAAGGCCTCACTTCCGTAGTACTCTGAGGAGTAATACGGTAATACCCCAGTTTTTCTCTCACCTTTTCCTTCCACTGTCCTCCAAAACTCCGTGCCCAGCCAATACTTTCCTTCACAACTCGGGTGAATCTCTCAACTTGTCAATTCTCTTGAGATTCGTATAAAGAAGAGATAACATGCTTAATATTGCTATATCTGAAAAATCCAAATGCTGAATCGAAGATTCTGCCATGGAGACTCTGGCTATGGCACAGGACGCAAAGGGCCAGCACCGTCCTCAGCATTTTCTCCACATTAACACACACACAGCATTCCCTCACAACTCTTTCCGCCATTTTATCCAGACCTGGTCACCAAAAATACGTCCGTATCAGCCTTTTCATCGAGGACATACCAGGATGACATTCAGCGCAAGTTTCAAAATAAAATAATATCTTCCATACCTTTAGGTGGAACACACTTTTCCCTCATGAAAACTAGTGCATTTTCAACCTCCAATTCATCTCTTACTTTATAGAAAGGTGCCATTTCTTCCAAAAGCTTACCTTTCCCGGGCCAGACACACCTCACATACTCCCTAACTTTTTGTAATATCAAATCTTCGTGATCACATTCCAGCCACTTCTTTTCTTATATAGTACTGAACTCTCCAGACATATATTCGGACACAACCATACCACATCCAATCCCAGACTACTACCACACGCACCCACATCCATAGTGCCAATTTGAGGAAGACGTGATGAGCAATCAGCTACAGCATTATTCCTCCCAGGTACATATTCAACCTCGAAAGAATACTCTTGCAATCTGGAAACCAACCTCGCAATACGAGCAGTAGCATTCCACCGTCCTTCAGGCGAAGGAATACCAACCAAAGGCTTGTGATCTGTCTGAAGCACAAAACGTGAGCCCCAGATGTAATTCCTGAAATGTTGAATCACCCAGATACATGCCAACAATTTCTTCTCTATAACAGCATACCTCCTTTCAGGATCAGATAAAGTACGGGAAGCAAACGTAATATTCCAAACATCCTTACCACACCTCTGAGACAACACTCCTCCTATACCATACATACTTGCATCAACCATCACAATACACTGCGCTTTAACACTAAGGCCCTCATTATGACCCTGATGAATGGGGGAAAAGTGGCGGTAATATGTTACCGCCATGGTCATCCGCCACTTCTCCACTCCGACCGCCAGGGCAGTGCCAACCGCTGGGCTGGAGACTTCGGTCTCCAGCCCGGTGGCCGTCCACAAGACTGCCGGCGGTATCACGACCCTGCTTACCGCCATGGATTTCGGGTGGTTTGGAACCGCCATGAAATCCATGGCGGTAGGCACTATCAGTGCCAGGGAATTCCTTCCCTGGCACTGATAGGGGTCTCCCCCACCCCCATCCTGAGTCCTCCCCCCACACCTCCATCCCCCTGCCACCCCCCAAAGGTGGCAGGACCACCCTCCCCACCCCTACCCCCAACATTGAAACACACCCCCACCCTACACGCATACAGACACCACCATTACACATACCCGCACACATACCTACAAACATACCAACAGACACACACACAGTCACACAGGCACACATACATACAGACATACACGCACACATACTCACAGACATACAAACAGACTGACACGCACACATTTTCAAACACACAACACCCCCGCATGCATACATGCACTCACACACCCCCTCTACATTCTCACACCCCCATGCACGCACACAACACACAACACCCCTCCACCCCCCTCCCCTAACGGACGATCAACTTACCTTGTCCATTGATCCTCCGGGAGGGGACGGGATCCATGGTGGCTGCTCCACCGCCTTCACCCCGTCACCAGAACACCGCCACACCGAATCATGGGACGTGATTCGGTGGGCGGTGTTCTGATGATGGGGCGGTGGAGGTGGAGCAACCTCCACTTCCCCGTTGACCGCTAGTATGGCTGCTGGCAGCTCTCCATCCAAAAAAGGATGGAGGGCTGCCAGCAGTCATAATACGCCTCGCAGAAAAATGCCTGCTCTGGCGGTCTTCAGCACGGCGGTTCCTCGGGGCTTAAATGGCTTAAGAGTAGGCGCGTCAGCAATCTCTCGCTTTATCATTTCAAATGCATCCCTCTGCTTCTCCGTCCACACATATTCCACACCTTTTCTCATCATTTCCCTTAGTGGTTCCATTTTTGTAGTAGCATTTGCTATAAACTTGCTGTAATACTCACACAATCCAGCAAATAACAATCATTTCTCTAGATTATCTGGGGCTGGAGCTTTAACAATAGCGTCTTCTAGCGATCGATCTGGTATTACCCCGTCTCCTGACACTGTATGTCCTAAATAATCCACAGATTTAGCAAAAAAATGACATTTCTTTTCCTTTAAAGTTAACCCATTCCTACTGAGAACATCACACACTTTTATCATGTGATCTTAGTGTTCCTTCTCATCCTTTGAAGTACTTAACACATCATCTTGGAAACAATTTACAAATGTATCCATTTCCTTAAGCAATAGGAACATAGCTCTTTGAAACACCGACGCCACAGAAGCTAATCCAAAAGGCATACGTTTATATTGGAACAGCCCCTGTTGCATGATAAAGGCTGTGAGATGCCTTGAGTCCTCAGTAAGTTTGATCTGGTGATATGCAGATCTGAAGTCTAATGTGGAAAAAATCGTCGCCCCCTCCATCATACTGACAACCTCATTTATGTTGGGTAAAGGATGACAGTTAATAATAATGTTTGCATTCACTGCCCTTAAATCCACACATAACCTTAAAGATGTATCCGCCTTACGAGCTAAAACAATTGGAGATACCCATTCAGATGGCTCAATCTCTTCTATAACATCTTCCTTAACCATCCCCGTCAGGATATTTTTCAATTCCTCTCTTACACTGATAGGAACATTCCTCAATTTTTGTACTACTGGCTTAGCATTTTCTTTTAACCTGATCTTGTGACTGTAGTTTCTTAGCCTACCTAACTCTTCCGTGAACACTTGTGGAAATGTGGACGTAATCCATACCTTCTCATCACAACCTTCAACTACCAATACTGTCTCACAACACCTGAGGTTCAAGATTATCCCCAACTTAGCTTGATCCCTCCAGCCTAGTACATTCACTCCCTTTTTCTCTGCATTCAACTTAATGTTAGCAGGTCTACTTTTTAATAAAAATCTCAGTTTCAACATATCCTAATATAATATCAATTGCTGTTCCATCAAACCCCTCTGCAACACTATCCAGATTAGCCAAATCAGACATTTTCCACACACCCCTGAACTTTTGAAAAAATAATCACAAGTGATAATTGTCAAGGGCGACCCTGAGTCAGCCAGAAGCTCAAGTTCTACTCATTCGATATGTACTTTGCATTTAGGTTGTTTCACCACACCACTACAATTGTTGTCACCACTGTTTTTGAGAGCTAACACCACTCCCTTCTCTTCATCCTCCTTAAAATCGCACTTGTAGCAAACTTCATCACTCCGTCCTCTGATCACATATGAAACTTTTCCTCTGGTGTTGCTATTACTTCTTTTAGTATCCCAACAAACTTTAGCAAAATGTCCCATTCTACCACATTTTTTATACTCTTTACCAATAGCCAGACACTGCAGTGAACTGGCAATATGGTTCATATTCCCACAGCATGACATGACATCCGTTCATTTTTTTTCACTCTTATCCCATTTCTTGTTAAACATAGCATTCTTAGTAGTTGAATTATTTCCAGAAACATTTCCCCCACACTGCTCCTACAACCTCAAATTCTACATTTTTGGTTTTATCAGCTTCTTGCACAGATTTAATCCATCCTTCAGATTGTTCCAAAGCTTTTGCCGTGTCCTGTAACTTGGGATCACCCATTACCCACAACTGTTCTTGGATCCTTCTACAACTGATATGAACAATAATCTGATCTCAAATCATCTCATCAGTAATCAGTCCAAAATTGCAATGCATAGATAATCCACGTAAAGCTGGGAAGAATTCATCAAAAGTCTCTCCCGATTGTTTAGTTCTGGTATAAAACTTGAACCTGTTCTATGCTATACTCACAGTAGGTTTAAACCTATTCTCTAACCTTGTCAGTGCGTCTTTAAACACATCAAATTCCTCATCTTGCATAGTCCCTTGCAGTAAACTCTAAAAATAATTTGGCCTTCTGAACCAAGACAGTGTAACAAAATATTCTTCTTTCTTTCTAGTGACATTCCATCGTCATCAATAGCGTTCAAATATGTCAAAAATTCTTCTTTCTATCTAGCCCATGGTATGGGCGGATCTCCTTTGTGTTGCAGGAACTTGGCAGGAGGTTGAAATTGCATTTTATAGTAACACCAGGTTAAACAAATGAGAAGGGAAAAAGAAAGAAAAAATATATATACAAATATATATAAATATATATATTTTGTACAGATTTTAATTAAACACATATATATTAATTTAAATCTGCTACTATAATCCTTGCTACGTAAAATCCTTATTTTTTTATTTTTTTATTAACTCCTGTGTCATCGTAAGTCTTTCTTCACTTCAAACCAGGAAGTAGATAGAACCAGGAAGTAGTTGAAGCAATATCCGGATCACAGTACAATAGAACGTATACGTGACCTGAATCGATCTCCAAATCACACTGGCAAGAAGATTGTTTTAAGCGAGTGTGTGCCGTATGTAAATAATCCTTGCAGCATGATCCTGAAGCCAAAGACAATGTCTCCAGCAACAATCATTGAGATCATGGTAAGCGAGTGTGTGCCGTATGTAAATAATCCTTGCAGCACGATCCTAAAGCCAAACGCAATGTCTCCAGGCAACAATTGCTGAGGTACTGAAGCTAAGCAAGATCCCTGGTTTCCAGGCAACCACCAGACGCCAACGGGAGTCACATGAACAGTGCGACCTTCAAAAAGGGGCACGGGAATTCTCTTGAAGTAACGACGCATGTTTGAGATATCGTCTTTTAAATAAAAATGATAATCTCAGCAATAACAATGTGTGCAAAGTCTCATATCCCAAAAAACAACACACTTTACCAGAACCGATCCAAACAATGTACGCTGAGAATTAATCACTTCAAGCATGGCATTTTGGGGTTCTCAAAGGAAGCAACACCACTCCTGTGCTGTTCCATCCATTCCTGTAGCAAAGGTACTTCCTTGTAGCTCGTCGCCAAATTTGTAAAGTATCTAAGTCCAAACTGGTGTTAAAATTGTAGGTATTTATTGAGTAACAGCACAGTACTCCTCTCTCCTTGCCTCCTTCCAGATCAATGCTATCACCGCCCTCTACATTCCACATTCCATCCCCCGATTCCATAAAGAAAACCTACTCATGCTATGATAACTATATGCAACAGCCAGTATGGAGTACTGGGACAAGGGACGTACAAGTAAATTAAATATGCCAATTGTATATATACCAACGTTACCATGTTTAGGGGAGAAGCACATGCACTTTAGCACTAGTCAGCAGTGGTAAAGTGCTCAGAGTCCCAGCAGGTCAATACACGAGGCGAAGCATTGACTTTGCAGTCTTGCAATTACACCATGGGGCCAATGGCGCTGCGACGAAGTCAGAGTTGGGTGTCATGGACGCCGGTGACACAGTACTCTGGACTCATGCTGTGGCAGGACTTCGAAGGCATGCCAGTGTCGTTGGGGCCTGCGTTTTAGGTCTCAGTCATTTCATTCAGCGGGGACCACTGCTCTGGTGCACGCAGTGGCGCTGGGTCATATAGCGGCACCGGTTCTGAAGTCGCTCTGGAATCATATTTGCCTTATGGAAGCATACCGGCTTCTTGAATTACCATAGTACATGTACTTTAAAATGCTCATATATTTTACAGCTCTGCTTTGATTTTATTGAATATCTTGGGATCTATTGATTGGATTTTTGTCATTTTGGTTTTATTTTCTAGTGATAAATATTTACTATTTTTCTAAACCTGTGGGGAATATTTTTGTGGTGTATTCATTGTGCTGCTGTGTGTGTATATTACACAAACACACATTGCCTTTGTTGATAAGTCTGCCTGCTCTGGGCCAAGCTACCAGAGGGTGAGCACAGGTTATCTATGTGGTGTACCTGATTTACCCTGACTAGGATTGTGGTCCCTACTTGGACAAGGTTCATGTTTCTGCCAACTAGATACCCAGTTTCTAACACCTAGCCTGTCACAGGCAATTGTTATCTGATATCTGGCCAGGCCCTTCTTTGTTCCCCAGTCAGGCATGCAGCAATGCCAGTGGAAGAGAAGCTGCCCCTAGAATAGGTTTTAAGTGATCACAGAGGAGGGGTTGCTCAATTCCCTGGCCACACTTCTGGGATGGGCACACAGGCTCTGCACAAGGGAAGAAGGGTTTCACTAGCTTGGATTTGGACAAAAAGGAGCACTGTGTGATTGTTTGCAGCATGGCACACGGGAACTGCAGCAAATGTAGTTAGGACTATACCTGGGAACCTCTTCCAAATTGGTTCGGGAGGGCATATGAGTTATCCCCAGCCACACATCAGTGAGAACCATATATTAGTCACCCCTGGGCGCCCTCTTCAGAACACTACTAGACCTGTGGAAGATAGAAGAAGGACTCCATCTGCTGTTGAGACCTGTGAGGAGACCTGAGAGGCCGGACCTGCCCCCAAGTGCACCCAGGACAAAAAGTTGACTCCAAGGGTCTGTTAGCTCACCACCTGTTAAGCTAGAGGGACACAAACAGCTGTTAAAAGCCCTTTTCCTAAAGACCCCAACTGACTAGTTCCAACTGCACCTGCCCTAGAGGCTGCTGGTACCTTCTGCTGGAGTGAGTCTTGACCCCTAAGTGCTGTTCCTCAGGTCCTGGGAAACCTGGGACTTGAAAACGTTTTGGCTGCAGAGATCTCCAGAGGACTGGGACAAACCTGGAAGTCAGTCTGGCAAAAGTGAAGGTGCATTGCAGTTGGGCCAAAGATTGAGGTTGATCTCACACAGAGGTTTTCCACAGTAGCAAATCCACTTTCAGTGGGAGGTTGCGGCGAGGGTATCCATTTTCATGGGGCTCTGTTCAGCTACAGCTTGCAACCATGCCCTGCTGGAGGAATCTGAGCTCCAAAAAAGTGACTAAGGGGGTCATTATGAGCCTAGCGGTCCTGCTCCACCATGCCCGTGGTGGCAGCCAGACCGCCAACAGGGTGGCTGTGCAGGACAACCAAAGTATGACAACAGAAGTGAACTGGATGCATTGCAGCCAGTTCACCACCTGTACCGCCAGGGGGATAGGACCACCTGGCCGAAGGTTGACCATCTTCAACCCAGAGGTACACCTAACACTGCCTGCAGTATTTTGAGCATCCTTACTGCCAGGGATTCCATGGCGGCAGCCTGGCCACAGAATCCCTGGCGGTAACTATACTGATGACAGAAATACTCCTTCCTTTCACCACTGCATGACTCCCCAAGCCCAACCCCAACTCCACCAGAAGCCCCCAAACCCCAAGAAGTGACACACCCCTGCCCGATCCCATTCCGAACCCCCGATCCCCATTCTGAACCCTCCTGCCCCGTACATCTACTCAGGCACACATCACACACATACATTCACACACACATGCATGCACAGTCATTCACACACACATACACACACGGCCACAACACCACCCCACCTCCTGCATACACGCATTCACACAAGCACACACAACACCCCTCACCCCCTTCCATTCACACAAGCACACACCCCCATTCACAACACTCAACACCCCGCTCCCCTGTCAGTTGAACACCTTACCTGTTGGTCACGGTGGTCGTCCAGAAGGGAACAGGCTCCACCGCCAACGCCCCATCCCCACAACACCACCACACCGTTTACAGTGGTGTAATATGGCTGGTGGTGTTGTGGAGATGTGGCGATGGTGGTGGAGCAACCTCCACTAGACCGCCGACTGCCAGTATGGCTGCTACCCCGCCTAATAGTGGCAGAGAGCAACCAGCAGCTATAATATGGCGGTCTGAAGACCTCCAACACTAGTGGTCATTTGATGGACGCAACACTGGCGGTCTGTGTAAAAGACTGCCAATGTCAAAATGACCACCTCAGTCTGAATATCGAAATCTTCTCTGGGAGAATTAGATGGTCAGCGAGGGACCTTAATTGACAACTTTTAATGTCTCCCACTCTTTCCCCATCAAAAGTAAATGGCTTTGCAGGTCTTGATCCAACAGCTACCTGGCCTCATGGAGTCTTTCTGGTCCAACGTCTGCTGTTTTGCCCTGCTGAGGATTGTCCACATCCATTTCAGAGACTAGAAGGTAAAGCTTATAACCAGAATTAATCTGGTTTCTGTCTCTAATCAGGGCTCCATCATTGTTGGCCTGAAACCATGCGAAAGTACTGATCAAGACATACCAGATGACTGTGGTTGTCGATTAACACATTTTGGTGATATTTTTATTTAACACTTTAAAAATTAGTATCTCCTGTTCCCCTTATTGGACTTTAGTCACTTTGGTGTCATTATGTCATTTGCAATTTTTATAAAATGGAATTGGATTTTTATTGTTCTCTTAACACATTTTCCAAAGTTATGCTTTTCTGCTCTGTGCCATAGCTAACAGGGATTGAGATGAGGTTTTAATTTCTGAAAACTTTGTTGGATCTAACAGGAATAGTCATTTTATTGTTTATGGTGGACTGCAATCCATCCCAGCTAATAATCCACTTTTGAACAAGATGAATAGGTTAAATAAATTCCTGCAGGTAGAGAGATTCATTTTGCTGATACAGCTATGAGATGGCTCTCCAACTATGTAGCTTCATGCTGCCAACACTCACCCTGCACAGCAACTCTTAAACGTTCATTACAACTGCACAATGCATCAACAACATTCATTATAACCACACAGTACATCAACACTGTGGTACTCTACAGTTCCACTTGCTGCAAAGTACCCTATCAACGCAAAACAACCATCGCCACCAAATCCTTTCTCAGCACCGCTTTATTATACACACTAACACTCAAAAAACATGTCTTCTTGTTTCCCCCTGCATCCTCCTACATCTAGGCTCAATGTTTTGAAGAAAACATAACATTTTTGCTCCATTTCGCTTGCACTGTATTTTTTTCATTAGGTTTTCATTATTAAATTCTTTTGAACAGAAGCATAATATTTTGCCTGTCTTTGAATACTAGGGGCCATGTTTACTGATGCTTTGCACTTGCTTGACACAAAGTGATTTAAAGCAGCATATGCTAGCAGCTAAAAAAGTGTTTTATGCTACATAGGTAATCTTTTGACAGGGCCAAAAGTGCTTTCATTACTTTGTTTTACTTTGCATAAAGGAGTCTTTAGTGTGGCAAATCAGTGCAAATACCCAAGACATTGGATCAACAACTAATGCTTACCTGATGTATGCACAAACAAAGGGGAATATGTTAATTCCTCTAAAAAAACAACATATGGCATGTGTGCTACAGTGCAGATCAGGCATCAAATGAAGCTGACCCTTTTGCTGTAGTTCATGCACAGGCATTTCTACTGAAAGTGTGTAATTCCAGTACAAATACGACTTTGAAAAGTTCACTCTCCTGTACACATGATGGTGTCAGGCAAGGCCACCTGTTTGTGCGCAAGTACAGAGGACGAGGCAATCTTAGTAGATACAGTTCCGTGCTGTGTTTTCTTGTTCACACAACGCAGCTCAGCTAATTTAGATGCACTGTGTTGTGTGATAATTTAATGAAATCCGCTTCTAGATTTTAGAGTCAAGGTTGTGAATCATAATAATGTCATCTGTTTGTAGAGTCCTGGGCTCCCCATACTGCTGCGGGAGCGCACACAGAGGTCTTCCTTTAACCTCTGGCTTACAAACCGCATGCATTCTGGTGAGAGGTCACAACTCGTCCCCCCTACATTAGAGGTTGACTTAATCTTTGGAATCAGTGAAAAGTGTGGTATTCCGATTCATTCAACATAAATCATTAATATGAGGAACATAAACAATTTTAAACACAATGACCAATTTAACCACAGAATCAAAACCGCAAACAGAATAAAGTTTCAAAGCTTCATTAAAGCCACAAAGTCAATGTAACGTAAATGGCGCTCAAAACCAAGTTATAAACATTTATGAAAACCATAGGGTTACCAAAACAGAGATTCAGGGCCAGATTTATGACCTTTTGTTTTGCGACTCACAATTTGTGATCCGTTTGGGAATCGCAAATTGCGAGTCGCAAAACAAAATGTACAACAATGTTAAGTACACTGTTTGCAATTCCTAATGGTGTCGCAAATGACTTACCATATTAATATTCATGAGGTAGGTCACAATGTGCGACCCTATTCGGAATGGCCACATTAACAGGGATGGTGGCCTGCTGGAGACAGTAGACCACCATGTCTGTGACTGCTTTTTAAATAAAGCAGTTCCTTTTATTTTTAAAATGCATCCTGTTTTCCTTAATAGAAAACGGGATGCTTTCACACAAAAAAATGAAAAGTTTTCTTTTCATTTTTTTCAGAGTAGGCCATGGTCTGTGGGATCACTACCCGCTCTGAAAAAATATTGACATTCACAAAGGGGAAGGGTTCTGTTTCTGAATGGGCTTACACCAATGTGAAATTGGTGTTAAATGTGATTGTTTTGCGATCGCATTCACGGTCACAAAACAATCACACATGCCACTGTGACTGACAGTTAGGAATGGACTCCCATGGAACGTCCCTTCCTAATTGTAACTCGCAAACCCTTTTGGGATTCGGTAAATAGATTACCAAATTGCAAAATTGGGTTGGTACATTGGAAAATGCTTTTTTCTTGTCGCAAATGGCCAGATTCTGCGAATCGGACCTTTTGTGACAAGAAAAAAGCTTTGTATTTCTGGCCCTAAGCCTATTAAACATTAATACTATTAAACACTTCAAGAGGATAACACAAATTAACAGAACTATAATATGCACATAGAAATCAGATGCCAAAGCAGATGATAGTGACATCAGTAAATCATCAAATTTCAATTAGTAACAAAATGTTTTCAGGACAGGCCATCTTTATTCCTAATATGAGTTTGGATTTCATGTTTGGGGACGAACTGAAACTTGAGGGGAACACAAAAACAGAGACAAAAATAATTTGGAAAATCTTCTAACTAGAATAACTCACTAAAAATACATTGGTGTAATCATCTATGCTGAAAAGGCAACAAGAAACCACATTGCAAATTATGTACTTCTCCTCATGAGACAGCAGGCAGGAAAGACTCGTCAGTCCAGAGCACTCACAGCTTATCAGCATCAGTAGACAACAGTATCAGGGGCAGTGCAGAACATGAGCTGTACATAGGGCAGGTCAGCAGTTCAGAATGTATTGGACATATCAGTACTGAGCAGTATATGCAAATGAAATAATAGGAAGGATGTCTTTTACTTCTTCAGAAGACAGCAAAGGTCCATAGGGATTCAGGAGAAGTGAGAGCACACACACCAAGTGGTCATCCACAAGCCTCAACTCGACTGACTAATAGTTTCAAAAGTCTCTCGCTAACTAGAAATGTCCACAAGTTTCTGATTGCTCCTCCATGTAGGCTAATCTTGCGCAAATAAATCAATATCCAATGGAAAACCATTGACAAAATCAAGTTTGCAACTATTCCGGATTTTCTTAGGGAGTGTGTGAAGTCATCTCGATGAATTCAGACAGTTCTGCCTAAATGTAACATTTGTTTATCAATTGAATCTTTGCGTTTCTTTCTTACAGTGCACAGGATGATTCAAACAGTTCTCATGTGAAAATCATAAAACTTCCTGTCTTGTTCCACTGCTAGACCAAATACTGTTACATTTGCTATTATTTAAACATGTACTCTGTCTTTGATACAACAGTACATTTACCAACACATCAGCAACGTAGGAATTAATTCAGGTCAAAGGGAACAGAATGGTTTAGCACTTTTCCTTTAATGCTGCAAAATGAATCTTCAAGCCTAGTCTGGCTCAGGAAACCTATATGCATATTAATGCAATTAATACACATAAATCCTATTGCGCAACTTACAATTTAAATCAAGTATGCAAAGTATGCAAAAGTTTGCAAATTATTTAATTGCAAACATTATATATGACATTAGAAAGTTTAAATGTGCATTTATATATCTTCACACATGTAACTCATGTTAACAAAATCATTTAAATCAAGACAAGTATGATTCATTTATGTTCCTTCAATACTTATACTCTTCATCTCTACTATTGTTCTAAGAGTAATACTTTTAATATTAATTCATGTCAGTAGTTCACTAAAATTTAAATGCACAACATATTTCATGGCAAAACATGATGTCAAAAAGAAAAATTAAGTCACAATGTCCGCCATTATTCAAACATGCACATTTTTACAATTCACGTTAATTTCTCTGTTAGGCTTTTAGATGAAGGTTTATAACTTGCCGTATGCTAACTTCTATGCCACTAATGTATTAGTAAAATGTAATCTCTATCACTGCGAACCGCCAAAACTGGAAACCAATCACCCCTTTTAGTCCTCGTTTCGCAGGGTAACAAGGCAGAAGAATCAAAAGCTCTCTCAGAAAGCTGCTTCAGGCTTGAGACTCAGTACTCAGCAACACAATAAAAACACTTAATACATTGAAGTACAATCTATGTTTTTTCTTTTTAAATATATCACTATTTTATAATGCACAAAATGAAATACTGCACACAAAGTTACAAATGCTAGGTAGAAATGGCATAGTGGACATCCTCTGAAGGACCTCACAAACTACAGGGGAGAGGGACTCAACAAGAAAATGTCACAAAGGTCAATTAATCCCCCAAGCGTAAACTAAATTCCAAATGCTAGAGGCACCTTTAATGGTTATGCACCAGCAGATCTCTACCATGTCCCAAAATGTGCCTAAACAAACATGGCTACCGGTTTCATCAAGAGGATCACTATAAAATGAACAGCAGAAAATAAGCCCATCCCAATGCTAAAACATTTCAGCAATGTAAAGACATTTCAAAATGGCCCCCAAGATATGTACTAATTTTGACTTTCCTCATTGACATTTCATTCTTAATAACTTTGAAAGACCCTGGAGAGTGAACAGTTCAAAACTGTAAACATTATTAAGTGTCTTATTTATGGCTTTAACCTAGTTGCCCTCCTAGATCACTTTTGTCCCAACTCCAGGAAACATAGGATGAAAAAATATTTAAAATACTTTGAACAATTAGATGAGGTTCTGCGTGACTCAAGACAACCCCTAATAAAATTACAAACACTCGTGATAGTCTCCCAGCTCATCTAAGGCACTGCTATGGCCAAAATTCAGCATGCTTGGTGCTTCTGTAGTGATTTTGCCTGTAGGCACTCTGTTTAAACCAGCTGCAATGCAGCTGCTAGGTATTTCTTTTTTTTCTTACATGGGCATGCCCGCGCATTAGTTAACAGGGGCACCTACACCTTTCTGGGGTATATGCTCTCAGAACAATTTGGCTACTCATGTCAGCATTGTCACATGGCTCTCCTTTGCCAGGCAGCTGGATGAAAAAGGGCGGGAAAGTTGTCCGTTTCTGCTTTGTCTGTGTTCAGCTCCTTTCGCAGGGAGCAGTCAAGAGTATGCATCACACACACTTGGGCCTGGGGAGATTTACCCCTTCCCAACAGGGTTGCTCCTCAAAGGGCTGTGGACTTCCATTGAAAAGAAAACAGTGAAGTGGGTGCTTCCCACCTCTGAGGGGAGATATTAGATAATATATTTCAACAGTGCTTAGAGACTGTTCGTCCTCGCGGGAGACCCACCAGTAACTTGCTTCCTCCAAGGAAGGTGGAGGTGTATTTTGGGACACCAATAAATATGGCTGCAATATATGTGACTGAGAGTCGCCATTTTGGTCAGAATACCCTGAGTCCTTCCACATCACACAGGGGCTCATCAGCAAGTTGGTCCTTCCTTCGTCTGTTTCTCTACTCTTCTCTCAAACTCTTCATTTGTGCAGGGATTTATAAAAGAAGGTGGCAAGTTCTAGAAAGTGGGTGTCCCTACCTAATCCACCCTTGGCTTACACTATCTAGGATTAACCCACAGAGTATGTAGACCCCTTCCCCAGCATTCTGGTAATTTGGGAAATCACACTTTTTGACCCACCCTTTTTCTTGGCCTCTGCTTAATGGATCAGACCAAAACTTTCCATCAAAGAGCCAACGTGGATGAACTGTGACAGAATTACACCAAATATGGCAGGAAGGTAGCTCTTGTTCCAGAAAGAGAGATTTTTTTATTTGGTATAAATCTGTTCAGTTTTTTTTAAATACTGGAGACGCAAAGACTTCACAAACATTTTTGTGACATTTGCAAACCCTCGAGCCATAAGAATGCTCTCGTTGGCAGGTCGCAACCTGATCTGAAAGTTGCCACTGCCATGTTGTAAAGTGGGGATTGGTCTATGGGGCTGAAATGAGGTGGAAAAAATGGGCAAGGTGGGATTATGGGTTAGTTTGGAGGAAACCATGAATGAAATGTGAAAGTGATATTGTGACAGGTTGTGTATTTTAAAAGCTGGAAGGTGTTTATTTTTACAATGTGGCATTCGCAAATCCGCCTTGACACCCAGCGCGGGTCCCCTGTGTAGCGTTGCTGTGACTTTGCTCGGTAAAAAAACATATTGACACCCTCATCCACCCACTCACAGAGTCAAGGAGATACTCACAGACCCACACAGACACTCGCACACCCACTCACAGACCCAAATAGACACTCACACACCTACTCACAGACCCACTAAGAGAGTCGCACACCCACTCACAGACATTCTCAGACACTCACACACCCACTCACAGACCCACTCAGCCACTCATGCACCCAGCCACAAATCCACTCAGACACTCACATACCCATTCACAGACCCATTCAGACACACACACTCGCAGACTGGCTCCGACACTCACACACCCACTCACAGACCCACTCAGACATTCACGCACCCACTCACACATCCACAAAGGCACTCATATCCCCTCACAGACCCACTCAGGCACTCACACACCTACTCACAAACCGAGACAGATACTCACACAGCCACTCACAGACCCACAAAAAAACTTACACACCCACTCACAGACAACCCAGAAACTCACACACCCACTGAGACACTCAGGCACCCACTCACAGACCTGCTTAGACACTCATGTACCCACTCATAGACCCACTCAGAGACTCACACACTCACTCACAGACCCACTCAGACTCTCAGACACTCACGTAAGACCCACTTGGACACTCACATACCCACTCCCAGGCCCACTCAGACTCACATGCTTACTCACAGACCCACTTAGAAACTCATGCACCCCCTCACAATCCCACTCAACATGCATGCACCCACTCACAGATCCATTCAGACTCTCAAACATACACTCACAGACCCACACAGACACTTACACACCAACTCACAGAGACAATGTAACACCTACTCTCACATCATGACACTCTCACACCCACCCAGTCACTCTCACACCCACTCTCACATCCACATAGGCCCTCTCACACCCACTCTCACACCCAGACATTCACATCCACTCTCACACCCAGAGCCACCCTCTCACACCTATTCTTACACCTACAGAAACAGGCCAAAGGCTGTGAGCAGTGTGGGGTTGGGTGGATGTCTGCTCTGCATGGCAGAAGGCTGTGCATGGCACAGGATTGGGTGGCTATAGGAAGTTTGCCACAGGCCAGGCCCTGTGGCCAACTTCCGCTGCGCACAGCTGAAATTCAGCAGTTATAGTTAGTTATTTCAAGTAACTATTAGAAATGGGGTCTTTGGATGTCAGTCAGGTTACCCCTAGTCAAAGCAAGGAACCTCACTCTACTCAGAGTAAAGGGGAATCACCCTCTGTTAACCCCCGCTCACCCCTTTGGTAGCTTGGCTTAACTTCAGAAGCAAGGTGTAAAGTATTTGTACCAATACACACAGTAACTCAGTGAAAACACCTCACAATGACACAAAACAGGTTTTGAAATATAGATAATATGTATCTAAACAAAAAAAGACCGAAATGACTAAAATCCAACATACACAAGTCACGTTATGAATTTAAAACACAAAAGAGTCTTAAATCCTTTAGAGAACAGTGAGAACATTGTTAGCGTACAAAAGCACATGTGTAGCATCAAACTAAAGCTGCACGGGCGACCGTGCATCGAAAAAGGCCAGAGATGCATTGATTTCTCACTCGCAAATGAAAGCCTGCATCGTTCCTTCTCCGGTCAGGTCAGCATGTGTCGTTTCTTCTCTCCCGCAAGAGAGTGATGCATCGATCCAGATGGGCACCTCAGGTCCAGGCAGGCTTTGGGTTGGTTTTCCGCGCCCAGCAATGTTGCTTTGAAATCGGGTTGCACAGTGTCAAGAACCCATGCTGTGTGGGGGCTTGCTTCGTTAACAGCAGCCGCTGCAGGTGCTGTGCGTCATTTCTCCAGCCATGTTGTGTCGATCTCCCAGCCGCAATGCAAGTGATGCGTTGATTTTAGCCCGAGGCAGGGGGCGCGTCATTTTTCAGCTGCAAAGCAGGTGGTGCGTCAAACGTTTTCCTGCACAACAGTCTTTGCATGGATTTCCATCCTTTTCCACCAGCTGCACCTTTCAAGGGCCCAGAGACAGGTTAGGGCACCACTTGGCAGGCAGGACTCTCAGCAAAAAAGCCCAGGTGCTCGCAGAGAGAATTCTTTGCTGTGCCTGAGACTTCAACAACAGGAGGCAAGCTCAGTTTTAAGCCCTTGGAGATTCTTCACCAGTGGGAAGTCACACAAAATTCAGTCTTTGTCCTCTCTCAGGTAGAAGCAGCTATTGCAGGTCAACCCAGCAAAGCACAGGCAAAGGGGCAGTACTCCTCCTCCAGCTTCTCCAGCTCTTCTCCTTTGCAGAGGTTCATCTTGGTTCCAGAAGTAATCTGATTTTCAGGGGGTTTGGGTGCTCTTCCTATACCCCTTTCTGCCTTTGAAGTAGGCCTACTTCAAAGAAAAGTCTCTGTTGTTTTCAAGATCCTGCCTTGCCCACACCAGTCCCTAGACACACACCAGGGGGTTGGAGACTGCATTGTGTGAGGGCAGGCACAACCCTTTCAGGTGTAGGTGACCACTCCTCCCCTCAGCCCAGATGGCCCAACAGGCTAGACCCCAGCTCCCTTTGTGTCACTATCTAGAGGAGAGGTGCAAACAGCCCAACTGTCAATCCACAAACAAGCAGAGCCACAGAATGGTTTAAGCAAGAAAATGCCCACTTTCTAAAAGTGGCATTTTCAAACACACAAGCTAAAAACCAACTTCACTAAAATATGTATTTTTAAATTGTGAGTTCAGAGACCCCAAACTCCACATGTCTATCTGCTCCCAAAGGGAATCTGCATTTTAATCATATTTAAAGGCAGCCCCCATGTTAACCTGTGAGAGAGATAGGCCTTGCAACAGTGAAAAACGAGTTTGGCAGTATTTCACTGTCAGGACATGTAAAACACATCAGTACATGTCCCACCTTTAACATACACTGCATCCTATCTATGGGGCTACCTAGGGTGGGCCTACCTTAGGGGTGCCTTACATGTGTAGAAAGGGAAAGTTTAGGCCTGGCAAGTGGGTACACTTGCCAAATCAAATTGGCAGTTTAAAAGTGCACTCACAGACACAGCAATGGCAGGTCTGAGCTATGTTTACAGGGCTACTAATGTGAGTGGCACAACCAGTGCTGCAGGCCCACTAGTAGCATTTAATTTACAGGCCCTGGGCACCTCTAGTGCACATTAATAGGGACTTACTGGTAAATAAAATATGCCAATCATGGATAGCCAATATACACATACAATTTATACAGAGAGCACTTACACTTTAGCACTGGCCAGCAGTGGTAAAAGTGTCCAGAACAAACAAAAACAGACCATGCCAATGATGCCAAGTCTAACAGTAACTATAACTTGCATCCTAAGGTAACTATAACTCGCGCCATCCCCATGCACTGCTAATTACCCCAGATATTACAGCACTCTTTACAACTTCTATAATGCCATTAAAAATGTAAATGAAACATTAGCAATCAAATTATTGAAGAAAAAACTGTGCATGGCGGGGCGGGAGTTATAGTTACCTTAGGGTGTGAGTTTTAATTAACTTCAACTATAACTGCTGAATTTCTCTGGTTTTGTGCGAGTACTTTCAGAACCTAACTATAACATATATATATGTATATATATATATATGTATATGTATATATACGTACATATATATATTTATATATATATATAGATAGATATAGATATAGATATATATATCGAGAGAGAGAGAGAGGCAGAGAGATTGCAAGCTAGATAGATAGATAGATAGATAGATAGATAGATAGATAGATAGATAGATAGATAGATAGATAGATATACAGATAGATAGATATTTGCAATAATCACAACCATTTGTTGTTGCTGACCACTCGAGCCAGTGTCTCTGTCTGTGCAAGCTGATTCACAAAATATTTCTTATAACTTGAAACAAATGGAGTCATGGGCACTGCGGGCACTCTGTAAAGTTGAACTTATTTAGCACTCCATGATCACTACTGACATTCATAGACATAGAAAGTGAATTTCTTTAAACATAGAAAAGGGAAAAAAACAATTTTCACTAATGGTGCAAATGGCCATCTTTAAATGTGATTCATAGACCATGACAGTAAAGTACTTGATCATTTTCATTTATACCTTTTGGCTTACATTCATTGATATGACCAATCTCAATATCCAATATTTACAATCAGCTTTTGACTAAATACAAAAACACTTATTGTTAAATGTAATCTATATGTGTTAACAAATGCATTTCATATACCGATTTCTTTCATCCAGTCTTATGAAAAAATCTGTATATTGAATATTCGGAATGAACTTTGACGTGATTGAAGTGTAATTCACCATTCATTAATCTCAAACAAATGCATTTATATGTATAGTACATGGTCATGAGATGATTCAAAATTGATACTTTCATATCTCTACAATCTAGCCCTGAATGTGTTGTGATTGCTCCTGTGGGCTAAAGTTGTTGTAAGTCTCATTCGCTTATATGTACCCATAGTTCCTCATATTTTTTTAGAACCAGAGGTGCCTTGGTCTGCAATCAATAATATGTCTTGATTACAGTCATCACAATGTTAAAATCCTATTGCCCCTTTTTTCCCCCACCGGTACTCAATCAAGGGCATGAAATGTCTCAAAATGTCTGGCAAGTAGATGTTTGAAGTCTTTATTTCTATTGCCACACATATGTTCAAGTATGTTCTTTTTGGCAGGATGCATTGGCCTGCCTAATTATGTCTTGTCACATGGGCAGAGAAAACAGTACACTACATAGTCCTATTTTACAGTTGAGAGAATGTTTGATCTTGACCAGTTTTTTTGCCTTGGCTTTTCAAAGCCTTTTACTTTGCTGCAGAATTTACAGAGTTTTAATTTGTTTAGTATCTCTGTTTGTAAAGTGTCTGTGTACCAGATAATCATTTGAAAAATCATTCTACCTATAGGTTATAGGTGACAACTGGATATTGAACTGGATATTAAATCTCCTATGATCTTATCTGCCAGAAGTATCCGCCAATACCTTTTGAGAATACTAGAGATCTGAGAGGAATTGGATGAGTAGTTAGTAATCATCCTAACCTGGGATTCATCTGTACCTCGACTTTGTCAGTCTAAAACTGATGACGTGGCCATGCATGTACCGTATCATTTCTGAAAAATCTGTTTCACACAAACAGTTGTGCTTGATGTGAACATGTTCCCCATAGGGCATACTCCACTTTAAGCTGTGAAGATTACCATTCTTGGCATGCAACAGGGAATTCCCGCAGTAGGTTTTCTGCACAGTGATGTCAGTAATGCCTTAATCCTACACATATACGGTCAGATCTAGTAAGATAACCATACTAGCACTAATATTACTACTGAGGTGTAAATTCAATGGGTCTTGATTCAAAGTGCTAATGTAGTCCTCCGCTGTTTCTCCGGTACCCTTCCACACAATAAAGGGTCATCGGTGTAAAGCACCCGCAAGAGTATGTTGTCTTATGCTTGGCCACCCGCTTCTCCCACCATCCTACAAATAATTTCACATAGCTGCAGGAGAAGCAGGTCCCCATGGGCGTGCCATGTTTCCGCCTGCAGTACTTCCCTCATAACAAAAAAAATCTTTAGACAGAATGGAATCAATTAAACAATTAATCATCTAATTGTGTTCATGAAAATGTAAATCCTCTACTTTTTAGGAAAAGGTTACCACCTTTACCCCTAATGTATGTGTGAAGACTACTGACATCCAGGGTAATCATCAAAAAATCCTCTTCCCACTCAATGCCCTCAATTTTGCATAGCAAGTCTGTGGTATCTCTAATGTATGAGCTAAATCGTTCATCAAAGAGAAAAGGAAAGTGGTCCACGTAAATGAACGCATTTTCTAACAGGCTAGATTTGGAGGAAATAATCAGGACATCCTGTTGGAGAACTAGTATGGGTATGCATCTTGGGAATGTGGTAAAGTATAGGAACTTGTGGATGTTCACATTTTAGAAATTGATACTCAACATATTCCAATATCCCAATTGTCCAGCAATTCATGAAATATTCTCACACTGTGAGCATATTCATTCTTGTGAAATGGTTCATACCATTCTGTGACTGCCAATTGTGCAGCCTCCTGCTAATATTATTCCTTGGATAACAAGACAACATCTCCCTTATCTGGTGGTTTAATCAATAAGTCCAGATAATTCTTAAGAGTAAAAAGTGCTTGCCATTGTTTCTGCAAAAGATTATTTTTGACCCTCACTCTGCTTTTAAATCTCAGTCTCTCCAATTCTCCGCTGGCCAGCTCATGCAATCCACTGCATTGTGGAGGGTTTTTGGAATGAACCATGATTTAGGTTTGAAATGACTTTGTCCACTAATTTGCTGTGTTCCAACCTGTTCCAAAAAATTCTTTAAGCTTCCTGTTGTAGGCCAAATGGTAGCTATTGCTGAATATTTTGAAGATTAATTAGTGCTTCCAAATCTTCCCCCAGTACAACAATTATATCTTTATGCTTTTCTTGGCTCAGAGTATGTCCTTTTAATAAATTAAGTTTTCAGATAAATTTAAAACGATCTATCAGAGTTTGAGCATAATCAAAGTTGGTGGTAGGGCAGAATGTTAAACGCAGCTTTAGAACTGATGATTCAGTCAAATTCTTGTCTGTTAAACTGACTATTGTCAAATTTGCTGTTTTTACTTCCTTATGCCCCCTCATTTGATCCTGGTTACTCTCTGTGATGTGAAATCTCTTGTTCCTCTTTTGTCTGTTGTGACTGTGTCTTGCCTCCCTAAGTTGACGTGATCTAGTGGTCGTCTTCTTTGGGAGGTTTTCTGCCAGGCTTGGTGCATTAACTGCTATTCCTGAATAAAGTGCCCTCTGTATTGCCAGTGTTCGCTTGGGCAACTTATGTTCCCCTCTCATAGATGTCAGTGTACGTTCCCACCTCCATTCCTGAAGTTTTCTTACGTAATTGTATATGTAAGTCTCTTGCCTTTGCAACCCATGGCCTGGGAGTATCCAATTTCTTGACAAAGGTCAATGCTCTCCCCGCATCACGTTGTTGTTTGTCTCTTGAGAATTTACGCTCTTTGAGTTGTCTAATACTTTCTTCATACGCCATCATTCTCCTTTTCATTTGTTGCTGTCGTTCATCTTCTGTCTGTGTGCCATGGAGTCCCTTGGAATGCAGAGTTTTTTTTATATATATACTGTACAAAAATTCAGATAATTCAGTGCATAATACATTCGATGACTATTAGAGTGGACAAGCAACATTTATCTATGGAAAGTTCTATTTAGTTTTTTCCTTTGGGTTTGGGGGATCTCTAATAATATCAGGTTTGCTAAGCGAGTGTGGCCACAAAAGAATATTATTTAAGTGATGGAAGTATACAATGTGTTGTCCAATTATCAGATTTGCTGCAGCATGGAAGGTGTCCTCATGCGTAGTGGTGAGCCAGGAGGCTGGTCCTTGAGCTTAAGGTGAGGAGAATTAGGTGGTGTTTGATTCTTTTCAGGACACCTATTTGGTACTAATCTTTCTGGGCTCCACTTTTTTATGTACACTTTGAATGTGTGAGAGGAACCCAAGTTTTAATTATTCTCTCATATGCACACTGCCATCATATTTCCATGGTGCCATTAGTTCCATTGTTGTTCTCTGTAATTTCAGTAGGTTTTAAACTGCAGGCTTGTTGAGAGGCATGTGTACTTCAGAGATAGCAAATCCCCACATTCGCATGGCATCCATCTATATAATTGGGAACTCATTCTTAAAGAGGGTGATGAATGGCTTCAAGGGGGAACCACTGGTGAGAGCAGGGCCAGTCAAGTAAGCTTGTTGACAAGGGATGTCTGTTCTTTTATGATGGTTCCATGAGCTGCAGCAAGACATCTACTTTACTTAACATGATGTGGTGAACTCTGCCCAGTATTCAGATTATGCATTCACACATTTACACTTCACCATAAGAATAGTCATAGCTTTTATGTAGGACACTCTGATAGCAAACATATTTTTTTGAAGTGTGCTTGAACATACAGTTGAAGAGTACTACATGATTTAGTACCAATATAGGGACCTCTAACAATGTTTTCTCCAAATATCGATGTACACATTATCATCATGGTAAAAAGATGTGGAGCTAGAACAGCAAACCTATACTTTCACAGGTATGCTTACCTTGACAGTGAACTACAAACCAATATTTGGAGGTTTATGTTGTTGCAGGTTAATATTTTCGTCGTTGACATTTTTACATACAACTGTAGCATATGAACAGTGGTTTACTTTCATGTGTATAAAGTGCAAGCACCAATGAAAAGTAAAAATACATATATATATTGCAGCCTTTACATACTGTAAATGTGAACAGACCCTTGATCCGTGAGTTTGACACTCATGTTGTTCACTTTGCTTTACAAAAATAGGCATTTATCTTACAAACCGCATGCATTCTGGTGAGGGATCACAACTCGTCCCACCTACATTAGACGTTGACTTAATCTTTGGAATCAGTGAAAAGTGTGGTATTCCGATTCATTCAACATAAATCATTAATATGAGGAACATAAACAATTTTAAACACAATGACCAATTTAACCACAGAATCAAAACCGCAAACAGAACAAAGTTTCAAAGCTTCATTAAAGCCACAAAGTCAATGTAATGTAAATGGTGCTCAAAACCAAGTTATAAACATTTATGAAAACCATAGGGTTACCAAAACAGAGATTCAGGGCCAGATTTATGACCTTTTGTTTTGCGACTCACAATTTGTGATCCGTTTGGGAGTTGCAAAACAAAATGTACAACAATGTTAAGTACACTGTTTGCAATTCCCAATGGTGTCGCAAATGACTTACCATATTAATATTCATGAGGTAGGTCACAATTTGCGAACCTATTTGGAATGGCCACATTCACAGGGATGGTGGCCTGCTGGAGATAGCAGACCACCATGTCTGTGACTGCTTTTTAAATAAAGCAGTTCCTTTTATTTTTAAAATGCATCCTGTTTTCCTTAATAGAAAACGGGATGCTTTCACACAAAAAAATGAAAAGTTTTCTTTTCATGTTTTTCAGAGTAGGCCATGGTCTGTGGGACCACTTCCCGCTCTGAAAAAATATTTTCATTGACATTCACAAAGGGGAAGGGTTCTGTTTCTGAATGGGTTAACACCAATGTGAAATTGGTGTTAAATGTGATTGTTTTGCGACCGCATTCACGGTCACAAAACAATCACACTTGCCACTGTGACTGACAGTTAGGAATGGACTCCCATGGAACGTCCCATCCTCATTGGGACTCGCAAACCCTTTTGGGATTCGGTAAATAGATGACCAAATTGCAAAATTGGGTTGGTACATTGGAAAATGCTTTTTTCTTGTCGCATATGGCCAGATTCTGCGAATCGGACCTTTTGTGACAAGAAAAAAAGCTTTGTATTTCTGGCCCTAAGCCTATTAAACATTAATACAATTAAACACTTCAAGAGGATAACACAAATTAAAAGAACTATAATATGCACATCGAAATCAGATGCCAAAGCAGATGATAGTGACATCAGTAAATCATCAAATTTCAATTAATAACAAAATGTTTTCAGGACGGGCCATCTTTATTCCTAATACGAGTTTGGATTTCATGTGTGGGGACGAACTAAAACTTGAGGGGAACACAAAAGCAGAGACAAAAATAATTTGGAAAATCTTCTAAGTAGTATAACTCACTAAAAATACATTGGTGTAATCATCTATGCTGAAAAGGCAACAAGAAACCACATTGCAAATTATGTACTTCTCCTCATGAGACAGCAGGCAGGAAAGACTCGTCAGTCCAGAGCACTCACAGCTTATCAGCATCAGTAGACAACAGTATCAGGGGCAGTGCAGAACATGAGCTGTACATAGGGCAGGTCAGCAGTTCAGAATGTATTGGACATATCAGTACTGAGCAGTATATGCAAATGAAATAATAGGAAGGATGTCTTTTACTTCTTCAGAAGACAGCGAAGGTCCATAGGGATTCAGGAGAAGTGAGAGCACACACACCAAGGGGTCATCCACAAGCCTCAACTCGACTGACTAATAGTTTCAAAAGTCTCTTCCTAACTAGAAATGTCCACAAGTTTCTGATTGGTCCTCCATGTGGGCTAATCTTGCGCAAATAAATCAATATCCAATGGAAAACCATTGACAAAATCAAGTTTGCAACTATTCTGGATTTTCTTAGGGAGTGTGTGAAGTCATCTAGATGAATTCAGACAGTTCTGCCTAAATGTAACATTTGTTTATCAATTGAAACTTTGCGTTTCTTTCTTACAGTGCACAGGATGATTCAAACAGTTCTCATGTGAAAATCATAAAACTTCCTGTCTTGTTCCACTGCTAGACCAAATACTGTTACATTTGCTATTATTTAAACATGTACTCTGTCTTTGATACAACAGTACATTTACCAACACATCAGCAACGTAGGAATTAATTCAGGTCAAAGGGAACAGAATGGTTTAGCACTTTTCCTCTAATGCTGCAAAATGAATCTTCAAGCCTAGTCTGACTCAGGAAACCTATATGCATATTAATGCAATTAATACACATAAATCCTATTGTGCACCTTACAATTTAAATCAAGTATGCAAAGTATGCAAAAGTTTGCAAATTATTTAATTGCAAACATTATATATGACATTAGAAAGTTTAAATGTGCATTTATATATCTTCACACATGTAACTCATGTTAACAAAATCATTTAAATCAAGACAAGTATGATTCATTTATGTTCCTTCAATACTTATACTCTTCATCTCTACTATTGTTCTAAGAGTAATACTTTTAATATTAATTCATGTCAGTAGTTCACTAAAATTTAAATGCACAACATATTTCATGGCAAAACATGATGTCAAAAAGAAAAATTAAGTCACAATGTCCGCCATTATTCAAACATGCACATTTTTACAATTCACGTTAATTTCTCTGTTAGGCTTTTAGATGAAGGTTTATAACTTGCCGTATGCTAACTTCTATGCCACTAATGTATTAGTAAAATGTAATCTCTATCACTGCGAACCGCCAAAACTGGAAACCAATCACCCCTTTTAGTCCTCGTTTCGCAGGGTAACAAGGCAGAAGAATCAAAAGCTCTCTCAGAAAGCTGCTTCAGGCTTGAGACTCAGTACTCAGCAACACAATAAAAACACTTAATACATTGAAGTACAATCTATGTTTTTTCTTTTCAAATATATCACTATTTTATAATGCACAAAATGAAATACTGCACACAAAGTTACAAATGCTAGGTAGAAATGGCAAAGTGGACATCCTCTGAAGGACCTCACAAACTACAGGGGAGAGGGACTCAACAAGAAAATGTCACAAAGGTCAATTAATCCCCCAAGCGTAAACTAAATTCCAAATGCTAGAGGCACCTTTAATGGTTATGCACCAGCAGATCTCTACCATGTCCCAAAATGTGCCTAAACAAACATGGCTACCGGTTTCATCAAGAGGATCACTATAAAATGAACAGTAGAAAATAAGCCCATCCCAATGCTAAAACATTTCAGCAATGTAAAGACATTTCAAAATGGCCCCCAAGATATGTACTAATTTTGACTTTCCTCATTGACATTTCATTCTTAATAACTTTGAAAGACCCTGGAGAGTGAACAGTTCAAAACTGTAAACATTATTAAGTGTCTTATTTATGGCTTTAACCTAGTTGCCCTCCTAGATCACTTTTGTCCCAACTCCAGGAAACATAGGATGAAAAAATATTTAAAATACTTTGAACAATTAGATGAGGTTCTGCATGACTCAAGACAACCCCTAATAAAATTACAAACACTCGTGATAGTCTCCCAGCTCATCTAAGGCACTGCTATGGCCAAAATTCAGCATGCTTGGTGCTTATGTAGTGATTTTGCCTGTAGGCACTCTGTTTAAACCAGCTGCAATGCAGCTGCTAGGTATTTCTTTTTTTTCTTACATGGGCATGCCCGCGCATTAGTTAACAGGGGCACCTACACCTTTCTGGGGTATATGCTCTCAGAACAATTTGGCTACTCATGTCAGCATTGTCACATGGCTCTCCTTTGCCAGGTAGCTGGATGAAAAAGGGCGGGAAAGTTGTCCGTTTCTGCTTTGTCTGTGTTCAGCTCCTTTCGCAGGGAGCAGTCAAGAGTATGCATCACACACACTTGGGCCTGGGGAGATTTACCCCTTCCCAACAGGGTTGCTCCTCAAAGGGCTGTGGACTTCCATTGAAAAGAAAACAGTGAAGTGGGTGCTTCCCACCTCTGAGGGGAGATGTTAGATAATATATTTCAACAGTGCTTAGAGACTGTTCGTCCTCACGGGAGACCCACCAGTAACTTGCTTCCTCCAAGGAAGGTGGAGGTGTATTTTGGGACACCAATAAATATGGCTGCAATATATGTGACTGAGAGTCGCCATTTTGGTCAGAATACCCTGAGTCCTTCCACTTCACACAGTGGCTCATCAGCAAGTTGGTCCTTCCTTCGTCTGTTTCTCTACTCTTCTCTCAAACTCTTCATTTGTGCAGGGATTTATAAAAGAAGGTGGCAAGTTCTAGAAAGTGGGTGTCCCTACCTAATCCACCCTTGGCTTACACTATCTAGGATTAACCCACAGAGTATGTAGACCCCTTCCACAGCATTCTGGTAATTTGGGAAATCACACTTTTTGACCCACCCTTTTTCTTGGCCTCTGCTTAATGGATCAGACCAAAACTTTCCATCAAAGAGCCAACGTGGATGAACTGTGACAGAATTACACCAAATATGGCAGGAAGGTAGCTCTTGTTGCAGAAAGAGAGATTTTTTTATTTGGTATAAATCCGTTAAGTTTTTTTTAAATACTGGAGACGCAAAGACTTCACAAACATTTTTGTGACATTTGCAAACCCTCGAGCCATAAGAATGCTCTCGTTGGCTGGTCGCAACCTGATCTGAAAGTTGCCACTGCCATTTTGTAAAGTGGGGATTGGTCTATTGGGCTGAAATGAGGTGGAAAAAATGGGCAAGGTGGGATTATGGGTTAGTTTGGAGGAAACCATGAATGAAATGTGAAAGTGATATTGTGACAGGTTGTGTATTTTAAAAGCTGGAAGGTGTTTATTTTTACAATGTGGCATTCGCAAATCCGCCTTGACACCCAGCGCGGGTCCCCTGTGTAGCGTTGCTGTGACTTTGCTCGGTAAAAAAACATATTGACACCCTCATCCACCCACTCACAGAGTCAAGGAGATACTCACAGACCCACACAGACACTCGCACACCCACTCACAGACCCAAATAGACACTCACACACCTACTCACAGACCCACTAAGAGAGTCGCACACCCACTCACAGACATTCTCAGACACTCACACACCCACTCACAGACCCACTCAGCCACTCATGCACCCAGCCACAAACCCACTCAGACACTCACATACCCATTCACAGACCCATTCAGACACACACACTCGCAGACAGGCTCCGACACTCACACACCCACTCACAGACCCACTCAGACATTCACGCACCCACTCACACATCCACTCAGGCACTCAGATCCCCTCACAGACCCACTCAGGCACTCACACACCTACTCACAAACCGAGACAGATACTCACACAGCCACTCACAGATCCACAAAGAAACTTACACACCCACTCACATACAACCCAGAAACTCACACACCCACTGAGACACTCAGGCACCCACTCACAGACCTGCTTAGACACTCATGTACCCACTCATAGACCCACTCAGAGACTCACACACTCACTCACAGACCCACTCAGACTCTCAGACACTCACGTAAGACCCACTTGGACACTCACATACCCACTCCGAGGCCCACTCAGACTCACATGCTTACTCACAGACCCACTTTGAAACTCATGCACCCCCTCACAATCCCACTCAACATGCATACACCCACTCACAGATCCATTCAGACTCTCAAACATACACTCACAGACCCACACAGACACTTACACACCAACTCACAGAGACAATGTAACACCTACTCTCACATCATGACTCTCACACACCCACCGTCACTCTCACACCCACTCTCACATCCACATAGGCCCTCTCACACCCACTCTCACACCCAGACATTCACATCCACTCTCACACCCAGAGCCACCCTCTCACACCTATTCTTACACCTACAGAAACAGGCCAAAGGCTGTGAGCAGTGTGGGGTTGGGTGGATGTCTGCTCTGCATGGCAGAAGGCTGTGCATGGCACAGGATTGGGTGGCTATAGGAAGTTTGCCACAGGCCAGGCCCTGTGGCCAACTTCCGCTGCGCACAGCTGAAATTCAGCAGTTATAGTTAGTTATTTCAAGTAACTATTAGAAATGGGGTCTTTGGATGTCAGTCAGGTTACCCCTAGTCAAAGCAAGGAACCTCACTCTACTCAGAGTAAAGAGGAATCACCCTCAGTTAACCCCCGCTCACCCCTTTGGTAGCTTGGCTTAACTTCAGAAGCAAGGTGTAAAGTATTTGTACCAATACACACAGTAACTCAGTGAAAACACCTCACAATGACACAAAACAGGTTTAGAATTATAGATAATATTTATCTAAACAAAACAAGACCAAAATGACTAAAATCCAACATACACAAGTCACGTTATGAATTTAAAACACAAAAGAGTCTTAAATCCTTTAGAGAACAGTGAGAACATTGTTAGCGTACAAAAGTACATGTGTAGCATCAAAATAAAGCTGCACGGGCGACCCTGCATCGAAAAAGGCCAGAGATGCATTGATTTCTCACTCGCAAATGAAAGCCTGCATCGTTCCTTCTCTGGTCAGGTCAGCATGTGTTGTTTCTTCTCTCCCGCAAGAGAGTGATGCATCGATCCAGATGGGCACTTCAGGTCCAGGCAGGCTTTGCGTTGGTTTTCCACGCCCAGCAATGTTGCTTTGAAATCGGGTTGCACAGTGTCAAGAACCCATGCTGTGTGGGGGCTTGCTTCGTTAACAGCAGCCGCTGCAGGTGCTGTGCGTCATTTCTCCAGCCATATTGTGTCGATCTCCCAGCCGCAATGCATGTGATGTGTTGATTTTAGTCCTGAGGCAGGGGGCGTGTCATTTTTCAGCTGCAAAGCAGGTGGTGCGTCGAACGTTTTCCTGCACAACAGTCTTTGCATGGATTTCCATCCTTTTCCACCAGCTGCACCTTTCAAGGGCCCAGAGACAGGTTAGGGCACCACTTGGCAGGCAGGACTCTCAGCACAAAAGCCCAGGTGCTGGCAGAGAGAATTCTTTGCTGTGCCTGAGACTTCAACAACAGGAGGCAAGCTCAGTTTTAAGCCCTTGGAGATTCTTCACCAGTGGGAAGTCACACAAAATTCAGTCTTTGTCCTCTCTCAGGTAGAAGCAGCTATTGCAGGCCAACCCAGCAAAGCACAGGCAAAGGGGCAGTACTCCTCCTCCAGCTTCTCCAGCTCTTCTCCTTTGCAGAGGTTCCTCTTGGTTCCAGAAGTAATCTGATTTTCAGGGGGTTTGGGTGCTCTTCTTATACCCCTTTCTGCCTTTGAAGTAGGCCTACTTCAAAGAAAAGTCTCTGTTGTTTTCAAGAACCTGCCTTGCCCACACCAGGCCCTAGACACATACCAGGGGGTTGGAGACCGCATTGTGTGAGGGCAGGCACAACCCTTTCAGGTGTTGGTGACCACTCCTCCCCTCAGCCCAGATGGCCCAACAGGCTAGACCCCAGCTCCCTTTGTGTCACTATCTAGAGGAGAGGTGCAAACAGCCCAACTGTCAATCCACAAACATGCAGAGCCACAGAATGGTTTAAGCAAGAAAATGCCCACTTTCTGAAAGTGGCATTTTCAAACACACAAGCTAAAAACCAACTTCACTAAAATATGTATTTTTAAATTGTGAGTTCAGAGACCCCAAACTCCACATGTCTATCTGCTCCCAAAGGGAATCTGCATTTTAATCATATTTAAAGGCAGCCCCCATGTTAACTTGTGAGAGAGATAGGCCTTGCAACAGTGAAAAACGAGTTTGGCAGTATTTCACTGTCAGGACATGTAACACACATCAGTACATGTCCCACCTTTAACATACACTGCATCCTGTCTATGGGGCTACCTAGGGTGGGCCTACCTTAGGGGTGCCTTACATGTGTAGAAAGGGAAAGTTTAGGCCTGGCAAGTGGGTACACTTGCAAAATCAAATTGGCAGTTTAAAACTGCACTCGCAGACACAGCAATGGCAGGTCTGAGCTATGTTTACAGGGCTACAACCAGTGCTGCAGGCCCACTAGTAGCATTTAATTTACAGGCCCTGGGCACCTCTAGTGCACATTAATAGGGACTTCCTGGTAAATAAAATATGCCAATCATGGATAGCCAATATACACATACAATTTATACAGGGAGCACTTACACTTTAGCACTGGCCAGCAGTGGTAAAAGTGTCCAGAACAAACAAAAACAGACCATGCCAATGATGCCAAGTCTAACAGTAACTATAACTTGCATCCTAAGGTAACTATAACTCGCGCCATCCCCATGCACTGCTAATTACCCCAGATATTACAGCACTCTTTACAACTTCTATAATGCCATTAAAAATGTAAATGAAACATTAGCAATCAAATTATTGAAGAAAAAACTGTGCATGGCGGGGGCGGGAGTTATAGTTACCTTAGGGTGTGAGTTTTAATTAACTTCAACTATAACTGCTGAATTTCTCTGGTTTTGTGAGAGTACTTTCAGAACCTAACTATAACATATATATATGTATATTTATATATATATATATATATATATATATATACATACATATATATATATTTATATATATATATATATATATATAGATAGATATAGATATAGATATATATATATATAGAGAGAGAGAGGCAGAGAGATTGCAAGATAGATAGATAGATAGATAGATAGATAGATAGATAGATAGATAGATAGATAGATAGATAGATATACAGATAGATAGATATTTGCAATAATCACAACCATTTGTTGTTGCTGACCACTCGAGCCAGTGTCTCTGTCTCTGCAGGCTGATTCACAAAATATTTCTTATAACTTGAAACAAATGGGGTCATGGGCACTGCGGGCACTCTGTAAAGTTGAACTTATTTAGCACTCCATGATCACTACTGACATTCATAGACATAGAAAGTGAATTTCTTTAAACATAGAAAAGGGAAAAAAACAATTTTCATTAATGGTGCAAATGGCCATCTTTAAATGTGATTCATAGACCATGACAGTAAAGTACTTGATCATTTTCAGTTATACCTTTTGGCTTACATTCATTGATATGACCAATCTCAATATCCAATATTTACAATCAGCTTTTGACTAAATACAAAAACACTTATTGTTAAATGTAATCTATATATGCTAACAAATGCATTTCATATACGGATTTCTTTCATCCAGTCTTATGAAAAATCTGTATATTGAATATTCGGAATGAACTTTGACGTGATTGAAGTGTAATTCACCATTCATTAATCTCAAACAAATGCATTTATATGTATAGTACATGGTCATGAGATGATTCAAAATTGATACTTTCATATCTCTACAATCTAGCCCTGAATGTGTTGTGATTGCTCCTGTGGGCTAAAGTTGTTGTAAGTCTCATTCGCTTATATATACCCATAGTTCCTCATATTTTTTTAGAACCAGAGGTGCCTTGGTCTGCAATCAATAATATGTCTTGATTACCGTCATCACAATGTTAAAATCCTATTGCCCCTTTTTTCCCCCACCGGTACTCAATCAAGGGCATGAAATGTCTCAAAATGTCTGGCAAGTAGATGTTTGAAGTCTTTATTTCTATTGGCACACATATGTTCAAGTATGTTCTTTTCGGCAGGATGCATTGGGCTGCCTAATTATGTCTTGTCACCTGGGCAGAGAAAACAGTACACTACATAGTCCTATTTTACAGTTAAGAGAATGTTTGATCTTGACCAGTTTTTTTGCCTTGGCTTTTCAAAGCCTTTTACTTTGCTGCAGAATTTACAGAGTTTTAATTTGTTTAGTATCTCTGTTTGTAAAGTGTCTGTGTACCAGATAATCATTTGAAAAATCATTCTACCTATAGGTTATAGGTGACAACTGGATATTGAACTGGATATTAAATCTCCTATGATCTTATCTGCCAGAAGTATCTGCCAATACCTTTTGAGAATACTAGAGATCTGAGAGGAATTGGATGAGTAGTTAGTAATCATCCTAACCTGGGATTCATCTGTACATCGACTTTGTCAGTCTTAAACTGATGACGTGGCCATGCGGGTACCGTATCATTTCTGAAAAATCTGTTTCACACAAACAGTTGTGCTTGATGTGAACACGTTCCCCATAGGGCATACTCCACTTTAAGCTGTGAAGATTACCATTCTTGGCATGCAACAGGGAATTCCCGCAGTAGGTTTTCTGCACAGTGATGTCAGTAATGCCTTAATCCTACACATATACTGTCAGATCTAGGAAGATAACCATACTAGCACTAATATGACTACTGAGGTGTAAATTCAATGGATCTTGATTCAAAGTGCTAATGTAGTCCTCCGCTGTTTCTCCAGTACCCTTCCACACAATAAAGGGTCATCAGTGTAAAGCACCCGCAAGAGTATGTTGTCTTATGCTTGGCCACCCACTTCTCCCACCATCCTACAAATAATTTCACATAGCTGCAGGAGAAGCAGGTCCCCATGGGCGTGCCATGTTTCCGCCTGCAGTACTTCCCTCATAACAAAAAAAATCTTTAGACAGAATGCAATCAATTAAACAATCTGATTGTGTTCATGAAAATGTAAATCCTCTACTTTTTAGGAAAATGTTACCACCTTTACCCCTAATGTATGTGTGAAGACTACTGACATCCAGGGTAATCATCAAAAAATCCTCTTCCCACTCAATGCCCTCAATTTTGCATAGCAAGTCTGTGGTATCTCTAATGTATGAGCTAAATCGTTCATCAAAGAGAAAAGGAAAGTGGTCCACGTAAATGAACGCATTTTCTAAAAGGCTAGATTTGGAGGAAATAATCAAGACATCCTGTTGGAGAACTAGTATGGGTATGCATCTTGGGAATGTGGTAAAGTATAGGAACTTGTGGATGTTCACATTTTAGAAATTGATACTCAACATATTCCAATATCCCAATTGTCCAGCAATTCATGAAATATTCTCACACTGTGAGCATATTCATTCTTGTGAAATGGTTCATACCATTCTGTGACTGCCAATTGTGCAGCCTCCTGCAAATATTATTCCTTGGACAACAAGACAACATCCCCCCTTATCTGGTGGTTTAATCAATAAGTCCAGATCATTCTTAAGAGTAAAAAGTGCTTGCCATTGTTTCTGCAAAAGATTATTTTTGACCCTCACTCTGCTTTTAAATCTCAGTCTCTCCAATTCTCCGCTGGCCAGCTCATGCAATCCACTGCATTGTGGAGGGTTTTTGGAATGAACCATGATTTAGGTTTGAAATGACTTTGTCCACTAATTTGCTGTGTTCCAACCTGTTCCAAAAAATTCTTTAAGCTTCCTGTTGTAGGCCAAATGGTAGCTATTGCTGAACATTTTGAAGATTAATTAGTGCTTCCAAATCTTCCCCCAGTACAACAATTATATCTTTATGCTTTTCTTGGCTCAGAGTATGTCCTTTTAATAAATTAAGTTTTCAGATAAATTTAAAACGATCTATCAGAGTTTGAGCATAATCAAAGTTGGTGGTAGGGCAGAATGTTAAACGCAGCTTTAGAACTGATGATTCAGTCAAATTCTTGTCTGTTAAACTGACTATTGTCAAATTTGCTGTTTTTACTTCCTTATGCCCCCTCATTTGATCCTGGTTACTCTCTGTGATGTGAAATCTCTTGTTCCTCTTTTGTCTGTTGTGACTGTGTCTTGCCTCCCTAAGTTGACGTGATCTAGTGGTCGTCTTCTTTGGGAGGTTTTCTGCCAGGCTTGGTGCATTAACTGCTATTCCTGAATAAAGTGCCCTCTGTATTGCCAGTGTTCGCTTGGGCAACTTATGTTCCCCTCTCATAGATGTCAGTGTACGTTCCCACCTCCATTCCTGAAGTTTTCTTACTTAATTGTATATGTAAGTCTCTTGCCTTTGCAACCCATGGCCTGGGAGTATCCAATTTCTTGACAAAGGTCAATGCTCTCCCCGCATCACGTTGTTGTTTGTCTCTTGAGAATTTACGCTCTTTGAGTTGTCTAATACTTTCTTCATACGCCATCATTCTCCTTTTCATTTGTTGCTGTCGTTCATCTTCTGTCTGTGTGCCATGGAGTCCCTTGGAATGCAGAGTTTTTTTTATATATATACTGTACAAAAATTCAGATAATTCAGTGCATAATACATTCGATGACTATTAGAGTGGACAAGCAACATTTATCTATGGAAAGTTCTATTTAGTTTTTTCCTTTGGGTTTGGGGGATCTCTAATAATATCAGGTTTGCTAAGCGTGTGTGGCTACAAAAGAATATTATTTAAGTGATGGAAGTATACAATGTGTTGTCCATTTATCAGATTTGCTGCAGCATGGAAGGTGTCCTCATGCGTAGTGGTGAGCCAGGTCCTTGAGCTTAAGGTGAGGAGAATTAGGTGGTGTTTGATTCTTTTCAGGACACCTATTTGGTACTAATCTTTCTGGGCTCCACTTTTTTATGTACACTTTGAATGTGTGAGAGGAACCCAAGTTTTAATTATTCTCTCATATGCAGACTGCCATAATATTTCCATGGTGCCATTAGTTCCATTGTTGTTCTCTGTAATTTCAGTAGGTTTTAAACTGCAGGCTTGTTGAGAGGCATGTGTACTTCAGAGATAGCAAATCCCCACATTCGCATGGCATCCATCTATATAATTGGGAACTCATTCTTAAAGAGGATGATGATTGGCTTCGAGGGGGAACCACTGGTGAGAGCAGGGCCAGTCAAGTAAGCTTGTTGACAAGTGATGTCTGTTCTTCTATGATGGTTCCATGAGCTGCAGCAAGACATCTACTTTACATAACATGATGTGGTGAACTCTGCCCAGTATTCAGATTATGCATTCACACATTTACACTTCACCATAAGAATAGTCATAGCTTTTATGTAGGACACTCTGATAGCAAACATATTTTTTGAAGTGTGCTTGAACATACAGTTGAAGAGTACTACATGATTTAGTACCAATATAGGGACCTCTAACAATGTTTTCTCCAAATATCGATGTACACATTATCATCATGGTAAAAAGATGTGGAGCTAGAACAGCAAACCTATACTTTCACAGGTATGCTTACCTTGACAGTGAACTACAAACCAATATTTGGAGGTTTATGTTGTTGCAGGTTTATATTTTCGTCGTTGACATTTTGACATACAACTGTAGCATATGAACAGTGGTTTACTTTCATGTGTATAAAGTGCAAGCACCAATGAAAAGTAAAAATACCTATATATATTGCAGCCTTTACATACTGTAAATGTGAACAGACCCTTGATCAGTGAGTTTGACACTCATGTTGTTCACGTTGCTTTACAAAAATAGGCATTTATCTAATTGATTGTTTGTATGATGTTGGCTTACAACTTTAGAGTCTCTGCACAGTACTACAGAGCTGCTAGGGCCGGGGTTGTCCAAGGCCACGGGCTTTTATTTACATTTGAAGCAGCAGAGCATACCAGCATTGGTGCAATTATTAATTGAGTTGGGCTTTGAACATGCTTCCCACAATTACTTCTTTTAAGGGGAGTAGCCCTCATGTTGTCTAGCTATCAAGCAAAGGCATTTGAGAAGACACTCATCCTCAGGGCTCTTTTGGAAATTTGGCATGGGAGCATCTGTGACTTTATATATTATACATACTTTCAACACATTGCAGTGGAAAAAGTGCGACCCGCATTTCTTCTTTTTTTTAAATATTTTTTATTTGGAGCTGGTCATGATCACAGAACATTACACATTTTGCGTAATGATGGCAAAAAAATTATGAGCCAAAACACCCAAGCTTACACATCATAAAGAAGATAAAATAACAAAAGAAGTAACACAAAAGACCTCAGTAGTTAAAAATACCAGCCCAGATATATTGGAGATTCTAACTCATAAATCTAACAGAGAAGTGCCCACCACTCTGTTACCTTAGGAGGTGAGGTTTTTATCCAAGTTCTAGTAATACAAAGCCGGGCAGTATTAATTACAATAGGTATCAGTGCCGATAGAGTATAACTATAGTCTGTTTTGTGAGCCAACATAATCTCCCTAACCAATAACTGAAAACCATATCCTAGATGACTAGAAAGCAGCTGATCCATGCCTGACCAAAACTCCTGTAGTGAAGGGCAGTTAGCAAACATATGGACAATATCCGCTGCGAGCAGACTGCACATAGGCAATAAATCTTGTCAGAAGCATGATCAGTAAACCCTTTAGCAATTCTTTCCAGAGTATAATAGAGCATACAGATAGTCTTAAATTGTTGGAGCTTTTAGCTTATGGATTGAACCGATGGATTTATAATCTAAAAGGCGACAATGACCTCTTTGGAAAACATTTCAGACTTATCAGACTAAAGGCCTATGCTCTATCTAGAAGCTATCTTCGAGCTATCATCTAATGGAGTGCCCTAACTGACGACTTACCTGGTACGCTACATAGACAAGATGGAATTTCAGAGTTCTCCAGAGCTGCCCTCTCAGTGTGTTCATGCTTAAAAAGTCACGGATCTATAAGTACTTGAAAAAAGACTGGAAGGGGAGATCATAGGAAGTTTGAAAAAAATAAACTGAATAAACCACTTTGAGATCGAACAACTACCCAACCGTCTTTAACCCAAGAATAGTCCATACCTTACACACATGATCGTGAAAAATTTATGGCGATTTGGGGTGTCCCCAGAGTGGGCTTTAAGCATGCATAGAGGGTAGAGAATATATAGATCTGATTTCCACCACATTCTGATTATATCTTTGATGATCTTGAACCAGACCCATTTAAAATAGTTAGGATCTGAGATTCTATAGAAATAAAAACCTGGCATCTAGCCCTAGTGCCAGTTGATATCCCAAAACAGACAGGTTTGGATAACAACAGTAAGCAAATTTCTAATATGGCCTCCAAAGGCAGCTTACAAGTAAAGCTTAAAGTCAGGCATCCAAAACCCTCCTGTGCTATATGGAAGTTGCAAAAAATGAAAGCCCCGTGTGGCCCTCTTACAATTCCAGATGAAGCTATGAAGAGCACCATCCAGGCGTTTAAAGAATGAGTCTGGGACCTGGAGTGGTATCGCCTGAAAGAGGCAGAGAAACTTTGTTAATATACTCATTTTGGTAATAGTACAACTCCCAAATATGCTAACTGGAAGTTGGTTCCAAGATTGCATCTTAGCAATAGCCGATTGTAATAAAGTTGAGAGACAACAAGGAAAGTGGAGTCACAACCGACCTCCATAAGGACGAGATGCATCTGTGTTCCTGGCACTGGTTTTGCCACCTATGAGGGTCGGAAACGCAGAACCAGGTATCATAAGGGACAAGCCAGGGGTCGCAGCTGCGAACCCTGGAGACCCCCAAATGAGGTCCATGCAGACAGACAGCACATGTAAAACTTTTTTATCCTGGAACACCCATGTGATAGATATCAGCAAGTACAGTGGAAGAAATAACCACACGCAGACTCACTGCATTGTATTTCCTTTTGAATGATCTAAATTAGTTATAAAAGGATGGCGGAGAGAGGAAAGAAAATATCGGATGCATGTTTGTACTTTTTCCTGTAAAAGAAGGAATGTTTGCACTACTTCCTGAAACAGTGGGCAACGGGGAGCTACTGCTTGTCAGCTAAAAGTATGGTACAGCAGTTACATTCAGCATTCATGGAAACAATTAAAATAATTAAAAACGTGTGCTGTGAAATTACATTAAATATCTGGCATGTCTTCGGTAGGCACCTGGACTTTGTGATTCAATGTCACACTAGAGTGCATATTAATGCGAGGAGCTTATTAGGTGAGAAAAACTTTTAATACGTACTTATGTAGTTGAAAACTACTATAGCAGCTACATTGGATTCATTGTGGATAATTATAACTTTATTCCCTTTTGTCGATTTGTGCTCCTTATAAATCAGTCTTTGGTAAAACAGTAGTTAAATCACAGTTTAAAAAGGGAGATTTTCTCTTTTCAAAGCATACAGATTTCTTTGCATGTAAAACATGTGCTTTGATGCACCTAGTTCAGAGCGAGAAACAGGTCTTGACAGAGAATGTGAAAGAGAAATTTGTGAATTAACAAAATAGGTGGGAAACAGAAACAAAGGTTAATAGGTTAATACTTCAAGGAAAGGAACAGAGAATGACACAGACCTACGTTTGAAACATGCTTAGGTTTACTGTATGTCTTCAAAGGAGCATGTTTATATAGTTTCTTCGAACAGCAGATGCAAGTGATGCTTTAATGCCCCAGTGAGTGCTGCATTATTTAAACAATTTGCAAATCCGTCTAATATAATCATACAGTCGTTGTCTCTGTTATATTTAATGTTAATATTGTTTGTGGCTTTCATAGCTTAACTGCAAACCACCTGTTTTCAGTACTAAAATTAATATTTGAAACAATTATAATTATCTTTATCTGTTCGGTAATCTGTACAGAGAAGTTCTTAGAACTGTAACTTGAAACGCCAAGCAGGCCGACATTGCAGTTTAATTAATGATTTTATCTGCCTCTTGTTAAGTATTGCTAGGTGAACAGTTCACCTAAGTAGGTTTGTTGTAATTAGTTTACAAGGACAACTGACGCAGCATTTCGCGACGTTGCCTTGTGGACTCGAGCCTGTTTACCTTGAAGTACATTTACTGCTGATATTTCTTTTATGCTCTCCTCGACAATGACATTTCTTTCAAACTGTCTTCAGTTGGTGTAAGAGAAGCGGCGCCTAGTCAGTCTTCGCAAAACCATTAAGGCAGAAAGGCACACTTACCAGTCCCACACTGAGCCGCGACAAAGCAAAGACACATCCGCAAAGACAATCTACGGGCTGGCTTTAATGACAAGAATTAATAATAAGCATTTGCACAGCCAATAGGCAGGGCCAGCCTGAGCACTGGTGGCGCAGGAATGTTTGTTGGCGCCCCCCATGATCACCCCCGCAACGGATTCCCTCACTACAGTCCCTCTCAAGACTCCATAACCACTCTCTCTCTCCGATGCTTTTAATTAGTTTTATAGCACTACTATACAAGTGTACACACCTTACACAGAGTTAATCAGTGTATACAAATATTACATAAGACAGAGGACTACAAGGTATAGGAGTCACATGTCATACTGGTATGCTGTATACTTTAAGAGTGGTTGGTCTGGAGAAGCACAAACTCAGAATTTAAAATTTAAAACCATAGTTGGAGGTTCGCTTTAATAATAACCATTGATTTCTACCCAAACAAACCATTTTTGCAAGATTAGGATAATAAAAGACTGTGGATAAATATCATAACACTCTAATCTATACCTTGTTGTATGCATGCATTTCTTTGATGGCAGCTAATAGCTTACTATTTTATATTAGGATATTAACTTGTACACTGCAAGTTTCAAAAGGACCTCTCTGACACAGCAGTAACCCACTGACCTATCTGCATTATATGCACTTTCTGATCTGCATGGTACAAGTTCTTTGTAGCAGGCATATTAACCATCTGTGCTACCTTAAAACTTCTATTAGTGGAAAACTCCGATCTCTTTCCAGGAACAACATTAATCAACAGAGTTATGTAGACATATTTAGTATTGCCTGAAAATTGCTGAGGTAAGGAACGCCATAGCAGGTGCTTTTAAAACCACAATATATCTACAAACACGATCTCCATCCCTCCATCCCCCCCCAAGTCAGCACCCGGTGTGGTGGCACTGGTCACACCATCATAGAGCTGGCCCTGCCAATAGGTCTCACCTTTGGGTCATATTGGCTTTGCCAATGACTTTTGCCAATGCTAGTGTGTCAGACTTTTTTCTGACTTTGTGCAGCTTTATCAAAATAAATAAATAACTAAAAGGAGCTATGCCATGACTGCTGCTGCTGGTGATGTCACTCCACTTGAGCACACATGGATGATGACGTATGTGCCTGCATGCTATATGCTCGCACCAACGGAATGACGCAGACACTACTAACTTTCATTTTTTATTTACTGATCCGAAAGGGTGGACTCCATTCTTAACAGTAAATTAAATCTTAGCGCAAAGGCACACAATTTTATTAAAAAAGGACCGAAAGAGTTGGGGGTAATTAAGGAGTGAATTAGATGAGTCTGTGAGGTTCAGGAGGGAAAAGCATTGCACCATGGAGAAAGCAACATGGGATTACCGAGGGCGATGCACACATAGAGACAGAGTACAAGAGAGAAAGGTAATAAAGATGTCAGAGATCTGATCATGCTTAACCTGTCAACTGCCCTTGATACCATTGTATCTTCATGTCCAGACGGAACTAGGTAGGACTTAGGGATATTGACCAAAATTCGAAAGCACATTTTTTTACTTAACGAAGCCCAAAATGTGACCTTACTTTGCTTCCAAGCACCTGTATAAAATATCAAAATTGGTGTGACAAGGGGATCAGCACTGTCCTCGGTACTTTTCAATCTTCTTTAAAGTCAGTGATGAGGCTTATCTACCTTTTTAGTCTCAATTTTGACCTCAGTCTCGATTGTGGGAGGTCCTCCAACTGCTTGGCCCACCATACTCTAGCACTTTGTGATATATTCAATCCATGTGGACTAGTTGCCATACTTGAAGTAATAATATATGCTGATGGTAAAATGAATAAACTCATCGCATAGGTTGCATGGTGAAGCTTCTATCGACTGAGGCCCATATTTATACTTTTTGACACACAACTGCGCCAACGCAGATGGGCGTCAAAAAAGTTTACCTCTGGCTAACGCCATTCCAAAGCGCCATGCGGGCGCCTTATTTATTGAATGACGTCAGCCGGCGCTGCGGACTGGTGTGCGTAAAAAAAAATGACTCACACCAGGCAGTGCCGGCGTAGGGGAAAATGGAGGTTGGGCGTCAAAAAATGGGGCAAGTCAGGTCTGAGGCAAAATTCAGGCCTCAACCCGATTTGCGCCATTTTTTTTTATGCCCAACCTCCATTGACATGACTCCTGTCTTAGCAAAGACAGGAGTCAGGCCCCCTTGCCCAATGGCCATGCCCAGGGGACTTATGTCCCCTGGGCATGGTCATTGGGCATAGTGGCATGTAGGGGGGCCCAAATCAGGCCCCCCTATGCCACAAAAAAAAACGTCAAAAATACTTACCCCAACTTACCTCAACTTCCCTGGGATGGGTCCCTCCATCCTTGGGTGTCCTCCTGGGGTGGGCAAGGGTGGCAGGGGGTGTCCCTGGGGGCATGGGAGGGCACCTCTGGGCTCCTTCTGAGCCCACAGGTCCCTTAACGCCTGCCCTGACCCAGGCGTTAAAAAACGGCGCCCATCAGGCTGGGCGCCGTTTTTTAAGGCCTGCCCCCTCCTCTGCGTCAAAATGACATCAGAGTATAAATATGGGGCACAGGCCTTAAAGTAATATTTTGGAAGGGAACGCCTACCTTGCATATAATTAACCAAGGCTGGTTCCCCCTTCCAAAAAATTACGCACATGGTGGAACTTTGACGCCCGCGGGGTCGGACGTCAAAGTATAAATATGGGGCAGGGTTTGCGCCGATTGTGCGTCAAAAATTTTGACGCACATTCGGCGCAAACAGAGTATAAATATGCCCCTGAGTGTGCTAAAGAAATGTCCCACAACCGTTATGCTTTCCCAGAGAGTATGAGTAGGATACATTTTGTTGTTTTGTTTCAGCACTTACCTAAAAAGCATGCAACACCTCAAACACAGCAAACTCTGGCTGTTGTCCCACATTGTGCAGAAGAGCTTAGAGACCTAATGCATGGATCATTGAGTCACCCACCATAAGACTCAATCTTATTGTCCTAGAAATTGACTTGTGTCTTCTGCAAGGAACCCTCCACTCCACTGACCACCGCCATCTTGCCTACAAGGCCACTCTGCACAGGTATTGGCCTGGTAGTCATAAATGACAGTATACAGAATCAAACAACAACCCAATTTCCATTTCTATCAACATTTAAAAATTAGTACAGGAAGAAAATAAATGGTTTTCTGTCTGTGTTAAATAGCCATAATCAGTAAAAACGGAAAACAAGGAGCCTTAAACATATTATCAGTAGTTGACTTGATGCGCCAAAGAATGTGCTGTATTTGAACAGTTGACACTTACAGCAGGGAACCTGATGTTTCTAAGTATTTCTGAGAAATTTATAGGCTTAAGGCAGAGTTGAATCACTGACACATACTTACAGTTTTCTCTGCAGTTTCTGAAAGAATCCATTTGCATTTTAGATCCCTATGTGAGCTATTGTAGACGTAGATAAAATGCTGTTACTTGTGCCAGGATGCTCGACCCTGCATGATGCAGCAACATTACAGTTTTCTGCAATAGAAAAGATAAGGCAAAATTACTTCTTTATATTCTTGGTAATCTACGACAAAGTACGTGAGTACATTTTGAAATTATATTCACCTCTAGAGAGCAGACAGCAGAGACTCTATCTAGTTCAGGGAGACATGATCGGTCTGATACATGTCTCATTTTGGCACGAATGCTAAAAAACTAAGAACATGCATATTGATTTTATAATATTAGCGATGTAAAAGTAAATATTTGCATTTTCTCTATTCACACAGCAAATAAAGAGAAAAAAAAATAGTAGCCCTTATTACGATTTGGATTTACATTTTTGCCACCTTTTTGCACATTACATTGTAGTGAAACCTAGTTTGTTTTAATGGGATACAGGAGTTAGCTTAGCCTTTGGCTTGCAGACTCGTGTCCCTGTCACCTAGTGACTTTTACCCTACTTATGGCTCGCAGACTCGTGTCCCTGTCAACTAGTGACTTTTACCCAACTTAGCTTACTCTGTTTTAGCGCATTTATTTAATTAAATCTTTTAAGATGGCTGCCTTTTTTTAGTTAAGGCCTTTGCTTTAGTTTTCCGTTATCAGTGCTACTGTGCTAAGGCGTCAATATCATGCGACAAAGACAAACAAACTGTAAGTGTTCACATTAGGTACTTTCTCTCTTCACGCTTTCCAGGGAATTGTTTATATACATTACCGTCCCAAGCATGTCTTGGTATCTATTGTTTGGGAACAGACCTACGTCAGGGGTCCTAGCAGATCTGTATAAATACTCCTCACTTAAACAGATAGTCAGAGGGATTTTGAACAGATGCCATTGCCGCTATTGAGGCTGCACGTTCCCTTGATGCTGGCCCAGTCTTTGTGTCCCTACGGAGTCTGAGCTGAAGACCTTAGTCCAAGGTAACGAGAGTTGGGGGCTCTTCTCATGGACATGGCATTGGCAGATTAGGTTTAACATACCTAGCTCTCTTTTAGGTTAGAGGTTAGGCTCATTATGCTAGGGTATTAGGACATATCTTATACTTTATGTCATTTCATGTTATTGCAAGATGGTGGGGGTCTTTGTAATAATGACTCTTGTCTTTACCATTCTGTTTCTTGCACTGTTTATTATCCTAATCATTGCAGCCCATACAACTTATCACAGATTGCAGTTTTGCTCAATAAAACCTATTGAAACTTCACTGCATATTTTTCATTGCTTGATTGAGACATGGTGTTTATGTGAGAAAGAGGTAATCTCCGTTTAACCCGACACTCCCTGAGATGTCACACTCTTGAGTCCATGCGTAAAGGCTGCCACAAACCACCTTCTACTGTTTGGGTTTTCGGTGAGGTGTTGCTTGTCAGCCTGGAGAGTTGGGACGACAGTTGCGACTTGTAAGATTGGCATAGTCGCCTACAAACATAAGTACTGTCATACGTAAACCAGCAGTCTTGCCTACAGCAAGAGTCAAACAACGACAACATCTACCAGGCAAAAACTATTGGATTGGAATATATAAAGCAATAAATGTCCAGTAGTTCTACCATTGCTCTGCAAACACAGTAAAGCATTAAAACCTCCTATTTATAGGATGTTTACTGTTTTTATGCAAATGTATTGTTGTTTTGGAGTAGTGGGCTCCGGGATGCTTGTTTATTTCATGCATGTTGCGCTGGATAGAAGCACTTAAGATGAGTGAATGTTTGTTGGTAATGTGCACTTCAAGTTCTGGCTTGCTCATCCCGTTTACTCGCAATATGCGCTTGTACTATTCTCTATTTCGTTTCCCTTGTCCTCCTCTGTCTGGAATCTCTCACCTTCCTGGGTACTTTGTCCTCTCCGGACCATTTGCTTTTCCCTCCGTCTGATTGTTCTCTGATCATCACCGGGCACCCTCAACATAGTACTTCCCATTGGGTCAGAGTGATGCCTTACTACTCCCAACCTTGCCTTGCATTATTGTCCCTGCATCTCAGCTCATGCCATTATCCACTGATAAAGGATTACTCGGTTATGCTTTAAATTAAGTCAATAAACTTTTTCAGCCAGCATGAAGGGGTGGAGAAACTAGGCATCAACTGTCACACAATACAATTTAAAATAGACAATATGACCCATGTGGCCACATAAGGAATACCCCAGTCTGAATTTAGGTTAAGGGTTTTATTACACATTTAAACACATATTTATGTAAATGATTCTCAAAACAAGGTCATGAAGATACAGAATCAATCATGGATTGACCAAGATGGCAAAACAGATTAAAGTGAACTAACATCAAAGGGATTAAACATTTCACAATGGCAATACAAAACATCAAAAGTTTAATCTGATTGGTAGAAAACAAGTGCTGTTCAGTTCTCTTAAGCATTTAAAGCAATTTAAAAATCATCTAATTCTACTAGCTAGGGCAAGGGAAAACTCGCAAGTCACAATTTAAATGTGCTGAGCTAAAGCACCTAAGGTAAAAAAATATTAAAGGACAAAAATCATTTGGAAAAACGACATCGGGGGCAAAAGGTGACTAACCAAAGTTGGCAAAAAGTAAGTAAAAAGGGAAGGCATCAGCATTTCAGAAGTTTGGTCAAGAGTCTTCTCAGATCAGGGGACAAATTCTAAGTTTCAGCAAATCTTTGAAAAAGAAGAGTAGAGAAGTCCGTAGCTTTCAGAGTTTTTGAAAAATCAAGTGGAGAGTGCTTGGGCAAAAGGGGTAAGCAGGATGATCAAGTGGGGTCCTGGAGAGAGACTGCCACTGATCCAACTGGGGAAAGATTTACAGTGCAAAGTGCAAGATGATTTATTCATCCATCACTCCAAATTAATCAGAAGGTGTAACTGTCCAATCAAAGACCATCATGCGACATGGAACTGCAACACAAGGAAAGATTCCCATTACTAACATGGGAAAGGCATCCATCTTAGTTCACCTGTACGGGTTGAAACAAATGTGTAGAGCCCATTTCCACAGTTCCTCATGTACTGGGTTCAAGGTTACTTTCTCATGCTCACTATGCGTAAAATGATAGGACATCTATTTCCAAGCTAGCATTTTCATGAGAGCAAAGTCTGAAAAGAATGACAGGTTAGCAAGAATGACTAAACATTTTTCTACATAGTCAGAAAACAGGGCCTCGACTGAGGCTTCACTTAAGCTAAGTAAAATGAATTAAAATGGTACATTCACTTATATCAAGCAAGGCACATATAACATTTAAATTAGGAACTCATCATTAATAAGCTCTGTCAGTGTTCATGTTACAGTAGTTTTAAAACAAAGTAACTCTGTTAATACATTCAATTAGCTATAATGCAGGACTGCAATTTCGACATTTGCATATGAACATTAAAAGCACTCCTTCTTAGAAATCTTTATTGTTTTAGTGCAAATTATCAATTAACATAATAAAGAAGCATATATAATCAAATTATGTGGCTATACAATAGGTTTTAGGGCTATGTTACAACCCTCAAAATTACTACTCTATGATGAATGTTCATTAACATAGGCTTTCAGTTCAGCACTTTACAGTTAATCTATTAGTGTTGCAAATAACAAAATGCAAAATTATTGTCACGTATAGATGATTACTGTGATATCAAAAGTAGCAATAACATTTCTGCTACATCACCCCTTTACTGTTGTCTATAAAATCTTGTTCTCCATTTGACATCAGCAGGTCCACTTTTTTCCATTGCCTCCTCTTATAACTTTCAAACTCTTATGGCTATTCCTACCCCCTCCATCTGTTCATACCTTCTTCACAACAAGGAACAACATTATCCTACCTTTTACGTTGTTGTGTCCTCCAAAAGCTGCACCACACTGCTATCTCCACATGAAGCCTACATTTTTGTCTGTGTCATCTCCTTCTCTTTTTATCTCTGCCAAATTGTCTGAATGAGGTGATACTGCATTTCCTATTGATTACACACACAAACATGCACACACACACACTCTCTCACTCTCACTCTCTCTCTTTCTCTCTCCTTCTCTCTCTCTTTCTCTCTGTATTTGTTCTCTGTGAAGAACTGTTTCAGCTGTATTTTAGCTAGCTGGAAGGGATGATTGCATCCATTACTGCTGTCTATGTTGTACCTGATCTTTCTGTAAAAGAAGCATGCTCTGCTGTGGCGTGTAGCTCTCTGTGTGATTAGTGGCGTTAGTGAAGATCACCTGATAATATGAGCCAGAACAATTCAGTTTGGCAATGCTTGTTGGAAAATGTAATTTTACGGCAAGACCCAGAGGATAAAATTATACAATCTTCTATATTGCCTCTACTGACAGCAACACCTTTAAAGAATTTAAAGTAAATTCTTTAAAGAATTTTAGAATGCATGAATTCCAACTCAATAAAAACACAGAACCCTCATCCTTCTTTTTTCTGCGGCTCCTGCACGTAATTACTGGTGTGAGAGAGCATTAAATGAACTGAATATTCTGAATATATTTGTTGTATGCTCGACAACTAGCAACAAGTAATTTGCATGTGCTTAGCCTTTTGTTCTGCCACATGGGTGGCCTTGAATCGCTGGTGTGACTTTCGCATGCCTGGTCTTTTGTTTTGCTGCATGGGCAGCCTGTTTTTCACCAATGGGGGTTGGATGCCAAAGTTGGTTCTGGCACTAGGACGGCAGGATGATGGGGCTGCAATCTGTGTAGCTTTAGTAGCAATTCTAAATGTTTCATTTTACACACATGATAGATTAGAATACAGTAATAAAGGAAGAACTATATTTTAGGACATAGTAATGAGTGGAGAGTGTTATGTTGTCAGAAGGTGGCCATTTTGAAAAGTTGGGTAACTTCTGTTTGTTTTCAATGAAGGTATGTCTTGACAGAAGAGTTGTTTAGAGTGTTAGTTACAGCTGACAGTTGCTAGCAATTCATTCTATTGTATCTGAGTGGTTTCAGCAGTGGTGAGGAGATTTTTGCTAGTTCATAAATAGTCTGTACACTTTGTTGGTTTATAAACAATTTCTAAGTTGAGGTATTTGGGTGATTGTTTAATTAGTGCATTTTGATAAGACGAGTGAGGACAGGGCTAGGTTGGCTGATGAGGCTTTGCTTGAGGAGAGGTTAAAGGTGGATAAGATAACCACAGAGTTGGTGCCAGCCTGACTATGGGGAAAAAGGCTGCGACCTTCCTAGGTGTCATTTGACATTTCATTAGGAAAGGGCAGGCTTCTTTGAAGTTGGTTAAGTTCCTAGCCCACCTCTACTGGCATTGTCCGTGCTCTAGGAGCAGTTTTCACTCCTCCTTCACACCCAATTAAGGCCACGTTTAGGCTGGGAAGTTGCTAGAGTGCTAATGCAAATTGTTCCCCAGCCACTGAAGGCACAGTAAAGGTAACTGTCTAGAAGTAAAATTTTGAACGTATTTATGAAAAATCTTACTTCACCATTGGAATTTTATTAAATATTAAAATACATCTTTAAATGGAGTCTGTATCCAGTGCAGGTCAAAGTGTATAGATTTTGTCGTATAATCGATATTTTTACCTTTCCAGCGTACCAGGTATAGCCTGACCAGTGACAGTGTTATACTGGGCCTAGTCACTGGGGGCAACGTGACATTTCTAATGTGACACATGTTCCACTCTTAAAGAGTATGCTCCTTATCTTGTGGGCAGCAAGGTGTGCTTAGCAGTGACTTTTTAAATATTTTAAATCAAGTTTTCCTACCTGTAATAAGGGTAGTTTTGACAGGTCTGGGCAGCAGATCTGCTATGCCAGGCTACACAGAGTGAATCTCAGGCCATGTTTTCACTGCCACTGTAGTAGATGACACAATTGGTGGTGCAGTTTACATGTAGAATTTAACTTTCCATGGATGCATTTCTGCACCATATAATATGGCCTTATAGGAAGGTGAAATGTGCAAAACAGGTTTTAGGGTTCAGAACACAAATACAAGGAACTGGATAACAGTGTCCCAGTGTTAGAGCTCAAGGGTACTAGCAGGAAAGCCCCAAAAATGAGAAACCACACACAAATGCGTCACTTTCTAAAAATCAGCAAGCCAAGGGAAATGCAGATGGTACTCCAATGTGAAAGTCAGAGTACTCTACAAAACAGCCTCAAAACACACAAGATTTTCCACACCAACACATTTTGGTACCTAACAAAAAATCTGAAACTTTGCGGTGGTCTTAAATCAATTCCTGACATGGAAACACTTCTTTTAGAATCATCAGAATTCAAATTGAATACACCAAGGCTCAATACTTTTGGTGCACTACCACAATAATTTGCAGTTATTTCCCCCCAGCCCTATATACCACTCCCACAGTCATTGATCCTCAGGCTGTATTCTATTGTTTAATTAAATTTGTAAAGATGTACATAACATTGATCTGTTTCTTGAAATTGTGTTTTTTGACCTCTATGAGCCCGGTCTCTCTTTCTTAGCTGTAAAAGGTGAGATACATCTGCGGTACTCTCAATTGTAGTATCTAATTAACAGATTATGGCAGCCCACAAAGAGCTCCAGGGAACATATTCACCGATAAAATATCCTCTAGATCTTTATATTCTTTCTACCGCTGTGCAAAATTACGCAAAATTACAGCCATTGGCAAAGCATTGAAGCACTAGCAGCACTTACATTGTTTTTTAGCCAGTATGCACTGCATTCTCACAATATAGGTGTAACAAAATGCAAGGCACTTGCTCATCAGTGTTCTAGAATGAAGAGTACATTATTTAAAATGAGTACAGCTCCACAAATTGGACTGCCCAACAGGTGAAAGCAAAGTTGTGAAATGTGCACAATAGAAACATACTGTAAATTATTGGTAACAATCTATGCATGTATCAGATTCCACTGCACAAGAGGTCTACAGTTTGGTCCTGGCAAGGGTAATCATAGACGCATTATTGTGAAAAGGTGGAATATAGACTTATTGCTTAGCTTCCTGCCACCACCCGTAAATAATGTAGTTTAATTTTTTATAACAGGCTCTGGACCCTTAAAATATTCATGCAGGGTTTTAGAAGATGAATGAGCAATAAAGAGGCCTTTAGATTTTGATTTAACTTGTTACCGGTCACGTCATGCAATGTCTTCTGACGAATTGCTTTGTATTCTTTTAACATGGTAGTTGGGGTTTACTTGTCTTTTCTGTCTCTGGCTGCAAAGTGAAATGATTTTGCAATGTGAACTTTGTAACAATCTTGCTCGGGCACAAGGAATGTGAAAGAAACAGTTGCAGGATGTCAATTTTTTTTAACACACATCAGCATTTAAATCCCTGTAAATTAACTGTACAAATGTTTCAAAGTATATCAGCAGAAAGGAAACTGCAAATGAGGCACACTGTAATTCTGAAGTGTGAAAAAGGAAAGATTTTAATATGGGCATACAAGTTAGGACACTTTACTGTGATACAGAAATTGTAAATATTTTTCAAAACCGAATTTCCACACATTATCATTTGTGCGCCATCTACTCTGAGATACAAAATACTCATAGTAAATTGTGGGTACAACTTTTACATGTTCCAGGGCATGAATGATCTAGAAATTGGACAAACCCCATACACTTGTACCTCTGTTGATATTCACACAGAAATACCCATACCTTAAGTACATAAACAGGTTTGAGATACACAACTTTTAATTTGTCAAACAAATCATCTGAGTAGGAATTCAAAATAAGTTAGGCAGACAAGGCTCTATTAAAACTATTTTCTAACCTTGGCAAGCTCCCATGTAGCACCTAATATTTTTTTAATCTACCCTTAAAATGTTTAACCGAGGGGCACAGGCTGGTGTACATTTAAATTTAGTGACTCTAAATGTTCCATGCACAATTTCTTCCTCAAACTCATAGGCTAGCATTATTTGACCAAAATGTGTGGGTAATTTTCTAAAGATCTTTCCAATTGGGTGTAATTTTTCTAACACCATTCATAATAAGGTTGTGAACTAGGTGGCAACCAAGCAATGTTTTATGAATTAAATTATGGGAATAAGGTGTATGCAACCGGTTAGACGTTTCAAAAGACTAATATGTCAATTTTATGCTAATAATGAAAACACATTCATGAAAAGGATACCCTGGAAGATGCTGACTCATCTGTCAATCAGCTACAGTCAATCAAACTGCAAATTACCTGTTAAATGATTAACTAATTCCTGTGAATCTCTGACCTCTGGTTGTAAACTTACTTGAAGGGGAAAGAACCAGCATAAGAAGGGATTTGCATTTCTGACTTAATGACTGCAAGGAAAGGCAAGTAGACATCAGCGGCATATGGAGAGGTGGGAGCCTGAAATCTTTTTTTTAATAAACTTTCTTTATTTGTTATTTTTTCATATAATAGAGTAAAACTTTGGTATCCATCAATAAACCTTTGTTACACATATATTCTTGCATACACAGTAATTATATCCATCTGGTGACAATTCCCCTCTGCTGCAGAACTACCCCCAATCAGCCAATTAGGTCACAGTGACAACAGTATACAGTAATGGTACTATGCTTCTAAAATGGCCTGAATATTTATCACCTCGCCTCTAGGGCGTCAATACACACAAAAACCAGGTGAGTCTCAGCTGTTTAATGTTCCAAGGGATATTCCAGGACTATCAGATATCTCCTATACGTGCAGCTCATGCAACTGCCGCCAGGGGGGCATCTAACCAGCACCGAGGTGTTGCCCTTCTGAGGCATGCATTGAGCAAATCTCAGGGGAGTCCATTGGGCGCATGATCAGGTATGCTTTCAGAGTGTCCCATATTTCTTAGGGCCTAGAGGAGGGTGGTAAAAGTTCTGCATATGTTGTAAGCTGGTCCTTACAATATGTTAGGTTGTTTAACCATTGCTTAAAATCTTGGTACCCATCCTCTACCCCTCCAGCATGCAACCCTTTGTTTAGAGAGTAAGAGACAGAGTGCAACATATTTCCCGAATCCCACTACTGTTTCCCCAGTATGCCCCAATATTGCCAGCTGTGACGTGAGATTAATAGAGTGTCCTATCATCTGCGTTAGTGCCTCTGCTACTTCTTGCCAATACTTCTGAATTAGCCCACAGGACCAGGCTAGATGTAGGAAGTCTGCCCCTTCTTCAACACACTGGTCACATCTATTGTCAGGCCATAAACAACAACTGCACAGTCTATTTGGCGTGTAGTACAACCGATGTAAGAATTTAAAATGAATTTGTCAAAGCCTGCTACTGGAGGGGATGTACTCCATCTGTTTACAGAAGTACAACTACTGCTTTCTATGATAGGCATTCTAAGCTCCCACTCCCACCCAGTACTGGTGCCACCCATCTGTGCAGGTTGTTCAAGCTGAGCTGAGTGAAAGAGAAGCAACAGCAGATGTTTAGAGTTAAGTAGAATGTGCAGTGTATTGAATGTGGGAGCTGTACAGATCGCCCAAAGTGTCCAGGCAAGGGTTCTGGAGCATAGCTCTACAAGCTATTTCATGTGTCACTGGGAGTGCAAAGTTATAGGGTAATAGGAGCAGTGGTGAGTACAAAATAGGTTTAGAAAGTGGCTTAGCAAATCTGAGCTATGCCGCGGTTGTACACACCACGGTGGAGTCAGCTGTGTCGGGCAGTCCTCCCCGTGCCCAGATAGGCCGTGTGCAGGATTGGTGCCATGTACCCCTGCTCTACAGCCAGGTGCATCATGAAAGGAGTGGGCTGGTACCAATGTACTGCGTGGTGCACCTGCACAGACAAAACGTATAACTCCATGTCTGGTGCCTCAAAGCCTCCCCTAGAAAAGGGGTGAGAATACTCCAATGGATGCATGATTGTTTACCCGCCCATACTAAACGCAGCAATTGTGTTCTAAATGCTTTGAAGAAGTTTTATCCTGGGGGGACAGAGATGTTAATAAATAAATATAGCAATTCAGGTAGAATCGCCATTTTCACAAATGAAATGCGTCCTGCAAGGGAGAGGGGAATGAAATATTTCTAATAATCTTGACAACGGTCAAGGAAAGAGCAGTGCCATAATTTGATTAGATCAATTCATCTCCATCTCTGGTGATCACTATCTCCGGATATCGTAGGTCTGTTTTGCACCACTGTCGCAGGTAATCAGGCTGGAATTGTGTGGTGTTTGGGTACGCGAGATATTCCGCTGAACCGGATGAATTTGCATAATATCTCGTTTAGGCTAATGTGAGGGTCCCTGAGATAAAGTGTAACATCATTGATGAACAGCGACATCAGTATGTATTGAGAGGGGTATCATATGGAATATTCCCAGTGATGTTGTCATACCTTGGCAGCAAGGGGCTCAATCACCAACGCGAGTAGCAGGGGTGACAATGGGCACCCCTGCCAGGTGCCATGATGTATGGGAAAAGGAGTCAAACTCATCCCATCAATCTGTACTTTTGCCGCAGGTTGGGAGTACAACAATTCAATCCATGACACAAAGGAGGTATGGGAAAGCCATTTGTCTCAGCACCACCAGCAAATAATCCCACTCAACCGAATCAAAAGCCTTGATGGCATCTAAAAACACAGCCACAGCAGCCAGCTCTAGATCTATGTCTTGGAGAATCACAAACAGGGCTCGCAAGTCATGCATTGTGGACCATCCAGTGCCGAATCCTTACTGATCTAGGAGTACCAGAGAGGTCATAAGGGGGCTGAGTTGATTCGCCAGAATTTTTGCAAGAATCTTTACATCACAATTTATAAGAGATATGGGCCTGCAAGAATCACAAAGTTCCACAGGCTTTCCAGCCTTGTGTAAAGTAACAATTGTCGCTTCCCGGATAGTGTGGAGCTGGTGGCCAGTCTCCCTTGCCTCAAAATATACTGATTTTAAAACTGGGTCAAGCATAGCACTCTACATTTTATAAAAATTTGCAGGGAGCCTTATGGATCCCGGGGCCTTTCCTGATTGCAATTGCATGATGGCTTCCCTAATTTTGTCTTCTTCAATATCTGCAGAGAGGTACTTCATATGCACGTCACTGAGCCATCCCAGCACAATGTGTTCAAGATATGAATCTATGTCCACTTCCATGGTCATACTGGAAGTGTATATGTTCTGATAGTACCTAGAGAACACCCGTTGGATCACAGAAGTGTTCCTGACTGTGGTATTACGGTCATCACGAATTTCAAGTTTGACTTTGGCGTCTCTCGGTTTACGTGTGATTGCAGCCAGTGCACATCCCAGCCTATCCCCTTTACCATTGCTCCTTGCTTTTAAGTATTTGCTTTGATATAGGTACTCCCATTCAGCCATGTCCTGGTAATCTGAGATGTATTGTCTAATCCTACCAGTCAACATGGAGTCCGGGGGTTCCCCCAGGCCCTCCTCCAAATCCTGACGTCTTGTTCCACTTTGCCAAGAAATTCATGGATGGAGTGGAGGATCCTCCCACTCTTAGTCAGACACACGCCTTGCATGTTGACCTTTAATGCTGCCCAGATTGTGCCAGTCCTCGGAACTGTGTCTTTGTTTCCATCAAAGAAGGACGCTACGTCTTGCTTCAGTTCCTCTCGAAAGGGTTCATCCATGAGTAGCGTGGGACTGAGCCACCAAGAAGCTAGAGGGGAAGAGGTCACTGGAGGGTGAAGCTTCATGAGCACTGGAGAGTGGTCCGAATAGGTATGAGCTACATGGCACGTCTTACATAGCCAGGGCGCCATCCCATAGTTATGAGCCAATAATCTATTCTAGAGGAGCTGTTATGTACTCCTGAATGGAAAGTGCCTTCCCTTGACCCCGGGTGAGAGTCCTTCATGCATCCAGTAATTTGTTTTTCGATAATAGGTTGAATGTGCCTGCAAGCATTATGAGTCTCAAAATTTGATCGGAGAAGTCGGGGTCATCATTGTTAAGGCCATAGCAGTTAACTAGAGCAACTGATATGGATGCAAGTCAACCCCACATAAGAGTGTAACATCCCTCTGGGTCAGTAACAGCACCGGTACAAACATATGGAATGCCCTTACGTATGAGTGTCACAATGCCCCTTTCACAGGTGGAATAAGATGAGAAGCTTCTGTGGGATGCCTATCAAGAGGCAAAAGCAGTAGGGGCAGACGACCCAAAGTGAGATTCCTGCTTTGTTAATGTGGTATCTATCCTGGTATGTTAATATATGTTGATGCTTGTGCCGGTCACCCAGCCCCCTCACGTTCCATGTGAGACAGTTGTACTGATGTTGCATGTCCCCACGCTGCATGTGGTTTGTGTTAGCCATGGTGGGTGGGGGGTGAATTGAATCATCCACGAGGGGATTGCTCAGCCCCTCATGGAGATTTGTGCTTACAAAATTGCATATTTGTTAATGCGTTAGTGACTAGATATCCAAAGTGGCAAACATTTAACATCTCCCTTTCTCTACCCTACTGTAATGGCCCAATCCCACCAGAGGAACATCCCATCCCTCAACACAAAATGTAGCATGTCAAACATGATGTCAGAACTGTGAGAAAAGGAAAGGCGTAAAATCTCTGGAGACCACATGGGCAAATTAAGCATATCAAGTGGAAGAGAGAAAGAAGCAGCAGGAAAGAAAGGAAGAAACAGAGACCAACCTCAATGAGCACATAGGCAGCAGGTTGGAGCGACAGATAAAGATAATGAACTTGTAGAAAAGGTCAAAGTACTTAGAGGTATATAACATTAGAAGAAATAGAAGACACCAAAACAGGCAAATACAACTCCCAAAGGTAACCTTTGGGGTGGTCAGCTAGAGTGAAAGACAGTGGCTCCTCGTGTGAATGAGGGAGACAAAGGGATAACATGTAGAGTTCCCATCTTGCCCCATCACTCTATCATACATTAGACAGTTTGTTATATAACCATTTGGTCTGAAATAATACTGAGTAGTTGAGGCAAGTGTGACTCTCAAGCATATCTCTAAGTTCTGCTCCTCCTAGAATGCCTTTTTGTCCTACTCACACCCACAGCCCAGACAACCATATACACCAATACCATGCAGATAGGCAGGTCATTCCACTTTCGACAAGGGTGAGGAGGGTCTGGACATATGCATTGATCTGGAGGAAGTGGAGATCCTTCCCAGATTTTGCTTCAGGTACTCGCCAGCCTGTTGAGGAGTATTGAAGATGTGAGCCTTGACTTGACGTGTAATGGGTAGTCATGCTGGGTAGAGCATCACATATTGATTGGTAGCTGGCTTCAGTTTCTGCATGATGGGAATGTATTTTCTGCATGCCTCGTGGACTCTCAAAGTAAAATCGAGGTAAATGGACACAGTGTTCCCCTCGAATTGTAACACATGCTTCTTTCTAGCCAGTCGTAAGACAGTGTCCCTGTCCCTGTAGTTAAGCAGCCCTCAATGATGGGTCGCCCAGCTGCACCAAATGGAGGTTGTGCCATTAAAGTGCAGTGAACACGTTCCACAATGAGGATTCTGGAGAAAAGGTGCCACCCAAACCACTGTGATTAAAGGCATTCCACAAATTCTTCCATCTTCCCAGTGTTTGTAGTTTCAGAGATACCAATAATATGCAGATTATTTCTGCAATATCTCACTTCGAGGTCTTCGTTTTTAGCAGAAAATATTTTAGGAACTTTTTCCATCTTCAAGAGTTGCTCACTTCTGTGCGTGACTGTGTCTTCTACTGTAGACAGTAGAAGACACAGTTATGCTTTTCAAGTTTGTGCATGATGGAGTCTATATGAGCACTCATGGTATTCATTTTGGATTCAATGGAGGTGAAGCTTTGCTGCATTTCTAGCAGTAGAGTTTTCATATCATCTGCCCCAGATGGTTCCTCATCAGCAGGTTTATCAGGGCTGCCTTGGTCGGCGGGTTCACTGGTGATGCATGTGGATTCACGAAAGTTAAATTGTAGTTTGGGTTGTCTCAAATCATGCTTACCCATAGTGGCTCCCCACACCAGCCCCACTGAGAGCACTTCACCTCAGTGACCCAGCTTCTCCTCTGTGTGGACCTCTGAGGGGCACGAGCAGGCCAGTGGGACACAATTCAGGAATTCAACCATTTGTCAATGTGAGTGGCAGAGCAGAGTACACAACCAGACTCAATTTTTCATAAACATAGTGAGCTGTGTGCCACTACTGTGGGCCAATAAGGGAGGGCACCTCATCCTTGTTACATTTGCCCAGTAGTCAGTGGCCCCAGTGAGAGAATGTCATGCAGCCTTCCATTGTTCAGAGATAAATGATGGTGCACCCAGAGAAAGTCCCACTCCCAGGGTGAAATGATCGCAGGAGCCTGCTGCAAACCAATGTCCAGATTTATGGCCCCACAGGCCAGTAAGCCTCCTGGTTGCAAAGTAACACAGCCTGTTGGCGGTGCTTCCGTCCAGGGTCAGAATGACCCCCTAAGTGTCTTGTCTTCGGTAGCGGTAAGTGTTAGAATGCTAATCTTGTGTTATTTTTATTGTACTGAGATCCCTTGTCACGCTAACCTCTCCCATGTGACACCCAAGACCCTGACTGCAGATCGCTGGCTCCTTTAGAAGTGGAGCTGCTGTATTTGTTCCTCATGAAACTGTTCCAAAAGAGGAGCAGGGTTCTTGCTCCCTTGTGAAATGGATCCAAATATTTGAGTCAAACACAAGGGGAGAAATATGTGCTTACAGTAATGGCAGTTATCTGCTGTATGGCATTAAAACTTGCTCTACTTTCATGCTCTTAACATTAATGCCACAAACATGGACTGCTATGCGAACAATGAATGTTAAAATGTATGTAATGTGTGTCAGATTTTTAGTTCCTCTTAATTCACGTTTTACTTAATGTTGCTTTCCCCAAGAGAGTTAGCTGTTTCATCATGCTGCGTTTCTATGCATTGTGTTACTTTTGCATAGTGTATACTTTGACTTATGCAGGTGTATGAGGGGCTTTGTTTGAGAGTGCTGGTGCTGAGGCTGAAGGCAGAGCAAAGTGCCTGACAGTGTGTTGGTCTCACTGCAGAACACACACAACAATGGTCCTGTATCCCTGCTTCAAATTAAATTAAGTGTAAATGTGTGAAGGGGTGCATAGAGGTCAAAATATTTAGAAGGCAAAAGCAAAATGAAATAAAGTGCTTAAATGTGAATGAGTGTGGTGTATGTTTGGGGTGGAAAAATGAGGGAGGCGTGAGGGAGTGCTTTCAGGGGAGAGGGAAAAGAGGATGCTGACGAGAAAAGAGAGGAGGTTGAAAATGTGCAGATGAATGAGATGTGAAGAGAAAAAGGGCATATATATCTAACATAAAGCACACATAACTGAAGGCCATACTCTTTCTATAGACTGCAATAATATTTAATTTGCCGTCTCACAATTTCAAAATTGAAACATTTCCAATGCTAATTATTTATAACTAATCATTGTTACTCATTTATCTTAAACAGCTAACAACCACTAAAAAAACAGTAGTACTTACAGGTTTTAGGTGTATGTCAGTTGGTGTGTCATATTTCTGGATGCAATAACATCTCAGAGAGAAATCGCAATACAGGCCGGGTTGCACACTATGGGAGCGACAGAAATTTATTGTACATGTTCCCTTTTAGAGAGACCCCACTTTTTTCATCTCACTTAAAGATCTGTCTGCACATATTTCTATATGATTGATTGCAGCTAGCAGTTGTGGGTGCTTCCTGATCCTGGTTAGAGCATTTTCTTCCAAAGTTGAAGCTGCATCCAGTGCAAGACACTGGCCAAGCACACACTTTAAAGGACCTGAAGTTGTTGTGCTGTACAATTTACATATTAAAGTAGTTGTTGAACTTATTAATGCAGTAAGATATGGGGCAGTTTTTGATGTATTTAGTATTTCAAGACTATACATTCCCAGTGTTTTATAAACATTGCTTTGTCACTAAATTCATTTGTTTTCAAATGTCATTCTTTTTTTATTTTTTTCTTGGGTGAAGGACTCGCCTTGGACCCCACGTTTGTCCATTAAGCTTGTTTTCTTCACTTGTTACATAAGTCATACCCATCTTTCACGCCCCACAACTTTCAAATGTCACCAGCCGCCACTGGTTAAGGCAGATCAAGCACCCTCTATCACTAGGCACACATTTGGCTTGGGAGCTGCTTGCTTACATCCCCAACTCAGTCTGAAGTTCTTGGTGCATAAGAAGATATATTGCTGGGAAGTGAGCACAGGAATTCATGAAGATGGCACTCTTTAGGGGTTCTTTCACCTCCTGGTTAATGCTGGAAAAGGTACAACGTGGTGCTCTTACAATTGGGTGATGGTGCACAACGGGTAGGAGTGGCACAGAAATAGGCAGGGGTCACACGCAAACCTCATAAAGGTTTTATTGACTTGCTGTGCGGAAAATATTATGGGATGTTTGCCTACTTTTTAGGAATTCCATATGATGCAGAGCATATACAATCAAACTGTAAGGATAATTAATAACACAGAATCATATAGGTGCAACCTGCCTTATAGCCTAACCCCTTCCCCTAGATCCACTAAGATGTAGTGCAAAACCGAGAAAGGATTGCCTTGTCTCCTTTCTGGAATATAGATATTCATCTTTCATCTTGCTGACAGTAGGAACCAATGTTTCTTAAGCCTCCCAAAGCTAACTTGGGTATAAAATGAACTGTGCAGAAAGACAGATCCTGTGTAGTATACCCTTTTTAGTGAAAGCGTAAGTGACACTCATCTTAACAGACTATATTGTATTAGTCGTTTCAGGGACATTAAAATACCTATCCATTTAGGAAAGAGGGTTCCCTATTTGATGCAATCTATGGATCTTTTCTCTACACGCTTATGGTGGCACAGTTATCACCCTTGATGAGAATGTCTTACTTGCCCACGTTCATGCTGGTCTATGCAGTAGTTGCGGAGTAGGATTTACTCCGCCCTATCATGTTCGCAGAATTCCATCATTGGTGTCCTCATTTGTTGGACTACCCCACTGTTAGAGTCCAGTGGACTGAATGCTGTTGAGAGTGAGCTGCCTAGCTGTGGAAGTCAGCTAGTCAAGAAACAATGAAAGAATTGCCAGTTTAACCCAAGTGAGATCTTGCTAAAACCTACAAAAGAGACCCAAAAGGAGCAGGACCTGTTGGTATTTGAAATTTGTCCATAACCATGAGGACTCAAATGTGTGCTTATATATGAATACTGAAATGTAAACATATAAGGAAATGTAAAAAGACAATTTCAGTTTCCTCTTGAAATAATTTTGCCTTCGTTCTCTACAAAGAAAATGCCTTTCCCCATTGAGAACAACTTTCACTCGGCCCTCTCACTTTTGGCGCTGTTTATTTCATATTCCCACCAGGAAAACAGACATATATTTACAAGTGTATCAGCACATGAAAGTCTAGCAAAACGTTGATGAGTATTCACAAACTTGTAGGTTTAGGACTGTTTTTGAACTTTGCAGTTGGCCCTACTAAGAAATCGCAGCATACAGGCAGAACTTGTGAAAATGCCCCACTCCTTTGAATCAGGAAAATGATTTGCATTGACAAATTAAATTGATGACACACTTACTTTGCATTTCTGTGGCCTGGTAGAAGAAGAAACTTTATTCGGTATGAAGAAAAATTCATCCATTACAACAAATAATCACTAATACATTATAAAAATACCAATAAAAACCATATATGGTAAAAACACCCATCATAAAAACATATACATATATATAAAAATAAAAAAAGAAGAAGATAAAAACCTCATTCATAAAAACAGAAAAAGAATAAAAGAAATCACTCTAAAAAGTCTACATTTTTGCGCCAAGTAGTAGCTCCCTTCAGGAATGATCCCAGGCCCTTCCATACCAATACATCTGAGGCCATTTGCAGCCACATAAAAGCAGGACGGTATTGCACGAAACCCTTGGGCCTTAGGAGCAGTAATAGAAATCGAGTTCTAAATGGTGCATAAAAGACACAAAACAGTGTAAACTGGATCAAGGTCTGATGGGCCACCCCATCACAGGGGCAGGGTCTAATACATGTTTCCCCATACTGACCTAAGGGGAAGCACAAATTACTTCTAATGATCCCCAAGCGAAATCGAGTTATGAGAGACCTTTCCCTCACATCGTTAATTTCTAAAAGATATCGCTCAGGACCCACCCACATCTTTAGCATAATAAAATCCCTGATCGATTTTTTTCCCTAGAACCTCCCCCTCCCTCTTGGTCTCCTGGATTCTCAGAAAGTTATCCTTAACCCATTTCTTATCGTAGCTAGTCAGGTCCTCGGGATAGTCAAACAATTCAGGCCGCCCCAGGTCATGTGCCATCTTCCTTATGTGCGACAGCCAGGGAATATGCTTTACATTGTCGCAGGCCAGACAATCCCTTAGAATATCCCTATTAAGAGTGGCATGTTCGTTACTCCAAACTGAGATCCATAACAGAAGGGGAGCCAGCTGGGTAGTGTCCTGTACATACTCAAGCTCGAGTTCCAGGTGAAGGCAAAAACCAGGAATATTTTGTCCAACACCCAGAAGCCTTCTACAAAAACGATTTTCTTCCACCATAAAGGCTCGGGTATCCCTAAACCCCCAAAGTGCCGAACCATACAGGAGGACAGGTAGGCATTTCCGCCTATAGATTTCAAGCAGGGGTTTGATAGGTTTGCTACCTACCCTAGCCGCAAAGTCAAAGGTTGCACCAACTGTTGCATGAAAAAGCACAATCCTTCTAGCAATACAGGGTTTCCAAGATTCTTTCTCATCAAAAATGACCCCTAAGTATGGGAACTCATGGACTCTGCTAATAACTTGATCCTCCACCCTTAGCTCCCCCACCCTACTCATAGGTTTACCGCAAACATAAAATGCGATTTCTTAAAATTGACCTCCAGTCCCAAAGCTGACATAAAGATAACATAAGCTCTAATTAATTCTCGGAGACCATTCATCGTGCGGGCCATAAGGACCGCGTCATCCGCATACGTTAGCACAGGGATATCAATACCCTTCACCTTTGGGACATCCCTACAGTGTTCCATCAGAAAATCGGACAGTCCATTTGTATATAGAAGGAACAAGGTAGGGGCCAAAACACAACCCTGGCGCACACCCCTTGAGAGCTTAAAAGCCTCCGAACATTCCACATTAGGGCCCACCCTCACATTTGCAACTGTCCCTGAATGGAGATATCGGAGAAGCTCTACAATATTAGGATCCAGCCCTGACTGAATTAGCCACTTCCAAAATAAAGACCGGTTCACTTTATCAAAAGCACAGCTAAGGTCCATAAATGCAAGATAAAGGGTACCTTTCCTGGCCTGCGTGTATTTACCGATTATCATCAGTAAATTGAGACATTGTTCTTGCGTGTCGAGGCCTTCCCTGAAGCCATACTCTTCCGACTTAAAATATAATTTCCTATCATCCAGGCCTCCAGACGGCCTAGGATAATCCGTCCCAGAATCTTCGCAGAGTAGTCCAGGAGTGATATAGGGCGATAAGACTTAGGATCATTACGATCACCCTTTTTAAACACTGGGACTATACATGCCAGTCTCCAAGAGGCAGGAATGCCCACAGTGACGGCTGCATTGAGGACATTTAGGAGAATGGGTGCCCATAACTGAGGGTTAGCTTTATACAGGTCCATAGGGATCGAGTCCGGGCCCGGAGCTTTATTACGCGCGCTACTCTGTAACGCATCAATAACCTCCTGTGGTGAAACCTGATTGCTAGGTTAGGAGCCACATCATACACACTCTCCCGAATATTTCTTAGGGGGGTACCCTCAAATATTCTACAGAAATTAGTTACCCAGGCCTCCGGGGCGATATTACAGCCAAGGCCCTCAGAGGTTTCTGTTTCAAAGGAACCTCTATTTACCACCTTCCAAAACAGGCCAGGGTCCTTCAAAGCTGTAGCACGCTCTAACTCTTCAAAGGCTTTATCTTTATATTTTAGCTTACTATCCCTCAGGGCCCTTTTATACCTTACTCTCGCTTCTTTTACGAGAACCCAATCTCTAGGGTGAATCTTGGTAGCCATCTTTAAATTTGCCCTTGCATCATAGCAGGCTTTGTCGTACCAGCCACATTTGCGTTTACTAGGGTGGCTGCCTACTGAAAAGAGGCAGTCTCTGACTGCTGCATTTACTACTGTTATTGCATCTATAACAGCCGTGGGATTTGGTGCTTCTGTCAGGAGTATTTCCATAAATAGATGTAAGTTGTCCCCCACAACCCTTCCTACATCTTTTTGAGAGTCAACTTGCTTCCACCCAAGACTCCTACCCTGGTCCTTTGTCACCACCGCTACAGGCCTACCTCGTCCTAGTAAACGTAAGGCCCCAGGGAGTTTAAAGGACAGTATAAGGGTATTATGATCGCTAAAGCACTCGCCTAAAACTTTGCCCCCAATCACCAAGTCTCTCATAGGAGGAGACACAAAAATGTAATCAATGGTGGATCCAGACCCTCTTCCCACATAGGTTGGAAGTTGGTGGGTGCCTACTGCTTCAATATCATAAAAATTTAAGAGGCCCATCTTCCTGAGTTCCTTCAATAGATCCCTGCCTCTAGAGTCCTGCAGACCATGCGCTGAGTAGTCCTCGCAGTCACGAAGGAAGGGATTAACCACAGTGCTAAACCTGCCCAACTTGGCATTAAAGTCACCAGAGATGATGGCACGAAATTCCAATCCCACCTTCTCCATTCTATATTTCATAACCTGGAGAACGGAGAACAAGGCCCCAATTTGGCACCCCACATCCCACACAGCATTATAAAAGTTGACCAATAATATATTAAAATGATTAGAGAAGAGTGCCCATACCAGCAATATACCTTGATGGTTACAGTTAATTTGAAAGGCACCCACTATCTTTGAGAGGCGAATTAGGGTAACCAGGCCACCTTTCGAGCGACCACCAAGAGACTGCACAGCTGGAATTGCATATCTGTCATACCCATCCCACACAGACAGCCCCTGCGACCAGGTTTCCTGAAGCATGATGACATCATAGTTAGCCACACACCCAACCCATGCTTGATCAGATAACTTAGCATCATAGCCCGCAATGTTCCATGAGATAAGATTACACTGTGTGGACACCTCTTCTTGTACAGCCAGCGCCTCGGCGCATTGTCAATCCACCCCCTCCAAGGATAGGTTGCTGTTGGTTCTTCTGCTATTTACCTGCAGGCTAATCTGACCCAGGGGGAGATTCCTCCCAGAACCAAGAGATACCCCAGTACTCAGACGCATGTGATCGTAGAAATAGCCCAAAGGAACCATACCCATTTTACCTGCTCTAAGGACAGGAGAGCGAAGGCTAGAGAGAAGCCTTTTAGTCAGGGCAGGATATCTGACATTTATAATAATACAGTCTTCATTTCCCACCTTATTTTTAGGACCGACCCAGCCAATTCTTATGGCAAACAGAATATCCTTGAAGTCCTTACATGAAAAATCACAGTTATTGCTCAGCCAATGGCCAACCTTATTTATGAGTTGGTTTGTAGACTCAGTTGCCCCAGAAACAAGAGCAGGCACATTCGTCAGGACTACCACATAGGGGGCACACGCTGGGGGGAGATCCATGCAAGCCGAGGAGGGCCTGGCCGTTGGCGGGTTCAAAATATTGTTTCCAGACAGCAGTTGGCCACCCCCCTCGGCTGCCACAGAAACCGTATCAGGCTGCCTCCTGCAGCTAAACATATTGACAGTCACCTCTGGCCTCAATGAAGACGTTGGTGCAGTCGGAGCAGTCTCAACACAAGCACCCTGACCCCCAGAGTTTACAGGATTCACCAATAGGTAAGATGATTTACCCATGGGCCCCAAGGGTCCTGCAACTACCTCTGGAAGGGACAACTCCTCACCGGCGCAGGGATGCTTAGTCAAAGCCATACCGTGCCCTCCTTGGCTACCTTGCGCACAAATCAGGGATACTGTTTTTTCTATGGCTGATAGTTTCGCCACCACGAGAGACAAAATCTCCTGGATAATTTCTCGAAATTTGGTCAGTATACTAGTTGCATCATACCCCAAATGCTGGCTAGGTGCAGGGTCACTGCTCGCATCCTTAGGGTGCTCCAGGAGAGGTGTTTTCGTCTTAGGTATCAATTTTTTTAGGGCTTTTTTTTTCCTCAGAGGAGGACTACATTTATCCATGGGACCGGCCGGGGGAGAAGATAATAAAAGTCTTTTACTTCTTCTAGAAGGGCCAAGACCCCCAGAATCCACTATTGACTCTGTTGACTCTGCCTGGACAGGCTCAGCATCAGCCATACCAGCACCTTGCCCCCCACCCCCAGACAATCCACCTCCACAACCACGGCCTCACGAGGACCATTATCTATTGAGGCCTGGTGCCAATCCTCCAATTCCATTGATAACCTCCTCTCTGCCAAATCAATTCCCTTTGTAACAACCCTGTCAGCTCTTGCAAGAAAGGAGTATAAAGTGGTGGTGCCACATCCCTGTCTGCTACTGCCTCCACCACCCCCCAGAGGACCAGATAAAAGACCTTTTTTCCTGCCCATTTTTACAATAGTCAAAACAACACAGCAGTGTAGCAACAAGCAACAGGCAAGACAGACTAATTAAGACTGATTAAGCTTTTTAGAAGACCACTAAAAATAAAAAGAAAGACTCCAAGTTACACACAGGGAGTTAGATAGATTTAAGCAGTCATTCCTCACAGAGAACGAAAGAGGGGTGGCCCAGGCCAGCCTCTTATGGGCGATGACGGGCGCAGGACGGGCCCGCCCTTGGCCCGGGCTTTGCCCGGGTGGCGCCCGCGCGCGTCCCGCGACAGCGGGAGCGCGAAGTTCTTTAAAGGGCTCCTGCCCCCCTGGCAACCGGTGACGCCTTCTGTGCAGCCAATGCGCATCCCGCGACAGCGGGAGCGCGAATTTCTTTAAAGGGCTCCTGCCCCCCTGGCAACTGGTGACGCCTTCTGTACAGCCAATGCGCTTCCCGCGACAGCGGGAGCGCGAAGTTCTTTAAAGGGCTCCTGCCCCCCTGGCAACCGGTGACGCCTTCTGTGCAGCCAATGTGGCCTGGTAGTGTTACACAAAGTGTATCGGTGAAGTTAGTGCACTTTGAAATTTGACTGATTATGAAGAAAATGCTAATTATAACATTTATCGAAAATGCTACAGTCTCATAAAAGCTTTATTGCATTTTAGCAGCGTTGTTTATGCGTTAACACTATGTATTAAAGCTTTAAGGAAAACAACATGAGACAACTGAAACAGACAAAACTTAGAACTGTCTCCTTTTTAGGGCTTCATCTGTGTTTTATATTCAACTGCAAAGCAGGATACAGCCTGACAACCTAGCCAAAACAATAATAAATTCGATTTTTTTTTTTATGAATACATCCGCAGACCTCATAAAATCCAGATCATTAGATTAAGCTCGATGCTGTATTTATAGGTAGCCCTAGAGATATCTCGTGGAGCGTTCTTCGATTTTCTTTTACTATTTTGTTTTCGTTTTTTGTGATTGCAAACAACCTATGATCAGGTGAAGCTGAATTGCAGGGCAAACAAAACATAGCACGTGAAATAGATGTGCCCCCACCTCATTCATTAATGCTCCCACCAGAAAGATAGTACACTTTCAACTTGATTAGTTTTTTTCTGTGTAATGCGTCATGATAGTGACGCGGCAATCAATCATATACTGTCAGCTAATGGAGATGGAAATCTTTCTCCTTAGTTACAGGCAATTTATATTCAGAAACTCCTGGAGAATTGCAAGTCCGCCATAAAAGATGAACTCCCCGGAAAACTGCCCTTTGTTACATAAGACTGGCAGTCTTAAGTAATGGATGCCGATTTTACATGTGGAACGTTACGGAGTACTCTCCTCTTCCGTCATTCACTTTGGGACCAGTACACTATTTAGTACGCTTACTTAGCCTATTGAACATGAACATATGCTCATATTGATAGGATCTCGGATTATTTTCTTTTCTTGATTTATTACTTTGGGTTTGGACAGTATTTCCCCCATAAAATGTTAACTGGGGCAAAGCTGCCCTTCGTTACATAGAATTGGCAGTCTTAACTCATGGACCGGCCAGAAGTGTCCAGTAACCCTTGTGCTGAACTGCAAGCGCCAATATTCGTGCAAATTGTTCAGCCACTCCCAGAAGACGCAGGTTTGAACCCCGTCTGTGACGTCGTGCAGGTCAGGGGCCACTGGTTCTTTCCAACATAACATTAAGAGCTATTAAGTACAGATGTCTTCTTTCATTTCTATAGACTCCTCCACAAAAGGAACCGCAGTATTACACTGCAGTTAAGAATGGGCATGTTTGGCCGGCATCTATGCCACCTCGAGTTAAAAACGATTATAAAATGATATGGTTTTGAAATAGTAAAGGACACACCTTTAAAGAAGACCTTTTGACTCTGCGCTCAGTTGTACAAGTTGACTCTTCTTTACTTGAATGCATTTACAATAAGTGGAATGTAAACCATTAAGAGAACAGCAGGGCGCTTCCCTCTCACCAGCTTTCTGACACCTTTACTATATGCATAGATTGGTGAGGAGCAAGCTTTGAATCCTGCCTTCTAGTTTTGCCACCCGAGCATAACAGGCCTGCCTATTGAAGCAGATGTGCAGCAGATATTTGAGCTTCAAATCCAGATATAAGGGAATATGCTACCACTTTCATCATTTGTGGTTCATCTGTCCTCACGTTTGTCTTCCTACAAGAGTAACACGTCTGTGATTAAGGCGACTGATATAAAACTGGGAGGATATAACCCAAGGGCTGAGTATTTTATACAAGCTTGGTTTGCTTTTGCCTGCTAAAACATTCTTCACTCACATGAATGGCCTTGATGTCGACTCTTGTAATGCAATTATGACATAGTATATACAGTCACAGGTTCTGTAGCCTTTGAAACACCTATTTGTGGTACTGGGCCTTGACTTTAGGTCAGCAGACAGAGCTTCAAATAAGAAGAGGCAGAGGCGTGGTATCTGCAGTTCCGTACTGGAGTGTAACTGCAGAGGCAGCAGCATTCGTAAGCTTTTGTTATACACCGCATGTGCAAAACCAATTCCTTGCAGGTCGGTGGGGGAGCCAAAAAGATCACCATTCCGCCTTTGCACCAGGTTTACAACACTACATTCTTCCTTAACTTTAATTAAACAAAGATTTTTATAGATATAAAAATAATTTCATGAACAGATCAGCATGTTAGGAGATGTGGGTGAGTACATTTTCCGGGGCGGTGGCTCACAACTTCCTTGGAACGTCAGGCCAGGAAGTTTTCCATCCGGGTGGACGGTGCAGGTATGTTCCTCAAACAGTATCTTGGGTGGTCACCTCGACCTGCTGAGTACTGGGGAGCAGATTCAGGTGAGGGCCTTTCAAACGGGGCTCCACCTGTTGTGACAGGGGTTATCCTAAGTCTGTCAGGGCAGCCAGAGCTCTCTACTCAAGCAGGAATTTACGGGGTCATGGGAATATTTCTTTCTGGCAGGGAGTCAGAAAACATGGGAGGTGTGTTCTCCTCATTAAAGTCTCCATGGGCTCCCTTGAAAAACAAGACATTAATGGGTGATTTCTTTGTCTCATCAGCAAGCAGTGATCATGGTGCATCGATGTCTGATGACAACCCAGGGGTGACATTGGAATGGCTGTCTAAATTTGCTTCTGAGTTGTCGGTCCTTTATGAATACTAGGTCACTGTTGTGGCTGTTGGATGGCCGAGCTCATCAAGCTGTACTGCCCGACTATGGATGTCCCTCCTTCTTTGAAGAGTTCTGGAACTGTCTATAAAGTCTGGTGTCCATCCTGGGTGGTGAGGGATTGTGCTGGTAATTATATGTCCCATGTCCCAAAGCTTGTCCGGTGGTGGAGTGTATGGTCTGTCAATATTCTTGAAGGAACCAACAAATGGTCCGTTCCATGGGTTTGCAGTTGGCGGGAGATATATGCATTACTTTGACCAGGATGCGCATGGAACACCTTTCAATTGGCTGATGCCCCATGACTGGAGGTATTATGCAAATGCTTGACTCTGGAATGGTTGCTCAGTGTCTGTTTTGAGCTCTTTCATAAGGCTGTGATTGGCTATCATTTTGTCCATCTTCAAGATTATTTCTGTGGCTGTTCAATACCCAGCAAGCTCTATCTCCGGGTACTTGGTGTAGCCTTCTATTAAGACAAGGGCATATCACCAGTCTGGGAGACAACCAAAATCCAGGCTGATGCACTTCCATAGCTGCTGGGGGCCAGGCTCAGTGAGTATAGGAGCAGGTGCTTCAGGGGGCCCACACAATTGGAACTGACAGGTCCTTACAGGCAATTCTACCATCTCATCCATTCCCGGAAACCAGACTTTCATCCTGAATTTGTTCTTTGTCTTTACCATGCCTTGATGGCCATGGTGGGCAAGCTGCTCTGCTGGTCAGTTAGGCTGGAGGTTGTTGCTAGGTGGGGTACCCTTAGCAAACACCTACTGGCATCAGCCATGAGTTTGTGGTGCACTTTGAACAGGGATTCCAACACCTCTGAGATAGGTGCTCCTTCAGCACATGCCCCTTCCCTGACTGGATCACTGCAATAGCCAGTTGGAGGCATTCGTTGGCTTGTGTGGCAGACCATAGGGCATCAAGAGAAAGGGAAGTGGCCTTGGCCTCTCAATTATATACCGTACATACTCTTCTATTTCTTCAGTGTCTTCAACTTTTTTCTGAGAGGCAGCAAGAGGGTGCTGGGAGAGGTAATCTGTTGGATTGATGACGCGCAGCAATTGGAGGTGGCCGTTTGGACGCCCAACCTTGGAACAAAAGTATGAGGGGCTTATGGTCTGTGATGTACAAGTGAAAATGCCTGCAGGCCCAGTGTATGGCAAAGGTCTCCCTTTCAATCTGCGTGTATTGTTGTTCCATATCAATGAGTGACCTGCTGGCATAGGCCACGGGGGTCCAAGCACCTTGGTGTTGCTGTTGGGTAGGACAGCCCCTAGTCCTTTTGGGCTTGCATTGACTGCCATGGACGTCATCTCAGCAGATCGTATGACAATGTGATGTCTGCTGAGAGGGCATTTTTTGTTAGTTGGAAGGCATCTTCCTGCTCCGCACCCCAGGTCCACAGAGTTGTGGTCTTCAATAGTTTTTGGAGGGGCTAGGTGAGACTTGTGAGGTCTTGTATGAATTGTACGCAGTAGTTTTCCATATCCCGAAAGCTTCTCACTTCAGAGACAATGGTGGGGGATTGGGCCTCTTTCACTTCACACACCTTCACTGGGTCCAGCGGCACTCCTTCCACCAAGAAAGCGTATCCAAAGAAGCTAATCGGTTGTTTTAGGAACTCACACTTCTCCCAGTGAAGGGTCTTAGGCCCATATTTATACTTTTTGACGCACAACTGCGCCAACGCAGTTGTGCGTCAAAAATTTTACAGCCGGCTAACGCCATTCCAAAGCACCATGCGGGCGCCTTATTTATTGAATGACGTTAGCCGGCGCTGCGGACTGGTGTGCGTCAAAAAAAATGACTCACACCAGGCAGCGCCGGCGTAGGGTAAAATGGTGATTGGGCGTCAAAAAATGGGGCAAGTCAGGTCTGAGGCAAAATTCAGGCCTCAACCCGATTTGCGCCATTTTTTTTGACGCCCAACCTCCATTGACATGACTCCTGTCTTAGCAAAGACAGGAGTCATGCCCCCTTGCCCAAATGGCCATGCCCAGGGGACTTATGGCATGTAGGGGGGCCCAAATCAGGCCCCCCTATGCCTAAAAAAAAAACGAAAAAAAATACTTACCCCAACTTACCTCAACTTCCCTGGGATGGGTCCCTCCATCCTTGGGTGTCCTCCAGGGGTGGGCAAGGGTGGCAGGGGGTGTCCCTGGGGGCATGGGAGGGCACCTCTGGGCTCCTTCTGAGCCCACAGGTCCCTTAACGACTGCCCTGACCCAGGCGTTAAAAAACGGCGCCCATCAGGATGGGCGCCGTTTTTTAAGGCCTGCCCCCTCCTGTGCGTCAAAATGACGTCAGAGTATAAATATGGGGCACAGGCCTTAAAGTCATTTTTTGGAAGGGAACGCCTACCTTGCATATAATTAACGCAAGGCTGGGTCCCCCTTCCAAAAAATGACGCACATGGTGGAACTTTGACGCCCGCGGGGTCGGACGTCAAAGTATAAATATGGGGCAGGGTTTGCGCCGATTGTGCATCAAAAATTTTGACGCACATTCGGCGCAAACAGAGTATAAATATGCCCCTTAGTGACATATTCTCTTAAGGACTCCTCACAGCACTCCTTAAGGTCGCTCCCCCTGCCGCTGCAGCTCCTCCAAGTTCCCGAGTTCCTGTGTTCCTGAGACCCACCTAACTGTAAGTACCCCCCTCCTCCCAGCCCCTCGCCCTGCCCCGCGCCACTCACCTTCTCTCCTGCTCCTGCTTCTTTTCCTCCTCTCTGTCTCTTCCTCCTCGCTCCCCCTCTGCAATCTTCTTCTGTGTTCTTCTGTTCTTCCCTTCTGTTCTTCTGTTCTTCCCTTCTGTTCTTCTGTGTTCTTCCGGTCTTCTGTGTTCTTCTTCTCGGTTCTTCTGTGTTCTTCTGTGTTCTTCTGTGTTCTTCTGTGTTCTTCTCTGTTCTTCTCTGTTCTTCTGCTCTTCCGATCTTCTGCTCTTCTGTCTTCTGCTCTTCCGGTCTTCTGCTCTTCCGGTCTTCTGCTCTTCCGGTCTTCTGTTCTTCTGTCTTCTGTTCTTCTGTCTTCTGTTCTTCTGTCTTCTGTTCTCCTGTCTTCGGCTCTTCTACCTCCTCCGTCTTCTTCCCCCGAGCCTGCCCTCCTGCTCCTTCCTCATCCCCCTCCCTCACTCGCCTCCCCCTCTCTCACCCCTAGCTAACCCGTTCGCTATCTACCTCCCTCACTCCTCCTATCTTCCTATCTCTCTAGCTCCCTATCTCACTATCTAACTCCCCCACTCTCCACCTCCTCCTACCTACCTATCTGTCTATCTATCTATTTCCCTATCTATCGACTTCTCTATCTATTTTCTCTATCTATTTCTCTATCTCTCCCCCCCTCCCGCCACCCCCTCTACTACCTATCTCCCTATCCTCTCACTCTACCTCTCTCCCTCACCCACCTCTACAACCCCCCCTCCCCTATCTTCACAACCCTACTCCTATCTCTCTCCCTAATCTCCAAACCTCCTAACACTCACCCTCCTCCACCCTAAACCCCCTCCCCCAGCTCCTCTCACTCTACCTGTCCCCCCCCCTCCCTCGCGCTTTCCCGCCGCAACCTCCTGCACACCCCCGCCCCCCAGCTCCCATTCGCCCCCAGCTGACCCCTCCCCCCCCCTCCTACCTCTTATGGCGGCCGCTGCGCGACAGTGGTAGCGACCCTTGACCCAAGGGTAGGTCGCTCCCCCTGCCGCTGCAGCTCCTCCAAGTTCCTGAGTTCCTGTGTTCCTGAGACCCACCTAACTGTAAGTACCCCCCTCCTCCCAGCCCCTCGCCCTGCCCTGCGCCACTCACCTTCTCTCCTGCTCCTGCTTCTTTTCCTCCTCTCTGTCTCTTCCTCCTCGCTCCCCCTCTGCAATCTTCTTCTGTGTTCTTCTGTTCTTCCCTTCTGTTCTTCTGTTCTTCCCTTCTGTTCTTCTGTGTTCTTCCGGTCTTCTGTGTTCTTCTTCTCTGTTCTTCTCTGTGCTTCTGTGTTCTTCTTCTCGGTTCTTCTGTGTTCTTCTGTGTTCTTCTGTGTTCTTCTCTGTTCTTCTCTGTTCTTCTGCTCTTCCGATCTTCTGTTCTTCTGTCTTCTGCTCTTCCGGTCTTCTGTTCTTCTGTCTTCTGTTCTTCTGTCTTCTGTTCTTCTGTCTTCTGTTCTCCTGTCTTCGGCTCTTCTACCTCCTCCGTCTTCTTCCCCCGAGCCTGCCCTCCTGCTCCCTCCTCATCCCCCTCCCTCACTCGCCTCCCCCTCTCTCACCCCTAGCTAACCCGTTCGCTATCTACCTCCCTCACTCCTCCTATCTTCCTATCTCTCTAGCTCCCTATCTCACTATCTAACTCCCCCACTCTCCACCTCCTCCTACCTACCTATCTGTCTATCTATCTATTTCCCTATCTATCGACTTCTCTATCTATTTTCTCTATCTATTTCTCTATCTCTCCCCCCCTCCCGCCACCCCCTCTACTACCTATCTCCCTATCCTCTCACTCTACCTCTCTCCCTCACCCACCTCTACAACCCCCCCTCCCCTATCTTCACAACCCTACTCCTATCTCTCTCCCTAATCTCCAAACCTCCTAACACTCACCCTCCTCCACCCTAAACCCCCTCCCCCAGCTCCTCTCACTCTACCTGTCCCCCCCCCTCCCTCGCGCTTTCCCACCGCGACCTCCTGCACGCCCCCGCCCCCCAGCTCCCATTCGCCCCCAGCTGACCCCTCCCCCCCCTCCTACCTCTTATGGCGGCCGCTGCGCGACAGTGGTAGCGACCCTTGACCCAAGGGTAGGTCGCTCCCCCTGCCGCTGCAGCTCCTCCAAGTTCCCGAGTTCCTGTGTTCCTGAGACCCACCTAACTGTAAGTACCCCCCTCCTCCCAGCCCCTCGCCCTGCCCCGCGCCACTCACCTTCTCTCCTGCTCCTGCTTCTTTTCCTCCTCTCTGTCTCTTCCTCCTCGCTCCCCCTCTGCAATCTTCTTCTGTGTTCTTCTGTTCTTCCCTTCTGTTCTTCTGTTCTTCCCTTCTGTTCTTCTGTGTTCTTCCGGTCTTCTGTGTTCTTCTCTGTTCTTCTCTGTGCTTCTGTGTTCTTCTTCTCGGTTCTTCTGTGTTCTTCTGTGTTCTTCTCTGTTCTTCTGTGTTCTTCTCTGTTCTTCTCTGTTCTTCTCTGTTCTTCTGCTCTTCCGATCTTCTGTTCTTCTGTCTTCTGCTCTTCCGGTCTTCTGTTCTTCTGTCTTCTGTTCTTCTGTCTTCTGTTCTTCTGTCTTCTGTTCTCCTGTCTTCGGCTCTTCTACCTCCTCCGTCTTCTTCCCCCGAGCCTGCCCTCCTGCTCCTTCCTCATCCCCCTCCCTCACTCGCCTCCCCCTCTCTCACCCCTAGCTAACCCGTTCGCTATCTACCTCCCTCACTCCTCCTATCTTCCTATCTCTCTAGCTCCCTATCTCACTATCTAACTCCCCCACTCTCCACCTCCTCCTACCTACCTATCTGTCTATCTATCTATTTCCCTATCTATCGACTTCTCTATCTATTTTCTCTATCTATTTCTCTATCTCTCCCCCCCTCCCGCCACCCCCTCTACTACCTATCTCCCTATCCTCTCACTCTACCTCTCTCCCTCACCCACCTCTACAACCCCCCCTCCCCTATCTTCACAACCCTACTCCTATCTCTCTCCCTAATCTCCAAACCTCCTAACACTCACCCTCCTCCACCCTAAACCCCCTCCCCCAGCTCCTCTCACTCTACCTGTCCCCCCCCTCCCTCGCGCTTTCCCGCCGCGACCTCCTGCACGCCCCCGCCCCCCAGCTCCCATTCGCCCCCAGCTGACCCCTCCCCCCCCTCCTACCTCTTATGGCGGCCGCTGCGCGACAGTGGTAGCGACCCTTGACCCAAGGGTAGGTCGCTCCCCCTGCCGCTGCAGCTCCTCCAAGTTCCCGAGTTCCTGAGACCCACCTAACTGTAAGTACCCCCCTCCTCCCAGCCCCTCGCCCTGCCCCGCGCCACTCACCTTCTCTCCTGCTCCTGCTTCTTTTCCTCCTCTCTGTCTCTTCCTCCTCGCTCCCCCTCTGCAATCTTCTTCTGTGTTCTTCTGTTCTTCCCTTCTGTTCTTCTGTTCTTCCCTTCTGTTCTTCTGTGTTCTTCCGGTCTTCTGTGTTCTTCTTCTCTGTTCTTCTCTGTGCTTCTGTGTTCTTCTTCTCGGTTCTTCTGTGTTCTTCTGTGTTCTTCTCTGTTCTTCTCTGTTCTTCTGCTCTTCCGATCTTCTGTTCTTCTGTCTTCTGCTCTTCCGGTCTTCTGTTCTTCTGTCTTCTGTTCTTCTGTCTTATGTTCTTCTGTCTTCTGTTCTCCTGTCTTCGGCTCTTCTACCTCCTCCGTCTTCTTCCCCCGAGCCTGCCCTCCTGCTCCTTCCTCATCCCCCTCCCTCACTCGCCTCCCCCTCTCTCACCCCTAGCTAACCCGTTCGCTATCTACCTCCCTCACTCCTCCTATCTTCCTATCTCTCTAGCTCCCTATCTCAATATCTAACTCCCCCACTCTCCACCTCCTCCTACCTACCTATCTGTCTATCTATCTATTTCCCTATCTATCGACTTCTCTATCTATTTTCTCTATCTATTTCTCTATCTCTCCCCCCCTCCCGCCACCCCCTCTACTACCTATCTCCCTATCCTCTCACTCTACCTCTCTCCCTCACCCACCTCTACAACCCCCCCTCCCCTATCTTCACAACCCTACTCCTATCTCTCTCCCTAATCTCCAAACCTCCTAACACTCACCCTCCTCCACCCTAAACCCCCTCCCCCAGCTCCTCTCACTCTACCTGTCCCCCCCCCTCCCTCGCGCTTTCCCGCCGCGACCTCCTGCACGCCCCCGCCCCCCAGCTCCCATTCGCCCCCAGCTGACCCCTCCCCCCCCTCCTACCTCTTATGGCGGCCGCTGCGCGACAGTGGTAGCGACCCTTGACCCAAGGGTAGGTCGCTCCCCCTGCCGCTGCAGCTCCTCCAAGTTCCCGAGTTCCTGTGTTCCTGAGACCCACCTAACTGTAAGTACCCCCCTCCTCCCAGCCCCTCGCCCTGCCCCGCGCCACTCACCTTCTCTCCTGCTCCTGCTTCTTTTTCTCCTCTCTGTCTCTTCCTCCTCGCTCCCCCTCTGCAATCTTCTTCTGTGTTCTTCTGTTCTTCCCTTCTGTTCTTCTGTTCTTCCCTTCTGTTCTTCTGTGTTCTTCCGGTCTTCTGTGTTCTTCTTCTCGGTTCTTCTGTGTTCTTCTGTGTTCTTCTGTGTTCTTCTCTGTTCTTCTCTGTTCTTCTCTGTTCTTCTGCTCTTCCGATCTTCTGCTCTTCTGTCTTCTGCTCTTCCGGTCTTCTGCTCTTCCGGTCTTCTGCTCTTCCGGTCTTCTGTTCTTCTGTCTTCTGTTCTTCTGTCTTCTGTTCTTCTGTCTTCTGTTCTCCTGTCTTCGGCTCTTCTACCTCCTCCGTCTTCTTCCCCCGAGCCTGCCCTCCTGCTCCTTCCTCATCCCCCTCCCTCACTCGCCTCCCCCTCTCTCACCCCTAGCTAACCCGTTCGCTATCTACCTCCCTCACTCCTCCTATCTTCCTATCTCTCTAGCTCCCTATCTCACTATCTAACTCCCCCACTCTCCACCTCCTCCTACCTACCTATCTGTCTATCTATCTATTTCCCTATCTATCGACTTCTCTATCTATTTTCTCTATCTATTTCTCTATCTCTCCCCCCCTCCCGCCACCCCCTCTACTACCTATCTCCCTATCCTCTCACTCTACCTCTCTCCCTCACCCACCTCTACAACCCCCCTCCCCTATCTTCACAACCCTACTCCTATCTCTCTCCCTAATCTCCAAACCTCCTAACACTCACCCTCCTCCACCCTAAACCCCCTCCCCCAGCTCCTCTCACTCTACCTGTCCCCCCCCTCCCTCGCGCTTTCCCGCCGCGACCTCCTGCACGCCCCCGCCCCCCAGCTCCCATTCGCCCCCAGCTGACCCCTCCCCCCCCCTCCTACCTCTTATGGCGGCCGCTGCGCGACAGTGGTAGCGACCCTTGACCCAAGGGTAGGTCGCTCCCCCTGCCGCTGCAGCTCCTCCAAGTTCCCGAGTTCCTGTGTTCCTGAGACCCACCTAACTGTAAGTACCCCCCTCCTCCCAGCCCCTCGCCCTGCCCCGCGCCACTCACCTTCTCTCCTGCTCCTGCTTCTTTTCCTCCTCTCTGTCTCTTCCTCCTCGCTCCCCCTCTGCAATCTTCTTCTGTGTTCTTCTGTTCTTCCCTTCTGTTTTTCTGTTCTTCCCTTCTGTTCTTCTGTGTTCTTCCGGTCTTCTGTGTTCTTCTTCTCTGTTCTTCTCTGTGCTTCTGTGTTCTTCTTCTCGGTTCTTCTCGGTTCTTCTGTGTTCTTCTGTGTTCTTCTGTGTTCTTCTCTGTTCTTCTCTGTTCTTCTCTGTTCTTCCGATCTTCTGTTCTTCTGTCTTCTGCTCTTCCGGTCTTCTGTTCTTCTGTCTTCTGTTCTTCTGTCTTCTGTTCTCCTGTCTTCGGCTCTTCTACCTCCTCCGTCTTCTTCCCCCGAGCCTGCCCTCCTGCTCCTTCCTCATCCCCCTCCCTCACTCGCCTCCCCCTCTCTCACCCCTAGCTAACCCGTTCGCTATCTACCTCCCTCACTCCTCCTATCTTCCTATCTCTCTAGCTCCCTATCTCACTATCTAACTCCCCCACTCTCCACCTCCTCCTACCTACCTATCTGTCTATCTATCTATTTCCCTATCTATCGACTTCTCTATCTATTTTCTCTATCTATTTCTCTATCTCTCCCCCCCTCCCGCCACCCCCTCTACTACCTATCTCCCTATCCTCTCACTCTACCTCTCTCCCTCACCCACCTCTACAACCCCCCCTCCCCTATCTTCACAACCCTACTCCTATCTCTCTCCCTAATCTCCAAACCTCCTAACACTCACCCTCCTCCACCCTAAACCCCCTCCCCCAGCTCCTCTCACTCTACCTGTCCCCCCCCTCCCTCGCGCTTTCCCGCCGCGACCTCCTGCACGCCCCCGCCCCCCAGCTCCCATTCGCCCCCAGCTGACCCCTCCCCCCCCCTCCTACCTCTTATGGCGCCCGTCCGCGCCTGGCCCGCGCCCAGCGCCACGACCCCTGGTCCCCAGCTCCCCCAAGCCCCGCTGATCCGCTACGACCCCACCACCCTCCACGCCCTCAACCCAGGGCGCTCCAAAACCTGCTTCCTAGCTCACCCCAAACGCACCCATGGACCCTTCGCCTGCAACTCCTGCAAACGCATCTTCCACCACGCAACTACCACGACCACAAGCCCACGCGCCATCAACCACCTCAAGTGCATCCTGGTCAACGCTCGTTCCGTCCACAAGCACGCCGTTGAACTTTGGGACCTCCTGGACTCCACAGCCCCGGACGTCGCCTTCATCACGGAGACATGGATGAACGCCTCCTCTGCTCCAGACATCGCTACCGCCATCCCCGAAGGCTACAAGATCTCCAGAAAAGACCGCACCAACCAAGTAGGAGGAGGTGTCGCCATCATCTTCAAAGACTCCATCAGCGTCACCACCTCCACCGAAGACCCCCCCTCGCCGCTGAACACCTGCATTTTCAGATTCGCACCGACCCAAGGACCACCCTCAGAGGATCCCTCGTCTACCGTCCTCCCGGACCTCGCGCCTCTTTCAGCGACGCCATCGCCGACTTCATCTCCCCGCACGCCCTCGCCTCACCGGACTACATCCTCCTAGGCGACCTCAACTTCCATCTGGAACAAAACAACGACCCCAACACCACCACCCTGCTCGACAACCTCGCCAACCTCGGCCTCAAACAACTGGTGAACACCGCCACCCACATCGCCGGACACACGCTCGACCCTATCTTCTCCGCCAGCAAACACGTCTTCTTCAGCCACACCTCTGCCCTACACTGGACCGACCACAGCTGCGTCCACTTCACATTCCGACGCAAGACCTCCCACCTCCGCACTCAACCCATCCCTCGTCGACAGTGGAACAAGATCCCTGAAGAGCAACTCTTCTCCGCTCTCGCCGCCAACCAACCCACCCTCACCACCGACCCCAACGACGCAGCTCTCAACCTCACAAACTGGATCTCCAACTGCGCTGACAACCTTGCTCCCCTCAAACGCACGCATCGACAGACCAACACCAAAAAACCTCTCTGGTTCTCTGACACCCTCAAAGAATCAAAGAAAACTTGTCGTGCCCTTGAGAAGGCCTGGCGCAAGGACCACACCGCTGACAACATGACCGCCCTCAAGAACGCTACACGCGAACACCACCACCTGATCCGCACTGCCAAAAGGAACTTTTTCACCGACAGACTAGACAAAAACAGCCACAACAGCAGAGAACCCTTCAGCATCGTCAAAGAGTTCTCCAACCCCAGCGCCAGCGCCAACGCCGTCACGCCCTCACAGGATTTGTGCGAATCCCTCGCCACTTTCTTCCATCGCAAGATCAGCGACCTCCACGACAGCTTCGGACACCAGACCCAACCATACACCACTGAACCCGCTTCCCCGGACATCACCCTCAACAACTGGACCCACATCAACACGGAAGAAACCAAATCCATCATGAACTCTATCCACTCCGGCGCCCCTTCGGACCCCTGCCCGCACTTCATCTTTAACAAAGCCGACGACATCATCGCCCCGCACCTCCAGACCGTCATCAACTCTTCTTTTTCTTCTGCTACCTTCCCCGAATGCTGGAAGCACGCTGAAGTCAACGCCCTACTAAAGAAACCTACGGCTGACCCAAGCGACCTGAAAAACTTCCGCCCCATCTCTCTTCTACCTTTCCCAGCCAAGGTAATAGAAAAGACCGTCAACAAATAGCTGACCACCTTCCTGGAAGACAACAACCTGCTCGACCCTTCACAAACCGGATTCCGAACCAACCACAGCACGGAAACCGCCCTCATCTCAGTCACAGACGACATCAGAACCCTGATGGACAACGGTGAAACAGTCGCCCTCATTCTCCTCGACCTCTCGGCTGCCTTTGACACCGTCTGTCACCGCACCCTAATCACCCGTCTACGCTCCACCGGGATCTAAGGCCAGGCCCTGGACTGGATCGCCTCCTTCCTCGCTAACCGCTCCCAAAGAGTTTACCTCCCTCCGTTTCGCTCAGAACCCACCAAGATCATCTGCGGCGTACCTCAAGGCTCATCGCTCAGCCCGACACTCTTCAATGTCTACATGAGCCCCCTCGCCGACATCGTACGCAAGCACGACATCATCATCACCTCCTACGCCGACGACACCCAACTTGTACTCTCCCTCACCAAGGACCCCGCCAGCGCCAAGACCAACCTACAAGAGGGTATGAAGGACGTCGCAGATTGGATGAGGCTCAGCCGCCTAAAGCTGAACTCTGAAAAAACGGAAGTCCTCATCCTCGGCAACACCCCGTCCGCCTGGGACGACTCCTGGTGGCCCACGGCCCTCGGCACCGCACCGACCCCCGCAGACCACGCCCGCAACCTCGGCTTCATCTTGGACCCTCTTCTCACCATGACCAAGTAAGTCAACGCCGTGTCCTCCGCCTGCTTCCTCACTCTCCGCATGCTCCGCAAGATCTTCCGCTGGATCCCCGCCGACACCAGAAAAACCGTGACCCACGCCCTTGTCACGAGTCGCCTGGACTACGGCAATACCCTCTACGCCGGGACCACCGCCAAACTCCAAAACCGCCTGCAACGCATCCAAAACGCCTCGGCCCGCCTCATCCTCGACGTACCCCGCAACAGCCACATCTCCGCACACCTGAGACACCTGCATTGGCTCCCAGTCAGCAAAAGGATCACCTTCCGTCTTCTCACCCACGCACACAAAGCCCTCCACAACAAGGGACCGGAATACCTCAACAGACGCCTCAGCTTCTACGTCCCCACCCGCCCCCTCCGCTCCGCTGGCCTCGCACTTGCTGCCGTCCCTCGCACCTGCCGCTCCACGGCGGGTGGGAGATCTTTCTCCTTCCTGGCGGCCAAGACCTGGAACTCCCTCCCCACCAGCCTCAGGACCACCCAGGACCACTCCGCTTTCCGGAGACTCCTAAAGACTTGGCTGTTCGAGCAGCGATAACCCCCCCTTTCCCACCTAGCGCCTTGAGACCCGCACGGGTGAGTAGCGCGCTTTATAAATGTTAATGATTTGATTTGATTCGTGGTGCTTCCTCATGCATTTGACGAAGATCAGGATGTCATTGGTGACATTGATGATGCCTGGCAAACTTTGAGCATTTCCTGAATAGTGTTTTGGAATATCTCAGTGGTGCTCAATATCCTAAAACGGAGTTGGTAGTATCTCCTGAAGCCGACATGGGTGGAGAATCTAATTATGTACATCGAGTCGGGGTGTAGAGGTTGCTCATGGTACCCAGAACGAAGATCAAACTTTTGAGAACCATTTCGTCCCATTGAGCTGCTTTATAAATTGTCGACTGTGGGGGTCAAATGGTGCTCCTGCTTGATGCAGACGTCTCCAGATTGTTTTTTGCTTCTTTGCTGCTACGATAGGGGATAAACGTGTGGGGCCAGTCACCTTTTCGTTGATGTCAGCTCATTCAAATTTGTCCAGCTCTTCTTCCACCTTCAGCCAGAGGTGGAATGCAATGCGCTGGTGACATAGAGCTAGGGATTTATTGACTGATCTATATGCAGCCGCATGACTTTGCCTTTCAAACAGCCAGTTCCTTGGAATACATCATCAAATTCCACTAGAATCTGCAATAGCTCCTCGACTTGCATGCTGATTGCAAAGGAGATCAAGATCAGAGTTTCTACAGTGTGACTACTGTCCAGCATACCATGAGCTCCATCTGCCACGTAGATGGTGGTATCTTCACTAGCTCCTCCATGAGACACTGACAACTTGAAGCTTTCCAGCATGGACAGTGGTTGGGATTGGCCATGTGCAAAAACCCTCTCCTGGGTTTTTTCAAGTGTTGGGAGGTTTTGTCAGTACATAGTAGATGTCTGCGGACATGAAATCTATAAAAGCACCTGGTTCAACCATTGTGGTGATGGTGTGGTGCCCAACTTGTAACTGCCAGTGTGGAAGCGGGTGGCATGTTGAGCGAGCAGGCCCCACTGGAAAGACCATGGTGGTCATTACAACCCTGGTGGTCGGTGTTAATGCGGCGGTAAGACCGCCAACAGGCCGGCGGTAAAAGAAAAGGAATTATGACTGTGGCGGAAACCACCAAACTAGACAGCCACTTTAACACTCCGACCGCTACGGCAGTACAAACAAACAGCGCGGCGGTCACCACCAACAGACAGACGGAGGACAATGTACCGCCCACAGAATTACAACATACCAATCCGCCACCTTTTCCAGGGCGGATTCACTGCGAACAAAAACACAGCGGAAACAGGACTTCGAAGGGAAAACGCTCACCTCTGCACACCCCACGAGAAACCAGGATGCCATGGAACCAGAGCTCCACATTTTTCCAGCCTTTATCTTCTTGCTCCTCTACTAGGAGCATGAACGCCGGCGGCGAAGACCACAGTGAGTACTGCACCTACGACTCGGGAGGGAGGGAAAAAACAGTGACACACACACGCAACACGCAACACCCTCACCCACGACAACACACACACTAATATAGCATGATACATTACAATTACACCCCCAAACCCCCCCCCCCGGAAGAATGCAAAGACAAAAGGAAATGAGTTGAACGATTGTAATATAATCAAATTCAGTATTCAAAAAATATACATACACTATTTACAAATATATACACCAATAATATTAGTCCAAGGTATTCCACCATTAAAGTCCATGGACCACTGGGCCCCAAATGCATGGGCGAGGCCCACACAGGGAAAGGGGGGGCACCTCAGCCGGTTGAGTGCACAACGCCAAATCCACGAGGGGGCCCCATGCCCTCTGTTCAGTCCTGGGGAGTGCAAAGCCACAGTCTCTCAAGTCTCTACAGTGGGTGGTTTGCCCACTGTTCAATCCTGGGGAGTGCAAAGCCACAGTGTCTCAAGTCTCTACAGTGGGTGATTTTCCCACTGTTCAATCCTGGGGAGTGCAAAGCCACAGTCTCTCAAGTCTTTACAGTGGGTGGTTTGCCCACTGCTTTATCCTGGGGAGTGCAAAGCCACAGTCTCTCAAGTGGATGCCTTTCTCCACTGATTCTGGAGGGGGCCTTGTGCCCGGAGTGCTTCATCCTGCCAAGAACTGAGGTAGTGATGTCTTTCTTCACTGGTTCTGGAGGGGGCCTTGTGCCTAGAGTGCTTCATCCTGCTTGTGGCGGTGTCTTTGGCAGCGGTTCAGCTGCTGGCGGTCCTGTCTTGGGCAGCAGTTCAGCTGCTGGCGGTCCTGTCTTGGGCAGCGGTTCAGCTGCTGGCGGTCCTGTTTTGGGCAGTGGTTCAGCTGCTGGCGGCCCTGTCTGGGGCAGCGGTTCAGCTGCTGGCGGTCCTGTCTTGGGCAGCGGTTCAGCTGCTGGCGGTCCTGTCAGGGGCAGCGGGGCTACTGCTGGCGGTCCTATCTGGGGCAGTGGGGCTGATGGCGGTCAGCTCCTTGGCAGCGGGGCTGTTGCTGGCGGTCCTGCCTGGGGCAGTGGGGCTGATGGCGGTCGGCTCCTTGGCAGCGGGGCTGCTGCTGGCGGTCCTGTCTAGGGCAGCGGGGCTGCTGCTGGTTGGCTCCTTGGCAGCGGGGCTGCTGTTGGCAGTCCTGTCTGGGGCAGTGGGGCTGATGGCGGTCGGCTCCTTGGCAGCGGGGCTGCTGTTGCCGGTCCTGTCTGGGGCAGCGCGGCTGCTGCTGGCGGTCCTGTCTGTGGCAGTGGGGCTGATGGCGGTCGGCGCTTGGCAGCGGGGCTACTGCTGGCGGTCCTGTCTGGGGCTGATGGCGGTTGGCTCCTTGGCAGCGGGGCTGCTGCTGGCGGTCCTGTCTGGGGCAGTGGGGCTGATGGTGGTCGGCTCCTTGGCAGCGGGGCTGCTGCTGGCGGTCCTGTCTGGGGCAGTGGGGCTGATGGCGGTCAGCTCCTTGGCAGCGGGGCTGCTGCTGGCGGTCCTGTCTGGGGCAGTGAGGCTGATGGCGGTCAGCTCCCTGGCAGCGGGGCTGCTGCTGGTGGTCCTGTCTGGGGTAGTGGGGCTGCTGCTGGCCGGCTCCTTGGCAGCAGGGCTGATGCTGGCGGTCCTGTCTGGGGCAGTGGGGCTGATGGCGGTCGGCTCCTTTGCAGCGGGCTGCTGCTGGCATCCTGTCTGGGGCAGTGGGGCTGATGGCGGTCGGCTCCTTGGCAGCGGGGCTGCTGCTGACGGTCCTGTCTTGGGCAGCAGGGATGCTGGCGGTCGGCTCCTGGGCAGCGGGGCTGATGACGGTCTTCTCCACCATGCTGATCTTCCCAGACTTGCCAGTTTTCTTGTGCCCCTTCCCCACCTTGGAATGTGTAGCAGCTGACTCCACACTCCCACCTGTATCCCTGGGAGTGGCTTTGGTGGCTGGTGTCTTCCCCCTCTCCCGCCGGGCACTGGCCAACTTTTGATGCTTGACAGGTGGGGGACTGTCCGTGCTGTGGCTCCTTGCCACACTGGCTGCCCTGCTGCCTGGTGCATTCCATAATCCGGTGACTACTGGCACCACTGGTCCCGCCGATGTTGTGGCTGAGGTGCTAGGTTGGGACCTGGAGAGTCGGGCCCTAGGAGACTGACGAGGTGGGGGAGGTGAGGGAAAGAGGTCAAGGCTGGCCAGGAAAAGTTTCTTAGAAACACTGGGATGGGTAGGTGGAGGGGGATTGGGAGTGGAGGAAGAGGTAGTGGTCGTAGGAGGTGTACGTTTGGTGACTTTGGGTGAAGGTGCATGGGCTGGAGGCTGTTGTGAGGTGGATGGCTGTTGGGTGTGTGTGTGGCTGCGTTTGTGTACCTTGGGAGGTGGGCTCACAGACACACTGGGAGAGGACACAGGGGATGTGTGAATGGTAGTGGGGTGGTGACTGCACGCGAGCAGGGTGTGATGGTGGGTGTGCTGGTGATGGACGTAGTAGCTGAAGATGTAGTGCATGCAGGTGTGAGTGGTGATGAGACTGGGAGGGATGAGGGAGATGAGGAGGAGTGGACACAGTGGAGGCAGTGGATGTTGGTATGTCTGCATGTGTGTGATGCTTGTGTGAGTGCTTGTGGGATGTGTGGTGCTTATGTTTGCCTGAGCTTCCTTTGTGTGTTGAGGTGTGTGCATGCTGGTCTGATGGTGTGCTTGGGATAGGCTGAGGTACAGGAGTGTGGGTCTGGGTGGAGGAAGATGGAGGGGGGAGGCTAGAGACAGGGACAATGGCTGCCATCAGTGCTGAGGCCAGAGTCTGAAAAGCTCGCTGAAGGGCTGCCTAACCACAATGAATGCCCTCCAGGAATGCATTGGTTTTTTGCAACTGCCTCTCTACACCCTGGATGGCATTCAAAATGGTAGACTGCCCAACAGTGAGGGGCCTGAGGAGGTCAATGGCCTCCTCACTGAGGGCAGTAGGGGTGACTGGGGCAGGGCCTGAGGTGCCTGGGGTGAAGGTGATGCCCACCCTCTTGGGTGAGCGGGCACGGGGCAAAGGCTGAGGGGCTGCTGGGAGGGCGGTGCTGGAGGGGGTGGTGGCAGCTGTACCTGTAGATGCAGGGGGCACAGATGGGCCCGCCACCGCAGGGGAGCTCCCATCAGAGGACGAGTCCATATCACTGGTGTCAGCTCCTGTCCCCGCTGTGGAGCTCCCCTCACGCTGCGTCCCACTGGTGAAATCGGAGTCTGTAGTCTCACCCTCCAGGGCCATGTGGGATGCAGCTCCCTCCTGCTCCGGTGCCACTGCTCCTCCGCCTGTTGATGCTAATGCACAAAAGTACAGGGAGACCACAAAAAGGGGTGGGGAGGAGACAGAAGAAAGACATGTTGACTGCATGCAATACCGCTACCGTTGGCGGACACGACAGACACAGAAGCCCCCTGCACTACGCCGCGCACTTGGGGTCCACTATTCAATCCCTGGGACATGGCCTACAAGGCTATGGCCGATATCTGCACAAATGGATGTCACAGGAGCCTGACTAGGTGTAGTTGGCACTGTACCCAGGTGGGGTGGGTGTCACAGGGTCTACCTGAAAAAGGGGACTTAACTAGCATTCTCGCCCTGGCCTAGGGGAATCCACAGCCCACCTCCCCCACCCAGACACCTCCACTGCACGCTGAATCAGCAGAATGAGAATGTACTCACCCCCTTGTTGCTGCTGTGATGCCCTCAAGCGCCCATCCAACTCCGGATACGTCAGCGCCAGGATCCTGAACATCAGGGGGGTCATGGTGCGATGGGCACCCCTCCCACGTTGGGAGGCCATCCCCAGCTGGGCCTCCGCCGTCTTCTTGCTCCAGCAGCGAATGTCCTCCCATCTTTTCCGGCAGTGGGTGCTCCGTCTGTGGAAGACCCCCAGGGTACGGACGTCCTTGGAGATGGCATGCCAAACATCCTTCTTCTGGTGGGCGCTGACCTACAGGAATTGTACAGGGGAAAAAGAAAAGTTATTACCAACTGCACCGTCACAGTCATTGGCCCGCATCCCTACCCTTGCCATGTGGCGCATGCACTCACCGTCGTTTCATGCACGCTTCATTCTCACCCCCCCATCTTTCATCCACCCCACTCCACACAGGCATTGCCCATACAGCATGCTCCCAGTGTACTTACCTGTTTGTCTGGAGGACCGTACAGTAGCGTGTACTGGGGGTGGACCCCATCCACGAGTTTCTCAAACTCCTCCGTGCTGAAGGCAGGGGCCCTTTCCCCTGACGCACAAGCCATTGTCTCTTCCAGACTGAGGTCACAGCAGCACTTGCAGTGTAGGTCCTCTCCTGTCGAAGATCAGGTATCGAGTGATTGAAAAGATAGAAAATGGCAGTCACGTCCACGGTGGTGTGTACCGTCACCGCCGGTGTACATCGTCATTGGCTCCTGGGACCCATAGGGTTCAATGTTAACCAATGCAGAATTGCGCTGAGGTCTTCGACCACCTACCGCAACGGTGTACAACACCAAAGCAGTTACCTCATATCCCATTGTCCCACTCTACAGGTCAGGCAGCCACCATTTCAGGGGCCCACATGGCTTTATTTTTTACTGCGTCACACATACCTAGGCCTTGGCTCAACACTCATACAGGCAAATTTCGGGTTATGAATAGTTCTCTGAGTAAGCTGTGTTTGCGTACCTCTGAGTTGGTTGACTCTGTGCTCGCTGTTGTCCTCCATAGGCACCGTCCGCTGGGACATGTGAGGAGATGGCGGCATCCTCTGGTGTACAGACCGCTGGTGGACCTGTCGACAATGGAGGAAAGACATGTAATCATCACCTACAGGCTTGATCGTGCCACAATCATGGAACTGTGTGCCCAGTTGGAGCCAGACCTGATGTCAGCTATCCGCCATCCCACAGGGATTCCCCCTCAAGTGCAGGTGGTGTCAGTACTCCATTTCCATGCAAGTGGGTCAATTCAAACTACAGTGGCCATAGCATCAGGGATGTCGCAGCCTATGTTTTCCAACGTGTTGTCCAGAGTGTTGTCTGCCCTGCTGAAACACATGTGGAGCTACATCGTTTTCCCTCACGTGGATGGTTTGCCTACAGTGAAAGGTGACTTCTATGCCCTGGGACATATCCCCAACATCATAGGTGCCATTGATGGGACACATGTGGCCTTGGTTCCCCCCGCAGGAGTGAACAGGTGTACAGAAACCGGAAGAGTTACCATTCGATGAATGTGCAGATGGTGTGTTTGGCAGACCAGGACATCTCCCATGTTAATGCCAAATTCCCTGGCCCAGTGCATGATGCTTACATCCTGCGGAATAGCAGCATCCCTTATGTGATGGGCCAACTCCAGAGGCACCGTGTGTGGCTACTAGGTGAGCACCTGGAACCAATTCAGTGGGAATAGTTGTCTGGGTCTGGGGATATCCCTAAGAGTTAGTGTGTGTCTAACAGTTGTCCCTCGCCATTTGCAGGTGACTCTGGTTACCCCAACCTGTCATGGCTACTGACCCCAGTGAGGAATCCCAGGACAAGGGCAGAGGAACGCTACAATGAGGCTCATGGGCGAACTAGGAGGATTATAGAGCGGACCTTCGGCCTCCTGAAGGCCAGTTTCCGGTGCCTCCATATGACAGGTGGTTCCCTATTCTACTCACCAAAGAAGGTGTGCCAGATCATCGTGGCCTGCTGTATGCTTCACAACTTGGCTTTGTGACGACAGGTGCCTTTTCTGCAGGAGGATGGTCCAGATGGAGGTGTTGTGGCAGCTGTGGAGCCTGTGGACAATGAAGACGAGGAAGCAGAAGAAGAGGACATCGACAACAGGAACTCTGTGATCCTGCAATACTTCCAGTGAGACACAGGTAAGAAGACAAACCTGCCTACTACATGTACTTTAACACTACTACCTCTCTACTGTCTTTACTTTTCACCCAGTGTATGGTCACTGAGTTGTCACTTTCTCTTACGATTTCACAGATGTGGGTCCCACTTGTGACATCTGCTTTGTTTCCTCATGGACTAGAGCTGTGTGACATAGGTATGTTGACATTACCATTGAAAGAGCATTTTGTCACTGTAATTGCTAATACACTAATTCGAAATCACAGACAGACTCCAGATTGTTTTGTGCTTTAAGGGTGTTTATTTAAGTGCTCAATTTTGGAGGGGGTTGTTAAATGGTGAGGGGTGATGGTGGAGGAATGTCCATGGCAGAGTCCAAGCTATTAGTCTCACAGGTGCAATGTCCAAAGGGACATAGGAAGTGGAGATGGGGCAGTTTAAGTATGGACAGGGTGACAAAGTGGGACAGAAGAATGACATTCAGGGTGGTCTCATTTCTTGGCGGGGTCTTAGCATCGTTCTCTGTCTTTGTCCTGGATCTCATGGACCATTTGCAGGGTGGTTCTCCATCTGCAGGGGGTGTGGTGCTGGTGTGGTGGTCCTGTGGCGGTGCCACCTGTCCACTAGCGCCGGCGGAGGTGGTGGGCAGTTCATTGTCCAGGCTAGTGTCAGGGGCCCCTTGTTGTGCCACAGTGTCCCTCCTGGTGTTGAGGACTTCCTTCAGCTCCCCTACAATGGTGCCCAGGTTGGAATTGATGGATCTGAGTTCCTCCCTGAAGCCCAAATACTGTTCCTCCTGCAGCCGCTGGGTCTCCTAAAACTTGGCCAGTACCATTGCCATTGTCTCCTGTGAATGGTGGTAGGCTCCCATGATGTTGGAGAGGGCCTCGTTGAGAGTGGGTTCCCTGGGCCTGTCCTCCCCTGTCGCACAGCAGCCCTCCCAGTTCCCCTGTTTCCCTGGGCCTCTGTCCCCTGAACCGTGTGCCCACTGCCACTGCCCCCAAGTCCCTGTTGTTGTTGGGGTGGTGGGTTAGCCTGGGTTCCCTGTAGTGTTGGACACACTGCTGATTGATGTGTGCTGAGGACAGGGGTATGGGCCCACTGTCTGGGTGCTGTGCTGGTGTTTCCAGAGGGGGAAGCTCTGTAGTGGCCTGTGACTGTGTGAGGGGAACCGACTGTCCTGAGGTCCCAGATGGGCCGGGCTGGTCATATAGATCCAGTTGGACAGAGCTGCTGTCATCACTGTGGGCCTCTTCTGTTGGTGGAGTGGACATGTCTGGACCCTCCTGTCCGGTGACGTTGGATAGGGGTCCTGCAGGGGTTTAAAAGCATGATTATTGCATCTGTGTGTGCCATGGTGTGCAATGGGTGGGTGACCGTGTACCCCAGTGCTTGCATTCCTGTGTAGGACCTTGTGTGATAATGGTTTAGGGGGGTGTATGGGTATGTGCAGTGGGCATGCATTGGTGATGGGTGTCCATGCCTTGGTGTTGCATGCAGGGCTTGGTGTTGGGATGGGTGGTTTGTGATATTGGGACATTTGTGGGGAGTTGGAGTGATGGGGGTGAGGGCGAGGGTGGGGGTATGTGATAGCGTGCAGGTAGGGTGGGGGATGTAATAGTTAAGATTTGACTTACCAGAGTCCATTCCTCCAGCTACTCCTGCGAGGACCTGAGGATGCAGAATAGCCAAGACTTGCTCCTCCCATGTTGTTAGTTGTGGGGGAGGAGGTGGGGGTCCGCCGCCAGTCCTCTGAACCGCAATGTGGTGTCTTGAGACCACGGAACGCACCTTCCCCCATAGGTCGTTCCACCTCTTCCTGATGTCATCTCTATTTCTTGGGTGTTGTCCCACTGCGTTGTCCACTATTCTTCGCCATAACTCCATCTTCCTAGCTATGGAGGTGTGCTGCACCTGTGATCCGAATAGCTGTGGCTCTACCGGGATGATTTCCTCCACCATGACCCTGAGCTCCTCCTCAGAGAACCTGGGGTGTCTTTGCCGTGCCATGGGGTGGTGTGGGTGATGTGTGGGGTGGTGTGTGTTGTGATGTGTGGGGTGATATTTATTGGTGTGTTGTGTGAGGTGTGTTGTGTGCTGTGGTGTAGGTGGTATCACGGACTCCCTAGTGAATTAGGAGTGGTCCCTCACTTCATGAGCACTGTTTTATGAATTGAATGAACCGGCCGAGAGATGGCTATGTCAGGGAGGCACCTTCAACTTAAACCAGGCCGTCTCTAGGATTTTGGGCACCTTGCTCCCCTGTAGGGCTGGACGCCTGGGTGGGAGTTACTGGTGTTTGGTTGCTGGCTGCAACCATTGCAGAGACAGGAGCACGTGGCACAGGGCTGCAGGCAGCCACAGATGCCCAGCTGCCTCCCTCTTTTTTCAGGCTACCTCAAGCACCCTGAGAAGGCTCCCGGTGGGGGGAAAGTTGCTCTCATGGTGTGCCTAGGCAGGGCCTAAGACAGGGCGGCTCCACAAAGGAGATTGGGCCCTGCAGTGTGATGCACAAGCTGAGTGGGAAATTGCTGGTTATGCTGCTGAGGGATAGATATCAGTCTCCACATGGCTGTATTGCTGGTGATTATGCTGGGTGAGGGCACGATCACAGCATCGGCCTGCTTGCCAATATGGTGCTGGGCCTTCACTTTAGGTCAGCATGCAGAGTGCCAAATACGAAGAGGCAGATGCATGGTATTTGCAGTCCGGTGTTGCCGCATAACTGCAGAGGCAGCCACATCTGTACGCTTTTATTACACCGCGCGTCCTCGCACATCAGTGGGGGATCGAAAAAGATCACCCTTCCACCTTCGCACCAGGTTCACAACACTACAGTGATAGGACAGTGCATAGGGTGGGTGAGTTATTAATACATTTGTCAATAAATTACAAGGACTGAAAATTCAGTACAAATATGTGCATTCATATGTGGCAAACAGCAGAAGCTGACTCTAAGGTTTGCAGTAAATAATGCATTCCCCTTTTTTATCACATGATTCAGTAATGACTGTAGTTGCATGGAAACAAAAGGGGTCTTCCAAATACTCTGATGCTGAATGAATATAGAAATGATTGTAACTTGCAATTAACGTATCAGTAGTTATGCATGAAAATATGACTGTTAATAAAGAAATAGTGGCATTCTGGAATATGACCATCCACTTTGCATGATGAGGGGGTGCCATTTTATCTCCATAAAAAGGATGCACAATTTTTTTAATACATTTCTCAAATGCATCTCTTATAAAGAGTGGTAGATTAACGTGGACCCAAAAAAGCATAGCCTGAACTAGCCTTGTTTTTTTGGAAATTCTGGGCTCTCCATTAGTCACAAATTACTGAATGCTATTCGGTTCTTTTACCTTAGTGACTGAAAACAAAGGATCACATGATCATAGATGTAACTTGTCTTTAACATATAAGTCATTATATTATAATCAGCATCTTTTCCATTGACCCTTAATATGGCATAAACCGTGAACTGAATTGCTTCTTGATGATTGAAACACATATACTACTATCCATCTCAGGATCATTTTAGCTTCCCTGAATGTGTTCACCATTATTACAGTCAAATAAGTTGGCTCTGAGCGCGATATCCTTCAGTGCTCAAGGATCCATCCTGTCTGTTCACTTCATTTCCACCTCAGACTTCAGTATGACATTTGGGGGCGTTGTCTACAATGAACTAAAACCCCAACTTTTCAGGCTTGCTTACAGGCAGTTTCAGCAGGACAATACAAATCCAGGGTCTCCTTGCATTGAGTCACCCACTGCAGCGACATCCCAGTCACCAAGGCTCCCAGTTGTTCATACAAAATGTTGCTATACTCCCTTCTTAAGTCTGTATAGTTCCTCGAAGAAGGTGAACATTCCATGATCCATTATTATATGCTATCAGAAATTGAATCATGAATTTGGAAGGTGGTACCACTGCTTAATTAGTAAACACAATCTGATTAGGTTAAAACCTATTATTAGAGAATCTCTGCTTATTTACTATTAGCTGTCGACCAAACAGCACATTCTTACCAGAGAAATGTTTCTTAGATTCAAGCAGTGCCAATAAACGTAAACTCAAGAAAACAGCACAATAACATTCCCAAACCAATTATTAAAATAAAATGCAATAAAAAGATGGCAAACAATCAAAATTGGATATGGAACCAGAGACATGAGTTTTTAAAGTTCTATGGGAAAAATGTCTACAAAATGGAGAGTACCAATGAAAAGTTCAGTTGGATATTGACTGGATCTTAGGCCAAATTTCAGACCAACTGTGATGGCTTGGAGGTTGGCTACCCTAACCTGGGCACACCAGGCAAAGATTATAGCCTGGGATATATCCTATATTTTGAAGCTCATTCAAGTTTTCCAGCATGGTATACTTTAATGTTGTTTGTTCCAGCAGAAAATGCTCAAAAAGGTACAAGGATGCCTTTGGTAACTGATAATTTTGCTTTACCAAAAATCCCCTGCCCAGACTTTTATCTTCCGGCTTAGTCACCTTTTTAGTTCTCAAAATTCACCACCAGGGCAAGTGCTGCAACTGTAGGCAGGTTGAGCTCTAAAATTCTGGAAAACTTTACTGCAAAGCCCCACTGAGTCAGAAGATTTATGCTTGGTAAGAAGTTCTGAGTGAGACAAACTTGGTTTTCTTATCCACAGCAGTGTGCACTCCCTGGGTGAGTCTCAGCACATTGTCCAAGTTGTCCTAAGGTGGAAAAATTATTAAGTCCCACTTTTCTCCAACTGTGGGCAAAATTTGTCATGGTCACTTCTGCATTCATTGAGTTTTCAGACCAGGCTTCTAAGTATTACATCTTTCTCAAGCCAGGGCTTCTACAGGCTTCAGCCCACAATCCTCAACTGAACCTTTTGGAGCCAGGAGTGCTTTTGCCTTCAACTTCTTTTGCCCCTTCATTCATAAGGCCACAGGAAGTCAAAAACTTGACCCGTGAAGAGTATTTCCAGCCCCTTGGTGCCAGCAAGAGTACAATGACCTAGGGTCATCTTCTTCTAGCAGTCTGCCTAAGACTTGTTCTTAAAAGATGTTTTCTTCCCAGGTGAAGAATTGTCCTAAGGGGGTGTGGTTCTATCCTGTGCACTAGCCACTGATTCAAGAAACCCATCCACCCAATGCTAACTATTGTCTCACAAATTCTCACCCTACTTTTGCAGCACATATGCTCATGGTTTACTTCAAGCCTTCTATGAGTGCTACAACAAGATGGCTCCTACCAACCACCACTTTAGGGAGTTCTAGCCATTCTCCGAGGCACTCCTATATGTAAATAAGGTATTCTCTGCTCTGTCAAGGTTCAAAAGTATTTTCTCTCCTGCTGTTCCGTGAGCCAAAAAGACTGGTAGGGTCCTAGAAAATAATTATAGCAGTTGCTGCCAGCCCTATTAGGTATCTCATAGTGGAAGGAAGAACTGCAAAGGCTGCACTTCTGTCAGCTCTTCTTACCCTCCTCCTTGACAGCCCATCCTTCCTAAGTGACCATTTGCTGAAAACACCACTTCCGTACTATGTCTAGATGCCAAGTCATTGTTCTCCAGGAAAAGGGTTGCTAGCAGTTAGCCTACTGTGTGTATTAGGCCTTTAGGGAAGGGCTTAGAAGCAAACCAGTTATAAACTGTTTTTTTCTTATGCAGCACAAAGTATGATTTATCAAAATTACTTTTCCACTAAAGTTATCAAAAATCTACTTTTACTATAACATGTTTAAAACTCACAGAGGGAGATATAAATTATTTATATTATATTTTATTATAGATTTAATTTATAGCTAGGCCTGTTCAAGGAAAATTCAGTTTTACTTTCATAGTTACAACTGGTTTTAGACAACTGTTCACTGTGAGGGCATACCATTCTTTGTGTGCTTAAGAATTAAACATTCAGCACTGCTGGTTTTACAAATGTGCACTTTAGGCTACTCATAGCATCACTAATATATACAATTGGGCTTTCTACATTGTTCAGGCATTGTTCATTGCCATGTTACTGCAGCAGCTTTAAACTACAGCCCAACAAGAGCAAAATGGTGCTTCCTGAAGCCATACATGTTTGCTATATTTGTGGGTCAAGTAAATACACACTGCATACCAGATGTGACACTTAACTTCCACACCATTAGTGTATTTCTTGCACCATTTTTGGAAAAATGTTAAATAGGCCAGTAAAGTGAAGCTAATGCTGAATACATGTTTTGAGGCACGCTGTGTCTATGTTTAGCTGAGGAATAGTGCACAGAACCCAGAAAAAAATGTGAATACCACAACAAACATGATGTCCTTTCTTACAAATACTATCAAGATTGATAGGGTGAATGGTAACGTGGACTATTCATATTTAAACTAAACTCACAACCACCTTGTTAGAAATGGGGACTTTGATTGGCAGTCAGGTTACACCCCTGTCCTAGCAAGGACCCTCACTCTAGTCAGGGTAAAAGAGAATCACGCTCAGCTAAACCCCACTCGCCCCCTTGGTAGCTTGGCACGAGCAGCAGGCTTAACTTCAGAGTGCTAGGTGTAAAGTATTTCTACCAACACACACAGTAATTCAATGAAATCACTACAAAATTACACAACACAGGTTTAGAAAAATAGAAAATATTTATCTAAACAAAACAAGACCAAAATGACAAACATCCACAATACAAAAGTTAACTTATCAATTAAAAACCAAAAAGAGTCTTCATGTAATTTTAAACACAACGCTAACGCTGTTAGCATGAAAATGTACCTTGGGTGCGTCAAAAATAACCCCGCACAGGCAAGTGGGGTCAAAAAGGGCTTGCGATGCGTCGATTTAACTCATGAGCGAGACCTGGCGTTGTTTCTTCTTTAGTTGGGTTGCCATGCATCTTTTCTTCTTTCCACAGGCGAGCGATGCATCGATCCAGTCAGCACTCTCGGGTCCGGGTAGGCCTTGTGTAGTTTTTACACACCCAGAGGTGTTTGTGTCAGAAATTCAGCTGCACAGTGGTCCGAAAACCACGCAGCACGGGTTTTGATCTCACCAGCCTCCATCAGCAATGCTGCGCCTTGTTTCTCCAGCCACGGGCATCGATCTTCTGGTCACGTTGCAAGTGAGCGTCGATTTTCAGCTGCGAAGCCGGCGGCACGCCAATTTTTCAGCCGCCGATCGGAGTTGCGCCGATCTTTTTCCCGCGCGGCGGTCTCTGCGTGGATTTCTCACTCTTGGGCTGCCAGCTTCTCTTCTCAGGGACCCAGGAACTGGATGGGCACCAATTGGCAGAGTAGGAGTCTCTCCAAAGGCTCTAGGTGCTGGCAGAGAGAAGTCTTTGCTGTCCCTGAGACTTCAAACAACAGGAGGCAAGCTCTAAATCAAGCCCTTGAAGATATTCACAAGAAGGAAGACAACACAAAGTCCAGTCTTTGTCCTCTAGCACCAGCAGAAGCAGCAACTGCAGGATAGCTCCACAAAGCGCAGTCACAGGCAGGGCAGCTCTTCTTCCTCAGCTCTTCAGCTCTTCTCCAGGCAGAGGTTCCTCTTGGTTTCCAGAAGTGTTCTCAAGTCTGTGGTTTTGGGTGCCCTTCTTATACCCATTTTGCCCTTTGAAGTAGGCTTACTTCAAACGAAAGTCTCTCTTGATTGTGAAATCCTGCCTTGCCCAGGCCACGCCCCAGACACACACCAGGGGGTTGGAGACTGCATTGTGTGAGGGCAGGCACAGCCCTTTCAGGTGCGAGTGACCACTCCTCCCCTCCCTCCTAGCACAGATTGCTCATCAGGAAATGCAGACTACACCCAGCTCCCTTTGTGTCACTGTCTAGTGAGAGGTGCAACCAGCCCAACTGTCAAACTGACCCAGACAAGAAATCCACAAACAGGCAGAGTCAGAGAAATGGTTTAAGCAAGAAAATGCTCACTTTCTAAAAGTGGCATTTTCAAACACACAATCTTAAAATCAACTTTACTAAAAGATGTATTTTTAAATTGTGAGCTCTGAGACCACAAACTCCACATGTCTTTCCGCTCCCAAAGGGAATCTACACTTTAATCAGAGTTAAAGGTAGCCCCCATGTTAACCTATGAGAGAGAGACCTTACAACAGTGAAAAACGAATTTAGCAATATTTCACTGTCAGGACATATAAAACACATTACTATATGTCCTACCTTAACCATACACTGCACCCTGCCCTTGGGGCTTCCTAGGGCCTACCATAGAGGTGCCTTACATGTAAGAAAAGGGAAGGTTTAGGCCTGGCAAGTGGGTACACTTGCCAAGTCAAATTTACAGTTAAAAACTGCACACACATACACTGCAATGGCAGGTCTGAGACATGATTACAGAGCTACTTATGTGGGTGGCACAACCAGTGTTGCAGGTCCAATAGCAGCATTTGATTTACAGGCCCTAATCATCTCAAGTGCTCTGTACTAGTGACTTACTAGTAAATCAAATATGCCAATCATGGATGAACCAATTACATACACATTTTGTAAAGGAGCACTTGCACTTTAGCACTGGTTAGCGGCAGTAAAGTGCCCAGAGTAACAAAAACAGCAAAAACAGAGCCCAGCACACATCAACAACCTGGGAAACAGAGACAAAAAGTTAAGTGAGCCCACACCAAGGATGGAAAGTGTAACACACCTTTTGGCAAAATAATGCTCTGCAAAAGGTGTTTTTAACTCTTTGATGTGTCTTACTAATAATGAACACCAGTGTCCCTCTGGTTGTATAGCAAGAGCCTGTATGTTAATTTACTGAGCTCTCTTAGGTATGCGAAACATAGAAATACTTTAATAGTATGCACATTTTCTTAATGTGCAATGCTATTGGAGTGAAAAGACATTAACCTGAAGATTATCCGGATCGCTTTTGAGCAGTCATGTTTATTATTTAGCTGAGAGAGATGTCAAAGAATGACAGAGAAGAAAGAACATAGAGGCATGTGGTATGTGAGAAAACCCATCTGGTTGTTATTACACATGATATTTTGATTCCTTTACTTTAGTTTTTTACCTCTGCTATGGGCTGATAACGGTAAAAAAACACATCAACCTCAGGCCGGAGAAAATAGCATTGATAATGGCCCATCGAGTTGATCTCAAGCAGGTGGCTCATAGTTACTACACTTCAACAAGATTACGAATTTAACAATGCAGAATTCCAATACAGAATTCCACTCTGCCTGATCACAAGTGACTCCATTTGGCTAGCTGAAAAATCAGGCTACACCCTGGACCCATTCAGCAGCCCCCATTGACCCTCAACCATGCATATTATGCAGCTAGCCAATGTTTCTGTTCAAGAAAAATGCAGAAGCACTCCAGAAATTTTACCTTTAACTGCTTTTTGGGCAACTCCACTTAGGAATTCAGTACATCCTTCATGTAAATAGTACTGTGCTTATGTAAATCTTGTAGAATGACAGTCACAAGAGTATGTATTTTTATTAGCTTTAGTTCTTTCACCCTATTTCAAATCGCTGGTCAGAATGGTTTGCCCACAATACCTCTAGACCAATGGTTCCCAACCTCCTGTCAGGGTACCCCTGGGGTTTTGTAAAGGTTCCTCAGGGGGCCTGTGACTGTTTAGAAAACTAACTAATATTATTCAAGTAATAATAAAGTGTATATAAATACAGTGACTAAATGTACAATTGAAAATGTTGAAACATACTGTGAATGTTGGAAGATTTGAAATTGGAGGCTAAAGATTAAATTAGTACCCTCAGATTGATGTGTGGGTGCAACGAAGGTGCATCAAATAGAATATAGTTTGGACGATGTGCAGCTTCAGTTGAATCTAGAAAAGTTCCAACCTTCCAATTAAAATTATTATTTTTTGTTTTATTCGTTCGCAAATTAAATAAAATGTGTTATCATTTGTGTATTTGTTTGATGGAATACTTATTTCTGTATTTTTGTGTATTATTTTGCGGTTCAAATCATTGACGATGTTTAGGTCGGGGTCCACAAAGTCAAAAAGTTTGGTACCACTGCTCTAGACATAGCAAATCTTTAAAAAAAATGCAGTCTCACCTCTTTGTTCCTGTCCCTTGTATCAGAGGTAAACGTTGTCCTAAATATTCCTTCTCATATGCATTTAAGAGCCCTGCCTGCAACTGTTCTTATAAAACACACAAAGCTACACTTTAAAAGAGATGAATGTCTCTCCATGAATAATGTAAGTCAGTAAATGTTTAATGTCAAGGACTGCGGCTGAGAACAAAGACTTCAATTTTTCAGACTTAGTTTAGGGAGCAAAGGGATGACAGATGCGAGGAGAAACATTGCTTCAGGGATTCACTCCGGTTTGGCAATCAGTCTCGTTACTCTCATGCACAGGGTTTTGGTCACTGGCGCCGTGTGCCTGAACTCTGCCACAGACGCTTCCTTATCCTTTGTAGGGTCTTGCTTAATTTTGACGTAGAATGGGCTTCTTTTTAAATCATCACGGTCTGTTTCGAACTGTGCAAGTCTTGGTTGAAAGTACCTCAGTTTGTTTTAGATGTTGTGTAAAAATAAAGCAGACTTTTATATAATTTAAGACACTGATACAAAGGCCATCAGATGAATATAACCAGAGTTATGGATTTTGAAGAAAAAAAAATCAGTGCATCCCATTCTTGCAAAATGTTATCTTGCGGTCACTGGGAAAATGCACTTGTGACAATCGGTCAGTTGTACACCGAGTTTAGTGGAATCCACTGCGGGTAGAGGTGAGATGGATCTCAGGACCAGGTTTGGACAGTCAGTTGATTTTTACCTGGCTTGTAGGGCCTGGGTGCACAGTAGTCCTGGCTGTCCCTGGTTCTGAACGTGGAAGCCGTAAGTGCTGGTTTTGCTGCTTGGATGGGGCTGGTAAGAAAGAGGATGCAAACTGTCAACCACAGGGCTACTGGGGCATAGGGCTAAAGGTGCTGCAGGACCCCCGGGAGGCACCACATTGATTACAGGCAGTGGTAGCCTGACGGACAACCAACAAACCCTCCTAACAGCAAGTTCAGCCTTTGGTCACTTCGACATCCTTGTGTCTGGTGGGAAACAGTGGCCACCTGAAACTTGCTGGAGATCCGGACTATGTTTCCCACAATGCACTAGACCATTTACTTTTGGGCTTTTCCTTAGCGGACCAGATGGCCAGTGATTCTTTGGTTCCAGGAGTGCAGTTTGCCTGCAGGGGACTAGTACCTCCAGTCCAAGGGAGTGCTGGAGTTGCCTTTGGCATGCAGAGGGCTGTCTCTTTCCTTTAGAACTGGTCTCTGTTCCAGGATGAGTTGTAGTCGTGCAGGTGCAGCGTGGTTGTCACAGTTGCAATCTTTAAGCCTTCGCGTTGGGCAGGTCTTGAAGTTGCAGACTTGGGTTTTTTCTTTGTCCTTTGTTGCAAGTCAATCAGATATGAGCTTCTGGCACCAGGGGAGCCCCTTAAATCCTAGATTTAGGTGTGTTAGGGATGTGGTTGCTAGGGTTTGATGAAGCAAGTTGTTTCATATCAGACATCGCACTTTTCAGTGTGGCCATAATGGAGCTGGAAACCTCAGGATGCCCAGGTGTCAGTCCATGTTATCCTGTAGCCCGCTGAACACTCATAGCCCTTTCATGGAAAGAGGCTACTATAGGGACATACAATCTTGTACCTATATGTCCACATTTCAATTATAATACACCCTGCCTCCTGGGTTCCAGATGCCTACCTTAGGGCTTACTGGCATGTATTAAAATATTACTGTGGCCTTGCCACTCATGGTGAGGTCAAGGTTGGCTTTGAGCAGTTTGCACTGTCCATGTAGTATGCATAGGCAGGACTGCTGTCGTCTTTCTACTTGAGTAACTCAGAGTGGCAGAATCAGTGATTCAGGCCCTGGTGACCCCTTTCACTCTCATACTCTTGGTACCACTTGTACCACTTACCAGGGACCTATAAGGGGGTGTAAAGTCCTTGCCAAGTGTGGTTAACAATTCACATGCATCATAAGTTAGGGAGAATGCACTGGAGCCTGGTTAGCAGGCTCCAGTGCACTTTCAGTGTCATAACCATCAGCACTGTAGAGAAAATTGTGGGGGGTGGCCATACAAAAGAGGGCACTTTCCTACAGTTACTCACAGCTGCATCTGTGTAGCGCTAAATGCCATTGTTTGGTGGTAAATACTGAATCAAAAATATTGTGATACTCAAATATAACGTCAATAATACTGTAACTATAGGAACAGAAAATGGAAGGCAAGGATATTGGTTTTATGCTTGTAATATCATTATAAAAATATCATTGTATATTGCATTACTTACTTTCATACAGTTGTTTTTAATTTTGTTTTTAAACTATTTTAATATATGTAAGGTACATTAATCTTAAGAGGTATTATTTATATAAATGTTTAAGCATTTTTAGCATATTATGGATTTTTATTGTATAATTTTGTTTTACATTTAATTATGAATATAAAATTCAGTAGTGGATTGTTTTATTTGAAGAGTAAAAGGTGGAGATTTATTAAATTATGAATTATTATAGTTTATTTCCACATGATTTGTATGGTAATTAAATATGTATCAGGTGCTTAATTATGTAAATTGTTCAATTGCGATTGTAACTATTTAAGTGCATTTTGTCATTTTTAATGTACATTTTACCTTTGTATTATTTTATTACTAGTTTATATTTTATGTGCGGGATCTTGGGTTTGTTGGGGACTGGGATCCTCTTGAAAATATAATATTTTTTAAATTAATTTTATATTGGTTAAATATTTAATTAGTACATTTTTATGTATAACTTGCATGCTCGGTATGCACTGCTAATTACCCCACATAGTACATCACTTATGACATGTTCTATGACAGCATTGCTAACATCACTGCAACATTTGAAATGTCATCATTGATGAAAGACTGTGCATGGCAAGGACACTGGTCATAGTAACCTTAGGGCACAAGTCATAGTTACTTGAGATACCTATAACTGGTGAACTGCAGTGTTTTTTTTATTTTAAAATGTTATATTGTAACTGACATTTTCACCTAAGTATAACATCACTTTTGTCAGTGAATATATATATATATATATATAATATATATATGTTGTTGGAAAATGGGTTATTGGTAAGGGCAGGTAAACACCTACACTGAGCAATAGGCCACTAACCTCCACTTAGGTCCAGTTAGGTCTCAGTAAAATAAACCCAGCTCAACCCTTGGTAGCTTGGCAATGAGCGACAAGGCTTAACTTAGGAGACAGATTGTAAAGCATTAAAATATCACAAAACAGAAATTAAATAAAACACAGGAAACAGTTTAAAAATCCAAAATCAATTTATAAGAATAGGAAATATTTTTAGCTTTAAAATGACACACAAACAAATAAAATCGGATAAGGGGAACTGGAGATATGAATTTTTAAAGAATTATTGCTTTCTAGCGCATAGAAACAAAATGCGCCAATCTGGTCATCTGGTCGCACCTCAACCGGGGCAAAGTCAAAGTTTAAGGCCGACCGAGATGGAGCCTGGCTCGGCTACAGCCCGCGGGAGGCCTCGGTAAAAAGTTTACCTTAGAACTTAGTTGTTTTTCTGAAGATTTTCTTCAGCGGGACGAACCTGCCTGTCCAATTCGACCTCCTGAAACTCTTCCTTGGATACGCGTCGCGGGAGCCCTCAGAGATTTTTAGCTTCAGACTTAGTCATTTTTTCGAGGTGAAAATCCTTCCTTGACCTGACGTCCTTGGAGCCCTCCTCGGATACCCTGGCTGGGAGGTCCCGGTCAACTTCCTACGTTCGGACCTAGTCTCTTTTTTGGAGATTTTCTTCACCGGGACGAACCTGCAAGTCAGGCCGGGTCGCAGTTGACGCAAGCTGGCTAGAGTTGCCGCGGCAGGTCAGTCCCTCTATGGAGCTTTTTTCCAAAAGTTCTCCAAAGTTCTCCAAACTTCTGGATCTTCTTCCAGATGTTCTTTTAAGGTTCTTTTGGGGTCCACAGGTCACCCCAAGGTTCCAGAAGCTCTGAGATGCTCTTTGGGGGTGTGGACTACAACTCCCAGAATGCACCTGGCACAAACTCCTTTTTGGCCACTGGACAGTGGTCAGCTGGTTGGTTTCTTCAGGAGTTGGTGCAGGGGACTCTGGTTAGCACGTTTTCACCTGTAGCAAACAGGGAGTCCCTCCTTGAACCAGTTGAAGCCAGGTAAAGTCCTTCTTGTGGTGAAGCCCAAGTGTGCAGCTGGTGCAGTCCTTCAGAGTGCAGGATCCAGGTGCAGGCCAGGGGTCCAGCAGGGCAGTCCTTCTTCTCCTGTAGTTCTTCCTTGTTGGAATCTGATGGGGATCTGAGGTCTGGGTGCAGGTCTGCCAGTTTTGTCCCTGCTCCTGGGTGAAAAACAGGGGGGTCCTGGTTCTCCAATCAGGTGCAGGGTCCTTCCCCCTGTGATGACCACTTCCTGGGAAGTGTGGCAAAAATCAATCCCAGGGAGCAACATTCCTCAAAAATCTATCATGGCTGAAAGTGATTTTTGGAGGTTACATCTGGCTGAGCCCACCCACGGGTGTGGCTAAAAATCATAAACACACCCCTCTCCTGCCCTCTCCTAATCTAATCAAGGGGGCACCTAATTGTCTGGGTTTGCAGGATGTGAGGGTGTTGCTGGGTTGCTCCACATGTCCTTCTCTGCCTTTGAAGACCAGTTTGGCAGCCCTTTCCCTTCCTGCTTCACCACCTGCTGTGGGGAGACCTCCTCCCCTAGGCACATCTCTTTGTGAGGAGCCAGGCCACTTCACACCTCATCAAGGCAGCCTGGCCAGGCTGCCAGAGGCTGGCCAATCAGAGCACAGCAGCAAAAACACTGCAGGGCTGAAGTTGGCAACTTTTCAGGTATAGTTTAAAACAATTAATTTGATACCAAGCTTCTGGTATCTGTTACTTAAGGGGACTTCAACAATTAAAATAAAGTCTCCCCATTCTAGCCTATGGAGGCCATTCACTACAATGAGGGAAAAACAAATTTGGCTGTTTTACCTCACCAGGTCCTATAAAACTATTTTTATAAGGTCCCTGCTTATAGTTACATGGCACCCAGCCCTATGGGGCACATAGGGCACACCTTAGGGGTGACTTATATGTAAAAATAAGGTAGTTTAAGACTTTGGAACTACCTTTAATTCCAAAGTCGAATTTGCATATAACTTTAATTTAAAAGCAGCCAGCAAGGCAGGCCTGCCTTTAAAATGACACTGGGCACCTCAGCAGTGTACCTATTGGTGCACTACCTATGGTGGGGTCCCTAAACCTACATGCCCTACCATATACAAGGGACTTATAGGCAGGTTGACTTAGCCAATTATAATTAGCCTAATTGGCATACTGATTTTACACAGAGCACAGGCCCTGCGACTAGTTAGCAGTACCCAGGACACCATCAGAGTCAGGAAAACACCAGCAAAAAGTATAAAATGGGGGCAAAAAGTTAGGGGGCCTCTGCAATCAGCCCTGTTCTCTCACATATATAGTTATGCATTACTTATTAAAACTATTTTCTATTCTACTATTATTTTGGAATGTAATATGTTTATTAAATTACTTATACATGTATTAAAAAAATTCAATTTGCTTACCTTATTTTTGACAATATTGTGATCCACTATATTATTGACACACTATTGTGGCTATTTATATTTGAAGTATGTAGACTCAGTATTACTGTTGATAAAGGTTTAACACATATAAGTCAATATTGATGTTATTAATATTCGGTCATTGACCCGTTTTGGTTTCATAGTAAACTATTTATCTTGTCTCACTTTTCTGTGGATCAATGAACAATATCATTAAAATGATAATTTCAGATGTTCATTGGCAGCCTTCAAGCCACCCCCCATTTGAATAATGTGAGCTCTCAGTCATTGTAAGAGGTTTGGAACAATAGTCCCAGTGGGGCTGTTGTCTTTATCTAGACTCCTTTTTCCTTCATACTGTATTCATATATAAAAATGTTGATTTTAAAGTCAAATAGCTGATGAGTTATAGCTTTATTTATTCTCTAATTTGATACCACAGCTTTTGACTTTCTACAAATGTTATGTGATACTCATTGACCATGATAAGTTGACTTAGGAGCTCATTATGAGGCTGGCAGTCATGAGACTCGCAGCCATGCAGTGACAGTTGGACCACCTCACTCCAGGCGGTCTGACTGCCACATTATGACCCTGGCAGTCAGGCCGCCATCCCCATCAGGAACATGGTTCTTGTCGGGCTGATGGCAGTCTGAGTTGTGGTCAGCCACAGAGGCACTGCACTCAGAGCCGCCGTGCAGATTACAACTCAACTTTCAACCAGCCTTTTCATTGCCAGGACCCCACCATGAAAAGGCTGGCATAAAGTCAGTGCAGAGGTCCCCTGCCCAGCACCCTTAGAATGCACATCAAGGGTGCTGGTGTCCTATGATATTGACCTTGGCTCCCTTAAGAGAGCCGAGACCAATACCATAGCACTTTTCCAACCAGTCAATGTTGTAATACAATGTTCCCGCCAGTCAGCCAGGTGGGAACATTGTAATACATAAGGTTAGGGGGGACGCCGGCATGATGTCAGAGTCCTCCCTGCAAGTTTGGCGGTCAGCTCGTCTGGCTGCCAAACACATAGTGATGCCCTAAGTTCCCTGAATGAGGCTTCATTGATGCACATAATAGTAACCAAGCATGTTTTCCATGGCTATATCAAGCTCTAAATCCCTCTGCTCTGTTTTTAGGACATTATTAACCGTTTCACATGCTCTATTTCTTCTGAGAATGGCAGTACCCTGCACACTGTACTCTGCACCTGCAATTGGAATTTATAGAATTTATGGAATTTATTTTAAGTTGCAACCTAGAGCACCACTTTAACTGCACCTAAAGTGAACATCATTTTCTTGGTGCTTTTTGTGCATCCTAACTCCAAACAGACTTAACATAGCTAGCAGATCATCACCAATATCATGTATGAGCTCACTAAATGATCACTGCAACAAGAGCATGCCTTAATGCCACCATTAAGTTGTTTGTTGCTTATTCTATCCCTGTTCCTGTCTCAGAATACCAAACATCTTTCCATCGCAAGATCTTCCAATGTATTGCTTTTCATTTTCTCCTTTGGCTTCTTCTTTTTATTCTTCTCATTCACAATTTCTCCTGCTTTTTCCACTTTATCTTTTTATCTCTTCTTCTTTTCCTCACTCTCCTTTTTGCTTCTTACTCTCCTCCTACTTTATCTTCTTATTAGCATTAGTATTATTATTATCACTATCTTCACCTTTGACGTTATCAGTTGCTTTGGTTGATACCCATGGTTCCATGGTGAAGTATTCAAAAACTCGATCAGATGTATTTGCTCTTGTGAATTGGTCACTTTCATGATTCGCAGTACTCAATCCTTTATTTAACCCAGGCATGGACATCAGTCTCATTGGTCTTTTGCTATGTCATTTCTACATTTCCTCCCTATGAGTTCCATTAATAGCATTACATCTTTTTAATCTGGTTAAATTGCATTTTCCTCCATATGCATTAGCCTCCTCTGGGTTGCTTTTTTTAAAATTTACGTAGCATTAGCACTGCATACATTCATAAGTATCTCTTCATTTTATGATATGATAATTATCATGAGTAACAGGCTTTATCTTGTCTTTTACAATATGGTTGCTTCCTTTGCATTGTGGCCTTAAAATTTCGCCTGTCCACTTTCTTATACACAGACTACAAAATACATGTTCTCATCGTCTCATTCAGAGATATTACCTGTAGACATCTTTAGCTGTCTTTTGGCACACAGACCCAGTGGGGGTTTTGTGTCAACTCCTTACTCATGATTCGGTGTCTTCCTTTCCTCTTTGTTCCTTTCTCCTTAATAGATGGCTTTCTTCCTTATTCTTGTGTGTGTACCACACAAGAGGAATTCCACTGCTGACATGAAACCTTGCATTGCAGTGAAAGAGGTTCAGGCTGCTCCTCCTTGTTCTGACAATTTTTGACCCATCCTTTTCTGCTCATACCCACTCTAAATTAGTTTTCCAAATGTTCTAAGGCTGCTCCCCATGTGTGCGCTTTAGAGTTTTGACATTATCAACCATAGAAAATGATCAAAGCATTTTATATGTACAATAGTGATTATCAGGACAATGACAATAATAGCATGCACATGAATGTATAGCATCCATCTTGGAAATTTAAAAAAAATCATTCAAGATGACCACCTTTATATGTTTTCCAAAGCAGAATAAAAACCATTCAAATATAGCAATAGTGAATGCAGGAGGATAGCATGCACATGCATGTGCTGCAGCCAACTTTGAACCGTTTTTCTTTTGCTTAAGGAAAAATATTCAAAGATGGCAGTTGCACATCTACGAGCCACACAAACGTTCCAAGATGGCTTATCTGTGTGTGTAGGCACAGTTGTTCTCTTGAAATGTTTTCTCTTATGCTTTAAAAAAACATTATACCCACTGTGCCAGCATACAAACGCACAGTGACTATTTTCAAATGATTCTTCTTTTTTTCAAAATACAATTCCAAGATGGCCAGGAGGCCTCTGTTCATCTGCACCTCAGTCAGCTAGAAAATAACTTTGATATACACAATAAGGTTCACGAGAGAGACTTTGCCAGCACTTGCATTTTTTCTTTCCTAACAGTAGTCACTCAATGTATCTATTTTTCCTTATTATTCATCTAATTCTCCCTTTCCATCTGATACTTGAAGACACTGTTTAGAAAAGAACAATTGGAAAAATTAAACAGACAGTTAAAAAAATTAAACACGCCTTCTATCTCTAACAAAAGTTTGAAATGCCTTCAGCTTGATCACTTTTATTTTTACACTGATTAAAGAACGTTACGTTACCCACAAAGCAAATAGATTCAAGTCGTTCTACTGAAAATACATTATAGATGCTGATTTTCTTCCTGTGATTTTAAAGATTCATGTATCTTTGGCCAGTTGTCGCGTGGCACTGAAGCCCCTGCCAGATGTTATTCTGCCTTGTCCCACACACATTTGAACTGAGTTCTGCCTTGATGATTGGAACTACAAGTAAATCAGCAGTGTCCCCATGCGACCCCTTAACCCCGAAGCTACATAACACCTACTGAAGCCAAGGTTTGTGCTGGCTTTGAGGCATTATAATTGCATCAGTATCCTTTGACATTGTTCTTGCCTCCTGAAATTGGCTTGTGAAACACCCCTGATTTAAAAACCCCTCAGTAGATTCAGGCACTGAGTCCATTTGTCAGCCAGTCTCACAGATGGCGATCTTGACCAGACTGTTAGAGAGGTGTTTTTAACTAGTTATCAGTCTTTATCACACAAAATGCCCTTTTACATCCGGTACAAATGGGTTTTCTCTCTTGGTCCTGTATGGAATGTACTGTTATCTCATTACTTGATTACGCACACTGCTGTTTTGACAATAACATCTATGCCACTCTTTTGGATCCAATAGCAGTCTTTGACACAGTGTGCCATCGATCCTTAATAGAAAAGATGTCGAACCTCGACGTTAGAAACTCTATGATATTATGGTTCATGAACTAATTGCCTGAGAGATTTTTCCAGGATGTGCATTTGTATATTTCCTCTTTGGCTACTGCTATGCTATGTATCTCAACCTTCAAGACTTTTTGGTCCAGGGGCTGCGATGACTCCAGCACTATGCATCCAAACCAGACTGTTCTTGGTCCTGTGTCTAAGGAACAATATTACTTGAGCCGGGAGTTCCTTCGACTGGCTGCCTATAAGAGAAAACATACTTTTGAAGTCTATGGCCCTCATTACAACCAGGTTGCACCGCCAACATGCTGGCGGTGCAAACTCGCGGATTACGATGCTACGGTTGCACCTCTGAGACCGGCGGTTTCCCACCACGTTGGTCCCGGCAGTTGTAATCCACCCCAGGGGATTATGAGTCCCCTTCCCGCCAGCCTTTCCATGGCGGTAGGAACCGCCATGGAAAGGATGTCAGAAAGGGAAGTCACGGGGCCCCTGGGGGCCCTCTGCAATGCCCATGCCTTTGGCATGGGCAGTGCAGGGGCCCCCTGGCACAGCCCCACACAGTTTTTCACTATCTGCTTTGCAGACAGTGAAAAGCGCAATGGTGCAACTGCACCCATCGCACGGCTGCAACACCGCCGGCTCCATTTGGAGCCGGCTCCCATGTTGCGGCCCACATCCCCGCTGGGCCGGTGGGAGGAAACTCTGTTTCCGACCCCCGGCCCAGCGGGATGTTATAATGGGCACTGCGGGAGTGCGGTCGCATTGGCGGCCGCACAGCGGTTACAACTTGGGGGGCGGCGGTTGCCGCCCGCCAATGTTGTAATGAAGGCCTATGTGCCTAGTCCATAAACCAGTGTTGAATCTCTGTTGCTCCCTACTCACCAAGCACTTTCAGTGGAACTACCCCTAGAGCGAATTTAGCACTGAGACGACTGAGGATTCCGAAGTTTAGTTTAAAGACCAAGGGTGGACGAACCTTTTCAGTAGCTGCAGCCATAATGTAGAATGGGCTGCTGCTTCATCTATGCAAGGAATGTAATTTGACTACATTTTGCACATGGCTAAAATCTTGGCTTTTTTCCTCATTCTTCTAGTCACAGTTCTTTGTAGCAGCGACTTCCTGTAGCATGTTTTATTTTTGTGTGTTCTAGCACCAAGATAACCCTAGGAGGTGAACAACTGTGTTGTTCAAAACCCATAAATAGAAAATAAATTATAAAAACGATACATTTGCATTTGTGACCTTTACATCTGTTTAATGTTTGCATCCTTTCTTGAGGACTTCAATTCAGTTTATTTAATTCATGTTTGATTAATTAAAATCATAACATGCAAAAACAGTGCATAGAACTAATACATAAAATAGTTACTTTAGCCAGCGTATGTTAGTAAGAGCAGTAATATTAAAAATGACAGTTTAGCAGCTTCAAGGGGCTAATCGTTCTTAAGACTGAGAAAATAAGGAATCAACGTCACAGTCATTAAGAATAGCTGTTAAAAGAACATCAGCCCACTGGACAAAGAGGCACCTGAACAAACTGTACAGAGTGGGGCAACCCTTGAAGTTAGTAGAACTGATTAGCAGCACATCTAACATCAAGTAATCAAGTTAAGGACTAACACTAGTAGTTTTGGTGAGTGAATGTCAAGTGATGTGCGTAAAGTTTTCTAGTCTGGCTTGGGAACGGGGGAGATTTCTGTAAAGCATAGGTCTGAGACCCTCCTGCGATGCCTTACAACTTTGAAGTGAAACAAAGAAAGAACCAGACAGCATCTCATCTCAGCAAAATTAGGACAGCAGCAGAGCAGATGATACTATGTTTCTTTATGATACTTACAAAATGTACATGCGACTGTATCCCTTCCACAAGCCGAGATTGGTTTAAAAAACACGTTTGGTAAAGCGGTTAACCTCATGTAAATAATTTTACTTCGGGTCTCGACTGAGAGAGCTTGACAAAGATAAGGCTATGTTTTCCCCAAGGAATAGGTTGTGTTCAGGCCCTTGGTCAGGATCCTCAGATGGAGACTTTCAATATCCTGTCAAAGGAGGCAATTTTCCCCTGCCTATTCACAATGCTTTTCCAGACTGAATAAGTAATTTCTTGAGAATGCAGCATGTCGGCCTTGATTTTCAAGAATCTGCATGACTTTGCCAACCAAGCTTGCAATGGACAGCCCGGCTCCTCAAACATTACATTAAGATGGTGTTTGAGCGTGGTCTCTGGGGCTCATCGAACCCTCAGATAATACTTTATAATGTCCCCCAGGCATGCAAGGTCAAGACTCCCCAGACCTAGCTCCAATCTCAATCTAGCTCTTCTGGCATCCAAGGGGGACTTTCTTACACGCCTTGCTCTGAGCTCCTGTTAAAGACTAGTCGAGGACCCCAAGGAAGGCCAAATGGCGTAATTGAGAGCCGGAATCAGCTTAGCTTTTAGCACTGTCAGCATGGGCTAAGCAGTAGGGCTGTGTAGACAAGTATTCTGACGCTTCAGTAAATTAATAAAACTGAGAGATTTAAGTCTAAGATGCTTTAGATGGGCAGCCGGCAATGGCCCTTCAAATAACCATACCCCAAGATAGCTATAGGCGAAGCCTGTTGAAATCTGTAGCCCACCCAGCTGCCAGTGTGAATATTTTTTGGTGGGGGTACATGCCAAATACAACTGTTAGAAATGGGGTCTGCGGTTGGCAGTCAGTATGTACTGTGTCTAAGCAAGGACCCTCTCTCTAGTCAGGGTAAGGGAGATACACAGCTTAGATAACCCCTGCTCCCCCTTTGGTAGCTTGGCACGAGCAGTCAGGCTTACCTAGGAGGCAGTGTGTAAAGTATAGACACACACAGCAGCACAGTGAAAACACCACAAAATCACTCAATGCCGGTTTAGGCAAATAGCCAATATGTATCTGAATAAAACAAGAACAAAACAATAAAAATCCAAAATACACAAGCAAAGTTCTGACTTTTTAAATATTAAACTTCAATATAGCTCTTAGAAACACAAATGCTTCAATTTGATGTTGGGACGGTGTTGTGACGGAGTCATTCCCAACAATCCAAAACCAATGGGACAGGTCATGGAGTCGCGTGGGCCCCCCCAGGTACAGTACCTGTGGTAACGAAGAAACAAGCCGGTACACGGAGTCAGGGAGGTGAGGTGTCGCTGGACTCTGTGTGGCGTTAGTTTCCTAATGCGGAGCAGGGGAGGTGATGTGGCATTGGCACTAAGCATTGGTTCCTTACGCTCTGGCGAAGTCAAGGAATTCGGTGGATCAAGATGCAGTGGGGTGACCTCACATGGTCATGGTCATGCCACAGGGCTTCAGGCACCGCAGCAGAGTCGGGTGTCATGGATGTCGGTGACACAGCACTCTGGACTCACTAAGTCTCGGGACGTCAGCGGGGCTGCAGCTGCATCAGGCCTGCGATGTCAGATGTGGTCATCGCACTTCAGCGGGGACCCCAGGTTAAGGTGTAGGTGGCTTTGCAGGGTCAGGCAGCGCTGTCAGTGCGGGCATCGTCCCGAATCGGTGCAACCATTTTTTCTTGTTTTTCAACCAGCTTTCACTTCCAGGGGCCCAGAGACTGGAGTAGGCACCACCTTGCGAGCAAGTAGACCCAAAGGCTGGTAGGTGAAGTCTTTGCTGTCCCTGGGACTTCTTAACAGGAGGCACGCAAAGTCCAAGCTCTTGGAGGCACTTCACTAGCAGGATTGCAGAAACTAGAGTCCAGTCCTTTCCCTCCTAGGCAGAAACAGCAGCAGCAGGCCAGCACAGCAAAGCAATAGGCAGAGTGGCAGGTCCTCCTCAAGCATTTAGCTCTTCTGCTTGGCAGAGGCTCCTCTTGATCCGACAGTAATCTAAAAGTCTGGGGTTTGGTGTCCACTGCTTATACCGATTTCTGCTTTTGAAGTAGGCAAACTTCAAAGTTGTATACAAAATCCTGCCTGGCCCATGCCTAGCCCCAGACACACCCCAGGGGTTTGGAGACTACATTGTGTGAGGGCAGGCTTGCCCTTTCAGGTGCAGGTGTAAGCTCCTCCCATCCCAGTCTAACCAAAGATACTTATCAGGATATGCAGGACACTCACCAGCTCCCTTTGTGTCACTGTCTAATGGGAATTCACAAACAGACCAACCATCAGTCTGACCCAGACGTGGATTACACAAGCAGAAACTCCACCAAAAAGCTGTATTTTTCTATTGTGAGTTTAGAGACCCCAAACTCCGATCTCTATCTGCTCCCAATGGGTAACCACACTTAAAAGATATTTAAAGGCAATCCCCAAGATAGGCCTTGCAATAGTGAAACACAAATTTGGCATATTTCGCTATCAGGCCATGTAGAACACACCAGTACCTGGTCTACCTTTTAAATACACTGCACCATGTCCATGGGGCTACCTAGGCCCTTCCTTAGGGGTGACATATATGTAGAAAAAGGGAAGGTTTAGACCTGGAAAGTAGGTACACTTGCCAGGTCGAATTGGCAGTTTAAAACTGCACACACAGACAATTCAATGACAGGACTAAGACATGTTTACAAGGCTACCCATGTGGCTGGCACAATCAGTGCTGCAGGCCCACTGGTATCATTTGATTTATAGGCCCTGGGCACTGCTAGTGCACTTTACTAGGGACTTACTAGTAAATCAAATATGCCAATCAGGGTTAACCAATCACCAATATAATTTAGACAGACATCACTTGCACTTTAGCACTGGTTAGCAATGGTAAGGTGCCCAGAGTATCAAAACCAGCCAAAACGAATTACAACACAGGGTCCAAACACAGGCCCTCAGAAGCAAAAAGTGCAGGGATACCATGCTAAGAACTGCCAGGTCTAACACCAACAATCTTAGTTTTACTCTGATTCACCTGCAGGTTACTCTGGAGGGCATTTGGAGCTCTCTGCAGCCCAGCTCTGGTCCACGACTACGGTTTCATCCGCATACTGCAGGATTTGCACATGCACCCGTCCCAGCTCTGGAGTTACTAAGCTGTCTCCTTTCAGGGCACTGCCCAAATTGACTGTATAGATAATGAAAAGACGGGGAGCCCTGTTTAAGCCTGTTGTAGGTTGGTACTCTGGTGGTGACTGTATTGGTGCTTGTTTTTACCCAGATCCATGTCCCCTGTATAATGATATGATCCCCTTAAGGAGCTGAGGTAGAATTCTCAACACAGTGAACTTCCTCCAAAACCTGCCCCAATCCACCCTATCGAAGGCAGTGCTGTAATCGACAAAGTAGCAAAACAAAATGGGCCACTTCTTCCTAACTGCCAGGGGGGCGAAGTATGCCATTGCAATAATACTGTCTGCTGTTGAACATTCCAGCCTAAAACCTGATTGAAATAGCGGAAGAATGTTTTTTTAATTTACTCATGTTTCTAGATGTGCTATCAGTTGATAATTGGCTGGATTTGAACGGTAGCCCTTTTTATGAATGAGGAAAAGAATGGAGCCACTCCAGGAGAATGGAATTCTGGCACTTTAGAAAGTGCCATGAGGATAGACACCCAAAAATCTTGAGCCATTTTGAACACAGCTTCTGGGATCTAATTGGGATCAGGTGCACCATCAGACGTCATTATCTTAAGCATTTCTCCTACAACTCCTTCAGAGATTAATGCCCTCTGCTGAGGCCGAACAGCCAAGATCTCTGGAGCAGGAAAGGAGGCTGCTTTCACTTCCTAATTGATTGTCTATAGATTTTCAGCATGGCTGATCCAGACGTTTTCCACCACACCGTTCTCTTTAGGCTGCCCAGTGTTGCCTAAGTAGTTCAAGTGCTGCCACAAGCAAGAGTGATGGGAAACGGCCTTAAGACCGACTCCCAAACAACAAAGTCCTCGTTAAAGAAAGCGGAACAACACTTTCGTTAACCATGACTTCGTTGTTTTGTGCCTTAACCACGCATGTGCTGAACAACGCTCATGCGTGGTTAAGGCACAAACAAGGGAGTCGGCTGAGGAGGCGATGCGACGAGGCGACGACTCAGGTAAGTGAAGTGGGGGTGGGGGATGGGGGTTTTAGTTTTTGGGGCGGGGTGGGGAGGTTGGGGTATTTTCTGTTTTGGTGGTGGGGGGTCGGAGTATTTTCTGTTTTAGGGGTGGGGGTCGGGTATTTTTTGTTTTAGGGGCAGGGGTTGAGGGTATTTTCTGTTTTAGGGGTGGGGGTGGGGGTCGGGTTTTAGGTTTAGGGCCGGGGGTTGGGGTATTTTCTAGTTTAGTGGCGGGGTGGGGGGTCGGGGTTTTAGGTTTAGGGCCGGGGTGGGGGATCGGGGTATTTTCTGGTTTAGGGACAGGGGTGGGGGGGTTGGGGTTTTAGGGCCAGGGGTGGGGGGTCGGGGTATTTTCTGGTTTAGGGGCGGGGGTGGGGGGTTGGGGTTTTAGGTTTTAGGGGTGGGTTGGGGGGTCGGGTAACTTTAGGGGCGGGTGGGGGGCTCGGAGTAGTTTTAGGGGTGGGGTTGGGGTACTTTAGGTTTCAGGGATGGGGTGAGGGTTGGGGTTGTTTTAGGTTTTGGGGGTAGGGTGGGGGTCAGTTTTAGGGGCGGGTGGGGGGTTGGGTTTTTAGGTTTTAGGGGTGGGATGGGGGTCGGGTAATTTTAGGGTTGGGGTGGGGGGTTTAGGGGCAGGTTGGGGGCTCGGAGTAGTTTTAGGGGTGGGGGTACTTTAGGTTTCAGGGATGGGGTGGGGGTTGGGGTTGTTTTAGGTTTTGGGGGTAGGGTGGTGGGGGTGGGGGGTTGGGGTTTTAGGGTTGGGTTGGGGGGTCGGGTAATTTTAGGGGCAGGGTGGGGGTTGGGGAGGTTTTGGTTTAGGGGCAGGGTGGGGGCTCAGAGTAGTTTTAGGGGTGGGGTTGGGGTACTTTAGGTTTCAGGGATGGGGTGGGGGTTGGGGTTGTTTTAGGTTTTGGGGTAGGGTGGGGGTCAGTTTTAGGGGCGGGGTGGGGGTTTGGGGTTTTAGGTTTTAGGGGTGGGTTGGGGGGTCGGGTAATTTTAGGGGCGGGGTGGGGGTTGGGGGGCTTGGAGTAGTTTTAGTGGTGGGGGTACTTTAGGTTTCAGGGATGGGGTGGGGGTTAGTGTTGTTTTAGGTTTTGGGGGTAGGGTGGGGGTCAGTTTTATGGGCGGGGGCAGGGGGCGGGGTAGTTTTAGGGGCAAGGGTGGGGGTTTGGTGTGGTTTTAGCAGGGGTGGGGGGTTGCGGTAATTTTTAGGGGTGGGGTGGGGGGCCGGGGGGATGCATGCAGGAACAATGGATGCCTATCACTAATGCCTTTACCAGGAATGCCTTTACAATGAAAAATCGTTGTTAAGGCATTCGTGGTAAAGGCATTAGTGGTAACAACGAGGTCGTTGTTCCGACCTCGTTGTTCAGGCATTCGCTGTTCCGGCAGGTGTCGTTCCGACATACATCCAGAGTGATTTTTATCTTTTATTGAAGTAAAGATTCTAAGCCATTCTGCTTTGATGTACTCTCTTTTGCACTGCCAAACTTTCAGTTTGTGAGCCTCCCTGAATACGGTTATGGCTGATCCCTCTGCTTCTTTACTGCATCTTCTTCTAGCAGCCAGTGCCCTGCATACTGCAAGTTTGCTGGCTGTTAGCTTCTTGGAGCATCTGAGGGTGTGCAATGAAATCAGGGGGAGTTTGTATGGAGAAAACCATTGCCCTTTCCCCAACCCCCGAAGCAAGCCCGCTTCACGTTCCACCCTGTGCCCAAATACTGCTGTTACAGTTGACATTGTCTTACCCGCCTTTATGCTCTCTACCCAGAGTAGTAATTTGTCTGGTGGATCATTTAATTCTATGAAGAAGCTTGTGGCACTCTTTTCCGGTTGGTTTCCCAGGTGCTGGTAGTGAGTGGGAGTCTAAGGAGTCCAGCTGCAGGGTTACCCACAGGGGACTATGGTCACTTTTACCCCTGTTATCAACTTCAAAATCCAAGAGCATGGGAGACAGCCCTGCGCTGGCAAAGATGTAGTCAATTGTAGGTATGTTTTTAAAAGTGGGAATAGTACACCATTGGGGGAAACAAGCCACTTTTAAGGACTGAGATACTCTGAGAATGTGATTGTGAAGAAGAGCGTGAAGAGGAGCAGACCTTCCCAGTGATCCAAGGGGATTGTATGATTTATTCAGGTCCTTGGGTTTGAAATACCCTTCTACTATGGCTTGGTGTGAGTCATATGTGAAGAGCAGCTCCTTGGTCATGCTTGCTAGGCTAGATAAGACCTCTTTCTTTTGTAACTGGGCAGAGTTGGAATAGCAGTTAATTAGTAGCAGTTGTAGGGCTTGAGAGTTAAACTTTAAACCGTTAAAAAGCAGGACTTGAAGGGGGTCCAAGTTACTGGAGATTTCAAAGGCCGCTATCTTTTGGGCATGCTTAATGTAAATTGAAAGGTCGCCCCACAGTGGCCATGATGTGAAAGCCATACTAGCCAGCAAGGAACATAGAATCAGTAACCCATGTCTTTTGGAAGCATAGTATGTCCTTGCTGAGTAGATAGGAGAGGGCTGACTTGTACTCCCAAAATTTCTTGAGAGCTGCCATATTCCAAGAAATAATTGTCAGCTGTTGAATGCTGCTGTTCACTCATCTAGTGTCCCTGTCTGGCTGTCTGAAGTTGGTATTAGCAGTAATACCTGTGGGAGCTATGTCCCACAGCTAAAGATGCTGCAGTGTCTAAATAGACGCGGACTGTATGTAGGTTATCAGCGCGTGTTATCCTAAAGACCATAGGAGCCATGTGGCATGCGTGGAAAGTTCTTATGCTGTTGTTATTCCTGTCTGTGCTAGTGCAGGTCTGACACTGCCCGCTTCCCTCTTGAAAGGGGCTCAAGGACTTGGAGGTATTTTTCTGTGCAAGGGGTCTTGACTTCTATCCCCTATTCTGCCAATTGAGGCAATTCCTTAGTCACAGTGAGTTGGTGGTGATGGTGGTGATGGTGGCGAAAGCCCACCAGAGTTCATTCACTGTGGGTGTCCACAGGCAGGTACCCAGTCCAAATCCTCTGATTGATTATGAGCTAAAGACAATATATGTTTGAATAACTGTAAAACGGTGCACCTCTTTAAGGTGTCATGTGAGCTTTGAACACAGCATCTTGGAGAAAGCACTACCTCATAAATACTATAAACTTTGTCTGCTACAGGAAATTCTCCTGGGTTTGATTGAGCTTTTTGAGTTGGAATAGAAGGGCCCAAGCCCAGCGGAACAGACAATGAACTTCTGTGATGGCTAACTTCCGGCCCCACTGAGTCAGTGTTTTGCCTGTTAGGCAAAGGAGACGCAGAAGGCTGATGTGGGAGGGACTTTGTTGGAGGCACAGAAGGTGCAGCACTTGTTTCTTATACCTGGAATACTAGATTGCTGGGCTCTGTGTTTGACTTGGTTGATGCTTGTACACATTTAGGCTCAAAAGAAGGACTTGCCTCTTGGAGTGCTGAACTTATTTAAGCTGCTGAGTGACCCTGTGTACAGGCGGCCATCTTTGTTTGCATTTTATTAGAAACATGTTTGATTATGAGCTCTGGTGAGAGGCTAACTGTGCCTAGGGCATGAAAGTCCTGTGTGTTCCTACCAGGGGAAGGAGGTTTGGAAGAGTGAGAAACATCCACACTGGATGGATGTTTGTTGCCACACAGGTTAAAGGCAAACAAAAATTTGGAATACTCCAGGTGTGGTGCGTGGTAGGAGAGACTGCTGCTGCCCCATACTTCTTCATTTTGCCTTTTTATGCTGCTTCCTCAGCTTTCCCTTGGCCTGCCTTGACATTGATCACCTTTGAGCTGCAGGGCTAGATGGCATCTCATATTTATTGTCCCCCTTGCACGCAACCTCATGGTTGGGGCCAGTGCAGGTTTGACCGTCTGCTACATCGATTCATACTACAGAAGTCAGTGAGTCCTGGTGGGGGAGAGGACTATCCTGCTGGTTTGGACTTCAGCTAGAGGATTTCCCTTTTCCACTTGCAGAGCCGGATGTATAATTGCGATGGGAACATGAAGTGGAGGGTGCCAGAGGGCAGTATTTGCCTCTAAATGTGGCAACGACTGTGCCAAGCACTCAGGCAGTGTTGACAATGTGTCTATTATGGCTGCACAGGAACAGGAGTACAAATTAGTAGCCATTTTGCTATGTATTTTCTCTTCAATGGAGTCGATCTTAGGCCCTCATTTGGAGTTTGGCGGTAAAAACTGCCTACCGACGCGGCAATGGGTGCCAAAAGGCCGTCACTGTGGCTACCAGCCATCTGCTGTATTATGACCACAGCCAGATTTCTGCCAGAAGAATGGCTGAAATCCGGCCGTGGCTATGCCGGCGGATGGCGGTAAGGTTGCGCTGCTGCCACCAGCAGTGCCAAACCAGTAGTCCGCCACCAGCTGTATTATGACCCATAATGCGGCCTGGCGGTGTTCTGCTAGCGGGTGCTGCTGGTGGCAGCAGCCCCCAGTCCCGTCTCCTGCTGGAGGATCCCCTGAACACCGGTAAGGTCTCCGACAGGGGAGGGGGGTGGGGTGTGTTTTGTGTGTGTGTGTGTGGAGGTGTATGAATGTTTGTGCGTGGATCCGGGTATGTGTTGCATGGTGAATGTGTGTGTGCATGTATGGTGGTGTGAGTGTGTGTATGTTGTGCTATGTGAATGCGTGTCTGTGTGTATGTATGAAAGTGTGTGCAGATGTGTGTGTGAATTAATGTATGCATAGGTGGATGCATGTGGGAATGGGTGTGTGTATGCATATGTGTGTGTGAAGGGGGGCGTGAATGTAGTGGGGGCTTTGGAGAGGTGGGGGGGTTACGTGGAGAGGAAGGGGGGAAGGAATTCCCTGTCACTGATAGTGCCTACCACTGTGGTTTTTGGGGCATTAAGGAAGCCACGAAAACCATGGTGATAGGCGGGATCATAATCCTGCGGGCAGAACAGTGACGGCCGCTGGGCTGGAGATGCATATCTCCAGCCCGGCAGCTGTTACCGCTGTTGCGGGCAGTGTGGTACATTGGCGGTAAGTACCGCCAGCCTGTTAGCAGTACTTACCGCCATATTAACGCCGACCTCCAGGGTCGTAATGACCAACTTAGTGTCTAAGTCCACCAGGTGCTGTGCAATCGACTGCAGTAAATCTACTTGGAGCTCAATTTTTGTAGACTGCCATATTATTGCTTTAATCATTGTGTTTTGTGCTTCTTTTGTGACAGTAGACTGCAGATCTTCCTTACGATTTAAGGCTTGTGTTCCGAAGCAGGAGGACCAAATCTCCCCCAGTGTTCTAAAAAGGTTAGGGGTTAGTTCTAGTGTTCTCTCTATTTTAGTCTCAATGCTTTGTAGAAAAGAAGCAGTCCATTCCCCAGTGTCAGTAAATTCCGGCATCCTTGTTTGAGTAAAATAATATCTTTTCTGAAAGTATTTGATTTCAAACCTTTGAACATATACCCATTTTAAAAAGTTCATATTTTACACCATCAAGCCTCTTCTCTTTTACAAAGTCATGCTGGAATAACAACCCCGCTGCTTCTATGTAAAGCATTCTAGCATATACTTGCTCTGATAATTATCTGTGTTAGAAATGTACCAATTGCTATTTTCTCCTTCAAACACAATCTTTCCACCACTTTGCAGTTTATAATACATAGGAAGTAACGTGCCTGAAATATGCAGCAGTATGGAAACTACAGTATCCCCATTTCAAGTGCATAATAAAGTGGGATGCTTCAAATATCACATAATGAATTAAGGTTCGCAGTAACTAGCTGGGGTTCATCATAACGTGGCTTTGATTATAGCTTAAAAGTTACACCATTGGTGATAGTGAAGTATATTTGAATCTAAAACATCGGAATCTGTGAAGGTTTCTATCTGCAAATTTAATTTGTTCAAGTACAATTAAAGATCACCTTCTTATCTTAAGATGTACTGATACATATGGAAATATGGAAATGAAACTAAATGCACTTGCACCTTGCACTAAATGAAAATTGATTGACCTAAATTCATTACAAATTATCTCAAGAATCTGACTGCTTGCATTTTAATGAATATAGTGGAATATTCACCCTTCTCTATAGTTTAACCATGGTTGTGAATAAAAAAAATGTGTACACGCTGTTTCCATGTCACAAAATATTTATTTTGGTTAACATAGATGAGATGTATAAAAATCATGAGTGAAACATTTTCATGTCAGAGGCATAGCCGCCATGCTTCCCAGGTCCATTCATGATTTGCTGGTACAGTGCCGAAGTTTTTCTTTGAATTCTGGGACTTGAAGTCCTGACCTCAAATGCAATAAACAAGACTATAAGTCCCAGAATTCAAAGAAAAAAAACTTGGAATGGAGAAGCCATGTACCTGGGAAAATTGACAGTACTGCAGATGCAATAACCCCGGTTTACCTAAATGGATTGTTTGGCAGTCTGATAGTCTGCCACATAGGTGAGATAATGTTTGGTGTAAGATTGTTTGCACAATACCAATATATTTAAAAATAGGAGGATATGGTAAATTGTGTTATATTTCTTTGTGTTATGTATCTGAACTAGGCTATACAACAATGTTTGTGTTACACATTTATTTGAAAATCTTTATCAAATATCAACGTTTAAAATAGTATTTGCACTGGCAATATTTAAGTTGAATGCTAGCTGTACACCTAACACATATAGCTAAACCAGAATTCAAAAATGTAGTAAAACAGTAAATGGCATGGCAGAGCACTCTGGCCACACATATACCTTAGAATAAATTACACAATACTTAATACATCGTAAAAGAATTGAAAAGCATACTTATTTCCACATCTAGCATAAATAATGATCAACAGTATGGGTGGACTTGTAGGAAAATATTCCCTAATAAAGATAAACTGTTAGAGATCGGTTCAGCACTTCTAGCAAACTAGAAAAACACATTACACGTTAAACCATATAACAGGATTACAGCATGACAATTTGTGAAAGGAAGAAATAAGTTTCTGCGGGCAACTTGCATTGAGCAGAGGCGGCAGGCATTAGGCCAGTGTGGCTTGCATGAGCTGTGCTGTCCTGTCTTGCCCTGTCCCCACTGGTCCCCCCCTAACCCTTTAAACCCTCAAGCCATCTTACCCCCTCCACTGTCTGACTTGCTGCAGCATTGCCATACTGCCATTTAAAGTTGGAGGGACCTGCATTAGGCTGGACCTTTTTATCGCAGCTCATTGGTCAAGCTTTGAGGAGGGGGTTATAAGTACTGCTAAGGCCATGAGGTCTGGTAAAGTAAGAAGGGAACCAGTTATCTCCCAAAAGCGTAAGAGCTGTCAATGAGGCAATGTAGTGCACAATGCCATAGCCCAGCTGTTACTGGATCAAGGAGATGTGCTCAAACCTTCACCTTTAAGCCCTACTGCACCAGTGGCCCTTCGGACCACTGCACAAAACGTGGAACTGCACAATACTGCAGTGTTTAATTCCCTGGATCCTGTTGCAAATATACCTCAACCAAGTTCATTGATGTTTCATGAGTCTCCTTTGCCTGCTTATTTTTTTTTAAACTCCAGTTGTAAAAAAGGTGGAAGGTGGTGGCACTCAGCATTTGACAAGTTTGTGTGCATCTCCGACGACTGGCAGCTTGGAGGCATCTGTAAAGGGCCCGATCTCTTGAAATACAGGAACAATTACATTATCCTATATTACCAGCTATTTTTGTGGATCTCTCTGGTCCAGCTAGTACCCTAGAGTTAGACAAATTCGGCATGGATTTGTCATCCCCCAAGGAAAATATACCTCCATTGATGTCACAGTAGCTAACTCGGCTGTGGTTCCATGGAAGCATGAGATTTCTTTCATAATCATTTCAAGTGATCATTCTTTTGATGCCTTGGATGGGGTCTCTTCCCCATTAGTACGCTCAGCAGAATGTGCAGGATCTTGATAGTCAAGTTTGCCAGCAGAACAACAGTATGGACCATTGATCAGTCCGTCGACTGCATGACGGACTCGCAGTCCAACTGGCAGCATTTTAACCATGCTTCCCATGAGATCACAAAGTGTGGCCGTCAGGGGTAACTCTCAAACATAGTTCAATGAGAGAGAGCTCAACTACCAGTCACTCTTGTATTTATCTTGTTTCTGGACAGAATCTGTGGGGTGCTTAGATACTCAACCTAAGCCTGTGCCCAATGTTATGGCCGAACCCTGTGGCCCAGTTTGGTCTCAGTTTTTGCAAACCTTACAATCTACTGTTTTGGCCTGGAATAATTACTCTGAGAAGCTGGATTTGTTGAATACATTAGCCACTTATGTGTTGGGGATTGATCATAAATTGGATCATTTAAATCAGTTAATTATCAGAGCACAAGCAAGCACCAATTTAGTCCAAGCAACTTGCTGTTGTTCTCCGAAAGCCTTTCATCCCTTCCTAACTTTTTAAGCTCAGTCTTATCTGAAATAGAGAGGTTTTCATCCTGCTCAGTGTCTTCTATTACTTTGTTGAATTTGGGGCCCCACCCAGATTTGGCACAGAAAAAAATCTAAAGTAAAACATTGTATGATGACTTCCTTCTTTGTAAAGAGCTTAACAAACATTAAACCGAGCTAGCATGAAGCCATCGGAGTCCTCAAGCAAGGTACTTTGGCCAGCTCAGATTGTTGAAAGGGTTGCCAACCTGGAGTTGAATTCATGGAAATAGTTTGATCTCCCCATTCTCACTGTGTTCCACAAGCAGGTTCATCAAAATCATCCTTATTAGAGGTAGATACTGGCGTGCATCATACACTAAGCACAAGGGAAAAGAAAAGGCTCCGAAAGCAGCGGAACAATAGGCAGAGTCTCTTCTTGGCTGGAAATGTAAATAAATGTCAACAACTGACTCAACATGAGTTATGACAGCCCCAGGAGGCGACAAACTTGACTTTGCCAACCGGTCCATCTATGGTTAAACAGGGTGGTTTGTCACCATCAAGTGAGTCTGCACAAACTTTACCGACCAGTGTCCATATTAATGGGGATGGAGCCATATCTGAAGAAGTAATGGACCACCTTAAAAAAAGCAAAGTTGATGGCTTGACTCCATCCACTACTACAAGTCCTGGGGGAGGGAGCGGCCTTTTTGATATCATAGTAACGTCAACAAACCATACCACGGCTTACGAAACAGCTAGTTGTGATATAGCGGGACCGAGAGTTGATAGCTTTTTTAGGATGCCTCTTAAAATTCAAAGCAGCCAGCTCCCCCATCAGTTTTAAGTCATCAAGATACTATGGGGGTCATTATGACCCCGGTGGTTGGTGTAAATGTGACTGTACATACCGCCACATTATGACATTGGCGGGTTGGCTGAAGCCAACCCACCAATATACCACACCGACTGCCACGGCGGTAGCAGCCGGTGGGCTGGAGATAACAATCTCCAACCTGGCGGCGGCTACTGTACCACCGGTGGCATTTTAACCCTGCCTACCACCATGGTTTTCGTGGTGTTTGTAACACCATGAAAACCATGGCGGTAGGACCTACCAGTGACAGGGAATTCCTTCACTGTTACTGGTAGGAGGCCCACCAACCCCCCTTAACACTCCCCAGATGCCCCCCCTCCATCAATGCTTCCCCCTTCCATTCCCCCCATACACACACACTTGTAGGCACACTGCGTGCATTCACACACTCACTCACACAGGCATGCACGCATTCATACATGCATGCATCCGTACACACATTCATACTGACACACAGACATGCATTCACATTTCCATTCATACACGCATTCTCACACATGCACACACACGCAAAACACACTACACACACATACGCATTCACGCACACACTCACACATCCATGCACACACCCCCACACAAACACAGAACACCACCCTCCCCTGTCTTAAACCCGAATTACCTGCATCCAGGGGGTCTTCTGGCAGGGGACGGGACAGGGCGCGGTAGCAGCACCCGCCAGCAGAACACCACCAGGCCGTATTATTTGACATAATATGACTGGCGGCTGTCTACTGTTGTGGTGCTGCTGGTGGTAGCAGCGCCACCTTAACACCATCCACCAGTATGGCCACAGACGGATTTCTGCCCTTCTTGTGGCGGAAATCCACGGCGATGGTCTTTTGGCGGCCGTCGCCAGGGCGGTAGGCAGCACTCACTGCCAATGTTGTAATGTGCCCCTATATCTTTTGCTTTTCATTTGGAGGTAAGGCCAAAGGATCCTAGGGATGCCTTTAGGCTGGTGGGCCAGCTCCATCTAAAGCCACCATCCCGTTTTCCAACTTCTCTATCTGAGTGCAAAACTGCCAAATTACTTTTTAAACCACAATATTGCTCGAGAGGCGCCTATGACATCTTGAATAGCGGGAACATTTTTTAAGTCTAGTCAAAGCTATTCCGGAGTTGAGTGGTATTGGATCTCGCAATGTTGTTTCCTCCGAGTTTCTTTCCCAAAAGAGCATACAGGCAGGGGAAGCAGTCTGGTGACATTGGTCTACATTGTCACTTTTTGCTAGAGAAGATACGTCATTCCTGGGGTATTACAATCACTCCCATTAAGAATCCTGGCTACCTTGTATTGTTGTCTGAACCATCAAATCCAAAGGCCCCCTTTGAGTTGAAGCCATTTTTAATTTTGAAAGGTGCTCAGGGTAGCTCGCTTACACATAGTGGTATAGGAAGGACAGATGTTGGAAACCAGAGGGGGCTAATTGGAATTGGCTGACTTCAGCTCTACTGCATCATTAGTCCGAATGATCTCTGTTGGAGGTGTGTCCTATGCCAAAGTACAAATCCCTGACATTATGTTCTTAGAATATTAGTGGGGACGCTCAGAAGATTGAATCTGTGGACTTATTGTCATTTTTAAATTGTTTTGAAATAATTGCTGTGCAGGAAACATGGGCGGAGGCAAGCTGTCCGTTGCCAGAGTTTTTGGAAATTTGCAGTATAAAAGTGGGAGTGGGAGAGTGATCATCATCCCCTAACAGTAGTTATAAAATCTAGCCTCCATCACCATGCCGTGGCTGGGGCTGTGGGTGGTGGCATATACATTAAGACTTTAAAGTGCATAAAATGGAGTTTCTCCACTAGTGGCACAGTAATGGCTGATTGTGTCAACTACCTAGACCCTGTAGTGGCAGGCAGTGTGTCTCCAATTAAGTTATGAGCAAATTTTGTCTCCTTCTTATGGTCAACATTTCACAAACCTGTAAATAACTCTATTTCAACTATGCAGTTTGTTATTTCAAGGGTGACTCAGGTGTTAAAGAAAGCCCATAAGAAAGCTGCTAGGGCAATTAGGAAGAGCCCTCTCTTAAAGGCCTTACTGATCAAGTTTAAGGAATTGCAGAAAGACTACAGGAAGGCCATTTATGAAGAAAATAAGAGAGTCTCAGATCTTTTTTGGGCAAAGCTTCGAAGCAGCAGCAAGGACTCAAATTCAAGAAAATGTTGGTCCCTTATTAATAAACAATCAAGGAGGGCTTTGGTACTGTTTACATTTCAGAGGATGAATGGGCTTCCTTTTTCTCCAGACATATTTCTGCATCCATGCCTGAAGAAAACCAGCCAGGAGTGGGGGTGCAGACCTCCACAGTAGCATTGATTAAATTCCAGCTTCAGCCATTGGGGCCCCCATACCCTCAATCAGAAGTCATGAGTTTTTCTTTGCATTGTCTTTGTCGCATTATCTCCAAGGCAAAACGGGATGGAGCTCTGGGTCCCAACGGACTTCCCCAGGTGCTGTTCAAAAAGGACACAACCTTTTGGGCAGACCATCTTGTGAACCTCTTTGACTATTGTGCCATGTCTTCAAGAATTCCCGAGTCTTAGCGTTGTGCTATAATTCACCCATTACATAAAAGTGGCTCAAGGTCATACTCAGACAATTATAGGCTGATAGCACTGCTTGATAGCAAGGCTAAGTATTATGGCCCTCATTCTGACCCTGGCGGTCTTTGACCGCCAGGGCGGAGGACCGCGGGAGCACCGCCGACAGGCCGGCGGTGCTCCAATGGGGATTCCGACCGCGGCGGTAAAGCCGCGGTCGGACCGGCACCACTGGCGGGGTCTCGCCAGTGTACCGCGGCCCCATTGAATCCTCCGCGGCGGCGCAGCTTGCTGCACCGCCGCGGGGATTCCGACCCCCACTACCGCCATCCAGATCCCGGCGGTCGGACCGCCGAGATCCGGATGGCGGTAGGGGGGGTCGCGGGGCCCCTGGGGGCCCCTGCAGTGCCCATGCCACTGGCATGGGCATTGCAGGGGCCCCCGTAAGAGGGCCCCTAAATGTATTTCACTGTCTGCTGCGCAGACAGTGAAATACGCGACGGGTGCAACTGCACCCGTCGCACAGCTTCCACTCCGCCGGCTCGATTCCGAGCCGGCTTCATCGTGGAAGCCTCTTTCCCGCTGGGCTGGCTGGCGGTCTGAAGGCGACCGCCCGCCAGCCCAGCGGGAAAGTCAGAATTACCGCCGCGGTCTTTCGACCGCGGAACGGTAACCTGACGGCGGGACTTTGGCGGGCGGCCTCCGCCGCCCGCCAAGGTCAGAATGAGGGCCTATGTCAGCTATCTGTTAGAAGATTTATGATGCTAGGTGGGGTCGGAAGGTTTAAATCCAATATGTCAAATGGAGTTTTCTGCTGCATTCTGCACATCCACCAATTTATTGGCTCTATCCATTCTGATGGACAAGGCAATTTTATCAGGTTCTGTGATGCACTGCTGTTTTGTGGACTTTAAGGCAGCTTTCAATTGGGTCCCCAGGGGTTCCTTGTGGGTCAAATTACAAAATTAGGGAATTCCATCTGTGCTCCTGCGGGCTTTAATAGAGTTGCATACCGAAACCTGGGTCCACTTTAAACTTAGAGATGGACGTTCCCTCTCCAGGAAAATTCCCACTTTTCGTGGTGTGAAGCAGGGATGCATGCCTGCTCCCTTGCTTTTTAATTTGTTTATTTCGGACTTTTCATCTGCTCTTGACGTTGTTAATTATCATCCCCCCAAGATTGATGGTTATCGACTTAGTCACCTGCTTTATGCTGATGATCTGGCAATGTTCAGCTATACCCGGGTGCACTTTACACAGTTTTGAACTATTTGGAAGTCAATCTGATCACAACAAAAGTAGTTTCTTTTGGTAGGAAAAGGCTCTTGGGAAGCAACTGGTATTATAAGAGCAACAAACGTATTTCAGACCATTGTTATAAATATTTAGGGGTGCTTTTGATGCCAGGGGTAGTTTTGTTAGGCAGAGAAAGGAGTTTGAAGTCAAAGCTGTAGGTCTGCAGGTGTCTCTTTCAAAATTATTTAAAACTCTTAAGGGGCCAAATTTGTTCCTACTATTGGAAGTCATGAGAGCAAAGATTATATCCTCATTGATCTATGGTCAGGAAGGCATGTTGGGCAGAGGTACGTGTTTGCTAAATAGGTTGGTTAGCAAGATATATAAGAGGGCTTTTCATTTGCCACAGTCCTCATCCCCTGTGCAGGTTTGGCTGGAATTTGGCCCTTTAGATCAGTGGGCAGTAGGCGTGGGTGCCTTCTTGAAACTTTGTCAGAAGCTGCAGAGGAAAAAGTAGATAGTTTGGAGTCAGTTTTGTGGCTCGAAATTAGCGCGATTGAGGCAAAAGAGTCACACTCCCATATTGTGACTGATTGTAAATGATTATTGAGAGTTGAGGACCTTTGGGCTAATAATCTATCACAGTCACCTTTTAAATTTGGTATAAAAAGAGTGTTCAGCATTGGTCCTTCCACTCGGGTTGGGCTCTCCTTGCTAAATGTAAACATGCCTGGTTGGTAATCAATACATTCCGGCTCGCCATCCCATCTGGTTATTTCTCCTGCTATTATGGCATTCGTATGAAAGAGAAATTCATGGTGCTAAGCATGGGTGATTGGGCTTTCTTGAAACATATACCTACTTGGCTGCTCAATCCTGGGGAGGGTGTAATGTGTAGGGGTTTTGTTAGCTGGGAAGAATCTTTTGAACATGTGGTGTCTGTGTCCGGCTTTGTGGAAGGAGCATAGATCTTTGCTGCGGAACAAGTGGAATGAATTGGGTGCCCGCTTCTGCCGACAGGCCATCATTACGCTCTTGGATGCAGACAATATGATGTTGAATGTTTTGTTGACCAAATGTATCAATGCTGCTCAGGTCAAGTTTGCTAAGGGCACTGCGAGCAGGGATTAATGGTGTATGAAAACTATTCTCCGTTCTTGCTCTTTCGGGCTTGAACCAATTTTGCACAGTTGTTGAGTTTTGAGGATTTTTTAATGGTTCTTATTATACTGATGGCTGCTATTCTGTGATGGACTAACCCAAGCACATAAGCACTTTAAGGACTTATGCAGTCTTCCGCTCCATGCCTAAGCACTAGAAATTGAATATGTATTTTGCTCATGGGGAGAGTGTATGGCATGTAGGGAGTATTTTATGGATCCTTAAAGTTATTTTAGTAACAATTACATGCAATTCATATTCAGTAGTTTGGATCTCATGCTCTTATTGGAATGTTACAATTTTGACGTTATTGTATACTTTTTTTCAGCTGATAAATTTAGTTTTTGTATAGTATTTAATGCAAGTGAGTGTTTTACTGTGATTGTAATGTTTGATATCAGTATTGTGTTCTATTGTGTTCCATTGGTAGCATGGGAGTCTATTTGTGTATGTCTTAAGAAGTAGGTGTCTTTTTGCATTTGCACTATTTGGTTGTTCTTGGTTTTAAGTTGTAATGGATGCTAATATCTGTACAATAAATTCAAACTTTACATAACACTGTGCAGTCTAAGCTCGCTATACCAGTACAATCCTTTAACATGATAGGCCATCTGCCAATGGGCCTTCAGGTCAAAATGATGATTGCCCTGCACTATAAAGGGGAGGTTTCTCTAGTCTGGGTCATTTCTATTTTGTATTCTGAAAACAAACACCCACATACGGGGTTTGTTTTCAGAAAAGAAAAGCAAATTGCTGTGCTTCAAACATGGCACCAGCTTGAGAATTTTCAGTGTGGCACTATATGGGTGATCATCCACCAGGGTAGCGGACACCATAGCCTCTGCTGACATGACAGGCCACCCACCACGGTCTGTTTCAAAACCTAATGATGTTGTTATGAGTAATGTTAGGATAACAGCTCATGAGGTCACAAGCTTAACTGTTATATTGAAAATATTGTGGCACTCCTACAAATAGTATATCTCCTTAGCCTTTTCCTGATCAGAGTGGATGAATATCCTATCAATTAAATATCAACTGTTTTAATGTGATTCCTAGGTTAAGGAGCCTCCTGTATTTCTCGAGTTCTGTTCCAAAACATCCTTTCTGCTAAAAGCTTAAAAGTTAAGACTCTTGATTTTCTTTTGGAGATTTTAACCTAACTCAACAATTAGCACTGGTCATTAGGTAGAACAATTGTGAATAAAACAAAAATAATAGTAGGTTTTATAAAAGAAGGACACTGGTGCAGATGCGGTGAGTATTAACCACATATGTGCAGTCAGCATTCTCATAACAGACACTAGGGGGCATATTTATACTCTGTTTGCGCCGGATTTGCGTCTTTTTTTTTACGCAAAGCTAACTCCATATTTATACTTTGACGCTAGACCCGTCTAGCGTCAAAATTCTTGGAGTTTGCGTAATTCTTTAGCGTGGACACCTACCTTGCATTAATGAGATGCAGGGTAGGCGTTTCCACGCTAAAAATGACTCTAAGGCCTTTGTGCCTTATTTAAACTCCCGTGCAAAAATGACGCACGGGAGGGGGCTGGCCTTAAAAAATGACGTGCAGCCGCATTTGCGTCATTTTTTAACGCCTGCTCAGGGCAGGCGTTAAGGGATCTGTGGGCTCGGAAGGAGCCCAGAGGTGCCCTCCCATGCCCCCAGGGACACCCCCTGCCACCCTCGCCCACCCCTGGAGGACACCCATGGATGGAGGGACCCATCTCAGGTAAGTACAGGTAAGTAGAGGTAAATATATATTTTTTTATTTTTAAGTGGCATATGGGGGCCTAACTTGGGCCCCCCTACATGCCACTGTGCCCAATGGCCATGCCCAGGGGACAGAAGTCCCCTGGGCATGGCCATTGGGCAGTGGGGCATGACTCCTGTCTTTGCTAAGACAGGAGTCATTTCCATGGTGGTTGTGCGTCATAAAATGACACGAGTCAGGTTATCGTCAACATTTTTTACTCTAACCTGACTTGCACCATTTTTTGACGCACAACCCCCATTATTCCCTACGCCAGCGCTGCCCAGTTCATGTAATTTTTTTTTACGCTCACCAGGCAGCAGCGCCGGCTAGCGTCATTCCATATATGACGTCCGGCTGGCGCGTTGGAATGGGGTTAGCCGGCGTTACATTTTTTGACGCAAAACTGCGTTAGCGCAGTTTTGCGTCAAAAAGTATAAATATGGCTTAAGCAGATTAGGGGCAAATGTTTACAGTCTTCGGGAAAAGCATCCACACAAGCATCAGCAGCAACGTGAGTGCAATCATCCATAGAAGAGCATGAGAGATCATCAGAAAAATCGTCATGTGCAGTCAGATACTAAAGGTATTTGGCAATTTATTATTAGAGACATGATTACCACAAGCAAGACCTAGGGACTTGGTTTATTTCATTAGTCCTCATGGTCACGTTTTGTACAAACATTCCTAAAGGATTCTGAGCAGCTGAATGCCAATTATGTTATTTCTGTGACTACAATTGTTTGTGCAGAAATCAGATTCATGATTTGAGTAACCACTGCATATACACTAATGTGCAGATAATCACCAGTGTCATGATTTCACTCATCATGGTGATATCTGTTCAATTTCTTCCTTGAAATCACTGGATAGTGTATGGGATGTAATTTAAGCAATGCATGCTTCTTGGAAAATTAGCCAAACTAAAACAGGGCTTAATAAAACCTCCAAATGAATACAATGGAAGAAGCAAATTACTTGATAAAACTTAAACTGAATCAGCTTTCACATTTTAATTATACCGGATTATAGGGTCCTGGCACATTTATAGTGCTATTTTACTAAGGCTACAGGAACTCACTGAAGGGACATTCCCTTGCAATGTACTTTTCCCAGCCTTAGGTTTAATGTTAGAAAGGTCCTAAGAGAATCCATGTGATACTCATATTATGCAGGTCAATTTCAATGCTTGGAGATCCAGCCTCCTTCTGCTTCATTTGCACTAAAAACATCATGTTTACATTGAGGCATATTTTATTCAGTGAATAAGATTATTGTGTCTTCTAATGCCTATAACATGCATTCAGAGTGGCCTCTCAATTGTGCCATGTAGTTTCCATTGAATATGCTCTGAGAACCTCATGAAATCTAGATGCTGTATCAGATTCAACCACTTGTAATGCACTTGCTGTGATGTTCATTGCAAGGCCCTTAACATTACTAGAGTTAGCACACGCATTATATCCTTCGGCCGGAGGGCACAGCTTTGTTGTTATGCCCAATGTTGCTAACACATTCACCTCCAAAATTCAAATTAAGCAAGATAATATTTAGTCTGGAAACAGATGGGCAGTCCAAAGACTTGTTTGTTAGTTACACCAAAATTCAATCTCTTCCAGAGACCTATGTGTGTACATCCCTAACTGGGATGACACTTGAATGTACAATTTGTAGTTACTAAAAACATTTCTTATTGAATCTACAGATATATTTCATAGGGAAGAATTCCTAGTATTTGCCACATGTATGCTTCTTTTATTATTTCAATGGCACATTTATATAAAATGTACTACCTTGCTTGGAGGGCAGATAATTTTGTTGCTGGATTGAACTACCCCACCAGAGAGGGATTACATAAACTAACTAACTCCACCACTGCAGTTCACTTCAGTTTAATGGCAATGATATGCTCTGTGTGTGGTTGTGCGAGATTCTCCACATGCTTCACAACTGCTCAACAGTGCACAAAGCTCTCAGCAGTGCCAGCATAAACTAGTTAGTGATATATTACTTCGCTATATATACAATGGAGTTTAATGTCCTCTTTCTCATGCAAATGTAATATCGTTACAACCTAAGTATTTCGGTCATTTTGTTTCTCTAAAATTAATTAATTCTCAGATAAATACTTGTTGACCAAATGTATCAATGCTGCTCAGGTCAAGTTTGCTAAGGGCACTGCGAGCAGGGATTAATGGTGTATGAAAACTATTCTCCGTTCTTGCTCTTTCGGGCTTGAACCAATTTTGCACAGTTGTTGAGTTTTGAGGATTTTTTAATGGTTCTTATTATACTGATGGCTGCTATTCTGTGATGGACTAACCCAAGCACATAAGCACTTTAAGGACTTATGCAGTCTTCCGCTCCATGCCTAAGCACTAGAAATTGAATATGTATTTTGCTCATGGGGAGAGTGTATGGCATGTAGGGAGTATTTTATGGATCCTTAAAGTTATTTTAGTAACAATTACATGCAATTCATATTCAGTAGTTTGGATCTCATGCTCTTATTGGAATGTTATAATTTTGACGTTATTGTATACTTTTTTTCAGCTGATAAATTTAGTTTTTGTATAGTATTTAATGCAAGTGAGTGTTTTACTGTGATTGTAATGTTTGATATCAGTATTGTGTTCTATTGTGTTCTATTGGTAGCATGGGAGTCTATTTGTGTATGTCTTAAGAAGTAGGTGTCTTTTTGCATTTGCACTATTTGGTTGTTCTTGGTTTTAAGTTGTAATGGATGCTAATATCTGTACAATAAATTCAAACTTTACATAACACTGTGCAGTCTAAGCTCGCTATACCAGTACAATCCTTTAACATGATAGGCCATCTGCCAATGGGCCTTCAGGTCAAAATGATGATTGCCCTGCACTATAAAGGGGAGGTTTCTCTAGTCTGGGTCATTTCTATTTTGTATTCTGAAAACAAACACCCACATACGGGGTTTGTTTTCAGAAAAGAAAAGCAAATTGCTGTGCTTCAAACATGGCACCAGCTTGAGAATTTTCAGTGTGGCACTATATGGGTGATCATCCACCAGGGTAGCGGACACCATAGCCTCTGCTGACATGACAGGCCACCCACCACGGTCTGTTTCAAAACCTAATGATGTTGATATGAGTAATGTTAGGATAACAGCTCATGAGGTCACAAGCTTAACTGTTATATTGAAAATATTGTGGCACTCCTACAAATAGTATATCTCCTTAGCCTTTTCCTGATCAGAGTGGATGAATATCCTATCAATTAAATATCAACTGTTTTAATGTGATTCCTAGGTTAAGGAGCCTCCTGTATTTCTCGAGTTCTGTTCCAAAACATCCTTTCTGCTAAAAGCTTAAAAGTTAAGACTCTTGATTTTCTTTTGGAGATTTTAACCTAACTCAACAATTAGCACTGGTCATTAGGTAGAACAATTGTGAATAAAACAAAAATAATAGTAGGTTTTATAAAAGAAGGACACTGGTGCAGATGCGGTGAGTATTAACCACATATGTGCAGTCAGCATTCTCATAACAGACACTAGGGGGCATATTTATACTCTGTTTGCGCCGGATTTGCGTCTTTTTTTTTACGCAAAGCTAACTCCATATTTATACTTTGACGCTAGACCCGTCTAGCGTCAAAATTCTTGGAGTTTGCGTAATTCTTTAGCGTGGACACCTACCTTGCATTAATGAGATGCAGGGTAGGCGTTTCCACGCTAAAAATGACTCTAAGGCCTTTGTGCCTTATTTAAACTCCCGTGCAAAAATGACGCACGGGAGGGGGCTGGCCTTAAAAAATGACGTGCAGCCGCATTTGCGTCATTTTTTAACGCCTGCTCAGGGCAGGCGTTAAGGGATCTGTGGGCTCGGAAGGAGCCCAGAGGTGACCTCCCATGCCCCCAGGGACACCCCCTGCCACCCTCGCCCACCCCTGGAGGACACCCATGGATGGAGGGACCCATCTCAGGTAAGTACAGGTAAGTAGAGGTAAATATATATTTTTTTATTTTTAAGTGGCATATGGGGGCCTAACTTGGGCCCCCCTACATGCCACTGTGCCCAATGGCCATGCCCAGGGGACAGAAGTCCCCTGGGCATGGCCATTGGGCAGTGGGGCATGACTCCTGTCTTTGCTAAGACAGGAGTCATTTCCATGGTGGTTGTGCGTCATAAAATGACACGAGTCAGGTTATCGTCAACATTTTTTACTCTAACCTGACTTGCACCATTTTCTTGACGCACAACCCCCATTATTCCCTACGCCAGCGCTGCCCAGTTCATGTAAATTTTTTTTACGCTCACCAGGCAGCAGCGCCGGCTAGCGTCATTCCATATATGACGTCCGGCTGGCGCGTTGGAATGGGGTTAGCCGGCGTTACATTTTTTGACGCAAAACTGCGTTAGCGCAGTTTTGCGTCAAAAAGTATAAATATGGCTTAAGCAGATTAGGGGCAAATGTTTACAGTCTTCGGGAAAAGCATCCACACAAGCATCAGCAGCAACGTGAGTGCAATCACCCATAGAAGAACATGAGAGATCATCAGAAAAATCGTCATGTGCAGTCAGATACTAAAGGTATTTGGCAATTTATTATTAGAGACATGATTACCACAAGCAAGACCTAGGGACTTGGTTTATTTCATTAGTCCTCATGGTCACGTTTTGTACAAACATTCCTAAAGGATTCTGAGCAGCTGAATGCCAATTATGTTATTTCTGTGACTACAATTGTTTGTGCAGAAATCAGATTCATGATTTGAGTAACCACTGCATATACACTAATGTGCAGATAATCACCAGTGTCATGATTTCACTCATCATGGTGATATCTGTTCAATTTCTTCCTTGAAATCACTGGATAGTGTATGGGATGTAATTTAAGCAATGCATGCTTCTTGGAAAATTAGCCAAACTAAAACAGGGCTTAATAAAACCTCCAAATGAATACAATGGAAGAAGCAAATTACTTGATAAAACTTAAACTGAATCAGCTTTCACATTTTAATTATACCGGATTATAGGGTCCTGGCACATTTATAGTGCTATTTTACTAAGGCTACAGGAACTCACTGAAGGGACATTCCCTTGCAATGTACTTTTCCCAGCCTTAGGTTTAATGTTAGAAAGGTCCTAAGAGAATCCATGTGATACTCATATTATGCAGGTCAATTTCAATGCTTGGAGATCCAGCCTCCTTCTGCTTCATTTGCACTAAAAACATCATGTTTACATTGAGGCATATTTTATTCAGTGAATAAGATTATTGTGTCTTCTAATGCCTATAACATGCATTCAGAGTGGCCTCTCAATTGTGCCATGTAGTTTCCATTGAATATGCTCTGAGAACCTCATGAAATCTAGATGCTGTATCAGATTCAACCACTTGTAATGCACTTGCTGTGATGTTCATTGCAAGGCCCTTAACATTACTAGAGTTAGCACACGCATTATATCCTTCGGCCGGAGGGCACAGCTTTGTTGTTATGCCCAATGTTGCTAACACATTCACCTCCAAAATTCAAATTAAGCAAGATAATATTTAGTCTGGAAACAGATGGGCAGTCCAAAGACTTGTTTGTTAGTTACACCAAAATTCAATCTCTTCCAGAGACCTATGTGTGTACATCCCTAACTGGGATGACACTTGAATGTACAATTTGTAGTTACTAAAAACATTTCTTATTGAATCTACAGATATATTTCATAGGGAAGAATTCCTAGTATTTGCCACATGTATGCTTCTTTTATTATTTCAATGGCACATTTATATAAAATGTACTACCTTGCTTGGAGGGCAGATAATTTTGTTGCTGGATTGAACTACCCCACCAGAGAGGGATTACATAAACTAACTAACTCCACCACTGCAGTTCACTTCAGTTTAATGGCAATGATATGCTCTGTGTGTGGTTGTGCGAGATTCTCCACATGCTTCACAACTGCTCAACAGTGCACAAAGCTCTCAGCAGTGCCAGCATAAACTAGTTAGTGATATATTACTTCGCTATATATACAATGGAGTTTAATGTCCTCTTTCTCATGCAAATGTAATATCGTTACAACCTAAGTATTTCGGTCATTTTGTTTCTCTAAAATTAATTAATTCTCAGATAAATACTTGAGAAGAAATGATACCTTAGTCAAAAAAAGAATGTTATGCAGATTAATGGAAAAGTATGTGTTAACCGCTTTATAGCAATGAGTGTAGATGCCAATTAACTAAATGCAAAAAAAGAGGCTATAGCTCATAGGCAGGTGTTGATGGTTCTCAAAGGCCAAATCTGGTTAGGTACTTTAGATTCCAGCAATTAATATTCATGTTATAATTCTGCAAATCACTGCTGTGAATATCTTTTACCTGCGTTGCATATATTGAAAACATAACTTTATGTGACCTGTCAACAGGTATTTATGCTCTAAATGCTGCAATTGAGGCTACCCTTATGTTCTTGGGTACATCTTTATTCAATCTTCATAGGACTGATAGTTTGAAGTGCAAATTGTTGCTCTGGGAGAGGTTATGAAGTTTTGTGATGTAAAGTGGTGTACATATTACCAATTTCCCATGGGTACTTTTCAATGTGCTTGAATATTAATGTATCATCAACTGTAACCTTCAATTAAATATTTTCTATCCAGTGTTCTGTTTAGAAAAAATCACAATCATATAAACGGTGTTTTCGAGCTGACCATCAATGTTACTTGATTCAATCAATATTTACTGCGTTATGGATAATATTATATTCTCTTATGGTATCAGATTTGTATACATTTCCACAGTGAGGGTTGTAATTCAAAATGTTGTATCTTAATCATGTTTTCCAGTCTCTACCACAGGTGACTATTCACTTTTTAACTCATGTGTCCTTGATTGTCATTACTATCAATTTACCTGCTGAGAACATCTCAAGGATGAAATTAGGCGGTCTCTTATTTCTTATCTTTCAACTACTAGTAAGACACACTTTCAAAGTATTATCTGTAGATTTGCTACATTTTAACATGATATGATCCACCTGATTCTCCATATCTCGGATCTCCAATTTAAATGTTAAGTAAAATATATTGGGTGGAAATCTGGTCTAATTCTTTTAGTAAATATTAAATTGAATTTATTGCATTCTAATCTGAAGTCATTTAGAGAAAGCAAACAAAATGTGCTATAGTTGAATTATTAGAATACTCAGTTTCTGTTTCACAAAATTTGCAGTTATAGCCTGATGCTGACCACAGACTCAAAGTAGTATTTTTCCCGATCCATACTTTTCTTATTTCAGGATGTTTTCAAGTTTATTTGATTAACTGTTTTTTGGACACCATATAGTAGTATATGATTTGCATATGATAAAACCACATTGCAAATTCATAACATAGGGTAGCAGGATAATAAGATAACTAGTATATTAGAAGATTAATAAAAGATACACTAAGCTTAGAGTACATCATGGGCAGAGCTAGCCTGCCGGCAAGATGGGCGTCACAGCGTGAGGCTCTGCCGGACTTAGGGCTATTATTTTTTATTTCCCCTGATGGAGCAGCGTTAGAGGCGCTCCCCCCGGCCAGAGGACTTTCTGGCTGGACCGGGCTTCTCCCGGTTTGTGAATCTGACGGCTTGCCATCTTGTGGGCTGGTGGAGAAGTGGCGGTCTCGACCGGTGCCTAGCCTGCAGGAGGGAGGCGCGTTTGGCTTGGGCGGGCCGCCGCGGGCTGCTGAGGGAGCTGAGGAGGGGGCCCCCTGCGTCCCTGTTGGGGCGAGGTGAGAGAAGGCGCTGCTTGGGGGGCCTTTGGCAGTCTCGTCGGGCCGCGGCCCGCTATGACGCTGTAGGCCGGGGCCGGGGCCTGGACCTTGTGACGCGTGGCTGCTTCGCGGCACGGCTGCCTGGAGGCGTGCGCTGCGGGGGTGAGGTCTTCCCGCCCTGGAGGTGGCGGGCCCGACGGTGGTGCTGGGCCGGCTTGGGGGTGGCCGGCGGGGGCCCTCCGGGCGGTGGTGCCATTGCGGTGAGGGAGCCCCCGTGAGCTGAAGGCCGGGGGGCCCTCCTGTGCTGCTGGGGGCATAGTCTTGGCCTTGTGGAAGGGTGCATTTGCCCTTGGCCTTCCGGCGGTGTGCTCCTGCTGGGGGAGTCTGAAGTCGATTGTCGCCAGCCGTGTCGGGCCGGGGGGAACCTTTTTGGGCCCGTAGGAGGCAGTAGGCATTTTGAACCGCTGCTGTCCATTGTCGTTTTGTTGGAGGCAGCGGAGGACTTTTTTGGCACTAGCGGAGGGCTGGGGGAGAATTCTGCTCACCTCCTGCGCATCTAGAGCAACGACTGTTGGTGTTGCTGCTGTCGAGCACTTACCTCTGGAGGAGTGCTGTTGTCAGCTGGTGCACTTCGACCAGTGGCTGGATATCCCTTTGAGAGCCGTCGTTTGGTCTTCTATTCGCTGTGGGGCCCCCAGCCTTTGGGCGCCTGGTGGAGCGTCTAAGGCTGAGATTAACACGGAAGACGCAATGGGCAAGGCAGAGCAGTGACAGGCCAAGCTTTCCTTCGATGGCGGCAAACGGAAGGGGAGCACCTCCGCGCCACAGTCTGGTGCGGTGCAGATGGACAATGAGCCCTCTGAAGTCTCTGTTAAATCCATGTTTATGGATCCTAAGAATAGCTTGGCCCGTATAGACACCAAGTTGGACCATTTGACGGAGCAGATGGACCGTATCAGGGCACGGGTAGATGAGCATGATGCTCGCTTTGAGCAGCTAGAGTCGCACACCTCGGAGATGGAGGATCAGCGCCACGGGGAGAGAGAGCGCTTGCTGCAGATGGAGCGAGTGCTGGAGGTCATAAGGAACAAGAATGAAGATTTGGAGGCGCGGTCCCGGCGTAATAATGTTTGGTTTATTGGCCTTCCTGAGTCTACGGACATGGGCAGGATGGAAGACTTTGTGGAGAAAATGCTCGCTGATCTGTTTCCAGGTGAGCTTTCTCAAATGCTGGTGGTGGAGAGGGCTCATAGGTCTCTGGGCCCTAGGCCTCCTCCTGGGACTCCGCCGCGACCCGTTATTTTTCGCCTCTTGAATTATCGCGACCGCGATGCTGTGCTGCCACTGGCTCGCGACCGTCGTCCGGTGGTGTACAGAAACACTGAGTTGCAAGTGACACTGATTGACTGCCTTCAAGTTGCGTTGATGGTTGGCCCTGAATCCTGTTGAGTGCTGCTGTTGTGGTGCCTTTGATTTCCTATTACAGTGCTGCTGTATCAGTATACCTGCTTTCTTTCTAGCCCATTGTCCTTTCTAGCCTGTCTGCTTTGTGGATGGGCTGGATGGCTAGGCTTAAGACCCCTGGATGAGTCCCTTTACTATGCTGTGGGGTTCAGATCTCCTCTGTTGGGGGATGGGGGATCTCTGATTTGACCCGTTTGGAGGGTATGCGTGGGTGGGGGTGGGTTTGGGTTCTGATTTGTTGTTCCTGTGATGTTTAGACTTTTTACTACTGTCTATTTGTGCTGGATGGGGCTGGCAGGAGGCGGTGGAGGCTCGGTGGCGGGACGAATGGAAGTGCTGTTGTGATGAGGTTGGAGTCAATGACGGCGGTTAGTTGCCTTACCTGGAATGTGCGTGGCCTGAATGATCAGCTTAAGGTGCGACTCATGTCTGCTTACATTCAGCGTCATCATATCGATGTGTGTCTGCTTCAGGAAACTCATTTGGAAGTGCACACGCTGAAACGGCTGGGGGCGGGGTGGATTGGAGAGTGTCATGGAGCGGTGTTTTCAAGGTACGCTAGAGGAGTGGCAATCTTGCTGCACAAGGGGCTGCAATGGCGCACACATTGTGTGATAGTGGATCCGAATGGGTGATACGTGCTGTTGGGTGGGACATTTCTGGACATGCCCTGTCGGCTCGTGTCAGTTTACGACCCTAATGTGGATGACCCTGGATTATTTTGTGAGGTGTAGCACTTGGTTGAATCGTTGGGGAGTGGGGCTGTGATTTGGGGGGAGATTTCAATGTGGTTTTGGATCCGGAGAGGGATCGGGAGAGTTCGACTAGGCCTCGACATTCTGCTGCTGCTGCTGCTTTGTAGTGTAACTGTACACTGTAATGAACGATGGCGCTTTGGTTGATCTATGGAGAGCTAAGCATGGTGATTGGAGGGAGGGTACGTGTGTCAACTATGTTCATAATAGCTGGTCTCGCTTAGACCGATGGCTGGGAACTAGGGATGCGGAGATGTGGACGCAATCGGTAGAGCATCTGGCCCGGACCCTCTCGGACCATTCCCCAGTTAAACTGTAGCTGTCGATCCGTGGGACTCCGGGGGCCGCGTTTGCTTGCCATTTGATGCAGGGAGCTCTTCGGGATGTGGTGTTCCGTGAGGAGATCCGGGAAGCCATCTTGCATTTCATTGCTGAGAATCACGGGTCAGTGGGTTTGGTCGGAACGCTCTGGGAGGCCCTCAAGGTGGTTATTCAAGGGGTGTGCCTCTCTAAGCAGCACGGCGTGCTTCGTGCTTTGCGTCGTGAGTTAGCTGAGTTAGCTGAGTTGGATTCTCAGATAGTGGAGTTGGAGGCGAAATTGGTGACGGACTGGGCTGGTGAGACAGTGAAGACTTTGCGGGATGCAGTCTCCCGATATGAAGAAGCCTCCAACCGCAAGGTCTGTTTCCTGTGGAAATATTCCAGGGCTCGGCGTTATGGAGAGGGACACAGGGCAGTTCGTACACTGACGAACATGCTGCGCAAGCCCTGAGCAAGTGGGTACGTCACTGAAATAGACGGGCAGGGGGGGCGAGCAGGTGGCTGGAACTGTGGGTGTTATGCAGGTCTTTACAAGATATTTTGAGGACCTATATTTGACCCCTGCCGAGCTGAATCTTGAAATGGCGCAGGCTTACTTTTCCGCGATTAACTTGCTCTGGTTCGATGACACGCATAGAGCTTACTTTGACGAGCCCTTCTCGGTGGAGGAGGTCAAGGCAGTCATTAGTGGACTGCTTGGTGACAAGTCTCCGGGACTAGATGGTTTGACTCCTGCCTTTTATAAGGAGTACTCCAATATTCTGGCTCCCTACCTGTTGGAGGACTATGCTGAGGCATTGGAAGCGGGCTCTCTCCCCGCTACTTGCGGGAGCCGTAGATCGTCACGATGCTTAAACCAGGCAAGGATCCTTGCAGCTGCGATTCGTACCGCCCGCTCTCCATGATCAATATTGACAATAAAATCTTGGCCAAGTTAATAGCGCTCCGGTTGCAGCCTTTGATGTTGCGTCTGGTGCTCCCGGACCAGTCTGGCTTTGTGCCGGGCGATCGACGACGCACAATTTGCGCACGTTCTTCGTGGTGTTGGGTAGCCTCACGGCGGATGATGAGGCTGCTGCAGTGTTTTTAGATGCGACAAAGGCGTTTGATTCCCTGACCTGGCCCTATCTGTTTGCGCTGCTAGGCAGGGTTGGCATGAGTGCGCGCTTTATAAGGCTGATCCGCTTACTGTATATGGATCCAGTTGCGAGGCTTAGCTTGAACGGATGCATATCCTTCCCGGTGGCCCGGGGGACTCGTCAGGAATGCCCTCTGTCCCCGCTCCTTTTCACCATCGCGATGGAACCGCTGGCGGCCTATTTGCGGCAGCATCACAATCATAGAGGCCTGCAGTTTAGGCAGCGTCCGATCTTGGACTCAATGTACTCGGATGATATTGCGCTGTATTTGCGGGAGCCGGGTGGGAATCTGGATATTCTGCTCACTGAGGTTGTGCGCTTTGGTACCTTCTCCAGCATAGTGATGAATTGGTCTAAGTCGGTGGTGCTCCCTCTCACTAGTAGTACTGCGCGTTTCCCGTCACGTTATCCTGTTGAATGGCCGGAGGGCCCAGTCCCCTACCTGGGTGTATGGCTAACCTGTGATGTCGAGACCCTTTGGCTTGCTAATTATGGTAAGCTGGTGGCCTGAAGGACAGGCTGGAGGTGTAGCACTCCCTGCCGCTTTCGATTATTGGGCGCATTGCCAAGATGGTTGTATTACCAAAATTTTTGTATCTTTTTGTTAACCTTCCGCTGGTGCTGCCTGTGAGCTTCCTACGGAGGCTTAGGTCGGCTTTGGTGCGGCTGGTGTGGGGAGGCGGGCAGCCCAGGATCGCGTGGGAGAAGCTGACGCTGCCGTTCGAGTTGGGAGGGCTTGCCGTCCCTGATTTGGAGCTGTACTATTACTGTGCTCAGGCTCACTTTGCGTACTTTTGGATCCGCCCTGTGCGGTATCTACCTCATCTTGCAGCTGAGAGTGATGCGGTGTGGCTGGACCGGCTCCTGAGGGTGCTTGGGTGTTTGTCCCGGACTCGACCCAGGGGAGTGGCCACCGTTGCGTGCACTTCTGGGGCTTGGGCTGCTCTGATGTGTCGGTCGGACAGGTGTGAGCCCTTTGCGCCCGCGATGCCGGTGCTGGATGTTGCAGATGAGAGGATGTCCTGCGACGCACGACTGCGGGATTTTCCTACTGCTTTCAGGTTGTCTCACTCGTTTGTGAACGACGGTTTGCGGTCACCGGAGGAGGCACTAAGTGATGGGGCTGATAATGTGCTGCATAGGTTATATTTGTTGCGGGTATACGCGATGCTCCGGGTGTGATTCACTGGCCTCCCGACTATGCCTCAAACTTGTCAGGCGTTTGAGTTGCTATGGCGCGCGCAGTCCTCGCGTAAGCTTATTACTAAATTGTACAGGTGCATGCAGGAGCAGTGGAAGGTGGTGGTGGAGGCTGCTAGGGCTAAATGGGAGAGAGATGCTGGGGAGGATATTACTGAGGCTATGTGGAGAAGCTGCTGCGCACACATGAGAACACTGTCGCCCAACTATAGATTGCGGCTCATACACTTTAAATTCTTACACCGCTTATTTTAAACCCCCGCGGTCTATGTGCTATGGGGCTGCGTGGCGATGTGCGCTGTGAACGTTGCCATGCTCCGTATGCTGATTTTCTGCATTTCGCATGGAATTGTGGAGAGGTGCGCGCCTTTTGGGGAGAGGTGATGCATGCGATAGCTGGAATGACTGGCTTGAATCTGCCTTTCTCCCCTGTGGTGGTGTTGCTGGGCCTGCTGGATGGGGTGCCATCGGAGTGGAGACGCCTCGTGGGTATGCTGCTCTTGCTGGCGAAGAGAAGAGTGGTGATCTGCTGGGGGCGTAGTAGGGCTACGCGGAGGTCTGATTGGCTGCGTGATGCCGCATTCTGTCAGGAGCAGCTGTCAATCTTTTGGGAGCTGGCCCCGGCGGGCTCTCGCCCTAGAGACATTTGGGCGCCTTTCCGCTCCTTTTTGGAGTCCTCTGGCTAAATTGAGAGAGCCTCAGCAGCGCACGCGTGGCCATGCATATGACTGTTTGGATTGGGTATCGCTCCCGTAAGTGTGGAGAATGTTGTTTGGTGGACAATCCTGCTACGTTAGTCTGCTCTGCCGCCTCCATCCTTCTACTGTTGTGGTTGTTGTTAAGTTTATAATCTGAGAGCTCCTGCATTCAGATTTTCCCCTGGGGGTGTGCTTTATGTCGCTGCTATTGTCACGTATATGGGATGGTACTTGAATTTATGGCTCGGGCCTCGCTGGGATCCTTGTTTCATCGGACTCTGCTCTTGGTCATCCCTGACGTTACTGTATGCACACTTATGGACTCCTTGTGCTGTATTCATAGCTCCTGGGGCTGTTATTGTTGGTTTATGCAAATTTGTATAAATAAATAAATAAAATAAAAAGCTTAGCGTACATCACAGTGTCAAAAGTGATCCCAAGGACTCATAACCCTCTCAAAATGCTAACTCTAGTTATGTTGGTTCAGGCAGTTGGTGCTATTTAACTGTCAGAAATTCATACTTATTTTGACAGGGAATGTATGTTTAAGACACACTTTCAATTACCACTTTGCTGGATAAAGACCCTGTTTATGTTGTGCCTTTCTCCATGATGAATAAAATGATTCAGAAGGTAACAGCAATAAGAAGAGTAAATGATGGGCCTTCTGAAGCAGAATGGTCATGAGATACACAAACAATATCAAAAGCCAAGAGCCTGCTTTCAGAAACACACCAAAAGGTGTTGGATGGGATCTAACTAAAAGTGTTATTCGTTTTAACTGTTTTGAATCAGTGTACACACAGCACAATCTCCTTTTGTGTTCCATTGTATTTACCTATATGTTAGCCATCACTTTTTCACTGTTATTATACATTGTGACCACTGGGAAAAACGTATTTACAATAACAATGACCATGCCACTTTCTTACAGATATTGATGAATGTGCTGAAGGGCGCCATTATTGTCGTGAAAACACCATGTGTGTAAATACACCGGGAGCATTTATGTGCATTTGCAAAACAGGCTTCATCCGAATTGATGATTATTCGTGCACAGGTAAGAACTATGTCTTTGATTATACAGCATATTAACTTCTGAACATACAAACATCAAAGTGGCATTAACATTTTATCATTTAGTACTTGGCAATTAATAAGCTGGTCTAGTCATCCACAGAATTTCTCCTGGTTGTTCAGAATCACACAAATTACAGCAAATAATTCTACATAAAATGGTTGTGTCTATGGCATAATGATTTTATGATATCCTTTCCCTTTTAGTGTCCCAATGTGTTATTGCCTCTTAGAGCTTGGTGAGCTCCACTTCATAAATTGTTCACATCTCAATGCAGGAGCCTGCTTCTGTTTTGTTCACAGTGCCTTCCCTTCAAATGATTAGCTATCTCATCTCTTAAGGAGGGCACACATTTTATCCTCCCCACTGAAATGTAGCATTATCGCTTTTTTAGATAACCCCATTCAAGCATAAAAGTTCAGATGCTCACCTCACCAAAATGTAAGTTTCTTCACTGCTACAGAGTCCCCAGGTCCGTGGAAACATACGTTAAAGCCTTTGTCTATAATATGCATTCTTCTTTCCTATCATCCTGTTCCTTCAGTGCAATTGTGGTGAAGAAGATGTAATATAGCAGATAGAGACTTTTCAGGCAATGTCCTGCTGTGGTTTACTTATGTTAGTTATTTTCCCTTCTGTTTCTAGCCAATGTAAACCCCCAACAAAAGAATATCCTTGAAACTGGACCTTCATGTGGGTTCACAGGCTCGGTGTATGCCAGTGTGCAGCCTCTCGAGTAGTCTATTGCCCTCAGTACAAATTTGAAACTGCAGGGCATGCAGACATGGTCAGTTGGTGCTGCAGAAAGCACAGTGGAAAATAAGAGGAGCGGTTAATCAGCCACTACATGTTTCTGAGCGGGCACCCCAAGGAAACATGAAGGTTGATGTAGTCAACTGGTATACACTCATTTTCAAGGAGGACTATTGCCCTTCAGAGGCCAGAGTGCACGAGGGGTCTGCATAGTTAGTGCAAGATGTGTTGTCTTTGTTGCCACCAGGGCACACTTATCCTGCTTTTAAGGAGGAAGGCCTGTGTGTGTTCTCACACTTGATTCCCCCAATTTGTTATGCTATGTGTTACTTCCAATATCCATTCCAAAGGGTGGGGCTCACATTAAACATCCTCCACATCCTTTGCGTCTGACAGTTATTGGGCCTCTCTAGGAAATTTATGTCCCTAATGTGTAGTATTTCCTAATTTTTAATAGGTGCACCACTCATGAAAGTGAGAAAACACTCACTCTACATTGCATTGTAAGTTACTTTGTTCCTGCACAATGGGTATCATAGAATCACCACCACAAATATTTCTCACGCAACATAAAATAGCCTTAGGAATACAAAAGCAGTTGCAAATGCATGTGGCATTCTCCTGACAACTTCAATAAATTGCAAATGAAAAACATGAGGGTCACTAACATGATTCTTGAATTAGCTGAGATTTTGGCCCTCATTATGAAGACGGCGGTGTTAACCGCCGTGTTCATGCTGGCGGTCATTTAACTGCCTGACAGACTCCCTGGGACCCTGCCGGCCACAAAAAGAACATTCTGCTGAGTCGGCGGGCGGGAACCTTGTTTCCGCCCACCGGCCCAGCAGAATGCATTGCCGGGACCTTGCTGGCGGCTCCACATGGAGCTGCCGTCAGTGCCTCTGTGCGTGAGACGGGTGCAGCTGCACCCGTCGCGGAGATCACCGCCTGTAAATAGGGCAGTGACCTGCGCGATGGGGCACTGCAGAGGGGCCCCTTCACTGCCCATGCCAAGTGCATGGGCACTGCAGGGGCCCCCAGGGGGCCCCAGAGCTCCTCTTCCACCAGCCTGGAAAGGCTGGTGGCAGTAGGGATCATTATCCAAGGGGCAGCAGCGCTGCCCTGTCGGATAATGAGACCCTCCACCGTCAGGCTGCCTATGACCAGTCACCTGCCAGTGACCTGCCTGATGGGGCTCTGCAGAGGGGCCCCTTCACTACCAATGCCGGGGGGCCCCAGGGCACCTCTTCCGCCAGCCTGGAAAGGCTGGTGGCAGTAGGGATCTTTATCCAGGGGGCAGCAGCGCTGCCCTGTCAGATAATGAGTCCCTCCACCAGCAGACTGCCTGTCTGAGGCAGCCTGGCGGTGGAGGAGGGCTGCCTACGGCAGCCCTCCCTGTATTCTTTATATGGCGGTTCAGCACGGCATGCCAGTGGCGGTCTTTTCACCAGCCGCCGGCATGGCGGGCTGAACCGTCGGGGATCATAATGACCCCCTTTGTCTCCTCCTCTATTTTGTATATCCCACCTGTAGGAAATTGGGTAACTGAATGAGGGGGTGTACTTTACCAGCAACTACAATCTCTGTCAGGGTGAAGCCCAATAAAAACCCAAATTAACCTCTGCTTCATCCTCTGGTAGCTTGGCACCAAAGCAGTCAGGCTTAACTTAGAAGCGAATTGTAAAGTATTTATGCTACACTTCAAACAGTAATAAAGTGAAAACACAACACAAGAAAAATCCCACACCAATTTAGAAAAGTACAGTAAACTTTATTAAATAATTTAACACTAACATGACAAAACTCCAATCAATAGAACTGGAGATGTACAGTTTTAAAGAGTTCAAGTAAGTAAGCACCTAAAAGTACAAAGTGCAACTGGTGGTTATCTGTTCTTGCAAGACTGGTTAAAAGTCACAAGTTCAGGCCAACCACAATAAAGCATGGGCCAGATATAGGGACCAGGTTTGTCCTGCTGAAAGATTTTCCTTCAAACCTCTAGCACGAAGAGTTCCATTTGCAGTGAAGGGAGCCGCAAGGAGAGCATTGCAGATGGCCATCGATATAGCGCAAAGAGCAATCCAGGCATCACGGATGGTCGTCACTGTTGCATGAAAACCCTGTCGGGCATTACGGATGGGCATTGCTGGAGTCTCAAGTTTGTAGATACCTCTAGCTGTCGATTCTCTAGCATGAAGTGCAGTTATGCTGGGTGTCACTGGTGGACGCTGTGGTGTGAAGAATCGGGTTCACCAGAAATTTGCTTTGGCAAGTGGCAAGATGTTAGCACAAACAGGTCCATTCGAGGACACAAAGATCCAAAAACATCAAAAGTTTCTTTAAGGATGACCTCCACTGATACCACACCAATGGTCCAGGACCTTAGAGGCACCTCTAGGGAATCAGGAGCTCACTCCAGCAGAGACCAGAAGGGCTCAGGCAATGCCAGTTGCAAGGCAGCTGGGCAGATGCAGGGAGCCTCTGAAGCTTGATATATATCCCAATAACTCAGAACATGAGGTCAGTCAGCTGACCCTTGGGGTCACTTTAGCCTGGGATGAAGGGTCCTGTCTTCCTTCTCAGCGAGAAGGGCAGCAGAGTAACAAGGCAGCAGGGTAGCAGTCCGTCTGGCAGCAACGCAGCACAGCAGTCCTTCTTCTGTAGTATCCACAGGTCCAGTGGTGTACTGAAGAGTTGGGTCTGATGATCCAATATTTATACTTGGTGCCAGCTCTGAAGTAGGAGAAACTTCTAGTGGTTTTAACCTCCAAAGGTGCTTGGAATTTGCTACCTGTCCTCAGCATGTTGGAGACACAAATGACTAGTGTTAAACACTTTTGTGAGTGTGCTGGGCAGAACCTTTGTGATGCACCAGTGTGGCAGGTGACAGCTCTTCCCCCTCATCAAGTAAGAGATGGCCCATCCTGCCTTCTATTTCCCCCTATGTTTAACTTTCTGGGAGCAATGCACCAAGACCAACTGTCAGCTACACCTAGTCATGTAATCCAGGATATAGGCTGCAGGCACCAAATGTTTCAGACAAGAAAATGCCGACTTTCTAAAAGTGAACACACTTAGGGGCAACCCGGTATTCACTTAGGAGCTGGGTACAGACAATGTCTCCGTTAAAAATGCTCCTAGAGGAATTGTTTAGATATAGCATGCGTAGATATGATCCAGTCTTCAATTAATGAATAAGACAACTCTGCACTGTTAAAATCCAATATATTACTCAGTAGGATTCAGGAAGTTCAAAAAAATGTACAACAAATCCAACGAACGTCCATCTCATAAACAACAACACTGTATATAACCCCCATAGATTACAACATTGAATCCCAACAGAAGATCCAGGAAAGGGTTTTAACCCTCCTCATGACACAGTCCTGCTCAATAATTGCCTGGTTTTCAGTCCCAGTTGAAGCAATATCATGACTTTCAATTCAGCTTGACAAATGAGAAGGTAATGTCGACGTTCCGGCCTGTGGTGGCAGTCAGAGGTCCATCATACCATCATCAGGACTCAGTTTTGTTAAATAAGACCTACACATAAGGAAAATTAATTATAAAACAGTACATGCAATCTAACAAATCACACCATGGAGGGTCGAATTACCTTGGCGTCCTGCTGAAGTAATGAAAAAAGGCATCCAATTATCCCCCCAACCATAATCTCACCCCGCCAATCCTAACGGCAAAATACGACAAAATACCTCGCGTTGGATGCTTCGATGCTGTAAGGAGAAAATGTTAGCACTATCACAAAACATAATGGAACTTTTAAAAAATACTACGAGGATCAAATAGGTCACAGCAGAAGAGAATAAAATGTAGCAAGGACAAGTATATGTCATGTGGGGAGGTGGGTGAGGGTTCGTTCAATGCTCCTCATCCTGAGGAGCGCAGTAACCGGGCGGCAAGCGGTATTAAAAAGGCGCATTCGCTGCCCAATCCTGCCTTTTAACCGGGGCAAGCACTGTGTGTGTCATTATCCGGCTTGCACTGAAAGCACTCAAGCACTTCCGGGCTGTGCGGCCAGCACCACCAATCAGGTGCCGCGCGGTGATGGAGGAAGGGGTGCAATGCACCCCACCCTTCCCCCACCGCCCGAACTCTCGGCTCGGGGAGCCGAGCATATCTGTGGCCCTCCCGATAGGTGAGGGCACCCTTTCAGCAGCTCATCAGAGAACAGCACCGGTTTATAAACTCCTGCATCTGATCCCCTGACAAGAGTGGGAGCATGAGGTGCTCTCTTTTGGCAGCCTTTTTATAGCAGATAAATAAAGAAAAGCGTTCGGTTTTGGTAAACGGCTAACAACGGAGTTTCTTAGCTATATCAATTTCACTAGAATGGTAGAATAATCAAAAGAATGCGCCTTTTCCATCGATGTACAGTAAGTACAGAAAAGTGGTTAAGTCGTGCGACAAAACGCTGATAACCTCTTGTCAAAATTGAACACTTTGGCCCGTATTTATACTTTTTGACGCTAAACTGCGCTAACGCAGTTTAGCGTCAAAAATTTTTGCGCCGGCTAACGCCATTCTGAAGCACCATGCGGGCGCCGTAATTATTGAATGGCGTTAGCCGGCGCTAGCAGACCGGCGCTGCCTGGTGTGCGTGGAAAAAAACCACGTACACCAGGCAGCGCCGGCGTAGGGAAAAATGGCGTTAGGGTGTCTTAAAAATGGTGCAAGTCAGGTTGACGCAAAAAAATCACCTCCACCCGATTTGCGCCATTTTTAACGACGCCCAGACGCCATTTACATGACTCCTGTCTTAGTAAAGACAGGAGTCATGCCCCCTTGCCCAATGGCCATGCCCAGGGGACTTATGTCCCCTGGGCATGGTCATTGGGCATTGTGGCATGTAGGGGGGCACAAATCAGGCCCCCCTATGCCAAAAAAAAAATATTAAAAAAAAAAAAATTATACTTACCTGAACTTACCTGAATGTCCCTGGGGTGGGTCCCTCCATCCTTGGGTGTCCTCCTGGGGTGGGCAAGGGTGGCAGGGGGGGTCCCTGGGGGCATGGGAGGGCAGCAGTAGACAACAGGCGTCCTTTTCTCGGAAGCACATAAGGGCCTGTGAAAAGGCGTGGAGTCCTACTGATTCAAGTTTAAAGTGTTTTTTTTGTAGGTTTCTAACGAAGAGGTATTTTTGTTTCACAGAAGCCGATGCCCCGTTGATAGTCAAAGATGAGTTACTTACCTGCAGCACTATACCAATGACATTCAGAAACTGTATAACGCATCTAATGACTTGTTTTTGTACAGCTCTTCATACCCCAATTCTGCTGTTTCTAAATGATAAAAAATAGAGCTTCCCATTACCCATTTTAATGGCACTGAGGCCCGTATTTATACTTTTTGACGCTAAACTGCGCTAACGCAGTTTAGCGTCAAAAAGTTTAGCGCCGGCTAACGCCATTCTGAAGCGCCATGCGGGCGCCGTATTTATTGAATGGCGTTAGCTGGCGCTAGCAGACCGGCGCTGCCTGGTGTGCGTGGAAAAAAACCACGTACACCAGGCAGCGCCGGCGTAGGGAAAAATGGCGTTAGGGTGTCTTAAAAATGGTGCAAGTCAGGTTGACGCAAAAAAATCACCTCCACCCGATTTGCGCCATTTTTAACGACGCCCAGACGCCATTTACATGACTCCTGTCTTAGTAAAGACAGGAGTCATGCCCCCTTGCCCAATGGCCATGCCCAGGGGACTTATGTCCCCTGGGCATGGTCATTGGGCATTGTGGCATGTAGGGGGGCACAAATCAGGCCCCCCTATGCCAAAAAAAAAATATAAAAAAAAAAAAAATTATACTTACCTGAACTTACCTGAATGTCCCTGGGGTGGGTCCCTCCATCCTTGGGTGTCCTCCTGGGGTGGGCAAGGGTGGCAGGGGGGGTCCCTGGGGGCTTGGGAGGGCAGCTGTGGGCTCATTTTGAGCCCACAGGTCCCTTAACGCCTGCCCTGACCCAGGCGTTAAAAAGAGGCGCAAATGCGGGGTTTTTTGCCCCGCCCACTCCCGGGCGTGATTTTTGCCCGGGAGTATAAATACGACGCATTTGCGTCGCAGTCATTTTTTTGGACGGGAACGCCTACCTTGCATCTCATTAACGCAAGGAAGGCGTTCACGAAAAAAATGACGCTCTTTACTCATACTTTGGCGCTAGACGCGTCTAACGCCAAAGTATAAATATGGCGTTAGTTTTGCGCCGAATTTGCGTCGAAAAAAACGACACAAATTTGGCGCAAACGGAGTATAAATATGCCCCTTTATGTTATGCCCGCTGCAAAGAATATAATACCGAGCGACTCCCACTGCGGCGTTGTAATTTCTTCCATCTGCAACGCAAAAACATTTGTTTTCAATGCTGAAGAGATTGTTTAACCCCATCTTCTTTTTCACAGCCTTGTTATTAGCATCAGCAATTCATTGAAGTGCTTAAGATAACTGAATCCATTAAGTAAACGTCTCGGTGGGGTCCACCATGGGGTGTATTAACTGGATTTTAATTGGGTTTATTATCACTTTGGGAGAAGTGACAGTGAGACATTTCTGCCAATTCCCTGAGAACTGTTTACGTTCTTGTAATACAGTGCTCATCGCCAAGTCTTCAAGTAGCCACTGTAATTATTTATTCAAATTGGTTCTGTCTAGTAGTTTTCATAAGGTGGCTGCTATTCTCGACTACACCTCATGGTAATCAAAATGTTTATGAGGAACAGATGTAGAAGCTGTTTCAGCAAGTCATATACAGGGAGTGCAGAATTATTAGGCAAGTTGTATTTTTGAGGATTAATTTTATTATTGAACAACAACCATGTTCTCAATGAACCCAAAAAACTCATTAATATCAAAACTGAATATTTTGGGAAGTAGTTTTTAGTTTGTTTTTAGTTTTAGCTATGTTAGGGGGATATCTGTGTGTGCAGGTGACTATCACTGTGCATAATTATTAGGCAACTTAACAAAAAAATATATATACCCATTTCAATTATTTATCATTACCAGTGAAACCAATATAACATCTCAACATTCACAAATATACATTTCTGACATTCAAAAACAAAACAAAAACAAATCAGTGACCAATATAGCCACCTTTCTTTGCAAGGACACTCAAAAGCCTGACATCCATGGATTCTGTCAGTGTTTTGATCTGTTCACCATCAACATTGCGTGCAGCAGCAACCACAGCCTCCCAGAGACTGTTCAGAGAGGTGTACTGTTTTCCCTCCTTGTAAATCTCACATTTGATGATGGACCACAGGTTCTCAATGGGGTTCAGATCAGGTGAACAAGGAGGCCATGTCATTAGATTTCCTTCTTTTATACCCTTTCTTGCCAGCCACGCTGTGGAGTACTTGGACGCGTGTGATGGAGCATTGTCCTGCATGAAAATCATGTTTTTCTTGAAGGATGCAGACTTCTTCCTGTACCACTGCTTGAAGAAGGTGTCTTCCAGGAACTGGCAGTAGGACTGGGAGTTGAGCTTGACTCCATCCTCAACCCGAAAAGGCCCCACAAGCTCATCTTGGATGATACCAGCCCAAACCAGTACTCCACCTCCACCTTGCTGGCGTCTGAGTCGGACTGGAGCTCTCTGCCCTTTACCAATCCAGCCACGGGCCCATCCATCTGGCCCATCAAGACTCACTCTCATTTCATCAGTCCATAAAACCTTAGAAAAATCAGTCTTGAGATATTTCTTGGCCCAGTCTTGACGTTTCAGCTTGTGTGTCTTGTTCAGTGGTGGTCGTCTTTCAGCCTTTCTTACCTTGGCCATGTCTCTGAGTATTGCACACCTTGTGCTTTTGGGCACTCCAGTGATGTTGCAGCTCTGAAATATGGCCAAACTGGTGGCAAGTGGCATCGTGGCAGCTGCACGCTTGACTTTTCTCAGTTCATGGGCAGTTATTTTGCGCCTTGGTTTTTCCACACGCTTCTTGCGACCCTGTTGACTATTTTGAATGAAACGCTTGATTGTTCGATGATCACGCTTCAGAAGCTTTGCAATTTTAAGAGTGCTGCATCCCTCTGCAAGATATCTCACTATTTTTTACTTTTCTGAGCCTGTCAAGTCCTTCATTTGACCCATTTTGCCAAAGGAAAGGAAGTTGCCTAATAATTATGCACACCTGATATAGGGTGTTGATGTCATTAGACCACACCCCTTCTCATTACAGAGATGCACATCACCTAATATGCTTAATTGGTAGTAGGCTTTCAAGCCTATACAGCTTGGAGTAAGACAACATGCATAAAGAGGATGATGTGGTCAAAATACTCATTTGCCTAATAATTCTGCACTCCCTGTAGTATGAGGGCGTCCAAATGATATTTTCTGCACTCGAAAGCAATTATAATTGGAAATTACAATACCAAAAAATAGTTGAGTATATATGTTCCTAATACAGAAGAGAATGACTTGGAATAATAAAAGAAAAAAGACTGTTGCAACAAGTAGCACTCATAATTAGGGACACACACAGCTATAAGCATAAACTCTCCTGTAGGTTTTATTTGATATTATCAAAAGGACAACAGACCTATGCTTAGTGCTTTTGTTGAGATGTTGCTACTTATGTTCTTTTGTTGACCATGCAGTAGTGCCTGAAAACAAAACCCTCATAGAGATGCCCCATACTTTCTGGGTGCTGCTCACAAAGCCTTTCTGGAGTACATATATTAGTACTATCACAAACTGGGGAGTCCCCCCAGAGCTGCAGGGATCACATTTCTAACAGCCTAATGTAACGGACTTAGTTCATTGCACCAACAGGACACATAAATCCATTTGGAATTTGACCCATACACAACCCACTAAGCAATACTGTGTGAGTGGTATTTGCTAGTCATGATTAGTCCCTGTAGATGAGTTCAGGGACGTAGTGGAACTCCAAAATCCCTCTGTTGTAAATGAATAACACATTAAAAAAAAACACTAAACACAGGGTAAAACTTTCAAATGTTAATTTCTAAAGCCCACTTTTACTGCATAAAATATGAACCTTAACCACACAAAATTATGAAATAAACGTTGCAATGTGTGACAATCCCAGCAAATATGATATTAGCCGTCCTAACATGGTATATTTCTAGCATCTTAGCACCCTTTCACTACTTCTAAGCACTAGGCTACATTTTTGCAGAAAATAGCAAGCTAATAAATCAATTTTCTTAAAATGAATCACACAGCATAACTTTCTAAGCAAGACATGGCTGTTTAGCTATTTTGTATCACAGATCTTGACCAGGAATTATAAGCAATGCCGGACTGAAGCCCACTTCTATGTGGCACTTTTGAACACCTGGATTTCAACCCCCTATTGAAGCTGGTTTTGCAGCAAACCAGCATGACGTGTGGCATAATGGTTCTTTTTTGAAGTCTCTCGTAACTATGTTCAAATACTGTTTTTTTTTTGTTGGCATCTGATGGTTGATTTGTATTGCATGTTTATACATTAGGTACCACTATGGTCCCAGCAAGACAAAATAAGATGTTGAACGTGTCATTTAATTTCATATGTTGACATTTTAACCTGCCTTGTAAGCATCCATCTTAACATGGCAGTGAACCTAACATAATCAACAAAAATAGGTCAGCCTTGATAGAAGGCAGACATGAAGCTAACACTTCTGCACAAGGCTAAAATATTACTCTCAAATAGAAAGAGATAGGGGGTTTGCAAGCCAGCATACAATAAAAATAGAATTTAAAATGAGCCATGTCACTATGTCGATGACAAAACTCTTATAGTATTATTTTTTGTACTCTCACATGCCTTTGTGAATTTGCCCCAAACATCTAAAATGGAAACACAATGGTTATATGTAGGAACCATTCATATAGTTAGTAAAAATAAAAAGGGCTATGTCTTCTTTGCACTTTTACTAATAAGGAGAGGTAGAAGTAAGAAGTATAGTTAAAACCTTCAAGAAAGATCTATGAGCTCTACTCTGTGGTCAAAGGAAATGTCCACAGGTTACCTCCCCAGTGCACTGGCCAACTACCAGCAGTTCCTAACCTGAAATGAACAATATCAAGAAAAAGAAAAGAATAGAAGCACAAAACACCAGCACCCAAACCCTAAGATGGCAAACATATCCCAAACCCTCACTCTAACTCACATCAGGGAACTCATAAACAATGGTAACATACAATACATTTGCCACAGTAAATAATCTCTCCTTTTAACACAGTCACCCATTTGGTTAATGGATTGTACATTTGTTAATGGATGGTACATTTAAAAAAGACCCCCTAACCAAATTTTACACAATGCATGTCTAATACCAAAACAATATACCATTAAATTGTGGACTGCTCCTCAATAAGCCAAACACTCCACACCAAGGGAGCCTATCCATATTACATCAAAAACAAATAAATACACCCTAGCACATATAGATACAGACTTTGGACATGCCATGTTCGATGCCGTCACTATGATATTACAGAGACTCGAATTCAAGTGTCCTGTTTTACGTCAACCAAGCGATCTGGGAACACCTCCATCTATCATCCCTGAGCACTGAGCATGCAATAAACATCCAATCTGCTTTGAAATGAACAAGCTAATGTCCATAGCATTTGTCCCCAGTTACTTTTAGTTCATCACTTCATCAAGCTTAAAAGAATGGCAGGAAATGTACACACCTGTAAAATGCGATGAGCTAATATTAAAACGTGATAGACAACCAGGTAACACCAATGCCTACACTGAGCTCATCAAAAAAGGCCAATGTCTGAGGAGGGCCATGATTGTATTCTGTATGTTGTGTGTGCTGCATTAGTCTGATGTGCAATATGCCACAGAAATAAATCTGCCTCTTGCCAGACCAAAAAAGAGGGTCAAACTGAGACAAACCGTATTAAGAGGTTTACTGCTAGCTCTTGCCACCTTATCTGAATATAAGGTGTATCCAGTGACTCCCTACCTGCTCCTGGTCTAGTTTTACCTCTCTGCCCGGAGAAAAACTTGAATCTCCCTGGAGCTGGCAACTCAATCCCACTCTGTTCTTCTTTCATCTGATTTTGACTTGAGAACAACCTGCAGCTACTTGGAGAACAGTTGCCTGGAGCTGTCCAGCTGCTCAGACCTACCCATATATGAATGAACCCCTTCCCTTCTCTGGCCTTGTTTCATCTGTTTGAAACCTGACATTTCCTCCTGGTCCTCGGAACAGTGAAGGGGGTACTAATTCAGAGAAATATCAAAGAAAATCATAGACTTTCAAAAGCTAACTGATGAGCAAAAGTAAGAATGTTTGAAAAGTTGTCCTCCTCATGCATGAACGGCTACCTCCCCTGCAAAGGTCCAATTTCATGTGTTTGTTCCCAGAGGAAAACCTTCAACTCCCTGTGGTAGTGTCTGTCTTCCTGAGTGTCTTCTTTAGGACGTCAGTCCTGGTTTCCATAGTAAGACAGGGTGACGCCGGGGGAGCAAAGTCGGAAAGCATCTATGATGCCGAAGACAGTACTTTAAAAACCTCAGCCCCGACTGAGACAAACATGCAGTGTGACGGAGAGCTCTGGTATGTAACCTCAGCGGGATACTCCCAGCATACCTTAAGACACAGAGCGTATATTGTAGAGCTCCTATTTGAATTGTTGAACAATGGTGGTTTCACTTCCACTTCCAATAAGAAACAAGCTGAACTGCTACTTCCCAGTAGGCATTTCAGGAAGGTGGCTGAACAACTGGTTGTTATTCCTGGCGGCGATCATGACTTGGAAATAGCAAAAAGGCTGCATATTATCAGCAGAACATATTATCCTACAGACCAGAAATAAAATCCTTTCTTTGATCCAACGCATGAAACACATAAACTGGGAATTTGTCAGCCATGATGTCGAATGAGACAAGGAATGTGATTTGTTTTTCACAGGGAAGCTCGACTCTGCCAGACAGGCGCAAGGTTCAGGAGGTTATTTATTTAATTGAAGTGCATATGTGTGAGGTTCTCTGGAAATAGCAGGGTTTGGGTCCCGTATCTTTGGTGTCCAGAGATTTCGGCTGTGGATCGATCTCAGAGTACAGCAATCAGTCTGCACAAACAGCTGTCTCTGTGATCCAACCTCCCCCGGTAGCTCAGCAGTAGACAACAGGCGTCCTTTTCTCGGAAGCACATAAGGGCCTGTGAAAAGGCGTGGAGTCCTACTGATTCAAGTTTAAAGTGTTTTTTTTGTAGGTTTCTAACGAAGAGGTATTTTTGTTTCACAGAAGCCGATGCCCCGTTGATAGTCAAAGATGAGTTACTTACCTGCAGCACTATACCAATGACATTCAGAAACTGTATAACGCATCTAATGACTTGTTTTTGTACAGCTCTTCATACCCCAATTCTGCTGTTTCTAAATGATAAAAAATAGAGCTTCCCATTACCCATTTTAATGGCACTGAGGCCCGTATTTATACTTTTTGACGCTAAACTGCGCTAACGCAGTTTAGCGTCAAAAAGTTTAGCGCCGGCTAACGCCATTCTGAAGCGCCATGCGGGCGCCGTATTTATTGAATGGCGTTAGCCGGCGCTAGCAGACCGGCGCTGCCTGGTGTGCGTGGAAAAAAACCACGTACACCAGGCAGCGCCGGCGTTGGGGAAAATGGCGTTAGGGCGTCTTAAAAATGGTGCAAGTCAGGTTGACGCTAAAAAATCGCCTCCAACCGATTTGCGCCATTTTTAACGACGCCCAGACGCCATTTACATGACTCCTGTCTTAGTAAAGACAGGAGTCATGCCCCCTTGCCCAATGGCCATGCCCAGGGGACTTATGTCCCCTGGGCATGGTCATTGGGTATTGAGGCATGTAGGGGGGCACAAATCAGGCCCCCCTATGCCAAAAAAAAATATAAAAAAATAAAACATTTATACTTACCTGAACTTACCTGAATGTCCCTGGGATGGGTCCCTCCATCCTTGGGTGTCCTCCTGGGGTGGGCAAGGGTGGCAGGGGGGGTCCCTGGGGGCATGGGAGGGCAGCTGTGGGCTAATTTTGAGCCCACAGGTCCCTTAACGCCTGCCCTGACCCAGGCGTTAAAAAGAGGCGCAAATGCGGGGTTTTTTGCCCCGCCTACTCCCGGGCGTGATTTTTGCCCGGGAGTATAAATACGACGCATTTGTGTCGCAGTCATTTTTTTGGACGGGAACGCCTACCTTGCATCTCATTAACGCAAGGAAGGCGTTCACGCAAAAAAATGACGCTCTTTCCTCATACTTTGGCGCTAGACGCGTCTAACGCCAAAGTATAAATATGGCGTTAGTTTTGCGCCGAATTTGCGTTGAAAAAAACGACGCTAATTCGGCGCAAACAGAGTATAAATATGCCCCTGAATATCTCGACCTCGGACAGATGGAAGTATGAGTTCGATTTTTTAGGATTCCAGTTCGTGACCTAAAAATCACAGCAGGTTTCAGTGACGGCCGTTCAACTCAGTCATTCTGACCAATTACACTTGTCCCCCTCCTATTTTAAAGACGGTCATTTAAGGACAGATATTGCAAAAGTTGCTTGCACAGGTGTCACTGCAAGGATTTTCAAGATAGTGTATGCTGGATTCCTTCCTTGAGATATTCCAAACACTTTCTCAATATCTAGAGTTCCGTTTTCTACAGAAATAGATTTCCCTGGTAGCTGAGACATTTTCACTAGTCAAGGCTGGGCTGCTCAACAGAACTGCCCGGCCACTCATCAGTTGTTAATTTGTGCCTGTGGTTTCCGGTGCGGGGCACCAGCACTTATTTTTGGGGGCTGGCACTTATTTTTCTGCCTCAAGCATTTACTGCGAGCAAAAGACACTTATGGGAAAGACGGGGGAAGAGAAAACCGAAAACGCATCACAGAGGGAGAAAGCGGAAAGCTGCTACAGTGTGCTGAAGGGGCAGGGAGTGGCTGTAAATGGATTGAAGAGGCCCGAGATGGCTTTAGGATTACGCTGCCTCAGTATTCTGTGTTCACACATTTAAGTGCAGCAGCCGAGTGTTTAGGAGGTGGGCTTTGGGCACCAGCACATTTTTATTGACAAACTAAGCACTGCTCATCACACCTGGGTGTATCATTCTATTGCACATACTCAGGCTCGATTTCCAGTAAAAATGTCACATAAAAATTGAGCCGTTTACTAGCAATGCTGTCATTCATTAAAGAAGCACGACTGTTCCCTCTCCACATTATCCTTGTTGCTATGTTACACGTAGCAACTGTGGCGGTTTAGTACATTCCCATCTCAAAATCCCTCTCCACTCAAGGTTTACAGATAGTTCTGTCTCCCAAGGGCCCCCTTAGCTTCACAGCCTTTTTAATACCAGAAAGGTTAGTGTGCACATTCGTATTTATTTTCTTCACGATAGGGTAGCTCAGTAGTAGTGTGGTAATAATGAACTAGTGTTTTTGTCATGCGGTTGCACGAGCTCTTACTTGTGCTCTGGATGTGAACTGATTATACAAACCCCGACACCATTTGTTTCCTGTGCATTACAAGGCAAACACATTTGAAAAAAAGAAAACAGCATGAATTTAATTTGTGCTTGAGAGAAAATGGCAGTGGTATATCTTTGTGCGACTTTGCCAGAGTAAGGGGCAGATTTAAAAGCCCCTAGAGCCTCCCAGTGTTGCCTTAGAGTCATTTTATTTTACGCTAAGGCGGCGCTAAGTAGGCCACTCTCCCACGCCATATTTACAAAATGGCGCAATGCACGCATTGTGTAACTTTGTAAATCCTTGCCCCACATTATGCTTGCGCCAGGCATAATGTATGGAAGGGGGTACGACGTTCCCTCACAGGGAGGCCTGAAAAATGATGCAGTGAAATGTACAACATTTCACTGCAACATTTATTTCATCATTTTTAACGCCTACTCAGAGCAGGTGTTTAAATGGCGTACCCATAGTAACCTATGGGACTCCCTGTGCTTTGCTTCACTAGCATCAACATTTTTGATGCTAGTGCAGCAAAGCCACAATAACGTCAAAAATGTTGAGGGTTTGTGCTAATGACCGACATGGTGCACCACATCATAAATACGGTGCAACTATGGTGTCATTAAGTGGTGGTAGGGGAACACAAGAAAAGTGGTGCATCAGGACTGATGCGCTACATTCTTTTAAATGCCCCAAAATATCTTGCTAATGCAGAACTGGTGAAACATTTATTTTTCTTACTCTATCCTTATTTTTTCAATGTTTTAATGGGGTGCATCCAGATTGCACTATTCGTCATGCCAATGCCAAGCATAATATATTTGATTCACTTTTTCCTGTGCAGAGCCTTTTCAATTTTGCTCAAATTCTGAGAAGCTGTTAGTCACACCTCCTCATTTTTAAAACAGTGCACTCAATTTGTAAGTAAAAAAAATACACAGAATTACAAGAACTCATTTACTATGCAGAAAAGTATTCATGAGGCAGCCTGTTTTGGTCTGCAATGGTATATTAGTGTTATGGATCACATCTGTGAAAAACAGAATACCTAATTTTTATTTTGTAGAAAATTGAAGTCTCTATATGTGACAGCTTGGTGTTAGTCATCAGTAATGCCTGATATAAACAGATGACAGAAACCTTTCAATAAAACTGCATATGAGGCGAAGATACCAATTACTGACATTTATAATGTTAGTGCAGGACAGGTAATCAACAGAAATGAATGAGAAGAAACTACAAGGATCATCCAGCAGACAAGTAGAGATCTAGATTGGTGTCAAATCTTAACTCTTTAGGGATGTCCATGAGACAGGTGATACTACAACTTGCACACCAAAATATCTGGTGTTCCAAGTAGCAACACAATACCAAGAGAAATGCAGTTGGGAATGGGAAGAGAAAAACTGCTGTGAGGAATACCCAGTTGGCAAAGATCATCGTCTTCTGAACTGTGTCGTTTGAGTTGTGAGAAGAACATCTATATGACATTAGGTAGAGGTTTGAAAATAGTTAATGGACAAGAGTAGTAAGATAATTCCCTTTAATCAATGACATATATCTATTCAAAGGGTTACCATAGCTTGAGGTAGCATTCGCTATGTAGCTTTAGACTGGTGTGGCTCAAATATTTGGAAAAAAACTATGATACCATCCACTTGGCCCTCTCTGCAGGATCATCCCCAAACCTTTTGCTTTCACCCTCCTGCTTTCTGAGCCAGTTGTTGCTGGCTTTTAGGTCTCTCAACATTTAACCACTGCTACCAAGTGCTAAAGTGCTAGTGCTCTCTCCTTTAAACATGGTAAAATTGGCCTATACCCAATTAGCACATTTCATTTACTTGTAAGTCCCTAGTAAAGTGACAGTACGCATACCCAGGTTTGTAAAATAAATGCTAATAGAATGCCTGCAGCACTGATTGTGCCACCCATTTAAGTAGCCCTTTAAACATCACTCATGCCTGCCATTGCAGTCTTTGTTTGCAGTTTTAAATTGCCATTTTGACCTGGCACAATAAAACTTTTGCCAGGTGTAAACCTTGCTTTTTAATATATGTCACCTCTATGGTAGGATCTAAACAGCCAATAGGGCAGGTTGCAGTGTATTTAAAAGATGGACATATACCTTTAAGTTTTACATGTCCTGGTAGGGAAAACTCTTAAATTCGTTTTTTCACTACCGTAAGGCCTACCTCAGTCATATAACATTCAGTTACCTTATTACATTTAATGAGTGCTAACTTTCAGTTGGGAGCAAGTAGGAATGTCAAGTTTGGTGTCTGAAGAATTGTTATTTAAACCCTTTTTAAAGGTAAAGTCGAATTTTTAAATCACAATTCTGAAAATGCCACTTTTAGAAAGTTGCCATTTTGTGTTGTAACCATTTGGTGCCTGTACTCTTTATCCTGGGTTACAAGATTAGGTGAAGTTGGCAACTGGTCTTTGTATATTGCTACCAGTCAGTGATGTAAAAGGTGCATAGGTGTTGGCAGGATGGGCCATCTCTGACTTGGGGAAGGTGAGGAGCTGTCACCTACTACATCTACGCAGCTTCGAGGTTCTTCCTGAGCACACTCACAAAGGGTTTTAACACTAGCTTATTGTGATCCCAGCTGGAGCCAGGGCAGGGAGGCAGAAAACTCCAAACTCTCTGGGGGTAGAAACCTCCAGAACATCCTCGTACTTTAAAGTGGGTGCCAGGTAGAAATATTGGACCCTCAGACCAATTCTTCAGTACACATCTGGACAAGTGGAATTATTTAAAGGACTGCTCTGCTGTTCTGCAAGAAGGACATCCACTAGGTGACCCTGCTACCTTGCTTCCTGAACGTAAGGACTGAACATTCATCTTGAACCCAGGAACACCACAGTGACTCAGAGGGCTATTTGGTTGGCCTCCTGATCAGAGCCTCAGGGACAGAAAAGTCTGCTTACACCTTGAACCCAGCACCTGGACTCTGTCTGCTTGAGTCCAATCCCTCAAATTGTTCCACCCCACTCCTGGACCCTTGGGAGTGGACATGAAGGTGCTCTGCTAGCCCAGATGTGGTCCTGTGAAGCAAAACGGCTGAGTGGAATGCATCCCCAACGTGAACCTTGCACCGGAGCCCGTAGTGTCCTCAGAACTGCTGCTGTACAACACATCCTTGAGGCAGGCCTTTGCATCGCAAGCCCCTCATCAATTACATCCTTGGTGGCAATTCACAACTCTGCACTGCCGCACCACAGCATTTTCAGAACTGCCGATGCACAACCCATCTTCAACGTAGGTCTTTGAAACTCAAGCCCCTCATTGACAGCATCCTTGATGACGACACAGAACTCTGCATCACAGCCTTGCAGCTCCTTAGGGCCGCCGATGTAGGACGCATCCTCAGTGAGAGATCCCGCACCACTCCACAAACCAGGATTCAAGGTATTTTGTTCAACAGACCTTAATGCAGGGGTCTTCAAACTGAGGGTGCGTGCCCCCCTAGGGGGCCTCACGTGATCCGAGGGGGGCGTGAAGTGGCAGGCCCCTGCCAAAAGAAGCTTCATGCAGATAAAAGTGCTTTATTTTAAGCAGAACATAATTTATTGCATTTTTAAAAAGGTAACAGAACTTAACTGTAATGTTTTAATAAGCATAGAAATTTTTAAACATTGCCAATTTATTAGAATAATTGGGGGGCACGATGATTTTTTTCCACGTAGGGGGGCGCAGCATTAAAAACATCTGCCTTAATGGGTCCCGAAATACGTTATGTGCTCTATTGTGGTAAGCCTGGACGTGTGACTTTGTCCTTATCCAGCGTAATCAGATAGCCACAGTTCTCGCTTTGTGTTTCTATGCATTTTTTTAATGAAAACTTAGAAATTGCATATCTCTGGTTCTACTAATTGGATTTTTGTCATTGTGATCTCAAATAATTTAATCAACTTTACTCTATTTTTCTAAATTGGTGTTTTGTTTATATTTTATTACTGTTTGAAGTGCTGCATAAACACTTTACACATTATCTCTAAATTAAGCCTGACTGCTTTGTACCAAGCTGCAAGAGAGTAACGCAAGGTATATTAGTAGTTTGCTTGTGTCTCACCATGCTAGAGATTGTAGTTGCTGTTTGAATAGTGTTTCAGCCCCCCTCAACCAGTAATACAATTTCCAATAATATCCATTCCTCAATCTGCATAAACATGTAAGCAAATATACAAAAAAATAATGTCTTAATACAGTCTCTGAATCCAGAAGGGTAGAAATGATGATGATGATTCCCTCAGCAGCTCAGTAATATTGAAATAACAAATACTTCAGAATATGTTACAGCACAATCTTATTGTATCCTAAGAGCTCTAGAAATTAAGAGCCACATGTACAAAATGTAGGAATCGCAATTGCCTAATTGTGATTCCTACTGAATCCCAATTGAGAAATTGTAATTCTTAATGTAAGAAAACTTACAAATAAAAGATAGCAATTCTTAATGGGTTGCAAATCAACCTACTTAATGCATATTAATGAGTTAGGTCACAGTTTGCGACTCATTAGGAATGATAGCCATCACAGGAATAGTGGTTTGCTGGTGTTGTCTGAACACCTTGTCTGTGACAGCTTTTAAATACAGCAATCTTTTTTTTAAAATGCATCCCTTTTTTCTTAAAGGAAAATGGGATGTGTTTAAAAAAAAAAAACTCCGAAGTTTTATTTTCTAAGAGTAGGTTGTGGACCTGTGGACCCCTTACAATTTGCAAATGGGCTACCATCTCTTTTAAAATGGTGGTAAAGCTACGGTTTTGGAACCGGAATTCAGTAATGTGTAACATATCAATTTGGTATTTCCAAGGCATGTCCAACACACGCCCCTTCCAAATTACAAATTGCAAATGCAAACTGTGATTCATTAACATGTTACCAAATTGCATTTTACATTTTGTGCATTGAAAAAGCATTTTTCTTGTTGCAAACTGCGCAATTCTGCTGCATCTTTTTGTACATATGCCTCTTAGTCGTTCTTTAGACTAGACTCTAACTAGAAAAGCCGCTGGTGTATAATCCTTTTGCTTGTTATAACAAGTTGCCAGAAACATCTAGCAAGTAACTGAATGCAAGGGTCACCTGCTGTAGATTATACGTATCCTGTAAAATTCCAAAGGAGACAAAATGCATAGAGAGTGATTCAGAAGCACTAACCAGGTGTTGGACACTTCCTTATACATTGAAGGCAAAACATGGCTACTGTACAGGACGACTCATGTATTTCTCGAAACTACAAAATCTCCAGAGATGCTGACTGCCATATTGATTTGGTGATGCAAAAGGGCCCCTTGAAAACATAACATTTACAAAAAAGCTTCCTCCTTGTTGGTACAAGAAAGGAAACAGTGTCAAGTTTATAGGGTTTTTAATATTCCTGCTGTTGATATCTGCTGTCATCAAGCAAAGGAAAAACAGTTGGACAAAAGATAATGTATAACAGCTGCTAATGCCATATAGCCATGTTAGTCCCCATCACCTCCCCTCTTGTATGATCAGTGATCATGAGCTTTGTAGTGTGATAGTACACGACAGTTAAGCATATCTGAGACTACTGACAGACTGAGTGGCAGATTTGTGCAATTGCCAGCAAAGGCGCTGTGCACTGTCTGGTTGCAAACTGTGAAGACCCAAAGCAACATTCATGGAGATCAATGCACCCCCTGAGAAAAGATAAAGCTGCTTGGAATGGCTACAAGAAGAATAAACAACAGGAGGTACCAGTTTACAGGGGACAATACATGTAAAAACAAAAGGCCTGAGCTTGAAACATAACTTGATACGGACTTGGGAGGCCAGGTTTATTGAAAGGAGGACAAGGGGTGAAGCAAGAACTAAAACACTTGAGAATAATGTTCTGGAACATAAGGGGTGCAACAATCTGTACAACAGGAAACAAGGTGGCAGTAGAATCAGTGTTTTTTTTGTCAAGCCGTGTGACAATACCCACAGTGTTTAAAATGGCAGTGTTGAGGTAGAATAGCAGGACCTCGGAGTGGGTGCTGCTGAGCTGTTCAATTAAACTTCCCTCTATAAGAAAAAGTAACAATTTAAATGTGTAGAGCAAACAAGGAAGGGTATTGCCTTTAAGAGACACAGAACCATAACTACAGAAAGCTACAATTGTGAAACTTAGGCAGGCAGACAGAACATTGAGCTACTGTAACCAAGCATTCTAAGGACAGACAAGAACAGGCCAAAATGTTTTCCACAGTAATCATAAAACCAGGTTTAGAGGTCCGGTCGCCTTGAACTGTTCAGTATTTAGATTCTCCCAGTTCATGACTTCATAAACTGATTCTATGACTGACTACATCTGGTCCCTGCCCACAGAAGCAGATACTCATTACCAGGCAATGATTATTCTCCTAATCAACAAAGAGATGTTGCATGCCATTGTGAGTACAATGAGTATCCCCTAAATAATACTACAAGTAAAATCAAATATTTGATCTATCTCTTTTTCCATACGTCTCACGCTTCTCATGCATGCTTTAGCACTACTCAACGTGTTTCCTGATATTATACAGCAATGTGAAGCAAACAGACCAGATATTTGTCATGCTTGCACGGACATGTCTGATGCGTTTAAGAAATCAGATAAGCGGGTCAGATCAACTGCACAACCTTTCAATAGGATGCCACCTATTTAGAAATCAAAACTGTGACTCCTCAAGTGTGTCTTGGGTCTGACACAAACTGCAAGCACTTTTCTTATATGTGCTGATCAGTTGCAGTAAATGTTATGCAGAACTAACTTGGCACTATGGTTTCTATCACCTAACACTACCTGATCTGGTTTTACCACTTAGATAGCCACAACTCCTAACTGACTTCCCAGTGGCTCCTAACTGACTTCCCAATGGTCTTCTCTAATTAGCCACACAGCGCTCTCATTCATGTTAGCATTACGTCATACTCTTCCCTTTACTTCTTTCCTACATTCGTGAGGGTGCATTAGCCCCTGGCAAAGAATAAGTTCAGATTGCTGTCTGCAGTAGTGCTCACTGGTGTTTGTCTTCCTACCATCTATAGGTCATGTGTGTAGTGCTCAGTTTATAAAAGTATAGGTGCTTGGACCCAACGTTTTGCTGAGAGGCCTATGGCTGGTGCTATTGAATGCAGGCATTACCAAATACCAAATCTGCATAAACGTGGCCCTACTTTTCAGCCACCACCAGTGACTCCGTGCCCCTTTATTTAATTCTTTAAGGTACCTTTTCTTCACTTTGCACTGTTGTTATATCTTTCTCTTCCTCCTTCTGTCTCCCTTTTGTGTTTTTCTCTCTTTTGCTCTGGGTCAAAGTCTGATGAGGAAAAACAAGTGTTTATCCCTTTGGGAAAGTGGATTACTAACTAGAGGGGAGCTGAGTCCACAATAAGTAATAATGGGGGTCATTACGACCCTGGCGGAAGGTGGAGAACCGGCGGTAAGACCGCCAACAGGCTGGCGGTCTCCCCTCATGGAATTATGACCATGGCGGTTACCGCCATGGTCATCCGCCGGTTCTCCGTTCCGCCCACCGGGCTGGATACCTGGGTCTCCAGCCCGGCGGCCGTCACTATACCGCCGGCGGTATTTGTACCCGGCTTACCGCTGTGGATTTCCAGCGGTTTGAACCATGAAATCCATGGCGGTAAGCACTATCAGTGCCAGGGAACTCCTTCCCTGGCACTGATAGGGGTCTCCCCCACCCCTCACCCCCACCACGACTCCCTCCCCTACACCCTCCACCACCCCTGCCACCCCCCCAAAGGTGGCAGGGCCCCCCTCCCCACCCCGACCCCCAACATCACATAACTCACACACACCCGACACGCATGCAGGCACCACCAACACACACACGCACACACACCGACATACATGCCAACATCCACACACACAGTCAGACACGCACACCCACATTCAAACATACACGCACACATCCATACAGACATACCCACAGACATACACGCACTCATTCCCATACACACAACACCCCCGCAAGCATACACGCACTCACACACCCCCTCTACATACACACACCCCCATGCACCCACACAACACCCAACACCCCCCACCCCCCTCCCCTAACAGGCGATCGACTTACCTGTTCCGTCGATCCTCCGGGAGGGGACGGGAGCCATGGGGGCAGCTCCGCCGACACCACACCGCCAACAGAACACCGCCACGGCAAATCACAGGACGTGATTCGCTGGGCGGTGTTCTGTTGGCGTGGCGGTGGAGCAACCTCCACTTCCCCGCCTCCCACCAGTATGGCTGTTGGCGACTCTCCGTCCGTAAAAGGACGGAGAGCTGCCAACGGTCAGAATAGGCCGAGCGGCAAACCGCCTACACAGGCGGTCTTCCGCACGGTGGTCCCTCGGTGGTCTTGTAAAAAGACCGCTGAGGTCGTAATGATCCCCTTTGTCACAATCCTGTACCAGGTCCAGAGAAGTCCCTATAATTTAAACCTGAGCCAAAACCTTGTTGGCTGTAGAACAGAGCAAACAGGGTTAATTTAGGGGACATGTGTAAGGCATTTATCAGTACCAAAACAGGTGAAACGTTGGAAAACAACACAATAAATGTCCAACTTCAATTTACAACAATAGAGTAATATGTGGTGAACAAATAGACACGAAAACAACAAAAATAGATATAGGGAATCAGAGATATGTTTTTTAGAAGTTTCAAGTCAAAATAGGGTCTACAAGTACAGTTATTTGGTCACATTAGACCCGGTCCAAGTCAAACGTTAAGGCTGACTGTGTCAGTTGGTCAGGTACACGGCCTGCATTAGTCCTGGTAGATAATTAACCTTCTGACTGGAGAAAAGTCCTTGTTGATGGGTCATTGCTAGGTCAGGGTACAGGCTGGGTCTAAAGGAGGGCTTGATGACAGTGGAGTAGGTCCTTGATGTGAGCCTTGGCTCTTGTGGAAAAATTGATGAGGTTGTCATCAACAACAAATAACTCAGAGCAGTAAAATTCAGATTCTGTACCCAGGAAGATTTAGTTGGTCTTCGTACGCTGTTTGCACTCAGCCTTGGCAAAGTTCCTCTACGTTCGGACTTAGAAAAAGTCTAGAACTAGAAATCCTTTCAGTAAGAGAAACTGGCAAGTTGAATCCAACCAGCGATTCGACTTTGTTAGTGATGACTTCGGCATTGGTCTTAGCCTCCGCTGGTTCTCTGGAGGAAAAGTTCTGAAAACATTTCTAAGTGTCATGTTTTGAAAGTTTTGTGATTAGAGGAGTACACTCTAATACCGGCCAGTGGGCCTGGGACCCTGTGGGCACTACTTGGGGGTTAGGACTCTCTCTCAATGGCAGCCATCAGCAGCGTCCAGGGCAAATCCAGTTGGAACTGGTCAGCTGGGCTCTTGGTAAAAGTGGGGTGCCCATGCAGCTTTTGTGGCTCTGTGGCTTAACAGGAGGCTACACAACTGGCCTTTGGAGTCCACTTTGTCATGGGTACAAGTGGGAGCAGGTGTAGTCCATGCGGGTCTGTTTCCACAGGTTCAACATTAGTGCAGTTTTTATTCTGTTGTTTACCAGTGCTGGTGTGTTCTGAAGAAAGTATCCAGGCATTCCACATGTATGTATGGCACTAGCCTGCGAGTGGGAGAGAATCCCTGACCAATGGGGAGAACGTTTCTTGGAGCAGCCCTACTCACTTCACATAATGTCCTTGGGTTTTGGCCCTAAAGGATCTTACAGTGCACTCTTGTGCCATAATCCAATATGGCAAAACCTTTTCACCCCTGGGCAGAGCTCTGGGCACTCCCCTGAGGTGTTTCTAGGGAATTGGGAAACTTCCCTTGCAAACCAATTCTAAAACAGTATTTCTCCTTTCCACCCCCCTTCCCCACAGGGATAGGTGCCGTCTTGATCATCTGGACAATGGAAGGGGCAGGCCTTGGTGTGAGTTACAGCTGCCCATGACAGGGGATGCCCCTTTGAATCTTGTGATAGTTTGTTGGCACATCTCCTAGACCAACCTCTCAAGAGGAGGTCACACCTCCTTCCACGTCCCATGCTAGGCCCATTTTCTTCCCTTTCCTGGCAGCTATTTACATTTCCTTGTAGGGGGTCAGCAGGTGGCCAGGTGCCAGCTTGGAAATTAAGAATTCTAGATGCTTTAGGCAGAAGAAAGTGACTTTCTAAAGTCACGGTTTCTGAAATACTTAGACATAATTCGACTTTAACATTAAGATGGATTTTGTTTAACAAGGAAAATTAGTGTTTGGAGCATTTGTCTAGCTATTGCCAATCTGAGGTTAGCTTTATTTAGTGTAATAGAGTAACCCAGTGTTTTTGGTAGCACAGCCAGCCTTGCTACCAGGTAACATTGGTTTAGTGCCTTTTCCACTGTAAGGACTTGTAAAACCATCAAGGCCCATATTTATGGGTAATTGGAGTAGGGCAGCGTAACAGGTCTCCTTGCTGCGCTGCCATACGCCAATGTGAAAAGGCAGGAATGCACTGTATTTACAAAATGCTGTGAATTCCTGTACTTTCACCCTGCGCTGGCACATAATTGTCTGCCTAGCACCAATCCAGGCACCCTTGCACGATGGTGAAAGAGTGCCTGCGTTGCATGCAGGATTGTTTTGTGCAGGAAGGGACAGCTTCCTGCACATAAACAATCCTGAGATCCGTTTTCCTCTTTCTATGTGTGCTTCAGTATGCAGCACACATGGAAAGAGGAAAAACAAGGAGAAATGAAAATATTTGTCCTCGTCACACCTGTTCTGAGGAGGCATAAGGTTTTGACACTGCCCCAGGTTTACATGACTTAGTAAATCTGGGGCAGCTTCAAAGTCCATGGGTGTTGCATGGTAAACCCAACCGCTACGGCCATGAAACACATCCCCGGTGCAGAGTAAGGCAACACAGCAAATTGCTCTGCTTTGTCTTACTCCATTTCTATGATGCCATGCATAGCCACACAGAATGGCTTTGTGTGGCCTCACAGATATGGTTGAGAGGCTTGTGCTGCCAGAGCGTCAAAAAATGTGATGATCCGGCGGCACAAGCCTCTCATAAATATGCCCCTAAATATATATGTCCCTCTTTTAAATACCACACACCCTGCCTTCGGGCTGATAAGGACTACTTTAAGAATGACTTACTACTATTTAAAGGAAGGTTTAGGCCTGGCAAAAGGGTGATCTTGACTGGTCGAAATGGCAGTTTTAAAAACAGCTCAGCTAGGTTTCTCTGGGAGGCCTTGGGTCATGCTTTTCATGGTCCCTTTAATGGTGGCACAGGGAATGCTGCACTTCACTAGTTTCATTTAACTTACAGGCCTTGGGCACATGAGATACCATATACTAGGGACTTATTGGTAAGTTAAATGTGCCAATCGGGGATTTTAACCAATTCAACAGGGGTCAGAGAACATGCACTGGGGTTTAGTTAGCAAGGTCCCTGTGCATAAAGTCCCAAAAACCCACAGCATTAGTCCAATAAATGGAGGTATGAGTACAAAAGAGATGTTTTATTACAGTCCCAACAAATGAGTACCAGTGTGCCCGGCGCCACCACCATCTCAAGGTAAGCATTGCATGTGTGTATTCACATATTCAGAGCAAATTCTTGGGCCAGCTATCAGTGTTTTAAGGGTGGGGGAGGGAACATGATCATGCATATAAAGTGACCAATAGGAATGAAAACCGGAATAGAAAGGAAGATTCAATGTTGAACAGTGAAAACAATGAGATTTGGCCATAATACCCGAGTAAAGTTACTTTACACCTTGTAACTTCAAGCTCTGACAAAAAATATTACCATAGTAAAAAGCTATACAAAGGGCACATCGCATCTTATTAACTGCCATCCAAAGCACAAATGCAGAACTCTCTACATTACCATTGCTAGTAAGATAAATGATCTTTTTCGGTGCGTGTTTGCCTCTGGTGATAATGTACACATGATGCTACTGATTTTACCTCTACAACCAAAAGTATAATTTCACATGTTTGAAAGATTTGTTCTATAAGACACAGAGGAAGTCTGAAATATTTTTTTGTTCTTTAGAGCATGTCCTTCCCAGTGCAGTTTCTGTTTATGGGTATCTAAAATTGGTCCAATTTTCTGGTACGACCTATAGAAAGATAGCCTGTGCCTGGGTGATAGCTAGCTTCATTCACCTTCTGTAGGTCAAATTGACTCTTTTCCTAGGTTTGCTGTACTAATGCAAGCCTCAGTCTCCCACTTTCTTACACCGATGTCCCCACATAAAGCTCATTTGCAGATGTGCTGTGACTAGTGCTTCCGCTGTGACAAGGTTTTAAGCCAGCATTACTGCTTTGTCATCGGCAGGCACTATAGGCCTGGATGACAATGGCAGCTTCTCCATGGAGCTCCTTTGCTGCCCTTACACAATCCTGCATTGCACTGGAACCTCTGCTTCCTCCTCACTATGACTTCTGCCTCTGCTTTGGCACCATCTCAATCTGTTCTCTCTGTTCACCAAATATCATCTTCTCTGCTCTCACATAAACAAGCAATACTTCAAGCACCTTGAAGTGCACTAACCAGGTAAGACTTTAATTTACAAGCCAGTAATATCAATACACCTCTCAGCTACCCTTAGAAGATTGTCAGTGCGCGTGAAATCTTAGAAGAACAATTAATAATCTTACAGTTGAATACTGGGAACTGTTTTCAGGATTAAAAACACGTAAATTGTGTTATGTTTTGAACAACTTCCTCATATCTTGATAGATTTCCTCTCACCGGATTCGAATATGGCCACATTGATCGACTCCTTCTCAGAATAAGTAGCCACTTTCCTTCTGGGAATACAGGCGAAAATGATGAAATCCTAAGTGCAGTCTTGACAGTCTGCATTTCTTGTTTCTGCTTGCTAATGACTAAAACACACAGTGGTTTCTTAACAAAGACAGTGTTCACTTCTTTGATTTACAATGTTTAACAAGCTATGGCAAAGTGAATAGGTCTCAATTATATGAGATCTATTGGCTTTGCCAATACTTTTTATCCATGTTGTAGAGTAGAGTGGCAGCTGTGTAGCATGGCTAAAAGTTACTTAAAAAGATATGACCGGGGAATGGGAAGCAGTAAAAATGTTATGATGCTTTCAGCTGCATCATATCTCTTTTCTTCTTCTGGTAGTGGGGCAACACAGACAACAGGAGGGTGAGGGTAGAAGGTAAGGGAGGGTAGTGGGTGTGAGAGAAGCAGCAATACCAACAATGGGAATGTGGTTCCTAAGAGAGAAGAAGCAACACAGACAACAGGAGGATCGGGTGGGAGGGAAGAAGCAACAAGCAATGGAGGGTGGAAGTGAGGTGAAAATGCAACACGAGCAAGGGCGGAGTTTGGGATGGCACAACTGCGCAAGCTAGAAAGAATACTAGTACCTGAGTCATGCAGTAGTGGAAGGATCCTAAACATGATGAAACAATCAGTACTTGGTTCATGCTCCAGATGAAAAAAAGACGAAGTCGGTACACAATGTCCAATTAGGAGGCAGTAAATGAGAGTGACAATGAAGCCCATGAATGTAAGCAATGGGTCCACTCGAGGATGCTTCTAGTAAACAATATCTCTTGCAAGCGAGAGTGCATGCACTGTCAGGCGAGATCTGAAAATGAATTATATTAAAAACACGTGATAAAAGGTAGGAGGGTAGCCATGCATGCTGGAAGATAGAAACTCTCAAATACCATTGTAGGTAATTGAAGACACTGCCTGACATCAAAGTTTCTCCGAACATCAAGCACCTATTCCTTTTTTGAATGGGCTTGGATTACGTCATCTTCAAAACCTCATTGTGCTCAATGGGTCAATTGCTGTCATTTCAATCAGAAGAACACAGCTTTTAAAATTACGTTGGCTCTTTATCCATGCTGTCACGTGAACCATGCTCTCATGAGCTGTTGGCTTTGATTGGTCCATTGCTTTCACAGAAACCACAAATTATCATTCATTGTCCTCATCCATATAATTCTTTTCCCAAATGCTGTAACTGACAGGGCAACTTTTGACTCTCCATGAATAATTCTGCATTTCAAGGCCTGAAGGGGAACAAAACGCTTTGAAGAGGAAACAAAACAGCACCTCACTGATTTGCTCATCATTTAGAACCATTCAGCATTCAAGGGCAGGTCACTGTGTAGAACTAGAACACTGTAGTTGGTAAAGTGCCAGACTATTTCCACAAACAATGGCATGCGTGGCAGCTCTTTCACTGCAGCAGAAAATCACTCACTCAGTAAAATCCGAAATATTGGGATTTTTAAGGAGAACGTCAGTAAGTTTTCATACTGTATTTTCAATGTGCTGCAGCTGTTACGGCATTTGCAATATGAAAACGTCTGAGATGCAATGCTAGTAGCCCCACTGTTCCGATGCAGACGTCTGCGTTTGAAAAATATGTGTGTTTAATAATCTTTCACCTTTAGGTTCACTTCTCTTCCGAACATGTTGTAAAACATTTGTGCTAAAATTGTACACCCAGGTGACGTGATGGCGGCTGCTGGCCATTTGTCAACCAACCTGTAGTAAGCAGCATTTCTACCACGAGAAAGAGTGAGGGAACATGGAAATTAATATCATCCCAGTATTTACAATGTAGGTAGTTACGTGCCAGCTGGGAATGTGGAGCACATTATTTACGAAATGTGTATTTAAGGTTTGTGCATCAGTAGACTTGTGACATGACTACAGTTCTCCTTCTCCCCTATTCAGTGTCATTTTAAACCCAAACAGAAATAGCAGTTTCACCAGGACAAAAAGACCCGGGGGAGGATTAACGCTATTTATGTATAATTTGTTTCATTAAAAAAAAAATATATGGAGGTGAATACAATCATTTTTCTCCAGCTTTATGCATATAGCTTAATGGATACTCCATGCATCTGTAGGGAAAGTCAATGAAGCCTTAATGAACTCATAGGGATATTGCCTCTTAAAAAAATAGTTTCTCAGTATCAAGCGTACTCTTGATTTGTCCATACAAAACAAAGAATGAGCAGGAAAAAATAACCTGAGTCCTAGCAAGCACATATCTTAAATAAATTATGCAAATCAAGGTCCATACCAGGAACACAGCTGAAATATTTGTATAGTATTTCTAATATACATTTAAGTGCATCCCCTAAAAATGTGGCCGTACACCTTTAGGTTAACCAAAGGTAGAACAAATAACTTTTCTAGTTTTCTAGTTAGAAAACCAACCTCACATCCACGTAACTATTTTCAAGTTGATGACGTTTTTTAAAGTAAGTCTTGACTCAACCAGACTCTTCTAATACATAATTTAATGCACTTGCATTTCCTATGTCTTCTATGCTGCGCCATGAGATCCCCAGACACTGTTCCTCATCAGTTCCTGATTTAATTAGGGTAGCCCAGCGTGGAGACGTTTCAGGTTGAGAGGTCGCTAACTCATAAGTTCTCTTTACTGTGCAGAAATGGCTTTGTATGACCTTTCCACACTTATTCTGATACAGTGTTGTCTCTGATGGGTGGATGTGAGCGACAGCAGTGTTCTCCGGGCCGTGCATTTAAAGTGTTGATAGGTAGCATGGTGATCCTATGGTGTGGGCCTTTCTATGTCAGTATTGTCTGTAATTCTAGTGCCTCCCTCATGTTAACTTATCATGCCATACCAGCTGGAGATGGAATTTGAAGCTGTTTATGGCAAGCGATAAGTAAGCAATGGGTAGGTCTCGAAATGCTAGAGACAATGCAGATGCAGATAAATAATGTCGTTTCTGCCTTAGAGGCGATTGGCACCTCGTCACTGTCGAAGCCTGAGACAGAACACAAGGCAGTATGCTGAATATGGCCAAAAGAGCAAATAGTCATGGGTCCATTTAGTGTGTTTAAAGGAAAAGCTGGGTGCATAATTACTTTATTTAGTAAGCTGTTCTAGAGCAGCTGGTCTTGTAGATACATTTCCAAATCTATGGCATTAGGGAACCTTTTGAAATACTTTGTAGTTATACTTGTAGCTCTGACAGACCCAGGGTCCAAGAAACATATGTTTAAAAAATAGGCACCACGGGGAGCACAGGACTGAAGTACTCGTGTCCACATTCATCTGATGAGCTGAGTGAATGGAGACAAAAGAGAAGACAGACATCTTTGTAAAAACGGCAAACAGGCGCTTGTGACTTCATGTGTACTTGCTCCTGCGCTCATGATCTGGTTCATAGTACTCACTTGTTTAGGTAATTTTGTACTAATCGCCACTGCGCCGGCAGTCCTTATGCCACAGCCCTTATGCCACCTGTGGCTCCTTTGCTGACAGTTAATCAGTGATGCCAGTGCCAATGGTCGTGTCATTATCCCTGGTGTTCTCTGGCACTAAGCTCTAGAGACAGAACAGATCCAAAGTTTTATTAAAACTACCATCATTACAGTTTTACATAAAATGCTCCCAGAGGGTGAGTCCATTAAACACAGGCGAAGGCCATTTCTAGCCCCAGACGAAGGCAAGACCATTAAAGAATGTGTGATGGAAGAAACATGCCAATATATTAGTTAAGACATTCTTGAAGCGCTGCTTGCAGGCCCCTATAAGAACCTGGAATTCCAGGAGGCATCACCAAATAAAGCTGCTGAGAAACCTACGCTTCAAGTGTTCTGCCTTTACGAAGCAGCTCTTTCTTTTCCTGAAGCTGGGAATATGGCAGAAATTGGATAAAGTCTTGAGTGATACAAGGGGGGGGGCTTAAAAGGAGTATATTAGGAATCCTGGAAATGGCAAGAAAGTCCAAGACAGCACTACTAAAGGCCTGGTCATAGAGACTGTTAGAAGCAGTGGAGACCAGTGGAGGCCAGAGTTTGCACATGAATAGGCATTCATTGATGTATAATACTTACCATTACCACAAGTTTTTCTGCCCATGACTTTCACTGGATAAAGCCACATCGTTCTCTGTGTTACACCTCGGAGCAGGGGGAAACAGAACACGTTGTGTTACTATGCTACCAACATTCGAAGGTGCCACCACACTTGTTAAATATTGCACCCTTTGGTATCAGTAGCTATTGGGTACTTTACTCCAGAACTCTAAAATGCCTTATTTTTCAAACACTGAAAACGACACATAAAATAGTGGGACATTTTTTAGGATTTGGAGAAACAAAAAATGCTACCATGCATTTTACCCAACCAAGGTTTAGACTGGGCTGCGTTTGAAACCTTACTTAAAAGGCATCTTATTTTACTGCAAAGCATCACTTGTACTGAATGTGCTGCTGAAATATTTTTGTTGAAACAACTATGTGAATTTCTCTCTACGGTCGTTCCCAAAACTTACACAGGCTTGAAAGGCAATTGTTCGTGTTAGGATTAATAAAGATCTCATTAATTTCCTGGGTGCAATATGAAATAATTAATTCATGAGTTCTAACCACTGTCACGGCTCAAAGCCCATCATACAATACCTACAGGAAATGCACAATGCAAGGGATCAAGGAGGAAATGTGTGCAAATCATTCGAGCCGCCCTGCGCTTGTCAGCATAATCAGCTACTTGTGTGATTGCCCAGAAGACTTTGGCAAAGCCTTGAACCTTAAAACTAACAGCATGTGCCAGCTGGTTCACCGCATGATTGTCACGTTCAGTGACATGTAACAAAGTAAATGAAGCCAATTACTTGTAGGAATCGCTGGTGCTGACAGTGCACGTTCCCTTATGACCTCCTTGCAAAATGTAGAACCGCTTCCCTTCCACGGCCCAACGAAAAGCCACAGGGACCTTCAAGCAACCATTGCATGCAGTTTAGACGGTAATTAACTGACTTAATATTTACGAACTCAACAAAAAGTGAATGCACTAAAGAAAAATGTAAGCAGAGTAAACCAGAGCAATGCAAAATTACATGCTAAGTATTCATGTTGTCAAGTTCAAGAATTTAACAGAAATTAAGATTCAACAATGGTCTACCTGGAGAAAGCTATCAAATACATTATAACTTGCTGCTACAATTGAAGGCCTACAAACAGCGTTCATTAAAATTATAACTGTCCAAGTGTGTTGTATAATTCTGCCTCTCGAGGTGTAACTGAAAGGCCTGCTTGAAGGCTGGCAGATATGTAAATAATAATACTTTAAAGACTTGTTCTTGATTTAATTCCACGCGTAAAAAAGCAATTTCCGCTGTATTTATCTGCTTCTAACACACATTGTTGGACTTTTGCTTATGCAGGGTCATCCCCAGTCTTTTTGTCTCCTGCCTCCTATTTTCTTCTGACCTGTTGCTGTTAGCTTTTCAACTCTGAGCACTTTACCACTGCTAACCAGTGCTAAAGTGCATATGCTCTCCGTGTAAATTGTATATAATTGGTTTATCCATGATTGGCATATTTGATTTACTAGTAAGTCCCTAGTAAGGTGCACTAGAGGTGCCAGGGCCTGTAAATCAAATGCTACTAGTGGGCCTGCAGCAGTGGTTGTGCCCCCCACATAAGTAGCTCTGTAATCATGTCTCAGACCTGCCACTGCAGTGTCTCTGTGTGTATTTTTACTCTGTAAATTCGACTTGCCAGGCCTAAACCTTCCCTTTTCTTACATGTAAGGCACCCCTAAGGTAGGCCCTAGGTAGCCCCAAGGGCAGGGTGCAGTGTATGGTTAAGGTAGGACATATAGTAATGTGGTTTATATGTCCTGACAGTGAAATATTGTTAAATTCGTTTTTCACTGTTGCAAGGACTGTCTCTCTCATAGGATAATATGGGGGCTACCTTTAAATATGATTAAAGCGTAGATTCCCCTAGAGAGTAGATGGACATGTGGAGTTTGAACTCACAATTTAAAAATACATCTTTTAGTAAAGTTGATTTTGAGATTGTGCGTTTGAAAATGCCACTTTTAGAAAGTGAGCATTTTCTTGCTTAAACCATTTTGTGACTCTGCCTTGTTTGTGGATTCCCTGTCTGGGTCAGTTTGACAGTTGGGTTGTTTTTCACCTCGCACTAGACAGTGACACAAAGGGGGCTGGGGTGTAACCTGCATTTCCTGATTAGCCATCTCTGCTAGGAGGGAGGGGTGGAGTGGTCACCCTCATCTGAAAGGACTGTGCCTGCCTCTGACAATGCCGGCTCCAACCCCCTGCTGTGTGTCTGATGCCTTGCCTGGGCAAGGCAGGATTTCACAAGTAGGTGTGAGTCCCCTTTGAAGAAAGGTGACTTCAAAGACTAAAATGGGTATAAGAAGGGCACCCAAATCTACAGACTTTAGAAACACTTCTGGAACCAAGAGGAACCTCTGCCTGGAGAAGAGCTGATAGCTGATGAACAAGTGCTGCCCTGCCTGTGACTGTGCTTTGTTGAGCTTTCCTGCAGTGCTGCTTCTGCCAGAGTAAGAGGGCAAAGACTGGACTTTGTGTGCCTTCCATCTTGTGAAGAAATCTCCAAGGGCTTGAGTTAGAGCTTGCCTCCTGTTGTTTGAAGTCTCAGGGACAGCAAAGACTTCTCTCTGCCAGCACCTGGAGTCTCTGGAGAGACTCCTGCTCTGACAAGTAGTGCCCTATCCAGTCCCTGGGCCCTTGAAAGGAAAGCTGGTGGAATCCAAGGAAATCGACTTCGGACCGACGCCGCTGCTGAATCCGGTAACGCAGCCTGCACCTGACGCCGTGACCTTCGCTGGAACGCGACGCTCTTCGCAGGCCTGACGCCGCAGCAGCCCAGCTGAAGTCCGCGACTCCGTGGAAGTCGCCGCACCACGTCGTGACTGACGCCGCTCAAAGTGCACGGATTCAACATTTCGCACAGACGCCGCGATTCCCGACTTCGCGCATCAGCTTGTTTTCACCCTTCACCAAAGGTACTGTACTTGGGGGTCTACACGACTCCGTGTCCGGCGCTGCTGGTGTCGGCTTGTTGGGAACGACTCCGTCACGACGCCGTGTTAACATCTTATCGAAGCATTTTTGTTTCTAAGCGCTATTTTTGAGTTTAATCTTTAAAAATTCATAACTTGACTTGTGTATGTCAGATTTTTGTTGTTTTGGTCTTGTTTTGTTTAGATAAATATTTCCTATTATTCTAAACTGGTGTTGTGTCATTTTGTAGTGTTTTCATAAAGTTGCTGTGTGTGTTGGTACAAATACTTTACACCTAGCACTCTGAGGTTAAGCCTACTGCTCTTCCAAGCTACCAAGGGGGTAAGCAGGGGTTAGCTGAGGGTGATTCTCTTTTACCCTGACTAGAGTGAGGGTCCTTGCTTGAACAGGGGGTAACCTGACTGTCAACCAAAGACCCCATTTCTAACACACATCATTTCAAAATGTAGCATGCCTATTTAGGTTCGAAACCAACAAAACTAAATTAGCTATTTTAGTTCCATCAGTAGCTAAACCGTGCTTCAAGTTATGTCTGAAATCGTTCAAAGACCACGTGTAGCTAAGTAACCATACTCAAGATTTGGAGGCTGTTGGCTTAAAAACCTCATGGCAGGTCGCAGCCTCTTAATAGACTCATACTGGATGTAGAGTGCAAGAGAAAGGAACAAGGTGTGACAGCTAGAACAAGTGAAATGATTCTCCGAGATATATTTTTTAGGTTCCACTCTACAGGCAGCTGTCTGTTGTTGAAGAGCGATTGGGAATAATGCAATACACTGAGAGGGCTTTAGGTCAGACTCATAATTGTATGGCTTTCTAGTCTATTTATGCATCAAAAAGGGTGAGGGCGAGAACAGAACTGACTAAATTGTGTCAGTATATAACCTCCTAATTATTCTACCGACCAAAGTATGTGACACACCAGAATTAGTTGATGTTATTTGCAGTTCCCAAGGACCAACTTTGGCGGCACTAATCAGGCAAGGTGTAGTCTTTCCCTTTCATGTCTGACTACCAGAGTTATGACTCTACAAAATTTAGAAAGGATTGCTGACAGTGATTTAGGGGACCTAATTGCACTGCCAAATACCCAGAACCTCTTTAGGTTCTGTTAGTGGACAGTACACTGCTGGCATAACGCTAGGTCCTGAACTGAACAGCTTTACAGATATTTATTTATTTTCACTCATGAGATTAAGAGTGAATATTAAAGGTCACAGGTCATTCCAATACACATTTTTAGCTTTAATGTTTCTTGGCCTCTATAGCGCTGAACATCAGTTAGGCACACTCACCCATCCCTCCTACCACAGAGCTCCAGCAGGAGCCCAAACCCATGTAATTCTTATGTCTCTACAGTGAAGGTGGTCAGATAATGGATCATTTCACCTTGATGAGTGATGGTCTTTGTCTTTTTTAAGAAAAGTAAGTAAATGCATTCAAAGATGCAAATGCATAAACATCTATGGCGGCCATCTTTGAATTGCTCTTCTTACACTGAAAGAAAACCATTACAAAGTAGCAGCAGGTACATTCATCTCCACTAAAAGCACACTACTGTGAGCATTTTTTCTGATTGAAACCAGATTGTAGAAACCAGGATATGGTGACCAAACTTTTGGGAAAAAAACACACAAATCACAATCAGTTTTTGTAGATCACACAACTTTACAATAAAGTTCTTTAAAAGAATGAACACAGAGAGAAAAGGTAATTTTGCAATATCCCTTGATTTCTGTCTGTAGTTTAACAGTTGATCTTCAGTGTTCAGCTAACAGTTGACACTTTGTTACAGTCTGAGGTAAGGAAACGCTGGTTCATGCTAGCGTTAATCAAACTGGTTTTTATTACTTCAAGAAACGGCCAGGAAACCACCGCTGTCCCCTCCGTCCTACGCATTCACCAACCAACCACCTTCGAACGCTCGGGCTAGGTGATAGCGACGGTAGCCATGAACCAGTATTCCACCGTATTCGACAGAAGACATAACACACTTGTTTCAATTAGAATACTCAAGTGTTGCTTAAGTTTGAGAAATAGGTTCCTAATTAAACAATGATCATTGAAGAAGCTTTATAGTGTATTTTGGGACTGCCAATGTCTAAATGCACTGTCTTTGCTAGAGAATACATAGTTAAGAAAATCAGACTGAATCTCTGTCTCCTAATGGAAGAATTTGCATTTGGCACATCCCTAAATGGAATCCTCTCTCTGTGAAATATGTTTTTTTACACGGCAATAGAAACACACCAACATGTAATATCTATCTATCTATCTATCTATCTATCTATCTATCTATCTATCTATCTATCTATCTATCTATCTATCTATCTATCTATCTATCTATCTATCTATCTATCATATTTCTAAGAGAGAGCCTAGATAGATAGATAGATAGATAGATAGATAGATAGATAGATAGATAGATAGATAGATAGATAGATATTTGATGATGTGCATATGATCACGAAAGTGTAACCATATGCTGGTGTGTCTGTATATCTGATGGTGGATGTGCAGTTATTTATTGGCTGTGTGAACGTTTGCTGGCTGGTTTTTAAAATATATTGTTGCTTGTTTTGCTGTATGATTATGGACTTTTAGGTATTTCATGGTGCGTGTGTAATGATTCAAAGGTGGGTGTATTGGGCTACGATGATGTTTGTGCTCATCTGTCGGTGGGTGTGGGTTTATGGTAGTTGTTATTTAGGCACATTATGGTGGATGCATTGGAGGTGTTTGATGCTTTTAACGCCGCCCTTGTCCAGGGGTGGAAAGTGTTTAATATTTAGTCTCCCTGGCTTTCCCAAGGGGGAAGGAGTTCTTTTTTCATATGCTTTTGAGTTGCCGAAGAGGAGGTGTGCGGAGCAAATTGGGTCTTTATTGCAATATTTTGTAATCTGTCCCTACGTGCACAAACATTGAGATGATTTAAAAAATGGTGTCCAACTATAGTTTGTTTTAATATTCACAAAACCTGTGCTCCTCGCTCCCACCTGCCTCGCCCCAAGGTATAAAAGCTTTGGCACTTTAAACTCTCTCTGCCTCATCCAGGGGCTAGGGTTTTGTTTTAGTTTTTTGCCGTATCCCTGCCTTACAGTGAGAACAGGTGGTGCAGCTTCTTTATTTAACAAAATATCTTTCCAAACACTCAAGACAGATTACAAAAAAGAAACAGCCTTCATATAGTCCTTCACCTTTCATCATCCCACTCTAGAACATGGCATCAGAGCAGCTATGTACTGGCCTGATGCTGCTTTCCAAAATGTGAAGATGTCCCCGAGCAGCTATGAGGTGCACTGGGCTTGTATACTTTTCTCCACACTGTTAGACAAGGTTAGAATATTTGTGTGCAAACCTCCCCTCACGTCTGGGGCAAATCTTTGGTGGGTGATCACAGCCCCCTCCCACCTCACTTCTGCAATGCAGGCCAAAGTTGGCCAAATACAATTTTATTTGTAAGATCCCTGTACTTTTAGGCCAGCTAAAGAGAGTTGTGTGTCCCCTGCTCTTGGCTACACAGTGGTGGGTTAATTTACATAATCTGGTGGAGTATGGTAATATAATCGCACACCCAGGAAGTTTAACCCCCTCCTGATCTGGACTAGCCCAAGCCTTGTGGTTTGAAGCCAAATTCTATGCTTGGCCTTTTGGATTCTTTTATCAAAAATATTATACATGATATAGATACATTGATGGGCTTTCAGTCAGTGGACTTCATTCATGGGTCTGTTTAATTTTCATTCCCATTTTGCTTTTGTCTACAACAGCATACATTATGGGACAGTGGGTCAGCCTATTTTACCCATTGGCAGTCTACACTTTGAGTGACTGCACAAAGTCTGTGCACTGTGTTCACTTCTGCCAGGAAATAGTTATTTTTCTACAGAAACAAAGCTGGCTCAAAGTGTGTTTTTTTTTTTTTTCAATATTCATATTTTGCCTACATCTCAGGTGCTCAACGGAATGTTGATTTATTTTCTGTCTCTTTTTAAAAGTCGCAGTTATAAAGTGACATTGTTACATTGTATTTGACGCAGTTTGAGTGCCTGTGTAGTGGGTGATTTATTCATCTTCCTTGCAATTAATGAAATGCATGGCACCACTGAAAGGCTTATTATGTTTTAAAGAAAAGTAAACCACATTGGTGAATGTTTTATTTAATTTAGAATTTGTTGTGCAAGCACATGACAGCCACGTTTAAGAGGTGGCATAGGTTTCTTTGGCATACGCTTGTGATAAAAAAAATGTGTGCTAGTGATGTTTACTTTGTAAATATCTGAAGATGATTACTTATTCTTGGTTTTAAATATATAATTATATATACATTATTACAGTCCAGAAGACATTCATATGGAAAGGAAACGAAATGCCTTGTCTGTCTTGTCCAAGTGGGAGGTAATAAACAAATACAGGATTTAACCAAATCAGAGGAGACCTACACTTCTCCTTTGGATACATTTTAAGAAAGCAAACATTCATAAGAGGTTGGAGTGAGTCTGGATTCCAATATATGATGTTAATAATTTATCTGCCAGTTCATAGTTGTGGAAAATGGCCATCTTTTGCTTGGTGCACCCACAGATGTCTGCCAAATCTGTTTTTGCTGGCTGTAGAGCTCTGTGCACTTTACCTCTGCTAAACAATAGTAAATTGCCTGTACTGCCCCTTTAACATGATTGAACTGGCAGAATTCTAATAGGCACATGTAACTTACCAATACGGTCCTAGAATATGGTTCAAGGTGTATCCACGGCTGGTAAGTTAAATGGTACTAGTGGACAGCAGCACCTATTGTGCCATCCTCTACAGTTGCATTGCAAACATGGCCTCAGCCCTACCATCATAGCTTCACTGTGGCAGTTTCCAAACTGCAATTCAATCTGTTAAAATAAACCCTTGACAGGTCTAAACCTTCCTTTTAAATTTTACCCCATTAAGTATGCCCCATAGCCCATAAGGCAGGATAAATGTTAAACATGTTCTTACAGTGACTAGATTTAAAATCTGTTTTCACTGTATTGAGGCTGGATGTTCCGTAAAGCCATAAAGTACCACTGGGATGCACAACTAGATTTAATAATGCTATATTTGTCTATGAAGCACTTGGAAATATAATTATTGGGCTCTTTCTCATAATTATTAAATTATTGTAAAGTTGTACTATTTATAAACATTACAGACAAGTTGGTTTTAGAAATTACTGTTTCCCCAGCTAAAGCCTCTGGTGGCTAATTTCCATTAGCATCCTGCTGCAGCACTCTGAGTGCTTAAGTCCTGAATTAGGCGTGAACCCTGTCACAGAGAAAAGATAAAGTCCTGGGTTTGAGGTGGGGTTTCTGATCTTATTGCAGGTTTACCATTTAGGACGTGACCAGTAACTTAAATTACTTCAAAGGGTCCCCTGTCATAGGCAGATGCCCACAGAGGAGGGGTTGCTCATTTCTCTGGAAACACCTCTGCGGTCGGCACACAGGCTCTGCTCTAGGGGAGAAGGCCTTCGCTATCTTGGATTTCTGCAAAGAAGGGCATTGTGGAATTGTTTGCAGTAGGGCACACAAGTAGTGCTGCAAAAGTGATTAGGGTAACCCCTGGAAACTTTTACCACTTTGGTTGGGGAGGAACTATGATTCACCCCCACAAGCTGGTGCCAGGCATACATGATGCATTTTCAGTATCCTCCTCAGAACATTACTGGACCTATGGAAGCTCAGAAGAGAACTCAACTTGCTGTCTGAGTCGTGAAAGGAGCCCTGAAGGACTGGACCTGGTCAGTCTTGTACCTAGGATAAAAAGGTGAACTCCAAAAGGTTCTAAGGGTGACCTCTGGTTCAAGCAACAGCTTCATGAGGCCTTTCTTGAAGATTCCCAGGTTACTATCTCCAACTGGTCCTGACCTGGACCTTGGTTTTGGCCTCTGTTGGTGTAAATCCTGAACCCCAAATGCTGTGCCTGAGTTAGTGAGCCCTGAAAACATGGGACTTACAAGCTTTTTGTTGCATTGCTGATGGGCTGAAGATTCAGGTTTCCCCGTTGAGCAGGACTTTGAGGAAACAGTATCTGGCTCTGTGGAGCCCTGTTTGGCTACAGCCTGCAGCTTTATCCCACTGGAGCAATCAAGTTCCCCAAAAAAGTGACTAAGCGCCAGATGTAGGAAAATTGCAAGTTGCAATTTGCAATGCAGAACGGTGTCTAAGACACCGTCTGCGAGTCGGTATGGGGTCGCAGAGACCCACCTCATTAATATTAATGAGGTGGGTCGCAAATTGCAGCCCCATACCGACTATAGACACTCGCAAATATGGAGGCCTGCTGTAGTCAGCAGACCTCCATGTTCGTGACTGCTTTTAAATAAAGCAGTTTTTTTTTTTTAAAGTGTAGCCCGTTTTCCTTAAAGGAAAACGAGCTGCACTTAAAAAAAAAAACTAAACCTTTAGTTTCGGTATTTTTTCAGGGCAGGTAGTGGTCCCTTGGACCACTACCTGCCCTGAAAAAATAGTTTTGGGTCCATTCACAAAGGGGAAGGGGTCCCGTGGGGACCCCTTCCAATTTGCGAGTGGGTTACCATCCACTTCCAGTGGATGGTAACTGCAACACCATTTGCGACCGCATATGCGGTCGCACATGGTATTGCATACCATTCCGAATCGCAAATAGGAAGGGAACACCCCTTCCTATTTGTGATTCTGAAATGCATTTTGCGAGTCGGTCCCGATATGCATTTCTGAATAGGAAAATTTGATTTGCGAGTCGCAAATGGCAATTTTTGCCGTTTGCGACTCGCAAATGCTTTCCTACATCTGGCCCTAAGTACGAACAAAGAAATCATGACTGGGTGAATGCGTCAAAAGTATTCAGCCAGCAAGTGATTATCCCTGGGCCCGCATTTCGAACTCTCAAAGTACCCGGAATAGCCGGAGCCTTCCTACCAAAAACCAATGGCTTCACCAGGTCATCATCTGACCACTATTATACCTCCTGGGACCTTCCTCTGCTACAGCTTGCTAGCTTACCCCACTGGAGACTTTGGACTTCCATTTTTCAAATTAAGAATGAAGGTAAGTCCTCCAACTGGGTTGAATGTGGTCCCTTTATCCTATCCACACTTCATCGTGGTCAGCCTCATATCATGCCTAGGTCTTGGTCTGCTCAAACTATCTGACCACAGTTGCACTTTATACTTTTTGGTTCTATTGGTGCTATTTTTCATTAAAACATTAAACATTCATATCTCCAGCTTGCCTTATTGGATTGGGTTGGTTCAGAGCTCATGTTAGTTTAGTTACTTTTGTGGTTCATCCTGACAAGTATTGTGTTTATTACTTAAGGTGAGTAGTCAACCCCACTTTAACTTAAAACAAAGTTTCTTATTGTAGTCCATGATAACAAGTAGTAGGACATATTGCACCAAGGCCCTGCTGAAGTTGCACCAAAGCTATATTCAGACAACGATTTGAAACAACTGGAGTGTGGTATTTTAACCAAAGCTACCAACTATAAATTAAAATTTGGTGATTTCATTTAGCTGTTTCACAGTTCTTCTTGCCCAGGGAGTGCTATGAAAAAAAAAAAAAATTAAAGTCACAAGTTCTAAGTCTCTCTCCTAACGTTTAAACCATTTGGCCAGACTGTAGTTAGTTTTACATGTTGGTTGACAAGGCATCAAAGCTATTGAGAGTGCAAAAAAGACTCAATTAGGAATGAAGTTTGTAAGTCTTGGCATCTTTTGGTGTGTTTTCCCTGTCTTTTTGCCTTCAGACCTCCTATTGTCATGGTATACTGGACTCTGCTTTTGTTGGCTTATTGTCTCTGTGCACTTTACCACTGCCAATCAGTGCTAAAGTGCAAGTGCTCCCTATATAAATTGTCCTGTTGATTAGTTTATCCATGGTTGGCATATGTGATTTACTTGTAGGCTCCTAGTAAGGTGCACCAGAGGTGCCCATGGCCTGTAAATCAAAAGCTATTAGTGGGCCTGCAGCACTGATTGTGCCACCCACATAAGTAGTCCTGTGAACATGTCTCAGACCTGCCACTGCAGTGTCTGTGTGTGTTGTCTTAAACTGCAAATGCAACCTGGCAAGTGTATCCAATTGCCAGGCCCAAACCTCCCCTTCTTGTACATGTAAGGCACACCTAAGGTAGTCTCTAGGTAGTCCCATGGACAGGTTGCAATGTATGTTAAAGGTGGGAAATGTACTGGTGTGTTTTACATGTCCTAACAATGAAATACTGCTAAATTCAGTGTTCCCTGTTGCAAGGCCTATCTCTCTCATAGGTTAACATGGGGGACATCTTTAAATATTCTTAAATGCAGATTCCCTTCGAGAGCAGATGGAAATATGGAGCTTGGGGTCTCTGAACTCACAATTTAACAATTCTCTGACGCCCTGGATTGTGTCTGGGTCCAGGCCTGGACATGGCAGGATGTTGTGAACAACAGAGACTTTCCTTTGAAGTATGCCTACTTCAAAGGAAGCACGTGGTATAAGAAGTGGACCCAAACCCCCAGACTTCCTGGATCAAGAGGAACCTCTGCCAAGGAGAAGAGCCAAAGAGCTGGAGGAGGAGTATTGTACCTTTGCTGTGTGCGCTTTGCTGGGTTGGGCTGCAGTTGCTGCTTCTGCCTTAAAAGAGAGCAAAGGGTGAACTTTGCTGTGTATTCTGCTTGAGAGAATTCTCCAACAGCTTGGAGTAGAGTTGCCTCCTGTTGGAAGTCTCATGGATATCAAAGACTTTAGTTGTATCTGCCTGCAGCACTGGGAACTGTGTGTTCTGTGCTGTTCATGAAGAAAAAACACAGGGCCTGATTCTGACCCCGGCGGTCACGGACCGCCGGGGCCAGGGTCGGCGGGAGCACCGCCAACAGGCTGGCGGTGCTCCTCAGGACATTCTGACCGCGGCGGTTTCAGCCGCGGTCAGAACAGGAAAACCGGCGGTCTCCGCTGTCCTGCAGAATCCTCCATGGCGGCGCAGCTTGCTGCGCCGCCATGGGGATTCTGACACCCCATACCGCCATCAGGTTGTGGTATGTGGTGTCGTGGGGCGCCTGGGGGCCCCTGCAGTGCCCATGCCAATAAGAGGGCCCCACAAAGAATTTCAGTGTCTGCTGAGCAGACACTGAAATTCGCGACGGGTGCAACTGCACCCGTCGCACATCCTCCACTCCGCCGGCTCCATTCGGAGCCGGCATCCTCATGGAGGGGTGTTTCCCACTGGGCTGGCGGGCGGCCTTTTGGCGGTCGCCCGCCAGCCCAGTGGGAAACCCAGAATCACCGCAGCGGTCTTATGACCGCGGAGCGGTGTTCTGGAGGGGGGAACTCTGGTGGGCGGCCTCCACCGCCCGTCAGAGTTAGAATGACCCCCACAGTTTGGCTGGCCTGCACCGTGACCTGCCGATGCCGCTCTGAGCTGCACTGCCCGCTTCACACCGCAACCCTGGTCTCTCTGACACCGCCATCTGATGCTGCCACCGAGCCGCTGCTTCCACCGTGACCTTTGGCCCCACACTCCAGCATCGCCCTGCTCACACCACAGCCTAAGCATCCCCGACGCTGCCACTCCTGCTGACACCGGTGCCGCTGTCTGCACCGTGGCCTGTGGACACCACTTGAGAAATACACGAAGCACTATCCTGTCCCAGTACACCAACGCCAGCACCATCAACTCCAGTGTTGCCACAAGGCGTTCTTGTCTGCACCACGACCCGTGGATGCCACACGGAGCCCATCCTGTGCCACACTGCTAACTTGGGCCTACTGATGACAGCGCTTCAGCTACGACGACAACGCTGCCTGCAACAGGACCTGGTGACACTGCATGTCGCACCGCCCCATTTCACACCGCAGCCCTGATCTCGCCAGCTCCGCTGGACGCTGTCACCAAGCCACTGCCAGCACCGTGACATGTGGGCACTGCATGTTGCATCGTCCTGCTCCGCACCGCATTTCCAACGCCATCCGCGTTAGTGCTCCTGATTTCATCAGCCTGGAGTTCGATTTGCAACGAGTGTGACTTCAAGGGCCCGACGCCCCCCCATACTGACCTCCGGAACCAACACTGCGACAACAGAAACACCGCTTTCCAGACCTCATCACGAGGATCACAACACCCTGCATTTCCAAGGTACTGTTTGTGGATCTTCCCAGCACAGCAGTTGGCCCACGACGCCGCAGCCGGCCTAAACTGTTGGATTTGTTGTCCACAATGCTGTAATAGCCCCAGACAGAGCTATTGACTTCAAGTAACTGTCTTTTTAAGTAATTCTTGCAAAGTTTGTATCTTATTTATTGTATGTTGAATTTTTATCGTATTTGGTCTTGTTTTACATAGATAAATATTGGCTATGTTTCAAAAACCGGTGAGGTGTGGTTTTGTATTGTTTTCACTGTATTACTGTGTGTTATGTGCAAATGCTTTACACATTGCTTCTGAGATAAGCCTGACTGCTCCAGCCAAGCTGCCCAGGGGGAGAGAAGGGATTATCTGAGCAGGTATCTCCCTTATCCTGACTAGAGTGAGGGTCCCTACTTGTACTGGGTGCAAAACGACTGCCAGCTAGAGACCCCATTTCTAATGAGGTTTCATCCTTAACTACAGAAAAATAACTGCACATTGTTGTTATATAAATATTGAAGACCAACCATTTTAAAAGGCCAAAGTAGAGGTAAGTTCACAGATCCAATCCAGAGCAAAATGCTATTACCCAAGATTTTACATTAGCTGAAACTTTTGTTGGATCTGGGATGCTAGCGTCAGCACCTGAATGAAAACTATGAAGTTTTTGATATTTGATATGCTTCTCTTTTTTGGTGTTTTAGAAGGAACATTTGTTTCTGCTTCATGCATTTCTAGTTTGCTCCACAATTGCCCTAGGAACATTTTATGGCACAGCAACCTCAGTAATTTATTTTGGTTATCACAGAATCTGTACATCTGAAGTGGAATTTTTTTATGAATACTTATATCTTCATTGGAATGGATATACGAGAATCTACATCTACAAGTATTGCAACATGGTTGCTTGTGTTCTGTTTTAAACCTAGCCAAAAAAGTAGAAATACTCTTCTTTACTGTATAATTGAATGCACCACAGAGCTTGTGCCAATATCAATAGTTGATATGGAGTGTTTTTTTAATTCATTTTTTTAAATACTTTCATAGCATCAATATATATTGTATATATCACATCGATACACCGCGCATAAGTATAAAAACATCTTAATAAAGGTTATTTTTTTAATTTTCAGAGCATGACGAATGTGCCACAAACCAACACAGCTGTGATGAAAATGCACTCTGCTTCAACACAGTGGGAGGACACAACTGTGTCTGTCAGCTTGGGTACACGGGAAATGGAACTGTGTGCAAAGGTACATTTTCAGAAGATACAAGCATTATACTTTGTCTTTGAATTAAACAAAATATTTTAATGCAAGTGATGTGCAACTGTTTTAAAGAGAGTAATGTAATGTATAATTTAGTAGTGACAGTATTAGCATTTCCTCCCTTACTTGTATCTTTTGTGCGATGCTCATCGATTTGTGAATTTCTGCTGCTTATTTATTTAGTTTACAATAGATGCTGCTGACGCTGATGCAATGCAATTATCTGAGAACATTGTATGGCAAATTGTTATCATTAAATCACTTTGAATAAACACGAATGGCGAGACGCTGGGTAGCCTTTCAAATGTCACTTACAAGGGTGCCTTTCTTCCTCTGTTTCAGCATTTTGCAAAGATGGCTGCAGAAATGGAGGCACCTGTGTGGCTCCAAATGTCTGTTTATGTTCTCAGGGCTTTACTGGTCTCAGCTGTGAAACAGGTAGGAATCTAATTTCCCATTTTCACCGGTTGAATAGCATTAGATGTGCAATGCTGAATGCTCTCGCAGCGAGAACGAACCTTCAAGTGGATAGTGCATGCTAAAATGCAAAGCCAGCCATACAACAAAATGCACTATTTATAGGCAGTATCCAGGCATAGATTTCCATATTCATCTGTCATCTGTGTCTCAAATTTTCTGTCGTGATATCTATGTGTTGGATAGCATACACAAAAGCATAGTGTGTTTTTGGGAATGAAACATTCTTCTACTGCATCATTATTGAAATTTTCCCTCATGAGTAGTTTCTGGGTTTTAGACTTATTTTCTCCTCAGACAGACACACAAGTGTTTAATTGGCTGCTTTTCAGCAAGGCAGTAGTGGTGTCTGTTCGCTGCCATTTGCTCTCTTTAGGGGATACTAACAGTAAAAGACAAACAGGATTTGTTTTCTGAGAGGCATTGCTAGGATACCACGTGTCCTCTGAAATATGCACGAGGATTTTCCATAAGGCTGATAACCTCAGGTTCCAGTGGCTTTCGAGGTATTAATAATTGTGTTTCAAAAGACGAGATTATCATTATTCAGAGTTCAATATCTGCATTAGGGCAAAGTTGCATAAAACGAAAAATAGGCAAACTGTTGACTTACTTCCTGAGCAATATACGACCTGCAGCACAGTTAATTGTGAGCGAGCATGCAATGACATTTTACAGTTCATCTAAATAAATATTAGGGGAATAAATGAATGTATGGATGAGCCATTTAGAGGGTGGACAGCAACCGAAAGAGTTCTCACAGCCTGGAAAAGGATTCTAGCTAAAGGGAGGGGTGACTTCTTGCCAATTGGTATGGAAACTGAAAAAGCCAGGTTTTAAGATGCTTCCTGGACAGACTGTGATTGTTGATCTCACGTATCTGTAGTGTAAAGGAATTCCACATTTTAGGTATCAGACAAGAGAACACTTTTCCACTGTGTATTGATCATTTTATTCTGTGTATTACAAGAAGATGGAACATTGCGGAGCGAAGAGGGCACATCATTTGATGTTGAATGTGGGTTCTGCAGATATAGCTAAGCCTTACATTTATCAGGCTTTTGTGTGTTAGTATTGGCCTGAGCATAATGTGCTTATGGCAATCAATGTTAATTTTTAAGACGGTTGCTGATGAATGTTTACTTTGGGATGCAGAGAAGTAGCCTAGTTGCTATATTTCTCACTACTGCAAGGCGTAGTATTAGCTTCTGACGGATGCCAAGATAAAGAACATTCCCAAATAGCTTTGTGTAATGATCACCAAGACCGCTTTGACATTAAACAGAAATCTGTTCTTGATGCGGTAACTAATAGATAAATATACATCTAACTACAGATTTGTGGAATGGAATGGTACATCAGTAATAAAGTGCACTAAACGTAAAAGCTGTTTATCTGAATCAAGGAGGTGCGCAAACATGTTTAACTACCTATATCATCAGCACCTCTATATCATTGTGTCCAATGTAGTACAGACAAGATGGAGGCATAGTCTTTCAGTTACTGACCAAGTCTGCATGGCCAGGAAAAGCATTTATGAAATCACTAATCATTAGGGCTTTGGTATGATCCATGTATGCATTGGGGGCTTCACTGAGACTCTACCAATTACAATAAATCTCTCTTATTTGCATAAACTGTGTCAATAAAGTACATCTATAAGATATTTAATTTACACTGGAAGTGACTGACCTCAGGGAAAGGCGACGGACCTTATCACCTCTCCAGGAAAGGTAATCTGCCAGCTGTGATTGACTATAGTAAACAATGCACACTTCCTTCGAATGGTTAGCATCTGTGTGCTGTGGTTCAGTCGTTCCCACGCGCTAGGAAATCTGCCCAGTTTAACATAACACAACAGATCAGACTTTCTCTGAACAGCAACACATGTATGGTCCTTAACGGGGTGATTCCTCAGCCTCATATCTGCTAGTAGAAGCTCTGTCAGTTATAGATTTCTTTTATGACTCCATGTTCCTTTAACGCCAATCTGCCTGAAAGAAACAGCTGTATGCAAGCAAGCCTCTCTCATCATCTAAATACGTAAATGAGAACTAACTTCAGAAAAGGTATATGAACAAGCAGTGTGCGCCAGTTTAGGCTCACGCTAGCAGATACTATGTTGTGCACTCCAGTGAGCTGTGAAAAGAAACATGAGGTGTATTTTGCTGTTTCTACTTGTTACTGTGACCGCTGTGCAGCACCCCGTGCAGCCTTCTGTCATGTAGCACTAGTTTTAGCTGCCATTTTATGGGGTGGTAGCTTACCCGCTGCTCCTGTGCTCCATGAGACATGCAAATTATTGTGTCCTCACCCTTGTGGGACCCATCAGTCCCCACTCCTGAGGTAATTAATTGTTGAGTCCATCTAGGTGAATCCTGCTAATACAGTGTGCCTACTCTGACAGGATGTTCTGGTTGCCCCAATGGCCGCATCTTGAAAGGTTGTCAGGGTTCTCCCACAGAGTGTGCAGTTTGAGGCTGTGTGTCCCCTATGTGCAGGGCCGGCTTGGGGGAGTGGGGGTGGGACTGGTGTGGTCACACTGGGTGCAGACTTGGAGGTGGGGGTACTAACCTCTGGTGGAGGGGAGGGCTGTGTTGAGCAGTAATTTTCGACTTAAAAACACCTGCTGCAGAGTTTCTTGTGCATCCAGATTTCAGGCAACAATAAAATGCCAAGATAACTCTTGTGATTAATGTTCCTGCTAGAGAGATCAGAGTTTTGTCTAGTGGCAGTTTTGACTTGCCATAAAGTTTGAGAGTTAATACTGCTGCTGCAAAGAACATATCTTTATTATATGTGAATAGCTGAGTGGATTAGTAAAAAAAGGATTTACCATTGCTTTAAAACAAAGAAATGTATGTGTGACATGGGCTTAAGAGAGATGAGGGTCACATTTGCCTACTGGTAGTGAGGCAATCACAGGAGGAGGATGTTGGGGGAGGGGCCGCTAAAAAGATTGTTGCACTGGGCGCCACCAGCACCAAAGCCGGCCCTGCCTATGTGGGTGACACACGTTTTCCCCTGGACATTCCATGTCCTCTCCTGAAGGCCTACATTTTTACCAGTACAATGCCCACAGTATGTCTGGCTTGAAGTAATGTGTTTGACATTTGAAATGCACAATAATATATGCAATAGATGTGTGCGTATCTTCCCCTAAAAACTGCATCTGTGCTTGGGCGTTGAAGTTTGTGGAACCATTGCAACTAATTTCTGTTTGTATGCAATGGGGTTTCCTTTCATTGTGGGCCATGCTGGCGCCAGGTTTATGATGTCGGAATTGGATAGGGTCTCCATGACTAACCTGATCCGTTTTCTGTATGAGGGCTGAAAAACGAGCTATTCGAGTTTAGGTCACGTTTTTAGTTTTTTCAAGCTGTGCTGTGCATTATATTATGTTTAATTTTTCAGAGTTTTTATTAAGTTGTACAAATATACAAATATACTGAACTGAAAACCATCAATATGTATTGCTAGCACAATAACACATTAACATAGGTCATTCCTCCAAATGTGCTTTGGACGTGGATTCAGTGTTACCAAACCAGAGCTGTGTCCCATTCTGTAGTATCAAACTGTGGCCACTATCTGCAAACTCCCATCATGCTCCCGCCCCAATCCATGTAAGTAAGCAGGGTGTGTTTATGTGCAAAATAAAATTGTAAGAGCAAACAAATAGTGCAAGAAGGCATCAGCGGCTGAATACTGATTCCAGAAGGTATTAGTTTGAAATAGGTTCATTTTTAGAGACTCACTTAATCAATTATTTTGATTTAATTGGAAATTGCAAACATTAGTATTTGCCCCGACGTTGCAGTCTCATAAATCTCGTGCAGACAAAAAGGACCCTAGGGGCTGATGTGAAAGAGAATGTAAATTGGCTTCACAGCATTTCATTCTGCAGTTGCTACCATTATGCGTTAATTCTGGGATACTGTGGGTGATCTCGCATTAGACATTACTGAATAGGAAGACCATTGCGTTGGCATCTGTTGGATCACGCGCTTCGTGATACGATTCGAATTAAAATCACTTACATCTGCAAGAAAATGGCTTAGACCCAAAAGGCAAAAAGAGATATGATAGATGGAAAAGTAAAATATCCTATCCAGAGGTTGATATTTCACTGTTCATTCAGTAAACTGTTCCTTTTGTCTTACAAGGTTCCTTTTGTTCTTAGAAATGTGAGAGACTGATAAGCATCTTCATCGAACAAGAGCATTAAAGAACATGTCAAACGTCTTGACATTATGAAAGGCTTTAATATATGGTTAAATAGGCATTGTCATTTTTCTTACAGAAAATCCATCTTTTCTTTGTCTCCTGTACTGTTGAATATCAAGTACAAGAATACGTTGCACACGAATGTCGTGGACAAAATATGGACAAAATATTGAAAGGTAAATGCAGAGGGAAGCATAGATTTACAATTTTTAACTCCACGCCTATGTTCCCCGACGATGTATCCTCAAGGTACATAGACATGGAATTAGGTATAGAAAATCTAGAAAATCCGGTGCAAACTTACCTTTGGATATTTTGTCCATGATATTAGTGCCTCGCCATATTACTCAAATGATCAAAGTCAGAAGGATTAAAGGCTAAATTAGCCTTGCCAGGATTCTAAGTCAGAACCTGTCAGGACAGATAAGAGCAGTGGGCGCATAACTAACTGAGCCATCTTGCCGGCGGTCTTAACGTTATGTATGGTTCTTACTGTTTTTATTAGTTACACTTTAAATCTTTCAGAACTGTAATAGTCATATCAATCAAGTTAGCGTGTTGTCCATTAAAGTGATTTGCTACAGCCCAGTTACTAAATGTAGTAGACTACCTTTAGCATGTCAATACATCCTTACTGTAGAATGTGTGACCTTATAATTCCTGTTCTGTGGTGAACCTTTTGCCCGGGTCTAGCATTATTTTGTGATTGGTGGGAACACAATATTTCAAACACAGGAAGGAAATTATTTTTCAGTTTTTGATACGCTATTTTTTTCAAACATCTGGGTACATTGATGCATTGAATACTTTTCTACTTACTAACCCTATAATTATTTGCTGCTGTTTAATTGGGTTGCCAGAATAGAGCAAAGTAGGCCCTTGTGGCCATTTTGAGGCACTGTGATGTCAATGGTTCTTTAGAGGTACTGTGACATTAATGGTTCTCAAATAATTGTGTCACCACAGTTTACATCAATGACTCTGTTTTCAGCAATTTGTGGCTTTTTTGGTTTGTGATGCCAATAGCCTAAAATGCCCTTTTACATTTTCCATATGATTTTTTTATGTAACAAACAAACCTACATTTATGTTTTAACAAGTGTTCTTGGGATAATCTGTTTATGACTTCAAAGATTAACATGCCGTGTTTTTACTGAACAAACTAGGCTTTTGGAATACTTTAAAAGGCTAAATAGGGTAAACGGGGAATCTATTCCTCTACTTTAGCTCCAAGTATTCAGTTAACGGAACAGGGTAGTGTGTTGTATTGTTGGATTTACATAGTGCTTCATACACCTGAAGCACCTGAAGCACATTTGCACATGAGAAACACTGTACTGCTGGTAGTGGTTAAACAGAAGAGGTTGTCTTTGTTCCGTTGCCTGTGGGTAGTGTTTTCACCCATGCAGTTGGATCTGGTCTTGTGCTATTACCGAGGTTTGCTACTGTGCCTAAGCATGAGTTTGAAGAAAAAGACCGTGAGAGGTAGATCGCTTCAGCATTAGATGCCAGTGTAAAGATGGAGAAAAGTGTGTGAATGTAGTACGCGAATTCATTAATTCTTTCTGTATGGTAAAGATGGCTCAAACCTTGTCTTAAGCGTGTAGCTGTGCCTACGCATGGGTGTAGGCAGGCAGAGTGAGGATAGACACAGTTTTGAATCTGGTCAACTGGTATCTTTTGAAGGGTCTGTCTGTACATTTTACCATTTGGAATGAAGATCTAGAAAGTTGCTTGGACACATAGGGGGTGATTCTGACCCCGGCGGTCGCCAGGGTCGGCGGGAGCACCGCCAACAGGCTGGCGGTGCCCCGCAGGGCATTCTGACCGCGGCGGTTTGGCCGCGGTCAGAACAGGAAAACCGGCGGTCTCCCGCCGGTTTTCCGCTGCCCTGCTGAATCCTCCATGGCGGCGCAGCTTGCTGCGCCGCCATGGGGATTCAGACACCCCATACCACCATCCTGTTCCTGGCGGTTCGCCCGCCAGGAACAGGATGGCAGTATGGGGTGTCGTGGGGCCCCTGGGGGCCCCTGCAATGCCCATGCCAATGTCATGGGCACTGCAGGGGCCCCCGTAAAAGGGCCCCACAAAGAATTTCAGTGTCTGCTTAGCAGACACTGAAATTCGCGACGGGTGCAACTGCACCCGTCGCACCTTCCCACTCTGCCGGCTCCATTCGGAGCCGGCTTCCTCGTGGGAAGGGGGTTTCCCGCTGGGCTGGTGGGCGGCCTTCTGGTGGTCGCCCGCCAGCCCAGCGGGAAACACAGAATAACCGCAGCGGTCTACTGACCGCGGTGCGGTATTCTGGAGGGGGGAACTCTGGCGGGCGGCCTCCGCCGCTCGCCAGAGTTAGAATGACCCCCATAGTTACTACCCTTAGAAGATACAAACTACCCTTAGAAGGTACAAACTTGCAGTAACTATAATATTTGGTCTGGAATCCAACACAAGAGGGGCAGAGCAGCAACCCAGTATGCACTATGCAACCAACCAGGCAGAGCAGCAACCTATCAGGCACTATGCAACAACCCATGGAATGTGCTATGAGGAGTCCACCTATTAGGAGAAGGGCACACGCCATCTGAATAGGCCTTATGCTACTTGCATGAGTATATGCTCCGGGGAGTCTACCCAGGAAGTATTAACTGAGGTATGACATAGGAATGACAATTAAACCAACAGCATAACGTATGCCTGACGAGTCACCAAGGTGTGGCAGAGATAGCCCATAAGAATTGAAATTATATAATCATACATAGTATATATTCTCATTGATACACAAATGAGCGACACAGGGAAGATCCGTAGCAACACCCTCTGGTAAATCTATCCAGGAGCCACTGTAAGCAGTCCACCTAGCTGTTGCAGGAGAGCAACTCATCGGAAGTGGTATACAACAAGCTATATGGTATGCCTGAGAAGTACTCCAATGAGCAAGTTTGTGCAGTGATGAACACCACTTGAAGCCTCACCACGCGTTCCATGTGACAGCTTTTCAAAATTATATCCGCTGATGAAGGGCAATACCTGAAATGCACTGGGATTTATGATTATCATGGGATGTATGATTATCACGAATTTCTCCTTTGAATGAAACATATCGACAATCATGAAAATAATTAAATGATCGATTAGTCAAACCTAAATTATGTTCTAACCTGCATATCTGTTTATTTTATATGTTGATAGCCTCTTCTTTGTTGTCTTTAATGATTTTATCCTTGCAATATTCTATGATTATTTTAGTAACACTGTCATGGTCTTAATTAACTGAAACAATAATTTTTCTACCTTTCCACCATAAAAAAAAAGATTAGTCAAGCTTCAACTTATGAGTTTCTTTTATACGTTGTTAAAGGATCATATAATGACACCTGGAAGCATTCATTTAATTTTGTACATTAACAAATATTGGTGAACCTACGGAGGAGTCCCATTTGGGATAGACTGTAGTGTGTGTGGCACTGTTCTGGGCAGGGAGAGCATTACAGTGTTGCATTGATTCACTGGTACGATCAGGAGGTGATAACCTACCACACACAACGAAAGGGACAAGATATTGATTAACTACTGATTGATTTGAGAAGGATGTTGTCATTTTCTTTGTTTCTTTCAAGTTTGTGCAGTCACAGGAGGAGGTAATTGGAGGAATAGAGTGAGGGTGGGCTGGTGACAAATTCTGTGGAGTGAACCAATACCAAGTAAGCAGAACCTGGAATAGGGGATGAAACACCTAGGACTCCTACCAGCTCTGCTGGGGGGGGGGGTCATGATTAAGCGCATAGAAGTATAGAAGGTCAGGAGGAAACAAAATTCAATAAATACAGATGCAAACTATTTTAATGAAAAAAGTAACCAGGGTTAGCATAAACATTCTTAATAAAAACACATCGAATATGCACATCTGAGGTTTAGTGCATGTTACATGTATTTTACACACTGAAATTTTTTTTTTCTTTGAGTACAATTAGGAGATTGAATTCAGCACTTCCTTAACTAGAGGAATTCCTTCCTGTACCCAATGACGAGCTCATAGCCTCCTCAACCTAGGTGCGAGCAAAACAAACAGTGTGGTCCCTGAACAGTGAACTCACAATGTCAGTTGGACAGACTATTGAAGATAAAATATATATAGGTAAGTCAGTTTAGATTTTCTATACTTAACTCCACATTTATGTACTGTTAGAAATGGGGTCTTTGGTTGACAGTCAGGTTACCCCCTGTTCAAGCAAGGACCCTCACTCTAGTTAGGATAAAAGAGAATCACCCTCAGCTAACCCCTGCTTACCCCCTTGGTAGCTTGGCAGAGCAGTAGGCTTAACCTCAGAGTGCTGGGCGTAAAGTATTTGTACCAACACACACAGTAACTTAATGAAAACACTACAAAATGACACAACACCAGTTTAGAAAAATAGGAAATATTTATCTAGACAAAACAAGACCAAAACGACAAAAATCCAACATACACAAGTCAAGTTATGATTTTTTAAAGGTTTAAAATAAAAAGAGTCTTTAGGTAGTTGTAACACCACACTAGCGCTGCTAGCGTGAAAATGTACCTGGTTTGCGTCAAAAATAACCCCGCACGGGCGGTGTGCGTCGAAAATAACCCGGCACGGGTATATGCGTCGAAAACAGCTCGGCTCGGCGAGGCGCGTCGAAAAAGCCAGCCACGCGACGGTCCGAAGTCCCGCGGCGCTGGTTGCGATCTCTCAGCCTTCGTCAGCGATGCTGCGCGTCGTTTCTCCTGCTCCGGGCGTCGATTCTCCGGTCGCGTTTCCAGCGGCGTCGTTTCTCAGCTGCGGAGCCGGCGTCGCGTCGTTTTCTCAGCCGCGATCGGATTCGCGTCGATCTTTCCTCCGCACGGTGCGCGGTGCGTGTATTTTTGTCCTTAGGCTGCCAGCCTCTCCTTTCAGGGTCCCAGGAACTGGAAGGGCACCACAGAGCAGAGTAGGGGTCTCTCCAGAGACTCCAGGTGCTGGCAGGAAGAAGTCTTTGCTATCCCTGAGACTTCAATAACAGGAGGCAAGCTCTACATCAAGCCCTTGGAGATTTCTTCTTCAAGATGGAAGGCACACAAAGTCCAGTCTTTGCCCTCTTACTCTGGCAGAAGCAGCACTGCAGGAAAGCTCCACAAAGCACAGTCACAGGCAGGGCAGCACTTGTTCCTCAGCGATCAGCTCTTCTCCAGGCAGAGGTTCCCCTTGATTCCAGAAGTGTTTCTAAAGTTTGTAAGTTTGGGTGCCCTTCTTATACCCATTTTAGTCTTTGAAGTCACCTTCCTTCAAAGGGGACTCACACCTTCTTGTGAAATCCTGCCTTGCCCAGGCAAGGCCTCAGACACACACCAGGGGGTTGGAGACAGCATTGTCAGAGGCAGGCACAGTCCTTTCAGATGAGAGTGACCACTCCACCCCTCCCTCCTAGCAGAGATGGCTAATCAGGAAATGCAGATTACACCCCAGCTCCCTTTGTGTCACTGTCTGGTGTGAGGTGAAAAACAACCCAACTGTCAAACTGACCCAGACAGGGAATCCACAAACAAGGCAGAGTCACAGAATGGTTTAAGCAAGAAAATGCTCACTTTCTAAAAGTGGCATTTCCAAACTCAAAATCTTAAAATCAACTTTACTAAAAGATGTATTTTTAAATTGTGAGTTCAGGGATCCCAAACTCCACATGTCCATCTACTCTCTAGGGGAATCTACACTTTAATCATATTTAAAGGTAGCCCCCATATTATCCTATGAGAGAGAGACAGACCTTGCAACAGTGAAAACGAAATTGGCAGTATTTCACTGTCAGGACATATAAACCACATTACTATATGTCCTACCTTATCCATACCCTGCACCCTGCCCTTGGGGCTACCTAGGGCCTACCTTAGGGGTGCCTTACATGTAAGGAAAGGGAAGGTTTAGGCCTGGCAAGTGGGTACACTTGCCAAGTCGAATTTACAGTGTAAAAATACACATACAGACACTGCAGGGGCAGGTCTGAGACATGATTACAGAGCTACTTATGTGGGTGGCACAACCAGTGCTGCAGGCCCACTAGTAGCATTTGATTTACAGGCCCTGGCACCTCTAGTGCACATTACTAGGGGCTTACTAGTAATTCAAATATGCCAATCATGGATGAACCACTTACATACAATTTAAACAGGAGCACTTGCACTTTAGCACTGGTTAGCAGTGGTAAAGTGCTCAGAGTTGAAAAGCCAAGAGCAACATGTCAGAAAAATATAGGAGGCAGGAGGCAAAAAAGTCTGGGGATGACCCTGCAAAAGCAAAAGTCCAACACGACCCCCTACCAGCCTAAAGCCAGGGGAGAACAATCAATACCTTGATGTACTTCCCTGATTGGGGCGATAGAACAGGGACCCAGGCCCACAACAGCAGGGGCATGCTCCAGTTCTACGCCTTCCTGACTCCAGTTGGATCCCTCTGTCCATACTCTCAGGGCCCACTAAGCTAACCCATGGGGAACCCTTCTCCACATCTACAGACACCATCTGTGCAACACCTAACTTTACTTTGCTCACAGATGTATTGCAATGGGCAGATAGTACCACCAGGGCCAACACAATGGTGTTGCCCACTCCACCCCTGGGGTGTGACTCTCGTCCTTCCCCCCCCAGGGGCAACTCTGTCCACCAGGACAGCAAGCCACAGTGGCCCCAGACAACTGTCAGGGATGAGAGCCCGACCTCAGGCCTCTCTAACCACTGTGACTGTGGAGAGTGGGGGGTGGTAGCCCCAGGTGCCTGGCACCCTTTGACCACTCTCTCTTCCACCAGGTCAGGGATGACAACCTGACCCTGGTCCTCCCCTCTGGGGCTCTGTAACCTCCCGGCAGACGCGGCACCCCCAGAGTCAAAAACTGTCAGGGTGCTTGTAGAAGCAGTCCTGCACAATTCTTCCACCAGTGCAGGGATGTTAACCTGCAACTGATCCTCCAACCTGGGGTCTGTACCTTCAGGTTGGACCAGGGCCAGGGGTGAGGCTTCCCTCCCCCTGCCCTCTCCTCTGGGGTCCTGGACCACCCAACTAGGAGTGGCCCCCCCAGAAGACAACATGGTAGGGGCACTGTTAGCAGTAGCCCCTTCCTCCAGGTCAGGGGGGACACCCTTAACCTGGCCTCCCAATCCAGGGTCTGTACCCACAGACTGGATCACTGCCTGGCAAACCAGGACTTCCTGGGGGGCATACCTACCCCCTACCAGGTCAGAGTTTACCCTCTGAACCTGGTCATCCAACCCAGGGTCACCACCCTGCGGTTGAACCACTGCCTGGCACACCAGGACTTCCTTGGGAGCACACTTACCCCCCATCAGGTCAGAGTTTACCCCCTGAACCTGATCATTCAACCCAGAGTCACCACCCTGCGGTTGAACCATTGCCTGGCACACCAGGACTTCCAGGGGGGCACACTTACCCCCCTCAAGGGACACACTGTCCCGAAGGGCCACACAAGAGTCTGGCTGGCGCAGGTCTCCTGACCTCTGCCCATCTGACAGAGTCTGGATTCCCCCCAACCCAGAAATGGTCTTACCAAGGTCATTCATGGGGGGCTCTGCTCTCAGAGCTGGCCCCTGACCCTCCAGGTTCTCCACTGGGGTCCGCAACCCCCTCTCAACCCTCTGTCTGGACTTCTGCACCCCCTCACTAGGAGTGGTACTGCCAGACACCAGAACTGGTGGGACGCTGGCTACAGCCGCCCCCCCAAGTTCTCCTGACACTGTGGGGTCTCCCTCAACAGATGGCCCTATGGTACAGGCTAGGCTCCCCTCCTGGTGTTCCCGCAGGGAACCCTCCAGGACCTGGGACCGGATCTCGGGCACCTTGGGCCTCAACCCATCCCCATTCCCTCTCCTCTGAGACTGGACATGGGGTCCCTCACCCATCCCACTACACTGGGACCTACCTGGGACACTACAATCCTTCCCTACCTCACCTGGTTGGGAACTACCTAGACCACTCCTCTCAGGAGCACCCCCAAATGCCTCTTCAGACTCTCTGGTACTCACCCAGAAGTCTGCCTCCATTGTAAGCTCCCTGGGGTCAGAGAACTCACACTCCACCTGGTGTTGGCATAGCTCTGGAAAATAAGGACTAGACATATGCTCTCCAGCAATTACATCACTCAGCCCCTCACATGAATTAACCAAAGTACCCTTCACCCAACCATCCAGTGACTCTGCTTTGAAAAAGCACCCCACATCACCCTCCTGAGACTGGTGAGACAGTACCTGACTGTCCCTGACACTCAACCCACACTCTTCTGGGATGTTTTCACACTCCATAACCAGGACTTCTACTTGGGGGGAACCCCTCTCCCTGTCACTCTCACTTAGAGTCAGTAGAGTGTCCCTCCCACCAGTAGGAATATGACTCCCCATGCCAGTTCCCCAATCCACCTCAGGGACCCTGTGCATCACTGGAGCTACCTCATACCCCTGAACCTCCTGGCGTGTGTTAACTCCCTCCTTCAAGTAGGGCACCACATCTCTGGGCATGTGCACTTCTTCAGCAGTACTGGATACAAGATTTTTGCTGCCACCATCTGAACTGGACTCAGCCCTCATGGCCTCCAGCTTCAGCTCTTCACAGCTCAGCTCTTGAGCTGCAATCCTTTCTTTTTCCAGGACTAAGGCTCTCTCCTCCTCAGCCCTCTCAAGCTCTGCATCTAGCTCTTCCAGACTCCGGATTCGAGCTAGGAGCCACTCATCTCTTTCTGTTTCCTCCTCTTCGGAGTAGTCATCCTCCTCAGACTCATTTGGTGGTGTTGCCTGACAACGTTTCAATTCATACTGAAACAGGGCTGACTCAAGATCCTCCCTTCTGGATTTCTTGTTCACAGCCAGTCCCCTTTCCATGCAAAATGCTTTAAGCTGCCACTTTTTATACATAAATAGGTGCCAGAAATTGACTTCCATTCTGCAAAGGCTTCACAACCAAAAAGCAAAGTCCAAAAATATTATCAATACTTCCAGGAGGACATCAGAGAACAAAAAGCAGAATCACAAGACAAGTAGTATGTGGTCACGTAGTGGTCTGAGATCAAAACAGTAGTGTACACTTAATTACTGTATGTCAAGTACAAATACAAGTCCAAATCCCGACCGCTGGTCACCAATGTTAGAAATGGGGTCTTTGGTTGACAGTCAGGTTACCCCCTGTTCAAGCAAGGACCCTCACTCTAGTTAGGATAAAAGAGAATCACCCTCAGCTAACCCCTGCTTACCCCCTTGGTAGCTTGGCAGAGCAGTAGGCTTAACCTCAGAGTGCTGGGCGTAAAGTATTTGTACCAACACACACAGTAACTTAATGAAAACACTACAAAATGACACAACACCAGTTTAGAAAAATAGGAAATATTTATCTAGACAAAACAAGACCAAAACGACAAAAATCCAACATACACAAGTCAAGTTATGATTTTTTAAAGGTTTAAAATAAAAAGAGTCTTTAGGTAGTTGTAACACCACACTAGCGCTGCTAGCGTGAAAATGTACCTGGTTTGCGTCAAAAATAACCCCGCACGGGCGGTGTGCGTCGAAAATAACCCGGCACGGGTATATGCGTCGAAAACAGCTCGGCTCGGCGAGGCGCGTCGAAAAAGCCAGCCACGCGACGGTCCGAAGTCCCGCGGCGCTGGTTGCGATCTCTCAGCCTTCGTCAGCGATGCTGCGCGTCGTTTCTCCTGCTCCGGGCGTCGATTCTCCGGTCGCGTTTCCAGCGGCGTCGTTTCTCAGCTGCGGAGCCGGCGTCGCGTCGTTTTCTCAGCCGCGATCGGATTCGCGTCGATCTTTCCTCCGCACGGTGCGCGGTGCGTGTATTTTTGTCCTTAGGCTGCCAGCCTCTCCTTTCAGGGTCCCAGGAACTGGAAGGGCACCACAGAGCAGAGTAGGGGTCTCTCCAGAGACTCCAGGTGCTGGCAGGAAGAAGTCTTTGCTATCCCTGAGACTTCAATAACAGGAGGCAAGCTCTACATCAAGCCCTTGGAGATTTCTTCTTCAAGATGGAAGGCACACAAAGTCCAGTCTTTGCCCTCTTACTCTGGCAGAAGCAGCACTGCAGGAAAGCTCCACAAAGCACAGTCACAGGCAGGGCAGCACTTGTTCCTCAGCGATCAGCTCTTCTCCAGGCAGAGGTTCCCCTTGATTCCAGAAGTGTTTCTAAAGTTTGTAAGTTTGGGTGCCCTTCTTATACCCATTTTAGTCTTTGAAGTCACCTTCCTTCAAAGGGGACTCACACCTTCTTGTGAAATCCTGCCTTGCCCAGGCAAGGCCTCAGACACACACCAGGGGGTTGGAGACAGCATTGTCAGAGGCAGGCACAGTCCTTTCAGATGAGAGTGACCACTCCACCCCTCCCTCCTAGCAGAGATGGCTAATCAGGAAATGCAGATTACACCCCAGCTCCCTTTGTGTCACTGTCTGGTGTGAGGTGAAAAACAACCCAACTGTCAAACTGACCCAGACAGGGAATCCACAAACAAGGCAGAGTCACAGAATGGTTTAAGCAAGAAAATGCTCACTTTCTAAAAGTGGCATTTCCAAACTCACAATCTTAAAATCAACTTTACTAAAAGATGTATTTTTAAATTGTGAGTTCAGGGATCCCAAACTCCACATGTCCATCTACTCTCTAGGGGAATCTACACTTTAATCATATTTAAAGGTAGCCCCCATATTATCCTATGAGAGAGAGACAGACCTTGCAACAGTGAAAACGAAATTGGCAGTATTTCACTGTCAGGACATATAAACCACATTACTATATGTCCTACCTTATCCATACCCTGCACCCTGCCCTTGGGGCTACCTAGGGCCTACCTTAGGGGTGCCTTACATGTAAGGAAAGGCAAGGTTTAGGCCTGGCAAGTGGGTACACTTGCCAAGTCGAATTTACAGTGTAAAAATACACATACAGACACTGCAGGGGCAGGTCTGAGACATGATTACAGAGCTACTTATGTGGGTGGCACAACCAGTGCTGCAGGCCCACTAGTAGCATTTGATTTACAGGCCCTGGCACCTCTAGTGCACATTACTAGGGGCTTACTAGTAATTCAAATATGCCAATCATGGATGAACCACTTACATACAATTTAAACAGGAGCACTTGCACTTTAGCACTGGTTAGCAGTGGTAAAGTGCTCAGAGTTGAAAAGCCAAGAGCAACATGTCAGAAAAATATAGGAGGCAGGAGGCAAAAAAGTCTGGGGATGACCCTGCAAAAGCAAAAGTCCAACATGTACCTACGACGTACATACATATTGAAGGCAGATAGAAATGGAGATAGGAATAGTACATCTATATTTCCCTATATGCGCTTAACGTCAATATTTTGTCCCATGGTTTTCGGCCCTCGACTCTTCTACCACAATATTGTTGGTGTAGATATTCAGTAATACATCCAGCAAAACCAGAATTCTCCCTTTTGTGGTGACTCTGATTCAAAGATATATAGTTTTTCATCTTGGGGGGTACAATGTGTGTATCCTTTTGGTCTTCAATATCTTCCTTACTCCTAAAAAGATCACAATTGCAGCAAATAGTTTTTCCATTAATACATTTTATTCTGGGACATACTTCAGTTCATCTTTACATGTCAAGTAGGCCATTCCGCCATCACGGCCCGGGGGTGAACACAGCTGTTAGCGTGACCCTGTCCTTCACCAAGAAAGATGAGATAATGCCAACTTTTTAGTAGACTTCACCAGCGAGGGTGAATTAAGCATTCTCTGCAGTTGTAATGCGCCATGCCTTGGCGCTATACCCAGTAATCTCAAAGACAAATACACACACTACATACACACCATTACTGCCAAATTCTGAGGCATAACAGTATACTTGTTTTTCAAGATTCAAGCAAGCTGCAGAAAAATAACTATCCATCTCTTTCAAAGGTAATGCAGTTTTCATTTTTCGGCGGCTTCCTTGGCCTCTCAGTTTTAACATTATGCTTCCATTTGTTCCGCTACTGTGTCTTTAGTCCATATCTGTGTCTTGCACTATGAACTCCATAAAATGCCTCCCTTCTCTACTGTGTTGGAAGGTCTCTGTCTATCTCCTAGCGTTACTCTCATCTACTGTGCACAGGCTTAAGTTCCTGTACATCTTATCACAGGGCCTGCAGTTTAAACCATGGTTAATGTTGGTTGCTTATCGCTAGGCAGTTTATAACATGTCTGCAAAAGCCCGGAGATGGGATCTCCTGATTTGTGCTCAACTTTCTAGATGTGGCCTCACTACTTGTAACGCACTCTCATCGTAGGCTGTTAAAACCATTATCTGTTCATTCAGTTTTGCCATTTTTCATCCACTAAAGGTAACCAGTTAGTATAGTACCCAAGACGTAGGTTATATTACGTCTAAAAATCACACTCTAGTTTGTTCTGTCCCTTCTACTATTAAGCCCTCAGTACAATTGGCCCCATTGGCCCAACCTGATGAAACCTGACACCTATCGGGTGCCATAAATATCAGACAATTCTGGGTTTGTTCCCCTGGGACTTAATGCACCAAACTCTGCGTGGCCCAGTAATGACAGGGGATTCTTCCCCTGATACATGTTGGCACGTTTAACCTGCTGAAATGTATTCAGGGAAAACTGCGGAAGTGCGGCGTTAGCTGGCACAGTCCTCCAGTACGCGTGGTAACAGTTGCTACTGTTCACAACGGAATCGTAGCACGTTACTTCGCCCTTCACTGTGTTTAATACCAGCTGTCAAACCCCAGGCCAATATTCCAGTTTTGTAAAATCAGTAATCAATGTTCACTTTGGTTAGGGAATCACCACTGAAGTACATCTCAAAGGCACCTGGAAATAGAACTCACTTACCTCCATTCCCTGTGCAGTATTACATATGATGTACACAAGCAAACCGCAAGAGGAAGCCATACATTTCTTATTAAGTTGTGAAGTTCAGGCAATTAACTGTCATTATTCTGTGAAGTCTGTTGTTTATTGTCCCTACATTTTATCTGCGTAGACATTTAATTTGAAATGATTTAGAGTAGCTGTGTTAGGGTATATTAAACCCAATAAATTGCTTAACGAAAGTACTGTGTTGATTAGCTCTATGTTTATTTGATGAAACCATGTATACTTTATTAGACTGCATTTTAATTTATTTGAAGTGGTCTAAGTAGGAAAAGTTGCTCGATGATGCACTGGCTCGGTGATTTCGCACACAGTACAATGAGATTATACAGTGCAAGCATAATTTATGAGAGAAATGTTCTATGGAGGTAAAAATCCGGGACATGTGCAAATATGCAGGAGATGTATGATTGCATGGTGATCAAGATGCAGTCTCTGCCCAGAAAACCTACTATGTTCTTAAATTTCTAGATGTTCACACACGGCTGTCGATAGGTGACACATGACCCTTTATGTGATATACAGATGTGCCACATAGGTGAAATAAATCACTCTACATCACACATGGTGGCCACAGTGGGATGTTGTAAATAATTTATCAATATCCACACCTGAAACTCTAAGGCACCACAGATGACTATAGTTTACAATAGCACAGTTGTCTTATTTTTCCCTTCTATTGTCTAAATTTATGTAGTAAAAAATATTTTGGGACAAAGAAATAGACCGAGAGAAAAGAGTATGAAATTGACAAAACAGTCCCCTATGGCATTTATAGCAGGTTGGAAGATGCTGGAGTACTTTCTCAACCAGTCCCTAAACTCCAACATGTGCGGTACGATTCATAGCAAAATTGATAAGGTGTTACAGTCCCTGAGGTCATGGAGGAAAAATGAAAATAATTAGAATGCCGACATCTTCGCCTACAGGTGGCCCTCTGTTTTGCACATTCCATTAACTCATTTTCACTCCAAGGAAGTGGCTGCTAACCCCTACATTATCTACTGTGAAGCGTTATTATTCTTCAAAGAACATTGTTCAGACTTCAGGCATCTATCTGAGACACCATTGTATGCCAGGAGACCCTGCATCTAACAAACTGAGAAGTGACTGCACGCCCGATCTTGCTGTGATTTATTTAAATGGCAATTTAGATACCTCGTGATCCTCTATTTTTCTCCAACTCCCTATCAATATACAACCTACATAGGCCCCAACACGGCTGAGCAACAACACCCTGGGAGCAAGGCTATACCGAGCATGGTCTCGATTCCCAAAACGTTTGTGTGGCACCTCAGTTTCTGGGTATAACCGTGTCATTACATGCTGTATTCTAATTTCCCAAAATTAGCACCCTAAGCAATTAGTGGACCATGTCCTTATCGTTTAAAATAAAATATCCAAAGGGCACTTCAGCATGCAGCACTTCTCATATTACATGGTCCACAGGAGGCACATGAGGGGAGTACATATTCACAGGGGCTAATTGTATCTTTGCAAAGAATTGGGTTACATTGCATTTTATAAACTGACTGCAAACTTTGTAATTCTCTTTGCATTATGAAGCTGACATTTAAGTCTCTTTTTTCTTTATTTTATTTTTAAGAAGTTTTTGTTTTCAAAACATTTAGGCACATTTTCTCTGTCCTACCCTACTGAATTTTTACACTGTTCACCGGTCATGCAGAAATCTTGCTGTACATGACCTTAAATGCACACATTCTGTATATAATTTTGGGCAAGGAATACGTGGTTCATTAAAATAATGATTTACTTAAAAAAAACGAATCCGGTGAATAGCTTATTGTGGAGTATGAGACCATCTTTCCCAGAAGCACAATTTGGACCTGGGATGTATTAGTGCACATAGGAATCCCTCATATATACATATATATGTACATATAAGTTGCAGGGTGATCCCTTTGTGGGTGTTCATCCCAAGGGCTCCATTGTTTTTTGGGGCTCACTGACTGGTATTCTTGAACCCTGATATTGCTATCCAGTACCCAGTGCTTGTGCTTTGACCCCTAAAACATGTTGAAATTGGCTTAAAACCTGACAAGCACATTTAAGGTTCCCATCAGCCCAGAGTATGTGGTGCAGAAATATGCCCTCGCATGAGAAGTTAAATACTACATGTGGCAAGCAGCATCTATTGTGTCATCCACTACAATGGCAGTGAAGCCATGGCTTCTGGCCTAACCTGTATAGCTGTTCAGCCTGCCAGCAGCACCTTTAACGTTGCTGCCCAGACCTGTCAAAAGCACCTTTTCGACAGGTAGGAAAACCTGATTTTAAATATTAAATGTCATAGCTTAGCACATCTTGCTACCCACAAGGTAGGGTGCATAATATTGTAGGTTGGAACATGTGTGGCTTTAGAAATGGCTGTCACTGGTACACAGGAAAAGTCAAAGTATAGATTATGTGCTTTAATCTATAATGTTTGACCGGTACCAGCTACAAACTCTATTCAAAGACTTATTTGTGGATTTAATGAAACCAAATATAGTGTTAAAGTTAGATTTGTTTATATATATGGCACATGTAACTTTTAGAAAGTAACCTTTAACCTGCCTGAAGCCGCAGGAGTCTAATTTGCATTACCTCTCTAGTAATTCCTCAGCCTGCACCTGGCCAGAATTAGGTGTGAAAGGGGTGTGAAAACTGCTCGAAGAGCAGAGACTGTCACTTGGGAAGGTGTGTGTGTTGTGGTGGGGGGGTGTTTACTTCAGTTGGCAGGAAGGGCATTTGTGGTGGGCCCAGGAACCTAATTTACTTCAAAGGGCTCTGCCCTGTCACAAGCAAATGTTAGTTACTCCTGGAAAGCCCTAGCTTTTATCCTTCTAGTCAAGCTGTCACCAGTGAGAAAGATACCCCCAGAATTGGTTTTGAGTGACCACAGAGGACGGGACTGCTCATTACACTGGCCACACATCTGGGTGTGCACACAGGCTGCAAACAAGGGAAAGGGGCACTGTGGGATTGGTTGCAGTAGTACTCACAGGAACTGCTAAAAAAAAGGGGGCAGGGATGCTACAGTGAACTTTTACCCCATTGGTTTGGGAGTTCCTAGGAGTCACTCCACCCACTAGCTGGCACTAGGCATACATGTAGCATTCAAGACACTTCCTCAGAACACAGAGGACTAGACCTGCTGTCTGTGACCTGAGAGGAGCCCTGAAGGACTGGTCCTGTTCCCTTTTGTACCCAGGACGAAGATGTGGACTCCAAAGGTCAGTTCGCTGACTTGTAGTGTGGCTACAGGAAGAGAACTAGCTGCAAGAGACCTTTACCTGGATGAAGCCAGCTGACCAGTGGCAACTGGACTTCAGTCTGACTCTCTATGAGTCTCTAAGTGCCCTCCCTTGAGGTCCCAGGGAGCCTCGGAAGTGTATTCTTGTGGTCACAAATCACATCTAGGTCCCGATCTACTATTTTTATAGACTAACATTAGCGTATTGTGCTTTCTGGCCCTATTTTCACTTGAATCTTAAAAACTGTACAGCTCTGATTCCCTTTAATATTTTAAAATAGGTTGTGGAAATTTAATGTGCTTTGGGGTGCCTGTTCTACTGTGTATGCACTGCCTAAATACTTTAAACATTGCCTTTAATTTGAGCCACTTTAATGTGCCGCATTACCAGAGACTGAGCATAGGTTTTTTAAATGTAATCAGTGCAACATGTAACAGCTGGTGGCCTTATCCTTTGAGGTAGACACCTGCCCACCCCAAAAAATAATTCACTTTCCTACAATACATACACACCGAGAGTACAGCCAGGGTTTCTGCTGTGTTTACCTTTATTAGGTGTGCCTGGTCTAGTCCGGACTGGGGTTGAGCCCGGAATAACGAAAAATGGGTGTAAGTTCCTCATCACAAATCTTGCATGGAAAGCTGTACTCATCATGAAGACAAATAGTATTTGCTATTTGGGAATGGGCCTAGCTACTAATGTTGGTGCATTGTGTTTTTGGTGTGGGATGAAAGTGAAGCTGAGTAAAAGTAGGTGTGTTAGTGTTTGTGGGTACTATGGAAATCAAGGGGAAAAAATGAAAGGAATGTTTCTGAGAAAGTATGTATTAGTAGTATGGTTAGGAGTGGCTAAGCGGTGCTTAGCTACACACTCAGAGGCACTTTCTGATGAGGTAGGTCAACTCTTCTCAGAGGCTTCCCTTTCTCAGCTGGCAGGTGGTTGGCTTAAACACAGGTGAAACAGGCATATAATGAAAAGCAATGAATCAAGGAAAGTATTTGTATTCATCTTGACATTGATGTGGAGGCTGTGGTTGCAAATCAACAAGCTGTGAAATGGCTAGTAGCTTGCAAAATGTGCTGTCAGGGTTCATTCACAGGCTAAAATCAAGTATATGGTGAACTGAAAGTGTACAATAGGATGTGCCAAAAATGTGAACAGGTCACACGTTTTTCTGTCACCTCATGAAGAGTTGATCCTTCTGTTGATTGGCTGAGATTGATGCAGATTTCAAAAGCAGACCAATATCTATGTCACTCCAAAGAATCAGAAACTATAAGTATGTATGTATATAGTATTTCTAAAGTGCGAACCTAGCCAGACGGCAGAGGACATTGTACATGGTCTAATGGAAGTTTAGCGTCACCAAGTAATAGGAGAGGAAGCTGGGTGGTGCACAGTAAATGCATTGTGATGTAGTGTTCTTTAAAGAGCTGAGATTGTAACGCTTTCCTAAATTGGGATAGTGCTGGGGCGATCCTGATCAATATAGGAATGTTGTTCCAGATCCTAGGTACATAGAAGGAAAAGGCCTATTGTCCTTTTTATTTTTTTTACACGTCTCAGTCTGCAGTCTTATGGTGTCCTGGCTGCAGGTGTGCCAAAGTCCATCGTAGATGGCGCACTTTTCTGCAAGGTAAGCGGGGTTCCTTGTTGTGTTGGCTTTGTAAATGATGCAACTGGTTTCGCCTTGGCAAAGGGAACCAATGGAATTCCATCAGGATTCGAATTATGTGATCATGTTTCTTCAAGCCCTGATAAAATGTCTTGTGGTATGTGGGTGCCAGTGTAATAGAGCTGGTGCTGCTTGGCTCTGACTATATACTGGGCACCATCAAGTAGAAGTGCACTGGAGTATTAATGTTGGATGCTTATGATGAAGCCAATGATTCACAAATGCTTCTTTCAAAAGCAAGTTGCTGGCTACATAGGGAGCTTCGGAGCTAGACTATTGTCCCAGCTATGCTTGACCTCTAACCCGCTGTTATCATCGGGTGCATTCCACGTACAGCATACTCTAGTTTAAAAGTGAAAAATGGGGGCACTAAAACGAAGCAAAGAAAAAGACGCTGGTGGAATTGCACTGAAATTAATATAATAATGTTCACCATAAAAATTCATCTTTGTTCCCATTATTTCTGGTTGTGTAGCCAGTAACTGTGATGTCCCACCTAGAGGGGGTAATATCACGCCCTGCAACTTCCTCCCGCTAGCAGTTTCTCTTTGCTGCCCATTGAATCACTGGGTTGAGAAGCAGCATTGACTAATAGGCGTTCATGTATCGGGAGGATCAATCCTCGATGCTCACAAACCAGTTGTTGTACTGGGGACTAGCTCTACTCTTCAGAATTCATGTCTCAGCACATAGTTGCAAGCGCACCTTCTCTTTCAAACCACATGTGAATGAGGGGACATCAAAAAGATGTGGATGGGGTGGGATTATGCGGTCTGATTTGATTGACAGTTGTACCACCCTTGTGCTGTCATGAACAATGCCCAGCTGGGGGTGGTCACTGGTACCAGCTGAGCAGTAGGTGATGATTATGGGTTCCACAGGTGCAGCTGGGGTAGGAGTAGCCTCAAATATAACAGACGTTGGAAATGAATGTAAGTCATTTTATCAATTATAACTATATATTTGGAGAATACAACACAAAAGATTATTAGAAAATATGACTTTAAAACACCTGCGGATTACTGTAGAACAGATTCAAACTCCGATGCTTTCGGCCAACTGAATATTACTCCCTTGTCTGTAGCTAAATGCTTTCCGCTCTCATCTCACTCTAATCAAGAAAAGAGAATGGTTATTGCATTGCAGGTCGCAAACAGTGATCATAAGTAGCCCCGCGGGTGCTTTTTAGCCATTAGAAACATCTTCCCTGAGATTTGTGGTATGTCGGTGAGGTAACTATTTGCATCCGTGGTTAGAAACATTGTAGGCTCCCGATTCGAGGCGCAGGACTGCTGACTCCCCGAACTGAAGAGCATTCGGGACATCATTGTACTGGAGACACCTGTGTAAAGCATCTGTGGAAGTAATTGTGCAGTAGCGTGCAGTGGGAGAGTCAGTCTACATACTCACAAATATATCATAGGACGAATGGTTCACACTGTACCAGAGATCTACTTGATCGATGTGGTCAGCCCTGACGCCCTAAATCGGGTCCCATGAGTCGCATCACAGATATAGTCCACTGATGTGAACTGAAATTATATTGCAGAGGAATGCAGATAAACTGCTTTTACAGGTGTCCCACACGACGCTGCCAGTGATTGTAAATACTTCTTTACCTTTCCATTAAATATGTACTGTTATTATTCACGAGTTATGTTCTTAAGCACCTCCAATAAAATAACAAAACTGTTTAAAACGATGCAATTAATTAAAACATTAATAAGTCTGCACTTTGAATGTCAAGTAAGTTTAATAGCGCTCCCATTTATACTATTTATTCTTTCCGTGCGCTGTAATGATTATATTCGGGGGAAACACGCCCTGTCTTACCATAAGCATTGGTAAAATCATGTTGTCGAGAATGGAGACGTTACCCCAGTGTCTAATCACCTGAGCAGGGTTCATTTCAAAAGACCCCTCAAATACAGCAAATGAGTTTCCTTTTTAGGTCGAGCATAGCAGCGCACAAGCGCTGTTTTTCCTTCGTGTCGGTATGTATCTGGGCTTTTAACCCTCCCACCACTCGCCCATCATGATCACTCATTCATGGGCTTGCCTTTCAAAAATCTGTAACTGCTTTACGTTTGTCCCTCCTTAGGGCGGTTTTGTCACCGCCTTGGCCACCGGTCCTGTTATGTGAATAATTGCACCATTGCCGATAACTTTGACTGCGAGCAAACTTCTTTCTCCTTTTGTCTCTCACCGCGCTAACGACAGCACTTCGAATCGGCTCACTTATGTCAACTGTTTACTTTTTATTTTCAGTTTGTGTGGCAAGAAAGTTCCATTTAGAAATTTACAACCCTAATAGCTCTAACTTGAGCAAACCCAAGACCCATTGCATTGCAAATGCTTCTTTATACTTGGCATTGCACTCGAAAAATAAAGGATTCATGGTCCAGCTATTCACATTTTAATTTCCTTTTACTCGTTCACATTAGTGATGACAGATACAGCCTTTTAACCATCCACCTCCCATATCTAGCTGCTGCTCAGTATGGCTAAAGGTTAGTGGCATAGAGGAGAGTCGTGTGGAGTGTCATAGAGTGGAATGGCAAAGAGTGGAATAGAGTGTTTTAGAGTGGAATAGCAGAGAGTGTTGTGTATTGGAGTGGCATAGTCTTGAGTCACGTAGAGTTCATACACTAGAGTGGCATACAGTAGAGTGGACTAGTGTAGAGTGCATTTGGCATAGACCGTTGAAGAGTATAGTGGCTTAGAGGGCAGTGGTATTGAGTAGAGTGGCATAGATTGGTGCAGAGTGTAGTGGCATAGAGTTGAGTGATACAGATGACGGTGGCACAGAGTAGAGTTGACTGCAGAGTGCAGTGGCTTAGAGTGCAGAGTAGAGTTTAGCAGCATAGAGTGCAGTGGAGTAGTATAGAGTAGATAAATGCAGAGTAAAGTGGCATAGAGTTCAGTGGCATAGAGTGCAATGACATTGAGTGCATTTGTGTGGAGTGCATTGGTGTAGAGTGCAGTGGTTAAGAGAATGGTGTAGAGTGCAGTGACATAGAGTGGCATGTCACAAAGTGGAGAAGAGTGGAGTGCAGTGGCACAGAGTAGATTGTCTCACAGTAGAGTGGAGTGGTGTAGAGTGGAGTGGTGCAGGCTAGAGTGTGGTTGCATAGAGTGGGATAGAGTGTAAAGGCATAACATTAAGTGGTGTTGAGTGCAGTAACATAGAGTGCAATGGTGCAAAGTATATTAAAGAGGTGTACAGTGGATTGGCATAGAGTTCAGGGGCAAAGAGTTGAGTGTTACAGAGTAAAGTGTGTAGATTGTATTTGCATAGAATACAGTGTTGCAGAGTGGCGCAGAGTGGAATTGTGCTGAGTAGGTTTGTGTGGCCTGGACTTGATTGGCGTTGAGTGCAGTGGCAAAGAGTGCAGTGGTGTCAAGTAGAGTGGTGGAGAGTGCATTGACATAGAGTAAAGTGGTACAGGGTAGAGTAGAAAGGAGTAGGGTGAAGTGGCAGAGAGTGCAGTGGCATAGATTGGAGTGATGCAGAGTGCAATGGCATAGATTGCAGTCATAGAGTGCAGTGCTGCAGAGTGGTGTAGAGTATAATTGTGCAGAGTAGATTTGTGTGGTCTAGACTGGAGTGGTGGAGAGTGCAGTGGCAAAGAGTGCATTGGCATAGAGTAGAGTGGTACAAGGTAGAGTTGAGAGGTATAGCGTGAAGTGGCATAGAGTGGAGTGGTGCAGAGTGCAATGAAACAGAGTGGAGTAGTATAGAGCGCAGTGGCATGGGCTGGTGTAAAGTGGAGTGGTGCAGAGTAGAGTGCAGTGGTGGGGAGTGCTGCAGAGTAGAGTGGAGTGGGTAGAGCAGATTATGCATGGTACGGTAGCACACTCCCATTACAGACAACAGATTTTCAATTGAAATGACCATTACATTTGCACAGACATACAGTTTTAGTAATAAAACTATACAGTGCACAAAGGAAAGTGTGTGGAAATTGCATCACCTAGTGTAATGATTAGTTTTGATCATATTAAAGTATTTGTTTCCAAAACACTTTAGAAATAACAAAAATGTGCTTCATTTGTGTTACTAATTCTGATATATTCTGAAATACTTACACTATTCATTTAAAAGTTGTCCTATTCTAGAAAAAAACTCTTTCCTACCCTCAGTTTTAAGAAAGATTGTCACATAAACCTTCTAACTTTGAAGTCAGAGCAAGAAAAGTAAACAAGCACCCCTAGAAGACAGCCCCTGACATTTGACCTCGACCTTTGAATGCAAAGCAAATGTGACAACATAAGAAGAAAATTTAAAGGCCTGTTTACAGAAAGGTAGCTTGTGGAAGGACACATTAAACAATGTTTAGGCATCAGGAGGGACAAATCGAACCTTGAGAGCCTAAAGGAAATAAAGCCAGCAAATTGCCTGAAAATGTGAGTTACAAACCACAAAGTCAATAGTAGTCTATAGGCAGAATGCATTCCTAATTCATTGTTGGACCTGGCCCTTTCTGCAGGGTCATTCCCAGACTTTTTGATTTTTCTCTCCACTTTTTGCTGAATTCTTTTTTTGTGAGCTTTAGGACTCTGGGCACTTTACCACTGCTAACCAGTCTAAAGCACAGAGCTGTCTTCTCAAAACATGGTAACATTGGCTTATCCACATTTAACATGTTTAATTTACATGTAAGTCCCTAGTAAAGTGCACTAAAAGTGCCCAGTGCTTGTAACTTAAATGCTACTAGTGGGCCTGTAGCACAGAATATGCCACCCACTACAGTAGCCCCTCAAACATGTCTCAATTGCCATGCCCAAACCTTTCTTTTTAGTACACATAGGTCATCCCTAAGGTAGGCCCTACCTAGCCCTAATAGCAGGGTGCACTGTATTTAAAAAGTTGGACATGTACGTTTAATATGTTCTGGTAGTGAAAAACTTTTACATTTGTTTTTCACAACTGCAAGGACTATCTCTTCCATAGGTTAACATTGGTATTACCTTGAAACAGTCTTTAAATGTAATTTCCAGTTGGGGAAAGATAGAAATTTGGAGTTTGGGGTCTCTTGACTCACAATTTAAAATCGCAACTTATGGTGAAGTTGGATTTTAAATTGTAAGTCTGAAAATGCCACTTTTAGAAAGTTGGCATTCTCTTACTTTAGCCATTCTGGTTGATGGGCCTTAGTGGGCTACATGGGAGGGCAGAGCTGACATTTACACTTGTGTAAGGCTGTGCTTGTCCCCACACGAAGAGCTGCATAAACCCCCTGCAGAGTGTCTGGAGCCAGGAAAGGAAGGGCAAGGACCTTGTGCACTTCAATGGGCTCTCTTCGAAGTCTCCCCCACTTCATAGGCTCAACTGAGTTCAAGTATTGGACCCCAAACCTTACCAAATCAGTACACTTCTGGATCTGAAGAAATTCCGCTGGGAATGCTGCATAGATCAGAACCGATGCATTGAGTCTTCGATGATGACACTTGCTCCATCCAAGGTAGTTTTTTAGCAGGCCCTGCGTGGGTCCTGTAGCCAGCCTCCCCTCCATTGCGGTTGGCCTGAACTTTGGATTTACCCTGGTCTAGTGCGATCTCAAGTAACCTTTTAGCGCTATTGTCTTTTAAGCAGTACATTGCAGCTTATTCTTTAAAAACATTATTATCTTAAGTTCTACTTATTGGATATTGTTTGCTTTTATGTTCTCTATTGTTCTAAACTGGTGTGGAGTCTTTTTGTGGTGTTTTTCCCTGTTTTACTGTAATTTAAGTGCTGTACAAATATATTACACATTTCCTCTTAAGTTAAGCCTGACTGCTCTGTACCAAGCTACTATAGGGTGAGCACGGGTTAATTTAGGGTGTCTATCTGACTTACCCTGACTACGACTGTGGTCCCTGCATAGGCAGTGTGCATACCTCTGTCAACTAGAGACCGAATTTCCAACAATCAACTTTCTGAAAGTCCCAAAGATGTCCTTAGCAAACCAAACAGCTGCACTGTCTGGTAGATTGTGACCTAAAAACCACAGTGTTTCCCTCATAGTGAAAGAGATGCATTTCATTAATGCATTGCTGTTCTATAAGGAGATTAACATGCTACTGATAGCAGGAGCTCAAGGAATCCCTTACTCAGCTACATACGCTTCATATTTTCTCTTTTTTGTTCTGTCTCGTTTCTCTTAACTTATTAGATCCCTTATAAAGGAGAGAGAAATATTTGGTCAGACCTTATCACCATTTCGTCTTATATCATTCACACTAAAAAACGAAACACCAACATATAAACCCTAACAGAAACCAGTGATCACAAATGTGCAAAGCTGAAGCAACTCACTCCTACAACAGCAATGTAGGGCCAGATGTATCATCAAGGCCATTTGCGATTCGGAAATAGCGATTTTTAAGAAATCGCTATTTCCGACTCGCAAAGTGCCATGTATCACATTTGCGAATCGGTAATAACGATTTCTTAAAAATCGCAAATGCTATTACAGATTCGCAAATTGCGATACCGGCCCCCTTCGCACCTATGGGCCTGTTGGCCCATATCTGCGATTTTTTTGCAGTTCCAAAATTGCGATTTCTGAACCAGAAATCGCAATTTTGGAAATGCGAAACCCCAGGGTGCTGGGGGCCTAAGGCGCCCTCTGCTGCACCCCCAAATATTTTTGGGGGACATATAAGGTGCATACATGCCAAAAGGGCATGTGTGCTTTACATGTACAATTTAAAAATGCATTTTAACATTTTGCACATGGTTACCACCAAGTTCAACTTGGTGGTAATTAGCGATTCCTAAATGCCAAAATCGCATTTAGGAATTGCTTCATACATGTGCTAAGGAATCGCAAATAAGGAATCCTTATTTGCGATTTCTAATTTAGAGAGTCGCAATTTGCGACTCTCTAAACAGGGTCGCAATTGTAAGGAATCCCAATTTTAGAGATTCCTTAAAATTGCATTCAGAATGTATTTCATATATTCTGAAATGGCATTTTGCATTCGCAAACGGGCATTCGCACCGTTTGCGAATGCAAAATGCTTTCATACATCTGGCCCTTAGTCATCAAACAACATAGGAATATTGCCAGATTGTCAGTAACATGGACCGCAAAGATTTTGTTTAAAGATTGAGAGTCTCTTCAAAGTACACAGAGAATAATGATGATATAACTACAGTGGGACAGAAGTTCACATCAGTTCTGTGAAGTCTTCTCAAGCCCTGACCATCACCGAAAATAAAGGGAGGGGATTGCCCCAGCCGAGGAAGTCAGAGCTAAACACAAACAGGAGTTGGTGCTTTCTCATACTAACCATGCATTTACAAGGACTAGGGAGTGGTACAGGTGAACTAGAGTGTCCAGCAGAACAGAAACCAGCTCAGCTTACAATAAACACAATGACTGACCATTCTCATCCAGTGGACCCACTGATTCTCAAAACACATATCCCAGGCATGATAGAGGCAAAAAGAAAATTACCCAGATATGGGAGACTGCAAGACTTTACCAGGAGGGAGCTGGTAGCCAACCCCAATAAGGAGAACACAGGTACAAGTATCCTGCTATTATAGATTAATGCTGCATCACAATCTACCACAGCCTGGGTAGAGATGACAGTAGTCGCTCTCTGTAAAAGAAGGATGCACTGTGCATGCCCCTTTCACCTCATAGCCACGCTCTAGGGTCAAAACAAGGAGACCATCATTGGACAGGTGTGATTGACATGTTTACTAAGGTAGAAATCAAGAAAACCTACAGCAACTTTCCAGTGACTTGCTAGGGGATTAGTATAGTGCAGGGAAGCACGCATTACAGAGCAATGCAGACTTCCAGTACTAACAATATCCTCTAGCTTATCTGGAAAGTAGCCATATCTGTTATTTAACCAGTGCCATAGGTCCTCCCTCTCATCAGCTGGTGATTCTGGTAAAGACACCAACAACTTATTTTGCAGTTCCATCTTTCTGAGACAATCTTGAAAAAGTAAGAAAATACTCGACTTCCACACTTTCTGAACATGTCTTCTGCAATGGACCAGGCCCAGTCTAGTTGCTGAACCACTTATGCTACAGAGGCAGTGTCCTTACATTTGCTGACTTCAGGCTAGTGCTGGATAAAAACAGTGTCACTCTTCTTATCCTTATCAAACGCTATGCAGCCTTTGATATAATCTATCATCTATCAGTGCTAGATAGTTTTTATGGCATGGGGGTTGTCTCCCATGACTTGAAGTGTATCAAATTCCTTATTTCTGGGTGTGCCCAGATAATTTCTCTACTCCACCATCACTTGATTATGTGGCCATACTGGCAGCCATGAACAGAATCTTTAGGATCTCCTTTAACACCTGCACCAGCAACACCAGCCTCTGATTTACCATTGTGGCAGAATTGTCTGCCACATTTCAGCTATCAGTGACTTCTTTTTCCAGTTGGCTGACTTCAAATGTATTCACATTGAACTGTCTCAAAATAGGCATTTTTGAGGGTTGTAACCACTCTTATGTGTAGGACACTTCTTGGTGGCTAGTGCAGCTGTGCCCCTGCCTTCTCCAGTCTCTAGTACCTTAGGAATCCTGGGTGAGTCACCGCTTTCCTTTAACCCGCATCAACATGGTCCCTGCTACCTGTTTCCCTATTTTAAAAAAAAGTAAATTACAATGAACTAAATTAAATCAAATCAAATTTACATTCAAATATTAATTTTAGTTAATGTGACACTAACCCTAATGATAACCATAGTTCTAATTCCACAATAATCTAATTTAAATGCTATTAATTTACTTATGATAAGGTTTATCCTGACCAAGCTCTATATTAAACAATTAAAGTAACTAAATGCAATTTAATCACAATATTTTGAAATAACAAATTTGGCAAGTTAGCATTAGCCTAATGCTACCCCTAACTCTAATACATCAAATAGAATTACCTGAGAAGACCCTTGCCCTGATGCTAACCCTGTCATTTCACATAAGGTACATCCAATTCAAATAATTAAATAACCTTTGAATTACAATTTTCATGTAGTGGTATAGAATCACCTATGCAGTATTGTTATAACTATGCCACGCTGCAATGGATTTAAAAGGTATGTACTAATTATTTCAGTGGGAATAGTGCTTAATTTGAGCTTGTGGTAGCTGCCGGAGGCCACATTTCCTAAGAGTAAGAGGCAGAAAAACAAACAAACTGGAAAGACAGAGGAAGAGAAAGACAGAAGCACCTTCATAAAGAAATAATACAGGAACCAGCAAGAGTAAGATAAAGGGCAGGTAATGTCTGATAGTGGATTAAAGAGGCATGAGGTGGACTAAAGTCTGTGCAGCCTTGGTATTTGGTGCACTGACATATAATAGCATGAGCTACAGGCTTCTGAGCACAACTTTGGTACTGGCACTCATTCTTTAACAAATTAAGCACTGTGAGGGAATAACTATGGTTGTTACTTTTGGAACCCTTTTCTTTGATCATTTTCTGCTTCTGGTGTCATGGTCTTCTTCAGAAGACCAATCGATTGCCATATGATGAAGTTCTAGGCAATATGCATAGTTGAGTCACATTCACTTACTATCATTCTATTTTCCATTAAGCCTTGGAGAACCTCTGCCCCGCAAAAAGCATGGTCAAGGAGGTACTGTGAATGTTGCAGTCATATGTTAGTACCCCTCTCTCACAATTGTCACAGTTATGCTCATTGGATCTGATAACGACGATTTTTAACTTCATATTTTCACAAGTGATACTATCAGTATTACAGACATCTGTCATATCACAACACTTGTCATTGGTAGCCTTCATATCCCTTTAAAATCATTGAGTATCATGGCCTCCTTTTGACTGCTTGATACATATATAATGAACATGTACTGGATACAGTAATTTGCTACTCCTTCAGCTGTAGCTATGGCACATGAAAAATCGCAGCTGTCACTAGAATGTGGCACTCACCCGTAGTTTGCAGTCCCACCTGTGCTTGTGTAGCCTCCATAGAAACCCTCTACCCTAAGTCCCCTTGTTTCCTGTCTCTCTTCCTGTCATAACATAACTTAGGGTATGGTTAAGAGGAACATACAAGTTGTTAATGCCAAACCCAATCACATCTATATTTGTTTAGGATTTGCTGAAACATATAAGTCGGTGGGACCCAAAAGTAGGCAATGGTTCAGGTATAGGTATCTGCTTTGGATAACCTTCATAGGGCTGCTATTGTGAACACTTCATTTTCATCAGAGGGGGATTTAGTGCACACCATGTATGGCCACATGTGATTTAATAAGGTACCTTTAAGGTCATGGCTAGATAATATTTATTTATGTTGGTACTTTCTTCTTGTTCAACACTGCTGGCAACCAATAGCTCAATATAACATATATGTTTCTACTTATATTTATCTACTTCTGCTGTAAAAGGTTGGTGGAATAGGAATTGACATGTGGCATTTATCAACTTACATGGTTTAAATATCTTAAGCTGCTTCACTTGTACATGGTTACATATTGCTGAACACTATTGTTGGACTTAGCCCTGGGCTAGAAAACCAGTTTCATGCTAGATCCTCTGGACTGGTGGGAAGGAGACGGAAAGAAGTGTGCCGAGCACTTGGGTCTGTTGCCCCTCCTCCACTCTAAGAAACCTCAGAGGTGAGAGGACACTTGACAGCCTGGTGCCTGGCTGCTGACACCGACAGCTGTCAGGCCTCGGTTAGTTGCTGTCCTTACTGGCAGAATGTTCTTTGGGTTGGGACTGAAGTCTGATCCAAGGGGTATAGTAGGCCACTTCACGTTTATGGCCATGGTGCTGCTGTCTGCCTACTGACATGCATCTGTACGTTAAGGTTAGGCGCTGCACAGATAGGATTCACAAGTGAGGAGAAGGGTTAGCCATGGGTCAGCTCAGTGGCTTAGGAGAGTGCAGACAGAGGGATCCAACTGAGTTCAGAGGGGCACACAACTGACAAGTGTCACTGCATAACAGGGCCATTGTGTTCTATCACCTAAGCAGGGAACCTCATCAAGGTATTGATTAGTCCACCCTGTCTTGTGGCTGTAGGGGGGTAATGTTGGACTTGGCCCATTTTGCAGGTTATTCCCAAATCTCTTGCTTTCACCCTCCTGTTTCCTAAACTAATTTGTGTTCGCTTTTAGAACTCTGCACACTTTACCACGGCTAACCAGTACTAAATTGCTTGTGCTCTCTTTTACACATGGTACAATTGGCTATTTCGCACATTTAGTTTTTTAATTTAAATTAAATTATAAGTCGATAATAAAGTGGAACCACGTGTACCTAGGGCCTCTAAATTAAATACTACTAGTGGGCCTTCAGCACTTATTCCGCCACTCATTTAAGTAGCATTTTAAACATGTCTCAGACCTGCCATTGCAGCTTATGTGTGCAGTTGTAAACTGCTATTTCGGCATGACAAAATAAACCTTTTGCCAGACCCAAAACTTCGTTTTACATACGCAGGTCACCCTCAGAATAGGCCCTAAACAGCCCATAGAGCAGGGTGAAGTGTATTTAAAAGGTTGGCGATGTACATTTAACTTTTACATGTCCTGATAGTGAAAAACTCTTTAATTCATTTGTCACTACTGCAAAGCCTCCCTCTCCCATAAAAATAAAATTGGCTTTACTTATTACATTTAATAAGGGGTAACTATCACTTGGAAGCAGGTAGAAATAATTTAGAACCCTTTTTCATGGTAAATTTGGATTTTAAGTTACAATTCTGAAAATGTTTTGTCCTAACCATTTGGTGCCTGCAGCATGTATCCAGGGTCACATGACTAGGTGTAGCTGACTGTTAGTCATGTGTATTGATCCCAAACAGTGAGACAAAGTGGAAATAGGCGTTGGCAGGGTCACCATTTTCTGACTCTTTGGGGGTGGAGCTTTTACCTTTCACACTTGCACATTACAAAGACTCTGACTCAGCACACTTCCAAAGGTTTTGATGCTAGTCTTGTCTGCCTTCAGAGAAGCTGGGTCCAAGGCCGGGAGGAATAAAATTCCATACACCTCTAGGGGTGGAACCTCTCCTCCTTCAAAGTTGGCACCAAGGATAAATAGTGAAACCTTAAAACCATTTGTTCAGTGCACATCTGGACCTGTGGAAAATTCAGAAGAAGGACTGCTGCACTACTTTACTGAAAGAAGGACTGCTACCCTGCTGCCTTTCTACCACACTGCTCTGCTGCCTGAGTGAGAAGGACTAGACCTGCATCTTGAATCTAGGACCACCAGTGTGTATTCAAGGGCTAGTTGTCTCTCCTCCTTGTCGGAGGCACAAGGGAAGAAAAGGCTCTAACAATATTGATTTCTGCTCTTGAACTGTGTCTGCTGTGAGCTGTCTCCCCATGTGCTCTGCTAGCCCAGCTGTGGTCCAAGCAGAACCAATGAACCGTGATGCACCTTCTCACAGCAGAAACACCGCTGCATGACACATCTCTGCTGCAGGATCAACAAACTCTTCAGAACCACCTCTGCACGATGCAAACTCGACCCAGGACCTCACATTACAGTCCACAGCTCCTCAGACCCGTCACTGGAGATGCATCTTCAAAGCAGAACCTCACAACACTCCACAACCAGGGTGTAAGGTACTTTGTTCAGCAGACCTAACTTTGTCCCTGTATTGAATTTGTACCTTATCTGCACAATTAATAAAAAATCATTGCAATCACCACATAAAAAAAGCGTTAGAGTGCCATAAAACATCCAAATAAAAGTCATATTTCTCTCTTATTATTGATAGAACAAATAAACCGTACTTACTTATTGAACATCTAGTGGCATACTGAAATACATACGAGATCAACATCAAGCCACTTGCAGTACTGTATTATTCCAGCTCAGGAGGAGCTAGGTGACAAACAAACATCGAGAAAGATGCTGAGTTGATTACTTGTATAAAAAGGGCTGTTAAAAATATAAGAATATCTCTCTCAGAACATAGTCTGACAAAAGTAATGTGTTCAAAATATTGTCTACAAATATGTCACCCCACTGAAGTTAAAAATAGAAAATCCTCGCTTAGTGAGGCAATGTTCTTGTAATTGATATTGATACTTAAGACACAATATGTATGCCTCACATGATATTTCTGTATACTGTATTCATCTGATATATGAAAATGTGATCCTGCTCACAAGGCTCCATCCAGGCCCCAGTACATATTTCATATTAGGGCCCCACGATTTGTACGCATCACGAATGTTGTAAAAAAGCATAGGAAAAATGCATTTAATACTACTTAAGGTACTAAAATGTCTATATTCAGTCCAACATGAGAAATTACATATTTTAGACTGTTCATAGTAAATGGAAAAGTTGTTGATCTAAACTTAGACATTCTATTTTCTATTTAAAATGAATATATAAAATGAATTTATAATAAAATTTAACATAAAATAAATTTTTATATTTACTTTTTAGTTAAATAACCTTTTTTATTTTTTTCCTATATTTTACCATCTGTGGAAATCTATGCATAATAAATCATAAGGAAAAATAACAACAAGCCATTTAATTGCATCCATTTCACAACCTCAGTCGACTTAGTCACCTACTTCTTCAATTCCCAATATGTTATGCTTTATTGTTAAACTATCTAAAAAATGTATTGGCCAGGGCCTCTGTTTCAAGATGTTAACCAGCAATTAAAAGAGTTTGCCATATGGTCATAAATACAAAGATTTGCATTTCTCAGAATGCCTAGATGAGTTTCGATTCTGCTAATGGAGATGCACATATATTTTTGGATGATAATACATTCATTATTCACCACATTTCTTCAAAAAAAGAAAAATACCTAGGTAGGTACATTCACAAAATCCTAACACAACATTATGGATTCAGCCTTAATACATCTCATTCTTTGGGGTTTGAAACTTCAGTACATTTACTCAAAGAACCAGTAAGAGGAGGACATGCCTGGTGATTTTACACATCAGTTTCGACTGTGTGTATTCACAGTAATCTGTGTACTACGTGATTACTTTGCATGCCGGTTCACTGAATAGAGTTTGGAATTCTGATAGTGTTCATTATTATCTGTTCATTTGTGTATTGAGATCTGTAGTGTCAGAGAGTCATTAATAAAGCAAGTACTAAGGGCTGGATGCCATGCATGAATATCAGAACTCACTCTTTATTGAGGCCATCAATAAAGGGCCACAGCTAACCGGCAAGGTATCTTTGCACTGAAACTTTAGGTGAGAGAGCACGTGAAAAAAAGAAAGAGACTGGTGTTGAAGAAACTGCCTTAGATTTTACATTGGAAATAGCCAGCTCTTCAATGCTTTCATAAAACGAAAAATTTTAATAATGCTTCCTATCTTCACTGATAGTGCATTTCAATGGTTTGCTGTAGCTTCTGAAAGGCTCTTCCATTAATGGTCCTACAACTGAAATTAGGGACTCTACAGGAAACGTTTGCAAAGACCCCGCTATCCATCTGGGATGTTGTAACTGGACTTATCAAGTCAATAGAGATGGCCATTCACTAAACAAGACCTTGTTGACTAAATAGAGTGATTCAATACATTTTCTGCCTTACTGGTAAGCAGTGAAGTGTAATGAATGCAGAAGAAATAGAAACAGTCTGTTTAATGTTACGAGTAAATCTAGTGGCTAAGATTTGGACTGATTACATTTTTTTGTTTTGTCAATAAGATTTTAATAGTCCAATCTGTCAGATGCAAAATATAAAAAATTGAAATTATATGAGACAATGACAACATATAAAAAATACATTTTTAAACTCAACACTGAAAAAACACATTATTTGATCACTGCATTGACCTGATAACAAAGAGAAAAAATATATTGATCTTCATGCCCAGGTTTTCACACAAGTAACCAGCATAGAGTTGTCATCCAGACAAGAAGGCTAGAATAGAAGGTCCCAGATTTGGGTGGATCTAATGTGAAGTAATAGCTCAATATTCTTGATATTATCCATGTATTATTGCCCTGTAAACAGTTACATAGTGTGCCAACACATACATTAATTTATCCTACAACCCTAAACAGGATTTGTGTATCATTGACGAAGATAAAAAAGGGAAACCAAAGGACTGACTAAGGAGTGTTAGGCAGACCATGTAAAAATTAAATAGTAAGGGAGAAAGTATGAATCCGTGAGGGGCCCTATATTTTAAGGACTTTATTTGTGATACAAATGTAGCAATGGAAACCTGAACTTACCTGTTCAGTAAGAAGTTACTGAACCATTCAAGCACTATGGGCCTGATTACGACTTTGGCGGATGGGATACTCTGGCCCGTATTTATACTCCGTTTGCGCCGAATTAGCGTCGTTTTTTTCGACGCAAATTCGGCGCAAAACTAACGGCATATTTATACTTTGGCGTTAGACGCGTCTAGCGCCAAAGTATGGGCAAATAGCGTCATTTTTTTGCGTGAACGCCTTCCTTGCGTTAATGAGATGCAAGGAAGGCGTTCCCGTCTAAAAAAATGACGGCGACGCAAATGCGTCGTATTTATACTCCCGGGCAAAAATCACGCCCGGGAGTGGGCGGGGCTAAAAACCCCGCATTTGCGCCACTTTTTAACGCCTGGGTCAGGGTAGGCGTTAAGGGGGCTGTGGGCTCAAAATGAGCCCACAGGTGCCCTCCCATGCCCCCAGGAACCCCCCCTGCCACCCTTGCCCACCCCAGGAGGACACCCAAGGATGGAGGGACCCATCCCAGGGACATTCAGGTAAGTTCAGGTAAGTATAATTTTTTTTTTTTTTTGGTGGCATAGGGGGGCCTTATTTGTGCCCCCCTACATGCCACTATGCCCAATGACCATGCCCAGGGGGCATAAGTCCCCTGGGCATGGCCATTGGGCAAGGGGGCATGACTCCTGTCTTTACTAAGACAGGAGTCATTTAAATGGCGTCTGGGCGTCGAAGAAAATGGCGCAAATCGGGTTGAGGCGATTTTTTTGCCTCAACCTGACTTGCCCCATTTTAAGACGCCCTAACGCCATTTTCCCCCCACGCCGGCGCTGCCTGGTCTACGTGTTTTTTTTCCACGCACACCAGGCAGCGCCGGTCTGCTAGCGCCGGCTAACGCCATTCCATAAATACGGCGCCCGCATGGCGCTTCAGAATGGCGTTAGACGGCGCTAAATTTTTTGACGCTAAACTGCGTTAGCGCAGTTTAGCGTCAAAAAGTATAAATATGGGCCTCTGTCACAAATGTGATGGATATCCATTCCACAGTATTATAAGTTCCATTATGTCTTATGGAACTTGTAAGACAGCAGGCGGGATATCCGTCACGTTTGTTACAGAGTATCCCATCTGCCAAGGTTGGAATCAGGCCCTATGTCTTTCATTCCAAAGAATTGCAACTCATTTAAAAGCAACTGATAGTTGACCTTTTAGAAACTTGCAGAGAGGTCTAAACAATGAGCCCTGTACTAATATCACAATCCCCTAAGATGTGATGGTCATCCAGTACAACCACAAGAACTACATCTGTTCTGGAGCCAGCACAAAAACCCACTTGAAAAGGGTGGAGATGACTGTTATTTCCAATGTAGCTAGACAGCTGTTTGTAGACAGTACACAAGAAGTGTCGAAAAATAAAGAAGAAGGAAATTACTATATTGGCTATTAGTTTTCAAGAAGTTCATATTCAAGAGAGTGTTTCTTCAGAAGTGGAATAATGTGGGACATTTGTGACTCAACTGGAATAATGTCAGTTTTAAGTGATTCAGTGATAATAGCTTGCTCATTCATCTGATTAATTTGCAAAAGATTCCTGTACAATTTTGCATATACGATAGCGGTGTGAGACCCAGTCGATTCCCTTTAAATTACTAGGGAAATACATTTTTCAGTGTCCAGGTACTGGAATTGAAAAGTACTCTTATTCCCTGTAGGAATAGAGGTTTTAGCCTCCAGTGGCAAAGACAGAGAAAAAAATATTTTTCAGGCATATGACCAACTACCAAAATATAGGTGTTTCACCCTTGACAAAGTTAAACCTAATAAAGTAAATCTTGCCCTAAAAAAAGTCAGCAAATGTATTACACCTGTTATCAGCCAAAGGCACCTTTGAGGCTAGAGAGTAGTCCAGTAACTTATTAGTGGTGGAACAAATGGCTGGGGTTGTAAAGATTGTTTGTGTGCACTATGCATCCTTAATATTTCTAATTGCCACTTTACAGTTATAGGTATATGTTTGCTATTCACATTTGATCTCTGGTAAATAATTGTGCCTCCGGGGCCATTTAAGTTTATGAAAAGTAAGCTTCATCTGGGATAACCCTTCATTAAAACATGAGTTTTTATAGCATTGCCTCTTTTACACTTTAATATAAAAAGGAGCTCATTCATCCAAAATGAAGATTCAGCGATAATTATACTCATTGAGAAGAGTTATTGAGTTGTTTAACCACAAAGGAATGTTTATCTTTCTTCCAGTGACACAATATATGCATGTTTAGAGTGGAGAAGCTGCAGATGGTTGGGGGAACAGCAGTGGTATGCCAAGGAAAGGAATAATTTTGGTCTGAACATGGGATGGCTAATGAAAGACTCATGGGGCACAGGTCATTCACTGTGCAACTAATATCCATCATTTGACCATCTATATGGTTGGGGCCACTAGGAGAAATGCTCTAAAATTGATTTAATCAGGATCACTATGACGGCAAAGTGGATATTAAAATGACCTATTATTAGTATGTTCGTTTTATTAGAAAATACTTTCGCCTGGCATGAGGAGAGTAGCTCAGTAGCTGCTGTGCAATTAGTTAGTGGAGGATGAAAACAACAAAAAAGTTTCCTGGCTAGTTGTAAGAAGTCGGTTACTTTTAAAATAAGAATTTCCAAATATGAGACTATTTTTTCGAAGAACCTATGGCTTTACAAGATGTCTTTACCAATTATAGACCATGAACCCACACCTGATTTCCCATGTCACCTTCACTAATCCTATTTCAGCTATTTCCCAGGCGTCTTTCTGCATCCTGTGATCTCCCTTGGGACTGGTCAGTGTCTGAGGAAGATCAGATCACCTTGTGCCATCAGGATCCTAGCTCATCCCTACTCCCCAATACCTCTAACAGAATGAAATAGGTTGAAAGCAACAGTCTTAAAATCATCAATGCAGAAATGCAATGAAGAGGAGATTTATTAATGGATATTATTTACTATGGTGTGAAAATGGATATTAAAAGTTATTCCCATGTTCCAGAAAGTGGCTACGTCTCATGTTTCAGTCCAGTCTATGTGGGAGACACAGACTTCAAGATCAGATAAACCAAAACGTCACCATCCACCAAGAACCATTTAAAAAATAAATAGCAAAATAAGTAGGTTATCATCAGGTACTGGTGAATATTATTGTACACAACATATTACTTGAAACAAGTAAAGCAAGAAAGTTGAATGAATGCATGCAGAGGACTCTGCTCCAGGACTGGGATAATGATACAAGTGTGCTGGGGACTTTTTGGGATTTGTAGCAAATGCTCAAGTTTGAGAAACTTTGAGGAATCAACTTTAGTTCATTCAAATACACAAGAAAGGTGTGTCAGCAATCTGCACAATAGGTGGATACCAAAAGAGGAATTTGCTGTGTTACAGAAAAGTCTATAAGAGGTGATGAATATGTGTGTTTAGATCTCCATAAAAACACTTATTGAAAAATGGCACAACTTCAGGAAAATCATCTTGTTCAGGACGGTCAAATGGCTTGATTATTACTTTCATTCAAACTAACCTTAGTTTGTGGGTTGCACTTCTAAAGCTTAATCTAGAATTGTTCATAACTATCATACAAATGTTGCCTTTGTGGTATGATTGATTACCCTTTGGGACCGAACAATGAGATTGTGTGCTAAACTTGTGATGGTTTCTCTGAGAATGTAAAAATATCATTCAGATGTAATGATCTGTATACCGCATATTTTCCTCCACAGTTTGTAGTTGGCTTGCATTCCAGCTAATTATGGCGAAACACATTACGCTATTGCAAGAATCCTGTGATTGAATTGTACTAAGAGACTTGGATTAAAATCCACTCTGGTACCAAAAACTAGTAAAAGTGGATAACAGATTAAAATTGGTGAGTGCCTGCACACTCCATTGACTTTCTTATATACAGCTGATCTATCAGAAGAAGTAAAAAAACTATGAATACTGAATTCTAGCAACAGTCTTCTTCAAAAGAAAGTTAGACGTACTCTGGGATTATGTTCTGTAGATCAAATTAATCATAAATGCACTAAAGAGAAATGCAGAGTCCTTTCCCAAAGGCTAGATAAAAAAATTGAAGAATTGTTTTTAAGGGGATACACCGCTGCTCAGGGTGAAAGAATGTCACAATCACAGGTTTCACCTGTCTTAGAGATACTGAATATGAATATGTGAAAAAAATAATTCATTTCTATTAGTGAAGATCTTCTATATTTTTTAAGGGGCTTTACAAACAGAGAGTGGACACACTAAAAGTTATCTCTGAAGCTGAAGTATCCTCTATGTTCCTTGTTAGAAATTGGTTTTTTGGTTGGCAGTCAGGTTGCCCTCTGTCCAAGCAAGAACCCTCACTCTAGTCAGGGTAAGTCACACACAATCCAAAATCAGCCTGTGCTCACCCTCCGGTAGCTTGGCACGAGCAGTCAGGCTTAACTTAGAAGGCAATGTGTAAAGCATTTGTGCAATAAATCATACAACACCATAGCATAACACCACAAAAATACACCACACAGTGTTTAGAAAAATATATAATATTTATCTGGGTATCTTGAGGTCAAAAACGATCAAAGTTGCATTATGAATTTGTAAAGATATCACTGAAAAGTGATATAAGGTGTCTTAAGTCTTTAGAAAGTAAACAAAGTCTCTTTCAAACACAAAGTACCTGGTTTCTGGTGGAAAATCTCCTCAGAGGGCCACAGGAGAAGAGGTACGTGGAAAACTGGTGTGTGCGTCGATTTCTCCTCAGCACACACGGACTTGCGTCGTTATTTTCCACGCGGGGAGTCGTGCGTCGCTTTCCGGTGCGCGGACAGTCTCTTTCTGTGGTTTGCGGGGAGTACCAGATGTCCTGGGTCTGTGCGTGGATTTTCCTGCTTGTTTTCCGGCTGCGCGTCGTTCTGCGGGGCTCCGCGTCGAAGTTTCGATCTCACGGCAGGCGTCGCGTCGATTTCTCCTGGAGAGTCGGGCGGCGTTGTCGTTGCGAGGCCGTGCGTCAAAGTTTTGATCTCACGGCAGGCGTCGCGTCGATTTCTCCTGGGAAGTCGGGCGGCGTTGTCCTTGCGAGGCCGTGCGTCAAAGTTTCGATCGTCCCAAAGGCGTCGCGTCGATCAGCATCGGTGTGCGGCGTTTTTCTTGCCGCGGAACAAGCTGTGCGTCGAAAGTTTTGTCGCACGGAGCGTCCAAGAGGAAGAGAGAAGTCTTTTTGGTCCTGAGACTTCAGGGAACAGGAGGCAAGCTCCATCCAAGCCCTTGGAGAGCACTTTTACAGCCAGACATGAGTTCAGCAAGGCAGCAGGCCAACAGCAAGGCAGCAGTCCTTTGTAGAAAAGCAGACAGGTGAGTCCTTTGAGCAGCCAGGCAGTTCTTCTTGGCAGGATGTAGTTTCTGGTTCAGGTTTCTTCTCCAGCAAGTGTCTGATGAGGTACGGCAGAGGCCCTGTTTTATACCCAAATGTGCCTTTGAAGTGGGGGAGACTTCAAAGAGTGGCTAAGAAGTGCACCAGGTCCCCTTTCAGTTCAATCCTGTCTGCCAGGGTCCCAGTAGGGGGTGTGGCAGTCCTTTGTGTGAGAGCAGGTCCTCCACCCTCCCAGCCCAGGAAGACCCATTCAAAATGCAGATGTATGCAAGTGAGGCTGAGTACCCTGTGTTTGGGGTGTGTCTGAGTGAATGCACAAGGAGCTGTCAACCAAGCCCAGCCAGACGTGGATTGTAAGGCACAGAAGGATTTAAGTGCAAAGAAATGCTCACTTTCTAAAAGTGGCATTTCTAGAATAGTAATATTAAATCCGACTTCACCAGTCAGCAGGATTTTGTATTACCATTCTGGCCATACTAAATATGACCTTCCTGCTCCTTTCAGATCAGCAGCTGCCACTTCAACAGTGTATGAGGGCAGCCCCAATGTTAGCCTATGAAGGGAGCAGGCCTCACAGTAGTGTAAAAACGAATTTAGGAGTTTTACACTACCAGGACATATAACTACACAGGTACATGTCCTGCCTTTTACCTACACAGCACTCTGCTCTAGGGGTTACCTAGGGCACACATTAAGGGTGACTTATATGTAGAAAAAGGGGAGTTCTAGGCTTGGCAAGTACTGTTAAATGCCAAGTCGAGGTGGCAGTGAAACTGCACACACAGGCCTTGCAATGGCAGGCCTGAAATAATTAAAAGGGGCTACTTAAGTGGGTGGCACAACCAGTGCTGCTGGCCCACTAGTAGCATTTAATTTACCAGCCCTATGCACATAAAGTGCACCTTACTAGGGACTTATAAGTAAATTAATAGTCCAATCAGGTATGATTCAAGGTTACCATGTTTTAAGGGAGAGAGCATATGCACTTTAGCACTGGTTAGCAGTGGTAAAGTGCGCAGAGTCTAAAAACCAGCAAAAATGAGGTCAGAAAAAGAAAAGGAGGAAGGCAAAAAGTTTGGGGATGACCCTGTCAAAAAGCCAGGTCCAACATGACCCCCTCCCAGCCTAAAGCCACGGTAGACTAATCACCACTCTGATGGACTTCCCTGCTTAAGGCGATAGAACATGGACAATGGCCCACTACTGCAGGGGCACTCGCCAGTTCTACGCCTTTCTGAACTCAGTGAGGCTTCTTTGTCTATACTCTCTGGGGCCACTAATCTGGCCCATGGGGAACCCTTCTCATCACCTGAGGACCCCATCTGTACAGCTCCTAACTTTAATTTGCTTACAGATGCATCCCAGTATGCAGACAGTATCACCATGGCCAACAAAGTGATGTGGCCCATTCCATTCCTTGGGTCTGACATCTGTCCCCAACCCAGGGAAAACTCTGCCCACAAGGACAGAAACCAACAGATGCCACTGACAGCTGTCAGTGTTATGAGCCAGGCCCCTGACCATCCACTGCTAGGTGGAGACCCTGAGGGGGGCCGTTGGCTGAGCTTCTCCTCCAACCGGGGGGCTGGTAGGGAGCTCCCAAGGGATTCCTGTAGCATCCCAGAATGGGGGGTAGTAACCCCAGGGGTCTTGCACCCCTTGTCCACTCTCACCAGGCCAGGGGTGGGTCCCTGATACTGGTCCCTCAGCCCAGGGTCTGTACTCTGAGGCTGAACAGAGGACAGGGGTGAGTCCTTCCTCCCTGTGCCTTCCCATCGGGGCTTACATACCCTCCTCTGGGGAGTGGTACTGCCAGACATCTGAACTGCTAGGGCACCCTTGGGGGTTGGCCCTCTCAGCTCTCCTGACACTAAGGGAAACTCATTCTCCAGAATGCAGTCAATGGGCAGCTGGGACTAACTATGACCCGCCTCTGGGTCACCTCCCCACCCCACTCTAGGGACACCCGGGCCATGGGGCGGAAGAAATCTTCCCCAATGGCTGGAGTCACTCTACACACCTGTCCGGTGTACTGCTCTGGTGACACTAGTCTCTCCACAATCATGGTAAGACTAGCCCCTGTGTCTCTCAGAGCGGTGACTGGGATCCCATTCACTCCCACCTGGTGGAAGTGACGGCTTCCACCCTCAGGGATCACCAGTTTACCCTCTGAGTCCACCTCCCAACTAAAGGAGATGAAGGCATGGTCTACGACCTGCCCCTGGGGACTACATTCCCCTAAGGCCACATGGGCCACCCCTGTAGAGGTCCCAATATTGGGTGAGTTCTTTGGACAGACAGAGTCCCCCTTCCTGTGTCCTATCTGGGAACACTCAAAGCAGCGGGGTTGGGAAAGGGATGCTTTGGGCCACTGCCCACCAGAACCCCCACCCTGTTTCTCAGATGGGGTATGGGAACCCTTTCTTCCCCCCTTACTCTGGGACTCGTCTGGGTCATTTCTAACCTCCCCTCACTTTGTTGGGGGGAACCGGAACTGCCCTTCTCGGGGTCACTCCCAGATACCTTTTTGGACACTCTGGTGCTTGCCCAGAGGTCCGCCTCCTCAGCAAGCTTCCTGGGATCAGTCAGCTTACTATCTACCAAGTGCTGGCGCAACTCTGTAAAAGTAGTATTAAGCATATGCTCTCTCAGAATCAAGTCATATAACCCTTTATAGTCATTTACTTTGTTGACCCCGCACCCATCCATTCAGTGCCTTACTGGAAAAGTCAAAGAAATCTACCCATGTTTGTGTGTGTTGTTTGGTGCTGTCCCTGAGCCTCTGACGGTATCCCTCAGGGGTCAGCCCAAACGTGGCAAGTAAAGTGGCTTTCTGAAGTGGGTATGTGTTTTGATCAGGTTGATCCAATGTGAGAAGTGTGTCCCTCCCCAAAGGCGGCACATAACCCCACATAGCTACCCCCCATTGCCCTTCAGGAACCTCATGAGCCCTTAGTGCAACTTCATAAGCAGCTAACCATTTATCTATGTCATCTCCCACCACAAAACTGGGCACCACATTTTTGGGTATACGAACCTTCTTTTCTCCAGCAGGTCCTGTCTGTATGCTGCCACCATTATTGCTGGATTCAGACTGTCTCGCCTTGATCTCCAGCTCCTTGAGACTCAGTTCATGAGCCAACAATAGTTTCTTTTCAGCCAAAGCTCTTTCAGCTTCCACCTGTTTGGCTGCTCTTTCAGCTTCTGCTTGTTTGGCTGCTCTTTCAGCTTCTGCTTGTTTGGCTGTTCTTTCAGCTTCAATCTGTTTGGCTGCTCTTTCAGCCTCAGCTTGTTTGGCTTCTCTCTCTGCCCTTCTCTCCTCCTGTTGAGCCTCAATTTTCAGTTTTGCCATTTGCAATTGGAACTCCCTTTCCTCTCTCCTTTCCTCTGCGGTCAGGCTTTGCATAGAGACACTGCTCCCTGGTCTGGAAGGGGGCACAATTGCAGTGGTAACACCATCCACAGATAGTGAAAATTCCTCTGAGGTGCCATTTTCTGGCTCCTCTTCCTCATCATCCTCTAAATGGGCTTCTGCCCAGGCCCTCAGCGCCACTTGAAAGTCCTCCTTTCTGGAGGCCCCTTGGGTGGGTACCCTCAGTGCCCTGCAGAATCCTCTTAGTTGTTTGACCGTATATGTATCCAACTGGACTAGGTCAAAGTCCCCTGTCTGAGACCCAGTCAGAGACATGTTGAGTGAGGATTTAGTTTGTGAAAATTGTCAGGAAAAAAAACGGATTTGAAAAAAGAGATAAAAAACCAAGTTGACCTTCATCTGTGGGTAGGTAGTGAAATACTTAGCTACTGTATGTCACTGCACAAATACAAGTCCTATCCTCACCGCTGATCACCAATGTTAGAAATGGGGTTTTTGGTTGGCAGTCAGGTTGCCCTCTGTCCAAGCAAGAACCCTCACTCTAGTCAGGGTAAGTCACACACAATCCAAAATCAGCCTGTGCTCACCCTACGGTAGCTTGGCACGAGCAGTCAGGCTTAACTTAGAAGGCAATGTGTAAAGCATTTGTGCAATAAATCATACAACACCATAGCATAACACCACAAAAATACACCACACAGTGTTTAGAAAAATATGTAATATTTATCTGGGTATCTTCAGGTCAAAAACGATCAAAGTTGCATTATGAATTTGTAAAGATATCACTGAAAAGTGATATAAGGTGTCTTAAGTCTTTAGAAAGTAAACAAAGTCTCTTTCAAACAGAAAGTACCTGGTTTCTGGTGGAAAATCTCCTCAGAGGGTCACAGGAGAAGAGGTACGTGGAAAACTGGTGTGTGCCTCGATTTCTCCTCAGCACACACGGACTTGCGTCGTTATTTTCCACGCGGGGAGTCGTGCGTCGTTTTCCGGTGCGCGGACAGTCTCTTTCTGTGGTTCGCGGGGAGTACCAGATGTCCCGGGTCTGGGCGTGGATTTTCCTGCTTGTTTTCCGGCTGCGCGTCGTTCTGCGTGGCTGCGCGTCGAAGTTTCGATCTCACGGCAGGCGTCGTGTCGATTTCTCCTGGAGAGTCGGGCGGCGTTGTCCTTGCGAGGCCGTGCGTCAAAGTTTTGATCTCACGGCAGGCGTCGCGTCGATTTCTCCTGGGAAGTCGGGCGGCGTTGTCCTTGCGAGGCCGTGCGTCAAAGTTTCGATCGTCCCGAAGGCGTCGCGTCGATCAGCGTCGGTGTGCGGCGTTTTTCTTGCCGCGGAACTAGCTGTGCGTCGAAAGTTTCGGCGCACGGAGCGTCCAAGAGGAAGAGAGAAGTCTTTTTGGTCCTGAGACTTCAGGGAACAGGAGGCAAGCTCTATCCAAGCCCTTGGAAAGCACTTTTACAGCCAGACAAGAGTTCAGCAAGGCAGCAGGCCAACAGCAAGGCAGCAGTCCTTTGTAGAAAAGCAGACAGGTGAGTCCTTTGAGCAGCCAGGCAGTTCTTCTTGGCAGGATGTAGTTTCTGGTTCAGGTTTCTTCTCCAGCAAGTGTCTGATGAGGTAGGGCAGAGGCCCTGTTTTATACCCAAATGTGCCTTTGAAGTGGGGGAGACTTCAAAGAGTGGCTAAGAAGTGCACCAGGTCCCCTTTCAGTTCAATCCTGTCTGCCAGGGTCCCAGTAGGGTGAGTGGCAGTCCTTTGTGTGAGAGCAGGCCCTCCACCGTCCCAGCCCAGGAAGACCCATTCAAAATGCAGATGTATGCAAGTGAGGCTGAGTACCCTGTGTTTGGGGTGTGTCTGAGTGAATGCTCAAGGAGCTGTCAACCAAGCCCAGCCAGACGTGGATTGTAAGGCACAGAAGGATTTAAGTGCAAAGAAATGCTCACTTTCTAAAAGTGGCATTTCTAGAATAGTAATATTAAATCCGACTTCACCAGTCAGCAGGATTTTGTATTACCATTCTGGCCATACTAAATATGACCTTCCTGCTCCTTTCAGATCAGCAGCTGCCACTTCAACAGTGTATGAGGGCAGCCCCAATGTTAGCCTATAAAGGGAGCAGGCCTCACAGTAGTGTAAAAACGAATTTAGGAGTTTTACACTACCAGGACATATAACTACACAGGTACATGTCCTGCCTTTTACCTACACAGCACCCTGCTCTAGGGGTTACCTAGGGCACACATTAAGGGTGACTTATATGTAGAAAAAGGGGAGTTCTAGGCTTGGCAAGTACTGTTAAATGCCAAGTCGAGGTGGCAGTGAAACTGCACACACAGGCCTTGCAATGGCAGGCCTGAAATAATGAAAAGGGGCTACTTAAGTGGGTGGCACAACCAGTGCTGCTGGCCCACTGGTAGCATTTAATTTACCAGCCCTATGCACATAAAGTGCACCTTACTAGGGACTTATAAGTAAATTAATAGTCCAATCAGGTATGATTCAAGGTTACCATGTTTTAAGGGAGAGAGCATATGCACTTTAGCACTGGTTAGCAGTGGTAAAGTGCGCAGAGTCTAAAAACCAGCAAAAATGAGGTCAGAAAAAGAAAAGGAGGAAGGCAAAAAGTTTGGGGATGACCCTGTCAAAAAGCCAGGTCCAACATTCCTTTATGTGTTAAAATTCATATTCTTATCCACTATAATGGTACAAAAGCACTGAGTGGAAACCAGAGAAAGTTTACTTACTTAAGTCTGTCAGTAGAGGCCATCCAATTAAAGATTGCAATTGCATCACTTTACCTTAAAATGTATGCCCATGTGATAAGATCTTGGTATCAAATTAAAAAGACATGCTCTATCAAACTCAATGCATAGTTTAATCAATAGCAAATTATTTATTGCCAATGTAATTTTAAGAAATGTGTATACCAGGAATTCTATAAACTAAACATTATTCAGGTCCACTTTGATTATTGCAAATAGAGCACTGATGAAAAGACAACTAATACATCTTTGGCAAGTGACAGCTATAATTATCACTTACGTTCTGCAAGAAGAAGGAGGCTTTGGTTGATCTGAGACATAGCAATCCACAATCAAATGCAATTTACAGAATACAGTCTTCTATTTAGTGACTATCTTAGAGTTCAGAAGCAGCTTGGGCACAATGATCAGTACTGTCCTTTATGTGACCAAGCATAGTCAAAGCCAGTAGGTATGACTTTAATATGCTAGGACCTGCAAACAGCATTGGCCTGCCTGTGTTTGCATTCAGTAGCTCATAAAATTCACACTTACACATGTGCTGTTAATTGCTTTATTTGTGTTGCTCCACCTCTTAGGTACCCTCAACATTTTCAGTATACCGAGGCTCCCACATTCCATATCCACTATAAAGTGTTATGTGAATCAGTTTTGATTCACCTGTCCTACTCTGTGTTTTTGTATCCAGCACATTTTACTGACCGTTCCCTGAAGTTCCTCACACCACTTCATTTATTTCTTTGTGTGCCCTTTCTATTCCTTTAGAAGCAACCACATGCTCTACTATGGTATGCCCTTTTGTAAGTATAAATTGCCAAAGGAGGACAGTGATTAGTTGCTCTGAACAACTGTGCTTAAAGGAAGTGGACATCGGTCGCTCATACCTTCAGCTAATTATTGAAATGATCAGCCTAGCTGCTTCTTTTGGTCAGTGTTCTGCAGTGGACATTGGGTTAATGACAGAGCACAGTCACCTAAATGTGGTTTGTTGCGATCTGAAACATTTTTAAAAATTCTAGGTAGCCCAATCCAATAGTTGCTATCCTAGCATTTGAACTTCCCATGGCAATATCAGGTATTACATTTGTAATATGAGCTAATATAGGTGGGAATGTTTTCATCAAACCTCTGTGAGGCCACAGCACCCCCTATAATATGTTACTGTCCAGGCAGTGCAATTATAATGTGATGGTGCTACGCTGTTGCAACATCATCAACAGAATTAAGGGTTAAAGGAAGGAAAAATGTAAACACCCCAACTAACACCGCGAATTGCATGCTTTATCATTTGCCACTAAACAGCTAAATGAAGGCCTGAGTCAAGAATACATTTGTTGAGTTTACAGCTTTATAAACTTATTTGTATATTGGTATGCTTCCTTTTAATCCCTTTGTGTCATTATGACTGTACATCTCTGTGTACAGCCTCATTCTGTTAAAGCACAGGTGATGTTCTGCCTCATTTCCATTCTCAACAAATTCTCAATTTGTTTGATAAAGTACCAGATAGTGGGTGTCTACCTTAGAGTTAGAGTCATGGGTACCTAGCACAATGTTTTCCTAAATTGGAAGCTGGATACCGATTCCTAGAGTGAAATAATGAAAGCTGTAAACCAGTTCTGCCTCATATATCTCTCTAAACCAAGTGTCTCCTAACTAGTCCATTGTGAGCTACCAATAGCTCACTGACATCTTTAGAGTAACCTGCATCCTTGAGTTCATTTTTACATAAACACTGGGTCAATAAATAAGTATTGTGTTTCCCGTTTAAACTTAAGGGAGGGATGCGTTTGTTTTATATTATTATATTCAGGCTCCAGATGGCAGGGCTGATAACGAGCAGTGCTGGACTGTGCTTTATGGCCAAGAGTGTGGCGCAAAGGTGAAGAACTGTAGCCCCGAGGTATTTTATTTTTGTAAAAACAGTTGTTGTCAGCCTGAACACAAAATTGATGTTTCTTAATACTTGTAAAATGTAGAAATTTAAAGTAAAGAGTTAACTTAATATGTAAGTTAATTCTTCATTTTAATGTTCTCCCGTTTCAAAGTGACACTTTCATAAACAGCTGACATTTTACTAAAAGTGGGCAGTAGACACGGTGCTATTTACAACGGAAAAACATACCAGTGCTTTTAAATGGGAGACATGTAATGTGCAGAAAAATGTTGCATGTTATGAACATTTTTGTGGGACATTTTTCTGCACTGTACATTTCTCCCATTTTAAAAAAATGGTTTATGTTTGTGTTATACATGGTACGCTATCACATTTGGTGAAAGGTATGGCTAAGGCAGCCACCTTCTTCCTCAGACTTCTGTAGAAAAACAGTGGCTGTGACGGTAAAAACTAGCAGAGGTGGCAACTCTAAGTATGGCCTCTGTCACAAGTACATATAACACAGATTCTCAGTCACCCAAGCACATATATCCCATTAAAAAACACACATGTTCATACATCCCCACAAACTACGCTCTCACTGACGAACATGGCAACTCTGTCACAGTGCCCCAGTTAAGGTATTTTGTTCAATTTATAGTATCTGGCTCTACGGACATTAGACTTAAAGTCAATGAAGCTGGGCATGTGGGTGTCTGGTAAGAATGTGCAAGTTGCTTGGCCCTCAATAGAGCACGATGATTTTGACTGATCAGAAGTATCTCTTACTGCTGAAAAGGTTGGACCCCCCTGCTCGAAACCTTTGGAGTTGTATGGCACCCATAATCATCTTGACTTTTGGTCTAGTTCTGTTGTGTGCACTCTGTTATATTAACAAGTTTACACTTGTATACGTATAGCACATTTATATATTTTGGGATGCTAACACATTACTGTACTTGTACAAATAACACATACTCCAAAAACATATCATTGTTGTGCTAGTTTTGCCGGTGGAATGATCACTGAAGTCAGATTGACCATAGTGAAATATATTGTAGAGCAAGATCTCCAAGTGAATTACCAGGATCAGACATACAAATTGCTTACCCATGACGTAGCACCGCAGTTGAGATGCTTCCATAGTGTTAGACCTGACAGCCTTAGGGTGGTCACCCCTAACTTTTTGCCTGCCTCCCTCCACTTTTTGGACACTGTTTTTGCTGGCTTTTAGACTCAGCGCACTTTACCATTGCTAACCAGTGCTAAAGTTCATATGCTCTCTCCCTTAAAACATGGTAACCTTGAATCATACCTGATTGGACCATTAATTTACTTATAAGTCCCTAGTAATGTGCTCTCTATGTGCATAGGGCCGGTAGATTAAATGCTACTAGTGGGCCTGCAGCACTGGTTGTGCCACCCACTTAAGTAGCCCCTTCTCCTTGTCTCAGGCCTGCCATTGCAAGGCCTGTGTGTGCAGTTTCACTGTCACCTCGACTTGGCATTTAAAAGTACTTGCCAAACCTAAACCTCCCCTTTCTCCACATATAAGTCACCTCTAATGTGTGCCCTAGGTAACCCCTAGAGCAGGGTGCTGTGTGGGTGAAAGGCAGGACATGTACCTGTGTAGTTTACATGTCCTGGTAGTGTAAAACTCCTAAATTCGTTTTTGCACTACTGTGAGGCCTGCTCCCTTCATAGGCTAACATTGGGGCTGCCCTCATACAGTATTGAAGTGGTAGCTGCTGATCTGAAAGGAGTAGGAAGGTCATATTTAGTATGGCCAGAATGGTAATATAAAATCCTGCTGACTGGTGAAGTTGGATTTAATATTACTATTCTAGAAATGCCACTTTTAGAAAGTTAGCATTTCTTTGCACTTAAATCTTTCTGTGCCTTACAATCCACGTCTGGCTGGGCTTAGTTGACAGCTCCTTGTGCATTCACTCAGACACACCCCAAACACAGGGTACTCAGCCTCACTTGCATACATCTGCATTTTGAATGGGTCTTCCTGGGCTGGGAGGGTGGAGGGCCTGCTCTCACACAAAGGACTGCCACACCCCCTACTGGGACCCTGGCAGACAGGATTGAACTGAAAGGGGACCTGGTGCACTTCTTAGCCACTCTTTGAAGACTCCCCCACTTCAAAGGCACATTTGGGTATAAAACAGGGCCTCTGCCCTACCTCATCAGACACTTGCTGGAGAAGAAACCTGAACCAGAAACTACATCCTGCCAAGAAGAACGGCCTGGCTGCTCAAAGGACTCACCTGCCTGCTTTCTACAAAGGACTGCTGCCTTGCTGTTGGCCTGCTGCCTTGCTGAACTCTTGTCTGGCTGTGAAAGTGCTCTCCAAGGGCTTGGATAGAGCTTGCCTCCTGTTCCCTGAAGTCTCAGGACCAAAAAGACTTCTCTTTTTCATTTGGATGCTCTGTGCGCCGAAAATATCGACGCACAGCTTGTTCCGCGGCGAGAAAAACGCTGCACACCGACACTGATCGACGCGACACCTTTGGGACGACCGGAACTTCGACGCACGGCTTCGCAAACCAACGCCGCCCGACCTCTAGAGGAGAAATCGACGCAACGCCTGCCGTGAGATCGTAATTTCGACGCGCAGCCAGAAAACAAGCAGGAAAATCCACGCCCAGACCCGGGACATCTGGTAATCCCCACGATCCATAGAAAGAGACTGTCCGCGCGCCGGAAAACGACGCACGACTTCCCCGCGTGAAAAATAACGACGCAAGTCCGTGTGTGCTGAGGAGAAATCGACGCACACTCCACTTTTCCACGTATCTCTTCTTCTGTGGCCCTCTGAGGAGATTTTCCACTCCAAACCAGGTACTTTGTGCGTGAAAGAGACTTTGTTTGCTTTTTAAAGACTTAAGACACTTTATATCACTGTCCAGTGATATCTTTACCAATTCACATTGCAACTTTATTTCGTTTTGACCTACAATTATCCTGATAAATATTATATATTTTTCTAAACACTGTGTGGTGTATTTTTGTGGTGCTATATGGTGGTATTGTATGATTTATTGCACAAATACTTTACACATTGCCTTCTAAGTTAAGCCTGACTGCTCGTGCCAAGCTACCAGAGGGTGGGCACAGGATAATCTTGGATTGTGTGTGACTTACCCTGACTAGAGTGAGGGCTTTTGCTTGGACAGGGGGTAACCCGACTGCCAACCAAAAACCCCATTTCTAACACATAGTATTTATTTGAGGATGACATTTCAAATACAGGCACCCTTGCTGCTTATTTTGAATGTGCATTATCTTGTTATCTGTTTTACACATCACATTATGTCAATTAAGGTGCGCGTTTCTTCAATTGCACATCCAACCTCCATTCACGTATAATTTCTCAAGTTATCGCCCTGGTATTCTTCTGATTAAATATGGGTATATGTATGCCTGGTTGGTTATTTTCATCCAATTTATTTCCTGTCAGTTTCACCGAAGGCGATTACAGTCCACATCAGTTGTATTGGGTATTAAATCCGGTTTATACCTTCTTTACCAGTTGTCCATTAAATTAAGAATTTTTGCGCAACCTTATATGGTTCTCTGGGTTAAATTTCCGCATTTATTCCCCAAAAAGGACTTTTTAATCACAAACGATAAATTCTGACCTCCGTGGAACCAGATTTCATCGGGGTCCATTAACAAATCTTCCTAAAGTCTCATTTAATTGTGGCAGGACACCACCACAGTATTTAATCTGGGTTCATTTTTCAGTTGCGTTTTGCAAATCACCAGTCCTTCACTTTTAGGATTGAAACATTAATTACTGCATTATTCCAAGTGACAAAATACTTGAGAGCGAAGTGAAAGTCTCAAAGAGTGTGCATGTTTATGTGTCAGAAGGCAGAAAACTCCAATATTTCAATATTCGCACCGACTATTACGGTACCCTATCCCTCAGGCAATACCATCGGCATCATTCACATTTATTAAAAGAAATAAAAACAACAAACATTTGAATTATTGGATTCTTAAACAGCCAGCTTGCTGTAAATAAATGGCTCAGTGCTTGCAGAACTGTAATGGAATTCATTTCCATAAATGAATGGTTGGCCGGCGTCCTTCCCCACAAGCCTTTTCTTTTCTGAATTATTAGCCATTTTCCCATTAGCAGAACTCCCATGTAAGACACAGTCTCCAATATTATGAGGTCATCTCGCTACGTTTCCTCTTTCATTGTTTGAAAATTAAACAAAATACATATTTGGAATGCGATTACTTTTATACTGAAATTTTGTCATTTTATGGTAAAGAGGAGATGGAATGGTTGTACAAAAAACGTAAAGGTAAAGGAGACATCTGGTTAAGGAAGTCTCAGTACTTCTCAAAACACAGTGCTTATTGTTGGTGATTGCTAGGGAGGCTGAACTTCCTAAAGATAACCGTGCTTTTTCTCTACATTGGATGACTCCATTAAGGCGGAGGCTGACTTGCTAGTGCTAATGTTGCCTCCTCTTCATATTTTATGAAACGGTAGAGTGCTGATTTAGCTCATCGATTTGATTGGATGTGACATCTGCCCCGTCACAGTGCCTTCTAAGTCACTTACTGGAGACTGAAGCCACCATGAAGAAATGAAATAGCAAGAAATGACTTTGTGGAACAGATGCACAACTAGAAGAGAAAGACAAGTGCAAGTCCAAAGGTTACTAAAGGTAATATAAACAAGCATTTTCAAAACAGTGGGTCTTGCGTTTGCTCGATAGAGAGCTATTAGTGTTGTAAATTCCTGATTGGACTTTTCTTGCCACTTAAATTGAAAATGTAAAGTAAAACAGTTGACAAAAGCAAGTCAATTCAAAGCGCCAATTCAAAGCGTGAAGCAGAGACACAAAAGGAAAAACGAGTTGGCTCGTAGTCAAACGAATGGGCAAACGTGCATTTATCCATGTAACAGGGTCGGTCCCCAAAGCAGCAACAAAATCCCCCCAAATCTGGACAGTAAAGCATTTACCAATGTCATCAGAGGATTTTTGAAAGGCAAGCCCACAAACGAGTGAAAGTGATGGGCGTAAGGTGGGTGTGGTTAAAAGCCCACATAGGTACCAACATGTTGCAAAAGCAGCGTTTGCACGTTGCTATGCTCGACTTCAAAATGAAAAAGCATCACAAAGGAAGAAAGCAGACAGCTGCGAGAGTGAGCCGAAGGGGCAGGAAGTGGCTCTAAATGGATTAAAGATGCCCGAGGTGGCTTTAGTATTAAGCTGTCTCAGTATTCCGTGCTTGCACATTTAATTGAAACAGCTGCGTGGTTCAGAGGAGAACTTTGGGCACCAGCATACTTTTAGTTACAAATAAAGCACTGAATGCTATTAAATGTAAGAAAATAAATTAGATCCATTACTGCCGAGCGCACAATCATCTTAATTGTCCTTGTTAGTTTGTTGATGTAAATGCGCAAATTATTCAGTTTTTTTGTGATAGTTTTATGGACTATTGCCCGAATAAATGTGGATACTAAACCGAAAATATGAACCCAAATAGAAACCGATTCAATTGGACCCACAAACAAATTCCACATGTCCTTGATCCTCTCTGAGCGTGTGGCGCCACCATTTGCCACTGAGGCTAACCCTGGGACAGCAGCTTGGGGCAGAGGAGATGCAGGTGTGCTATCGCCAATCAAGCCTGGTTACTCTCTCTGCTGGCTTCAGTTGTATGTTGATGCTAAAGCCTCTGCATCAAACCCTCACAATTAAAAATAGGCTTCTGACTTCTAGTCTCACTGCTTTACCGAGGTGCTGCACACCAGTTGCTACATAAAAACATGGGCTGCTCTGACTGATGCCAATTAAGAACGCAAAACATCCATAGGGTGTCTGAAAGGGAAGCATGCTGCATTGATGGACGGTTTCTGTGTGGCAGATGAAAGGCACATGAGGAACTCCCTAGCTTTCCCCCCAAGTGGAGAGAAGAGCCTTCACGAGCTCTGGAGGGGTGGGGGCTGTGAGAGGGGTCCCATGTGTGGAGCGTCAGCAGGCACATCAAACGGACCTGACCTAGGGAAGTACTCCTTATCTGCTTTACAGGGCAATCCATTTCAGTTGTGGCAGGTCAGGTGACACCCCCTGGGGAATTAAAGGATGTTGTGGAAATGGGTCTGTGGGCATGAAGGCAGTTGATGAACAAACATTTGCAATGCAATAAGATTCATACATTTCAAACAAGTTAATTGTCATCTTTTGACAACAGCACCCACAAGCAAAAACAAAAAAACGTTCTAATGAAGTTAGCAGAGCAGCCTAGGAAGATTTATGGCCCCATAAACGAGATAAGCAAACCCCTTTGTGCGATGTCGTAAGTGCTGGCAGGGAGGATCCCTGGAGAGAGAGATTCTCTATGATGCAATGCAAAGGCATATGGTGTTTGTTTAGTAAAATAATAAGCTTATTTTAGGAGCACGGTAGAAGACAGAATTGGAATAAACCCAAAACAAATGTGAGCGACATGGGAGGAGGTGGGAGGAATTGAATACTGCAATAAAACGCAGGCGGCTACCAGCCTAAACAGCACAGTGACCAGCCTACACAGCACAGTGAAAGGGGACCACCAAAGAAATGTAAAAAAAAAAACATCACAGAAACAGAAAAAGAAACCAAAGTGGAACAATACAGTACTCAGTCACTCTCAAACAGAAAAAGAAGGGAGAAAAAGGCAGAACTGATCACTAGTGAGGAAGAAGTTTTAAAGGACATGGAAACCGACAAATAAAATTGCTTTAACCCACATTATAAGTATACTTAAGTATACATCAAGTCGAACGCTAACGCTCAACCTAAAATGAGCAGTAGCAAAACCAATAGGTCTTAGCTGTGAAGCCCAGAGACTTTGCCAATGTTTTTTTGGGGGGTTCGACAATTTATGCATATGTGAATGTATCTGCAGTAGCCATCTTTAAACAGGTTTTGAAGCAATGCACATGCATTGAAAGATCATTGAAGGCCATATTTGAATATGCAATGTAATGAATAAATAAATGTGGTTCAAAGATGGTTGTTGTGGGTGCATGTGCATCACAGTGACCAATTTTGAATGCCCTTTGGTTTATTTTAAAAAATCTTGTTCAAAGATGACAAGAGTGGATAAGGGCATATCAATAGTGGCCATCTTTGAATGGGAGTGGTGCGAAATTAAACAAAATCATTCATCAATAGTGGTGGTGCATGCGCACAGGGTGGCCATCTTGAAGTGGGAAAAAATTAAGATGGCCTCCTTACGATAGTTGGTTACATTCAAAGGTTGGTGCAGGGCTGAGGGGGAGCAAGTTAATGTTTGGTGGGGTATAGGCGAGGAGAGCACTGGTGAAAAATGAGAGGCGTGGTGTTAGAAATGGGGTCTTTGGTTGACAGTCAGGTTACCCCCTGTTCAAGCAAGGACCCTCACTCTAGACAGGGTAAAAGAGAATCACCCTCAGCTAACCCCTGCCTACCCCCTTGGTAGCTTGGCAGAGCAGTAGGCTTAACTCCAGAGTGCTAGGTGTAAAGTATTTGTACCAACACACTCAGTAACTTAATGAAAACACCACAAAATGACACAACACAGGTTTAGAAAAATAGGAAATATTTATCTAAACTAAACAAGACCAACACAACAAAAATCCACAATACACAAGTCAAGTTATCAATAAAAATGCAAAAAGAGTCTTTAAGTAGTTTTAAACACACACTAACACTGTTAGTGTGAAAAAGTACCTTGGGTGCGTCAAAAATAACCCCGCACGGGCGAGTGTGCGTCAAAAAGGGTTGCAATGCATTGATTCCACTCACAAGCGGGCCCTTGCGTCGTTTCTCCTTTTGCCGGGTCAGGGCACGTCATTTCTTCTCTCCACAGGAGAGTGATGCGTCAATCCGGTCAGCACTCTCGGGTCCGATCAGGTCTTGTGTTGTTTTTACACGCCCAGCGGTACTTGAGTCGGAAATGCAGCCGCACGTTGATCCAAAACACCACGCAGCATGCATGCAGCAGCCTCCATCCGCAATGCTGGGCGTAGTTTTTCCTGCTGCGGTATACTGGGGAAAGATTGCTGATGGAGCTAGCCCATCCCTGGACCTAATGGACATTGTACAGTGGCAGTGACTATGGAACAGAGGTACGTCTCACACACACACACACACACACACACAATGTACCTTAGACATATGTGTCCACCTGCACAACACACCACATGCACACAATTACCTATTGCCATTCCTGTACCACACAACATGCACATGCCGATAACACACACTGATAAACATCAATAAGACAGCATGAACACATAATTGATACTACACCCATACACACCACAGCCAACACAGCCACACACTCATCTACACAAATATACAACTACACACATCACAACAACCACACAACACCAACACTCACCTGAATGTTTCACACAGCATCACAACAAATAACATACACAACAACATTATACTCATATACAAGTAGCACACATACTGATAAAACCACACCACCCACTCCAGCTCCATCCACCTTAACCAGCCAATCCAATCTCACGTATGCATACACGTACTAACTCACATACACAACTGGCAGCACAACATTACAGTTTCGGGTCGCTTTGCAATGCGCATACAGGGACATATTTGACAAGTGTGTTTGTATTGTCATTATGGTGCCAGCATTCATTTGGCAATGAATACTGACACCAAATGACAGATGTTTATGTGTGTGATATTTGCCTTGAACCAGTGTTTCCCCTTCCATGTCAGACACCATTGTTTCCCTGACATATGCATGTCACAGTATTTTTTTTAAATCACTGTAACATGTATATGACTGCAGTGGTCCCTAGCTCATGTGGAGTGACTGCACAATGGACACAGGCAATGCGGGTTCCCTACCATCAAGTCCAGCAAACAGGAGGGGTAGTGTTTTCTCTGTGGTCCAGTGGCAGAGGCAACAGAAGGTCTTGTCCACTCATGTCCAGTCGAAAACAGAATTGGAATCAGGCAAAAGGTGCATTGTTACCTCATTTCTCCCCTGATCTGCCAACTCAGGTATGGAGGTCGGACTGCCACAGTTGGTTTGGCAGTAAGAAACCTCAAAATTTACATTGCAGAAGGGATGGCTGGAGTTCCACCACCACCCCATTTTTCCAGTGGCATCACCGAGATCGATGAGAATTCTTGGCGGATTCAGCAGGACTCAGGCGGTCTTTTGTCTATGGTACCGCCAACATCTAAATCAGGCGGACTGCCAGGCTGGCACATCGGTTTTCTAGGGTTTTATGGTAAATTTAAATGCAAACATAGGGTGTGTTTATGCAAGGTAATGTATCATAGTCTTTTTTTATACATAGTTAAACACTGATGATTAAGAGGTAAGGTATAAACATACCCTAATGCCGTCATATATGTTTGGGGGCCATTAATCCACACTTTGCATGAAAAAGTAAGTACTTTAATTGCCAAGCTGGCACCCTTACTTCAAAGGTATAGTACTTTTATTGTGTTTATTTATAAATCATTACAACATTCAATAGAGAATCAAGTTTCAAGTTTCAAGTTGAGAGAAATCTGCTCAATAAAAGTTTGGCTACGTGAAATCTTTGAGTCCAATATTTGAAGTATTGCTAGATGAGAGAACTTAAAGGGCAACACTTATATCCCCCTTAGCAACCCAGAGAGCAAGCTACTGAAAATGTCAGGTTTGTAGACAATACAATGAGTTAAATGGTACCATTCACTGAAATTCATAAGATTCAGAAGTTGTTAAAGGACTGACTATATATGCAATCAAGTCAGAAAAATATGGAAGGTTGCAACTTAGGTGGTTTCCATATCATGCATGTAATTAGGAAATACTGCACATATGTCAGGGGAATCACCCTAAACCTCAGAAACACAATGTTTGAGTACAAGGGCAGGATCCATTGCAGTTTTTGTCAATGTCCATTTGGGATACTGGACGAGAAAGTGAATAATAAAGATTGGAATCCGAAAGATTCTAGAATATGTCAAAGAGAAAAGAAGCGCACCTCACTACTTCATTAGACAATTTAATTTCCTCAGCAACTACCAATGGCATTTCTAAAATGTAATCTCCGATCAATAAATTGTGTGACATTCAAAACAATTGTTGATGGAATGAAACTGCGACTTGCGCATGGTGTTTCATCAAAATGCACAATCTTTAAGCATGTGAGAATATTGGCAACATATGTGCTTGCCATAAACACAGTTACAACTCCAACACCCTTTTAACAACACCTTCAATCTGGTTTTAAAGTGTCATATTCTCAACTAGAGGAATTGTTGGTCCTAGTTGACTTGAAAAATAGGTAAATATATCCTTCAAAATGCAATCATAATGTAACTAAAGTAGTGTTGTTTGTGTTCCATTTCAAGCCTTTTGCACCCATACTTAAACGTTATTATTCTATTAGGATCCTAATATTGAAAGGGAAACCAGCGTGTAAGTGCACTACTGAGTATCTAGCTTTCTGCTGAAAGTAAAGACTTGTACTCTGCATCTCATGGGTCTGTGTACATTATTGCCATGTTGGTCCCTTTCTCCTAATAATTGGCACTGCTTTTATTTCTATTTTACTTTAGTGTTGAAGATAGAGAAGTAGCACCTCTCTCCCTCTTTAGATCATTAACCCCATACAACTGGGGTAAGATATGACCTATTGCTCTGTTCTGACTTCTTATTAGATGTGTCACTTCACAATGCTAGCGAGTGCATTGATTCACTTGGGTGTAGCATGCGTTTGAATGAATCTTTTGAATGTATTATGCTGTACTCAATGTAATCGAGCAAACATGATGAACAAAATATTTAGTGGAAAGTAAACTGGTGCTTTGTGAATACAAACTCCTTGCCAAGACTTCCAAAGTGAATTTGTATGCAGCTAGAATTTTAGGTGCTAAAACATCCACAAAAAAGTCATTAGAATTGTCAGTACTCTCTATTTCCCTGATAGCGTTTCTAAAAGATTTCTTACTTCCCAATCACATGTTGACAAACAATCTTTTTCCATAAAAATATATCTACAGCACTTTTTCTGAGAACAACTCTGCCTGTCTTACTCATATATGTATAGTCTCCACTGAAAAGCCAGTTCTCACATGTTTTTCTTCAATGTTATCTGCTGATTTATGCAAACTTTGACTGTCTGTCAACTCTAGCTCTCCCCTTTACCCATGTCCAATGTCAGTTTTGATGATGGGCATTTCTCTTTAGATGAGATGCTTCTGTCTATGTGCAATCACTTAATTGTCTCTGCCCATATTCCATCCAGCTGGACATAGGCATTAGCTATCCCTCTATTGAAGCAACCCTCTGCTGATCCCAAAGTCCTTTGGAAATTTAGGACCATCTCTCTGCAACGAATTTCCTATTAAATAATTAGAAAATGTGTTAACATCCAGCTTTCTAATTTTCTAGAGCATAATGCTTTGTTGAACAACTGTCATTCAGGTTTTCACCCCTCCTATAGTATGATGACTGACTTAGTCTTGGTTATGTAATATCTCTGTTCACTGCATAACAGATGAAAACATCAGTTTGAGCCCGACTTGATCTAACTGCCATATTCAACACCATCTCACACATGTAATTAATTGACTGCCTAGGCAAAAGCTATCCTGTTTTATGTTTAAATCTATGATAACTGATAAAACACCACTGAAAGGGCTGCGTCCCACATCAATGTAAATATATATACACTGATAAACAGCTGCAAACCACAGACTAAAATGCAATTCAAAGAAAGAAAAGTGAGAGAGAATGAGTCATTTTTATTTCTTACGGAAGGAGCCAAAATAAAGTAACTTTATTATACAAGATAGCAGCACGAAAGACTGGTTTAGGATTATTTTCCTTGAGTTTTGTTTTTTAGGGATGTCACTGAAACACTGCCTCTTCTTCCTTTTACTTCTTTCAGTTTTGTGTGCTTGGATTAAAGGTGTAGGGTTTAGAAGCATGTGGAGAATCTGGAAATATTAAAATCAATTTTGACCTTTTGGCAGTATACAATTATTTCAGCAACTGGTAAAATGGCTGGCTCTAATGAATCTTGGTCAATGTGTACTATCACAGGCATCCACAGACACATCAGTCCCCTTTTTAGCAAGTGAGGATTGATAGCTGGTGAACTGCCAAACACTTCAGGCTTTAAACATTCAATGCGAAGTGCAGTGACAGGTACCTCTACAAATAGTGCTGTCATCATGCACATGGGATAGTGATGAAAACATGACACAATACCTTTCACATACCAACAAAATTCATAGCTTCAAGGTGCCCCGTTGTTATGTTGATACCTTCAGTTATTTCTGGGCTTATACATTGTTGTTTTTTAATTCTGTGTTTTTGAGCTTATAGTTACAAAGCTGACAGCAACATTTCAAGTCCCAGAATACAACGTGATAGCTGTTAAAAGCTTAGGAATTACTTAAGTTAAGACATTTGCCATGGGTACCCTTTTCAGCTAAAATGTAAACACAACAATGGCACCACCTTGGTAGAGTGGGGCAAAGAGTGCACAAAACTAGTGGTGAGCAAGTTTAAAGCTGTATGTTTCAGGAGCCTTAGATTACAGGTCTAAAAATGAATCTGTTGTCATTAAAAATATGGAAGGGGTCCCCTGGTGCTATTCTGCTGCAGGTTTGACCACTCCTGCAAAGTCATAATATTAGTAATGAGTAGATGAATGACTCCCAAATGTGTTCAGGAATTTGTTTATTAAAACACTTGTCTATAGCACTCATGTTTTTTGATAATATCCCTTCCTGTAAAACCAGGAAAGAGCCCAGGTAGAGTGAGTGGAAGATGTAATAAAATGTGAGAGAGGATGAGATGTGGGTATGAGTGAAAGTGCAATACTCATAATTTCTATGCTTAAAACAGTCTAGCATAAATCCATTGGGAATACTGTCAATGGGAAGACACTATACACCCTGCAATATTTTGCCTTTAACCCCTCAGGAGGCCCGGGACAAGGTGGTTACATCCGCTGCTGTGGCGCTCAGACGCCAGGGACTTAACCACTTCGTCCAGCGACCGTCCTGGCACCTACTCCCCTGGGCCGAGATGGAAGGGGAATGGCTTTCCCTTCTACCCCCGCACCCCCCCCCTGAGCCCCCATGGTATCTGATGATGTAAGCGCATGATTGCACACTGACGTCATCAGAGGCCTACACCTCTGAGCTTCCGGCACGGGTCGGAGGAGAAATGCAAAAACATTTCTCCTCCAATCATGTGGAGGGGCGAGAGAGGCATGAAGGGAGAGAAAAGGGCTTTCCTCTCCTTTCATGTCTCTCTCTGCATTTCTGCTGCCCGATCGCAATGCAATCGGACAGCAGAAATGCCACTAGACACCAGGGATTTTGTTTTTTTCATTTATTTGTGAATGAGGGAGCGGTCCCTTGGGCAAGGGCTGTTCCCCAGGGGGCAAAATATTTTTAGGACATTTCTGCCCCCCGGGGACAGATCGGCCTATTGTAATTAGGCCGAATTGCCCCCAGGAGAGTGGGGGAAGAAACCCCTAGACAGAAGGGATCTGTCTTTTTTTTCTTATTTTTTTATATATGTGGGGAGCGACCCCTTAGGCAAGGGTTGCTTCCCTTGGGGCAAAAGTAACTCTAGGCCATTTCTGCCCTCCTTGGGGGCAGAGTGGTCTATTTTTATTAGGCCATTCTACCCCCCCCCCCCTTGGGGGCGGAAACCACTAGACTCCAGGGATTTTTTTAAAATATATGTTATTGAATGAGGAGAGCGGCCCCTTGGGCAAGGGCCGCACCCCAGGGGGCAAAATATTTGTAGGCCTTTTCTGCCCCTTGGGAGCAGATCGGCCTATTATAATTAGACTGATCTAGACACCAGGGATTTTTTTTTGTTTACTTTATTTTTCCATATATGGGGAGCGACCCCTTAGGAAAGAGTCGCTTCCCTGGGGGGCAAATTGTATTCAGGCCATTACTGACCCCCCTTGAGGGCAGATCAGCCTATTTTTATTAGGCCAATCTGTCCCTAAAGGGGGCAGAAACCACTAGACCCCAGGGATTTTTATTTTTTTGCATCAATTTCACGCAAGGAGAGCGACCCCTTAGGCAAGGGTCGTTCCTCTGGGGGGCAAATGGGCAAATGTTTTTTAGACCTTTTCTGCCCATTGGCCTATTTTTATTAGGTTGATCTGCCCCCCGGGGGGGGGGCAGAAACCACTTAGGCACCAGGGTTTGGTGTGTGTGTATGTGTGTGTTTTGTTTGGGGGGCAGCCCCTTGGGCAAGGTCACTCCCCATGGGGGCACATTACTGTTGGCCATATCTGCCCCCCTTGGGGGCAGATCGGCCTATTTTTGGAAGGCCCATCTGCCCCCAAGGGGGGCAGAAAGCCCACCAGAGACCAGAGAAGATTTATTTTCAAAATAAGAGGGTGGGGGTTTGGCCATACCCCCACTCCAAACAAATGGGGCCAAAGTTGTTCTGCCCACCAGTGGGCAGATGGGGCAATTACCCCGGATCCACACCACGGGGGCAGAAAGTCTACTAAATGCCTGGAATTAAAAGAAAATGGTGGGGTGGTAGCTACCAACCAGTATGGGCCTGGTTATGCCCCCACCACAACTGAAGGGGGTAACAGTTTTCAGCTCTCCCGTCACACATTACAACATCTCATACCACACTAAGCAGGAGGACTTTTGATTATTTTGGGTTTTGGTTTTACATTTGGGCCATGATAGCTTGGCTAACTCTCAAAATGGTCCCACTTGGAATGGTGAGGGCTGTACTTTTTGGACTTTGGGACGCTGCCATGTAGAAAAATGCACAAGACCTAGACAAATCTAAAAACTAAACATCTGGGTGATTCCAGGGTGGTGTGCTTCACATGCACCTGCACCATTTTCTTACCCACAATGCTGTGCAAACCTCCAAATTTGCTGGAAATCACACATTTTTGTGATGGAACCTTACGGAATCTGCAGGAACCTACAAAATTCCTAGCACCCAGCATTGTCTCATCTATACCGATAAAAATTCTGCTCCACTTGTAAGCCTAAGAATGTTTTTTTTCAAACTGCCCTTTTGGACCTGCTTTGGTTCCCCCTCAGTTCCGACATGCTTTTGGCTCTTCCCTGTCACAGGCACTTGGCCCAATGAGGTATCATTTTTACGGGAGACTGAAAGGGAACGTTGGGTGGTGGGAAATTTGTCTCGCTGTAGTGATCCCACACAGAAATGTGGGAAAAATTAGATTTTTTTGCTAAAATTGAGGTTTGCTGAGGATTCTGGGTAAGAAAACACTGGGGGATCCACGCAAGTCACACCTCTCTGGACTCCCTCCGGTGTCTAGTTTTTATAAATTTCTGGATGCCCCTGCTCCTGCAAAAACAGGTAGTTTTGTATTTGATAATTGTGATGTGTCCAGATAGTGTTTTGGGGCATTTCCCTTCCTTTCGCGGGCACTAGGCCTACCCACACAAGTGAGGTACCATTTTTATCAGGTGACTTGGGGGATCGCTGGGTGGAAGGAAATTTGTGGCTCCTCTCACATTCCAGAACTTTCTGTCACCGAAATGTGAGGAAAATGTGTTTGTTGGCCAAATTTTGAGGATTGCCGAGGATTCTGGGTAACAGAACCTGGTGAGAGCCCCGGAAGTCACCCCATTCTGGATTCCCCTAGGTGTCTAGTTTTAAAAAATGCACAGGTTTGGTAGGTTTCCCCAGGTGCCGACTGAGCTAGAGGCCAAAATCCACAGCTTGGCATTTTGCAAAAAACAGCTCTGTTTTCGTTGAGAAAATGTGATGTGTCCATGTTGTATTTTGGGGCATTTCCTGTCGCGAGCACTATGCCTACCCACACAAGGAGGTACCATTTTTATTGGGAGACTTGGGGGAATGCTGGGTGGAAGGAAATTCACATGCTAGTATGGGCACCCCGGAATTCAGAGATGTGCAAATAACCACTGCTTCTCAACACCTTATCTTGTGCCCATTTTGGAAATACAAAGGTTTTCTTGATACCTATTTTTCACTGTTTATATTTCAGCAAATTATTTTCTCTATACCTGGTATAGAATTAAAACCCATTGCAAGGTGCAGCTCATTTATTGGCGCTGGGTACCTAGGGTTCTTGATGAACCTACAAGCTCTTTATATCCCCACAACCAAAGGAGTCGAGCAGATGTAACGGTATATTGCTTTCCAAAATCTGACATTGCAGGAAAAAGTTACAGAGTAAAACGTGGTGAAAAATGGCTGTTTTTTTACCTCAATTTCAATATTTGTTTATTTCAGCTGTTGTTTTCTGTAAGAAAACCTTCTAGGATCTACACAAATGACCCCTTGCTGAATTCAAAATGTTGTCTACTTTTCGGAAATGTTTTGCTTTGCGGGACCCAGCATTGGTTTCACACCTATTTCTGTCACTAACTGGAAGGAGGCTTTCAGCACAAAAAAATAGTAAAAACGGGGAATGTCCCAGTAAAATGCCAGAATTGCATTGAAAAACATGGTTTTCTGATTCAAGTCTGCCTGTTCCTGAAAGCTAGGAATCTGGTGATTTTAGCTTCGCAAATCTTTTGTTGATGCCTCTTTCAAGGAAAAAACCACAAGCCTTCTTCTGCAGCCCTTTTTTCCCATTTCTTTTTTAAATAAATGAATTATTTGCTGTATTTTGGCAAATTTCTTGGTCTCCTTCAGGGGAACCCACGAAATGTGGGTACCTCTAGAATCCCTAGGATGTTGGGAAAAAAAGACACAAATTTGGCATGGGTAGCTTATGTGGACAAAAAGTTATGAGGGCCTAGGCGCAACTGCTCCAACTAGCCGAAAAAAGGCTGGGCACCTGAGGTGGAAAAGGCCTGGCAGCGAAGGCGTTAAAATAAAAATGTGCTTTATAGCTAGATGTTTTGTAAACAATGTAAAAACACCCGTTTTGCCTATTCTGGTGGTTAGGCAGCTGAATAAACACTGATAATCACTGATTATAAAGGTTTGGAAACACTGAAAAAACACCACTGAAATGAAAAAAAATAAACACTGAAAATAGGGCAGCCTACTTATGGGATATTAGTATCCATAGTCCAGCTCTGCCAGGGATCAAAGAATACCTAAGCAATCATTCTCAAGTAGTATATTTTGCCCTTTTGAAATCTGAATTTGAAGCCATAATCCACTGGAGTCCTTCAGAGATCAGCTATAGGTCCCACCCTTTTCAATGTACATGTCCAGCCTTTGACAGATTTTATATATTCCTTTAGCCTAAAATGCATGACCTACACTGATGATACGCAGATTATCTTGTAACTAGATAATAAGGACATTGAAAATTTCAACTGGATGTGTTACTACTCTCTTAAAATGAATATGGAAAAAACAGAGGGGGTCATTACAACATTGGCGGTAAAAGGCACTTGCTGCCGTGCAGAAGACCGCCAATACACCGCCAAGGACGTGGAATTCCGCCACAGCTATTATGACACACATTCCGTAAACCACCAAAATTCAGACACCCACACAAGTCCGCCACACCAAACTGGCGAAAACAAAAGCTCCACCGTCACACCAACAGAAACACGCCCATGCTATCACGACCCACGAATCCACACGGCGGTCTTTCAACCGTGGTATTCCATTGGCGGTACATACCGCCGCGCTCAAAATACACACACATCTCCAAAACACCGCCACATTGGACAATTCAAAATACACACACCTGATACACATACAAACACCACTCCCACACACCCAACACAATATAAAACACACAACCACATCACCCACAAACCCCTACGACCAAAAATTAGAGACGAAGGCGACAGAGAGAGCACAGCAATAGACAACCCCACCACACAGAGGCACACAACACAATCACCCACACAACATCCACGCACAAAACACCACACACCACTACACATCACCACACTCATCAACACATACACCACCCCACACATCACCCACACCACCCCATGTCACGCCAAAGACACCCCAGGTTTTCCGAGGAGGAGCTCAGGGTTATGGTAGAGGAAATCATCCGTGTAGAGCCACAACTATTTGGCTCACAGGTGCAGCACACCTCCATAGCCAGGAAGATGGAGCTATGGCGCAGAATCGTGGACAGGGTCAACTCTGTGGGACAGCACCCCAAAAATTGGGAGGACATCAGGAAGAGGTGGAACGACCTACAGGGGAAGGTGCGTTCTGTGGTCTCCAGGCACAACATCATGATTCAGCGGACTGGCGGCGGACCCCCACCTCCTCCCCCACAATTAACAACATGGGAGGAGCAAGTCTTGACCATCATGCATCCAGAGGGCCTCGGAGGAGACGGTGGAGGAATGGACACTGGTAAGTCAAATCTTAACTATCATATCCCCCACCCTACCTGCATGCTATCACACACCCCCACCCTCACCCCTTCCCCTATCACTCCAACTCCTCACTAATGTACTAATAACACAAACCACACATCCCAACACCAAGCCCTGCATGCAACAACTAAGCATGGTCACCCCTCACTAAAGCATGCTCACTGCACATACCCATAACAACCCCCCAACCATCATCATACAAACCCCCACACAGGAATGCTTGCACTGGGGTACACACACACCCACCCACCCATTGCACACCATGACACATGCAATAATCATGCTCTTATACCCCTGCAGGACCACTACGGAACGTCACCACACAGGAGGGTCCAGATATCTCCACTCCACCCACAGAAGAGGCCCACAGTGACGACCGCTGCTCTGGCCAACTGGATCCAGATGACCAGCCCGGACCATCGTGGGCCTCAGGACAGTCTGTTCCCCTCACACAGGCACAGCCCAACACTGACCTTCCACCCTCTGGTAACACCAGCACAGCACCCACCCAGCGGGCCCATACCTCCGTACCCAGGACACGTCAATCCACCACTACAGGGAACCCAGGTTAACCCACCACCCCAACAACAACAGGGACCTGGGGGCAGTGGTAGTGGGCACACGGTCCAGGGGACGGAGGCACAGGAACACAGGGGAACTGGGAGGGCTGCTGTGCGACAGGGGGCGGACAGGCCAAGGGAACCCACCCTCCACGAGGCCCTCTCCTCCATCATGGGAGGATACCACCACTCCCAGGAGACGATGGCTACGGTCCTGGCCAAGTTTCAGGAGACCCAGCGCCTGCAGGAGGAACAGTATTTGGGGTTCAGGGAGGAGCTCAGAACCATCAGCATCGTAGGGGTGCTGAAGGACATACAAAAGACCATGAGGGACACTGTGGCACTCCAACGGGCCCCTGACACTAGCATGGACGATGAACTGCCCACCACCTCCGCCGGCACTAGTGGACAGGACGCCCGCAACAGGACCACCACACCAGCACCCCACCCCCTGCAGACGGACAACCACCCTGCAAGCGGTCCCTGAGATCCAGGAACAAGACAGAGCAAGATGGCAAGACCCCGCCAGGAAATGAGACCACCCTGATTGTTCTCCCACTGTCCCACTTTGTCACGCTGTCCAGATTGGAACTGCCCCAGCTCCACTTCCTATGCCCATATGGGCAGTGCACCTGTGTGACTAATTGACTGGACTCTGCCATGGACATTCCTCCACCATCACCATTTTGCCACCCCCTCCAATAATTAGCACTTCAATAAACACCCTTGAACCACAAAACAATCTGGAGACAGTCTGTGAATTTGAAAATTTGTATTAGCAATGACAGTGTCAAAATGCGTTTTCAATTGTAATGCCAACATACCTATGTCACACATCACAAGTCCATGAAGGATGCAAGCAGATGACACACGTTGGTAACCACACCTGTGAAACCGTAATGGAAAGGTACAACTCAGTTACCAAATACTGCTACTAATTGACAGACAGGATAGAGGTAGAAGTGTGAAAGTGAATGTAATAGTAAAAAAAATTGTTCTCACCTGTGTGTCACTGGATATATTGCTGTATGACTGACTCCCTGTTGTCTATGTCTTCTCCCTCAGCTTCCTCCTCATCACTGTCCACAGGCTCAACAGGCTCCACAGCTGCCACAACACCGTCATCTGGACCATCCTCCTGCAGAAAAGGCACCTGTCATCGCAAAGCAAGATTGTGAAGCATCGAGCAGATGATGATGATCTGGCACACCTTCCTTGGTGAGTAGAATAGTGAACCACCTGTCATATGGAGGCACCTGAACCTGGCCTTCAGGAGGCCGAAGGTGTGTTCGATCACCCTCCTAGTCCGCCCATGGGCCTCATTGTAGCGTTCCTCTGCCCTGGTATTCCTCACTGGGGTCAATAGCCATGACAGGTTGGGGTAACCAGATTCCCCTAATAGCCACTGGAGTTGACCCATCATATAAGGGATGCTGCTATTCCGCAGGATGTAGGCGTCATGCACTGAGCCAGGGAACATAGCATTTACTTGGGAGATGTACTGGTCTGCCAAACATACCATCTGTACATTCATGGAATGATAACTCTTCTGGTTCCTGTACACCTGTTCACTCCTGTGTGGGGGGACCAGAGCTACATGGGTGCCATCAATAGCACCTATGATGTTGGGGATATGTCCAAGGGCATAGAAGTCACCTTTCACTGTAGCCAAATCCTCCACCTGAGGGAAAACGATGTAGCTCCTTACGTGTTTCAGCAGGGCAGACAACACTCTGGACAACACGTTGAAAAACATAGGCTGGGACATCCCTGATGCCATGGCCACAGTTGTTTGAAATGATCCACTTGCAAGGAAATGGAGCACTGATAGCACCTGCACTTCAAGGGGTATTCCTGTGGGATGGCGGATTGGTGAGATCTGGTCTGGCTCCAACTGGGTACACAGTTCCTGGATTGTGGCACGGTCAAACCTGTAGGTCATGATTAAATGTCGCTCCTCCATTGTTAACAGGTCCACCAGCGGTCGGTACACCGGAGGATTCCGCCATCTCCTCAAATGTCCCAGCTGACGGTGCCTAAGAAGGACAACAGCGACCACAGAGTCAACAAATTCCCAGGTATGTACCCACAGCTACACAGAACACGACACCAAATACAAAACTCTTCCTGTATGTGTGTTGAGTGTAGGCCTAGGTATGTGTGACGCAGTAGTAAATGAAGCCATGTGGGCCCCTGAAATGTCGGCTGTCTGACCTCTAAACTGGGACAATGGGATGTGAGGTATCTGCGCTGGCGTTGTACACCGTCGCAGTAGGCGGTCGTAGACCGCCACGCAATGCTGCATTGGTTAACATTGGACTCTATGGGTCCCAGGAGCCAATGATGAAGTGCGCCGGCGGTGATGATACGCACCGCCGCGGACGTGACCGCCATTTTCTATCTGTTCAATCACTCGATACCTGATCTTCGACAGGAGAGGACCTACACTGCAAGTGCTGCTGTGACCTCGGTCTGGAAGAGACAATGGCTGATGCGTCTGGGGAAAGGGCCCCTGCCTTCACTGCTCAGGAGTTGGAGAAGCTAATCGACGGGGTCCTCCCCCAGTACGCGCTACTCTACAGTCCTCCAGACCAACAGGTAAGTACACAGGGAGCACGTTGTATGGGCTATGCTGGGTGGAGAGGGCTGGATGTCAGTAGGAAGGGGGCAGAGTTCAGCGAACATGAAGGACTGTGAATGCATGTGCCACTTGGCAAGGGTAGGGATGGGGGCCACTCACTTCGACGGTGCAGTTGGTAATGACTTCTCTTCTTCCCCTGTACATGTCATGTAGGTCAGCGCCCACCAGAAGAAGGACATTTGGCGTGCCATCGCCAAGGACGGCCGGACCCTGGGGGTCCACCAGAGACGGGGCACCCACTGCCGTAAAAGATGGGAGGACATTCGCCGCTGGAACAAGAAGACGGCGGAGGCTCAGCTGGGGATGGCCTCCCAACGTAGGAGGGGAGCTCATCGCACCATGACCCCCCTGATGTTCTGGATCCTGGTGGTGGCCTACCCGGAGTTGGATGGGCGCTTGAGGGCATCACAGCAGACACAAGGGGTGAGTACACTCTCATTCTGTGGACTTTGCGCGCAGTGGAGGGGTCTGGGTGGGGGAGGAGGGATGTGGGTTTCCGTAGGCCAGGGCGAGTTATGTAGGCTAGGCCCCTCCGGAATGCAGGCCATGTGGCACTCCACCCCACCTCTGTAGAGTGCCAATGACAGGTATACATGCCCCTGTGTCGTCTATGTGTGCAGATGACCACCATAGCCATATAGGCCAGATCCCAGGAATTGCATCTGTAGAAGCCAAGAGCACGGCGTAGTGCAGGGGGCTGCTGTGTCTGTATTGTCCGCCAACGGTAGCGGTAAGCCATGCACTCAACCTGTCTTTCTTCTGTCGTCCCCCCCCTTTTTGTGCTCTCCCTTTTCTTGTGTGCATCAGCATCATCAGGCGGAGGTACAGTGGCACGGGAGCATGAGGGAGCTGCATCCCACATGGCCATGGAGGGCCACACCAAAGACTCTAAATACACCAGTGGGACGGAGGGCGAGGGGAGCTTCACGTCAGTCACCGGATCACCAAACAGCGACACGGACTCGTCCGCCGATGGGAGCTCTGTTGTGGTGGCGGCACCATCTGTGCCCCCCACTTCTACAGGTACAGCGGCCACCTCCCCTACCAGCACTGCCCTCCCAGCAGCCCCTCAGCCTTCGCTCCGTGCCCGCTCACCCCGGAGGGTGGGCATCACTTTCGCCCCCGGCACCTCAGCCCCTGCCCCAGTCACCCCTGCTGCCCTCAGTGAGGAGGCCATTGACCTCCTCAGGTCACTCACTGTTAGGCAGTCTACCATTGTGAATGCCATTCAGGGTGTAGAAAGGGAGTTGCAACACGGTAATGCATTCCTGGAGGACATTCATTCTGGTCAGGCTGCCCTTCATCGAACCCTGCAATCTCTGGCCTCAGCACTGATGGCAGCCATTATCCCTGTGTCTAGCCTCCCCCCTCCAACTTCCTCCACCTAGACCCAGTCGCCTGTACCCCAGCCTATCCCAAGCACACCATCAGACAGGCATGCATACACCTCAACACACAAAAGTAGCTCAGGAAAACATAAGCACCACACAACCCACAGGCACTCAAACAAGCATCACCCACATACAGACACAACAACATCCACTGCCTTCACTGTGTACCCCTCCTTGTCGTCTCCCTCCTCCCTCCCACTCCCTCGTCTACACTCTCACCTGCATGCACTACAACTACAGGCACTAGGACTCGCACCAGAACACCCAGCACCACACCCCGCTCACCTGCACTCACCACCCCACTACCATTTACACGTCCCCTGTGTCCACTCCCAGTGTGTCTGTGACGCCCCCTCCCAAAGTACACAAACGCGGGCACCCACACACCCAACATCCATCCACCTCACGACAGCCTCCAGTACCTGCACCTGCACCCAAATCACCTAGAGTTACACCTCCTACAACCACCTCCTCTTCCTCCACTCCCGGACCCCCTCCAGCTACCCATCCCAGTCTTCGTCAGAAACTCTTCCTCAGCAACGTTGACCTCTTTGCCACCACCCCCACCCCTCCAATTCATAGGTCCCGTAGTAGCACCTCAGCCAAAAAAAGTCCAGTACCAGTGGTGCGTGTTAAAGGTGTGTGGAGTGCACCGGCCACCAGGGCAGCCAGTGTGACACGGAGCCAAAGCACTGCCAGTCCACCCCCTGTAAAGCACCTTAAGCTGGAAAGTGGCCAACGGGACAGGGTGAAGACTCCTGGTGGCAAAACTGCTCACAAGGGTCCCGGAGGGAGTGCCGTGTCAGCTGTGACTCCTCCAAAGGTGGTGAAGGGGCAAAAAAAGTCTCCAAAGTCTGGTAAGAGCAGCACGGCGGAGAAGGGCGCCATCGTCCCCGGCAGCCGGGACTCCACCGCCAGCACTGTTGTCACTGGTCCGGAGACCACCGCCAGAGTCAGTGCCCTGGAGGGCAGCAGTATCGTCACTGGTCTGGAGACCACCGCCAGAGTCAGTGCCCTGGAGGGCAGCACTGTCGTCACTGGTCCGGAGACCACCGCCAGACTCAGTGCCCTGGAGGGCAGCAGTATCGTCACTGGTCCGGGGCCCACAGCCATAGTCAGTGCCCTGGAGGGCAGCACTGTCGTCACTGGTCCGGAGACCACCGCCAGAGTCAGTGCCCCGGAGGGCAGCAGTATTGTTACTGGTTCGGAGACCATCGCCAGAGTCAGTGCCCTGGAGGGCAGCACTGTTGTCACTGGTCCGGAGACCACCGCCAGAGCCAGTGCCCTGGAGGGCAGCAGTATCGTCACTGGTCAGGAGACCACACACAATGTAAGGTCAGAGATAGCAAAGTCAAGCACCGCTGAACAGGGCAAAGACCGCCATGGTGAAGACCGCTGAACAGGGTAAAGCACCGCTGAACAGGGCAGAGACCGCCATGGTGAAGACCGCTGAACAGGGCAGAGACAGCAAAGGCAAGCACTGCTGAACAGGGCAAAGACCGCCATGGTGAAGACCGCCGAACAGGGCAAAGCACCGCTGAACAGGGCACAGACCGCCATGGTGAAGACCGCTGAACAGGGCAGAGACAGCAAAGGCAAGCACCGCTGAACAGGGCAAAGACCACCATGGTGAAGACCGCTGAACAGGGCAAAGCACCGCTGAACAGGGCAGAGACCGCCATGGTGAAGACCGCTGAACAGGGCAGAGACAGCAAAGGCAAGCACCGCTGAACAGGGCAAAGACCGCCATGGCAAAGAACCGCTGAGCAGGGAAAAGACCACCAAATCAAGCATTGTTAGCCAATGTGCAGCTGTGACAGTGACGGAACAGGGACCGTCACGGGGAGCGTGATGCACTCTGGGCACCAGTCCCCCTCCAGAACCAGTGGAGACTGTTATCCACTTGAGAGACTGTGGCTTTGCACTCCCCAGGATGGGACAGTGGGCAACCCACCCACTGTAGAGACTTGATAGAGTGTGGCTTTGCACTCCCCAGGATGGTACAGTGGGCAAACCACCCACTGTAGAGACTTGAGAGACTGTGGCTTTGCACTCCCCAGGATGGTACAGTGGGCAAACCACCTACTGTAGAGACTTGGAAGACTGTGGCTTTGCCCTCCCCAGGATACATCAATGGGCATGGAGCCCCATCGTGGATCTGGCGTGGTGCTGTCATCCGGCTGAGGTGCCCCTCCTTCCCTTCCCCCTTAGGTGCCTGTTGTATTTCTATCTGATGCCCCTGCAGTGTTCTCTCTGTTTGTGGACAGGTATCTAGTGTGGGCTTCGCCCATGCATTTTGGGCCCAGTGGTCCACGGACATTGATATGTGCATACCTGCACTACTAATTGTAATGTATAAATTCTGGAATGTGTATATATCTGTATATATTTGGTTACTGTGGTTTGATACATTACAATGGTTGAACTGATTTCCTTTTTTCTTTGCATTCTACCGGGGAGGTTGTGGGTTGTTACTGTGCTGTTTGGAAATTCATTGGTGTGTGTGTTGTAGTGGGTGAGGGTCGGGTTGGGGGTGAGGGTGGGGGTGGCGGTGTTGCGTGTGTGTCCCCCTGACTTTTGCCTCCCCCCTCCCCTATGTCGTAGGTGCAGTACTCACCGTTGTCTGCGGCGCCTACGTTGCTGGTGATCGTAGAGGAGCAGGAAGACAAGCACAGGGAGTATTTGTAGTTCGGGCTCCATGGTGGCCTCCTTCCTCGTGGAGTGTATTAAGGTGAGCGTTTTCCCATTGCAAAAGCTGTTTCCGCCGTGTTTTTATCCACGGTGAATCCGCCCCGGAAAAGGTGGCGGATTGGCGGGTTGTGATACTGTGGGCGGTACATTGTCTCCCGCCTGTCTGTTGGCGGTGATTGCCGCGCTGCTTGTCTGTACCGCTGTGGCGGTCGGAGTGTTAAAGTGGCTGTCTATGTTGGCGGTTTCCGCCACGGTCATAATTCCCTTTTTTTGTCCGCCGGCCTGTTTGCGGTATTACCGCAGCTTTAACACCGTCCGCCAGGGTTGTAATGACCCCCAGAGTTCCTACTCATCTCAAGCACCCATGCACCCACTGTTTTAGCCCCTGTCCGGTGCCTACCGATCTGGGAAAGGCACCTGTTCCTGCCTTCAGAACTTGGGTTTCAAACCATACAATAAGCTTAATCTTGGAGGCCAAGTCTAAATTCAGTCTGTTTGTTCTGGCCCAAAATGTTATGCCCAATTCTAATTTTTTTTGCTGCTTTGTTGCACCAGGAAGTCATCCAAGTTATGGTTTTGAACAGTCTAGATTACTGCAATTTTTTGTTTCGTGGTGCACCAGTGCACATCTTTCATTGGATACAATTGATTGACCACTTGGCTTGTGCTGCAGCTGCTGTGTCAGGCTTCTATTTCTGCTGCCCTCAACAAATTACTCTGATATCCTATAGTCAAAATGGTTCTTTTTGAATCTCTATATATTCCATGCTTTTCATGCTAGGGTCCCTACTACTTAGAGAGTACATTTTCTCACTATTTTAACTGTGATGCATTAAAAAAAATGGCAAGCTAGTCTGAAGATGCAGGGTAGAGATATATAACAGATCAAGGCAATCCACCCACAACCCTTCCCACCCAGTTGAGATAGAAGATGGAATAGTCAGTTGGAAAAAGTAACTCAATAACCAATTGTCATCCTTCATCGAAATAAGCTTCTGACACCATTAGAAGTTTCAGATTCTTATCAACTGTGGAGTTGCAATCTAAATTTGCTGTTTTATAACTGAACAACAGTTATGGAGCAAACAACGCACTTTGTAAAAATGAATGAATGAGTGAGGGGATTTATAAAGCAATTTTGATACTCCGAAGAGTGTCTCGACTGTGTTCTAAAGGCAACACAAATCTGTCTCTGGCTCCAGTTAAACCGTAGCAAAAACTCTTGTTTTGAGGAGTTTCCAAAACTTAGGCACTCATAACGAGGCTGGCGGTCTTCAGACCACCAGCCTCGAGGTTGCAGTTGGACTGCCGCCAAAGCAGTGGTCCAACCACGACATTACGACTGTGCCAAACGCACCACGGTCGGACTGCCAGCCCCGTCACATTTTCGCCCGCCAACGGCCTGGCAGTGCCTGCGGTCTCAATCCGACAGGGCAGTGCTGCAAGCAGTGCTGCCTTGGGGATTAGGACCCCTCTCTCTGCCGGCGTTTACATGGTGGTTGCACCATCATGTAAACGCTGATGGAGACGGGTTGCAGGTGGCCACATGCACCGCCCACGCACCTGGCATGGGCAGTGCAGGGGCCTCCATGGGCAGCCCCTATGCGCTTTTCCGACAGTGGGGAATCCACGCAAGTCACACCTTGCCGTGGGTGTCTAAGTTGTTGTGCTTTTCCTGCTGGGCCAGTGGTAAACTCATAATAGGGGCTGTAGGAGGGCTGCCGCATAGGCGGTAACCCAACCGTGGAAGTTTGGCAGATGGCCATTACTGCCCACCAAACACATAATTAGGGCCTCAGTGTTCTTACTAGTGCAGCGCAGAATCAACAGGAGTAAGTTTCACTCTCTGACTGCCAAAACAGTAGAGGAACAGCTCTCAGATTTGGTATGACTGAAGCTAGGGATATGTTCCAGCAGGGCATCAGATGATTTGGAAGTTCTAGTAGATCTATAATGCACAATGAAACCAGAACAATATTTAGGTCCTGTCTTGTGACAAGTGCAGTGTACTAGAAAATGCACTTTAAACAAAATCTGCTTGCTTAAGGGAAGTGAATAAAGTGCCTGCAGATGATGCAAAATTGAGGCACATTTAGAGACCTTCAGAATAAACTGTGCCGTGGAATTTTGTACTGTCTGCAGCCTGCTGGTAAATCTGTAAATAAGTCAAACATAGTGAATTTTGGCATAGTCCAGACTAGGTGTGATCAAGCCATAGTTCACGGTTTAACATAAAAACAATGGCAAAAACTTCAGAAAACATTTTTAAAGATTTAAGCAGTACTATAAATATGCTGACGATTGACATCTTTTGAGGCTGGATGAACAGATTGCAGACAAGTTTTACTCCCAGATTTCTAGCAATCTTTACTGGTGGTGGTGGAGGCAGGATAGATTTAGGCCACTGGCTTTTGAACCAGTTCCTCTTTTTCTTAACAAAAAGGAAGCTCTTCATTTTATTAGCATTACACTACATGAAACTTGCTCTCATCCATTCAAATACCCAGGAAAGACAGCTTTTAAAGTGGTTTGAGTGCAGGCAGAAAGGACCAATAGAGATCACTAGCTGAGTGTTGTCTGCTTACAAGACAAACTTTAAGCCAAAGGACTCAATCTGAGCAGCTAAGAGGTCCATCTAGAACTTAAACAGGTTAAAGTTTAATGAGGAACCCTGTTGCACCCCAAAGAGTAGTGCTTGTCTGCACAATTGGAAAGGGGTCAACCAAACGACTTGTTTTGTGTTCTTCTAACAAGACTTCAAGACTTATCTCAACCAAGTAGACAGAATCCGGCATGTCACGCCGCTTGTGCTGATTTTTAGCACTGAGAGTTTCTTCCATGCAGTAAAATTAGTGCAAATGGCACCACGCAGTGCACCAGAGGGCACCACTTCTTTCTGCTGCTCAAGTACATATTCTACTTGAGTAGCAGCATTCTCAATGTGAATGGTCGCAACCTGCTGTGATGCCTTTGTTGAGGAATCTCTCCGGAAGGAGAACTAGCACCAGAAAATTATGCTAGGGGACACATATTCTTGCTTGCACTCACCAATGTAACATTGGCAAGCCACACGCATGAAAAAACCCCACCACACAGAGGTTGGTAGAGTTTTGCCTGAGCTCCATGTTCAAAGCAGAAAGCGGAGTGGGCAAAACTCCTCAAACTCTGCTGGCAGAGCATCATTTTCATCCACCCCTAATACACAACATGATTTTGTGAGTGAGAAAATTGGTAGCAATAAATGACTAGGACACATGAAACACCTTCAGAGAGGACATGCACACACGTAGGGCTATAAAGATAAAAGAAGAACCTTTACCACCTCACATGAAATACTCTGCCAGTGTCCGAATATACCTGAAGGTAAACCTAATATGATTCATGGTTTTGAACTGTTTAACTAATTTCCTCTCTAGAGGGTGAATTTTTGTGTTACATTCTTAATGGGGTTTTAACCCTCTAAACATTTCTAGCATGGCCACTGAGAAACCACGAGCATATAGCCAACACTTTAAAGCTGTTATATTAAACACTACTCATTTATAAGCAAAATGCCTGCTATTGCTGTGATAAAACCCTGTATTGTTCTGGTGACAGTAGAACAATAGATAAGCAGTTGATCCCCTTGAATGGTATACATTAGCAGATTTTGGGAAAAGCGCTTACCAAGATCACCCATATCTTCCATGCCTTCCATCTACACTACCCCTCCTTCAAAATATGATGCCACATTGGTTGCTTCCCTCAGTTTCGTTCCCCTTGCCAAACTACAGTCTTAATCATATTCAAGTCCACAGGTTAAAGGCAGAGGTGGCTACACATCAAATAAGTAAAGAACGGGTATTACCCAAACAACCATGGTCTCCATAAGCATGAGATGGCATATAATATGAGTTCATGATTAAAGATAACATACCACATTAGTCAAGTTCCTTGTCAATGCCTAACAAATAATATGTGATTAAAAATTGTAAATACAGTTTTGACAACTCTAAACTCCCTGCTTACTTAATCCTTTTCTAAACAAACGGACTGACCATACTATGACAATAACTCCCTCTTGCCTATATCTCACATTTGGGCTGTCCTTAAAGAGGTCACTTTGTCAGAACAGTCACTGATTTCTAAGGTTTTCTTGGGACCTGAATAATTATCAACACACAGGGGGTCATTCCGACCCTGGCGGTAAAAACCGCCAGGGCCGGGGATCGCGGGAGCACCGCCAACAGGCTGGCGGTGCTCCCTTGGGCATTCTGACAGCGGCGGTACAGCCGCGGTCAGAAACGGAAAACCGGCGGTGTACCGCCGGTTTTCCGCTGCCCTGGGGAATCCTCCATGGCTGCGCCGCCATGGGGATTCCGACCCCCATACCGCCATCCTGTTCCTGGCGGTTTTGGCCGCCAGGGACAGGATGGCGGTATGGGGTGTTGTGGGGCCCCTGGGGGCCCCTGCAGTGCCCATGCCAATGGCATGGGCACTGCAGGGGCCCCCGTAACAGGGCCCCACCAAGATTTTCAGTGTCTGCCATGCAGACACTGAAAATCACGACGGGTGCAACTGCACCCGTCGCACCCCTTCCACTCCGCCAGCTCCATTCGGAGCCGGCATCCTCATGGAAGGGTGTTTCCCGCTGGGCTGGCGGGCGGCCTTCTGGCGGTCGCCTGCCAGCCCAGCGGGAAACCCAGAATAGCCGCGGCGGTCTTTTGACCGCGCAGCGGTATTCTGGCGGATCCAGCCAGGCCGGCGGCTTCCGCCGCCGGCCGGGGTCATAATGACCCCCACAGTGTATTATCTGACCAGGGGTGAAGTTATCATGGGTTTTGTGTGTCACTAATGTTTCTACTGTATTGTATGGGCCTGCCATTGTGTGCCTTTCTTCTTGAGGCCTTGTTTGCAATCAGTGTATTTCTCTGTGTTTCTTGTATATTGTATCTGAGTTGGCCTTCCAGGGGTTACTGTATCTGTTGTATATTTCATGGAAACCTTGAACCTGTATAATACAATGCTTTTTCACTGTATTGTGATATCATGGTCTGTCCTTGGAGTAGAGATGGGCTAGCATGTCACTATCGTTGCAACAGGGTTCTTTCTGCTATCTCACTAATCAATCACTTCTGCAGTATGAAGCACAGGTTTCTTTTCAGAGTTCTCAAGTCTGGCTATTTAGTTTTGAGCTACTCTGAACTACTCACACTTGACTCTAAGGAAGCACGAACTTTAGAGAGATCTTGAAGCACTGATCAGTTCAGGGTTAGAATGCAGCTCAAGACTAGACTGGGGTATGTAAGGAAAACTTCCAATTCTTTATTATGTAAGACTGCCAGGAAATAAATGTGTCAACAAGTCTCTTGAAACACTGTCACAGCACTTCACTGGCCCAGTTTTCCTAAATAATACACCCCACACACACTTCTCTATCCACCCCTCCCAACTCATATAAAACCACATAATCCATGTAGATCTGACACCTCCTTCGCCATGCTAGGCTGCTGAGACAATGCAAAAAATCCACTGTGATACTGTTGAATATCTCTGGTATTCCCAACTTTCCAGCATATGACAAACCCCTCTGACAAACACTTCTGTGTCTCATGGTGTTATGCACTCTAATATCCCCTCTGCCACATACAGAACATCAACAGCTGACACAACACTCCAGACATTTTTGCGAGTTCTGGGGCTCAACCACTCCTGAACCAGCCAACAGTGCTATAATGCTAAAACACTTATAGGCTGTGGACTGCAAACCAATTTTACTTTAGTTATTTTTGTGGCATTTATATAGCATAGCTGTAGTCACAGGAGAAGCTATTCTCTTTACGTATAACAATTCAGTTATGATAGGAAATCTTCAGCTTCCAATTAAATTCTGTGGGAATCAGCATAACTGGGACCTACCTACAAGGGAAAAGAAAACGAGGGAAGATGGAGTATGAATAGGAGCATTTTAACTTTTTTTTAAGGAAGTAACAAGTTATAGAATTGGTCTAATAGATCTGGTATAGTCCAATGACCAGGCAGGAAAAAGCCTGCTTCGCAGTTTTGATTTGCATTGTTTTCAGGACCTCCAGTGTCATTCTCTCCTTTCCTACTGTTAATTTCTGTTTCCCTGTGCTGTGCTAATGTGTTAAGCAGACAATCTCAAAACTGCTACCTGCTCATCAGTGGCCAGAGAAGTTGCATTAGGATTGGAGTTATGGGATCTCATCAATTCACATTTGCTACTAGATGTGCGGCAACATGTCATGTGGCTTTAAGGGGTAAGAATGTGGATTTGGGTAGCCCTCCAAAAATGCTAAAGTGAGTGTTAGAAATGGGGTCTTCGGTTGGCAGTCAGGTTACCCTCTGTTCAAGCAAGGACCCTCAGTCTAGTCAGGGTAAGGAGAATCACCCACAGTTAACCCCCGCTCACCCCCTTGGTAGCTCGGCACGAGCAGGCAGGCTTAAATGCAGAAGCAATGTGTAAAGTATTTGTACCAACACACACACAGTAACTCAGTGAAAACACTACAAAATGACACAACACCGGTTTTGGAAAATAGGTAATATTTATCTAAACAAACCAAGACCAAAATGACAAAAATCCAACATACACAGGTCAAGTTATGAATTTTTAAAGAATAAGAGTCTTAAATCCTTTAGAAAACAGTGAGAACACTGTTAGCGTAAAAAAGTACCTGGGTTGCGTCAAAATAACACTGCATGGGCGAGTGTGCATCGGAAAAGGCCAGTGATGTGTCGATTTCTCAGTCGCTAGCAAGACCGCGCAATCGTTCCTCCTTTGGTCGGGTCAGTGTGCATTGTTTTTCTTCTCCGCAAGAGAGCAATGCGTCAATCTGGGTAGGCACCTCGGATCTGGGCAGGCTTTGCGTTGATTTTCCACACCCATCGATGTTGCGTTGAAATTGCACGATGTCAAGAAACCGCACTGGGTGGGGCTTGCGTCTTAAACAGCAGCCACTGCGGGTGATGCATGTCATTTTCCCAGCCATGTTGCATCGATCTCCCAGCCGCGATGCAGGTGGAGCGTCAATTTTGGCCATGAGGCCGGTGGCGCGTCGTTTTTGAGCTGCAAAGCAGGTGGTGCATCTAAAGTTTCCTCGCACGGCGGTCTTTGCATGGATTTATGTCCTTTTCCACCAGCTGCAGCATTCAATGGCCCGGAGACAGGTTAGGGCAGGCAGGACTCTCAGCAGAAAGCCCAAGTGCTGGCAGAGAGAAGTCTTTGCTGTCCCTGAGACTGCAGCAACAGGAGGCAGGCTCAGTTTCAACCCCTTAGAGATTCTTCACCATTGGGAAGTCACACAAAATCAGTCTTTGTCCTCTCTCAGGTAGAAGCAGCTACAGCAGGCCAACGAAGCAAAGCCCAAGGGGCAGTAGTCCTCCTCCAGCTTCTCTAGCTCTTCTCCTGGGCAGAGATTCCTCTTGGTTTCAGAAGTAATCTACCTTCCAGGGATTTGAGTGCTATTCTTAAACCCATTTATGCCTTTGAAGTAGACCTACTTCAAAGAGAAGTGTCTGTTGTTTTCAAGATCCTGCCTTGCCCAGGCCAGGCCCCAGACACACACCAGGGGGTTAGAGACTGCATTGTGTGAGGGCAGGCACAGCCCTTTACGGTGTAAGTGACCACTCCTCCCCTTCCCTCAGCCCAGATGGCTCATCAGGATATGCAGGCTACACCCCAGCTTCCTTTGTGTCACTGTCTAGAGGAGAGGTGCAAACAGCCCAACTGTCAAACTGACCCTGGCAGGGAATCTACAAACAAGCATGTTTAAATTGTGAGTTCAGAGACCCCAAACTCCTCACGTCTATAAGCTCCCAAAGGGAATCTACACTTTAATCATATTTAAAGGCCTATGAAAGAGATAGGTCTTGCAACAGTGAAAAACAAATTTGGCAGTATTTCACTGTCAGTACATATAAACACATTACTATATGTCCTACCTTAAACATACACTTCACCCTGCCCATGGGGCTACCTAGGGCCTACCGTAGGGGTGTCTTACATGTCAGAAAAGGGAAGGTTTAGGCCTGGCAAGTGGGTACACTTGCCAAGTCGAATTGGCAGTTTAAAACTGCCCTCACAGACACTGCAGTGGCAGGTCTGAGCCACGTTTACAGGGCTACTAAGGTGAGTGGCACAACCAGTGCTACAGGCCCACTAGTAGCATTTGATTTACAGGCCCTGGGCACCTCTAGCGCACTTTACTAGGGAGTTACTAGTACATCAAATATACCAATCATGGATAAGCCAGTGTACACAAATAATTTATACAGGGAACACTTACACTTTAGCACTGATCAGCAGTGGTAAAGTGTCCAGAGCAAACAAAACAACAAAAACAGAGTCCAGCACACAGAAAACAACCTGGGAAGTAGAGGCAAAAGTTAGGGGAGACCATGCCAATGATGCCAAGTCTAACAGTGAGTGAGAAGGGTATCATGATTTCTTTAACTTCTTCCAAAAGAAAAAATAAGGAAAATTGTCTCCACAGGTCTTTGCCTTTTGTTGACAAACAACGAATTCTGTCCTGGTTCTCCTTGTCTTTTCAAGGATGAATCTGTGGAGAAATATACTAAGGCAGTGGACAACGCTTAGGTTACAAAATTTTACCGAACGAAAGTTCAGTTTGAAATTTAGAATAAAAAAGCTGAACATTTTTTAAATTAGGAATACGCTGCAAATTAATATTAACAATTAAACAATTAAAAATATTTAGTGGGGTTCTTTTTTTACTTCAGAGCCACCTTTTTAAAATTATGTGACAGAAAGTACTGTGTTATGTGGCAGATTAGTACCCGGTGATAGACTGATTGAGTGTGCAATTCTAAATGCAGCCTTGTTATGCATTATACATTTCTCTTTTCTACGAGTGTGTGTTTTTAGAATGCATTGAATTATGCAAGCTAAGATGCAGTACATTAAAATTTAATGTCAAAGGGATTATTCGCTGCTGAAATAGCCAGTAGCAGCGACCATAGTCTCTCCCATTAATCTTTTCTGAAACAGTTTTTTGCAGGAATATCCAACAGAACCAGTGCCGTATGTGCTGGGCTGCCTTTCATGTATGAAGTTGTGATATTTCAATGTTTAGCTAATTCGGAGCCATGTATTTATTATCCATGAATGTTTTAAAAAGAGAAGCAATAAAACGCGCTATATGTCTCCTCCCAGGCAATCCAGACCATTTGACGTAGAGGTATAATAATGCAATGACGAGTTGGCAAAATGGGAGCCACAGCTTCTAAACTAGGTTTAAACTGGCTTATTAAGGGCACTAGACTTTTTGGGCCCAATTCACAAAGCACTCTTCTGGGCGGCAGGAAATTTGCACTCCTAGGCTTTACCTTACATCTAGGATTTGCGTACATTTCTAACTGAATCCAGACAAATGATGGCATAGCTCTGTGAACTTGTGACAGTTACAGATTCCTAGTAGCACTTGCGCATTTAAACATGAATGAATGTAGCATATCCACATTTTTAAATGCTCAAAGATCAAGATCAAGTGCAATTGCACTTTCACATTTTTTTAATTTTTACTGGGACAGCAACTTTCTCCATGCAGAAACCCTTCTTCACGTCCACCTACAAATTTTGTGAGGTTTACCCCTGATTTTCCACATTAAGAATGTATAAATCCTGTCCTTTACAGTAGAAATCTCAGTTCCATTACTTAATTTAGGCAGTTGGTTTATGGTACTCGGCATGGCACTTAATTGTCAACACCAGCAGTTATGAGTCTGCCACATGGTGGTGCTGTTTTAGAGATGAGCACAACAATAGCTGTTTACTATCTCAATGTATATTAATAATGACTAATAGGTCCTGTCCAAGTCATTCTTGTGGCTTTGGGTTCTAGAAAAGCCTGGATTGTCATACTTGCAGGAAGGTAATGATTAGTAGTTGTTTTGCTACTGTCATTGGCAGCACTGGCAGGGCAATGGGTGGTGCAAGCCGTGGTGGCCCTCTGACGAAGATCCTGGCACTTATTGTTTTACAAAATTAGCACAGCTCAGTTCTATCCATAGTTACACACACATGCTCCCATGTTTGAGGGTGTTCACTTCCTTTTGGAGGTGTCCCAACCATGAAGGACACACAGCCTGTGCCTGTGAGGAGATTTACTAACACTGCAGTATGCACATGTAACATGGTCTACTTTAGGGGCATAATGCTGATGCAGGCATCTGTACCCCCTTCAGCCAATGGCCTATAAATACCTGTAAGTTTTGGGAGTCTAAGGGGCCCCTGACCACATTCTGCAGTGAGGCATAATCATTTTGTGTTACACCATTGGTCTACTGACATGCTGTGTATACACTGCACAGAGGATATGGCCCTGTAAAAAGAAGTGCAGGGCACCAGCTATGTGAATGCCTTGTTTCATAATACAATGGAATGCTTGAATTAATCTCAGCCACTGACAATTGCTCTGGCCTCGTTCCAGTCCATCATTTTTCACCCATTTTGCCACTATAGACAAAGACCTGGCTTATGCAAGACAAAGACCTGGCTAGTAGTTTGGGCTGCACTCTTCTCTTTGAAGCATGGTCAAGACTGATTTGCATAGGTTTAAAATGAGCTTGCATGGTGGGCAAAAAAAAATGATTGGTTGGAATGCTACCACAAGTGATTGCCAGTGGTTAAACACATTGCAAGCATTCCTCCCATCGCCTTTTAAGTATTTCAGGCATTGCTTTAAGTGACATGGGTATCCCCAGATGTGTGTCCCGTGCTCATTGTGCGACTAAACCAAGCTGTAACCAAAACGTCCTTATCAGGGCAAAACCGGTCTTGGGTTGCTTGTCTTCCAGTTCATGGAGACCTTGGCCTGACAGTTCAGGCTGTACTGTTCCTATTGAAGCAGGAAGAAGACTGATTTGCTTATGGCTGGCTATAAACTGTGGTGTCATGATGAACAAAAGAATGATGGGTTGGAATGGTACCCCAAGCAATCGACTGTGGTTAGACATATTGCAAGCATTACTCTCATCACCTTTTGTGTGTCTGTGTATAATACAAACAGAAAGGGGTCTTTGCCCGTGATATGTGTAAGTAAAGTATAGACTGGCACTGTTTCCCTTATGCAGTTTGCACAATACATGGACTGCACCCTTGCCCTACTGAGCATGGCCTTCTGCCATGTCCAGTATGTAACCTTGGCTGGCTTGGCCATATGCATTACACAATTTAATGAGCATGAGAATGCTAACAGTGATGAATTACTGATGTCATCTGTAATGTTGTCTGTGGCACACAGGACAATGATAAGCGCATTTGAAAAGTTGTGTCTGTGTAGCTTACACTAATTTGTGAATTTTGAGCATCGTGTATTTTGGGAGGTAATGCTTGCATTTCTTCACCAGAGGAATTTTAGCAGATTTTAGCAGATTTTGTTCTTAACATAGATAAACTTAGTAACATTTGCACATCACACCACAATGAGGCCAATGTGATTCATGAAGTTCTGTTATGTACTTTGATCCTGCTAGAGGCAATGTTTGCCTAATAGGGACATTTCAGCACAGGTACTGACCAAACCATAAATAGACAAACACAAGATTCACAAACAAGTAGGTCTTTAGCTGCCCCTTGAACCTTAAAATGGTTCAGTTGATCTAAATGTTAGTAGAAGAGCATTCCCTAGTCAAGAAACTATATACAAGAGAGCCAAACTAAACATCTCTTCAGTTTAGATTGTGGAAACTTTCAACAGGAAATCATCAGTGATTTTGAGAGTACACCTTTGAATATAGTGATGGATTGCTTTGCAGTAAAAGACATAAATTACATCAAAAGAAGTATGAACTGAAAAGTAGTAAGCTTTTTGGGATAGACTAATGTACCATTACCAATCACTAGTGAGTGACTACTATATGGAAAGATCCCATAAGTAGACATTTTAGAACACATCTGGACATGGAAAAGAAAAGAGAAAAATAACCTGTTGTTGTGTCTGTCTGAAGGAGAATGGATGACTTGACCTGTTTTCCCTTGAGACAAGCTTTGAAAGTGCTTCTCACAGGTCAGACTTGCTGTCCTTCTGAGGCCCCTTCACATTAAGGACAAGAAGGGGATTTTTTAAGAAGAACCAGAAGATCAGATGGAATTGGCACTTGTTCTGGCACACTGGCTAAAGTAAGTGTTTGTGTGGGCCTGTCTCCTGCCGCTATCACTGTTCTGGTATGCTAGGATCTGCCCCATGCAGTTTGGGAACTTTATGAGTGATCAGTAAGAAAATATTCAGTGACCCAAAAATATAGAAATAGATTTTTGGTGTGGCTATGGAGCTGGGGTTAAAAAACTATTTCCTCTTAAATTCCCTGTCCAGGTTCTCCTAAGAGGTAATTATTGAAGTTGCAGTACTTGAGTGTACCGGCCTTAAACGTACCTATCTTTGCCCCGGCCTTCAGGCCCGTTTGAGGCAGTACAGTTTGCTGCTACGTATTGTTGTAATTTTTTTTATGCTAGAATGGACCCCAGTGGCCACTTATGGTAATGCACATTGACTCATTTAGACTTTTATGCCTATATTGTTTCCTAGTGACCTTTAGGACATTTATCTTCAGAAAATCACAGTTTACTGTTCCTTTTAGCCAATGTGTTCTGTTGGATCATGCCCTAATTATTATATATGTTTTCTTTTCACTAAATGGGTTTAAAAAGGTCACTGATTGCTTCCTTAATAATAATAATGATTTGGTGCTGCTTCAATACTTTACTCACTATTCTCTGAGAAAATCCATGTCGTTTTTTGCAATAGCTTTCAGGAGTAAACCAAGTTTTTCTTTAGATTCTGTATTCACTTAACACGGAAATGGCTTATTAACTTTATGGGAGTTCAAACTTCGCTGTCCTCTACATATACCACTTTGAAGTGCTTTCATGATTCCCGTGTATTCCAGGTCTGTCATGTGTGATAAAAAATAATTTGTGCCGTTTTGAAGTGCTTCAAAATCTGCCTTCTACTGGTGGTCCCTCGCTGAAAATGAGATCAAAAATCGCTTCTACATTCAGAATCCATAATGAATGTTCACCAAACATTACTTTTCCAGGCACATGTGAAAGTCAGAAAGATGTAAGAAAGTGTGTGGGCTTTTGTTAAGCATTATTAAAGTTATGAGTAAAGATGATTTTTCAGTGGCCTATGGATAATGAAATGTAACTTTAAATTGGCTGCAGCTATCGCATTCGTATAGCATATTCCATGACGTTGTACCTCCCATACTGTGGCCATCACTGAAGTTGCCTTTAATTTTCTCAAGGAACAGTAAGTACATAACAAGAAAGTATTAGAATAGATATCCATTTTACACTATCTCTATGTCACTGTTTCCATTTTCAGTCTTAAGGTGGATGGTGTGCTTAAGTGGTACAAAGACTCAATACGTCTTTCAATATATATTTTCCTTATTTCCCACAAGAACATGCTGGAATCACATCTTTAAATCAAAGTACATTGCAAGTAATGTGTTAAAGCGAGCCTGCTGTTTGCTGTCTTAAAGCATAAACATAAAATCCATTCGCCTAATTAAAATTCGGTGAAATAGTTTGTGCAAAGGGCTATACCTGACGTTACCATAATTATGTTCACTGGTTGCACTCATTGTGATTAATGTGATTTCCACTGCAATAGACACTGAAATTTAGTTGTGATTATGGAAAGTTTATTACTTTAATATTATTTCATCTTGTTGCACATATCTTTTGGTAGCGTTCAGGCATGTCTAATGTTTAAATTACAAATTGAACCAGCAAAAAAATACGTACTTACAAGCACTATTTTTTCTTGTGACAAGAATTTGAGTACATACATTTATGCATACATACATATGTCTCGTTGCCTTGCCAGTGAAAATAAATGTGACAAATAACACGTCATTCGGAACAAATGTATAATAAACAGAGATTAACAGATTTAGTACTGCGATGAAAGGAAAACGTCTGTAAGTACAATACAGTCTACCTGACATGAGAAAATGCATAATAACTTGCAGATTCCACCCTATAATGAGTGTAGGAAAAAACAACTTGGGCCATGCTCCCAAGGCATTGTTTTAGTGATTCTATCTCACTGTAGGTTTAATCCCCTTGAGCCCTGGGGGTCAGTAAATGCATTTGGTGATCAACAATGTCACTAAATACATTTGCGATTTGTAAAGTGTTCTGCTACCCACAAAGGTGTCCGGGAGGTGAGAAATGTAGTCAGTTGGCAAAAGGAAAACAGAGGCATATTGGACATAAATATTGGAAAGAAAAGTGTTATCGGACTGGCAGAAAGAGGCAGCAATTGGTTTATTCTAGTGCTAATGCGTAGCTTTGAAATAGGCGGGAGACCATCATATTTGTGAACTTTACAAATAACAATACATTTGGAAATATGCATTTTTGCTGACAGATGGAATTGAGACGGAGTATAGTGATTAAAAAAAGACTCAGAGTCTCAGAGTGAAAGATAGCTCTATAACAAGGAAGGAAACATGGAAAAAGACCCAACGAGGGATGAGGGACAATTACAAAGAGACAAGATAGTCGGAGACAGAAGCATGATGCAGTGTACCTAAGATTAGCTAGGCCGCCGTTTAAACTCTAAAATAGAGAATACTGGAAACGTATGAGAATTTCTGTAGTACATGCAAGACAGAATGACCTCCTGGACCACATATCTCGGGTTATTGAGCAAAAGCATTTGGATAAATCTCCTGAGCATCATGAGGTATGCAGCTGTACAAGTGATCTGAGAAGAAAGCGATAGATAACTGTCAAGGGAGAGGGAGGTGTGGCAAGATCTGATGCCAGTCTTGTGTCCATAAAGTAGCAGATGCACAGGCTTTCAGAACCTCTGTCTTGTCATTGTTAAGTGAATTGTTTTTTTATTCATTCTTTGGACTAAATTATTGAGGCCATTGTAAACATTGATCTGGGAATTACCTTGATTGTCGTCCATTCTGAAAAGAGCTGTGTCATCAGCATACAACATCAGGGTCAGCCCAAACAACTGATGTAGAGTTTAAAAAGGGTAGGGCTAAAGAAGACCGCTGAGGGGCACCAAAATCAAGGGGTATGAAAGAGGGAGTGAAAGGGTTGAGGTACACTGAATGACTGGAAGCCAGTGCAGAACTTAGTCAGGCATGTCTGAGGCCGTGAGTGTTCGCAAGAATGAAGGATTAAAGCACCATATCAAATGACATGGAAATGTTGAGGAGGATCAGGACAGCCCTGCCATCCTGATGGACTCACATGTAGAGCTCATTAGAGACAGTGGCATAACATTAGCCACTGAGATGCGGGCGGCCCCTGAGCTCCATGGGGCTCCCCCAGCACAATACACTGACTGGGTCTGGGACCAGTTAGTTTGATATGCCCTTAGACTGTCCCGCACTGTGCATGGGCCCCTGGCCTCAGAGCTCCTGATGGAGTTGCGGGGCCACTCTATGTACTTTGCAGGGTGGTCCTCTTAAGTTTCGTTACACCACTGCATAGAGACTGGTAGAAGGGGAGAATCAATGCTGAGAAAGGGGTGAATGCCTGGCCAGACAGTGTCAAGGCATTGGTGTGCTTCCAGGAATGCAGCAATATGATTGCTGATGTGTTTTGTAAGGATTTTGGAAGTGTTGGGGTGCAGACTAATTTGGTGATAGATGCTCAGAATAGAGCCATCATGATGGGATTTCTTAAAGAGTGAAACAATCGGGCCTACCTGTTTCATGGTGTGGGATGTTGGGTCACTGTGAAGTATTGCTTGCAGAGATCAGTGATCACCTATCAAATAGGAGGCAGTGCTTGAAAGATGATAGAAACAGGGCACAGATTGAGTGGAGATTCTGCTTTGATGGATCTTCTAAGCTCAATAGTAGTTTACCAGGAAAGAGGAGGAATACGATATGAGTGATCCAGCAAGGAGGAAGGGAGTTTGGTTAGATAAGAATGAAACAGAGATAGATTTGACTTTATTGTGAAATAAACCTTACATTAAATTGCAAAATTCCTGGGAGGGGACATCGAGTTGATGTGTTGAGAAGATGAAAGATGTGGCAATTTAAAAAAAATGAATTTGCTGAGTTATTGACACCTAAAATGTGAGAAGCATTTAAGGAGGCAAGTGCATGGAGAAGTTTTGGTTTTTAGTAGGTCAAGATAGTGATAAACGAAAAGTGGACGGCATCTCTGAAAAAAAGTAGTCACTATGAGCATGAATCAGCAGAATTTATGCTTGTAGTCAAAGTTGTGGTTGGGCCTTTCATAGCCCTTGCTGATAATAGTGGGTAATAAAACACATTCAGATCCATTTCCACAGGCTACAGAACTGACCACTTCCCTTTGATTAAGGACCGACTTTTGGTCCACAACTTTGTTGATCGGGTTACTATATTCCCCCCCCATATACCTGCCCTCTATTATACTCACCTATTGACCAGTGCTCTGGGACCATACTTATTGTACCACATGTGTCCTATTACATTTATTTGGACATTATTGTTCTCCTTTCTTGTATACAATGAAGTACATAGTCCTTGAACTCCCTCAGGGCTAAAGTCATATTGGTTGTATGGTGTATATATATATATATATATATATATATATATATATATATATATATATCAATCACCAAAATGCCAGAAACATATATATATTCACTGTAAAACCAAAGGTTACAGGGATGTTATAGTTATGTTCTGAATTTACTCGCACAAAACCATAAAAATTCAGCAGTTATAATTATGATTATCTCAAGTAACTAAACCTCACGGCCCAAGGTAACTATATTTTACACCCCTACCACGCAGTTTTCGCATCAATAATTTCTTTGCAAATGTTACTGGGATAATATCAAGGATGCCATAGAAGGTGTCATCAATGATGTGATATGTGGAGTGATTAGCTGTGCATGGTGAAGACACAAGTTATAGTTACTTTAGGGTGCAAGTAAATACAAAACCTAACTATAACATCCTTTTAACCTTTGTTTGATTCAGTGAATTTCTATGTTTTTTGTTTGAGAACCCACACATGTATATATGACTATTGCAGGGGCTGGCCACAGGGCCTGGCTTATGGCTAAGCCCAGCAGCCAACCCTCCTGCATGCCCCCAAACACAAAAGGCCGTGCTCAGCATGGGGTTGGATGTAGTGGGTGTTTGTTTTCAATTTTTCTCTGGATCTGTGGATCCACCGCGTGGACCCACGGACTGGACAAAAATAAATTGGGCAGTTTTTTGCTCATGTGGGGTCCCTAAGGAACACCTCTATGTGTCCTATGAGGTCAGGTACCTATTTCTTGATCCCTTATGTATTTTTGCACTCTTCTTTTCCCAACCCCCAGCCAATGCGACAAATAAAATGGCAGCCGCAACTTTTTTGTCAGGTGCGGCCAGCCAGTCAGGGCCTTGTTTTTTTCCCTGGATCTGGATCCACAGAGGTTCTGCATCCCTATGTAACTGCCTACTGGTGACTGCCAGTAGGGTAATGTTTATATATATATATATATATATATATATCCAAACCAAGCAGCTCCACTACAGAGCCAGGGGCACTCTTGGATTCCACTTCCTCACCCCAGCATGACGCATTTCGGCGAAGTGCCTTCTTCAGATGCCGGTAATTACAGGACACACGCCCACTAGTATTTAAATACGTTTTTACTCCTCCTTCAATTCATTCAAGATTACAAACAGACTTCATTTCCCATAATGCACCAAGCTGGATATGCTACCACTCTGATTTTTCTTAATTGTTTTTACACAGTCCCAATCATATTTTCTCTCAGTGGATTGTATTATCAAGAACATTTTGGTTTTGGGCACTTAGCTGTACTGTAGTGGCAAGTGCATTCCCTTTATCAGTAGTTCTAATGATCCATTTCACCTTGCCACATCTCACCCCTAAGACTTCTCACACAGCCTGGAAACGTAAGTCATGTCCTGTCTCTGCAGCAGGCATGTGTTTGAAAAGGGGACAATGGCGGTTTAGGTAGCAAACAAAAGTACATTCACCCAAATGCTGCTCATTGTTACCAAACTTTATCAGATGGGTGCCTCCTTCGTGCAAGCAGCACTGCACGTAATTAATGTCCATCCAAGCAGCTCCACTACAGAGCCAGGGGCAGTCTTGGATTGCACTTCCTCACCCCAAGATGTGATACAGTGTCATCCCCCTTATTTCCAAAAGTCAGAACCATAATTTCCGGATGAAAGTAGGAAAAAAATTACAGGTCTGATTTACAAATAGCACTGTTTCTCCTTTCCTCTTTGTTGGTGCTACTCGATTCATAGTCAGAGGCGTGCGTGTTATGTCAAGCATAGGTTTTGGACTGAAAGGCTATCCTTCCAGTACAAAATCTTAAATGAAGACTAACATTTAAACTTTTCTCACAATGGATAAGTGCTGTACAGTAGAGCAGTGGTTCCCACGCTGTGTCCAGGAAGCATCCCTCCGGGGTCCCCGAAGCATCCCCATGGAGTCCAAGACTGATTAAAAAATTCATATCAACAGATTAATAAGGGGTATATAAATCAAGTGGCTAAATGCACAATTAAAACATTTAAAATGCACTGTAAATGTCAGGAAAATTGACATTGGAGGCTAAAAATTAAATTAGTATCCTCAGATTGATTCATGGGAGCAGTGCAGGTGCATCAAAAGTATATAGTATGGATGATGTGTAGTTTCAATTTAATTTAGAAAAGCTCCAACCTTTCTATTAAAATTAAAAATGTTTATTGTTTTTCATTTGTGTAATTGTTTAATGAATACTTGTTTCTGTATTTCTTTTGTATATTGTTTTGCAGTTCAAATCATTGACAATATTAAGGTCAGGGCCCCCGGCTTCTAGTAATGATTCAGTTAGGGTCCCCAGGTTCCAGTAATGATAAAGTGGGGGTCCGCAGAAGTCAGAAGGTTGAGAACCACTGCAGTGGGGCATACATCAAATGATGGAAAAGTTAGAAGAAATAAAGCATTTCTTCTTTCGAACGCCTGAATGAGGAGGAGCAATATTTTGCAGTAAGCCCTGTCTACAATTGTAAGTAGGTAGGGTTTTTCACCAAAACCCATGAATAGTTGCATGGGACAAGAATCATTTTGTGGGACATATAAATGTCACCATGCAGATGGACTACAACTAAGTGAGTAAAGGCTAAAGGATAATTGAAGGATTTTTTTTAAAATAGAATTGTTGGACTCTAATATTTTTAAATATAAATGACTAGAATATGGGCAATCTAGGATATGGATAGTTTTTGATCGTTTTGAGATGCTTTATTGTATATGGAGAAAAGATGTGTTAACGTTTTTTTTATACATAAACTGAAATAGAATTACAAAACATACTTAGCTATTGGAACACTAATGATGGAGAAAAGTTGTAGTATTAAATTAATTAGGTGTATACGTTTGACATTTATAGGCTATCAAATATAAGTGAATGAAAATATGTCACTAATTTTCTAACGTTATGCAGTGGCGATCTTGGACCCAGAGGAGAGGAGAGACGTATATGAACTTTGGCAGGCAGAAAATAAGAAATATACAGATATTTAAATGGCCTAAAATGATATGGATAAAATTACAGGAATATGGATAAAATACCAGCTTAATTGAGTTATGATTTGTAAAGAATAATGTTGTTTTGTATCGTGTAGTCAAGTGACTGGGGTTAATACTCCAAAACTTGTTGGGAGAGGGAACATAAACACTGTACAAAGTATAAATGAAATAACAAAAATACTGTATTAATGTGATATGATAAATAACATCCATTAGTAAAAACAGAGGGACAGAAGAAAATAAGAAATGTAAAACTTTGAAAAGACTTGAATAGTGTGACTCACTGTGATTGCAATGACAGAGTTCAGCAAGGTGAAGGAACGATTGAAAGGGAATGCTCATGTACCACCCATGCAACACCTCCTTGATGCAAAGTAATGAAAGGTAGTGCAAAGCAACATCTTGTGTTACTTTTATACATTGTTCCAGAGCAACACAAGCTTTGCAGAGTAAAAAAAAAACACATTATGAGGTATTTGTGGCAGTTTCCATCACGTCGTGTTCCTTTGCACTGGTGCAAAGCCTTGATAAATCTAGTCCTCCATTTGGAAGAGTTGTGCGGTGTCAATAGGGGCTTTTTGCCAAATGAATGGCCTCTTTGAGTTGCCTAATGGCACATTTGTGACTAAATTAACAAACATTTCACTATACCATTGTTGTACATATTATAGTGACTGCAGAATTGCATGCAGAGTTGGAAGAGCTGCACTCACTCTGTGTATTCTAACCACAAGGACTATGAAGGTCGTGGACAACAGAGTTGGCATGTCAGTCCAGCTGCAGGATTGCTCTGACCCATGGATTTTCCCTTGATCACTGGATCAGAAGACAGGTCACCTGTAGGCAATGGAAGCTGGACCAACATTTACTGAGCAGGGTAATATGCGTGCACTGCGGATCCCCAGTATCCGTAAACTGGGACTACTTGTGTCCTTTGCATGCAACCGCCTGATCTGCTTGATGTATTGAGTGGCACTCATGAACTCTCTTACTTGAATGATCCCCACTAGTTATGTGAAGACTTCCAAGCACTAGATTTGGAGCTCTGTGTTCCATCCCTTGACCTGCATGTGTAGAGCAAACTTGGATACAGCTAGAGATATTGGTATGCAATGGATACGCTTTCCCTGCCACAGACATGCTCACACAATGGACAATCCCATTATGTCACATCCCCACACACCCCTAGGAGATGTGTCCTTTTGACCCACTGTAAATTTATTGGATTTTCTAAAGTTCTTGAAACTTTCTGCTTGTGCACTTGCTTACTTGGTTAAGGCCCATTACTGATTGCTGAAATAGGTTAAGACTAGATACTTACCTGTTTTTATATAATACAGTAATTGTTCACAACACTGTTTCATCTAGTTTCAGAATCGTCTTTATTTTTCAACAATAATCTAAGAAGAACAATACAAGAAATTACACTAAGTTACTAGAAGTTACTAGATACGAACGCACACCACATGGAGTGACTCATCTGTGACTTTCAATCACTAACAATAGCATCTATTTCACTTCAACACTTGGGATGTTTTAAATGACTTCTCTCATGTCACTGTTTAGTGTATACCTTGATTACAAAGCTATGAAAGCAATATGTGTTAGCATTTTAAGCCATCAACCCAATATCAGCAGGGCAAATATGTACTAAAGACAACGAAACACATGGTTCTAAATTTAGGGGAAGAACTAAGAATTGCTCATCTTTACCAGATTTTCAGTTGTTCCACATTACCTCAGCTTTCCACTGCAGCAGTTGGTTATGGAATTTTTCAGTATTAAAACCAATTTTAAATGAGTTGTTATTATTTTGAGTTGAATATTTTGTGTGATTATTGGTGGCTGCAACTGGCAATGCATTTACATGCATGGTTGTTTTTTTCACATGCAGAATGGAAATGTTCTCATCTCTATGGGGAAGTCCCATATGCATATCTTTATGATTTCTAGTCTTTCTGTGATTTAGGCAATGTTTACTATTTCATTCCTGTAATTATATCTTTGGTTCCACGATTAATGATAAAACGTACTATAATAAAACTCATTAACACACAAGTTTCCTTTTTAATGTATCACATGTATCGTAGTTTGGACTCTTGCTCTAGGCAATACTGCGGGTTAAAGGATGACAGTACTTTTGCTTGTAGGCGACTATGTCTATCCTACAAAAAATTGCAACTGTTGTCCCAACCATACCGGCTCACTAGCAGCACCTCACCAGAAACACAATAGTAAAAGGTGATTTGTGGCAGCCTTTACGCATGGACTTGAAAATAAGACATCTCAGGGAGTGTCATGGTTAAGCAGAGATTACCCTTTTCTCACAGAGATATCATGTCTCATACAAACACAGGCAATGACAAAGATGCAGTAAAGTTTCAATAGTTTTTATTTAACACAACTGCAATTTGCGATAAGTTGCATGGGCTGCAATGATTAGGATAATGAATTGTGCAAGAAACAGAATTGTGAAGATGAGAGTCATTAATACAAAGACCCCCACCATCTTGCAATGCATGTAAAAGACATACAAGATGTAATATGCCCTAATATCCTAATGTGATAGGCCTAACCTCCTACCTAAAGGAGAGCCTGGTTTGCTAAACCTAATCTGCCAATGCCATGTCCATGAGAGGAGCCCCCAACCCTCGTTCCCTTGGAATGAGGTCTCTATCTCAGACTCTGCAGGGACACATAAGACTGGGTCAGTGTCAAGACGACGTGCAGCATCGATATCAGCGATGGTGGCGATGCCCTCTGGTCGGAATCCCTCTGATTATCTGTCTAAAGTGTGATGTATTTATACAGATCTACCAGGACCCCTGATGTAGGTGTGTTCCCAAACAATAGATAACAGACATACTTGGGACGGCAATTATTATAAACAATCCCTCGAAAGTATAGTGTGAACACCTAATGTTTGTCTTCATTGCTTGATCTTGACGCCTTAGGGTGGTGGCACTGATAATGCAGAGCATAACAAGTGGCCTCACTATAAACAAGGCAGCCATCTTAGATGAATTAAATAATTAAATGGGCTAAGACAGAGCAAGCTAAGTAGGTTAAAAGTCACTAGGTGACGGGGGCACGAGTCTGCAAGCCAAAGGCTAAGCTAACTCGTGTTATCCCATTAAAACAAACTAGGAATCACTACAGATGATACTTGCTTTGAGATAGCATTTTTGCTGAGTCGTAGTGTAAAGTTGCAAGGCTTTTAGCAAGAGAGTTTCTATTCCAAAATATGAAGAAAGTTTGTCCTCTGTCACTTTCCTTCATGCCTTTATGTAGTTCAAGTCTTCGCCCAGAATTTGATAGTGTTTCAGTCTAATAAGCTTCCAGTTGGTTTAGCTTCTTGGCTAATGCACTGTGTTTTGAATATAATACTCACTTGAAGTGGAATCGACTCACACTATTCCAGAAATTAGGTGATGCTGTTGCACTCCTAGATACCTCGTCACTTAGAGAGCTCATGGAATACTGCCTCAAGACAAGTGAAAGGAAAAAAGCGAGAGAGGACGAGTTTGGGAGGACTCTAGGCATGTGTGAGGAGGTGAGTATCCTTTCTTTGATGTGCACATAGGAGCTTGTTAAACAGTTTAGAAGTTATATATACATAAGCATACCATTTAATGATGTCACTTTAAAGTATATCAAGGGTGCTGTCACTGTACCACTGTTGCAATTTTTGTGCATTGCTAAGAACACCTTCTGGTGTTCAAATAATGGTGTGAAAATAATGCTGCTAGGGTAATACCATGAGAGATGCTTAGAGGTAACTACATGATTGCAATCGGTCCCAAAACTTGTCCCCGTTTCAAATGAGAGAAGAAAAAAGAAGAGAATTGATTAGTAATCAACAACTATGAAGTCTATGAGAGGTTTTAAAAAACAAGAGAACAGGGATGTACAATCTCCATTATTTGAAGGTTGTTTTCAACTTCTTGCATGGTGGAATTTTCTCTAATATTGTAGAACCTAAAAACAGATTTACAGAATTGAAACAGATGGGTCTATATTGACTTTAAATCAGAGTGGAACCATTTTCTGGAGCAGCTTTTGTTTGAGGAGTGAGAATGATCATTGACACACTTTCTAAGGTAAACCTATGTTTGCATTTGTGTTCATAGATTTCCATCCAATAGACAGGTTAGGCTATCCCTTTAAACATTTTCTAGAGGTGTTTGGTTACCAGCATCACTTCTTTTGGAAAATAAATATGAAAGAAGGAAATGTATGCAGCAGTTCAGACATGCTCAAGCGAGTCCACCTGGTGGTGGCAAAACTCCTTAACTTTAGGGATTTGCAGCTGGGTCAACATACTGGCCCCTATGTGTGATAGCAAAATGTTCCTTTCCCTGATTTTACTGCCACCATATAGAACCTGATAAGGGAATTCATGGAGGTTAGGTTGGTCTTCAGTCCCTGGGCCAGAGGTACATGCATATATTACCTGTAAAACTCAGAGTTGTGGATCGAGCAGCATCGCATTTGTTCACAGACCTAGCCAAGGCAATCAAATGGGCTGAGAAGTGGGCTAGAGAACATGAAAGAGATATTACAGAGACCCCAGTATGAGAAAGCAGATGACGAAGCACATGACAAAGAACGAGACATGGGTGTAAAGCATCAGATGAGCAGGTGATGACGTAACAAGCAGGAGCAATGGTCGACATCTCCCAGTGAAGAGCCTCCTCATAGGCAGATACAGGGATGTGACAAACTCAGACAACTTGAAATCAGGAACCACCACAGAGCAAGATGAAGAGCTGACCCAGCTACTGAAGGGCCCCAAGGGTCACACCATGTCATCTAAGGAACTGTATTGTTACCTTTTGGTATGTTTCTACATGAGTAGAGTAAAAGTGTGTTGCTTCTAGTGCTGAATGGGTGTGCAGCACTAGAGCAAAGAGTTGAATTAGTAGATTAGGTGATGCTTTCACATTCTTGCCCTCCCCCCAAAAGAAAACATTCAAAGTCACAAAAGTGGACTGAATTTCCATATTGATGGTATACATTTTACGTGGGCTGCAGTAGTTCAGAGTCATACCTTGGGGTGAGGTTTAACACTGGGCTGTTATTCAACAACTTACATTTGTATGAATGAGGGTGATTAATTGCTTGCAAGCATTTTAATCCAAACATATCTATTGCAAATGGGGTGGTGTAAGGGGACATGATCCTCTGCTTGTGCGGCTCCAAGTTGTAGAGAAACAAAGCACACATGCATACAGTACCAAAAGGATGACACCAACTAGCCACTACAAATATCTACAGGTTCCTGGATAGATGGGTAGCCCATTTAAAAGATATAAACACATGCATTATCTCCATTTATAGGGATTGGCGTCACCTGGCTTCAAGAAACACATCTAATGAAACCGGAGGGGTAGAAGATACTGGGGGAATGCAGAGGGTGGCTCTTCCACACTTTACATTCATAATACACTAGATGAGTGATTTTATGGATTTGACCTTGCACCCCTATTTTGGCCAAGCCTCTCAGGACAGAGCCAGGCAGGATGTATTTAGATTTAAGGGGAAACTTTCAAGGGCCATAACTGGCTCTTTTTTGGTCTTTACGCACCCAATACTGCACAGAAGTAATTCTGCCATTCCCTACAGGAGCATGCCTTGCTGACATAACATACCCTTAAACTGGGATTTTAATTGTCCAAATGCTGCATTGGTTAGGGTGGCGGGAACGTTAGTGCATAGTTGTCAGATTAGAATAGGATTGATTCTTGTTATGCAGTTCAGCATATCACTATTGAGTACTCTTCTACACCCACATGTATGATTTGTACTCCAGACTGGACATCGCATAACATTTTCCGGACGTTGGAGGTAAAGGTAGACTATGCAGGATGGCTAGTGTGCACCTTACCCAATAACTGCCCTTTATTAACACACCTGAGAAGGGAGAAGCAGACTGCCAGCACACCAACATGTAGACTGCTGATTGTGGTTTTGTCGGTCCAAATATTTGCACCAACAATTAGAAATCTTTTCCAAGAATATTGTGACAGTAACAAGGATTCAGTAGGAAAAAAATGCCTCTGTGAGCGGAAGGACTTGAAGGCTTATATTAAGGAAAAATGTATTCATTTGACATCCAGGGAAAAAGTTAACCGTTAACAGAGAAATAATTGCCCTGGAGGATAAACTCCATTTTATCGAAGAAAGAATGGTAGAGCAGACACATATGGCTCAGTACCTATTGTGAGTTACATTAGATTATAAGGCACAAGTGCTTAAAACTCTTCAACTATAGTAAATACATAAATTGTACTTTAAAATTTGCAGACGAACCCACCATCAAGGTCAAGCAACAGGCTGCAAAATTATGTACCTGCAGCGAGACTGACTGCAGAGACAATGGGCCATATTTATACTTTTTGACGCAAAACTGCGCTATCGCAGTTTTGCGCCAAAAAGATTAGCGCCGGCTAACGCCATTCTGAAGCGCCATGCGGGCGCCGTATTTATGGAATGGCGTTAGCCGGCGCTACCTGGTGTGCGTGGAAAAAAAACACGTACACCAGGCAGCGCCTCCACCCGATTTGCGCCATTTTTAACGATGCCCAGACGCCATTTACATGACTCCTGTCTTAGTAAAGACAGGAGTCATGCCCCCTTGCCCAATGGCCATGCCCAGGGGACTTATGTCCCCTGGGCATGGTCATTGGGCATTGTGGCATGTAGGGGGGCACAAATCAGGCCCCCCTATGCCAAAAAAAAATTATAAAAAATTATACTTACCTGAACTTACCTGAATGTCCCTGGGATGGGTCCCTCCATCCTTGGGTGTCCTCCTGGGGTGGGCAAGGGTGGCAGGGGGGGTCCCTGGGGGCAGGGGAGGGCACCTCTGGGCTCATTTTGAGCCCACAGGTCCCTTAACGCCTGCCCTGACCCAGGTGTTAAAAAGAGGCGCAAATGCGGGTTTTTTTGCCCCGCCCACTCCCGGGCGTGATTTTTGCCCGGAAGTATAAATACGACGCATTTGCGTTGCAGTCATTTTTTTAGACGGGAACGCCTACCTTGCATCTCATTAACGCAAGGAAGGCGTTCACGCAAAAAAATGACGCTCATTCCTCATACTTTGGCGCTAGACGCGTCTAACGCCAAAGTATAAATATGGCGTTAGTTTTGCGCCGAATTTGCGTCGAAAAAAACGACGCAAATTCGGCACAAACGGAGTATAAATATGCCCCAGTGTTTGCACGTGGTGCATAATAAAGGGGTGCATGCTCCTATTATGGTGTTAAGGACACTGGAGGTCCACATAATTAACATGCATGATGAAATAAGTGTGGCTATGTCAGGTGTCATTTCTGACTACCTGGTCCACCCAGATTTTTTGCTTTGGATCACCTGATTTTTTATCTTTTACTTTGAGGGAGCCTCATAGTTTAGGATTCACCCACATTAAACTCATGTTAAATGGACTGCACATGTTTCCCGCTAGTGGCACCTTGTTAAGCAAAGGCTGCTCTGATGCAGCAAAGGTAGGAGGCCCGGAGCTGGTTACACATGATCATGTGTGAGGGCTGTGCGGAGTGGATTCATGTTGTGCGCAGCCCAAGAACTGTGCCTAGGTAGCCTGGTGCTGAAGGGACCATGCAGAGTAGGTGGTGACCTGGAGTAGGCCTTATGAGATGGGTGTACACATGTGAGGGATAGTCAGTGTGCTTACTGGCTCCATTGTAGTCACACTACATTACATGCCAATGGGAAAGGCTGCCCTATGGTGCAACTCCAGTTCCCTAGGGTCCACAGACTCCAGAGTCGCACTAATGTACACTGTTAGACCTGACAGCCTTAGGGTGGCCACCCCTAACTTTTTGCCTGCCTCCCTCCACTTTTGAGATACTGTTTTTGCTAGTTTTAAGACAATGAGAAGATTGATGCAGCCCAACATAGTGACCGGAAATTGGACGCACGGCCCACTGGATCGATGCACAGCCGACCTGGAAAGACGCAGCCCTACTTCCAGAGAGGAATCAACGCAGTGCCTGCCATGCAGTAGAAATTTCCACGCAACACCCACTGGATCGACACAGCCCCTGTGACTTTGTCCTTTCAGCGCCGGAAATCCATGCATCATCCCAAGGGCGTCTGAAAACCCCACAACCCGAAGAGGATCCACGACTGAGCGCCAGAAATTGTCACACAGCCGTCCCTGCCTGAAAACTAAGTGACGCATAGCCATGTGCGGCACAAGAAATCGATGCACACCCCCTTGTTTTCCACGCATCTCCTCCTCTGCGGTTATTTGCGGAGATTTTGAATGCAAACCAGGTAGTTTGTGCTTGAAAAATACATTTATTGCTTTTTAAAGACTAAAGGCACTTTACATCACTTTTACAGTGATATCTCAACATATACTTATTGCATTTTAATCGCTTTGACCTGCATCTTATCAGATAAATATTATATATGCTTCTAAACACTGTGTGGTGTATTTTTCTGGTGCTATACTCTGTTATTGCATGATTTATTGCACAAATACTTCACACATTGCCTTCTAAGTTAAGCCTGACTGCTCAGTGCCAAGCTACTAGAGGGTGGGCACGGGATAATTTGGATTGTGTGTGACTTATCCTGACTAGAGTGAGGGTCCTTGCTTGAACATGGGGTAACCTGATTGCCAACCAAAGACCCAATTTCTAACACTGGTGATCAGCGGTGAGGATAGGGCTTGTATTTGTGCAGTGACAAGTAGCTAAGTATTTCACTACCTACCCACAGTTGAAGGTCAACTTGATTTTTTATCTTTTTATTAAATTTTGTTTTTCTACCTGACAATTGTTTAACTAAAATCCTCACTCAACATGTCTCTGGCTGGGTCTCAAGCTGGAAATGAAGATTTTGACCTAGCGCTGTAGGAGACATACACTGTCAAAGAGCTGAAATGGTTCTGCAGGGGTATGGGAGTACCCACCCAAGATGCCTCTAGAAAGGAGGAATTTCAAATGGCGCTGAGGGCCTGGGCAGAAGCCCATTCAGAGGAGGATGCTGAGGAGGAAGGTCTAGAGGAAGGCCCCTCAAAGTAATTTTTGCCATCAGTGGATGATGTTGCCACTGCAATTGTGCTCCCTGCTAAACCCGGGAGCAGGGTCTCTGATCAGGGCCAGAGGAAAGGAAAGAGGAGAGAGAATTTCAATTGCAAATGGCAAGGTTAAAAATTGAACCTCAACAGGAGGAAAGGAGGGCAGAGAGAGAGGCAAAAGCCGCTGAGAGAGCATTGGCTGAGAAGAAACTTTTGTTGGCTCATGAACTGAGAATCAAGGAGCTGGAGATCAAGGCGAGACAGTCTGAGTCCAGCAGTGATGGTGGCAGCATAAATGCAGGGCCTGTTGTGGAGAAAATGGTTCGTACACCCAAGAATGTGGTGCCAAGTTATGTGGTGGGAGATGACATTGATAAGTGGTTGGCTGCCTATGAAGTTGCACTAAGGGCCTCTGAGCAACAATGGGTGGTGGCCTTGTGGTTTTTGTACCAGTAGTGGGGAGGGACACACTTCTTACACTAGATCCACATGATCAGAATGTCTATGCACGCATGAAAGCCGCTTTACTGGCCAAGTTTGGGCTGACCCCTGAAAAATACCATCAGAGGTTTAGCACCAAACTTTCCACACAAACATGGGTAGACTGTTTTGATTTCTCCAATAAGGGACTGAATAAATGGGTGCAGGACAGCAAAGTAATCATTAAAAGGGTTATATAATTTGATTATGTTCAGTATTTCTTTTACAGAGTTGCACCAGCACTTAGTAGACAGTAAGCTGACTGATCCCAGGAAGCTTGCTGACGAGGCAGACCTCTGGGTTAGCACCAGAGTGTCCAAAAAGATATCTGGGGGGGACACCCACAAAGGTGGTCAGGGTTCCCAACAGATGAAAGAGGGGGGAGAACAACTTAAAGATAAGGCCCCCAAAACAATTCCCAAGGGGGGTGGGGGTGGTAACCATTCCTCTTCTAGGTTTGAGAACAAACCAGGGTACTTTGATAAGACGTTAGGGAATTCTATCCCCAAATGCTTGGAGTGCTACCAGCATGGACACTCTAAGGGCGACTCCCAGTGTTCCAAGCGAGCACAGCCCACCACTGGAGGGCAGACACCTGGGTTGGCTAGTGTGGCGCTCGGGGAGGGGGGAGACAATCCCAGTTAGCTTTGGGGGGCAGACAGAGGTGTCCCTAGTATCCCTGGGAGATAAGGAGATGGTGCCAAAAGCCCACATGCCTGCCAATACTTCCAAGTATAGGCAGTGGGTCATCATTGATGGGCAAAGGGTGGAGGCTCTGCGTGACACAGGACCCAGTATGACTACTGTCAAGAGTCAGCTGGTGTCAGCAAAGCAGATAGTCCCTAATACATTACACCAGGTCATAGTCGCTGACAATCGTGAGAGGCACCTACTGGTGGCTCTGGTTCCCTTTGGGTGTGGGGGCGTAGTCTCTGGTACTCTGAAAGTAGCTGTGAGTCCTGCCATGCCTGTAGATTGTCTGTTAGGCAATTATATAGAGCATACTGCCTTGAAAGAGGTAGAGCTCAGATCCCACCTGGAGATGTTAGGTTTGCCTGAGTGGGTCTGCATGACCACAAGGTCCACGGCTGCCTGGGCAGGGAGTCAAGGGCGTCTGGAGCCTGGAACAATGGTCCAGACAGCTGCAAAGAAGAAGGGCAAGAGGCGCGGGAAACGCGCCTGAGATATTCCCACATTGGTGGACGGGGACCCTGAGGAGGAGGCCCCTGAGCCAACCAGAGAGGACATTGCTGACCTGGGAACCTGCCTGAACTTGCTGGATGACAAGTAGAGGGTGGGCCAACCAGAGCAGAATTCTGGAAGGTGCAGAAAGAATGCCCCACCCTTGAGGGTCTGATGCAACAGGCTGCAGCCCAAGCAGCTGGTGAAGCCTCTGGTGATCACCATATCTACTGGGAGAATGATCTCCTTTACAGTGAGCCTAAGGCTCCGTCCATTGGGGAAGCACATGTGCTGGAGTCCCCCAGTGTTACCGGGCCTTCCTACTGGGTCTGGCTCACGACGTCCCCCTGGCAGGACATTTGGGCCAAGACAAGACCTTTGCCAGGCTTGTCACCCACTTCCATTGGCCTAGAATGAGGGTAGCCGCAGATACTTTCTGCAGGGCCTGCCCCACCTGCCAGGCTAGTGGGAAGACAGGGAAAAGACTTAAGGCCCCCCTGATCCCACTCCCCGTCATTGGCACCCCCTTTGAAAGGGTGGACATAGACATCATTGGTCCCTTGGACCCCAAAACTGCTTTGGGCAACAGGTTTATCCTGCTTTTGGTGGACCATGCCACTCGCTATCCAGAGGCAATCCCTCTGAGAACAGTGACTGCACCGGTGGTGACCATAGCCCTGATGGGAATATTTACTCAGGTGGGATTCCCTAAGGAAGTTGTGTCTGACAGAGGCACAAACTTCATGTCTGGGTACATGAAGTCCATGTGGGATGAGTGTGGGGTGACCTACCGGTTTACCACCCCTTATCATCCTCAATCCAATGAGCTTGTTGAGAGATTCAACAAGACCCTCAAAGGCATGATCACTGGCCTACCTGAGGCCATGAAACATAAATGGGACGTCCTCTTGCCATGCCTGCTCTTTGCTTATAGGGAGGTGCCCCAGAAAGACATGGGGCTCAGCCCCTTTGAGCTTCTCTATGGTCACCCTATAAGGGGACCGCTAAGCATAGTAAAAGAGGGCTGGGCGAAAGCTCCCAAGACACCTCCCCAGGATGTGGTCAGCTACATGCTGGCCCTCCGCACCCAAACCCAATGCTTCTGGAAGCAGGCCAAAAGTAACCTTGAGGCCAGTCAAGAGGTAATGAGGGAGTGGTATGACTGGAAGGCCACTCTGGTCGAGTTCTCACCTGGAGACAAGGTTTGGGTAATGGAGCCAGTAGAGCCTAGAGCTCTCCAGTACCACTGGTCTGGCCCATTTGAAATTAAGGAGTGGAAGGAGGAGGCCACTTACCTAGTGGACCTCAAGACGCCTAGACTCCCTCTAAGGGTTCTCCACCATAACCAACTCAAGCCTCATTTTGAGAGGTCTGAGGTCAGTATGCTCCTTGTGACAGATGAGGGTATGGAAGAGGAGAGTGAACCTCTCCCCGACCTCCTCTCTGCCAAAGAAGGTGATGGGTCAGTGGAGGGTATCAGTCTCTCTGACTCCCCGACCCTAGATCAGAGAGGAGACTGCTACGAGTTGTTGGAGCAGTTTTCTTCCCTGTTTTCCCTTACCCTTTGGGTTGAAAAATGCCCGCTACCTTCCAGGGGTTGGTCAATGGAGTCCTAGCTGGCAAGGATGCCTTCTGTGCAGCCTACCTGGACGACATAGCCATCTATAGTTCCAGTTGGGAGGAACACCTGCTCCACCTCAAGGAGGTACTTCAGGCTCTGCAACAGGCAGGCCTGACCATCAAGGCTAGTAAGTGCCAGATTGGGCAGGGTTCCGTGGTGTACTTGGGACACCTAGTAGGTGGTGGCAAGGTACAGCCACTCCAGGCCAAGATTGAAACTATCAAGGCCTGGCAACAACCTAGAACACAGACAGAAGTGTGAGCCTTCTTAGGCCTCTCTGGATACTACCATAGGTTTGTCAAGGGCTAACAATCCATTGTGACACCCTTGACAGAACTTACTTCCAAAAAGCAACCTAGGTTGGTTAATTGGACAGAGGCTTGTCAGAAAGCTTTTGACTCCCTGAAAGAAGCCATGTGCACCGCCCCGTGCTCAAGGCCCTTGACTACTCCCAGGAATTCATTGTGCGGACAGATGTTTCAGAGCATGGCATAGGGGCTGTTATAGCACAGCAAAATGAGGGGGGCCTAGACCAACCAGTAGTCTTAATTAGCAGAAGACTATTACCAGGGTAAAAGAGGTGGAGTGCTATTGAAAGAGAAGCATTTGCTGTGGTCTGGGCACTGAAGAAGCTGAGACCATACCTGTTTGGGACTCACTTCGGGGTTCAGACAGACCACAGGCCCCTCAGATGGCTCATGCAGATGATGGGGGAGAATCCTACACTCTTGAGGTGGTCCATTTCCCTACAGGGGATGGACTTTACGGTGCAGTATCGTCCGGGGATTGACCATGCCAATGCTGATGGTCTCTCCAGATACTTCTGCCTCAGAGATGAGAGCTCCCAGGAGGTTGGGTAGCTCTCCCCACTTTCAGCTGGGGGACACATGTTAGACCTGACAGCCTTAGGGCGGCCATCCCTAACTTTTTGCCCCTAACTTTTTGCCTGCCTCCCTCCACTTGAGATACTGTTTTTGCTGGTTTTAAGACTCTGCGCACTTTACCACTGCTAACCAGTGCTAAAGTGCATATGCTCTCTCACTTTAAACATGGTAACATTGGATCATACCGAATTGGATCATTTAATTTACTTATACGTCCCTAGTAAAGTGCACTATATGTGCCCAGGGCCTGTAGATTAAATGCTACTAGTTGGCCTGTAGAACTGATTGTGCCACCCATTTAAGTAGCTCCTTACCCTTGTCTCTTGCCTGCCATTGTGTGTGCAGTTTCACTGCCAATTCGACTTGGCATTTAGAAGTACTTGCCAAGCCTAAAACTCCCCTTTTTCTACATTTAAGTCACCCCTAAGGTGTGCCCTAGGTAACCCATAGGGCAGGGTGCTGTGTAAGCAAAAGGCAGGACATGTACCTGTGTAGTTTACATGACCTAGTAGTGTAAAACTCCTAAATTCGTTTTTACACTGCTGTGAGGCCTGCTTCCTTCATAGGCTAACATTGGGGCTGCCCTCATATTGGTTGAGTGGTAGCTGCTGATCTGAAAGGAGCATGCCGATCATATTTAGTATGGCCAGAATGGTGATACAAAATCCTGCTGACTGGTGACGTTGGGTTTAATATTACTATTTTTAGAAAGGCCACTTTTAGAAAGTGAGCATTTCTTTGCACTTAACTCCTTCTGTGCCTTACAGTCCACGTCAGGCTGGGTTTAGTTGACTGCTCCCTTGTGCATTCACTCAGACACACCCCAAACACAGGATACTCAGCCTCCCTTGCATACATCTGCATTTTGAATGGGTCTTCCTGGGCTGGGAGGGTGAAGGGCCTGACAATTACATGTCAAAGGACAGTAGCCCGCCCTCACACAAAGGACTGCCACACCCCATACTGGGACCCTGGCAGACAGGATTGAACTGAATGGGGACCTTGTGCACTTCTACGACACTCTTTGAATTCTCCCCCACTTCAAAGGCACATTTGGTTATTTAAACAGGGCCTCTGCCCCACCAACTCAGACACTTCCTGGAGAAGAGAACCTGAACCAGAATCTGCAACCTGCCCAGACGAACTGCCTGACTGCTTTCTGTGAAGGACTGCTGCCTTGCTGTTGCCCTGTTGCCTTGCTGCTCTCTGGCTGTGCTGTGAAGTACCCTCCAAAGGCTTAGATAGAGCTTCCCTCCTGTTCCCTGAAGTCTCAGGACCAAAAAGACTTCATCTCTACAAGAAGGACTCCTTGTGCAGCGAAAATCAACGCAAAGCCTGCCAGAAGCAACGCACAGCGTGCATTGCGGTGTAAAATTCACTGCGCGCCGAACCGGAATGACGCAGCCTGACCGCAATGAGAAGATCGACGCAGCGCCAGCTTAGCGACCGGAAATTCAACGCATGGCCCACTGGATCGACGCACAGCCAAGCCGGAATGACGCAGCCCGACTTCCAGAGAGGAATCGACGCAGCGCCTGCCATGCGGTACAAATTTCCAGGCAACACCCACCGGATCAACGCAGCCCCTGTGATGTCATCCTGTCAGTGCCGGAAATCGACACATCGTCCCCGGGGCGTCCGAAAATCCCGCAACCCGAAGAGGATCCATGAATGAGCACCGGAAATTGACGCACAGCCGTCCCTGCCTGAAAACGAAACGATACGCGAACCAGGTACTTTGTGCTTGAAAGAGATATTTATTACTTTTTATAGACTAAAGACACTCTATATCATGCATTTTGCATTTTAAACGTTTTGACCTGCATCTTTTCAGATAAATATTATATATTTTTCTGAACACTTTGTGGTGTATTTTTCTGGTGCTATACTGTGTTATTGCATGATTTATTGCACAAATACTTTGCACAGTGCCTTCTAAGTTAAGCCTAACTGCTGAGTGCCAAGCTCCCAGAGGGTGGGCACAGGATAATTTGGATTGTGTGTGACTTACCCTGACTAGAGTGAGGGTCCTTGCTTGGACAGTGGGTAACCGTACTGCAAACCAAAGACCCAATTTCTAACATACATATTAACCTGTATGAAAAGAAAAATGCAGTAGGTTACAAAAGCATATCTGCACAGCTTATGTGTCACCCAGGAATGTCATTTTTCTCTGACTCAGGATCAGGACCAATAACTGTTGTCTCCAGCTGCAGGAGCATGGCCCTGCCTCAATCAGCCAGCTGTCATTCTGTGCCAGGAACAGGGCCTACCACCAGGCCCCTCAGCAAGGAGGGGCTTCTTGGAAGAATTGCTGGGAGAGGCCCTCGTCGGAATGTAAGGGAGGAGGGGGGCTGAGTCACCATTTTGAGCTATCTTAGTATAATATGCAGGAATGCTGGGACAGGTCGGAGAAGTGATGTGGCACATCAGGATAGGCCATAGGCGTAGCCCTGCTGGACACTTCCACCCCCATTTAAAAGGTCTTGCACAGGGGAGAGAGCTCTCTCTTGGATGTGTTTCTCTGCAGAACACTGGGACTGAAGATGGGCATCATGGACAACTGGAAAAAACTACCCCCTGACTGCCCACTGGGGCAAGGACTCTGCCCCTGAAAGGCACCAGACCCAGTGGGGCACACCCCAGGACTAGGTAATCTGGTTTCCTTACTCACCCTGAGGACCAGTGGGGTGGGGGAATATTGGGATTTGGCGCAAGGAGAGCACGCTGCCCAGAAGAGAGAAAGGCACCCAAATGGAAAACTGGCTCAGGGACACAGTGGGACCAGCTCCCTAACATGTTGGGGACGTTTGAGGCCAGGAGACCTGAAGAAAGGAGCAAAATGAGCCAAAGATTGTTGGAATTGGCCCCACAGGGCCTGAAATATCCCTGTGCAAAGATTGGCTACCTTTTTCCAGCCAGCGATAAAGTGATTAGGGCTCTGCCCCAATCTCCAATTTGACCCCGAGGTGGGCCAGGGCCCAGGGGCTGCCCAAAGGAGATCTTGTGGCCAGGGAGTGCTGTTGCACGTCCCTAGTGAAAAGCTGGTGGCAAGGGGGAGCTTTTGTACTCCCTTGTAAGGGAGGAAGGAGGGGTTCACGACCCCATCCCTGGTCCCCCAGCCACAGAGTCATCCCGAGAAGCACTGTTGCGCTCCCCATGAAGATGTTCAGTGAGGAAGAAAAAGTCAGGAAGAGCTGTTGTTCTCCCTGTGAAGATGCAGGAGGGGCTCTGAGCCCAAAATGATGCCGGGGAGCACTGTTGTGCTCCTTGTGAAGTCGGACTGATTGGGTCCCAGGACCCCATGTCTGGGCCCTGGGAAGATGACCAGGGAATAGGAGCGTTGTCATGCACCTCCCCTGTGAGGAGGATGAGGACTGGCCGAGGACCCCATCCCTGAGCCCCGAGCCACCATTAAGCCTCCGGACGACCAGCAGCAAAGGAGGTGTCTGTCTGCACAAGTGGGCAGACCAAAGCTGAGTGCTGGCTCCCACAGCAGCACTGGAATGTGCTGGCCAGGCAGGGAGCTGTCAGAAGAGGCTGGAGGTTGGCTCCCTGTACCGCTTACCAATGGAAGGTACCTGATGTGGGGTGGTCAGGTGGGACCAGACAGCCCAGAAGAGTGCACCATGGCGCAAGGCCACTCCACAAGGAAGGAAACAGAGCGTCTCCCCCTGGAACAGCGGGAGAGACAATAATTAGCTAGGCACGCTCCTGGAGGAGCACCACATAATGCTCGGTGGGGCCAGCCCACAATGTTAGGAGGAAAGGAGTGAATGGTGATAGCATGGGATTGTTATAATGGTGAACAGCCTCTACAGGTGAAAGGCTGTAACTACATCTGTTTACAGAAATGGAGTCCTTCAGGGACTATGGCTACCACGTGATGCTGAATGTGATTAAAAATGTATGGCTGCAGTTTTGCGGCCTATGATGTGAAATGTATATGGTCATATGAAAAGGCACCCTCTTGGGGTGAAAGATGGTATTACGCTGCTAAGTGAGGTCCTTTAAGGACTTTGTCAACTGTGCACCACTCGTGTGTTGAATGTTTCAATGTGGAACCCTTCAGGGGTGTGGTCAGACTGGGTAGATTGTACTGAGAGCAATCATAACAGCACAAATTTCTCCAACATGCCTATACAGGTTTCTTGTTAATGCTTTATTTGAGTAATGAGACTGACAGCCATTTGTGATCAAAGTATATGTACTTCATTGCCAGTAACTGGTGCTCTCACTCCAAGTTACAAATAGGTGCTCTCACTCCAAGTTACAGTCAGATATTGCTTCAAAAGCACAGACTGGACAATCATTTATTGCTTGCTATTATTGTGTACCTGTGAATGGTCATTACTAGCTGACACTGCGTCGCTTGAGTAAGCCCTGGACTGCTCTGCAACTCTACCTTATGACAGTCAAGCATTACAATGGGGTGGTTGGTTTCCAGAGGTGTTCGAGCGTGGACCCATTACTTGTGTATGCCACACAACTAATGACCCAACCTCCAACATCAGCATACTATAGAAAGGTGTAGGCAGACCCACCATCAAGGTCAAGCAACAGGCTGCATGAGTATTTACACGCAGTGAGACTGACTGCGGAAATGGTGTTTGGAAGTGGAGTAACTGGAAGCCCTCGTGAGGCCAGCAGAAGTTCAGTGAGTGATGAATAAATTGGCCCTTGAGAAGACTTAAGAATGTGATGGACTCTCAACAGAGGTTTTTACAGCTTATGCCACACTTTTGATCCCCAAGTTACATTTAATTATAATGGGTAGTACCACCTAGTCATCTAGAGAGGGCATCATAATAACTTTGTGCAAGCCACACAAAGATCCCCTGATATAGCCTTCTATCGGCCAGTGTCTATGCTCAATTTAGGCTGCAAGACATTGAGCAAACTGCTTGCAAATAGGACAGACTCTTTTTTACCCTCTCTGATCTATCCTGACATTCTGGCTTTTTTCCATCCCGATTTACAGCACTAAACATTAGATGACTCTTTCATGTTATGGGCTGATGCTCATCTTATGAGTGCCTCTCAGTGGTGGTCTCCTAGGCCATACAAAAAGCATTTGACAGCTTATGCATCTAAAATGATGTTGTGACTTCTAGCTGGCTTCACTGTTTTAGTGGAATAAATGGACACAACAGTGTGTGGGAGCTGCAGAGATTGCAACACTAGGAGACCTGACAAATAAGGGGTGCCTTCACATTTCACCCTCTAAAATAGAAAATCAATATACTGGCTGGACAGATTGTGGTATTTGGTAACTGATCTGCTGAAGAAGTACTGGAGAACAGGGTGGGTGACATTGCTTTAATAATATCACAAATACTGCAGAATTGTAGGAGATCAGTGACAGTTGCATAATGCCCTGTTGACTAAAGCTATAATCCCATTGCTGGCCCTGCATGAGAAGGGGACTGAAGACATAGCTGGAGACTTGACTGAGGGTGAATTAGCCCCTCCAATATGTTTCTACTATTGCTGCTTCTGTCTGGTGTAGTCTAACACACAATACAGTACTTACCTTAAACCTAGTTGTGTATATAAAAAATGTTCTATCATATGTGTCAGGTGGAAGGAACTGTCCTGATGCATATGTTTTTGTCTGCCCTGTCATCAGGCCTTACATGGGTTACTACAACACAGTCCACTTTACAGAAGGATGTTAAAAAGGCCTAAAAGGAATAAATAAATAAATAAATAGATAAATACATCCAGGTTTGTTAAGCGGATGAAATCACCCGTCAGGGCCTTAAGGCACTGAATTGTAGGCAATGGGGAGATTAAGTGATTTGCCCAGAATCACAAGATGTTGCGTGGACTCCGAGACTCGAAACTGGTTCACCCAACTCTGAAGTCAGCAGCTCAGGCTGACGCCATACCTTCTAAAAAGAATAGATTAACATGTTGACTTACTGACCGTACCCTTATATTAGCCAAGAGACAGATGGCGGTGCAACAGAATGCACTACTAATGTTGACATGGTACTCAGAGTTTACCAAATGAACAGGAGCAGAACACTTGTCATGATCTGACATTACAAAACCAGAGGGGTGAGACAACAGATGATCTTGACAACAGATGATCTTCTGGGACAAAGTGATTCTAAGGCTCATTGCGATGTGCAACACCACTGACACCCCTTCGGAGAGAAGTGAGAATAGTTGGTGCAGCCCTTCTGGTGTCACCTATGTGGTTACCGTAGAATTGCAGCATACACAGTTAAGGAAGTGGATGTTCACCAGTGGTGGAGGCAAACAGACCAGTCCAGAGGGTGAACACAATCTGCTCAAGTGGCAAAATGCTCTAAGATCTTTTACCCTAATTAGGAGGGGAATAATATTGCACCTCTAGATATTTGTATGACATATACGCTCATACCCTATCATAATTACCACACAGGAATGATGCTTTGTTGTCTCAGAGCAAACATATATCAACAGTGCAATGCATTCATCCCTAAAATCTGCCACTGATACCAGTTTTCATGTAGAAATATGCATGTATATATAAACCTTCAATAAAACGTTTTAGAATTTTAGGGTAGTTTTCTCTGTAGCATTTTTCCCACATAGGATATCCACACCAAATTTGTATCCTTTTACCCAGCATCATGGGGATTTTGAGGACACCCAGCGATTGTAGATTCCTGGTTTGTGAATAGCATTGGAGGGGACTGGGAAAATAGCCAAAATATAATACTGAAAACTATACATGTCTGAAAAGTAGATAAAAGACACATTTCTGAATTCAGCAAGGGGTCAATTGTGTAGATCCCTTAAGGTTTTTTTTTTTTAATTACTGAAAATAAAGATTGAAAATGGGGTAGCTAGCCATTTGTGATAACATCTTCATCTATAACTTCTTGTCACGTTGGCCGATTTACCAAAATGTATTACCATTGCATCCACTAGGCCCTTCTGGTCACAGGAATATATAGGGTTTGTAGGTTCACAAGAATCCAAGGCACCCAGACCAAATGTTAGAAATTGGGTCTCTTGTTGGCAAAGGATTCCACTCTGTCCAAGAAGGGACCATATTCCAAGTCAGGGTATGTAAGTTACACTCCCTAAATTAACTTGTGCTCACCCTCTGGTAGCTTGCCACAGAGCAGTCAGGCTTAACTTATGAGGCAATGTGAAAGGTATTAAACACACACACACTAACACATTGAAAACACCACAAACAGACTCCACACCAATTTAGAAAAATAGAGAATATTTATCTGAGTAAAACAAGACCAAAACGACAAAACTCCATTTGGTAGAAGTCGAGATATTCATTTTTGAAGATTAAATCATAAATAGTGCTAAGAAGTACTAGCGGTCAAAATGTTACTTGAGGTCATGAGGAACCGGTGCAAACCCAAACTTCATGGTGACTGCGATGGAGGGTAGGCCAGCAACAGAATTCATGCAGGGTCCACTGAAACAATACTTTTCATGGAGCAAAGCGTTGGTGTAGAGGGCACGATGTGTCTGTTCCCATCCTCGCAGTCGGGTTCCACCTCATACTCCGTTGAAGTGAATGCAATGTGTGGTTGTTGAGCAGCCCACAGCTCATCGTCAGCCCACGCAGGCTGTGAATCTGCTGTCATCAAACAGCTTCTGAGTCACCATCAAAGAACAGGGGGCAAGCCAGCAAGCCCTTGAAGTCACTCTAGGTTCAGCAGGATGGATCAAGTCCTTGTACTCAGCAGGGCAGAGATCAGCAGGCATCAGGGCAGCTCAGCAAAGCGGAGAAATAGTTCCTTTAAACAGGCAGTTCAGGCAAAGTGGCATTCCTTACACCACAGCAGTTTTTACTCCAGCAGATTTCTTCCTAAGTCTGAGACTGTACTGATTTGGTGCGGTCAGAACCCCAGTACTTATACCCAAATGCACCTTTGAAGTGGGGGGTGCTTCAAAGCAGCTCCTTGAAGTACACAGGCCCCCTCTTGCAACCCAGTCCTGGCTCCAGACTATTAGGAGGGGGTAATCAGCCTTTTGTGTAGGGACAGGTACTTCCCTATTGAAGTGTAAAGTGTTAGCTCCCCTCCACCCTTCCAGCCCAGGAAGGCACATCAGAATGCAGATGAATGCAGAAGAGTCCTTTGGCACACCCACCCTTACTGTGTTTGTGGCTATCTAGAAGGAATGCACAAAGTGTAGCTGTCACCTAGCCCAGACATGTATTAGAGACGGCTGAAAGGTAGACAGAGCAGTAGGAGCAAACAAATGGCCACATTCTAAAAGTGGCATTTCTAAAATAGTAATGTTAAATCTGACTTTAACAGTAAAGATGATTTATCATTAGCTTTCCAATGATATGAAACATGATGTGGCTACTCCTTTCTGATCAGGAATTACAGTGTAAAGGTATATCAAGGAATTCCCAATGCTGGCCTATGAGAGAAGTAATCCTCACTGTTAGAAATGGGGTCTTTGGTTGACAGTCAGGTTACCCCCTTTTCAAGCAAGGACCCTCACTCTAGTCAGGGTAAAAGAGAATCACCCTCTGCTAACCCCTGCTTTCCCCCTTGGTAGCTTGGCAGAGCAGTAGGCTTAACTTCAGAGTGCTAGGTGTAAAGTATTTGTACCAACACACACAGCAACTTAATGAAAACACTACAAAATGACACAACACCAGTTTAAAAACATAGGAAATATTTATCTTAACAAAACAAGACCAAAACGACAAAAATCCGACAAGTCAAGTTATGAATTTTTAAAGATTAAACTAAAAAATAGCGCTTAGAAACACAAAATGCTTCGATGAGGTGTTAACACGACGTCGGGACGGAGTTGTTCCCAACAAGCCGACACCAGCGGCGCCGGACACAGAGTTGTGTAGACCCCCAAGTACAGTACCTTTGGTGAAGAGTGAAAACAAGCTGATGAGCGAAGTCTGGGATCGCGGCATCTGTGCGAAACATTGAATCTGAGCACTTCGAGCGGCGTCGGTCACGATGTGGTGCGCGACTTCCACAGAGTTGCGGACTTCAGAAGGCTGCAGCGGCGTCGGGCCTGCGAAGGTCGTCGTGTTCCAGCAAAGATCACGGAGTCGGTTGCAGGCGCCGTCACCGGATTCAGCAGCGGCGTCGGTCCATAGTCGTCCGAAGTCGATTTCCTTGGATTTCCACAAGCTTTCCTTTCAAGGGCCCAGGGACTGGATAGGGCACCACTTGTCAGAGCAGGAGTCTCTTCAGAGACTCCAGGTGCTGGCAGAGAGAAGTCTTTGCTGTCCCTGAGACTTCAACCAACAGGAGGCAAGCTCTAAATCAAGCCCTTGGAGATTTCTTCACAAGATGGAAGGCACACAAAGTCCAGTCTTTGCCCTCTTACTCTGGCAGAAGCAGCAACTGCAGGATAGCTCCACAAAGCACAGTCACAGGCATGGCAGCTCTTCGTCCTCAGCTCTTCAGCTCTTCTCCAGGCAGAGGTTCCTCTTGTTTCCAGAAGTGTTCTAAAGTCTGTGGGTTTGGGTGCCCTTCTTATACCCAATTTCTCCTTTGAAGTAGGCCTACTTCAAAGTAAAGTCTCTTTTGAAAGTGAAATCCTGCCTTGCCCAGGCCATGCCCCAGACACCCACCAGGGGTCAGAGACAGCACTGTGTGAGGACAGGCACAGCCCTTTCAGGTGTAAGTGACCACTCTTCCCCTCCCTCCTAGCACAGATGGCTCATCAGGAAATGCAGACTACACCCCAGCTCCCTTTGTATCACTGTCTAGTGTGAGGTGCAACCAGCCCAACTGTCAAACTGACCCAGACAGGGAATCCACAAACAGGCAGAGCCACATAAATGGTATAAGCAAAAAAATGCTCACTTTATAAAGTGGCATTTTCAAACACACAATCTTAAAATCAACTTCACTAAAAGATGTATTTTTAAATTGTGAGCTCAGAGACCCCAAACTCCACATGTCCATCCACTCCCAAAGGGAATCTACACTTTAATCAGATTTAAAGGTAGCCCCCATGTTACCCTATGTGAGGGACAGGCCTTGCAACAGTGAAACACAAATTTAGCAATATTTCACTGTCAGGACATATAAAACACATTACTATGGGCCTCATTCCGACCCGGACGGGCGGCAGACGCCGCCCGCCGGGCGGAAACCGCCCAAACACCGCCCCGCGGTCAGAAGACCGCGGGGGGCATTTCAACTTTCCCGCTGGGCCGGCGGGCGATCTGCAAAAGATCGCCCGCCGGCCCAGCGGGAAAGCGCCTTCCACGAGGATGCCGGCTCCGAATGGAGCCGGCGGAGTGGAAGGTGTGCGACGGGTGCTGTGGCACCCGTCGCGCTTTTCAGTGTCTGCTAAGCAGACACTGAAAAGCAATGTGGGGCCCTGTTAGGGGGCCCCTGCAGTGCCCATGCCATTGGCATGGGCACTGCAGGGGCCCCCAGGGGCCCCACGACACCCGTTCCCGCCAGCCAGGTTCTGGCGGTGTAAACCGCCAGAACCAGGCTGGCGGGAAGGGGGTCGGAATCCCCATGGCGGTGCAGCTTGCTGCGCCGCCATGGAGGATTCCCATGGGCAGCGGGAAACCGGCGGGAGACCGCTGGTTTCCCGTTTCTGACCGCGGCGTTACCGCCGCGGTCAGAATGCCCATGAATGCACCGCCAGCCTGTTGGCGGTGCATTCGCTGCCCTCGGCCCTGGCGGATTCAATCCGCCAGGGTCAGAATGAGGGCCTATATGTCCCACCTTAACCATACACTGCACCCTGCCCTTGGGGCTACCTAGGGCCTACCTTAGGGGTGCCTTACATGTAAGAAAAGGGAAGGTTTGGGCCTGGAAAGTAGGTACACTTGCCAAGTCGAATTTACAGTTAAAACTGCACACACAGACAATGCAAAGGCAGGTCTGAGACATGATTACAGAGCTACTCATGTGGGTGGCACAACCAGTGCTGCAGGCCCACCAGTAGCATTTGATTTACAGGCCCTGGCACCTCTAGTGCACTTTACTAGGGACTTACTAGTAAATCAAATATGCCAATCATGGATAAACCAGTTAACAATACAATTTACACAGAGAGCATATGCACTTTATCACTGGTTAGCAGTGGTAAAGTGCTCAGAGTTCAAAAGCCAATAGCAACAGGTCAGGAAAGATAGGAGGCAGGAGGCAAAAAGATTGGGAATGACCCTGCATGAGCAAAAAAGTCCAACCCTTACAGTAGTAAAAAATGACTCTGGGAGTTTTCCATTACCAGGATACGTAAAATTTAAATGTACATGTCCTGCCTTTTACCTACATAGCAGCCTGCCATATGGGTTACCTAGTGCTTACCTTATGGGTGACTTTTATGTAATAAAAGGAGGGTTTATTGCTTGGCAAAAGGTTTTAAATGCCAAGTCGAAGTGGCAGCAGACCTGCACACATAGGCCCTGCAATGGTAGACCTGAGACAGGCTTGAAAAGCTACTGGTGTGGGTGGCACAATCAGTGCTGCAGGCCCTAGTACCACTTTACAAGGGACTTACAAGTACATTAAATATGCAAATCATGTATACACCAATGTTACCATGTTTATTGAAGAAGCACATGCACTTTAACACTGGTCAGCAGTGGTAATATGCTCAGAGGCCTACGGCCAGCAAAAACAGGAGGTAAAAGGCAAAAGGTCTGGGGGAAGACCACCTTAGCAGGCTGTCAGGTCTAACACCCAGCAACCAAGCTGTACCTTACAATGTTTTTCATTGTATGCCAACTATACAGCAATTCATCTGGTAAAATATAAAGAGTGAAAAATGGATGTGAAGAAAACCTATGTATTTCTGAACTGTAGACTAGCTACTGAGGTTATAAGTAGTGTTTTTTTGTACATCTCCGAACTTGTGAGTACCCATACTAGCATGTGATTCCGAGAGCATTTTGTAAAATGTCTTCTCTCTTACACACTTGCCTACATTTGAAAGACATGAATACAGAGAAATTTTAATAGAAATGTTCTACTACTCTGTGTTTCCACATGTCTCGCAATAAAATGGTACCCCACTTGTGTGGCTGGACCTAGAGCCTGGGACACAATACATCTGGAATCTGTGGGGAGCCACAAATGTCCCACCTTCCAGTGGCCCTTCCAAAGTCTCCTGATGAAAATGACACCTCACTTCTGTGGGCAGGCCAAGTGCCTTTCACTGCAGGGGGCCCAAAATGCAACATCGATAAATCCCATTTTCTCACTCAAAACCAACTGTTTTTTTGCAATTCAGGTGGTTATTGATTTTGGGCCGTAACTCAATTGGCACTTAGAGAACCCCCCCAAATTTGCACATTTTTGAAAACTAGATGTCCAATGCAGTTCAGGGTGGCATGACATGTCTGGCTCTCACAAGATTTTCTTTTTTATCTAGAACACTTGCAAATCTCAAACATTGGCTAAAAACATACATTTTCCTCACATTCCTGTGATGAAAGCTTCTGGTATCTGCAGGGAACCACAAATTTATTTCCACCCAGTGTTTCCCAAAGCCTCCCAATAAAAATGGTACCTCACTTATTTGGGTTGGCCTAGTGCCCGCCACAAGGCCCAAAACGCAACATGAGCATATCACATTTCCCCACTGCAAACCTGCCCTTTTTAGGGTTGAGTCTGAGTCACATGCGTTTGTGCACGCGTTTTGCTAAGCAAGATGCTTTAGGAATTAAAAAGGGCTTGGAGCCCTGTCCACGTCACGTCAGTGTCTTTTATTGGCTCGTGGGCTTGCCTGTTAGAATCTGCTTGATTTCATTAGTGAGAGGCATGCATACGTCATGCCTTTTCCGGTGGATAGCCCTCCTCGAGCGCATCGACCAAGTACAGAAAACATGCGAGGCTCGCTGTTTTGCATCCGGCTAGTGGACTACTTTTTCTCTATTTTCCCAGCGCGATCTCACTTGGCAGAAGTTGAGCGTTTTACATGATATCGACCCTGTTACACAGTTAATTGCACTTTTTCCGGTTACGTACATAATTGCACTTTTGCCGAAAGGTTTCATTACCAGTGAAAAGTCCGGTTAGGAGTTTACAACACTATCAGCTCTAACACGAGGAAACAGTGAATTTTGGACCCTAGCTCAGCCACCACTTATGGAAACCTCAAGCTGCACATTTTTAAAAACTAGACACATGGGACAATCTAGGGTGGCATGACTCTCACCAGGTTTTTTACCCAGAAGCCCTTGCACACCTCACACTTTCATTAAAAATACACATTTTCCTCACATTCCTGTGAGGAAACGTTCTAGATTCTGTTGGGAGCCACATATTTCCTACCACCCAGACTCCACAAGTCTCTTGATACAAATAGTACCTCAAATGTGTGGTAAGGCCTAGTGCTTGCCACAAGAACAATCTCAAAGCGCAATGGGGACACATTGCATTTTCCCACAGAAAAATTACCCTTTTTTATAATATGGGTAGCTGTGGATTTTGGGCCCTATCTCAGCCAGCATCTAAGGAAACCAACCAAACCTGCACATAATTGAAAACTAGACACCCAGGGGAGTCGAGGGTAGTGTGACTTGCATGGCTCTCATCAGGTTTTTATGCACAAAAGTCCTTGCAAACCTCATACATCAGCTAAAAGCACACATTTTTCTCACATTCCTTTGAGGACAACTTCTGGAATGTGCAGGGAGCCACACATTTCCTATCATTCTGTTACCCCAGTTCTCCCAATAAACATGGCACCTCATTTGTGTGGATTAGCCTGGTGTCTGCTGCAGGAATGGGGCCAAAAAACAATGTGGAGGTTATACCAAGCTCAGGCATTTCTGAAAACTAGACACACGGGGAGAGTCCAGGGAGGTGCACTTCATGTGGATCTCATGAGGTGATGTTGTCTACCCAGCAGCCCTTCCAAGCTTCAAACATTGGCTAAAATCACATATTTTGCTCACAGTTCTGGGAGGGATTTGGAATTTGTGGGGAGCCACAGATTTCCTACCACCCAGCATTCTCCCACATTTCCTGATACAAATGGTACCTCACTGGGCCTAGAGCAATGTGGCAATTTTGGTGGAGTGGGGATCTCAGTTAAGTTATCAGTTTGCCTTGTTCTGATATTGTTCTCTCTTTTTAGCATGTGCTGTCTTCTCCCAAGCATTTATTGCTTCATGCTGCGTAGGTCTAGGTGGTGGCTTCATTTCATAAAACCTTTCTCTCAGTCTTTCAATAATTCTTAATTCAAATGTACCATGTCTTTGGAAATGCATGGGACATTCATTTTCAGTGATCTTGCACCCTTGACAAAGCCACAAATGTATGCAACCCTATACTCCTTGTCATATAATGTGCTGGTGTACCCTCAGGAGGTGCCTCTTCACCTTCCCGTACTGGAATTGTCACACCCCCTCTTACAATACTTTTAAAAGCTTTAAAACATTTCATGATTTCAGATTATTCAACAAATGGCAAACAATGTAATTCAAATCTTTAATGATTGATTTTTTTCCATATACACCATTAACTTCTGATGGACTTTCTGACACAGATTTGTAACATACCACAATCAGACATTTTTTGTTTCAATTCTCATGAATGTCAAATTCTTCCTAAAAGGCATTCAATTTTGCTGTTATCTGACTCTTGGCAAATTACTTTACATGTACTGTACAAATACAGTCTATTTCATCTGTGTTATCCAAACACAAATATAACCACGTGTCAGAGCAACCATCTCCCTGCAAATAACACTGTATTGTGAAGAGAAGCATGTTTACGTTGTGGTGCTTTACAAGAGGAATAAAGCAGTGAGTTGGGGTATTGCAACTTTTATTTGAGACAGTCATTTATAGCATACTGTATAGTTGATGTTACCAAAATTAAGTAATTTTTATTCATGGGATTAGAATCCACATTGCCCGGTTTTGGGGTCAATAAAAGTAGATTTCAGCATTGTAAAAATAAAAGCATTTTCCTCAGTTTAGTGGTAGTTTGCCTAATATTTGTTCCTGCTCTCCACTTTTTAACCATAAAAACGCTGTGTTAAACATTCCATCAATTATATTGTAAGAAAGTTAAAGAAGAAGCATACAAACATAGTTTCCAAACGTAGATCTGAATGCAAGTACTGTTTTGCTAAAGAGGGAAGCTTCCAATTATAAATAGATATATAAATGGTTATAAACACATTCCATTATTTTCCCAAAAAGCTTAAATTACAAAAAGAGGGTTGTGTATGTTTGGTCTCTTGTTGTGAGGAATGGTCCACTGCTGTGGAGGGATTGTTGCTTGCATGTGGTAACATGTTGGTGGGGTCTTCTGGTGATTTGGGATAGTAGCATGGAGTTGCTGCATGTGTGTGGTGGAAGTGCAGTGAATAGCTAGTTGATAAATACGGAGAGTGCTAATGCAGTGCTCAGTTGAAGAAATATTGTGTGACATAAGGGTACAATGCTGTGGTGATGGTGCTGTACTGAAGTATGATATTGAAGCTGTGTAGTGTGGGCGAAATGTGGTGGTGAGACTGGTAGTGAAGTTGTGAAAGGTAGGAGTGCAGTGATGAGGGCTGTTGAGTGGTGGCAAGATGTGAGTGTAGTGGTAGGAGTTACTGTGTGATTTTTAGATGTGGTAGTAAGCTGTTATGAGGTGATAACAAGATAGCTGTAGTAAGAGAATTGTGGTATAGGTAACAGGATACTGTTGTGGTGGTAGAACAGTGATGGATGTGCATATACAGTGCTGTGAATTGTTTGATGCTGGATAGTGAAAACATAAGTGCTAATGAAATTGGCTGTGCTGTGCTAAGCAATAATGTTGTGGTGTTAGAGATGGAAGTATAGTTTAAGGTTTGTTTTGTATGTGCTGGGGATGTTAGTGTGATGAAGAAGGATTGCATATCAGGAGTGTTCTGGCAGTAGTTTGATTAACAAAGCCTTAAAGGTGGAATTTCAGTATTGCGGTGGTAGGAGAAAATTGTTCAGGTAGGTGGGTAGTAGTATTGCGGCCTAGGTTAGTAATACATTACCACAAGGCAGTAGAGTGGTGCTGAAACATTAGTTCAGTGGCACAAAATAATAGTGGTAATGTGTAAGAAAATGCAATCTTGAGGCTGGGAGTCCAGTGCTGGGGACTTTGGCACAGCAATAGGGGCCTAACTTAGAGTTTAGCAGATGGGTACTCTGTCACAAAAGTGACATATATCCTGTCCGCTCTATTACACATAAATTATATTCCATGGGACATGGAATAAGTCAGAAAGGATATCCATCACATTTGTGACAAAGTAACCCGTCCATTAAACTCTAAATCAGGCACTTAAGATTTTTTTTAAATCATGGGCAATAATAATGTAGATTGAGGTTCTATGATATTCATTTGTGTTATTATGATTGTATGTGGTCACAGTGATGTTATGTAGTACGTTCTGATGGTAGTGTTGTGATGGGGTATTTGCTAACTGGAAAGTGGTTGTTGTTGGTGTTAGCAGTCTTGGGGTAGTAACAGTAGTGGGGTTCAGCAGTATCATTATGGAGGTGGTTGCATGATTTTGTGAAGTAGTGATGCAGTGCTGCCAGTGATTAAATTAAGGAGTGTACATTCCCTTCTGAGACTGGTAGTGTTGTGATGTAGGCTTAAAGGGAGTTGGGGTTGGATGGAGGTACCTTTGCATGGGGTTGTAGATGCAGTTGTGTGACTATGGTGCTGATGTATTGGTTGGTAATGTAGTGATTGGTAGTGTAGTGGTGAGGGAAGGTAGTGCAGTGGCAGGAGGTGTTACTGATATGTTTTAGAGTAATACAGTGGTGTTGAATGGTGGCTGTAGGGTACTCATAGTTTAGAGCAGGTGGTGGTACAATGATTATTGTTGTCCTAGAGGATGACATTGACATACTGTAAGGAAGATAATGTACCAATGCAGTATAGTAATGAAGTGTTGGGATAGTATGGTTAATGGTAGGCGTAATAAACTGATGTGGGCCGTAGTCAAGTGCCTTGTGTAGGTGAACTTAGAGTGCAAGCAATTGCCAGCTAAAACTTTCTGTGGGAGAATTTTCCAGCTAATTAAAAGATTTGCTAGGTTTTTCTTCCACAAAACCTACTTTTAGTAGATTCCACTCAGATGTTTATCATTTGCCAATGAAACTACTCCTGCTAGCAATGGGGTGATCATGCTATTTTCCGTTTTGTGATTTACTAAAGTAAGATGGTGGCTGGCTACATTGTGGCAATAACCTATGATAGTAAAACAATTTGCGGTAATACTGTGGTGTGGAAAGGACCAGTGGGATATCATTAAATTGATTGGAACTGGTAATGTGCTGTTATGAGGTAGTAGCATGACGATGGAGGTGGGAGTACAGGCCTGAGTGCCATGGCCCCCTCACAAGTTTGGTCGTAGATCGATGTGATGTGGTATTACAGAGCCATTGTACCAATGAAAACTAAAATAAACGTATGTGATTGGTACAGTGGTGTTGGGGTAGAAGTGTGCTTTTAAGCGTTGATACAGTGGAGCATAGGACACTTTATTTTGTTGTGTGGATGGTGCTACAGTGCTACGCAGTATTACTCTAGTGTTGAAACAATTTATGGTACTCAGGGTGCCCTTTGCTATAATTTGAGTAGCAAGATATTTTGAGAAGGTAGTGAGTACTTTGGGTTGTGCAGTGAAACTATGGTATGGGTAGTAGAAGAGCAACATTGTGAAAGTACACATGTGGGAGTGATGTACCGATGTGGGAGCTAGTGCAGTCATAAATTAGATTTTGTTGAGGTAAGGTGGTATTTCAGAGTTGGGAATGTAGTGAGAGGCTACTAAGCACCGTCCAGTTTGCGTCTGTGTTGCATTTGGCATTATCACAAAATGCTTCGACCAGACAAATGATTACCTATCCCTGATCCCAAGGATCCCAATTAACATGGACTTTTTCAGTTTGATTGTTGGGTACATGGCGCAATCACCACTAATTAGAAAAAAACACAATATGCAGCCGATAAAACGCCTAATGCCATCCACTGACCGTTTAATGTTCTTATAGATGCATTATTTCTGTAGGTCACCTGCAGTTCTCTCTAGATAGATCTGAAAGCAACTCTTCATTACAACAAAGCTAGACGCTGCAAAGGCCACTAGGAATGCTTTAACAATGTAAAACGTTGAAAGACCTTCAGCATGTGTGTTTCAGTTTCTTGATATACAAAAAACGAGTCAGGTCCCTAGGGTCAGTTATCCTGTTGTATAGAGGATTAATACTGAATCGCATTCCACCTTTTACCTGGCTAGATATAGAGGTCTCAAAGCGGGCTTCTTCCTTCAGTAATCTGTTGGAGGCAATAAATATTGTTGAGTCTATTCTGGTAAACATGCGATTGGAGAGGGAGGGGGTAACGTGACTCAGTTGGACGGAGGGGAGGGGGTAAGAGGATGGGAACTAGAATAAATATAATCACAGTGTTGTGTAGGTTAATAAAAAAACGATTCTGGTAATGAATTTCTGTTTACTTATTTAGCATTATTCTCAGAGTATATGTTAATTTTTAATTGTGCATACTGCTGTTATTCAGGCAGGGAATACCATTTGAGCAATGAAAATTGCAATCGCATTGTACCCTAGAATTAAATACCAGATCTGACGAAATATGTAGTTTATATTTCACATAATCAAGGAGAGCTGCATGATAATTAACTAGTGAGAAAGGCTGCTACTACAACACGAAGGTGTGGGTGTTGCAAGGATATCTAAGAGGTAAGCGGCTGATTAGGCTTAAATACTGTTTGGAGGGAAATTATACAACAAAACATTATTTGTTTACATGAGTGATGTGGACATATTGTCGTGGCCTGCTGCATTAGGTATAGGTTTGAATATATTTATAATATTCTAGTGAGCGATTTCAAAGGGGATGGATAAGCATGCATCTTTATAACTAGACCAGCTCTCCCCACTGCTCTTCACCGTGGCACTGGAGCCTCTAGTGTCATGGATAAGAATAGATGATCTAGTTAGAGGGATGAGGTGGGGCACTGCGTGGACGAAAGCATATCTTCCTGTATGTTTCCCAACCAGAGACAATGATCCCTAGACTTCTACATAGCTTCCAAATATTTGTAACATATTCTGGATATCATATAAACCTTGAGAAGCCCCATTTGTTCCCCTTGATGGAGGGAATGAATTACATACCAGAAGACCTTAGAATACAAACCTCTAAAGAGGACTTTCGCTGCTTAGGAGAACATGATACTAGAAACGAGGAGAGGTTTTTGAAGGAGAAGCTGTACATTCTCTTGGATGGGTTCAGTAACACTGGAGGACATTGAATCTATCACTGATGGACACAACTGTGAAGTATAAGATGACTACACTCCCAAAGCTATTCTATGAACTGCAAAGCGCCCCATACCAGATACCGGATGAATTTTAAAAAGTAGAAAAAGCAATGAGACAGCTACTGTGGAATGGGGAAAAAGTGTGACGAGAGGTGAATATGATGGAGGAAGAGCACTAACCAATATCTACAAATATTACTGTGCCTCACAAATTGTTACCATAAATAAATGGTAATTTTCACCTTTGGCTGAACCAGCTTTAAGAATAGACAGGCATGCCAGCGGGAGCAGGGGATATCCAGCAGTAATATACAGGAAAATACCTCATATGAGATTACCAAGGCATACCTTCACAACAGCACACATCTGGAGGCAGGCCACAAGCGATCTGGGATGGGAAAAGACACTGACAATGCACACTGTGCTCTGGAATAGCGATGCCATTCGGGAGGTGGGATGACCTGAAGGGTTTACCAAGTGGAATCTGATAGGAGTTACCACACAAGGGGACATCTGGAATAAAGACAGCCTAATGTACCTGACTGTGCTCAAGCGGAAATACCAATTAGTGGATTCAGAGTTTCCACTGTTTGAAATTTAGACATGTGCTAGCAGCCCATATACACTATATTTCAGGACACTATAATTGAAGAAGCTTCACCACTAGAAAACAGGGTGCTGATGGATTCTTTGACCAAAAAAAAGCCATTTCCATGATCTATAATAATATAATGTCCAACTCCCCAGATGGCATGTCTTAATTTAGGATGGTCTGAGAGAGGGATGTGGGTTCGTTCGAAGATGAGGAATGGGAAGAAGAAGCACTACTAGACCCCCAGGAAGTTGCAATTAGATCAGGGTTTCACCTGATACAATACGAAAATTACATCACTCATACTATATCAGGAACATGCTTTACAGGATAGGGAGTGTAAGATATGACAAATGTGAAAAGGCGTGCCTTGAGGTGGGAGACTTCGTTCACACTATCTCGTCCTGTGCCTGGCTGCAACATCACTGGGATTCAAGGAAGGATAGCCTCCATGGAGCAATGAGGGCACAAGTGGAGATATAAGTCAAACCACTGGTTCTTAGTATAGGGAGTGATGAGGATCTGCCAAAATACATCAAATTGATGGATGTGTTAGGGCTCACAGGAGCAAAAAGAAATACAATGCGGAGATCGGGTGCAAGTGCTTCACCTGAATTGTGTTTCTGGAAGGGAGATATGGATTGGTGTATGCTCGCAGAGAAGCAGGCCTACAAGGGAAGGGGATGTCCCAAAAAGTGGGTAAGGATTAGGAGGCCCTGGTAACTATACAGGAACACAGGGGTGAGTCCATAGGTTGGGAGAGACAGGCATGCAAGCCCTGTAGTGGATGGGAGAGAAGTCGGTGAGGTGGATAGTGGAAGCAACAAAGAGCTTTGCGGTGGGTGGAAAGTGAAATGGGAAGCAGAACAGAGAGAGACAGTGAGAAAACAGTTTCGCGCCCATGGAGTGCTTAAAGCAAAATAAAACAGTTCCTTCAATGTATACAACAGCCCAGTGGAAGGATACATTTCATCCATTCACAGCACTGTGAGAAATCCTCTTGGGCAGGTCAAATATGTACATAGGGAGAACAATCCAATAAAACAAGAAGGGACAACTGGAATAGATGACAGTGCCTTCCAACCCTAACCGAAAGCTCACTTTATGAATATTGGAAATAGTTCTAACCAAAGCTATATTTAGCCTGGACCTAAATCACTGACTGTAAAACATCTTGCCTTGAATCGAGGAAGGTTTAATTATTTTGCTTCTTGGCAAGATGATCTTCTGAGCTTCTTGTTAACAACAATCAGATCATCTAAAACCACAAACACACCATGCATAAGTGTAATTTACTTCAGCTTTCTGTTACATTAACTTATTGCATGAATAGATATGTCACAGCAAAGACATAATAATCACATCACATTAAGCACATTGCAATTTTGCATTATTTCAGTATAACCCCTCTATAATTAGCAAAAAGGTGGTGTGAATTCTGCAGTTATATAGATTATCCACCTGAAAGAGCATTACCAAAGGCAAGTAACACATCCTTCTGATGTATATTCTAATTGCATATTTCTCACCTTTACAAAAGATATCAAAGCAGTACCTCTCCAGGTGATGTATCTGTGGAATGATTCAGACAAAAGGCCAAAAGTACTGATCAGCTAAAATACCCTTCCTTTGTTCTTGGCTGTCAAGCTGATAATACTTTGTGAATGTGTGCACTGATGTCTATGTTGCAGCCTCACAAATGTCCAGTACAGGTACTCTGCAAGCCACAACAGTGGTAGCAGCCTGATGGAATGGGCCTTCAATCTACTCCTGGGTGAACCGACCTGGAGGCTGCTTCTTGACCAGAACAGAGCAACTCTTAATGCAGAGGACTATCCATCTGGATAAGGTCATCTTCCTTCCCTTTGTTTGCCCCTAGTGAACCTTCAAAAAGACAATTGTTCACTGAATGGCCACACTTTACTTAAATATATAAAAGCTCTGTGCCCTTTGGGGTCCAAGCGATGGTGTCTCTCCTCTCCTTTCAAAAAGGGTGAGGTGGAGCACAGAAAATTGGTAGCATGCCAAACTTTTTGGCATGAAAAGGGATCACAATGTTTGGTTCAAAGGATGTTCTAGTCCTCAACACTAGTTTGTCTGGAAAGAAGGTGGTGTGGGGTGGTTGGAATGACAGAGCTTGAATCTCATTTGTGCGCAAGTTGAAGTTATCGTGGCAAGGAAGACTGTCTTCAGGGTCACATAGAGAACAGCTGTGCAATAGCTGAAAAGGGGTGCATGTAAGAAAGGTAAGGATCAAATTAAGGTCCATGTGTGGCATCACAAAGGGCTTAGGAGGAAACATAGATGAATCCTTTAAGATAGGGCCTCACAACAGGTGATTTGAACAGGTAGATTGACTGGAGGACAGATGTTCATGCCCAGACATTTCCAGTGACACACTCTCTTGGCCCAGTCTGGAGCAACGAGAATGACTTGGGCCTGTCCGTTCTTGATCTTCTTCAAAATTCAGTGGATGACAGGTAGAAACAGGAAGGCCTACAGACGTACCATGCTCGACTCGGACAGAATGTGTCTCTGAGAGAGAAACATCTTTCGAAACTCCAGCGTGCAAAAGCATTGACATTGCAAATTCTTGGTGGTGAAGTGATCAAGCCAGGGTTCTCCCCATTGCTGAAAGATGCTCTGCATCACCTTCTGGTGTAACTGCCATTCACTCTGTTCACTCCGGTGCTTAAAGATCCTACCGAGGGTGTGCAATATGGAAAATATCCTAACAATACAGTCAGTTCTATAGACGCAAGGCTTCCAGGCACAGGGTCTGGGATCCCACCCTGCCCTGCTTGTTGCAATAACACATGGCGTTGGAGTTGCATGAGCAGTACATTTCAGTATATTTTCCTGTATTAATACCTGCCATGCCATCACGTTGTGGTGCTGTATTATAATTAATATATGCGATTGAGTCTAGGCCAATACAGCACATATGTCTTAAGTTATTAACATAACTTTAGAATGTAGACATAACCATGGTTGTGATTTGTTGAACGATGAGATACACAATTGTGTAGTAAATTAGACCCAAGACAACTATCTATTGTTAGGTTGTCCATATTGACACCCCTTTCATGGCGCATTTTAAATCAGGTCTTGAGAAGGTAAAGACATGTTTTAATCCAAAGGTAATGGATATTGGTGTAGCATCGATTAGAAGAAATGTTCAACCATAATAGTTTTATGTTTGGGTTAGGACGTTTTCACACCATTCACAGATGAGGCAACCTCTTAAAAAAAGACATTGGCAGGTTTCTCTAACAAATATGTTATTTTCTTTAGACAACTAACTTCTATTAACATGATAGATATCTGCACAGACGCCTATGCACTTTTTTCTTGTGTACATTACGCGGGGGAACCTGTTCTTTAGCACTTTATTAAACTCTGAGGGCCGTAGATTGTGCATGCCAGCCTTTCTAAACTCGCTGCTGCTGAATACATTCCCGATAGGCTATGGTGTTAATCAGTTTTTAAAAAAAGCAGTAACCGTTAGCTGGCTGTTGGGGGGTGGAGGTTGAAGTTTGTGCTGCTTCAATATCTGTCATTACTGTTTCCTAGAATAGTTGTACGCTTTAATCTTTCATTTATTTATTTCGAACTTTTTAGTTTGCTAGTGTGTATGGTCATAGTTTAGTAATGCTTTGTTAAGCTGCTACCTGTGATGTTTTCAAATGTATTCAACTTTGATTTTTAGTTTTTTTGTTATGCACTGTTTTTGTCTTTAGGACTGTGTTGTCGAAATAAACTACTGAATTTATTGATTGACTGTATGCATGAAAGGGGTGTTTGTATAGCTCAACCTAGCCAAAAGAAAGCGGAGCACCGTGCTGGATCGAATACAAAGACACAGTCAATGAATCATTGGAGGGATAGCAGCGGTTTGAAAGCAGAACCATACTGTTACTGCATCGTGTGTAGTGTTCCTTAAAGAGGTGCATCTCCAGCTTTCCCCTGAATTGGAGAAGGGTTTGGTTGTTCCTAAAAAAGGGGAAAATATGGTTTCCGATTCTGGCTGCATAAATAGAGAAGGCATATTGCCTTGATTTTTTTTAATATACTTTGCCACCACTCTGATGATGTCTAGGATTCAGACATGCCAAGAGACACCTGAGCTCGTGAACATGCCTACTAAATAGGTGGGGTAGCCAGTCATGATGGGTTTCTACTTGGCACAGGCCAGCAAGGGGAACCACTACAGTTCCATCAGGATAGGGATGATGTGATCATATTATTCATGCAATGAATGGGAAGTGCTGTGACATGTAGAATACCTTTAAGGAAGGCCAGTGTGGAGTCTGGGAGGTCATGAAGCAGGGCTTTGCTGCCATTAAGATGCAAGAGTATGAGGACAGGAGTTCCGTAGCCACTTTCTGGGAGGAATACTTTCACTTTCTTTAGCAGAGGGAGCTGGTACCAGGCCATCTAGGTTTTGTTGGCAATGTGTTTCTTGAGACATCAAGTCCGTGTGACTACCAGTGGGAAATGTTTGTGGTGCTGTATAGCTACCTCCTTGGAACCTTTGCTAAATCCCAAGTGGAAGATGCAATTATCCCTGAATGTGCATAAGAAGGGGCAGCTGGTACTCATTAGGTGGGTTTCCTGCAGCAAAGCAATACTGGACATCTGTCTTTTGACAAAGCATAGCACGCTATGCGTTTAATGAGGTCAAGGACTCTGATAAAGCATCACTGTTCATGTCATTGTGCCTAACTATTGCTTGTTGTTCAGGACAAGTAACAGGAAGTCTGTCTTGGTGAGGTTGAGCTTCAGGTGGATGCTGGGCATTTATGTCTAAATGAGGTGCAGTCAGTGTCTGCGGCACTGAATGTCTGGAGTGAAGGATATTTTCTAGTAGAATTGTGTATAATCAGCATATTGCTCAATTTTGAGGCTGTGATTGGTGAGTAGAGCCTCCAGGGACTCCCACAAAGAAGCTGAAGGTGACAAGAGACAGGACTGAACCATGAGGGAACTCTGCAAGCGATTGAAATTGCCTCCGACCTGGAGGTGTCCTTATAAACAAACCTGTTTTGGTTGGATAGGTCAGAGGAGAATTAGTGAAGGATGTTTCCTGTGAATTTAAGTTGAGAATTCTGGTTGTGAATGAAGGTGAGATGATCGAACATGGCTGAGAGATGCAGCAATATCAGGTGATATATTTTTTTTCAGGGTAAGGATGGTGTCATCTAATTGACTGCATTGGCACAGTGTTACACTATTGTCAGATCTTACTGACCAGGTGTCAAGATGCTATGAGTTTACAAGGTTAAGTGAAGAGCAGATATAACTGCTACAAAAAGTGTGACTAGGAATAATTATAATGAGTACATTTACTTAACATAAAATAGCATGTGCATTTGTAAAGCACACATTCACCACTTGGGGCATCTTGGATCACAGGTATTTATGGTTTCCAAACTCAATGGCATTCATTTTGTTCATCTTAGAAAGATCAAATGCTCAGTGGACCTGCCAGGATGTGAAACAGTGACCAGGAGATCACACACAGAGCCCAACAGCAGATGCATTACTCATCTGAACCACCACTTATCTATATGTGCCCATCATATTTTATGATTATTTTCTCAAAAATATGTTTAGGAATTCACATGAGTCTGTGAAGCAAAGCATAGAGCCTATAAAGCGAGAAAATTAGAGATTTCATGGCAGCATGTTTTCCCATGATGAGGTCATGCCCAGATAAACAAGTTAATTGCTTTATGTGTGTAATGAGGATATTTGAAATACTGATGGGTGTGACTAATTTGGATTTGAGAAGCCCATTATCATTGATCTTCACAGGCCTATAATAAAGCCTAGGAGGTTGAGAGTAGAACCTTGCGATGAAACTGGTAGACAAATAGTTAAAAGAAGAAATGCAGAGACTGCTTGCGAAAGGGATATGTCAGGGAAGAAGACGCTAAGTGGTGGACCTACAACAATAAGTCCTAGAGCCAATAAGTTGACATTTTTCTCAGTAAAGCTGCAGCAGAGGATGGAGTCAAGATAAGGTACTTTGTTGATAATGTGGAGATCTGTGGCACAACTGACCACGGGTAGGAGTAGTACATAATGGTGCATTTAAGAGGCTATGCAGTCAAGATGTAGAATCACAAATTTACAATGATAACAAATTGCCAAGTGGTAGATTGTGCAGAAAAAATATAAAAAAGTGAATTTAATCAGAAAGCAACATATATTGCTTCCTTTGTTTTGCCAGACCTTTTTAAAGAGTGTATTTGAGTCAGAGCAGCATTAGGAAGCTTAAGAAAGGTTAAACATCACAAATGATTAGAGTGTGCAGAGTTTGGACCGTTTGAATGTGTGTAATTGTGTGATATTTCGGTAAAATTGCCCAAAACTACATACAATGATGTGAAATGCAAATCTGTGATTTCCTACTATTTTTTAGCGTTAACTTCTTCCTTGCAGTAATTTAAACAAAGCATTGAGAATGACATCTGCTTGTGTTCTGTTGTTCCCGTGTGATTGCAGTAAATGTTTACTGCAAATTTTTTAATTTAATGCACGAAGTGGTGTAATGATATAACTTCAAGAATTTTGAGTAACAAGCATAACACGATATTTCCATAATTACAGATATTATGCTCACTTATTTCAAATTTCTCACAGGCCTAATATGGAATATTTTATATAGTTCTAGAGTCTACTGACCAGACCACATTCAGTTAAAACTGTTAGTGCTAATTTAAGGCAGAGTTAGAGCCGCACAGCTAGGGATACAAGAGGCTGCCCCCCAAATTTCCACAAGCTATGGAGCAGATGGTGGGAGCACTACAGCATAATACATCACTGATGTGTGTGGGTGAGGGAAGGTTGCATAATGGCATGTTTTCATTTCAATTTTTTTATGATTTCAATATGTTAATGTACTGATTTATTGGAAAATCAATAAAATATGTTTATAAGAATATTACTCAGAAGATTATGTGAAGTCTTTGTATGCTGAGCAACTATTATTCTTAGTTCTGTTACCAGTTTTATCACTTTAAGGTAATTTCTCATCATGAAATCATCACCAGTATTGCATCTAAATATATCACAGAAATATAAAAGGTTGCCGTCGCCACTCATGCATTAAGACTTTCCCTCCTTTGCCTTTCATGTTTACTACATTGCAAATGAAATCAAATGTGGAGTAATGCAAAGGAGCACAAATCACTGTGCAAATAAGGTGTCCATTGGGACTGTGTGGGTGTTCCTACACAACTCTCAGGTTTTTGACTCATTCCCAGATTCACCAAACCTGGTAAACCTAGGAATGCACCAAAAAAATACACCTCCAGAGGAGAGGCGTAACAACGAGAAATATCTTTATTTCTCATCGTTACTTCCTCTGTCTATGTGTGCTGTATTCTGTAGTGCACATAGATAGAGGAATATGTCTGCGAGGATTGTTGTGGTGCATGAAGAGGGTCTTCCTGCACACAAAATCCTGCATGCAATGCAGGCACCCTTGCACTGTGGTGCAAGGGTACCAGCATTGGCACTAGGCAGCCTATTGTGCGCCAGAGCAGAGGAAAAGGCCACAAATACAACGTATGCCTTAAAAACAGCTTCTGTAGCTGCCACATGGATTGTGGCCTGATGGTTTTCAGCATGCTCTTTCGGGGGTTTTGCAGAGCTAGTGGTGCATTTATCGATCTTGGGTTGAAAACAAAGTGGTGGAGCTTTATCTTTCCCCATGTTTGTTTCAGGTGCACCCGCAGAGTCTTGGTGCATAACCCTGAGCTGTAAGATCCACAGAATTGTTCTGCAGAGGACTGGGCAGCCACAATGGCATAGTCGTTTATCATTCCTAATAGGTGAGTCCCGTAATCCTGGAGGAGAGGCGAGACAGTAATAGGTTGGTGGTGTTTCTCCCCAAGCCTGCTTACCTCACAGGTGCTGACGAGACACCACGAGCAGCAGGGGGACTACACACCACTGACATTGGTTTTAGAGACATTGTGACACGCAGATTATCAGAGGCTGCATCCTATAGACATTTCAATTGGGCAGGGCCTTTCCAGGTCTTGACTTGGACTCTTCACTTTGGCATCAAAATTTCGAGCAAGGGAGGGCCTCCTCTGCAGGGCCTCATAGCTCTGTGGTGGGGGGGTCAGGATTGAAGGTCGCACCTCCCAGCCTGCCCACCCCTATGCTGAGAGAAAGGCAGTGGCGTAACAAAACTGGAAGGGGCCCCCTGCGCAGAATATGGAGGGGGCCCCCTCCAGACTCACTCAGGCCAGATACTGTTCTGAGGGGGGGCCCTGGAGGTTTGGGGTCCCCTCGCACCACAGGGGTTGCAGGGGCCTTTGGTACACCCCTGGAGAAAGGGCAGCATGGGCAGCCAAGCGGGTCGTCACCATGGTAGAACACTGCTCCACTCACTGTGGCTCTCTGCAGCACTACAAGGTAGGGCTCCGGATTCCGTCCCAGATGTGATAATTCTCTGAGCTGTAGGGAGAACTATTCTGCCGGTTGGCTGGTGAGCATATAATTGTACATAGTAGTCCACAAAAGCTCCCACTACTTCAATCGGCAGGTGGAGCATGCCTCCTGACGGGTCCATGAAAGAGGGGACCAGCCTGGAACTGGCCTCCATGGTAGCCAGCCAGCAAAGCCATTTACTCCTCTTGCTCCCCCAATTCGTACACCCATCTGGTAGATTCCATCTAGCATTGGCGTGCTTCATTAAAGGAAATTAGACGCATCATGACTCTATCAATTTCTGGTTGCTTGTGGAGGGAGTCAGAGGTGTCTGAGGTAAAATTTAGTCTCCTACTGCACATGTGAGTTTTGAGTGCCTTCAGTTGGTTATACTTAACCCTGTGTGTGTTTGAGATTGGCTACACCCCTAATTGTGGCTTTACTTGCCACCCATAGGGTGATTGCCACAGCAACCAACCTTGTGTTTATCTCAAAGTAAGAGTGAAGTTCTGTAGCTAAGTAGTCTACAAATCAATTATATGCAAGGAACTAGGTTTTAGGACGCCAGTGTGATCGCTTGTAATGTGTGGTAGTCCCCATATAGAAAGTGACAGGTGAATGGTCGGAAATGCCTAGAGGATGAATATTTGCATGCATCATATCGGTGGCAAGAAGAAGTATAAGATCTATACAGGAGAGGGTTTTAGCTGAGGTGTGTGTGTGCATTTATTCCTTCCCATTTGAGTGCCATACTTTCCAGGCATCACAGAGACCTAGAGAGTTCATCCATGACACCAGGACCTTGGTTGTTTTGAGACAATGTCTAGTGGGGGAGCTTGATGTGTCTGCGTCAGGGCTTGGGGTAGCATTAAAGTCACTCCCCTGGATTGTTGTCTCCTGTGGTAAGTCTGCAATTACTCCTATAAGTTCATCAAGGGTTTGTCCCTGTAGATCAGGTGGTATATAGATACTGAGGATGTTATATGGTTTTCTCTCCAATGTCCCCACCACTCTGATGTAGCGATCTTTTAGGTCCCAGAAAGTCTACATGACCACCAGTGGGAAATGTTTGTGGTGCAATATAGCTACCCCCCTGGAACATTTGCTAAATCCCAATGAAAGATGTGATTATCCCCAAAACGTCATAAGGAGGGGCAGCTGTTACTTAGTTGGTGGGTTGCCTGCTGCAAAGCAAGACGGGGCACCTGTCTTTTGACAAAGCATAGCACCGCTGTGCATTTGATGCAGTCCAGGACTCTGTTAACATTCCAAGATATCAGATTAAAATTAGCTACAAGGGCAGTGGCGACTGGTGGTCACACCTTCTCGGGTCAGCATTAGGTTGCGTGGTGTATGGTTACTGGTGCACATAGGTATGGCTTGATACATCACATTAAAAAAACTGTGAACCTGAACTGATTCCCTCCTTCCCAACAATATCTACACCCCACCACACATTTCTACCCTAGAAGCATCTATCACCATGAAACAACATTACATGATACATTTGAGGGTATTAAAGGTAGATAGACCTCATTTTGTGCAGTATATAGTTCCGGTAACTACTGGTCTCTATTTGGTTGGACTGGTGAGTGGTCCTGGGTCATGTCCTTGTCTATATTGTGGTCAACACGTCTGTCATGATGGAGATTTCTTTCCATCTGAGGTGTTCACAAGCGGGTTCTCATGAGTGGGGGCCAGTTTTAAAGGGTCATGCAAGGCTGCCTTTCTTGGCTGGGAGAGCCTATGTTCGGTGTCAGTGGAGTTGGGGAGAATTAACGTGGGTCGCACCCTCTCCAGGTTCCCAATCTGTCGCCATGACTTAGGTGTTTTAGGGTGGGTGGAGTTTAGCTGCAAGCTCCATGTGTTGGTCAGACATGGATAGTCATGTCTTCAAAGTGCATGACTTTCTGCAGACCATTCCCAGACTTCCGCAGGGGTTTAGAAGAAGTACAAGTGGGAGTTGAAAATCTCTTTCAGTTGTGCAAGGAAAAGTGACACATATTGGAGGGACATTTCGTTTAGTTTTGTTTTGACCACTTTGAACAATTTACACTGACTTTGGATTGTCTTCATGTAATCTGGAAAAATCATTATGTGAGATGATTGGAAGTGTAGTTTCTGTTGAGCTTGGGTGGCTTACGGGATATTGTCCTGATAATTTAGGATTTTGTTGATCATGGGGGCGTGGTGTTGCACCGGGTGGAGGGCGATGTGCCATGGCTTGCTCCACTAAAAATCATTGGGAGAGGCCTTCTCCCTGGATTCAGGACCTGATCCATTGTACCCAGAAACGGTTTTCAGCCGCCTCTGCTCATGCTTCTGGCATGCAGATGGTGGAAATCAAGATGTTTACCTTTGCCCTGAGGTTGGACATATCGTCTTGTAGGGTGAAAACTCACCGTTCTGCCTTGGTGACCCTCCCAGCCATGTTCTTAAGATCTTGACAAAGGAGGGCAATATATATATATCCCACTTCTCCAATATTAGTTTGCTACCCTGAAGTTTGCACGGTTTGCAGGATTTGCACAGCTTCTGTATCTGCCATGTGGGTTGTGGCCTGAGGGGTCTCAGCGTGCTGTTTCAGGGGTTCTGCAGAGCTAGTGGTGCATTTTTCGGTCTTTGGTTGAGAATGCAGTGAAGGAGCTTTATCTTTCCCCATGTTTGTTTGAGGTGCACCCCCAGAGTCTTGGTGCAAAACCCGGTGCTGCAAGTTCCGGAAAATTTTGCTACAGACGACCGGGCAGCCACAATGGTATAGTCTTTTGTCAGTTCCTAATAGGTGAGTCCCGTAATCTTGGAGGAGAGGCGAGCCAGCAATAGGATGATGGTGGCCTGTGTATTCCCCCAAGCCTGTTTACCTTACAGGGGCTGAGACAGCACGAGCAGCAGGGGGAGTACACACTGATATTGGTTTTAGAGACGTTGTGACATGCAGCGTTCTAGAGGCTGCACCTACAGACATTTCAATTGAGGAGGGCTTTTCCAGGTCTTGACTTGGCCTCCTCACATTGGCATCAGAATTTTGAGCAAGGGAGGGCCCTCTCTGCAGGGCCTCAGAGCTCCATGGGGGTCAAGATTAAATGTCGCACCTCCCAGCCTGCCCACCCCTAGACCGAGAAAAAGGGGTAGCACAAGCAGCCGGGGGTTGTCACTATGGTAGAATGCTGCTCCACTCACAGTGGCTCTCTGCGGCACCACAAGGTAGGGCTCTCTTATTCTGTCCCAGGCGCACTCAGTCTCTGAGGTGTAGTGAAAACTATTCAGCTGGTTCCCCAGGCCTCCTGATCTTCCCCGCTGTCTTGCTGCTCCCTGTATGTTGATGTCCAGTGAATGAGGCAACCCCCCCACTCCAGCATTTGTGTCAACATAAACCAGAGGGGAAGACCACCCCAAAGCTTCTGATTTTCACAGCGGGCACACTCATCTGGATTCCCGCTCATGCCTGAGTCAGACCTTTTGCTGATCCCCCTGGTCAAGTACCATCAACTCAGGGCCACACACAGAGCCCATGTGCACTCCAGCTAGACCGTGTCACAGCTGCCAGACAGGCGCCATGCTGTCAGGCAAGCCACCCCATAATCTACCAGCGTTCGGCCTGCAAGGCAGCAAATATCCAGGTCACTTTGTGCCAGAAGTCCAACTTTTATTACTTAGAGGGGTTGAAATAAGCATGGTCCAGTTTGGTGGCTGTATATGAATAGATTGCAGAGGAGGTCCGGGAGCGTTGCTAAAACATTTCATCCATCTTAGCTGCTGCGGCCACACCCCCTCTTCTGAATAATATTTGTGATGTTATTCATTGAACATTTGAAAATGGATGATCTTTTTAATTTCAGTCTGTTGTGAATGACTTTGGTCACACAGAGACACACATGCTGACACACATAGAGACAGAAATTACCTTTTGTGAGAATTTATCATTACTCATGTGTTACCATCACTTTTCGTACTCCAGGAGGCTCATCACTAAGGTTTTTTCTTAAGTGTTATATGTAATTTTCCTATTTTACTTATTAGGAGCGCAGTGCAACAAATCATTCCTTTATAGAACATGATAAATGAAAAAGGGAAAATATTTAACTATGATGTATTCATCAACTTGAAAATAATACACAGTAGTAATTTGATATACAGAAAAGCGACATACTTTCTAGAATTATGGTCATTGTTAGAAAGCAGATGCTTATTACCTACAATTTCCTTAAGATTTGCGACCACAGCTGTTTGGTTCTCTGCTGTGAGTGAGACACTAGAATGAAGTTTCACCCACTGTAAAAATTAATAAATTATTTGGCAAATACTTACCCTCCTTCATACGTTTTAACTGTTGCAATATTTCCCTGAGTCGGCCACAAGGATATTCAGATTTTTAACTAACCTGCAGTGTTAACTTAATTAGCCTTTTGGTTGTCTAGAAGTTCAAAGCAAAGATAATAGGCCCATTTGGATGGGATTAGCTATTACCTCTTAAAGAAAAGAAGCGGGAGGAATTTGCATAGGGTGCTTATCTGGCAAGCCTGGGTGCACACTACTCACGGACACAAGGGAAAACAAGATCTCCTCTCATACCATTCACATCAGAGGTTCCCTTTGAAGTCTGGGAGGGAAGGAGCCAGTATTAAAATGCCGTTTAAGGGTGAAGCTAAGATATAGACCACATTCTTGAAAACCACAACTTGATTCTGTTACTTTGAAAGTACCTACAATGTTTTTCATAGAGCTGGGTCATCATGTGGACTGCTAGTAAGAAGTGTCTGTCAGAAGTCGAGGTCTGATGTGGCATTTATGGAGTGGACAGTGTAGTCCACCTTGTAAAACTCTCCAACTCCACTTTTAAATCCTGCACAGGGGAAAAACGTTGAGTGAAGAGGGAACTACAGAATAGGATGAAAGGACCTACCATGTGGACAAACCCGCCTGGAAAAGACTCCAGGCTTGTACTTTTGAGACTATGTGGATTTTGTCTCCAGAGCCATTGGCACTGGCCTTCCCACTTCTTTTGGTAAACAGTAGAGGGTGTATTTGCTGCAGAAACTGGAGGAGAGGGACCCTTTACACTGCTACAGACCAGTTTGAAATGGAGATGCCTTGGGGAAATGATATCTCAAAGTTCTGCAAGACACACAGGTAACCTGCCAGTGACCAAGATATAAGGGGACCCAGAGAGTTCAAGCAGGTGGTGTAGTCTGCCATGACTGCCATGGAGTACTCATGTTGTGATGCTGCAGGCCAGGCTACGGGAGCTGGATCAGAAGGGCAGGTCCCTAAGGTTCTTCCTCAATGGCAAAACAGCAGTCTAAGATAAAGCTTCAGAAGGGTCCAGAGCTTGTGAAAAGATTTTTAAATGTAATAGTGAAATAAGTTAGATGTTGCCACAAAGAGCAACACACAAATATCCTTTATTAGCAATGGCCCAGTGGTATCAGAGTAAACTATAATTGAATGTCCCACTTTTGCAGGGCTGCTCAGTGGGTCTTCAGGGCCACCAGGCCAAGAGAATCTGTAGTGCAACTGGAGATTAATTAATTACTCCCCTAGAGATGGCAAGTGTCCTGGCAGACCAGCCGAAGAAAATCACACCACACACAACCAAGTCATGTTCAGTTAACACTCCAGATGAGTGCCTCTCTGGCAAGTGCTTCATGCCGAACATGCCCGATTTTCCCTGATGGGCCAAGCCACTATCTGAAACAATGCCTAGGAAGCGCATGGCCTGTAAGAGGTGGACTATGACGGGATTCCCCAGGCTCAAACCAACACAGGTGCATGGTGAACCGCAAAAGTCACTAAATTAACCTATGCTGAACCCTCTGATAGCATGGCACAAAGGAGTGATGCTTAACTTGGAGGCAATGTGTGAAGTATTTATGCAGCGTACACACAGTTATAAAGTGAAAATAACCCCTTATAAAAAGGCCACAACAATTTAGAAAAATAGAGCAAAATATAATAAATAAAAATTAGACCAAAAGGACAAAAATCAGATCAGTAAAACTGGATGTATGCAATTTCACAGATCTAGGTAATTATTGCACCTAAAACATAAAGCACCATTCACGGTTATCTGTTTGACCAGGGGAAAGTCACAATATCAGGCAGCCCGTGATGGATCATGGGCAGGATACTGGGACCGGGTTAGTCCTGCTGAAAAATGTACCTTTTCAAATTCCAGCACAAGAGCACAGTTCATGGTGGAGAAGCAGAGAAAGCGTCATGGATGGTTATTTCTGTAACATGAAGAACAAGCTGAGGGTCATGACAATGTTGCTGTAACATGAAGATTCTGTTCGACATTGTGAATGATGACTGCTTGAGCTTCACATAGGCAGTCACTGCAATCTATTGATGCTGTAGCGGGAAATGCAGATCTCACACTACCGGTCGTCACTGGCAGTTGCAGTAGGGTGAACTGTCAGTTCCACTGAAGCTTCGCATTGGCAGTCATTGGGAGGGGCAAGATCTTGGCATGAATGGACCCTTTCGCAGTTGCAAGGCGCCCAAACCTTTAGGAATTCTCCTTTTCTTCACAGTAAGAGCTCAATTGATGCAAGCAAGGGTCCAGGACTTGGGGAGGTACCTCACTCCAGCAGAGCAGCCACCAGCAGGGCTCAGGCAGGTCCAGTTCAACAGGTCTGCTGGGTAGTTGAAGGGAGGCCTCTCTAGCTTGTTGTGTCCCTGTAGCTCAGAACAGGAGGGCAAAACCTGAGCCTTCGAGTCACTCTGCCTTGGAAGAAGGGAGCAGATCTAGTCTTCCTTCTCAGAGAGCATGGCAGGCCTCGAGGAGCATTGGAGTCCTTTGGCAACAGGGCAGTCCATCTTCTGTAGCATCCACATGTCCAGAAGTGTAGTAAAGAATGGGTCTCAGGGTCCAATATTTTTATCTGCTGACAACTTTGAAATGGGATAAACTTCAAGACTACCCACCACATCTGAATCTTGAACAGAAAAAAACAGAAAGGGAGCACCCTGTCTCACACTCCAGCATGCAGTCAGCCCCAGTGCATCATGGTAAATGCAGTACAAGTTTGTTTTTTATCCATAAAGTAAACTAAGCAAGTGCTGTAAATCTCTGGACACGTGTTTCTGGGTAAGCCATTCATCAGTAGAGAGCAGCTTTGTCTGTGGGGTTGCTGGAAATGCTGCCAAAAGTCCTCTCAGGTTTATGTACCACTCAATAGCACGCAGGTGCTTCAACCAGAGCTCGTCAGCTAGTTGGCTCAAGGGAGACATCTTAAACAGAAAAAAACAGAAAGGGAGCACCCTGCCTCACACTTCAGCATGCAGTCAGTCCCAGTGCATCATGGTAAATGCAGTACAAGTTTGTTTTTTATCCATAAAGTAAACTAAAGTTTTTCACCTTAGTAGCCAGTGAGCTGACGAGCTTTAGAGATGCACCTGTGTGCCTGTGAGTGGTACTTGACCTGAGAGGATTTTGGCAGCATTTCCAGCAACCCCAGATGAATTTTCTTTGTTCTCTACTCTGTACTGATGAAGGGCTAAACCCAGAAACACGTGTCTAGAGATATACAGCAATGTCTGCACCAAGTTTGGTGAAAAACTACAGATAATTTTTAAGTAAGTGCTAACTATGAACTGCATTTACCAGGATCCAAAGGGGCGAACTGTGCTGGGATGTGAGGCAGTGTGCTCCCAACCCCCCCTTCCTGTTTAAAAGGCTCCCTTGAGCCAGTGAGCTGACGAGCTTTGGAGATGCACCTGTGAGCTTGTGAGTGGTACTTGACCTGAGGGGATTTTGGCAGCATTTCCAGCAACCCCGGATGAATTTTCTTTGTTCTCTACTCTCTACTGATGAAGGGCTAAACCCAGAAACACAAGTCTAGTGATATACAGCAATGTCTGCACCAACTTTGGTGAAAAGCTACAGATAATTTTCAAGTAAGCGCTAACTGTAAACTACATTTACCAGAATGTAAAGGGGCGAACTGTGCTGGGATGTGAGGCAGTGTGCTCGCAATCCGGCTTCACATCTGAATCTTGAATGTCCTTCCTTCCCCTGGCCAGGCCCCAAGATGTCTGCGGTGACAAAACCCTAGGGTGAAGGACTTTGTAAGTGCAGGTCGCAGCCTCTATTGAAGTGCAAGTGTGGTAGGTGACAGCTCCAGCCCCAACAATCATGTCGGGATGACTCGTCCTGCCAACACCAAGTTCCCATTGTGACGCTGTCTGGGAGGATTACACAAAGGCCAATTGCCAACTTCACCTATTGATGTGACTCAGGACACAGGCTGCAGGCACTACATGGTTAGGACAAGAAAATGCCAACACTCTTAAAGTGGCACTTTCAGGATTATAGCTTAAAACTAAACTTTACCTTTGAAGAGGATTTTGAATTGCAGTTCCCAGATTCCAAACATGGTATTTCTTCCTTTTCCCAAGCAAACATTATCATTTATTCAATGTATATAAGGTAACCCAAAATAATCCTATAAGAGAAGTAAGCCTTGCAGTAGAAAAACACATATGTAAGAGTTGTTCATTACCAGGACATGTAAAGTTTAAAAGTACATGCGCAGCTTTTTAAATACAATGTACCCAGCCCTATAGGCTGTTTAGGGCCTACCCAAGGAGTGACTTATCTATATTTAAAAAAGGAAGGTTTAGGTTTGGCAAAAAGTTTATTTTGCTAGGTCGAAATAACAGTTTAAAACTGCCAACAGGCTGCAATGGCAGGCCTGGGACATGTTATAAAAGAACAAGTTGTGTGGATGGCACAGGAGTGCTGCAGGCCCACTAGTAGCAATTAATTAACAGATCCTGGATACATGTAGCACCAATATACTAGGGGGTTCTAAGTAAATTAAAAGTGCCATTTGGGAGTAAGTCAATTTTACCATGTTTAAAGGAGGGAGCACAAACACATTAGTACCAGTTATCAGTGGTAGAGTGAGCCGGGTACTAAAGCCAAAAAAATGGGTTCATAAAATAGGAGAACTAAAGGCAGGGTGTTTGGGTTTGATCCTGCAGAGAGGGACAAATCATACAGTAGCCATTTAGTCACAGCCCAAGATGTACACTTATGGGAGCAACCTTTGCTATGGGAAGTGTGTGCAGTGGTAAAGTCACATCATAAAGAGCAGAAAGGGAAAGAAAAATCTTTTGTGGCCACTTCAAATATTTAGCCTGCAGCCAAAGGAGTGTGTCATAACTCAACTATTTGCAGCCTCATTAAAACTATCTTATAATTGAAAGTGGTACGCTTGCAGGGTGCGGGGCACATCCAAGAGTAACAACAAATGTTAATGGGCAACCAAGAGGGTGGCCGAACCTCACTCATATCATGTTTGTCTACTTTGTGGCGGAGCCTGAATTCTCTAGAGGTCAAAAGAAAGTGAGCATGGGAGATGTTTCATTAAAGAACAAGCGCTCTTGGAGCTTAGGGTTTTCACCCAAAGGATCTGGGGTGCAGGGATACTGTAAAGTCCTCTGAAGTTGCTAAACAACCTTGTTAATGTTCAAAAAGACTCTGACACAAACATATGTAATATTTTAATGCTTTAATTCTTTATTGATCCAGAGGGGAGATGAGGCCTAGACGTTTGAACTGCCAGTTTTGGAACCTGGGGGCCTAGGCTCGAATCCTGGTCTTGGCACTAGACCAACCATTATTTGATTCTGAGAAAAGCGCTTAATCTCCCTTTACCTATATGTGTGTAAACCTACTTGATGAAGGGCTAAACTGCCATGTGTGCATGTGTGTAAACCTACTTGATGTACACAAGGTGCAATTGTTTCACTCCCAACCTCTCGTGGTGTACAGTGCTCAGTAGCTTCATAGCTAGATTTGCTCTATATAAATCCCAGTGTATAAATACATGTACAACTGAAAGTTAAAATCACTGTATATTCCTAACACCAATAAAGGTTAACTTCGGTGCTTGGCTAATATCAACTGAAGTCCTCTGTGTTGTTGAAATGCATTATGGTTGTAGGGCATATGTTCTTAACATGATTATTATGGTTTGTTTTTAGTAATGCACCTCATGTTTTGTTAGGTGCAAAGGGAGTGAATCATTGTTTTTAGAAGTTTAGTCTTGCAGATGTAGCAAATACTAGTGCCGTCTGCAGCACAGGGGAGCTCGAGTACGTTTAGGGAGTTACATGAGCTTTGTAACCTCTCTTTCTGTACCCCATGTAGATTGTGAATCCCATTAGAGGGTATCATTATGGGTAGTTCCAGCTATTAATCGCAACATCTTTGTTAATTAGAACGTACCATTTAGTGTGGAATGAAACAAAGTGCTTTTCGTTTTAGTCAGAAAAAAATGACTGGACAATGATTTATTAAGTGTTGTTTATAGCACTGCTTATTTCTCCCCATTTTGAGGGTCAATAGTACAGCAGTCCTAATATCCCAGAGGGAAAAGACGCTAGTTGTTAAAACTGGGAACGAGTGCCTTGTAACTACCGACAGTCATATAACATGTGTTTGCAACTCTTGAAAAACGGAATTAATCTCTCAATCTGTCTACTTTTGAATGACCTGATATCACATATTTTTTTTCTGATTTGCAAGTATAGATTGCCATTTTTTTCGTACTTTTCTGTTCTGCAATATAAGTTTTTCTTTAAAAGAAAGAATTATTTGATGTGCCATGAACATTTCCTTGTGAGAATTCGGGTCCCTTTTAAGGATATGGTGGAATACGTCAACATGTGTGTTGTTTTAGGTTTTTTGCAACATTTTTTAGGAGAGGTGATTTCAGTTAGCGCTGATGAAAACTTTCTCCGGGTAAATATTAGGTGATGTGAGTCATTCAGTTAATACAATCAAACTCCCTTTTGTACAGAAAAGATCAAACTTATCTAAGTCCTTTCTCCGGGGGGCGTCTGTTGCAAAGCACGTGACTCGTCAGCTCCTAGTATTGTAATATTTACCATTTAGATCAAGATTAAACAATAGTGTAAAGCATCGGAGAAGGGAAATATTTTGCCTGCACATTGATAGGCTATTTAGTCATCCTAGTGGCATGATTAAAAGTGAATCCCATTGAATGTTGGAATTTAAAACACGTTTGCATTGCTGAAAATCGTATGTTAATGGGGCCAGAATGAAAACAGTTTACTAAACGGCGGAATTAATCACACGGAAACACCCATTGCTCTAATATACTAGAAACGATTTAAAGAAATGTAGGTGAAAATGAACTGGTAGTTTTGGAATGCCATGATTCCTTTCATCTTCTGAAATAGTTCAACTAAGTGAGGAATAGAAAAGGTGTGTGGGATCTCAGTCATGCCGTGGTCTCTATATGCCTTTGAATGCCTAAGGGCACATCGTGGAAATGCGTAGATGAAGTAGGCACTTCTAAATCAATTTTCTGCATGTCTTAGTACCTTTTGCACCCATCCACATCATCAAAAATTGAATTTTGTATCCTGTAGTGTTGCCGTTTTTCAGAACATATTGCTGTCTGGAGCGTATATGCTCGCCCAGCATCACTTTGGGACAGATTTACTATTTGTTAAAACAATGCAGGGCGGCAACCAAATTTGCTGCATAAGGGAGGGGGGGATGGGGGGCAGCAGCATCACACCTACCAAGAATGGCCTGGGGCTGCTGTGCCCTGCACGGGGACTCTAATAAGGCTGGTCTGTGCGAAGAACAGCCTCTCGCCACGGTGCAGAGGTGAGAATGCACTGCCTAGCACAGTTGTATTGGGAGCATGCCCTTCTAGTACAGTGTGCTCAGCAGAGACAAACTAAAAAGGATCGCGCATACCGGAAGTGTGCTGTTCACTTTAGCACACATGCAGTGCGTGGAGTTCTTGAAGAAATGAAGACATATCACCTTGTTAGTGCCTGCTTCACTGTGGCGTTATTCTTGAAGCAACGTTTCCTCTGGCTGTCTTAGTAGATCAGGCTTTGTACCAAAACAACTGAGTGTGTGCAAAGAACTGCTCAATTATTGCCCAAGTAACAGCAAATTGACGCAAAGAGATACAAAGCACTTTTCTGCCTTTGGAAAATGGCGCCTTTGGAAAGGAAATGCCTGTAATGCCTATGCATCGCTTTGCACTACTTTGTGACAGTGCAAAACCTTAATAAATTTGGGTCTGCAAGTTAGTGCATGCTGTGCTGCTAAGACAATTTGGACAGACAATCTGGTAACCGCTGCTACATACGTGATTCCTACGCTGTCTGCGACTTATTCAGCCACTGACAGTTAGTGAATATGTGCGCTTTAAACTCTGAGTAGTTGTTAATAAACGGTCGCACAGCATCATTCTTTTTACGTGGACAGGACCAGAACAAGTTCATGACGGCCTCTGATTACTACAGTCTGCTAAGGATACTAATCTGTCCATCATCCCTATACACAATTGCAACACACCCACGGTGTAAAGAAATGACTGGAAGGGCTGGTTAAAAACTTCCATTTGTCATGTTGCACATTTAAGGCTGATATTGTGTTCTTTGTTTTGATGGAACAGCCTGAAGGGGGGTGGGTATGCTCCAATTATATAAATATATATATATAAATATATATATATACATATATATATATATATATATATATATATATATATATAGTTATTTTTCTACATTTCTGATAATTACTGTTCTTTGTTTTGTATATTCGTTTCAAATATCCGATATAATGTCCCCTATATATAATGGCTGCCGTTATTCCGGAGGGGCATTTGTGCTGATTTCAGGCTATATTGTATATTAGCTTTCACATTTCATTAATATGTTTCCTTAGAAAATTATTTTAGATTAAACAAATAAACTTATAAACGTTTTAGTCAAATCCACCAAAACCAACACAAAAACATTAGAAAAAACATTCTAAAACGCATAAAATGCAAGTGCTTACCTTACATTGCGTTGCGTGACTAACTGGTTGTACCCTTTTTCTTTCTTTTTTGGCTACTGATCAGACATTGATGAATGCTCTGAAGGCTTTATTCAATGTGACAGCCGTGCTAACTGCATCAACCTGCCTGGCTGGTACCACTGTGAGTGCAGAGATGGCTACCATGACAATGGCTTGTTCTCTCCGAGCGGGGAGTCCTGTGAAGGTCAGTACACACAAAAAGCAGCTGTTCAATAAGGCAGCCAGGGACAATGAAATATAAATGGAGAGTGGGGAAGTGACCTCCACACCAATTAAATTATAACATGATTTGGAGCAATTGCAGGCCGTAATAAAATAAGTGTTTTCTGCTTGACACGGTTTATTCATTGTAAAATTACCTTTTCTGCAATCTTGAGATTCTCATGTGATTTGTTTTAATTTCGACATCCCAAAAGATCTCAGTCTAACGTTCCCGGAAAGGACAATATTCCTAGTTCGCTTCTCTAATCGCACATTTACTTCTTGTAACATGTGGCGTAGCTAGAGGCAGGGCATATGAAAATCAGCGGAAACTTTTTCTAAATTCTGCGGAATAAAAGGTTACATCTATGGAAAATAAGGTGAAAATATTCCGAGATCAGTCTCAAACAGAATGAGAGAAGCACGTGAAACATCACTCAAGCACTGTTTGTCATATTTCTGAATATGTATAAATCAAAGTAAGTTAAACATGCATGGTCTCTGCTCTCATCCATACACCTGTCTTCAGCTGCCCTTCTGTGGATCCGGAAGTCACGGTATCTGCGCCCTCACAAACTTCTCCCGTCCCTGACACATTCTCTGCACCCTTTCTGCGTCCTGATGTCAGGGTATCCGCCCCTCCCATTACTTTTCTTGTGGGCGCTTAAACCCCCCCCCCCCCCCCCCAATAATGCTCCTATTCCGGATGCAGTTAGTCACATTGTATAGGAATCAATGCAAAGACGGACTGTGCAGGTACACACTGCTGGTGTTACTAACCTACAACTAAGCTGTTGTTGTAATACATCACTACTTCAACCAATAGCTGCAGTGTTTCATGTCTGTGTTAATACCTTCTACTGAGATTCTGCATCCTTGAATCCAGTCTGTCCGTCTTCCTTTCTGATGTTTCCAGACGTTTGCTCTCTGCCTGGAAATATAGGCGTAGAGACAAATCTTGAAGTGATTTCAATGCGTTTAGAAAGTTTTAGAAAACGTTCAAAATATCAAAAATCTGGAGCGAAGTAAAAAAAAAAAAATAGCGCAAAAAACGAAGAAATCTGTGTTTGCCAGAGAAAAGTCTAGGCCGCAGGTCTGGTCTGTCGCCAGCATGGCTTTATTCATGCAGTTCTTAATTGGACACAAATTATGTCTGAGATGCCCCAGCAAACGTAACGCAGTGGAGTTTCACCAACCTTCTTTTGCTGAACAAAACAAGATTCTGTCATGAGATATCTGCTTCCTTGTGGCTAGGATATAGGGAGATTTATTTTCGGGTGTGGAGAAGACTGTGGTGAGAAATGTCAGAAGTGCCAGCAGAAAATGTTTGAATTTTAAACACGTTTGCGTTGCTGAAAATCGTATTTTAATTAATTGGGTCAGAATGGAAGCAGTTTACATAAACAGCAAGATCAACTGATTATCTGGAAGAATCAAGGAAAGAAAGTCAATACTTGATGTGGAAGGAATTCCCTGTCTACTGAGACTCAAAAAAGGTTTACACAACAGCTAGAAAAATCGAATCCCTGAGCCGCTCATGCTGAAACTGGCCTGCCTTCTAATTCTCTATCCATTAACAGACTAGACAGACAATGTAGTGATTGGCAGCCTGGGGGAATCAAAAGCACCAGGAAACCTTTTGGATGGTGGCAGTAGCTAGAAGTGTCAAGTCCTCTCACGAGCAACATCAGCTCTTCAGTGGTGGTTTATAAGTCTATTATTGGTTCAGCAGGTTACTAAATCCACCTCATGTGCACCTGTATGATCATTTGGTCAAGGGTTCGAATCCCAGTAAATATATTCAGAATTTCATCGTATTAAGATTGAAAAAATTCCCACCACTGAATTGAGTTACAATAAATATCTTTCATAGTGTTGATCTTCAGAGATCTCCTGATTTTGAAAACTGTTCATTTCTATTAGGCCGTGCTATGATAGAAGGTCTCAAGATGTCATCATCGGAGATAGCAATAAAACAGGGGGAACCAGTGTTGGAAAACCTGTGTAGCATAAAGTGCATGACACAAGTTGGCTCATGTTGACAATTTTTGTTAAGTTGATGGAAGGACATGCATGCTTTCTCCTTCACAATCAGTAACACAATAAAGAGAAAAGCAGCATTAAAACAGTGTTGGTAATCAACAGTGAATCAGTCTGAAAATGTTAGAATATTCACTGTCCTCCACCCTCACAGATTTTTCTGGAAGTGACGATGCTGGGAATATTTACTGTGTTCCTGACAGAAGTGTCTCACTGGCTACCTAGGAAGAAGATGTAGACGCAGAGGTTGTCTGGCTAACTGACCAGTGAAACGACCTCTCCCTGGAGCCCTTTTTTAACCGGAATTTCACAAGCTTCCAAAAATGTTGTGTTTTTTCAACATGAGGTTTAACAGAATATTTAAGCGAGAGTGCAAGGACAAAAAATTAGGAGGCGCATCCTGTGTCTCACACTCATAAGGTTGGCGATAGCTTGACAATCCAACAATATATTTCTCCTCTTGATCAGTGATGAAAATCCAAGTGATCATTGTATCATCACCACAAAAAAACATCTGACTCGTAATCCTCCTCTAATTGAGCAAGAAGTAATTTTGTTCTCTTAAGATAGTAGGGAGCAAATACTGTGCTTGGCTACAATTGTGGTAGGCCTCTTGGTGTTTGTCACAGTGGGATTTCTGGTTGTGGCCTTTTCATCTGATGGTCTCAGCCTTCCTTAACTACCCTCAAGGCAATAGGGCAATCTGGATCTCCCTATGATTGATCTCTGCCAGAAAGAAATCATATAATGACAAAAGTGACCATTTAGCTTTTGAGAGATATGATGGCATATCAGGGTCATGAGATGAAATGTTTAACACATACAAAGGCCATGTTGGTACACCAGCCCACAGTACCCATCTTGATTCAGTAACAGTGACCTTCTGCTCTCAGATCCCTGCTACCCCTCCATTCTTTGCCATTCATCCAATACAGTACGCCATTGCCCTTTGGCTCGGTTTGCCCTATGAAATACTACAAACATAGATACATAGCAAGGGCTGTGGGCCAGACCTTTGTATAACCTGAACAGTTCAAGGTCTGCAGCCTTATGATGCATGGAGTATCCATGTCAGCATTACAATTGGTCATTATTGAAACAATTTTGAGTAAAGTCATCAGTGATGTCATCAATGATAATATTTGTAATATGAGATATCAAAGGTGTGACACTGGCAGCACATCGCAGGATTTAAAGTAAGAAAACTATCACACCTGGTAACCGTAAACATTTCTGAGGTTTTAATCCAAATAGCAATTCAACGAAGTTTTTTTAATGAATATCAGTTGTTGGACTTTTGGCCATACGCATGGTCATCCCTAGTCTTTTTGCCTCCTTCCTCCTGGTTTTTCTGACCTCTCGCTGTTGGCTCTAGGACTCTGAGCACTTTATCACTGCTGACCAGTGCTAAAGTGCAGGTGCTCTCCCATCTAAAGTTGGTATGATTGGCTTGTACCTAATTGGCATATTTAATTTACCTATAAGTCCCTTGTACAGTGGTATCTCTATACCCAGGGCCTGTAAATTAAATACTACTAGTGGGCCTGCAGCGCTGCTTGCGCCACCCACTGAAGTAGACTTTCAAACCTGTCTCAGGCCTGCTAGCGCAGGGCCTGTGTGCGCAGTTTTCTGCCACAGGGACCTGGCATCTAAATTTACTTGCCAGGCCCAGAACTCCCCTTTTACTACATGTAAGTCACCCCTAAAGTACGCCCTAGCTAGCCCTATGGGCAGGGTGCCATGTATGTAGAAAGGCAGGACATGTGCCATATTGCATGGCCTGTCCTGGTAGTGACAAACAGCCTAACTTGGTGTCTCACTGCTGTGAGTGCTGCCTTCTCATAGGATTGCATTAGAAATGCCCTGCCTTATGTGTAAGGGGTATTGTCTGATTTATGAGGGGTAGCGTAGGCGTGTTTGGTATGGTTGTGATGGTGATGATAAATACTGCTTACTGGTGTGGGTGTATTTTTTTATTACTATCACAGAAATGCCACTTCTAGAAAGTGTGCATTTATCTGTGCTTATGATTCTGGTGTTTTGCAGCTTGACTCCAATCCACGTCTGGGCAGAGTGACAGTTGGGGCTTTGTGCATACTTTTCAGACAGCCTGTACACAGGGAGGGTGGAGGTGTCACCGAGGTGCATCTGCATACTGAATAGTCTTCCTGGGCTGAGAGAAGGGAGAGGCGGGGCACACCTACATTTGTAAAGGCTGTGCCCTGGCCTCACACAATAGGGTCGTTAACCCCCCACTGATGTTTGGAGCCTGTGCTGAAAGGAGAGAGGGGGCACTCCCAGAACCAGTTGTAACTGTCTGGAACCTCCTCTCCCTGGCATTGTAAAACACTGTAAAAATGGACTATAAGTACAGGGGAATTTTCCCCACAATTTGAACATTCTTGGAACTTGAAATGGACACAGGACGCTGATGAATGGACTCACCAGGAAACCGCCATGGACTGCTGCTGCTGTGCTGACCTGTGACCTGCCTGGTCACTAGGAGGAACTGCCACCAACTGCACCCCTTGTGCTGGCCTGTAGCTGGACCCACCAGCCCTGTACCATCTCCTTGATTATTGTTCCCAGGGGCAGGGTGCTGTGGCCCCTGACCCCTGCAACTAACTTTTCTTTTGCGCAAAGAAATCACTGCCGCAGCCCGGGCTCTAGATGGTTCCTAGCGCTTTGAAGAGCGCTTTTCTTTTGACAAAGACAGAATCACCGCCGCAGCCCAGGCTGCTGATTTTACCTTAGCGCTGTGAAAAGCGCTGTATTGTGAGCCCCCGGATCACCGCCGCAGCCGGGTTAATTGTGTGCTTCCAAGCGCGAGGATCGCACTCAACTCTGTGCCCCCAGGGCACGAGAAACCACCTTTTAAAAGAACTTGGAGCAAGTGTGCTCCTAGCGGTGCCCCCGGGGCGAGGATCGCTCCGAGGAGCGCCCCCGGGGCACCAGAAGGCCCTGACTTAAGGGCCTGCACCGCCGCAGCCCCGGGAAAAGAGAAGGAAGTCGCCTGCCGGTCGGGCAGGATTCCCCGAGTGCGGCTGGGCCGGCTTTGAGCCTCCGGCGGGCTCAATGCTCACTCCAGGAGGAGTGACGCGAGGGCCCGAGGTTCGTTGGGCCCCGCTCTCCTCCTTTGAGGTAGCCCCAGGCTAGGCGGGGTGGAAACCTCCTCGGAGGTTCCCCGCACCGCCGGGCTGCCCCGTCCTCCCTTCGGGGCTTTTTCATTTGTTCCCCCCCGCATTGGAGGGCCGGCCCAGGCCCAGGGGGGAACCCCAAAAGATCACGGGCCCCAGGAGGGGTCCGTTGCAAATTGGAGGGGGGTGCGTGCCGCCCCCCCTCTCCCTAAAGTCTTGGGTGACCTTGGCCCCCCACAGGAGGGCCGGTGGAGGCCCGGGGGGGCCCCCAGTGATCACGGGTCCCAGGAGGGGCCCGTCAGGAATGCTAAGAGGGTGCGTGCCGCCCCTCTTAGTCTCAAATGTTCACAGGAGGCCCCCGTTTTGCGCAGAGGAGCGCCGGGGGCCCCATTGGTTATTTTAGGCACTGGAGGTGCCTCTTCCATCTACCAGGTACTGTTAAACGGACCAATAGAATCATAATTTAAGTTCTTTCTACAGACTTTATTAATTATGATGTATTGCCTACTTGTTCCCTGATGCTTTTACATATGTGTGCACATGTTCCTTTTATGGGCATGACTTGCTAATATGTTTGCTAACTTGCCATAGATTTTCTAATGTTCCTACTATGGGCGTTTTATGATATTCTTATGACAAGTGTCCTAATGTAATTACGTGTTTCCTGACTACTGCTTATGTTGCAGAATACTGAGTAACCTGTGTGTTATGTGTGACTACTGCTAGTTTGCAGAGTAACTAATGTGTAACGTTCTGACAACTGCTAAGGTCGCAGGATAGTACTATTATGTGATGTTGGTCTAATAATTACGTTGTGTACAATACAGTATATTTTCATATAATCTAGTGTTGTGTTTCCTTTGTGGTGGGGATATTGCGTCACATGTATGTGTGTGTTGTGCAAACGCTTTACGCATTGCCTCCGGGTTAAGCCTGACTGCTCGTGCCAAGCTACCAAGGGGGTGAGCAGGGGTTATCTTGGACGTGTAACTCCCTGACTAGAGTGGGTAAGTTCTGCCTGGCTGAGGTGCATACCCTAGCCAACCAGAAACCCCATTTCTAACATTGGAAGTCAGCGGTGAGGATAGGACTTGCGCTTGCACAATACCATTGTGACTCATTATTTCACTACAAGGATTGCGTTTAGACCATCACATGTTTGGCTTCTCTTAACTTTCTCTCTTTGGTCATTTTTCCTGTTTTCAGTTCTCACGCTTGGGTATTGTGGTTGTCACAGTTGAGTTATTTGTACCTTTTCAAGATGGGGCTTACCTTTGATTTAGAGGACCTGCCGTATTACACGCAGGGGGAATTAGAGGGGTTCTGTAGAGAGAGAAGGCTGCCTGTAGAAGGGGACCTCAGGAGATCTCTGAATTTCTTTGAAAGGTTTGTGACATTTACCCAGGGAGGGAGTGTGCTTAGGGGGCACCCAGAGGATCCTGAGTGTAGCGAGGGTTCCCAATGGGAGGGATCCCAGACCTCATCCCTAGAGAGTGGTAGAGAGACTGATCAGGAGGGTGAGAATGACCGGTTGGGGACGCCAGTTGACAGGGAAGGCCCCAGTGATAGGGAGTCCCTTGCTGGGTCCAATGTGAGAAGCAGGGCTACCTCTCATTCCTTGACGCCTGATGAGCTAAGAGATAGGCGGGAAGAGAGGGACCTGAAATTGCAGTTAGCGCGCCTGGCTGTTGAGGAGAGAAGGGCTGAGGTAGAGAAGGCCTTAGTACAGGAGAGAATGGCAGAGGCAGAGAGGGCCTTTGCCAGAGAAAGACTCGCTCTAGAGCGCAGTCTGAAGGTTCTGGACTCACCAGCGCTGCAGGTGGAGTCCAGTGGTGGCAGCAATGTACAGTGCTGTAGCAAAGATGTTCCTCACATACCCATAGATCTGGTACCTAGGTTCCAAGAGGGGGGTGACATACGTCAGTGGTTAAAGGAATATGAGAAGGCTCTGGTAGAGCGCAGGATCCCTGAAAAGGATTGGGGAACTGGCCTAGGGAGTTTTATTCCTGAGGAGGGGAGGGATGCCCTACTGACTCTAGAAGAGAGTGACAGGGAGGGGTACTCCGCTGTGAAGAACGCACTGATTGTGAAGTATGGTTTTTCCCCTGAGGAATACAGAAAAAGGTTTAGGGGTGGTAAGAAACTGTCCCACCAGTCTTGGGAGGAGTTTGTGGAGGATTGCTGCATTGCACTAGATGGATGGGTGAAGGGTAGCACAGTAAACAATTTTGAAGGGCTGTTTAATCTGATTCTCAGAGAGCACCTGTTTCGTTGTTGTTTTTCAGAGTTACGCCAACACTTGACAGTGTGTGAGCTCTCTGACCCCAGGGAGCTCGCAAAGGAGGCAGACTTCTGGTTGCGTACCAGAGGGTCTGGTGTGGCATTAGGGGGTGTTCCTAATGAGAGTGGTCTAGGTGTTTCCCAACAAGGTGTGGTGGGAAAGGAATGGAGTGTCCCAGGTAGGTCCCAGTGGACTGGGGTGGGTGAGGGACCCCATGTCCCATCTCAAATGAGAGGGAATGGGGCTGGGCTGAGGCCCAAGGTGCCTAAGATCCCGTCCCAGGCCCCTGAAGGTTCCATGAGTGAACACCAGGAGGTGAGCCTAACCTGTGCCGTAGGGCCAGCTGTTCAGAAGGATCCCATTTTGTCATTAGGACTTAGGCGGGTGGCTGGTGATAGCGTTCCGCCGGTCCTGGTGTCTGGTAGTCTCGCTCTACAGCGGAGGAGGCGGAAATCCAGACATAGGGTTGAGAGGGGGCTGCGGGCCCCAGTGGAGAACCTGGAGGGTCAGGGGTCAGCTCTGAGAGCAGAGCCCCCCAGGAATGACCTTGGTGAGACCATTTCTGGGCTGGGGGGAATCCAGACTCTGTCAGATGGGCAGAGGTCAGGAGACCTGCGCCAGCCAGACTCTTGTGTGGCCCTTGGGGAAAGTGTTTCCCTAGTGGGGGGTAGGTATGCCCCCCAGGAAGTCCTGGTGCGCCAGGCAATGATTCAACCACAGGGTGGTGACTCTGGGTTGGATGATCAGGTTCAGGGGGTAAACTCTGACCTGATGGGGAGTACGTGTGCTCCCAAGGAAGTCCTGGTGCGCCAGGCAGTGGTTCAACCGCAGGGTAGTGACTCTGGGTTGGATTGCCAGATTCAGGGGGTAAACTCTGATCTGGTAGGGGGTAGGTGTGCTCCCAAGGAAGTCCTGGTTCGCTGGGCAATGGTCCAGTCTAAGGGTGTCGTCCCTGGACTAGATAGACAGGTTCAGGGGGTAAACTCTGACCTGGTTGGGGGGGCGGTTAGTGTGCTCACCCCCCTGTGTGAAACTTCTGGTGGCTTCTCCCGAGGTGGGGAGACGCAGGACTCTGGAAGTGGGGTTCAGGGAGGGGGAAGCCCGCCCCGGACCCCGGTGCAACCGAAGGGTGTCGTCCCTAGGTTGGGTGGTCAGTCGCCAGGTAGTGATCTTGGGCTGGCGAGAAAGTTGTGCAGGGCTGCTGTACCCAGCACCCTGGCAAGTGTGGATTCTGGTGATACCCCTCCTAGGAGAGGAGGGCGGGATCCTAGAAGGAGGGGTAGAGGGAGGAGAGCCTCGCCTCTAGCCCCTGTAGAACCTATGGGTGCGGACCCTAGGTTGGTGGATCAGTGGCAGGGTAGAGCCCCTGAACTGATCAGAAATGGAGTGGAGACAGGTTGCTTTGCACCTGGGGCCACCGCCCCCCACTCATTATGGTTTCAGAGACCAGAGGCTCCTAGATGGCCTGGGGCCTGGTTCTGGCCATTGGCAGCTAGAGAATCCCCGTGGGTTGGTCTAGGCTGCCTGGGACGCATTGACAGAGAGATCCCAGTGGAGTCAGGAAGGCGTAGAACTGGAACATGCCCCTGCTGTTGTGGGCCTGGATCCTTGTTCTATCGCCCCAATCAGGAAAGTACACCAAGGTATTGATTGTTCTCCCCTGGATTTTGGCTGGTAGGGGGTTGTGTTGGACTTTTGGCCATACGCATGGTCATCCCTAGTCTTTTTGCCTCCTTCCTCCTGGTTTTTCTGACCTCTCGCTGTTGGCTCTAGGACTCTGAGCACTTTATCACTGCTGACCAGTGCTAAAGTGCAGGTGCTCTCCCATCTAAAGTTGGTATGATTGGCTTGTACCTAATTGGCATTTTTAATTTACCTATAAGTCCCTTGTACAGTGGTATCTCTATACCCAGGGCCTGTAAATTAAATACTACTAGTGGGCCTGCAGCGCTGCTTGCGCCACCCACTGAAGTAGACTTTCAAACCTGTCTCAGGCCTGCTAGCGCAGGGCCTGTGTGCGCAGTTTTCTGCCACAGGGACCTGGCATCTAAATTTACTTGCCAGGCCCAGAACTCCCCTTTTACTACATGTAAGTCACCCCTAAAGTACGCCCTAGCTAGCCCTATGGGCAGGGTGCCATGTATGTAGAAAGGCAGGACATGTGCCATATTGCATGGCCTGTCCTGGTAGTGACAAACAGCCTAACTTGGTGTCTCACTGCTGTGAGTGCTGCCTTCTCATAGGATTGCATTAGAAATGCCCTGCCTTATGTGTAAGGGGTATTGTCTGATTTATGAGGGGTAGCGTAGGCGTGTTTGGTATGGTTGTGATGGTGATGATAAATACTGCTTACTGGTGTGGGTATATTTTTTTATTACTATCACAGAAATGCCACTTCTAGAAAGTGCGCATTTATCTGTGCTTATGATTCTGGTGTTTTGCAGCTTGACTCCAATCCACGTCTGGGCAGAGTGACAGTTGGGGCTTTGTGCATACTTTTCAGACAGCCTGTACACAGGGAGGGTGGAGGTGTCACCGAGGTGCATCTGCATACTGAATAGTCTTCCTGGGCTGAGAGAAGGGAGAGGCGGGCCACACCTACATTTGTAAAGGCTGTGCCCTGGCCTCACACAATAGGGTCGTTAACCCCCCACTGATGTTTGGAGCCTGTGCTGAAAGGAGAGAGGGGGCACTCCCAGAACCAGTTGTAACTGTCTGGAACCTCCTCTCCCTGGCATTGTAAAACACTGTAAAAATGGACTATAAGTACAGGGGAATTTTCCCCACAATTTGAACATTCTTGGAACTTGAAACTGGACACAGGACGCTGATGAATGGACTCACCAGGAAACCGCCATGGACTGCTGCTGCTGTGCTGACCTGTGACCTGCCTGGTCACTAGGAGGAACTGCCACCAACTGCACCCCTTGTGCTGGCCTGTAGCTGGACCCACCAGCCCTGTACCATCTCCTTGATTATTGTTCCCAGGGGCAGGGTGCTGTGGCCCCTGACCCCTGCAACTAACTTTTCTTTTGCGCAAAGAAATCACCGCCGCAGCCCGGGCTCTAGATGGTACCTAGCGCTTTGAAGAGCGCTTTTCTTTTGACAAAGACAGAATCACCGCCGCAGCCCAGGCTGCTGATTTTACCTTAGCGCTGTGAAAAGCGCTGTATTGTGAGCCCCCGGATCACCGCCGCAGCCGGGTTAATTGTGTGCTTCCAAGCGCGAGGATCGCGCTCAACTCTGTGCCCCTAGGGCACGAGAAACCACCTTTTAAAAGAACTTGGAGCAAGTGTGCTCCTAGCGGTGCCCCCGGGGCGAGGATCGCTCCGAGGAGCGCCCCCGGGGCACCAGAAGGCCCTGACTTAAGGGCCTGCACCGCCGCAGCCCCGGGAAAAGAGAAGGAAGTCGCCTGCCGGTCGGGCAGGATTCCCCGAGTGCGGCTGGGCCGGCTTTGAGCCTCCGGCGGGCTCAATGCTCACTCCAGGAGGAGTGACGCGAGGGCCCGAGGTTCGTTGGGCCCCCGCTCTCCTCCTTTGAGGTAGCCCCAGGCTAGGCGGGGTGGAAACCTCCTCGGAGGTTCCCCGCACCGCCGGGCTGCCCCGTCCTCCCTTCGGGGCTTTTTCATTTGTTCCCCCCCGCATTGGAGGGCCGGCCCAGGCCCAGGGGGGAACCCCAAAAGATCACGGGCCCCAGGAGGAGTCCGTTGCAAACTGGAGGGGGGTGCGTGCCGCCCCCCCTCTCCCTAAAGTCTTGGGTGACCTTGGCCCCCCACAGGAGGGCCGGTGGAGGCCCGGGGGGGCCCCCAGTGATCACGGGTCCCAGGAGGGGCCCGTCAGGAATGCTAAGAGGGTGCGTGCCGCCCCTCTTAGTCTCAAATGTTCACAGGAGGCCCCCGTTTTGCGCAGAGGAGCGCCGGGGGCCCCATTGGTTATTTTAGGCACTGGAGGTGCCTCTTCCATCTACCAGGTACTGTTAAACGGACCAATAGAATCATAATTTAAGTTCTTTCTACAGACTTTATTAATTATGATGTATTGCCTACCTGTTCCCTGATGCTTTTACATATGTGTGCACATGTTCCTTTTATGGGCATGACTTGCTAATATGTTTGCTAACTTGCCATAGATTTTCTAATGTTCCTACTATGGGCGTTTTATGATATTCTTATGACAAGTGTCCTAATGTAATTACGTGTTTCCTGACTACTGCTTATGTTGCAGAATACTGAGTAACCTGTGTGTTATGTGTGACTACTGCTAGTTTGCAGAGTAACTAATGTGTAACGTTCTGACAACTGCTAAGGTAGCAGGATAGTACTATTATGTGATGTTGGTCTAATAATTACGTTGTGTACAATACAGTATATTTTCATATAATCTGGTGTTGTGTTTCCTTTGTGGTGGGGATATTGCGTCACATGTATGTGTGTGTTGTGCAAACGCTTTACGCATTGCCTCCGAGTTAAGCCTGACTGCTCGTGCCAAGCTACCAAGGGGGTGAGCAGGGGTTATCTTGGACGTGTAACTCCCTTGCCCTGACTAGAGTGGGTAAGTTCTGCCTGGCTGAGGTGCATACCCTAGCCAACCAGAAACCCCATTTCTAACATTGGAAGTCAGCGGTGAGGATAGGACTTGCGCTTGCACAATACCATTGTGACTCATTATTTCACTACAAGGATTGCGTTTAGACCATCACATGTTTGGCTTCTCTTAACTTTCTCTCTTTGGTCATTTTTCCTGTTTTCAGTTCTCACGCTTGGGTATTGTGGTTGTCACAGTTGAGTTATTTGTACCTTTTCAAGATGGGGCTTACCTTTGATTTAGAGGACCTGCCGTTTTACACGCAGGGGGAATTAGAGGGGTTCTGTAGAGAGAGAGGGCTGCCTGTAGAAGGGGACCTCAGGAGATCTCTGAATTTCTTTGAAAGGTTTGTGACATTTACCCAGGGAGGGAGTGTGCTTAGGGGGCACCCAGAGGATCCTGAGTGTAGCGAGGGTTCCCAATGGGAGGGCTCCCAGAACTCATCCCTAGAGAGTGGTAGAGAGACTGATCAGGAGGGTGAGAATGACCGGTTGGGGACGCCAGTTGACAGGGAAGGCCCCAGTGATAGGGAGTCCCTTGCTGGGTCCAGTGTGAGAAGCAGGGCTACCTCTCATTCCTTGACGCCTGATGAGCTAAGAGATAGGCGGGAAGAGAGGGACCTGAAATTGCAGTTAGCGCGCCTAGCTGTTGAGGAGAGAAGGGCTGAGGTAGGGAAGGCCTTAGTACAGGAGAGAATGGCAGAGGCAGAGAGGGCCTTTGCCAGTGAAAGACTCGCTCTAGAGCGCAGTCTGAAGGTTCTGGACTCACCAGCGCTGCAGGTGGAGTCCAGTGGTGGCAGCAATGTACAGTGCTGTAGCAAAGATGTTCCTCACATACCCATAGATCTGGTACCTAGGTTCCAAGAGGGGGGTGACATACGTCAGTGGTTAAAGGAATATGAGAAGGCTCTGGTAGAGCGCAGGATCCCTGAAAAGGATTGGGGAACTGGCCTAGGGAGTTTTATTCCTGAGGAGGGGAGGGATGCCCTACTGACTCTAGAAGAGAGTGACAGGGAGGGGTACTCCGCTGTGAAGAACGCACTGATTGTGAAGTATGGTTTTTCCCCTGAGGAATACAGAAAAAGGTTTAGGGGTGGTAAGAAACTGTCCCACCAGTCTTGGGAGGAGTTTGTGGAGGATTGCTGCATTGCACTAGATGGATGGGTGAAGGATAGCACAGTAAACAATTTTGAAGGGCTGTTTAATCTGATTCTCAGAGAGCACCTGTTTCGTTGTTGTTTTTCAGAGTTACGCCAACACTTGTCAGTGTGTGAGCTCTCTGACCCCAGGGAGCTCGCAAAGGAGGCAGACTTCTGGTTGCGTACCAGAGGGTCTGGTGTGGCATTAGGGGGTGTTCCTAATGAGAGTGGTCTAGGTGTTTCCCAACAAGGTGTGGTGGGAAAGGAATGGAGTGTCCCAGGTAGGTCCCAGTGGACTGGGGTGGGTGAGGGACCCCATGTCCCGTCTCAAATGAGAGGGAATGGGGCTGGGCTGAGGCCCAAGGTGCCCAAGATCCCGTCCCAGGCCCCTGAAGGTTCCATGAGTGAACGCCAGGAGGTGAGCCTAACCTGTGCCGTAGGGCCAGCTGTTCAGAAGGATCCCATTTTGTCATTAGGACTTAGGCGGGTGGCTGGTGATGGCGTTCCGCCGGTCCTGGTGTCTGGTAGTCTCGCTCTACAGCGGAGGAGGCGGAAATCCAGACATAGGGTTGAGAGGGGGCTGCGGGCCCCAGTGGAGAACCTGGAGGGTCAGGGGTCAGCTCTGAGAGCAGAGCCCCCCAGGAATGACCTTGGTGAGACCATTTCTGGGCTGGGGGGAATCCAGACTCTGTCAGATGGGCAGAGGTCAGGAGACCTGCGCCAGCCAGACTCTTGTGTGGCCCTTGGGGAAAGTGTTTCCCTAGTGGGGGGTAGGTGTGCCCCCCAGGAAGTCCTGGTGCGCCAGGCAATGATTCAACCACAGGGTGGTGACTCTGGGTTGGATGATCAGGTTCAGGGGGTAAACTCTGACCTGATGGGGAGTACGTGTGCTCCCAAGGAAGTCCTGGTGCGCCAGGCAGTGGTTCAACCGCAGGGTAGTGACTATGGGTTGGATTGCCAGATTCAGGGGGTAAACTCTGATCTGGTAGGGGGTAGGTGTGCTCCCAAGGAAGTCCTGGTTCGCTGGGCAATGGTCCAGTCTAAGGGTGTCGTCCCTGGACTAGATAGACAGGTTCAGGGGGTAAACTCTGACCTGGTTGGGGGGGCGGTTAGTGTGCTCACCCCCCTGTGTGAAACTTCTGGTGGCTTCTCCCGAGGTGGGGAGACGCAGGACTCTGGAAGTGGGGTTCAGGGAGGGGGAAGCCCGCCCGGACCCCGGTGCAACCCAAGGGTGTCGTCCCTAGGTTGGGTGGTCAGTCGCCAGGTAGTGATCCTGGGCTGGCGAGAAAGTTGTGCAGGGCTGCTGTACCCAGCACCCTGGCAAGTGTGGATTCTGGTGATACCCCTCCTAGGAGAGGAGGGCGGGATCCTAGAAGGAGGGGTAGAGGGAGGAGAGCCTCGCCTCTAGCCCCTGTAGAACCTATGGGTGCGGACCCTAGGTTGGTGGATCAGTGGCAGGGTAGAGCCCCTGAACTGATCAGAAATGGAGTGGAGACAGGTTGCTTTGCACCTGGGACTACCGCCCCCCACTCATTATGGTTTCAGAGACCAGAGGCTCCTAGATGGCCTGGGGCCTGGTTCTGGCCATTGGCAGCTAGAGAATCCCCGTGGGTTGGTCTAGGCTGCCTGGGACGCATTGACAAAGAGATACCAGTGGAGTCAGGAAGGCGTAGAACTGGAATATGCCCCTGCTGTTGTAGGCCTGGGTCCTTGTTCTATCGCCCCAATCAGGAAAGTACATCAAGGTATTGATTGTTCTCCCCTGGATTTTGGCTGGTAGGGGGTTGTGTTGGACTTTTGGCCATACGCATGGTCATCCCTAGTCTTTTTGCCTCCTTCCTCCTGGTTTTTCTGACCTCTCGCTGTTGGCTCTAGGACTCTGAGCACTTTATCACTGCTGACCAGTGCTAAAGTGCAGGTGCTCTCCCATCTAAAGTTGGTATGATTGGCTTGTACCTAATTGGCATATTTAATTTACCTATAAGTCCCTTGTACAGTGGTATCTCTATACCCAGGGCCTGTAAATTAAATACTATTAGTGGGCCTGCAGCGCTGCTTGCGCCACCCACTGAAGTAGACTTTCAATTTGTCTCAGGCCTGCTAGCGCAGGGCCTGTGTGCGCAGTTTTCTGCCACAGGGACCTGGCATCTAAATTTACTTGCCAGGCCCAGAACTCCCCTTTTACTACATGTAAGTCACCCCTAAAGTACGCCGTAGCTAGCCCTATGGGCAGGGTGCCATGTATGTAGAAAGGCAGGACATGTGCCATATTGCATGGCCTGTCCTGGTAGTGACAAACAGCCTAACTTGGTGTCTCACTGCTGTGAGTGCTGCCTTCTCATAGGATTGCATTAGAAATGCCCTGCCTTATGTGTAAGGGGTATTGTCTGATTTATGAGGGGTAGCGTAGGCGTGTTTGGTATGGTTGTGATGGTGATGATAAATACTGCTTACTGGTGTGGGTGTATTTTTTTATTACTATCACAGAAATGCCACTTCTAGAAAGTGTGCATTTATCTGTGCTTATGATTCTGGTGTTTTGCAGCTTGACTCCAATCCACGTCTGGGCAGAGTGACAGTTGGGGCTTTGTGCATACTTTTCAGACAGCCTGTACACAGGGAGGGTGGAGGTGTCACCGAGGTGCATCTGCATACTGAATAGTCTTCCTGGGCTGAGAGAAGGGAGAGGCGGGGCACACCTACATTTGTAAAGGCTGTGCCCTGGCCTCACACAATAGGGTCGTTAACCCCCCACTGATGTTTGGAGCCTGTGCTGAAAGGAGAGAGGGGGCACTCCCAGAACCAGTTGTAACTGGCTGGAACCCTTTCTCCCTGGCATTGTAAAACACTGTAAAAATGGACTATATGTACAGGGGAATTTTCCCCACAATTTGAACATTCTTGGAACTTGAAACTGGACACAGGACGCTGATGAATGGACTCACCAGGAAACCGCCATGGACTGCTGCTGCTGTGCTGACCTGTGACCTGCCTGGTCACTAGGAGGAACTGCCACCAACTGCACCCCTTGTGCTGGCCTGTAGCTGGACCCACCAGCCCTGTACCATCTCCTTGATTATTGTTCCCAGGGGCAGGGTGCTGTGGCCCCTGACCCCTGCAACTAACTTTTCTTTTGCGCAAAGAAATCACCGCCGCAGCCCGGGCTCTAGATGGTTCCTAGCGCTTTGAAGAGCGCTTTTCTTTTGACAAAGACAGAATCACCGCCGCAGCCCAGGCTGCTGATTTTACCTTAGCGCTGTGAAAAGCGCTGTATTGTGAGCCCCCGGATCACCGCCGCAGCCGGGTTAATTGTATGCTTCCAAGCGCGAGGATCGCGCTCAACTCTGTGCCCCCAGGGCACGAGAAACCACCTTTTAAAAGAACTTGGAGCAAGTGTGCTCCTAGCGGTGCCCCCGGGGCGAGGATCGATCCGAGGAGCGCCCCCGGGGCACCAGAAGGCCCTGACTTAAGGGCCTGCACCGCCGCAGCCCCGGGAAAAGAGAAGGAAGTCGCCTGCCGGTCGGGCAGGATTCCCCGAGTGCGGCTGGGCCGGCTTTGAGCCTCCGGCGGGGTCAATGCTCACTCCAGGAGGAGTGACGCGAGGGCCCGAGGTTCGTTGGGCCCCCGCTCTCCTCCTTTGAGGTAGCCCCAGGCTAGGCGGGGTGGAAACCTCCTCGGAGGTTCCCCGCACCGCCGGGCTGCCCCGTCCTCCCTTCGGGGCTTTTTCATTTGTTCCCCCCGCATTGGAGGGCCGGCCCAGGCCCAGGGGGGAACCCCAAAAGATCACGGGCCCCAGGAGGGGTCCGTTGCAAATTGGAGGGGGGTGCGTGCCGCCCCCCCTCTCCCTAAAGTCTTGGGTGACCTTGGCCCCCCACAGGAGGGCCGGTGGAGGCCCGGGGGGGCCCCCAGTGATCACGGGTCCCAGGAGGGGCCCGTCAGGAATGCTAAGAGGGTGCGTGCCGCCCCTCTTAGTCTCAAATGTTCACAGGAGGCCCCGGTTTTGCGCAGAGGAGCGCCAGGGGCCCCATTGGTTATTTTAGGCACTGGAGGTGCCTCTTCCATCTACCAGGTACTGTTAAACGGACCAATAGAATCATAATTTAAGTTCTTTCTACAGACTTTATTAATTATGATGTATTGCCTACCTGTTCCCTGATGCTTTTACATATGTGTGCACATGTTCCTTTTATGGGCATGACTTGCTAATATGTTTGCTAACTTGCCATAGATTTTCTAATGTTCCTACTATGGGCGTTTTATGATATTCTTATGACAAGTGTCCTAATGTAATTACGTGTTTCCTGACTACTGCTTATGTTGCAGAATACTGAGTAACCTGTGTGTTATGTGTGACTACTGCTAGTTTGCAGAGTAACTAATGTGTAACGTTCTGACAACTGCTAAGGTAGCAGGATAGTACTATTATGTGATGTTGGTCTAATAATTACGTTGTGTACAATACAGTATATTTTCATATAATCTGGTGTTGTATTTCCTTTGTGGTGGGGATATTGCGTCACATGTATGTGTGTGTTGTGCAAACGCTTTACGCATTGCCTCCGGGTTAAGTCTGACTGCTCGTGCCAAGCTACCAAGGGGGTGAGCAGGGGTTATCTTGGACGTGTAACTCCCTTGCCCTGACTAGAGTGGGTAAGTTCTGCCTGGCTGAGGTGCATACCCTATCCAACCAGAAACCCCATTTCTAACATCAGTGATACTGGAGTCTTTTCGGTAAGCAGGCAAACTTAACTTGACCTTCTCTACAGTATTTTCGGGGAATTTAAAGAGATATATAATAATGTACTTCGTGAAAGTACAATTACATGCCCACATTGCTAGTTCCTTTGAAAGTGCCTCATATATAGCTAAAGTGTGATTATCTGGCCCAGGTGTGCAGATAAATTCAATACATATTGTGACGTGAGTGACATTGTTGTGTTTTTTTCGGTCACTGGGTTGACCTCAATGTCTCAGGGAACCTGGGTGTATTTTTGAGAATTGTATGCCAGACCAGTCTGATGATGTTCTAGCAGTGGTGTGATTTTGTTTGTTCCTCTGGTAGTAAAGCGGGTTATACTGTCTCAGTTGTAGGTGAATGTTCTTGACGTTTGACTGGAGAGATCGATGGTCTGTATCAGATTTTTATTTTGGATCAATAATCATAACTTTTTCTGACAGATGTGTTGAGATCATTGTTGATCATTGGAAAAGGTGCTATTAAATGCATAACAGCTAGTTAATAGTATATTTTCACTAAGTGTAATTTTTGTTAGGCATTTTGGGCCTGATTTATACTTTTTTAGCGTTGCATTTGCATCATTTTTTGCCGCAAAAGCGGCGCAAACTTACAAAATACAATACAATACAATACAAAATACAACTGTAAAAAAAATGACGCAAATGCGGCACTAAAAAAGTATAACCATGGGCCATATTTTGTAAGTTTGCGTAGTTTTTGCCTCAAAAATGACGCTAATGCAGCGCTAAAAAGGTTTAAATCATGCCCTCTGCTTACCAGTTTAGGATGCTGTGAAGTGTGCCGATGGGAGGGGGATGAAAAGTAATATAATGTGAACACTGATACCTAACTATAGGCATGGTCCTTTGAATTATAATATGGATTTGCCACATTTTCCACATATTCCATCATCTGCTGCATAATTTGCAGATTTTAACAAAGGTTAGCTTGGACAGATCAAATGTCTTTCAGTTGCTTATTGCTGTACTTGGGTATTAAACTGGTACTAATAAGATTACATATTTTTCCAGGCAATATTTTCATGCATACAAATTTCAAAATAATTAGGTAATATAGGGGGTCATTCCGACCCCGGCGGTCAAGGACCGCCGGGGCCGGGGTCGGCGGGAGCACCGCCAACAGGCTGGCGGTGCTCCACAGGGCATTCTGACCGCGGCGGTATGGCCGCGGTCAGAACAGGAAAACCGGCGGTGTCCCGCCGGTTTTCCGCTGCCCTGAGGAATCCCCCATGGCGGCGCAGCTTGCTGCGCGCCATCGGGGATTCCGACCCCCTCACCGCCATCCTGTTCCTGGCGGTTCCGACCGCCAGGAACAGGATGGCGGTGAGGGGTGTCGTGGGGCCCCTGGGGGCCCCTGCAGTGCCCATGCCAATGGCATGGGCACTGCAGGGGCCCCCGTAAGAGGGCCCCACTTTGAATTTCAGTGTCTGCTTAGCAGACACTGAAATTCGCGACGGGTGCTTCTGCACCCGTCGCACCCTTCCCACTCCGCCGGCTCCATTCGGAGCCGGCTTCCTCGTGGGAAGGGGTTTCCCGCTGGGCTGGCGGGCGGCCTTCTGGCGGTCACCCGCCAGCCCAGCGGGAAAGCCAGAATGGCCTCCGCGGTCAGCGGCCATATGGCGGTTCCCGCCAGGCGGGCGGCGAGCGCCGCCCGCCGGCCTCAGAATGAGGCCCATAATCACAAGATATGCTGCACTACACCACACAATTTGCCTTTTCTTGCTGCATAATGTAGTAATCTCTGCAACACAATTTGGCCTTCCCTGCCGAATAATTCCAGTGGCTCTGATTATATGACAATTCTGTGGTTTGTCTACCTTGTACTGTTGAATGGTTTGTCTCACTTATGTTTATTTTGTTTTTAACATTTTATGAGTACTGCTGAGTGTGTGTGTTGAGCAACAACCACAATAACTGTCAGGGGGAACCACAAACATTCACTAAATTGACTTGTGCTTAACTCTCTTGTAGCTTGGCACAAGGCAGTTAGGCTTAACATAGAGGCAATGCGTAATGTATTCATGTAGCACACAGACAGTATAAAGTGAAAATACAACACAAGAAAAATCCCAAACCAATTTAAAAAATAGAGTACATTTTAATAAATTATTTGACACCAAATCAACAAAAATACAAATCAGAAGAACCTGAGATATTCATTTCTAAATTTTAAGTGAAAATTGCACCTAACAGCACAAAGCACCACTTGTGGCCGACACTGAAGTAGCATGGGTTGAATACAGAGACCAGGTTAGTCCTGCTGAAGAGGTTCTTTTGAAGTCTGGCACAAATAGTTCCATTCACATTGGAGAAGGCAGTGAGGAGCAGGCTGAACGTCATGGACTTTAAAAAAAAACTTTGTTTATTGCTTTATCCATAAAGTTATTATAACCCTCATGACAGTTGTACATTCCTCATTACGGTCAGACAGATAATAAGGAGCAAGGCAAATAATAAGAACAAGGAATAGGAAAAAATAATATACAATTAAAGAACAAGAAAAAAAAAAAGGGGGAAAAAGAAAAAGAGAAAACATCAACAAATGCAACCAACTATGCGCAGGTTAGTGTATCCAATGGCAGACATGGGTCGGATTCTTCTATTGCATTGAGTTCTCTCCGTTGATAGGGGCGCCCCCTCCACCCTCCCCTCCCTGCTGTCATATGCGGGGTCTACCCCTGTACTTCGCGTCTAGGACTCCGTTGGTCCTTCATCATAGCCCGCTCTCTGATCTATGCACCATAGCGCACCTCGCCCCTCTTCGCGATTGGGCATAGGCTCAGGAATGAGGTGTGGTACCCCCGGTTCTCTCACCATGGTCTTCCGCCTACTCGCCCTCTGTCACTCCCAGTCTCCTATTCCCTTAGTCCTCCTCTGCCATCCTCCCTACTGCTCTGCGTCCTGATGTCCCTTCTGTTCCCTGCCTTCGGATCTCCCAGGCCTCTACTATTTCCATCCACATTGGAGCTATAGGTCTCGCCCATAACCCCCTCGCCGCCTCTCCCTGTAGCACCTTCTGTTCAGCTTGTGCCCATTTCGAGACATCATTCCTCCAGTCTTCCACCCATGGGCCCGTCTGAGACTTCCATGTCAGTGCGATGCGGCATCTGAACAGGACCAGGGCAAGGTCCAGAAATCTACTTCCCACTTTCCGGGAAGACGGTCGGCCATGTAGACCCACCAGACACAACAGTGGGTCTGGCTCCATCTGTATCCCCATGGTCTCCCCCACATCCTGCAAGACCTCAATCCAGCACTTTTGTATACTAGGACATTCCCAGACCATATGCCCAAAGTCCAGGTCCACCACCCCACACCTGGGGCAATCCCCCCATATATCACTCTTATTCTGTGTGGGGTTAGATACGTTCTATGGACGTAGTTGTATTGAATGTATCTAAACCTCATGTTTCTAGAGACTGTCTGGGGGTACGCCAGCACCTTCCGCCACTCAGTGTCTGTCAATTCCCTTCCCCCTAAATCCTCCCATTTCGTCCTTAGTGTCTGCAGGGGACGAAGTGTGGTGTCGGTGAGGGCCCTGTAGAACCTGGTGACCAGTCGCCTGTCCCTACCTCCTGTTACTATTAAGCGGAGTATGGCTTGCATCTGTGGTTCTACATGTACTGTGGACCACAGTTTCCGAACAGCCAATACTAACATCCGATACGTCAGGAATTGTCTCCCTGCACTCCGTCTTTGTCTGTTAACTCCGCAAATGTGCGTAAAACCCCCTCACGGAAGAGGTCCCCCAACTTCATCACACCAGCCTGTGTCCAAGCCCTCATATGGCTCGCAGTGAGAGTGCGGGTTGGTGCTCCCATCTGTATTGCAGTCAGCGAAAGCTCGGGGGAGTAGTGTACCGCTACTCCAGTGCGTTTGAGGTAAGTTTTTCAACAGGTAATAGCCACTTTCAACAGTCCAGAACCTCCCGAGGGGGAGATCTCCAGCCCATATCAGCCCGCTATAAGGCGGTTTGGTAATATCTCGCCCTTATCTGTATTCAGTCCCGTGCAATGGCTCCCCTCAGCCCAACACACAATCCATTGGAGCTGGCAGGACAAATAGTACAATTCAAAATCCGGGACCGCCAATCCCCCCTCAAGAGTCGGATGGCACAGAATGGACAGTGACGTCCGCTGGCGCCCCCCATCCCAGAGCAGTCCCCTCAGGAGACCATTCAGTTCCCTGAACCAGCCCTTCGGGACCAACACAGGCAGATTGGCGAAGTAGTATAGGAGCCACAGTAGCATGACCATTTTGGACAAGGCCACTCAGGCCATCATAGGAAGTTGCAGCGAACGCCAGAACATCACTGACAATCGCAGAGAGTGAAGTGCGGCTCCAAGGTTCCCGTCACGCAGATCATTCAGCTCGTGGAATACCTGGATGCCCAGATATTTGAAGGAGCGGGGTGCCCATGAAATATCATCTGGGCAGGTAGATGGGCGCTCAGTGCCCGCAACCAGCGGGAAGGCGTACTGTACGTTTTCCTCCTATTGACTCTGAGACCCGACCAATCTCCAAACTGTTCCAGTATCAGTAGTGCCCAGTGTAACCAGGTCTCCCCGCTTCTGAGGTAGATAAGTAGGTCATCGGCGTAAAGCGAGATTATGTGTTCCTCCCGGCCCATTGTCACCCCCCTGCCCTGACCCTCCTTCCGGAATTGCGCTGCCAGCGGCTCAATTGCGATCGCAAACAGCAGGGGCAAAAACGGGCAACCTTGCCTGGCGCCGCGGCCGATAGGGTAGGAGTCTGACACCACCACCCCACTCACACCCTGGCCATTGGATGATAGTATAACAGTTCGACCCATCTGACCCAGTTCTCTCCCAATCCCATCCTGTCCATCACTCTACTAAGGTAATCCCATCTCACTGGGTCAAATGCCTTTTCTAGGTCTACCGACAGGAGCATGGACTCTGGGCTCCGCTCTCCAATCGGGGGATATAGCAGCATAAAGAGCTGTCTCAAGTTTAAGGAGGTACTGCGCTCGGGCACAAATCCGTTCTGATCCATGTGAATAAGGTGCGGTATGTGTTGTAGCAACCTATTAGACTGTGCTTTGCTCAATATTTTGAAATCGCTGTTGAGCATGGACAGAGGGCGAAAATCCGTCACTGACGCCCCATGGGATTTAGTCTTTGGTAGGGGGATCACTAACGCCTCGCGCAATGTCTTGGGCAGCGCGCCCCTCTCAAAGGCCTCAGCATATAAGTCAACGAGCAGTGGCACCAGTATGTCACCATACACTTTATAAAACTCCATGGGGAGTCCGTCTGTACCCGGCGTTTTACTGGCTGCCAATTGGGAGATAGCAGTTTTCACCTCCTCTTGGGTAATCGGTCCTCCCAGCAGGCCGCTGTCCTCCACCCCAAGAACAGGCAATGGGTGAGAGTCCAAGTAACCCCCCAACAATCACGGCAGGTTATCACCAGGGCGTTTATACAAGGACGTGTAGTATAATTTAAACGCCTCATTTATCCCTGATGGGGTGTAGTCTAGTTCTCCCGTCACGCTCCGCGCGCTTGTCACCGGGACGCCACCCCTGTTGGAACGCACCAACCACACCAAGAGCCTGCCCGCCCTGCCTTCCTCTGCCTGTACAGCGGCTATATGTCTCAGAAAGTCGTGGCACCACAGTCTCTCTAGTGTATGATTATACAAGTCTCTAACCCTGAGAAGCTTACGCTGTGTCTCTGGGTCCGTCCCCTGCTCGACCTCCCTGTTCCCCCTCTATTTGGGTCAGTTCTGCAGTAAGAGTCTGCCTGATACCGTCTGGGCCATACAATGCCCTCTCGTCACCACTTTGAGGGCCTCCCACTCCACACCAAGCGAGCCTGCAGAGTTCCTGTTAATCCTGATGTGGTCAACCAGATGAGTTCTAAGTCCCTCCCTATATACTGAGTCTTCTAGGGCCCTCGGTCGCATATGGGAATGGGCGACCTCTCCCCTGATCCCCGCCAGGTGACGAGTAGTGCGCTATGGTCAGACAACATCTGACCCAAGTACTCTGAACAGATAATCTCATGAACGACAGGACCAGAACTCATCACACGGTCTATTCTGGTATGTAAGTGGTGCATTCCCGAATAGTAGGAGTAGTCTCTGATTTGTGGGTGTTGAAGTCGCCAGATGTCTTCCAGCCCCCAATGCCTCGCCCACTCCCTAAGATTCTCTGCCATGGCCTGCGCCATCGCCCCCGTCAAGGGGGGGAGAGAACGATTGAGCCCAGTGTCCAGAACGCAATTGAAGTCTCCCCCACAACGAGGCGATTACCAGAGTACCGGGCCATACGCCCAGAGAGGGCCTGCCAAATGCAATCTGTGCCTGATTAGGTGCATATATACAGCTTAACATTATGGGGCTGCCGTACAACCTGCCCTCCATTATGACATATCTACCGTCGGGGTCCATCTCTATTTCTAGGGGCTCAAACGGAACCCCTGCCCTAATCCAGATCAGTGCCCCTCCCGCATACACCGAGTACGTGGTGGCAAAGAGCTGCCCCCTCCATCAACACCGCAGTTTGTCCACCTCCCCAGCAGTGAGATGTGTTTCTTGGAGCAGCGCTGTGTGGACCCCTCTCCTCTTTAGATAGGACAGAATCTTATGGCGCTTAGCCGGGGACCCCATCCCCTGGATATTCTAAGTCATTCATTTGCAGTCCATCCCCATGTGCGAATCGGGGGAATCAGGCCCGCCACCCAGTCCCGGTGACTCTTGGTTTGTGTACCAGTTCTCCACCCCATATGTGCCTTCAATGTAAATTCAAATGTAGTTAGTTCCCTGCGCAGGTAGTGCAACAAAAACATTGTGTTCCAATTCCCTCTCCCCAGGGCAGTACCACAATGAGCGGCTGCCCAGAATACACTCATCAAACAAAACAATAACACTGAGTCAGTTAGAGTTCTCGCCATATAATAGTTCATGGTCGAGAATTGGGGCAGGAGAGCTGTAGTCGCGTACAGGCCCTTACCCAAATTGCAACCCCAGTGGTGAGTTCGTCCCTCCGCCGCTTCTCCCGGCTATAGATCATCAGCTGCCCGCGGGGTCATTTTCAGGGCTTCGTCCAACTGGCGGGAGTCCGAGTCCGTAGAGTGTGTGCAGTGATCCTCGGTCTCCCTCTCTCGCCACATTGATGCAGCAGCCTTAAGGGTCGAACGTTTATCGTAGTCCCTCTGTTCCAGTGTGGGTTTGATCCTCGGGCGGAACCCGGTCCGTCGCTTTCTTTCTTCCCTGCACCTTTGTCTGCGGTGTGTTCCCAGCGGGGCACCAGAGCCTCCCGCTGCATTGTTCGCCTCTAGCCACTCCCAGGCCTCCTCCGGAGTCTGAAAGAACAGGCTACATCCCTCCTGCATCACTCTCAATCGCGCCGGGAATAAAAGTGAATATTGCACTCCTGATTCTCTCATAGCTCGCTTTACCGCCATGTATGATGCCCGCTTGATCTGAACTTCAGCAGTGAAGTCCGGAAATAAGTTAACTGCACCATTGTCCACCTTGAAGGGCCCAGTCTCCCTGGCAGGATGTCTCTTTCCCTATAGTGCAGCAGTTTGGCTACCACTGTTCGTGGGGGTCTTCCCGGCACTGTTGGCTTAGCCAGTACTCGTTGAGCCCTTTCCAAAGCGAAGAACTGGGTAAGCAGGCCCGGGGCAACCTCCTGTTGCATCAATTTTTCAAGGAAAGAAACCGCATCCGTCCCCTCGACTCCATCCGGCAGGCCAATGATGCGTACGTTACTTCTGCGACTTCGGCCCTCAGCGTCTTCGGCCCTGCGCTCCAACCGCTGTACCCGCTATGTTAGTTGCATGATCATGGTCTGCATCTCCTGTTGCGCTGGGGTCAGGGCTGCGATCATCGTTTCCGTGGTCTGTACTCTACCTGCCAGTTTCTGGTGATCCACATGTAATAGGCCGAGCTCCGCTGACACTCGTCCGATTTCCCGCTGAAGGGTGGTCTTAGACTCCTCTATGGCCCCTAATATTTTATCCAGAGTCACTTGTATGGTTTGCGGAACGAACTCGGCCATGTCTGAGGCGCTCCGGTCGGGAGCACAGTCCTTCTCTTGTGTCCGTCCCTTCTTACGGAGTTTGGTCGACATATGGCCACAGGGGCTCTAGTGTCCACCCCACCGGTGCCAACAGGATTCATTACAACTGTGCTTCCGGGTGCGTCTCAGGCAGTTCGGCGCTCATGGGAGCTATAAACAGGTCCCCGTCCGGTGACCAGACCCGTTTAATTGCATGTGGCCATTAATCATTGCTGATACGACCTTGTTCAAGGGCCCAGGTAGTATCCCCAGCGCTTTAAGGAGGGATACATCCTCCATTCCTCTGTCTGGGCTGCGGTCCAGCGCCAAGTCTCTTGCCCCTGCTAACCGGCAGGCCAGTAATCTCAGCAGTTGCAGGGAGGTCACGTCTGCTCTCCACCAGGCGTTGGTTGTCTACCCGTTAATGAAGTCTTTGTCGCGCTGCCCTGGGGTCCGGTTGCTCAACCCGGCCTCCTCGTCTCTAAAGGTATGCCTCTGAGGGATTCATCAGTACATGGAGGACCCCGACAGGCCGCCCCGGTCACTCGTTCTCAGGTTCAACCTCACCACGCTCTCCAGCTGTCCTCCCCCGGCTCGGGCCGCCAACGGCAGCCCCGCCGCCACCAGCACTCGCTTCACCGCATCTCTGGTTCCGTTCCGATGGCACCTCTTTTGGACCCAATTTTTACTGGCCAGGTACAGTTTCCGTTGCACCTTTTGCTAATCGACCGGTCCGCGTTCGTTCAGTCGCGGGCCCCTCTCCCATCAATTGCCTCTTCTGGTACGCTTCCCTCACAACAATCCTCCACCAGCCTCCATTCACCACCGGAGCACGGCGTACGTTATGTTTTGCCCACGCTGCTCCCCCGCCTTCTCTGCGGTCCGCTTCTCAGTCCGAGAGCAGGCCGCGTCCAATCATCAGGCCGCACCCCCGCCGGGTGTAGGAGAGCCCCTGCGGGTCTTCGTTCCAGGTTTTGGGCAGTCGTCAATGGCCCCGCAGTTCTGCACACCGCCCCGGCCTTCCCGGTTCCGTGCGGGGTCCATCTGGGGTCAATATTAAAGGATGATTTTTTACACCGTTACGGAGCAGCGTTTTCACGTGTCCGCCGTTGCTGCCGCTCAGGCCACGCCCCAGGCTGAACATCATGGATAGTCGTCACTGTAGCCCAAACCGCAGGTTGGATATCATGGACAGTCGTCCCTGTAACACACAGCCAGTCAAGTGTTACATATTGTTGCTGCTGAGGCTTTGTGTTGGCAGTCATTATGGCCTGTCGCTGCTGTAGTGCGGAGTGTGGGTCTCACATTGCCAGTCATTGCTGGTGGTTGCTGTCAACTTGGAAGCCAGATCTCACCAGAGCTTTTGTTGCAGTTTTGAGCAGTTGTTGCGGGTGGCAATGTCTTGGCATGGAGAGGCCTTTTTGCAGTTGCAAGGAGCCCAAACTTCAGGATTTTTACCTTTTGCTTGAGATGAATACACTTGGATGCCAGCCATGGGTCAATGACCTGTGGAGGGACCTTTTGGGGATCAGGTACTCACTCCAGCAGAGGTCAGCAGTGCTCATGCAGGTCGAGTTGCAGGTCCAGTTTCAGCAGGTCAGCTGGGCAGTTATGGAGAGGCCTCTGAAGCTTGTTGTGTCCCTGAAGCTCACACAGGAGGTCAGCCAACTGACCTTTAGAATCACTCTGGTTAGCATGTGACGAAGGCAAGCAAGTCCTATTTTCCTTCTCAGACAGCAAGACAGCTCTTCTAGCAGCAGGACAGTCCTTCTGTAACTTCCACAGGTCCAGGAGTATTTTGATGACAGGCTTTGGAGGTCCAATATTTATACTTTGTGCCAGCCTTTGTTTGGGGAGACTCCCTGTCTTATTCCCACATCTGGCCCTGGACTATGAAAGGTCCACTGTTAGAAACTGGGTTTCTTGTTGGCAGAAGTATGCACCCTGTCCAACCGCAAACCTGGTCAGGGTAAGTCACAAACGTGCCCTCAATTTACCTGTGCTCAGAGAAATCACGCTTAACTTAAGAGGTAGAATGTTAAGTATTTGTACAGCACTTCAAACAGTGAAAATACCATACAAAAAGATAAAACACCTGGTTAGAGAAATAGACCTTTGGTTAATGAACAAAAGAAGATCAAAACAACAAAAAATCAATTAGTAGAATTTTTAAAGAATAAACATGAAAATAACGCTTAAGAGCAAAAAGCACCTACTGGGGGATGTCTGGTCACACTGGACTGAGACAAAATCAAAAGTTAAGTTCAACCATCATGGAGCGTAGGTTGGATACAGAGATCAGCCTTGACCTGCTGCAAAGTACTTTAGTTGCATCAGCATCGAAGGAGAGATGAGGGGTGCAGGTGGGGCGTCATTCTTGGTCAACAAAGAAATGCAGTGAATCACAGATGGCAGAGCCAGCTGCTTTAGCAGGTGAGTTAGAAGTCTTTTATGTCTCTGAAATTTTAATCAGGAGGCAAGCCAGCAAGCTCTTGGAGAAAATCTGGTTCTGGTTTTAAGTGTTGTTGGCCCAGTCCTTCTCACCTAGGCAAGGAGGTTAGCAGATCTGCACAGCAAGAAAGCAGTTCTTCCAGAGCAGTAGTCCAGCAGTGTGGCCTCTTTTTTGGCAGAGTATCCACAGATCCAGAAGTGTACTGAAGTGGTGGGGTCATAGTTCCAGTACTTTTACCCAGTGGTGCTTTTGTAGTGGGGAAGTCTTCAAAGAAAGGTCTTTGAAGTGTACAGATGGCCTCCCTTCTTGCCCTGGCTCCCAACTCACTACAGGGGGGCATGCAGCCCTTTGTGTGGACACAGCCTATTCAGGTGTAAGTGAGGCAATGCTCAGCTCTTCCTCCACATCAAGCCAGATAATGGCCCATTGAGGCCCATCAAGTCACTCCTAAGCTCCCATTGTGTAAGGCTGTCTAGAGGGAATACACAGAGCCCAACTTTCACCGATCCCAGGCACGTGATCAGAGAAAGGCAGCAGTCACCAAGTGGCTAAAGTAAGAAAATGCAAACTTTCTAAAAGTGGATTGTTAGAACTGTAATTTAAAATCGGACTTCCCCATAAATTAGGATTTTAAATTAGGATTCCAGAGATACCAAACTTTAAAAATCATCTTTTCATAAATGAAAGTTACACTTATAAAATGTAATAAGGTAGTACCTATGTTATCCCATAAGAGAGATAGCCCTTGCAGTAGTGAAAAACGAATTTAGGAGTTTTTCACCACCAGGACAAGTAAAACTTAATAGTACATATCGTACCTTTTAAATATATTGCACCCTGCCCCCTGGGCTGTCCAAGGCCTACCCTAGGGGTGTCTAATATGTATGAAAAGGGAATGTTTAGGCCTGGAAAAAAGTTTATTTGCCTGGTTAACATGGCCTTGTAAAACTGCACGGAGGCTCTGCAGTTGCAGGCCTGAGACACTTTTGAAGGGCTACCTAAGTGGGTGGAAAAATCAGTGTTGTAGGCCCAATGATAGCATTTAATTTATAGGCTCTGGGCACATGTAGTGCACTTCACTAGGGTCTTATAAGTACATTAAATATGCCAGTTGTGGATAAGCCAATGTTACTACATTCTAATGAGAGAGCACAATCACTTTAGCACTGCTTTGCAGTGGTAAAGTGCACAGGGTCATCCTGGGCAGGATACCTTTTGTTCCTCTAGAAAGCTTGTAAACAGGGCCAGAGAGGAGAAATTCACCCCCATACCGGTTTTATCGTGGGCATGTGTTCCTCAGGTAGTCACACCTCTAGAGTGGGCTTCCTTGCTCCTCATAACTGAGGAAAGGTCATGCCATTTTGAAGGGGGCCAGAGTTTGGCATTCGGAGACAGTCATATGCCACATATCACTGGGACTTTGTCACTATGTAGATTAGAATCTAGTAGCCTCTTGGTTCCCCTCAGGGCACTTTCCTGGGGATAAATATGGCATCTCTAGCATGTTGACCCTCAGTACTCGCTGGACTTGGAAGAAGGATGAGAAAAAAAACACTTTGCACCTGTTGGAAGCACGCAAGGGAAGGCTGTGACGCCAAAGCTACTGTACCTGTTGCACTTTGGCCTTGCGGAATTTGGACCCTATTCTGCATGCCTAGCTCAGGGAAAATTGATTCCTGGCCCTATTCTGCATGCCTAGCTCAGGGAAAATTGGTTCCTGGCCCCAGTCGGAATCTGAGACTGCATGGGTCATTTGGCTGGCCCCTCAGAACAGCACTAGGGGCATCAAAGCTGAAAAAGCCTAAGATGTACCTCTGGTAGCCACTGCTGAGGGTTTTTCACTGCAGGACTCCAGCACCCCATAGGACAATTCAAAGATAGCCAAAAAGTGCACCCATGTCTGCTTGACCTGTGAGTGTTGGTTGTAACTGTATTCTTCGCAAAAAAAGGGACACCACCCTCCACCAAAGATTTGCATTGTGACTGACATTGGAAGCCCTTAGGATCCTATATGGAGGACTTCATGGGACCCGAGATCCATGAACAGAGTCACCCCCACTCACTTGTGGCCCAAGGACATGACCAGATGTCACAGCGTTGAATGTATTGCATAAGGAGCATCCTTGAGCATCTCTGAGCTTGCAGCCCTCAGCACCGGAACCACTCCATTGTTATCTATGGAGATCATCCTGTATAGCTTGGATTCTGCTCCTAAAATGCTCTAGTAGCCAGTTAACTGTCCAAAGTATTCTTTCTGGTCCCTTAGACCTCTGTCTTGCCAGACTTGGTTACCCAATTCAGGCCAGAATGTCTAACTACATTTTACAAACTTTTCAAAAGTTTCCAAACATTTTGTTGACCAATGCCTGTTTGCAGGTGATATAGAAGTTATTTATTACTTCTAAAATCTCTATCTCTGCAACCCTCCTGTAGATTTTGATGGATAAGGACTCTACAAATTCATAAAAATAGGCTCTATGTTTGTAAATTGGTGTCTTGTTTTTTTGTGCTGCGTGACTTTCTCATTTCGTTGCTTGGTGCAGATAAATACTTTTCACATTGTTCCTTAGCTAAACTTTATTGCTCACAGCCACAGCTGCCCAGTGTTGAGGTTAAGGTTAAGTAAACACATCTGACTGATCCCCAGATGGTATATATGAGTGTACTGCATGATAAGGCTACTTAGCCATAACATATAGTACACCCACATCCTCACAGCTATATAGGATATATTTATAAATCCAACCTCTAATCTAAGTTGGTTTACTGCAGTTGTTGAAGGCAGCCCAAAGGAACGTCTTATTTCGCAGCTTATGAGTTTTTCCAAATCCTCTCTTAGTATGTTCCCAAAAGTAATTGCCCCATACATTACAGCTGGGATTCATTTTGTCAGTAAGATTTGAATAATTTTAAGTTGTGCATTGAACTAAGCAGCTCAAGGTACAGCATGCTAAGCCAACATTGTAAATAACTTGTGTAAGAAACTGAACTATTCTTTGGGGTGGGCAACTGCCCAACACAAGCGAAAATAACAACTCTTGTCAGTGTGAACCTTTAAAGTCAGTAAATTAACCCTGTGGTTATTATAAAACCGAACAGCCCAAGCTTAATTTGGGGCAATGTGTAAAGTATTTATATAGTATTTAAACAACAATAAAGTTACAAAAAAACAAGCAATAAAAATTTTAAAAATGAGAGGGAGAAAATGAATGAGCATAATGACACCAAAACAATAAAAATCCAATAAGAGGAAGCAGAGCTAAGAATTTGCAAAGATTAACTGAAAATAGTGCCAAAAAGCTCAAAGCGCCAATGGCATTCCATAGTTGTGATTTGAGGCTGACCACAGGGGAACCCTCTTTGGATACATTAAGTGGATTGGTCCTGCTGAATGTCTGGAAGATACAAAGTTTGAGAAAGTTTCGAAAAAGTTTCAAAGTCCTAATAAAAAAAGGAACTTAATTCAATCTAATGCCATGGAACTGCCGGTGGATTACTTTTCACAGTAAGTCTCCTTGACTCTCGAGCAAATGTTTTCGAATGTTTCCAGCCTTTTTCCTAGAGTACCCTTTAAAGCCCCTCAGGGACCTCAGGGGGCATGGGTACCCAGATTCGCCCTGCCTGCCAGAGAGAGGCCACCAGCAAAACCCAATCCAAGTTCCAGTTGCCACTGGTCTGCTGGGATACGTATGGAGAAGGACTTCTGCATCTTTTTGTGTCCCTTTAGTCACAAAGAAGGCCAATCAGCTGGCCCCTGAATCCATTTCCTTGTCCTGGGTTCAAGGGGAAACAGATCCAGCCCTACAGGGCTCCTCTCAGATTACAGGTAACAGGTCCAGTCCCCTTCTGTTCTCCTACAGGTCCGGAAGGTGTTCTATCCAGGTGCCTCGGAGTGCCCCATTTATGGGCAGGATGACTGTTTGGCATTCTCTACTAATTGAGTAATAGGTAAAAGAGGTAAACATTTCCAGGGCACTCATACCCACTTTTTCAGTTGCCTTTACTTGAAGTGCCACATTAGGGCATTTTCAAGATGGCAAAAGCCTTTACCACAATAAACTTGTGCTGGGAGGGCTGTGCGTGTGTAGGGGAGTGCGCTATGGTAATCATCAGTCACCTCTCACACCTAACATTAAAATCCAGTTTAAAGTATTCCCTGTTTCAACAGAAAACCCGGAAACAGAAGTCTGGTAGGACAAAAGCAGAGTTCTTCAGGAACCAGAGAGGGGAAATACAAGAATTGTCCTGGCATCCTGTTCTCTCCCTTTCGGATACTTTGAAGTGATTCATGTGAGACAACAGACCAGGCAGGATCTGAAACTGTGGTATACATGGAATGTGCATAGCCCCCACCCTTCAACTTCTATTGAACATAGAGGATTCATCTCTGCTTATTGAGGATAGCCTATTATGTGCTCATAGAAGGAATTTCACAGCTCTTTCACCTCTTCCCAGGCTGCGTGCAGGCTGGGAGTTGCTGGAGAATTAGTGCAAATAAGCCTACAATAATGTCAAGCAGGGAAAGTTACTTTTCCATAATTAGTATTACAGATCCCACTTCTCCATCAACTTGGATTTGTAATAACTAATAAAAATAGTCATTTAATTCCTATTCCCAAGGTACAATATTAGTTTCTGGCCCATTCCCGAGATACTGTATTGATATTTTAATCTATACCCTGTTTTTTTTTTTTTACATAGGACAGCCACAGTGAAAATAGCTTTTTCGTCCTTGTCAGGGTAGTGGCATAGTAAGATTAATTTTCCACCTGTCCCACTATAATGTACCCTGCCTTGTGAACTACAAGGCCTATCTAGGTTTGACACATATTCAAAAAGGAGGTGTTTAAAAGTCTTAACATGTTATTGTAACAGGTATACCTGCAGTTGTTATACTGCAGCAGTTAGGGCAAATAGGGTAGGAATCTAGCCATGTTTGCACAGTCACTGTCGTGGATTGTACAATAGGTGCTGCAGTCCACAAGCGACCTTTAACTTAAATGTCATAAGTGCACTTTCTACACCGAGTACTGAGGCCTTACAAACCATTTAAATGTGCCATTTAATCACATTTATAGGGGAGCACAAGCACTTTACTCCTGGTTAGCAGGGATAATGTGCACAGAGTCATAAAGCCAGCAAAAATAGGCTCCAGCTAAAAGGTGAAAAGTCCTGTGACCACACAGAAAATGATTCTTTTAACTCTGTAGTTGACTGTGAGTTCCCAATTTCAATAATTCACCAGAACACATATAGTTACTTTGCTCCTGGATAGGTAATTGAGGTGAAGGGTTAGAGTAAATACATATTGGCACTGGCAAAAGAGAACAGGTTTGCTCCTACTGTGGCCTTGTGACGCTATTGGGAGTTTCAGGCGTCTTTGTAAACTCTTCTGAGGTTACCATCACATACCATAGTCTGATCTAGATTTTGAAGGTATGTCCTAGTGTATCGTTTAGTATGTTGGCAATATCATATTTATGAAGGTGTATATGTGCGGATGTGTGTATGAGAGATTAATTCGGAGATGTGCCAGTTTCATGTGAATCGTATACGTTGTAAAATATGCTCATCTCCCAGCCAATGAAAGCAGCTAAAGCCCATTCATTCTTGCTGAGTATGTGACATATTAGAGATGTGTCAAATGTGTGTGTGGTGTCTGAACTGTCTTGTCCTATGTGTCTCAAATAATAATTTAATCTATCTCAAAAGTGCCATAAAGTTCCTCAGAAGTTGTATCTTGTATCCCAAATTACCATCCTGTGCTTTAAAGTGCAATTATGTGTTTAAAGACTAGCACAATTACCTTTCAAGTACTGTGCCCCAAAATAGCCATGGTGTGACTTGAAAGTGACATGATTAGTCCCATTATGTACACCAAAAGTGTAACACTGTGCTCCCTGATAACCTCCATATGACCTTTAAGTGACCCTGTATGCCAAATAATTACAGCTACTAGGCCCCAAAGTGCTATCACATTCACCAAATGTGCCTCCAGGAATGTCAATCTTAATATTCAGAAGTATTGCATACCCTTAAAGTGCCATCTTTAGTGTGAAAATTACCATTATTTGTGAAGAGCTAAACTATACCCTGGAAGAGTGATCATATCCCTTTATGTAACTTCATATGACCTGAAAACTCCATCTTATGCCTAGAGCGGGTCATCAAATGCCAGCTCAAAGTACATAATTTGGCTAAGGGTGGAACTAAATACCTCAAATATGTTTTTGTTTCACATAGCTATTCCATCACTTGCCTCACATAGCACAATATGTGTATGGAATGGAGGGGTTAGTTGATGCCTGAGGGACTTAGAGGGGACCTGGGTGCGTAATTGAGAGTGTGATGATCTGCATATGTTTGTGTGTGCCTGTTTGTGAGTGTGTGTAGGTGTGTATATGTGTTTTTGCTTGAGTATGTGCATGAGGTTGTGTATGTGTCTGTGCTTGTTCTAAAAGTTTTCACTTAACGTTTCCAAAAGATCCGTTTATCTATGGCTCATGTGCATACAGCTTTTTGGACCAAAGTGAAAGTTCTTACACCTGCATGTTTCTAGTTCCCCCAGTACTTCATTGCTTTCATTGTCCTTAACTAAATAAAGTATGTGGTACAGCTGCTTGGCACCATGCTGCCGCTGCAGATCCCATTTACAGATCTCGAAGGAGATTGAAGGTTTCTCACTCAGTTTCATTTTGTTTGTTGATCTGCAGAATTATGCAGGAAGTGGATGACTAGAAGTATGTCCTGCCCATTTCTGTTTTAAAGCTTGGTAAGCAGGGCTTGCTAACAGTGGCGGCTGCTGTGAGGAAGGAGTGGGGGGGCAGCACACAGAGCGAGGGCAAGGGTGGGGCAATAATAAAAAAAAAAGACTTATCTGCCGCCTTAGTGTTCCACTGCTCCCGCTGTCTCAGTTCTTCTTGTCTTCTTCCTCCGCTCCCCACCCAATCCTGACGCTTCTCTCATGCTGTTACCCAGCATGAGAGAAGCACCAGGATGGTCCTGAGTGGGCTGAAATTCCACTCAGAGAGGGAGTGAGAGACTGCTCTTGGTCTCCACTGGGCTGTGCAATACAGCTGGGTGGAGAGTTCTAAGTGCACATGTCAGTTTGGCCGGCCTCAGACGGCTGGCCAAACTGACATGCGCACTTAGAGGTGCACATAGCACTCCTCCTCCACCTGCTGACACGGAGGATGCTGGTCCCACCTCACCCTAAGTGGAAAAATAAATTGATAATGAAATACTTTTATTATCACTTTATTTGTATGCTTTCAGCAGCAGGGCGATGGTCCTCTGCCATAGCAGAGGGGCCGCCCCTGCCTGCTAAACATGGCTGAAAATAAGAGGAGGAGGCATGCATTCACAGTGATACAAATACAGTCACCTTCCAATGGACTTAGTTGAATGTGTGGATTCTCTGGTCTGGGTCCCAGGATTACAGCCCCATTCTCTGCACTCATTTAATGTGTGATGATGATAAACTGATAATGATATTTGTTATTATTATTACTATTATGATAATGATGATGACCACCATCGGAACAATAATGATAGTACTGATTTTAATACTATCACTTCCACTACTAATAATAATGTATATAACAATAATGCAATTATGACTACACCACTACCTCTGAAATTATCCAGATTTTATACTTACTTTAAAAAGCAGAAGAAAACCTAATTCAAATGAAGGAAGCCTAAAAAGTCACAATTCTTGGAAAGGGGTTTCTGTAAGGCATGAGCGCTTTTCAGTACCCAGTGAAATTCATTTTCTGTGCAGCTATCTTTCTCTTGACAGCTGAGCTACCCTGCGTTCTTAATTGTCTTTATTTGAATGTGAAAATCAATCAATCAATCAAAGAGATTTATAGAGCGCGCTACTCACCCGTGAGGGCCTCAAGGCGGTGGGGGGGTGGGGGGATGGGAGATCACTATTCGAATAGCCAGGTCTTAAGACTCTTCCTGAAGAGTAGGAGGTCCTGGGTCTTGCGGAGGTAGGTGGGGAGGGAGTTCCAGGCCCTGGGGGCTAGGTAGGAGAAGGATCTGCCTCCGGTGGTGGTGTGTTTGATGCGAGGGACAGTGGCGAGAGAGAGGTCGGAGGAGCGGAGGTGGCGTGTGGGAGTGTGGAAGGTCACTCTTTCGTTAAGGTAGGCAGGGCCGGTATTGTGGAGCAATTTGTGTGCGAGGATGAGGATCTTAAAGGTGATCCTTTTGTCCATGGGGAGCCAGTGGAGGGATCTGAGGTGTGGTGAGATGTGTTCGTGTCGGGGGAGGTCGAGGATGAGTCGTGCTGCTGAGTTCTGGATTCGCTGTAGTTTGCGCTTGAGTTTTAGTGTGGTGCCGGCGTAGAGGGCGTTGCCGTAGTCAAGCCTGCTGCTGATGAGTGTGTGAGTGACTGTCTTTCTGGTCTCTGTGGGGATCCACTTGAATGTTTTTTTCAGTATGCAGAGTGTGTTGAAACATGAGGAGGTGAGGGTGTTGATTTGTTGGGTCATCGAGAGGGAGGAGTCCAGGATGATGCCGAGGTTGTATGCGTGGTTTGCGGGGATGGGTGCAGGGCCTAGCGTGGTGGTCCACTACGAGGGGTCCCAAGTGTTTATGTGTGGGCCAAAGAGGATCATTTCGGTTTTGTTGGAGTTGAGTTTAAGGTGGTTGGCTGTCATCCAGGCGGCGGTGTCGAGGAGAGCCGTGTGTTGGTTGGATTTGGCGGTGTTGGGGTCACGGGTGAGGGAGAAGATGAGTTGAGTGTCATCAGCGTATGAGAGGATGGTGATGCCGTGGGGTTTGATGATGTTGGCTAGTGGGGTCATGTAGATGTTAAAGAGTGTGGGGCTGAGGGAGGAGCCTTGGGGGACTCCGCAGGTGATTTTGGTGGCGGAGGATTGGAAGGGGGGGAGACAGACTTTTTGGGTTCTGTCGGTGAGGAAGGAGGTGAGCCAGTTCAGGGCTTTGTGTCTTATCCCGGCGTCGTGAAGGCATGTGCTGAGTGTGTGGTGGCAGACAGTGTCGAATGCTGCGGAGAGGTCCAGGAGTATGAGTGCTACAGTCTCGCCCATGTCGGCTCTGGATCTGATTTAGTCGGTGCATGCGATGAGAGTGGTTTCTGTGCTGTGGTTCTTGCGGAACCCAGATTGGGAGGGGTCGAGTGTGTGGTTTGTCTCGAGGAAGTGGGATAGGCGGGAGTTGACTATTTTTTCCGTGACTTTGGCTGGGAATGGGAGGCGGGAGATGGGGCGGTAGTTGGAGAGGTCGCCTGGGTCGGCTTTATTTTTTTTGTTTTTACTTCTGCGTGTTTCCAGAGGTCTGGGAAGGTGGCAGTTTCGAATGAGCTGTTGATTGTGGCTCGGAGTATGGGGGGGATGGCGGGGCTGGCTCTGTTGTATATTCGGTGGGGGCATGGGTCGGAGGGGGAGCCAGAGTGGATGGAGTTTATTGTGATTTCAGTTTCTTCGTCGGTGGTGGGGGCCCAGGTGGTGAGTAAGTTGGGGGGGGGTGTGTGGTGGGTTTGTGTTGGGTGGGTGGGGGGTGCGTGTGGGGGATGTGTGTGGTGTGAAGCTGTTGTGTATGTCCAGGATTTTGCGATGGAAGTGGTTTGAGAGGGAGTTGCAGAGGGTTTGTGTGTGCGTGGGGTCTCGGTTGCTGGCTTTGGAGAGCTCTTTGATGATGATAAAGAGTTCTTTGCTGCTTTGGGAGTTGTTGTCAATGACGTTCCTTGTAGTGTGCTCTTTTGGCGGTGCGTATGAGTTGGTGGTGGATGCGTGTGGTGGTTTTGAGGGCGGCTAAGTTAGTGGTGGTGGGTTCTTGCCTCCAGGTTTTCTCTGCTTTGCGGCATTTGTGTTTGGACTCGTGGAGTTCAGTGGTGAATCATGGGGCGCTCTTGATATTGCGGGTGGTGATGTTTTTTCTGAGGGGCGCGAGATTGTCGGCACAGGTGGTGATCCATTTCTTGAGGTTGTGTGCGGCGTTGTTGGGGTCGGTTATGTTGGGGGGGTATGTGTCAGTTGGGAGATCAGGCGTTCAGTGGAGATCTTGTCCCACATGCGGTAGGGGGTGGTGTGTTGGTGGTGATGTGTGGGTGGTTTGTTGTAGGAGAAGTGGACGCATTGGTGATCCGTCCATTGGAGTTTGGTGGTGTGGGTGTAGGTGACATGTTGGCTTGAGTTGAAAATTGCGTCGAGTGTGTGTCCAGCTGAGTGGGTGGGGGCTGTGACCAGTTGTTTGAGTCCTAGGTTGGAGAGGTTGTCTAGGAGGGAAGAGGATTTGTGGTCGTGAGGGTTTTCCAGGTGGAAGCTGAAGTCGCCGAGGAGTATGTAGTCTGTGGAGGTGAGAGCGTGCGTGCTGATGGTGTCAGCGATGGTGTCACAGAAAAGGAGTTTATGACTGCCCTTTAAGCAAATTATTTTGTGATTTCTCTGATTCTTAACGTTCGTTGGAAATAAAATATACTCTAGTTCTAATTTGTATCTCTACATCGCCCAGCATAAATGGAGAAGTTTCTTATAATTAGTATTGCTACTAACTTCATTTTTTGTTGTTTATCGTTAAAATCTGTATTTCAAATCTGCATTTTCTATCCTATCCTATCTACACTCTATATTTTTTTTTACTATGCCAATATTTAAGAAATGCTGGTAATTACATTTCTCTCAGCATGTCTTGTGGGGGTGGGGTATAAATTAAGTTGCAGCTAAAGGCGTTGTGAATGGGAATCGTTTAAATCTGATGCCATTAAACCACTTTTGTTAATTGAATGCGGTTTAAACCCACTAATTGTATTTTTACAGACATTGATGAATGCAGCACTGGGAGGCACAGCTGTTCCAACGACACAACTTGCTTTAACTTGGACGGTGCCTATGACTGTCGATGTCCGCATGGCAAAAACTGCACAGGGGACTGTGTCTATGAGACTAAAGTCAAACACAATGGCCAGATTTGGGTGCTCGAGAATGACAGGTGTTCGGTTTGTTCATGTCAGGTAAGTACAGAAGTCTGTCACCTCTATATTCTGATGAATCACATTAAATTGGAATGACATTGGTTTTTGCACCCTCCAAAAACAGGAAGATCAATTTTGTTTACCTGAAGATAATTTTGTGTCCCCCTGCTGATCTTTAATAAGGAATGCCATAAAGTATGTGCTAAGTCACATGGAAGGGAATAGAAATAGTTGACATGTTCTACCTCTTATGTGTATTCAGTCTCTATGTCAGACAACACATTATTCCATGTTAAATACATAGAGGTCTATTTACAAGCCCCTAGTGCCACCGGAGCACCACTTTTAGCGACGCTCTTGTGGCACTGTGCTATTTACGTGGCTTGACGTCACCTTGTAAATATAGGCCCCTGACACAGTTTTCTGCGGGTGAGGGGCATGCAATGGGTGTTGCTGTGGGCATTCCGCATTTTGATGCTGCCCCCAGATTTACGAGGATCCATAAACCTGAGGCAGCGGCAAAAACTAACGCCATTCCAGGGGTGGCGTTAGCATGGCCACATGAGGAGTGCTATTATTTCTCCTCGTTTTTGCTTTTTCTATGTGTGCATTCTGCAGCACACATAGGAAGAGCAAAGCCCCATTAAAGAAAGATTGTTTATGTGCAGGAAGGGAAACCTTCCTGCACATAAACAATCATTCTCTGCAATTCAGGCAACGTTGTACTATGGTGCAAGAGTGCATGCGCTGGAGCTAGGCAGCTAATTTTAGCACCAGCGCTGGGGCAAACACAGAGGTGCACTGTATAGTATTAAATACGGCGCATACCTGCATTTTATGAACTGATGCAGTGTGGCGCTGCCAGTTTTGTCGCAGAGCCACGCTGTGTCACATTTTCAAAAATGAGGCCCATAGACTTTGTGCATTTTGTCCTATCAGGTTAGCTGAAAGATACTGCTAGAGTAATGGCATATAGGCTGGGCTGTGATCCAAACAATTGCACCAAACCATCTTTTGTTTCTTCTTTCACACAACGTTTACTCATTCTGCACATACAGGGTCAGGTTTAGCACTGGTGGTGCCTGGTACGGCAACCTTTTTTGGCAAGATTGTATGAGAAACTGTCAAACTCTAAAGGAATGTTTAAGATAATAAGGGTGGCTGATCTGCCTGAATCTAGGAGCAACCTGAAAGGGCCAGCTGTAGCACTGGTGGCATCTGGTGCAACAGTCTTTTTTGGCACTCTCCTGTGACCTTCTCCTCAGATTGCCTCACTACTTCCCATCAAAAGTGTCCCTCATCTCTCCATAGCCCCTCTCTTACATACATTTCATTTGTTTAAAAGTACTGGTAAAGGCTGGCTTGACTAATCTTCTCAACTATCCTCATAAAATACAGATCTGTTTTTGTAGCAGGCATATTAACATTCTGCGCTACTTTATGGTGAGTCAAAACTGCTACTAGACAAAACTCCTATTCCCAAATTACCAAAATTCAATCAGTAGAACTGAAGATACGGAATTTGAAAGATTTTAGTGAAAATAGAGCATAAAAGTACGAGGCACCAACTATTGATCTCTTGTGCACTGGACCAGTACAAAGCCACAAGTTAATGCTGACCATGGTGGAATGCAGACTGGTTAAAGGAATTCACCTAGGACCACTGAACACAGTACCTTAAATCCTGGTGCATGATCTCCGTGGCGTTGCTTTGCGAAACCACGCATCATCCGGCGTCTGTTACGAGGAAGCTGTGAGGTGAAGCTTTGCAGGGCTTGGTGTCACTTTGCATCAGCTCAAGGGTGCTATGCTGTGAAGCTTGATGGGCCCTTGCATCAGTCCTGATGAGCTGGCAGCTGTGTGACGAGGCTTTGCGTCACACAGTGTCGATTCTGATGAGGTTGGCAGCTGTGTGGCAAAGCTTTGAGGGGATTTGTGTCACTCCATGTTGGTTCTGATGGGGAACCACAGATTGACTTGGCAGAAGCATCTTCAGGCCCACTTCCAAGGGTCCAGGACTGGGGTGGCACCTCTTGGGAGAGCAGGACTCACAGATGGCAGAGTCAAGGTGCTGGGTTCAAGGTTGTTGGAAGTCTGTTATGTCCCTGAGGTTATTTCAATATTCCAGCCAACTAGCCCTGGGAGTCACTCTGGGTTCTGGGTTCAAGAGATGCAGGTCCAGGCCTTCTCACCCAGATAAGATGTAAGGTCAGCATAGCAGGACAGCAGCTTCTTCACAGCAGCAGTCCAGCAACGTGGCATTCCTTGTAGCAACACAATTGTCCTTCTTCCTGGCAGCGTATCTGCAGATCCAGAAGTGGACTGAAATGGTGGTGTGTGAGGACTGGTATTAATACACCGTTGTGCCTTTGAAGTGGGGAAAAGCTTCTAGACACAGGCCTTTGAAGTGTAAGTGGGGTCAGGCCCAGTTCCTCCCTCCCATCCAGTGATGGCTCATTCAGTCACACCTATGCTTCCCATTGAGTGTGGCTGTCTAGGAGGAATACACAAAGCCCAACTGTCACCCACACTCAGTGATGCAAGCCAGAAACAGTCTGAGACACCAAATGGCTAAGGCAAGAAAATTACAACTTTCTAAAAGTGGGATTTTTAGAATTACAGTTTTAAATCCAACTTTACCATAAGTAGTGATTTTAAATTGTGATTCGTTGACACCAAACCTGAAGGGATTACCTGTTCTCAAATCGGAAATCACACTTACATAATGTGCAAAGGTAATTCCAATGTCATCCTATGGGAGAGGTATGCCTTGCAATAGTTAAAAACAAATGTAAGTTGTTTTGTCTACCAGGATATGTACACCTTAGAAGTATGTCCAATATTTTAAACACAGTGCACCCTGTCCTTGGGGCTGTCCAGGGCCTACCTTAGGGGTGACACATATATTAACAAGCATTTGCAATGCAATGGGTCTCATGTTTTCTCGAGTTAGAGCTATTGGCGTTGTAAATTCCTAACTGGACTTTTCCTTGCCAAACAAACTGAAAATAAAAAGGAAAACAGTTGACATAAGTGAACCGATTCAAAGTGCCACCGCCGCCATGAGTTCAGCGCAAAGGAGAGACATAAAAAGGAAGAAGTGCGCTCCCAGTCAAGGTTATCAGCAAAAGTGCAATTATCCATGTAACAGAGTCGATGGCCAAGATGGAATCTAAACTGCCTCAAGGAGGGACAAACGTAAAGCATTTACCAACTAAAACAAAGGATTTTTGAAAGGCAAGCCCATGAACAAGTGATAGTGATGGATATTCAGTGGATGTGGTTAAAAGCCCAGATACACACCAACACGCTGGAAAAGCAGCTGCTGTGCTCGACCTAAAAATGAATATTTGGGCTTGGCAAAAGGTTTATTTTTCCAGGTCGGCATGGAGATCTGAAGGCAAAATGTTTGGGGGAACCATGCCAAAAAAGCCAGGTTTAACAGCCATCCTTTTTTTTTTTAAATCTGTTTATTAATCATAACAATCACATACCAGTACATTGGCTGTTTATGATTTAACAAATTATTTGCTTACATATATAAACTTGCACAGCCTCGTTGCATATTAACTGGTATGTAGGAAAAAAGAGAAGAAATCAAATTATAGACAAAACATAAAATATTGCTAACAAAGCAGAAAAGAAGAAACATGCAGCTTAAATACTGTGCGACAAATACTTGCCGAGTAACAATGCAGCTAAGCACGGCTGATGTCATTAATAATATATACTACCTCAGACGGAGGTAAGGAGACGTTAGAGGAAGGATTGCAGCTTATATATGTAAATGTGTGTAGAGCGGGGGACAGGAGTGAAGCAGGGATTTATGTTTTGCGGTGTTCAACGGGATACTGAACAGGATTAGCATTAAGCGAGCTGGGTTTGACCTGTGCACAGGTTTGTGCGCAGTGAGAACAGCCTGGTGTGTTAAGTTAATACTTTGAGGATAATAATGAGAATGTCAGCAATGTCAGTAATTGAAATTGAGGCAGTTCAAGTGTCCTACTGACCATATCCACCTGGTTGTTAGAGTTGTGTATGGTGCGCTATTCACGGGGGGTGCAAGTCATCGCGCGCTTCTATTGCCACCACAAAAGTGTTCCAGACTTCGGGGCCCACCTCAATGAGACCTCTGCGTTGCAGTAGATTGAGTGTCTGCGCCTCAGCCTGTGAGCGACTATGTAAGTCACGTAGCCAAACCAAGTGGGATGGAACATGTGGAGCCTTCCAATGTGTTGCGATCAAACGTTTAAAGACAGCAAACGCTAAGTCTATGAATCTGTGTGTCTGTTTATCTTCCTTAGTACGGTGACGTATGCCTAATAAGCAGGACTCTGGTGTGGGGGATAATGCGAGGGATGAGATGTCTGCTGTGGCGTCTGTAACTCGGTGCCAAGCTGCGTTTATTGAGTGACAACTCCAAACCATGTGGTAAAAGTCAGCTGCCGGGATAGCACATCTTGGGCATGACGGAGTTGTGTTCGGGTATATTCTTAGAATGCGGGCTGGGGATAAATAAGATTGGTGAATATAATTGAATTGGGTGTAGCGTAGGCGAGGATTTCGGGATATTGATTTAATCGTTGCAAGAGCCGCAGACCAGGTTTTTTGTGGTAATGGTGTAGGAAGGACCATGTCCCAGCGTGCCTTAGCGTGCGGCAGGGTGGTACAGACTGCTGCTAATAGTATATTATATATTTTAGTTATGGTTCCTTTTACGCTACCTATTGTAAGGATAGTAGTGAGCAATGGAGACTCAGGAGGCTCGTCATTGCCGAGGCCCCAAATTTTGTTTAGTAGCCGTTTAATGGCGCTATATGTCAAAAAGGCTCCCTTATGCATCACCCCGGCCGACACCAGATCCTTAAAGGAGTACAACGCGGAATTGGAGTACAGATCACCCACCTTCAGCATATTTATGTCACGTGTGTTATGATGTGTTGAAATAATTTGGGTGCCCGGTAATTGAAACAGCGGTAGCAAGGGTGAGTAAGGGGGAAGGGGGTCTTGCCACGGACATATCTATGCCAACAAAAGCGAGCTGCCTCCATCAGTATATGTTTCGAGGATAGGGAATGAGGGGTAGATAACAATGTGAGCAGCAGCCCCTGTGGGGCCACGCATGACTGCAGCATTACGCCCTCAGTGGAAGGGGCATCACGCAGCCATGCAGTCAGCCACGACAATTGAGCGGCCGCGTAGTATCTTTCGAGGTTAGGCATGCCCAGCCCGCCCATTTCCTGCGGATGTTGTGTTATGGTCAACGCTACTCTACGTCTATCTTTGCCCCAGAGTAAGTCGGTTAACATTGAATGTAATTTACTAAAGAAAGAGCGTGGCAGACACACTGGAATGGCAGTGAAGTAATATAGGAACCTCGGGAGGATAAGCATCTTGGCAATTGCTACACGGCCCATCGGGGATAAGGGGAGTGAGCTCCAGAATGGTATCGAGCTGCGGGTGGATCTCACCACTCTGTCGATGTTGCCCTCTTTTAGATCTATAACAGAGTGGTAAATCTGCACCCGAGGTATTTAATGGTCGTATGTGACCACTGCAGTTTGTACTGCGGTAGTGTCGTATGTGTGTCAGCCGGAATGGGGACAAGAGGGAAAATACTAGACTTAGACCAGTTGACGTGTAGTCCAGAGGCGAGGGCAAAGGAGTCCAGCAATGCCAACACCTCTGACATGGAGGTAGAATGATTACGCAGATAAATCAGGGCATCATCTGCATATAAAGATATGACATGATAGGTGTTAGATTCCGGGATGCCCCACTTATGCGCGCAGCTACGTAATTTGATTGCCAATGGCTCCATGGCAATGGCAAACAGCAAGGGGGACAATGGGCAGCCTTGCCTGGTGCCTCTGCTTATGGAAAATGCTTCAGAGATAATACGACCATTTTTTACACGTGCTGTGGGCTTAGAATACAGTGTTTTGATCCAGTTTATGAAACCGGGTCCAAAACCGAACGCCCTAAGTGTGCAAAGAAGATAATTCCAGCTTAGAGTGTCAAATGCTTTTTCAATATCTAAGGAGAGGGCGACCGCTTCGGTGTTTGTGCTGTTGTGCATTATATGGAGCAGCCTCCTAATATTTAGGAAGGTGCTCCTACCAGGAATAAAGCCGGACTGGTCTTGATGTATCAGACTCGGTAGGTGAGGGAGGAGCCTGTTCGCTAATATTTTCCCTAATAATTTGCAATCTGTATTTAGGAGGGATAGCGGTCTGTATGATTTAACATCCAAGGGGTCTCGGCCAGCTTTTGGAAGGACCACTATTAAGGCTTCACGCATAGAGTCTGGCAGTTGTAAATTATGGTACGCCTCATTAAACACTTCTACGAGCGGGGGCAGGAGATGACTCGGATAAGAGTTGAAGTATTCTACCGGTAGTCCATCCGACCCGGGGGTTTTACTGCGCGCCATTTGTGCTAGTGCTGAGCGCAGTTCTTCAATGGTAATGGGGCCATCCAGAATAGGGGAATTATCGAGGATAAGTTGGTTTTGAGAGACAAGTTGTAATATATCAGTTAGGTGTGATTCCGGCGAAGGAGGAGGAGATGTGTAAAGTGTGCGGTAATATATGAAAAAAGCTTAATTAATGCCTGACTGAGTGTTAACGATATCGTCGGGGTTTAGGCGTATCGCGCCGATAGGCGTTGGTTGTGAGGGCTGTCGAGTCAGCCAGGCTAATAGTCTACCGGATCTATCTCCTTCAGCATGCTGTTTTGTCATATAATGTCTGTAGTCATGTTTGCCCAGCCTAGTATCTGCTTCGTTATGGGCAGCCCTGAGTGAGTTCAGTGTTGTTAGTATGGACTCGTCTCTGACAACCACATTCTCTGCGTTGCGGATTTTTACTTCTAGTGTTTGTAGCTCTTTAGTAAGTGCTTTTCTCACCCCCACCGTAGCTGCAAGGCAGTGTCCTCGTATCACCACTTTATGGGCATCCCACTCTATAGAGCGGGATGATGACGAGTTTTTATTTAGCAGGAAATAATCAGTTAATTTTTTAGCTATGTCTGTTTGAAAGGGGGGTCTAAAAGAGCTTCCGGCTGTAAACGCCACGTTGGTATGCGAGTGTGCATATGACCCCAGGCTATTGTTACACATAAAGGATTATCATCTGATATAGTGCGAGCTAAGTATTCAGATCCGCACACTTTCTGAATTACTGCCGTGGATACAAAGACCATATCTATTCTGGTATATAACTTGTGTACAGGGGAATAATAAGAGTATTCCCGTTGGGTGGGATGGGCCGTCCTCCATACCTCACTCAGGCCGTTATTTAAAGCCCAACTTGCTAGTGCTTGAGAGGCGCGGTTGGAAGGAGCTGAGGTAAGCGGGGGGAACGAGCGATCTATTTGAGTGTCTAAGACACTGTTGAAGTCTCCCCCCCAAACGCATTCCGACGTAGGGTCGTTAAGGTTGCCGGTAGAAAGTGTGGATAGGAAATCGCGTTGGTCTGCATTTGGGGAGTACAGTGCAACTAGGGCTAAAGGGGACCCATCCAGTATGCCCTCAACTATCACGTGTTGACCATTTGAGTCACATTGTGTGCGAGATACGGAGAATGGGACCCCGGGGGCGATCCAAATCGCTACCCCCCGGGCAAATGATGAAGAAGTTGTGCCATGCAATTGCCCCTTCCATTTCGAACGTGTGTTTTCTAGCGTAATTTTAGAGAGATGTGTCTCTTGCAATAGAGCTATGTGTATCTGATGTCTCTTGAGAAAGGCATAAACCCTTTGACGCTTCCGTGGAGTTGCCATGCCTCTAATATTCCATGTGAGCACCTTGTATTTTACTATGCTCTGATTAGTTTGAGTGTCCATAATATTTTTGTGATTTTCGTGTATTCCAGGGAATGGGTGTCCGCTGACCACGGCGCAAAAACATTGTGATATGCGCGCGCTAAGATTGGGTAACTTGTACCTACAATATTACGAGCTTCAATCCTGTTACTATAATAACTATGACATATACGTTTGCTGCTGCATTTGCGATTAACTAGCATGTGACAGAACCAACGATTAAATAAAAAGGTGCACTCTAAAACCACACACAATAACAACTGAATTAAAAGATAAAGATCAATTCCAGCAATTGCTGGCACGAGAGAATGGTCCATATGGAGTAGGGGGGTGTCGGGGAGCATTGTTGCAAAGTCTAGGGTTTACCCTGCCCTGTTCGCTTGTGATGTAGAGTGTGCCGCCCAGGGGCACATCCGATTCACGCGGCACAGCAGGGAGATGACGACGGCGCCCAGAAGGAGGTGTGGTAGAATTGTGATGCTATCTTCACTCTGTAAGAACCAGTAGAACCCAACTGCTTAGCAAATATCGTCCGCTGTGCGTGGTGTGAGGGTAGGGCCACGTGTGGATTCCGCTGAGTCAGAGTTTGGATCTTGCTCCTGCTCAGCGTCTGCTTGTGTAGAGGAGGAAGTTGGTGAAGCGTTAACAAATCTGGATGTGGCCCGCAGGAGTCGGGAGCGTTCAGTTTGCGCTTGTTCAGGCGAGGGCTTCGCGCCTTGTTTTTTGCGCTGTCTACGACCCAACGTGGAGGAGGGTCTATTGACACGCCTTAGCATGGTAGAAAGAGTTGCGTTTCTTCTGTACTTCTGCTGTAAAATCTGGATAGGCTGTAATCACACCATCTTCGAAGTTTACTGGACCAGATTTACGGAATAACTGTAGGATAAGGTCTCTGTCACGGTAGTTGAGGAGTCTTACTATAAGCGGACGTGGTTGTGAGCCAGGAGGGGGAGGCCTGGCGGGAATCCTGTGTGCCCTTTCGACAGAAAAAAACTTCGGGATGTTGTCCTTCAGAATGGTATCGGTAAGCCATTTCTCTATAAATAGTTCAGCACTGAGGCCCTCGGCTCGCTCGGGAAAACCTACCATACGGATATTGTTGCGGCGGGATCTGCCTTCTGCATCCTCAGCCCTGCGTTTTAAGGAATCCACCTCTGTTGTTAAGTGAGCTACCTGCGATTGAAGATCTTTCACAGAGCGGGGGAGGACCTCAGTGTCTTTTTCAAGTTCTGATACCCTATCAGCTAGTGCGTGTTGGTCAGTGCGAAGTATGTTAAGATCTTCTGTTACCGAACCTATTTTAGCTTCTAGAGTAGTTTTAGTGTCTAGGATGGCTTGTAGTATCTTTTCAAATTGTGATGTGTGTGATTGTAGGGTCAGTTCTAGCTTCTGAAGTGCCACTTGCGTGGTGGCGTAGGGTTCTGAGGAGGATGAGGTGGCATGTTCCATCGTGCCCAACGGTGCACGTGAGGTTTTTGGTTTGACCATTTGGCAAGTGCAGAAACTCTTAGACGTTAGCGTGTTGAGAAAACGCGAGGCAGTGTATACGACCAAGTCAAGTGTCCTGTCAGTTCAACCTGGACGCCGAGGAGGAGCAAGGCGGGGATCAAGCGAAACTGCTAATAGATGATAGCCTGGCGCTTTTGCTATCATATACGGATCTTAATAATTACAGTACTGGTGTGAGCTTGTAAGCCTAGTTGGATAGGGAGCAGCCCGCTGTTTAGTATAATGGAAGTTGCAGCCGCACATGGTATCTTGTGTCTCAAAGGAGATGACTCATGCGTATGCACCCTACAGTTCGGTAACTGTCACCAATAAGCACTCCATTTATAAACGACCAGGACCATTTTACGTTTTCCCCACACTCAGATAGCTGACTTCTTGTCACCTCGAACTCTTAAAGATGGAGCACCGGCCAATACAGGGCAAGGAACCGTGCAGCAGGGGCTGTGGCCTCTTATGCTGGTACAACATTTCACATTAATCCAGTGCGTTTAATTGGCCATGATTAATAATCCAGCGCAGCCTGCAATGTTGGAGCTGGTTGATTTGTAAGACCGTTCCCGCAAGCCACTCCATGCAGGGAGCAGGAATACCACAGGACTGTGCCGCGACTCAACAACGCTCCAGAGTGAGTTTTCAGGGTGTGCGCTCTAATGTATTACACTGCTGTGTTCGCCTCCAGCGCTCTGATGGGATTTTTATGGCAGAGTTCGGCGCTGTTGTCTGCTAAGGACGCAGCAGTAGAGATTACTGGCCGTCACTTGTTGGGCTTATAGATATGCGGTTTACGTGGTCCAACCACTAACCGGAGCGCGGGGCGCAATGCAGCTTTAGGCAATCAGGAGGGGTCAGGTCATAGCCACCCACATCAGCCGCATACCTCGATGATTATAGTACGAAGAGGGCTCACCACGGCAAATCACGACCTGCGAGGGGCCACATTTCAGTGAAGGGAGCTCAGCCGGCGCCGTCCTTGCAGGATGTCTCTTACGGGCCGGCGTGTCGTATCCCCGCACAGTGCTGGGTTGGGCTCACGCTGGTGTTCTCCATCCGTGCGACACGGTTCACGGGCCACGCCGGTAGAAGGCGCGTTACTTGCGGCACGACCTCCAGGTCGGCCGCGGAGCAGCGTATTGCCGCAGATTAACGGCACGGAGAGCCTCCCCCACTGGGCGAGAAGCCGGGAAAGCCTGCCACGGCAAGGCTTGTTCCGACAGAAATGACGATGTGCTGGAGGTGGCCCGGGCGGCACCACCCCTCCAGCGTGCTCTCGACTGGGCGGCGCGCCCCACCGCTCCTCACCTCCAGGTAGCAACAATGTTGTTGCGCCACATCGACGATGCACGAGCCCGTGTTCCAGGTACGGGACCCGAATGGCGCTATGCCGCGCCCGCCGCAAGCGAATTGTCCGTAGCTCAATCACGGCCTCGATTTGGCCGATTGCCAGCTATGCGACGGCAGTGCGGCTCCGGCTGCGGTCACCGATGCAGCCCCCGGGCAGCACTCTTAACGGCGGTCGGACCCACTCCAAGGGGGGCCCGGGCGCCTCCAACAGGATGTTTTTCCGGGCCAGGGATCGGAGCTGCAGTTTATGCTGCCGCTCCGGTCGCCATCTTGGCCACGCCCCCCGCCATCCTTAATACTCTTTACCCATCAATATCGTGTAGATTTCAACATGTGTTCCTCAAAGTCTTCTCTTGACTTTTGCAGCACAATACGTGAACCAGTGTTTACTTTTACTGAAGAATGCAGAGCAGCATAACAAGGGTTTAGTTGTATTTAAGTCATTATTTGAGAGCACATTTTAGAAGGTAGATCTTGCTCTAGGACTAAACAGTAGTTTTTCATATCCTTCTATGTTCTATGTATAAACTACAATTCTTTATTCTGTATGAGTTGGAATCCTTGATTAGGGAAAGTATACATACGATGGAACTGTTGTTGAAAGCTTTGGAAGGACTGTTACCACAGTCTTTGCTGCTAAACACTGATTGTGCAGTGCTAAAGGCTTTGGAAGGAATGTTACCACAGTCTTTGCTTGTAAACATTGGTTCTAGAGTGCTGAAGCCTTTGCTTGCAATGATGTCCCTACTACACCGCTTAGCCATGTGCTTCACTTGAAGCAGGGTAGACAAGGGTGAACTCTCACTGCAAATAGCTATGAGCCAACTTGTCATAAATCATCTGGAATCTTCTAGCGCCAAGATGCTCTTGGGAATATATGTGCACCACTGAGAGTAGAAGAGAGGTAGTATCAAATTGAGACAGACAAGGAAAGACAAATTAAATGTACAGTTAAGTATGTTTGATTCTATAGTAACAGGACTACGAGCACATTAATAGTTTCTCCACTAGCAACATAAATATCACTGTCCTGTACTGTGGGCGTGTGACCTCCTAAATTAGGCTTAGGTGACACATAATAGAGCAGTGACATCTACTAACCTCAGAGTTCCACTCAAATCCTTTGACTCAGACAGGAGTAATAAGATCATCAAATCAAACCATAAGATCCAATAGCAATGAATAACAACAATATGCAATAAGGAGGCAGTAATTTACACTCACCATGACCTATGTGGCCATGACTCAGAACACCAATTTAGTAAAGTGCAATCACTATTAAACACTCCAAAATAATTATACAGAATAACAAGAGGATTAATTGAGAAATAGCAGATTTCAATAATTGTGCAGTTGAATCAATCATGATCAGTTAATAAACATTCAATTCAATGATTGGGTAGGTCATCCTTACTACCAAATTATAATTTGAAAAACATGTGTGGGGCTTGACTTTGTCACATACAAAAATTAAAATAGGACAAAAATCTGAACTATTTCGCTTACAAAAATGTGGTTGGATTTCTAAGGGAAAACCTGCGAAAGGAAAATAAATGCACATTGGTTATACCTCTCCTAAATGAAGCAGTAGTTAGCAGAGTCTTCATCAGCAGAGCTCAGGACCAGCAGGCCTTCAGTGATCGACATCAGGAACATGAAAGGGAAACAGTTCAATAATGTTGGACTTAAGCTATCTGAACTGTTAGAATCATGAGCATGGAAGTCTGGTCTTCACTGCAATAATTTCTTACTCAACTGAACTACATCAGCTGTAACTTTGCTAAATTAAAGTCCCAAAAATCACAAGCTAGACTCCTATTGGACAAGACTATGAGGTGTGATAGTGACAACCAATTGAATTACACTTCTTCTCCGGCTTGTAACTTTCCTGATGGCTTCTTCAAGATAGGCCCATGTTGACACTCCTCTCTGGCCTGCAGTTTCTGCAGAATAATAACATTGTAGAAAACCGCATAGAACATGACAATTTAGCTAACATTACTTCCTACCAGAAACTAAAGCCCATTGTTAAAACTTAAAAAAATGATCACAAGGAAGTACAGAGTGAAACTGGACAGTAGATTTCCACTATTAGCTTTCAATAGGACAGGTAATACAAAAGGTTTGCAAAAGAATTTCAGTGAAGCCAGCATAACATCTCAAACACTTTACTGTGAAAAAATACTTTAACATAGGCCTTTTGCTAATGCTAATACACGAGAAACAAAACAATTTTAATAGTCAAACCATATTTAGTACATTATTTAATTAATCATTAATACTCTCAAATACTTAGTCTTATTCATCAGTATTAATCATCTTTGGTCTGTACAAATGTTTATGATTCATCAAAATACATTTTCAAAGTTATTTACTATTTCACATAGAACTCAATGTGACAGACACCATGTCAACCACATTTCAAACATGCATGTTTTAATTTTCTTCCAACACACGTTCTCTAATTACGTTCTTTTAGTTCACAATATTAATATGATTTACTTACTCATATTTTATAAGTAATGTTTACTCCCTAACAGTACACAGCTTCAAAGGAACTAGAAGCTGAGTAAAAAAATAAGATTTCAACATGTGGAGGTTATGGCATGTTGAGGTGCCTAAAACAAATGTTTGTGCATTTTTGGCCATTTCTGCAGAAAACCAAGAGCAACATTTAACACAGATAATAGACCGCGTCGGGCATCTGTGAATTAGTGTGCAGAAATAAAGTGATGGTTTAGTACAAAAGCATGTTTTCGCCCTGGTGAGTGACTGAAGGTATTAGATACTAAGCATATACTTGGTTCATGTCATTGTTCGACCTGTTAGCCTTAGGGCGATCTTCCCCCAAACCCTTTGCCTTACTCCTCCATTTTTTGTGCAGATCTCATTTTTGTTAGCCTTAAGACTCTCTGCACTTTACTACAGCTAACCAGTGCTAAAGTATGTGTGCTCTCTCCTTTAAACATGGTAAAGCTGGCTTGCACCCAGTTGGCACATTTTATTTACTTAGAAGTCCCTAGTAAAGTGGTATTATATGTGCCTAGGGCCTGTAAATTAAATCCTACTAGAAAACATGAAGCACTGATTGTGCCACCCAATTTAATTATGTCTCAAGCCTGCAGTTGCCATTTTGACCTGGTAAAATCAACCTCTTTAGCAACACAAAAGGATGATGGATGGAGTGCTGAAACTTTTCAAACACTCACCCCCAGTCACAGATCTGGGATTAATCCATTGTTCTTTTGCTCTCTATGCCACCCCAGTTTGGATCCAGCCCTATGCAAATCAGTCTTGACCCTGCTCCACATTCGAACAGTCCAGTCCGACCTGCCAAGCCAGGTTCTCTTAGGACCGGAAACGAGCATTGTGGAACCGGTTCCAGGGTATCACCTCTCATCAGCCAGGCTAGCTTGAATCCAGTGGCACAGCAAGCAAGGGACCCACGTCTGGGCATACCGTGGCCAACTTACGATGACTTTAGCAAAACAAAAGTATGATGGATGGAGTGCTGAAACTTTTCAAACACTCACCCCCAGTCACAGATCTGGATTTAATCCATTGTTCTTTTGCTCACCATGCCACCCCAGTTTGGACTCAGCCCTGTGCAAATCAGTCTTGACCCTGCTCCTCATGGGAAGAGTCCAGCTCGAACTGCCAGGCCAAGTCCTCCCTTTGCTAAAATAAATCTCTTGCCAGGCCTAAATCTTCATTTTTAATACATACAAATCACCCATATGGCAGGTCCTAAACAGCACATAGGACAAGGTGCAGTGTATTTAAAAAGTTGGACATGTACTTTTAACTTTTACGTGCCCTGGTTCTGAAAAACTCTTAAATTTCTTCTCACTACAGCAAGGCCTACCTCTCTCATAGGATAACACTAGGTTGCCCTATTACATTTAACTAACTTTTGATTGCAAACAAGTAAACATTTCATGTTTGGTGTCTGTGAAATCACAATTAAAAATCCTCTTTAATGGTAAAGTCAGATTTTAAGTTAGTTTTGAAAATGCCGCTTTTGGCTCCTGCAGCCTATTCCTGGGTCACATGGATGGCTGTAGCTGACAAACGTACTTTGTTTACTTCTTCCAGACAGCCAGAGAACAGAGGGATTAGGTGTGCCTGTATGGGCCACCAAATGGCAGGATGGGGGGGGGCAGAGCTAGACACAGCCCTACTTGCAACTGAATAGGCTGTGCCCTGACTTCATGCAAAGGACTTGTTACCGTTTGTTAGACCTGACAGCCTTAGGGTGGTCACCCCTAACTTTTTGCCTGCCTCCCTCCACTTTTTGGACACTGTTTTTGCTTGCTTTTTTTTGACTCTGCACACTTTACCACTGCTAACCAGTGCTAAAGTGCATATGCTCTCTCCCTTAAAACATGGTAACCTTGAATCATACCTGATTGGACTATTTAATTTACTTATAAGTCCCTAGTAATGTGCACTCTATGTGCATAGGGCCTGTAGATTAAATGCTACTAGTGGGCCTGCAGCACTGGTTGTGCCACCCACTTAAGTAGCCCCTTTTCCTTGTCTCAGGCCTGCCATTGCAAGGCCTGTGTGTGCAGTTTCACTGTCACCTCGACTTGGCATTTAAAAGTATTTGCCAAGCCTAAACCTCCCCTTTCTCCACATATAAGTCACCTCTAACGTGTGCCCTAGGTAACCCCTAGAGCAGGGTGCTGTGTGGGGGAAAGGCAGAACATGTACCTGTGTAGTTTACATGTCCTGGTAGTGTAAAACTCCTAAATTCGTTTTTGCACTACTGTGAGGCTTGCTCCCTTCATAGGCTAACACTGGGACTGCCCTCATACAGTATTGAAGTGGTAGCTGCTGATCTGAAAGGAGTAGGAAGGTCATATTTATTATGGCCAGAATGGTAATATAAAGTCCTGCTGACTGGTGAAGTTGGATTTATTATTACTATTCTAGAAATGCCACTTTTAGAAAGTGAGCATTTCTTTGCACTTAAATCTTTCTGTGCCTTGCAATCCACGTCTGGCTGGGCTTAGTTGACAGCTCCTTGTGCATTCACTCAGACACTTGCTGGAGAAGAAATCTGAACTAGAAACTACATCCTGCCAAGAAGAACTGCCTGGCTGCTCAAAGGACACACCTGTCTGCTTTCTACAAAGGACTGCTGCCTTGCTGTTGGCCTGCTGCCTTGCTGAACTCTTGTCTGGCTGTGAAAGTGCTCTCCAAGGGCTTGGATAGAGCTTGCCTCCTGTTCCCTGAAGTCTCAGGACCAAAAAGACTTCTCTTTTTCACTTGGACGCTCCGTGCGCTGAAATTTTCGACGTAGAGCTTGTTCCGCGGCGAGGAAAACACCGCACACCGACGCCGATCGACGCAATGCCTTCGGGACGACCGGAACTTCGACGCACGGCCTCGCAAGGACAACGCCGCCCGACTTCCAGAGGAGAAATCGATGTGACGCCGGCCGTGAGATCAAAACTTCGACGCGCAGCCACGCAGAACGACACGCAGCCGGAAAACAAGCAGGAAAATCCACGCACAGACCCAGGACATCTGGTAATCCCCGCGATCCACAGAAAGAGACTGTCTGCGCGCCGGAAAATGACGCACGTCTTCCCTGCGTGAAAAATAATGACGCAAGTCCGTGTGTGCTGGGGAGAAATCGACGCACACACCATTTTTCAACGCATCTCTTCTTCTGTGGCCCTCTGAGGAGATTTTCCACTCCAAACCAGGTACTTTGTGCTTGAAAGAGACTTTGTTTGCTTTTTAAAGACTTAAGACACTTGACATCACTTTTCAGTGATATCTCTACAAATTTACATTGCAACTTTATTCGTTTTGACCTACAATTACCCTGATAAATAATGTATATTTTTCTAAACACTGTGTGGTGTATTTTTGTAGTGCTATATGGTGGTATTGTATGATTTATTGCACAAATACTTTACACATTGCCTTCTAAGTTAAGCCTGACTGCTCGTGCCAAGCTACCAGAGGGTGGGCACAGGATAATCTTGGATTGTGTGTGACTTACCCTGACTAGAGTGAGGGCTTTTGCTTGGACAGGGGGTAACCTGACTGCCAACCAAAAACCCAATTTCTAACACTGTTGCATTGTTCATGCATTTTGGAGCCAGGACAGGGGAGGCAGGCAACTTCAAAGACTTCAAAGGAAATTCTCAAGAAACTTCCCCTACTTCAAAGGGTGCACCAAGTATAAACATTGAACACTCTTGTGGGTACTACAGAAGAAGGGCTGCTGTGCTGCTTTGCTGCCAAAAGGACTGCCATTCTGCTGCCCTACTTGCTGAAAAGGAAGTCCGGACTTGCATCCTTCACCCTCTTTTAAGAACTGCCTTTCCATCACACTGTGTACCATCATATTTTAGTATTTCTATGTTTACTTTGCATGCACACAATTTGAACTATATAAAACCTTGTCTATGTCATGAGATTATGGCCAACCATTATGCACCCACTACAGCAAGATCAATGCATTTTCTAGGTATGACTGAATGGTGGAGTCTGTCTGTCAAATTGAAATCAAATGTCAAGAGCATCTATGCTTTAAGGCCAGGCACCTAAGTGCAGCATGGGTGGCTTTCAGTATAGAAATGACCAGGAGAGGACAGGTAAGGCCAGTCATAATAAGCCCCAATTAATGTAATATTTATAAAGAAGGCGATATGGACTCCTTCCTTAAATATTTGAACTTTAGCCAGAGAGTGGAAACTTTTAGATATAGAAAGACCTTCTTTGTCTCTACTTCTATTTACCAAGAAGTCAAACATACTTGTGATTTTACTACCAGCAATCTGAATTTACGGTGTAAGGTTTTTTGAGTTTGGTAAAGTTAGCCTATACTCTCATCTCCACCTGTATAAAACATTTCATCCATATCAGTAGTGATTCCTCTATTAGGGCAGAGGAATGTCACCCACCCTGCGGCCAGCACAGCAAACATAAAAAACAAAATTATAATACAATTATTTTATTACCATTTTATTTTTCAGTGCAGCCAGCCTAAGACAAATGTCAGAGCAGAATGGTGCCATTGCTGATAATTGGCAGCAAGAAGTAGTAGTGGTACTCCAGTTTAAAGTGTGCAGGTCACTCTTGCGACAACCAGCCTATTATGTGCACTTTATACCTCTCTAGACCAAGTTGTATTAGGCAGCTGGGTGGAGAGCAGGCCCAGGCCTCCAGTGCCTTTAGGAGGTCTGAGCAGGTTAACAGCATAAGAACCGTATCTGGATTGCTCTGGGGAGTTAGATTAAATATCCCTCTATTCCCTGGAACCACAGACTATGGGACAGTAGAATAGTACATAAGTACATTATTTCTTTTTAATTTAAAGGTTCTCTTTGCCCGCTACCAGGCAGTGTGAGAAACTCACTCTCCCTTCAGCCTCAACTCCAGAGTTCTCAACTGTGGCCCGTTATAAACACTGTTCATAATGGACCACAACTGAGAGCTGTGGGGATGTGCTTATGGCATTCCTGGTTTCTCACAATGCCTATAAGTAGATCGAAATATTTGTCCGATCACCCCACCACTTTCAAATACAAGCAGACACCACTGTTTCATATACAATACCATGTTTTGATATGCTGAATGTAATTTAAATTACAACAACATTTTATTAATTTATGGCAAAACGTGAATACTTCATTGTTGAATCTTCATTGCCTGACTGTCCCAGAAAAAATACTATAACAGAGGAACCTTGGTGCCACAAAGGTCTAGAATGGACTTTGAGATGTCAGTGACAGATGACAGTTGGAGCAAGCTGTAATGAATATACATCTTCTCCTCTTTACACTCATCTGTGTGTCATGTTGGGAGAGCTTTCTTGAATTTCACACTGGCGACAAGGATGGGATACATCTGGGATCTGTAAGAGTACACTTCAACATGCTCTATGTAAGGATTTTCTCAACAGAACATCACATATGAAGATCTCTGGAAAGCACAACATCCCCAGATTTAGAGGCTCACATTGGAGGTTATGAGAGACATCTGGTAAGTCTAACCCATCTTTGGAGATCAAGAATTAATTGTAAGCTTGTGAGCCTAACCAGTGATCAAGCATCTCTAGAGAGACCATTACATGGTTAGGAATATGTGCCACTAGGATATCAGAAAAGTTTATCTTTGATTCGTCCATTTTATGAGCACCGTATGGTATATAGTGAGGAGCTGGTCCATGGAGTAATGGGGAGAAGCCCCAAAGCAACCTCTCTGACTAACATTGTGTTTATTGTGGTTGAAGGCTGTATTTTCCAGTGATAACATGCGCAAACTGTAAGGAGCATCCCAATGTTAGTGGTGTGGTGATTAGATTAAGGGAGTGCTTGTCACCACATCTCTTGGTGGGTGAGAAAGCACTGGAGCGGGCACGATGCAACACTATAAGGGTAGCAAAGGGAGTGCCTCTGATACTATGCTTTCATTAACTGCAGGCACATGATGATCTCAGGCATATTCTGCCATAAACACATGGGAGGAGAGTACTAAATGCATTTGCATTTATTCTCATAGTGCACTTCAGAGGGAAAATTCCAACATCATTCACAACGTTGGAGAGTGAGTGTACTGTGCAAACAACAGAGACTGGGCTCCTGATCTTGTTTTGGCCCCATTCAACAAAACTACATTAAAATAACAGGCTTTCGCCGTGGACTGGGAATCAGATTCCCTCTCACAGAAAATTTCATATGACATGCCGAGAATGTGTGACAGAGATCTCTGTTGGTACAGTACTGTTAACTTCACAGCACCACCCGTGGATCACACACAAGTAGTTAACTTATTTCATGCAACACTAGTTAGAAATTGTGAGTGATTTATCACATTTTTTCTGTCATGTAATTTACAGAGAACAGAAGATGAGACCAATTAGATGAAACTAACTACAGGTCTTGTGTAGATACTCTATTGAGTACTACAATTTTTTAAAAAAAGAGGTTGTAGTGGAATCATTAATTAGGTGTGTGTAAATTGAATTCAGGAGTGTGTATAGCTTCAGGAATTTCTTTATTGGGTTATAGTGTAATCTTGCACAAAAACTTAATAATGCAGCATGTCAATACCCCAGCATCCTTTATAGCATCTCCAGGTAAGTTTCTGCTGAGCTGGAGCACATGGAAAAAAGTATTTCAAAATTAGTGTAGACCGTGAGCCTAATTTGTGTCGGAGAGAAAAATAGGACCATTTCGACATTGTCTAGGGGCAGAGGGCTACAAACTTTTATAACATTTGCTTAATTTAAATGTTGCTAAAGCCAGGGGATTACATGAATATGATATATGTATAAAGAAATAGGCAATCACTTCCTCAAGGATCAGCAAAATTATGGAGGACTATCATTTTGGAAAGCATACAAAAAAAAGTAGAAACTGCTGTGGAATTTGTGTCTGAGTTGTGTAAATTGGCTGCCACATGTAAGTTTGCTGTGACATGATGAACGTATTAGAGACCAATTTCTTTTAAATTGTAAAATTGAAAGAATATGTGAGGAGCTATGGCTGAAGAATGGTCCTCCACTGAGTGAGGTTTTAATTCTAGCAAAGCACGTAGGACACATGATGAAGTGAGTAAGTTAGATAAAAAAAGATACGACCTGTAAGGAGAATGTATGAGTAGTGGGAGAAGAGAGAGTGGGTGTACAAGTAGTAAGGGGAACATTTCTGTTTAGAGAAAAGAAAAATACGAGCACATTTGAAGGCCAATGATACATATGTGGTAAAGAGATGTCACATGAAATAGAGTAAAGACTGTCCTGCCATGAGAGCAACATGTAATAAATGTGGGAGGAAAAAACACTTCATGGCATGTTGCAGGGCTGGAAATGTGACTAAAACATAAAAAAAGAGTGTGCCTGAAGTCTGTGAGGAGATTTTTTGCAAATGACTGATGGAAGATCAAATAACCCCGAATATTCTGTGAAAATTAAAGATCAAAAAGTGGAGTTCAGATATGATTCATACTCAAAATGAACTATTATCTCTGAAGAGGAGTTCAGTAGAATGTTCGATAAGCACAACAAATTACACAAAATGGACATATGCCTGATCAACCAATAAAAATAAAAATTAAAGGATACTTCTTGGGGAGTGTTAGAAATGGGGTCTTTGGTTGGCAGTCAGGTTACCCCCTGTTCATGAAAGGACCCTCACTCTAATCAGGGTAAGTCACATACAAACCAAATTATCCTGTGCCCACCATATGGTAGCTTGGAACTGAGCAGTCAGGCCTAACCATACAGTGTTTAGAAAAGTATATAATATTTAGCTGATAAGATGCAGGTCAAAACGATTAAGATGTAATAACTATATGTTGAAATATCACTGCAAAAAATAATATAAAGTGTCTTTAGTCTCTTGTGCCAATTTCAGCCGCTGGGTCTTGGATCCTCTTCGGGTTGCGGGGTTTTCAGATGCCCCGGGTATGATGCGTTGAAATCCAGTGCTTGCAGGACGAAGTCACTGGGGCTGCGTCAAACCAGTGAGTGTTGGGTGGAAATTTCTACCACACAGCAGGCGCTGCGTCGATCTTCTCTTTGCAAAGTCAGGCTGCGTCGTTCCGGTGCAGCGTGCAGTGAATTTTTCACTGCGATGCAGGCTGTGTCGTTTTCTGCAGGCTGTGCATCGATTTCCACTGCACATGGAGTTCTTCTTGCAGGAGTGAAGTCATTTTAGTCCTGAGACTTCAGGGAACAGGAGGCAAGTTCTATCCAAGCCCTTGGAGAGCACCTCTCAGCACAGCCAGAGAGCAGCAAGGCAGCAGGGCAACAGCAAGGCAGCAGTCCTTCTTAGAAAAGCAGTCAGGTGAGTCCTTTAGGCAGCCAGGCAGTTCTTCTTGGCAGGTTGCAGGTTCTGGTTCAGGTTCTTCTTCATGAAGTGTCTGAGTTGGTAGGGGCAGAGCACCCTGTTTAAAAACCCAAATGTTCCTTTGAAGTGGGGGAGACATCAAAGGGTGGCTTAGAAGTGCATAGGGTCCCCTTTGAGTTGAATCCCGTCTGCCAGGGTCCCAGTAGGGGGTGTGGCAGTACCTTGTGTGAGGGCAGGCTACTGTTCTTTGACATGTAAGTGTCAGGCCCTCCGCCCTCCCAACCCAGGAAGACCCATTTAATATGCAGATGTATGCAAGTGGGGCTGAGCATCCTGTGTTTGGGGTTTGTCTGAGTGAATGCACAAGGGAGCTGTCAACTGAACCTAGCCAGACGTGGATTGTAAGACACAGAAGGATTTAAGTGCAGAGAAATGCTCACTTTCTAAAAGTGACATTTCTAAAATAGTAATATTAAATCCAACTTCACCAGTCAGCAGGATTTTGTATTACCATTCTGGCCATACCAAATATGACCTTCCTACTCCTTTCAGATCCGCAGCTACCACTCAAACAGTATATGAGGGCAGCCCTAATGTTAGTCTATGAAAGGAGCAGGCCTCACAGCAGTGCAAAACGAATTAAGGAGTTTTACACTACCACGACATGTAAACTACACAGGTACATGTCCTGCCTTTTGTCTACACAGCACCCTGCCCTAGGGGTTACCTAGGGCCTACCTTAGGGGTGACATATGTAGAAAAAGGGGAGTTTTAGGCTTGGCAAATACTTTTAAATGCCAAGTCGAATTGGTAGTGAAACCGCACACACAGGCCTTGCAATGGCAGGCCTGAGACATGGTTAAGGGGCTACTTATGTGGGTGGGACAATCAGTGCTGCAAGCCCAATAGTAGCATTTAATCTACAGGCCCTGGGCACATATAGTGCACCTTACTAGGGACTTACAAGTAGATTAAATAATCTAATTAGGTATGATCCAATGTCATTATGTTTAAAGGGATAAAGCATATGCACTTTAGCACTGGTTAGCAGTGGTAAAGTGCACAGAGTCCTAAAACCAGCAAACACAGTGTCCAGAAAGTGGAGTGAGGCAGGCAAAAAGTTAGGGGTGACCACCCTAAGGCTGTCAGGTCTAACAGGGAGCATTTAGTATAGAAACAGATATACTGTTTGCAAACTATGGCCCTCATTACGACATTGGCGGTCGTGGTAATTTGGGGAAAGGCACTGCCAACAGTCTGACGGTACCTTTTCTCAAATTATGAAATTGGGGGTTTGGCACAAGCCAAACTGCCAATGTACCACTCTGTCTGCCAGGGTGGTAATGGCCGCTGGGCTGGAGACTTTGGTCTCCAGCCAGGCGGCCGTCACAATCCCACCCTCGGGATAATGACCCCGCCTACCGCCATGGTTTTCGATGCAAGCGTACAGCCACGAAAACCATGGCGGTAGGTACTATCAGTTCTAGGGAATTCCTTTCCTGACACTTATAGGGGTCTCCCATGCACCTTCCCCCTCCCCAGAGTCCTCCTCCACCCTCCCCCTCCCTCTCATGCCCCCCACACATTTACACACCCACATGCGCACACATATACACACATACACACACGCATACCCACATCCACCCACACATGCACACATATATACCCACACACCGCAACACACACCAACACACTTTGTCGCACACATGCATTCACAACACACAACATACACTCACATTCAGTCATTCACGCACTTATTCAACGTGACTCACACCCGCATGCACGCACACACACACACCCCCACAAACACAACACCCCCACACATGCACAGATCACCCCCACCCTCCTCTCCTGATGGAGAACCCGACTTACCTGCTTGCAAGGGGTCCTCCCGCTGGAGAGAGGACGCGGCGTTGATGTCAGCAGCAGCGTTTGCCAGCAAAATACCGCCAGGTTGTATCATTGCTCATGATACGGAAGGCGGTGTGTTGAGGGCGTGGCGCTGCTGCTGACAGCAGTGCCACCTTACCGCCATCTGCCGCCATGACCATCGACGGAATTCCACCAGCCTTCTGGTGGAATTCCGTTGTCGGTCATGATGCGGGTGGGCGGCTGGTAGCCACGGCAACGGTATGTTGGTGGCCGTCGCCGTGGCGGTAGGCAGCAGTTACTGCCAAAGTTGGAATGAGGGCCTATATGTTTCTTATAAAGGTGACAAAATGTTGGGGTGGCCAACACAAAGGGATTTAGATATTTATCTTAAACCCAATACAGACCCACACATTTTAATTCAAAGTGTCTCCAAGAGTGAGAAAAAGTTCTCAGACTTTGAAAAGGAATATCCAGAGGTATTCAAAAATAAACTGAAATGTCTGAAACAATATGTTTACAAAATAAGACTCAAAGAGTAAGCAGTACTTCCCCTGAGTGTTCATGATGCTGTGAGAGAAGAATTGGAAAATGTGTGCAAGTTAGGAGTAATAGAACCTGTTGAAGCCAAGGAATAGTTGGCACCAATTGTGGTTGCTAAGAAAAGTGATGGAACAGTTTGGTTGTGTGTTGATCTGAGGGCTCCCAACAAGGAGGCTTTTCGCTGCGAATTTCCTCTTTCTAACATAATAGAAATGGTTACAACATGTAGGAGGGGAAAACTCTTCTCTATGTTGCATCTGACATGCGCTTACCACTTAAATGATCTACACCCTGATTTCCCAGAACTCACTGCAGTTATCACACCAATGGGGGCGTACAAATTTAATTGAATGCTGTTCGGTCTCTTCTGATAAGCGTCAGTTTTTTGGAGAGGTATGTCAAACATTCTCAAGGGAATTCCTGGAGTATTTTGTTATTAGGATGAGATACTAATATTTGGGCACACACAACCACTACATAAGATGATTAGACGTGTTGCAAACATTCACAGAATATGGCCTTACTGTAAAAACAATACATGTATCTGACAGTGTACAGAAATAAACTACCTTGGGCACAAGATCACATCTCAAAAGATTCAACCCAAAGCAGATTTGGTAAATACCATAATGGACTTGGTAGCAATAGAGAGTAAGGATAAACTGAGATGAGTCTTAGGAATGATAGAGTTCTATAGCAAATTCATCAGTAACTTTGCCAGCTGAACATACCATGTGGGAAAATTATTTTAAAAAATGTGACCTTTGACTGGGATGAGCATTGTGTGAAGGAATTTGCTGATGTGAAAAATGCTTTGTCTACTGTCCCAAATTTAAAAGCGTTTGTGCCTAGAAACAAAACTATTGTTGCATCTGATGGCAGTTCTAAGGCCCTAAGTGCAGTGTTTCTCCAAGAAAGTGAGAAAGATGAAGAAGCTACAGAATTTGCATCAAGGGTATTGAGACAATCTGAAACAATCTACTCTGCCTCACGTTGAGAGTGCTTTCTTGAATTTCACAATCATATCCACGCTTTGTATATTTCATTATATAAACAATATAAACTGTATTTTTAGATGACGTGACTTTTATCAATTTAATAAATGTTTCCAGAATATAAAAAGTTATTTTAAACTGTGATTTGCAGAATATTTATTTTGTCCTGAACCAGTGAAACAATAAAACTTCTGTCACATCATTTTTTTCCAGTAAAATTGGTTTCTCCAGCTATAGATTAGACTTTTACTATTGGTAATAGGTAATATGTGCTTATTGTGGATTATATACTTGCATTTTGTGGTATAATGAGTTGGGTAGGGGTCGTAAAAGTTTTCCTGTGAAGTGACAGGCCAGTGTCACCACATATCCAAAGTGAGTTGTGTTAGACTTTTTATCCTTGGCGTGGTGTCCCCTTAACTTTTTGCCTCTGTTTTCCAGGTTGTTGATGTGTGCTCGACTCTGTTGTTGCTGTTTTTGTTACTCTGGGCACTTTACCACTGCTAACCAGTGCTAAAGTGCAAGTGTTCCTATACAAAATATGTATGTAATTGGGTTATCCATAATTGGCATATTTACTAGCATGGCTAGTACAGTGCCTAGTACAGTACATTAGAGGTGCCTAGGGCCTGTAAATCAAATGCTACTAGTGGGCCTGCAGCACTGGTTGTGTCACCCACATAAGTAGTTCTGTAATCATGTCTCAGACCTGCCACTGCAGTGTCTGTGTGTGCAGTTTTTTACTGTAAATTCGACTTGGCAAGTGTACCCACCTGCCAGGCCTAAACCTTCCCTTTTCTTACATGTAAGACACCCCTAAGGTAGGCTTTAGGTAGCCCCAAGGGCAGGGTGCACTGTATGATTACGGTAGGACATATAGGCCCTCATTACAACCCTGGCAGTTGGTGTTAAAGCGGGGGTAACACCGCCAACAGGCCGGTGGTAAAAAAAATGGAATCACAACCACTGCGGAAACCGCGAACATAGACAGCCACTTTAACACTCCGACCGCCAGGGCAGTAGCAACAAACACTGCGGCGGTCACCGCTAACAGACAGGCGGAAGACAATGTACTGCCCACTGTATTATGAGAGGCCAATCCGCCAACTTTTCTTGGGTGGTACCAACGACATCAAAAGCACGGCGGAAACAGTACACTGAAGGGGAACCACTCACCTGTCGACACTCAATGAAGAACCAGGACGCCATGGAGCCTGAACTGCAGGTCCTCCCCATGTTGTTGTATCTACTAATACACCAGGAAGTAGAAAGAAGGTGACGGTGACAACGACGACGGTGAGTACTGCACTTAGCACACAGGGGGGAGATAAAAGAGAGTGACACACACATGTGACACGCAACACCCCCACCCTCACCCACAACACCATACACACTAACACATCAAATAACATTACAGATACACCCCGTCACCCCCTGGAAGAACGCAAGGACAAAAGGAATTGAGTTCAATCAGTGATATTGTGGAACATGCAGATATAGCAAACAAAATGAAAAAAATCAGTATACACAAATATTTACATTATGTACAGAAGGACGTACTCTACTGTCCCTTGTAAATGTCCATGGACCAGTGGGCCCAAACATCATGGGCGAAGCCCACACTTGACTCCTGCCTCAAAACGGAGAGAACACTGCAGGAGCATCAGGTTGAAAAAACACAGGCACCTCAGGGGCAAGGGGAGGGGGGATACCTCAGCCGGAAGATGATACTACACCACTGCTCCTCGAGGGGGCAACATGCCCACAGCGATGTCCTGGGGAGTGCAAAGCCACAGTCTCTCAAGTCTCTCAAGTGGGTGGTTTGCCCACTGCTTGGTCCTGGGGAGCGCAAAGCCACAGTCTCTCAAGTGGGTGGTTTGCCCACTTCCTGGACCTGGGGAGTGGAAAGCCACAGTCTCTCAAGTGGGTGGTTTGCCCACTGCTTGCTCCTGGGCAGTGTAAGGCTACAGTTTCTCAAGTGGATGGCTTCTCCACCGGTTCTGGAGGGGGCTTTGTGCCCAGTCTGCTTTATCCGGCCAAGGATTGGGTGAGTGGATGCATCTCTCCACTGGTTCTGGAGGGGGCTTTGTGCCCAGTCTGCTTCATCCTAGCAAGGACTGGGTGAGTGGATGCATCTCTCCACTGGTTCTGGAGGGGGCCTTGTGCCCAGTGATGCTGCACCTGGGGTGTGGCAGTTCCCATTCCCTCACCTGGGTGTCTGAGGCATGAGATATGCAGGGAACAGGTAGCATGATACTCCATGGAGGCAGAGCTACACTCCATCCTGCGGCGACCTAGGCTGCAAACTGCTGGTAGTGCCAGTGCTGGTGCCTCATATGGTGTGTGCAGGGTCCAGGACATCTCTTGCAGCCTCAGACGGCTGCCCACTGGGGATGCTGCTGATGTCCGATGTAGTAGCACTGGCTGGGCATGTGGCGGTGCATATGGCGGTGTAGGTGGCGGTGGCTGCGGCGGTGTCTGCAGCGGAGATGCTGCCGGTGCTGCCCGTGGAGCAGGTATCTGTAGTAGTGGAGGGAGACACCAGGGCGTCTTGAGCAGCCTTGGATGGCTGACCACTGGGGAGGATGCTGGTGACTGTCATTGTGGCAGTGGTGGTGCAGGGGGTGGTGCAGATGGCGGGGCAGGTAGCGATGCAAGTGGCGGTCATTGCAGCGGTGCTTACCGTGGTACAGGTTGCTGCCCTGTCAGGAGAAATGGTGGTCAACAGTCCCTCACCAGGAGGCTCCGTGCTCTGAGGTGACTTGCCCTTGCTTTTGTGTCACTTCCCCACCTTGGTAGTCACTGCTGGGACCTTGGCACTGTCCTCTTTGGTTTTGGATGAGGCCTTGCTCGGTGGGTGGTGTGTCTTTTCCCTGCTGCATGCCGGCCCCTTCTTAACCTTGGCAGGTGGCGGAATTGGGTGGTCCTTAGCATCGGTAGGTGGCACACTGGCAGCCCTGACAGATGCCCCCTTCGATCCTCTCTGACTTTCAGGGACCACAGCGGATGCCGATTTTGTGGCTGAGTTGCTGGCCTGGGATCAAGACATCCTGTCCATAGGGGAAGAACGGGGGGAGGTCTAGGGAAGTGGTCAACATTAGCCAGAAAATGTTTTTTGACACACTGGGATAGGAAGATGGAGGGTGGGTGGGAGTGGAGGAAGAGGTAGTGGTTGTAGGAGGTGTACGTCTGCTGAGTTTGGGTGAAGGTGCATGGGCTGGAGGCTATTGTGAGGTGGATGGCTATTGAGTGGGTGCGTGCCTGCGTTTGTGTACTTTGGGAGGAGGGCTCACAGGCACACTGGGAGAGGACACAGGGTGCGTGTGCATGGTTGTGGGGGTGGTGATTGCTCGTGAGGGGTGTGTTGTGGTGGGCATGCTGGGGATGGAGGCAGTGGCTGATGATGTAGTGCATGCAGGTGTGAGTGGAGACGCTACTAGGAGGGAGGTGGATGAAGAGGAGGAGGAGGACACAGTGGAGGAAGTGGATGTTGGTATGTGTGCATGGGTATGGTGCTTGTGTTAGTGCCTGTGTGATGATGTGTGGTGCTTATGTTTTCCTGAACCACTTTTGTGTGTTGATGTGTGTGCATGTTGGTCTGAAGATGTGCTCGGATAGGCTGAGGTAGAGGAGATTGGGTCTGGGTAGTGGAAGTTGGAGGGGGGAGGCTGGACACAGGGACAATGGCTGCCATCAGTGCTGAGGGCAGAGCCTGAAATGCTCTCTGTTGGGCCACCATGCCAGAATGATTGCCCTCCAGGTATGCATTTGTTTGTTGCAAATGCCTCTCGACACCCTGGATGGCATTCAGAATGGTTGACTGCCCAACAGTGAGGGATCTCAGGAGGTCAATAGCCTCCTCAATGAGGGCAGCAGGGCTGAGTGGGGTAGGGCCTAAGTTGCCTGGGGCGAAGGAGATACCCACCCTCCTGGGTGAACGGGCACGGGAAACACGCTGAGGGGCTGCTTGTTTGGAGGGCGGTGCTGGTAGGGGGGTGGCGGCTGTACCTGTTGTTGGGGTAGGTACAGAGGCGTCCGCCACTGCCAGGGAGCTTTCATTAGAGGAGAAGTCACTGTCACCGGTATCCCCTCATGTCCCCGTCGTGGAGCTCCCCTCGCCCTCCGTCCCCCTGGCGCCTTCACCCATGGGCCATGTGGGCTGCAGCTCCCTCCGTCACCAGTGCCTCTGCTCCTCCGCCAGATGATGCTAATGCACTCAAGAACAGGGTGACAAAACAAGAAGGGGGAGATAGACAGAGGACACACGTGGTCAATGCCAGCAACACCACTACTGTTGGCGTACACAACACACACTGAGCTGCCCTATGCACTAGGCCATGCCCAACCACTCACTAAGGTAGTCACCAACCCATGGGGTACAATGCATAACGCCAACACCTGCACACCTGACACCCACAGGACCCTGTCCAGTAGTAGTTGGCCCTTGTACCATTTGGGTAGAGCTGCTTCAGAGCCTGCAAACAAGGGACCTACCCTGGCACGATCACCCTGGTCTAGGGGCACCCACAGCCCACATCATCCCCCACCCAGCTAGTTCCTCAAGCATGCAAAGTCAGCTTTCTGAAACTGTACTCACCCCCTTGTGGCTGCTGTGATGCCCTCAAGCACCCATCCAACTCCGGATAGGCCACCGCCAGTATGTGGAACATCAAGGGGGTCATGGTGCATCAGGCACCCCTTCCACGTTGGGAGGCCAGCCCCAGCTGGGCCTCCATTGTCTTCTTGGTCCAGCGGCACAGGTACTCCCATCTCTTGCGGCAGTGGGTGCTCCGCCTGTGATAGACCTCCAGGGTCTGCACCTCCTTGGCGATGGCACACCAAATACCCTTCTTCTGGAGGGCACTGACCTAGGGGGAAAAGACAGCGAAAAATGTAATTACTTACCCGTCCGGACTGTCATACTCATTGCCCACCAGTTCCCACACATGCACTGTCGCACATACACTGACCACCTCTCATGCAGCATTCAGGCCAGGATGCCTTAGAACCCCCCAGCATGTGGCTTACATCCACACCACTCCAAACAGGCATTGCCCATGCATCATGCTCACAATGTACTCACCTGTTTATCTGGAGGACCGTAGAGTAACGTGTACTTGGGGAGGACCCCATCCACCAGTTTCTCCAACTCCTCCACAGTGAAGGCAGGGGCCCTTTCCCCAGACACTCTAGCCATTGTCGCTTCCAGACTCAGGTCACAGCAGCACTTGCAGGTTAGGTCCTCTCCTGTTGACGGTCATGTAGCAAGTGAGTGAATAGGTAGAAAATGGCGGTGACGTCCGCAGCGGTGCGTACCGTCACCGCCGGCATACATCGCCATTGGCTCCTGGAACCCATAGGGTCCAATGATAACCAATGTGGACTTGCGCAGCGGTCTTTGACCGCCTACTGTGACGCTGCACAACACCAGCGCAGTTACCTCATTTCCCCTTGTCCCTCCTCACAGGTCAGGCAGACACCATTTCATGGGGGCACATGGCATGGCACCTAACTGCGTCACAGCTCATATTGGCACATATACTGACTCTTGATTACACACACTGCTTCTATGACATTAATGCAAACACAGTTGTGCTATCTATGTGGTAAATTACCTTCTCCTCACCGTTCTCCTCTATAGGCTACAACCGCTGAGGCAGCCTATGAGATGGCAGGATCCTCCGATGTACAGACCCCTGGTGGACCTGTCGACAATGGAGAACAGACACATTATAATCACATATAGACTTGATCGTGCCACAATCCAAGAACTGTGTGCCCAATTGAAGCCAGACCTGATGTCAGCTTTCTACCAGCCCACAGGAATCCCCCCTCTAGTGCAGGTCCTGTCAGTGCTCCATTTCCTGGCAAGTGTCTCTTTCAAACTACAGTGGCCATGGCATCAGTGATGTCTCCAACGTATTGACCAGAGTGTTGTCTGCCCTGCTGAAACACATGTGCAGCTACATTGTGTTCCCCCAGGTGGAGGATTTGGCCACAGTGAAAGCTGACTTCTATGCCCTGGGACATATCCCCAACATTATTGGTGCCATTGATGGTACACATGTGACATTTGTCCCACCCCGCAGAAATGAACAGGTCTACAGGAATAGAAAAAGCTATCATTCGATGAATGTGCAAATGGTGTGTTTGGCAGACCAGTACATCTCCCATGTGAATGCCAAATATCCTGGCTCTGTGCATGACGCCTATATCTTGAGAAATAGCAGCATCCCTTATGTGATGGGCCAACTTCTGAGGCACAGGGTGTGGCTAATAGGTGAGCCCAAGGTCCCCACACTGTATATGTAGGTGTCTGGGTATGGGGTTGTCCCTAAGGGTTAGTGTGTGTCTCACAATTGTCCCTCAATATTTACAGGTCACTGTGGTTACCCCCAACCTGTCATGGCTACTGATGCCAGTGAGGAATCCCAGGACAAGGGCAGAGGAACGTTACAATGAGGCACATGGGCGAACAAGAAGGATTATTGAGAGGACCTTCGGCCTTCTGAATGCCAGGTTCCGGTGCTTCCATCTGACAGGTGGATCCCTGTACTATTCACCCAAGAAGGTGTGCCAGATCATAGTGGCATGCTGTATGTTGCATAACCTGCCATTGAGACGCCAGGTGCCTTTCCTGCTTGAGGATGAGCCTGGTGATGGTCTTGTGGCAGCGGTGGAGCCTGTGGACAGTTAGGAAGAGGAGGCACATGAAGAAGATGTGGACACCAGAACAAACATCATACAACAGTACTTCCAGTGACACACAGGTAAGAGACTGCAACTCCTCTTCACATTTCGGTATACTTTAGGACATTATACATGGCAGCCTCATACCTTCTGTGTATGGCCACTGACTGTTCCCTTTGGGTTTCATTTGTTCAGATCTGTGTACCCCATTCTGGCTTCTGCTATGTGTACTGCTGCCCACCAACTGTCATACATTGGTACAATTCAATTAACATAGACGTTGCAATGCTTTGGGAATGTAGTAAGAATACATCTTTCAAGTCATTACACTTACCCAAATATGGTTTATATTTCAATTGTCTTTATTTTTGGTGGTAAATAGTATGGGGGTACGTGCAAGGGGCTGGGGTGATGGTGGAGGAAGGTCCATGGTAGGGTCCAGTCTCTTGGTATCACAGTTGCATTGTCCAAAGTGGCATAGGAAGGGGAGTAATGGCAGTTCAAGGTGGACAGGGTGACAGAGTGGAACAGAAGGGTGACAATCAGGAGAATCCTATTTCCTGGTGGGGGTCTTGGCAATGTTCTCTGTCTTCTGCCTGGATCACAGGGACCATTTGCGGGGTGGTTCTCCTTCTGCAGGGGGTGGGGTGCTGGTGGACTATTGTTCCCGTGGCGGGGCCTCCTGTCCACTAGCGCCGGCAGAGGTGGAAGGCTGTTCCTCGGTTTGGCTAGTGTCAGGGGCCCTTTGTTGTGCCACTGCCTCCCTCATGGTCTTGCCTATGTCAGCCAGCACCCCTGCTTTGGTGACCAGGATGGTGTAGATTTTTGTGAGGTCGTCCCTGATCCCCAGGTACTGTCCCTCCTGCAGCCGCTGGGTCTCTTGCAACTTTGCCAGTACCGTGCCCATGGTCTCCTGCGAATGGTGGTATGCTCCCATAATGTTTGAGACTGCCTCGTGGAGGGTCGGTTCCCTTGGCCTGTCCTCCCCCTGTCGCACAGCAGTCCTTCCATCTTCCCTGTTGTCCTGTGCCTCTGTCCCTTGAACCGTGTGCCCATTGCCACTGACCCCAGGTCACTGATCTTCCTGTGTTTGTGGGGTTGCCTGGGGTCCCTGTAGTGGTGGACACACTGCTGACTGACGTGTCCTGGTGACAGTGGCATGGGCCCGCTGGGTGGGTGCTGTGGTGGTGTTTCCTGAGGGGGGGAGGCTCTGTGGTGGGTTGGGACAGTGGCAGGGTAACCGACTGTCCAGAGGTCCCTGATGGGCCAGGTTGGTCATCGTGATCCAGGTGTGCAAAGCTGCTGTCATCACTGTGGGCCTCTTCTGTGGGGGTACTGGATGTAGCTGGCACCTCCTCTCTGGTGACGTTGGGTAGTGGTCCTGTTGGCATGCAAATGCATTGTTATTGTATCTGTGTGTGCCATCTTCTGCAATGGGTGTGTTTCCCTTCTATAATTGTGGTTTCCCTGTTGCATTGGCCTTGTGTGATTGCTGATAGTGTGGTCTGGGTGAGTCTCTCTACTGGGCATGCTGTGGTGATTGGTGTCCATGGATTGTGGTTGCATGCAGGGCTTGGTATTGGGATGTGTGGGTTGTGATGGTGGGGTAGATGTGTGGTGATGGGAGTGAGGGTACGGGTGGGGGTATGTGATGGCATGCAGGTAGGGGGGAATAAAGTAGTAAAACAAATTACTTACCAGAATCCAGTCCTCCTGCTACTCCTGCAAGGCCCTCAGGATGCATGATCGCCAAGACTTGCTCCTCCCATGTTGTTTGTTGTGGGGGAGGAGGTGGGGGTCCACCGCCAGTCCCCTGAACAGCAATCTGGTGTCTTCAAACCACAAAATGCACCTTCCCCCCATAGGTCGTTCCACCTCTTCCTTAGGTCATCCCTGGTTCTTGGATGCTGTCCCGTGGCGTTGACCCTGTCAACGATTCTCCGCCATAGCTCCATCTACCTTGCAATGGACGTCTGCTGCACCTATGATCCGAATAGCTGTAGCTCTACCCGGATGATTTCCTCCACCATGACCCTTAGGTCCTCCTCAGAAAACCTGGGGTGTCTTTGAGGTACCATGGATGTGCTGTGCGTGATATGTGTGACATAATGTGTGGGGTGATGGGTTGTGATGTATACTGTGATGTGCGTGGATGGTGTATGAGTGATGGTGTTCTATGCCTCTAATTGGGTGTGTGCTCTTTGCTTGTCTCTCTGAGCTTGGTCTCTTTTTTGGTTGTAAGGGGTTGTGGGTATTGTGGTGTGTGTTTTATAGTGGTGTGAGTGTGTGGTGTGTGTATGTGTGTCAGGCGTGTGTATTTTAAATTGTCCAATGTGGTGTTGTTTTGTAAATGTGTGTGTATTTTGAGCGCGGCGGTGTGTACCGCCAATGGTTTACCACGGTTGAAAGACCGCCACGTTGATTCGTGGGTTGTGATACTGTGGGCATATTCCTGTTGGCGTGACGGTGTGGGTTTTGCTTTCTCCAGTTTATCACTGACCTTTGGTGTGGCGGAATTGTGTGGGTGTCTGTATTGTGGCGGGAATCTCTGTGTGGGTCATATTACCTGTGGTGGATTACTGCCACAGGTATGGTATCTTGGCAGCTGTCGGCACGGCGGTAAGTGGAATTTACCACCAGGGTTGTAATGAGGGCCATAGTAATATGTTTTATATGTCCTGACAGTGAAATACTGCTAAATTTGTTTTTCACTGTTGCAAGGCCTGTCCCTCTCATAGGTTAACACGGGGCTACATTTAAATATGATTAAAGTGTAGATTCCCTTTGGGAGTGGATAGACATGTGGGGTCTCTGAGCTCACAATTTAAAAAAACATCTTTTAGTAAAGTTGACTTTAAGATTGTATGTTTGAAAATACCACTTTTAGAAAGTGAGCATTTTCTTGCTTAAAACATTTTTGTGACTCTGCCTGTTTGTGGATTCCCTGTCTGGGTCAATTTGACAGTTGAGCTGGTTGCACCTCTCACTATACAGTGACACGAAGGGAGCTGGGGTGTAGTATGCATTTTTTGATGAGCCATCTGCTCTAGGAGGGAGGGGAGGAGTGGTCACTCACATTTGAAAGGGCTGTGCCTGCCCTCACACAGTGCCATCTCCCACCCCCTGGTGTGTGTCTGGGGCCTGGCCTGGGAAAGGCAGGATTTCAATCTTACTTCAATGGGCAAAATGGGTATAAGAAGGGCACCCAAAACCACAGACTTTAGAACACTTTTGGAAACCAAGAGGAACCTCTGCCTGGAGAAGAGCTGAAGAGCCGAGGAAGAAGAGCTGCCCTGCCTGTGACTGTGCTTTGTGGAGCTATCCTGCAGTTGCTGCTTCTGCCTGTGCTAGAGGACAAAGACTGGACTTTGTGTGCTTTCCATCTTGTGAAGAACTCTCCAAGGGCTTGATTTAGAGCTTGCCTCCTGTTATTTGAAGTCTCAGGGACAGCAAAGACTTATTTCTGCCAGCACCTGGAGCCTCTACTGAGAGTCCTACTCTGCCAAGTGGTGCCCATCCAGTTCTCGGGGCCCTGACAGGAGAAGCTGGCAGGACAAGAGTGAGAAATCCACGCACAGACCGTTGTGCGGGGAAAAGATCGACGCAACTCCGATCCGTGGCTGAAAACTTGACGCGCCGCCGGCTTTGCGGCTGAAAATCAACGCTCACCTGCGGTGCATCTGGAAGATCGTGGCTGGAGAAACGACGCGCAGCATCGCTGACGGAGGCTGGTGAGATCGCAACCTGTGCTGCTTGGTTTTCGGATCATCGTGTGGCTGAATTTCCAGCGCAAACACCGCTGGGTGTGTAAAAACAATGCATGGCCTGCCCGGACCCGAGAGTGCTGACCAGATAGACGCATCGCTCTCCTGCGGAGAGAAGAAACCATGCACACCGACCTGACTGAAGGAGAAACAACGCAGGGTCTCGCTCGTGAGTAATATTGACGCATCGCAAGCCCTTTTTGACGCACACTCGCCCATGCAGGGCTATTTTTGACACACCCAAGGTACATTTTCACGCTAACAGAGTTAGCATTGTGTTTAAAATTACATGAAGACTCTTTTTGCATTTCTATTGATATTTTGACTTGTGTATGGTGGATTTTTGCCGTTTTACTCTTGTTTTGTTTAGATATATATTTTCTATTTTTCTAAACCTGTGTTGTGTCATTTTGTAGTGTTTTCATTGAGTTACTGTGTGTGTTGGTACAAATACTTTACACCTAGCACTCTGAAGTTAAGCCTGCCTGCTCGTGCCAAGCTACTAAGGGGGAGAGCAGGGGTTAGCTGAGGGTGATTCTCTTTTACCCTGACTAGAGTGAGGGTCCTTGCTTGGACAGGGGGTAACCTGACTGCCAACCAAAGACCCCATTTCTAACAAGTTGTTTTCCAAAAAAGCTTTTGCCTGCCTTTACTCTACTGTTCTGGAGCTTGAACCTCTAAAACATGTTGTAGCTGTACAATTGTTTTTTTTAAAGTGGTCCAAAATGTACTGCCATTCAAGGAATGGAGTGTTGTATGAAAAATTGCAGTTCTCCATTGTGCAAAGGGTAGAAAACAGTGTAGCAACAGATTTTGCAAGAGTTGTTTGCTAATGGCATTATCACTGGTGCTGCCCTAAATCTGGCTGTTCTGCATGACAGTAACCCTGACAATGTTGCCCAAAGGTGAGTTAGCATTGTTTAGCCTAATGTTTGTATTGAAGGTACAGACTCCAGTAGAAACTCCTAAGTATTGGGGAAGAGCTTGCCAAGCCTGAAGATGGCTGCCTCCGAGGTGAGCTCTTTCAGTTGCATCTACTATCCTGAACTATCCTACGCCATTGTGCCACTAATTACTCCCCAAGCTCCTGCCCTACATGTCTAGTGCACCAATAATCCTGTTGCTGTAGAAACGTCTCTTCATATGCTCCTCAGGACATCCTGTGACCTGCTGTCGACTGCCGTGTGGCAGCCCGGACTGCGATGCCTGGTGAGAGGGACCACTCAGTCACTGCCCTTATGTGCACTCACTCGGAGCCCCCTCTATGGGGACTCTGCACCAATATTTTGCAGCCTCTACTGGTGGCCAACGTATTGGTGACTACTGACTTCCTAACCTGCTGCGGCCCTCTGCCCCAGATTTGTCTACTGACAGCCAAAGATATGCACTCTCTGGCCCTCACTGGATGCAGGGGCTTGTCTGGTCTCAGTCCTCCGATTGCATGGTCCCCATGGGGGGAGCGACTGCCTGAGGTCCCGGGAGCTGTAAGACTGCCCATCTAAATTGCTGTGCGCCACAATTTGGCTTGCAGCTCTCCTGACCCGAGATACGAGCCTTCGGAGCCTGATCTGCCCTGGAATGACAGAAATGCAAAATGCCCATTTGGGTGCTCACAGCACTGTTGCATCGGGGACATATTGGTGACCATTCTGCTTTTAGATATTGCAAATCATGGGCTTAGTGATTGTTTTTCAAAGATACTAAGCCCCGATGAAGTTCGCACAGAACGAAAACACGTTGGCGACTACAGGCTATAAATTTGATGTGTGATCTATGACCACGCACAAGATTTGTGCTACGGAAATTCTTTGGGCAATAAAAAGAAATCCTAAAAAGTTCATGGAATGATAGAGAAGCTCTTTCAAAAGGAGTAGAATCAACATTGGGTGCTCCCCATGTATAAGTAATATGGACTCTAACTTTGTGAGTGCTGGACCCCTGTTCAAATGAATCAACTGGAAGGAAGGTCCTAATTGGGAGAGTGAAATGGCTGACCTCCCGGATCTACAGCACCCGATATTTTAAAGTACCTTTAAGTGGTGATTGTAATAGGAGTGACTGTGACAGGGTCTTGGCCAGTGTTTGTAAATTGTTCATTCTGCTCGGAATTCTTGCCTGCTATTTACCGCACCTCCCGGGGCTCACCAAAGATGCCCTGCTGTGCCTGGGGGGGTGGGCCTGTGGTGGGGGATCACCCACCTGGTGAACTATGTTGATGAGGGGCTGAGCCTCTTGCAGTGTACTGTGCCCGAATCATTGGGGGAATCCTGCCTGCATCAACCACAGAGACGGTCCTCTCATTATGACCCCACCCTATCCAGCAGTAAAAGCTGTGAAGCCATTTGCGGAACCCGGAAGACATTACCTCCACACGGAGAGTCGCCTTGAGGCTCAGGACCTGTTTCAGCGCTCGGGCTGGTGTTGCTGCTCTAGAACGGAGTGACTGCAGGCTAGTGGCAGACTTCATAACAGATATTACTCTGGTATATGCGGTGTTGCATTCATGTTTGTACAATATGGATACCTATTCATGTGAACACTGACTTGGCTGCTTTGCTGGTCACGCTTGAGGTCACAGGTTCTGTGTCCTATTATAGCAACTGTTGTCTAGTGCTGCCTCGCCTGTGGCCTGCATTTCTCAGTGGGGGTCTGCTGTCAGGGGGGCCTTATGGAGTTGTGGGTTCAAAACTCCCAGGCTGTGCGAGGAGGATGCAGCTGCACTCCAGGCAGAGGCAGACAACTCTGGGATTCAGTTGAGAAGATTATGCCAAATTTTGACAACCATGCAATTACCCTCACTAAGAACGATGGAATGATAGATGCCCTATAGTATCAGATGGGCAGCATATCAGATGGGCAGCATATCGAGCACGTAGTCAAGCATGCGGAGCGCCTGGATATGGTAGAGAGACAGGTGTAAGAGGCTGCGCATGAACAGGTTTCAACTACGGCAACGCAGAAGCAGATGAAAAAGGCTCTCTCAACACTGCAGACTACGGCAGAAGACTTGGAAGCCCGCTCCCGGCAGAATAATCTTTGCATTGTTGACCTGGCAAAATCAACAAATGTTGGAAACATGGAGATCTTGGAGTGCCTCCTAATGAAGCTGCTAGGGTGTGAGATCTTTTCTGACCTTTTTATGGTGGAGAGGGCACACCGCTCACTTGTCGCACATCCAGTGCCCGACTCCGCCAGATTATTGCTAGGCTGCTCAATTATCGTCATTACGACGCAGTGCTCCACTGCTCCCGCGAGCTACAAACTCTTCGATATGGCGGTACAGAACTCTCCATTTTTCCTGACTTTATATCACTGGTGCAGGAGGCAGGGAGACTGTTTTTCCCCATCAAGTGGAAGCTTCAGGTATTGAAACTCTACAAAGCCATGCTCTGTCCCACCCATCTATGTGCATCCATTGATGGAAAAATCACAATTTTCAGTGACCCTGATCACCGACATTGGACAGTGGCAAGCCAATGGATATCCAAGACTTAGAGGGCCTAAACCGACTTTGACTTGTCCTCTCGCTTAACCATATCATTAATCTTTACATCTCATTTTATGCAGTGTATCATTTGAAATTTGTTGCCACTATTGCTTCTGTTATGCTGCTTGAACACGAAGTGGGGTGGTAGCTCCAGTACTGACTGATGGGCATGTGTATTGGATGTGGAGACAGCCCACATCCAATAGCAGTAGCTTAACCCAAAGGAGTGTTCACACTCCTTTGGACTAGGTTACGGTGCCGCGGGGTGGTAGAGTTGGAACCATGCTTGGCGCATATTTAGGTGTCAGCGTGTAGACGCAGAGTGTATGAATGATTATCAGCTTGCTCGCTGCATGATTGGTAAGTTGTATGCTCCGGATATGGCCCTCCTGCGACTGTAGGTGTACATCCGAAACAGCAAGTGGATATATCTGATGGTGCAGGAGTCAACACTACTAATGCTTGGTGAATGCCAATGTTGAATTTTCTTATGTGGAACTTCAAGGGGTTGAATGACAACAGGAAAATCTGTAAAGTGGTCTCCTATTTTCAGCATCACTTGTCCCCTAATAGCGGGCTACTTACACAAAGGCAAATAAGAAGGGCTTGCCGTGCAGTGGGTTTTCACGTTGCATGCATGTGAAGTCCTTATGTGTACAAGACGTGGCTCTGGCATTAAGATACAGGACATCCACGTGGACACTGAGGGACATTTTGTGGCAGCATGCTACCACACAAAGCACTTCACTGTTTTGCTAGTGGGGGTATATGGGCCCAACTACAATGACCCACAATTCTATCATACATTACATGCCAAATTATCTCACTACAGTGACCTACCACAGAAATGGGGTGGTAATTTTAACTGTGTCCTGTCACCCAACTTGGACCGCGATCGGGCGTGCCTTGGTGCTCTCAGTGACAGCCCATGCTATATTGGCAGTGGCTGAGCATGGCGTCCTGGTGGACATGTGGTGATATCACTCACCGCAGGGCAGGTAGTATACCATTACTCCACTGTGCAAGACATACATACATGCATCAACTACTGGCTTGTGTCCGGGAGCCTGTTATCCAGAGTTCGGCATTGTGATCGCCTGCCTCGAGCATACTGGAGCACTCCCCAGTGTGAATGGTGCTAGAACTCCAGGATCTACGCCTTGTGCTTTCTGCTGCTGTTTCTCGCAATATTCACTGATGGGCGCTGTGTTCCGTGAGGAACTGGCCAAGGCATTTGACAAATACTTAAGTACCAATGTATGCTTGGTAGAAAAAAATTGCCACTATCTGTGAGGCCCTTAAGGTCTGTGTCCACGGAATCCCCATTTCCTAACATGCCGGAGTTCTTCACTTGTTTCGGGGAATATTGGCGTGGTTAGAAGTGGATTTAGCTGAGTTGAGGCATGCTCATAGGAAGACAGCGTAGCAGAAACTGCTGGGGGATATCAAAGCTAAAACTAGGGGAATACCACAAGCTACCCAAGAGTGAAATCACACATCTAGGTAAATACGTGACAGCTAGAATCTATTTGAAAGGCGAGCAGCCAGGTGCTGCAATAGCAGCCTTCGTTCGGCCTAACTGCAAGGACAGTGAAATATTAACTATTGTCGACGAGCCGGATGTACCCTACATAGGCTTGACCAGGTGGCGATCTGTTTTGCCGATATTATTCTGACCTCTATACCTCCCAAATTTTATATGACAAACAGGCCATGAAAAACTAACTTACATCACCATGAAGTGGCTGACAGATGCTCACAAGGAATAGCTCAGGGTGCCACTTTGCCCTTCTGAAATCGTTGCTGTGCAGAACGAGAGGGCCCCAGGCACCGACGAACTGACAGTGGCCTTCGACAAGACCTATCAGGACAGGCTTGTGCTTCATCTGGTCAGCCTGTTTGGGGTGATTGTACACAATGGACGTGTGCCCACTGACTAGTTTGAAAGCACTGCTGGTTGCCCTGCTTAAATCGGGTAACCCAGCTGGTCATTGTTTATCCTACCATCCATTGTCACTCTTAAATACATATACAAAGATCGTTGTGGAAGTTTTAGCTAACCCACTGGCATCCCTGCTCCCTACTATCATAGGTCTGGAACAGTTCAGCATTATACCTAGTTGATCTTTCATATGCAACCTCCGCACCCTCTTTGGTGTGACCTCCTGCATTGTTCCAGATGTGCACGCTGCAGCAGTTTTTTTTAGATGCAGAGAAGGCCTTCAGCTCTACCATGCCTACCACGGATTACGCTCTCCACATTATAATCTCATAGTGTCCACCTATGCGGATGATACACTTCTACACATTCGGGACCCTGAACATAAGGTTTTGCTGGTCCTCAGAGAGGTCGTCCTGGAGAACATTTGAGATTGTGCATCAATTGGGACAAATCCCTCATATTCCCTTCTACCACCGCCACAACACTAATACAAATGGAGTTCCTGCTGGGATGGACAACAGAACCGGTGCCCTTCTTGGGTATTCAGATTCACACTGAACTGGACGTGGTGATACGAATAATCTATGGAAAGGCAATACATCGTACTACTGAAGCTATAGATCGCTGGGTCTGCCTTTCCCTCTTACTATCAGGCTGCATAGCCATCATGAAGATGGTGGTGCTACCTCAATTTCTATTCTTGTTTGCAAATATCCCAATATTGCTTCCAAAGTGATGTCTTCCGCTCGTTACATGTTCTACTGAGGCATCTGGCGTGGGCCAGCAAGCAGCTGCAAGTATGATGAGATACGGTCACTCTACCATACACGATATCGGGACTTAATGCCCCGGATCTTGAAGCTTAATTTAGAACAGCGCAATGAATGTTTTCTCACGAATGGCTCCATGGCCTGGCAGACCTACCCCTTCTTTGGCTGGAAAGAGATGCGGCATCCTCCTTGTCGCTATCCCAGTTTTTATTCAGCCGTCCAGTATGTTGTTTGTTTTCATGTCCTAGACTTCATAGGCACTACGCAATGCCTCTGGAAGAAATTGATGGATTTACACTCCAGGCCTCTACTATACTACCCGCGGCTCCCTTTGGAGTGGTGTGTTTGGTTTCCGTTGGAACGAGAAAATGTTGCTGCAACAGCATTTCGTAGGCTTGGGATACAGTGAATGGGTGACTTCTTTGGAAATGTAGTCTTAAGCGACTTAGGTTAGCTCACAATGCGACACACCAACAACACAAGCACAGTTTCTCTATTATTGAGCGTGTCACACAAGCAGACCTTATTGGATGACACAGTCGCAGAACTATTAGAAATACCTGCTCTCACATGTTACTAACGTGAGTGGTTGCAACGTTATATGCTTTCTCACTGGAGGCACAGCAGCCTGGTATAACCAATGCTCACCGTGACTGGCAAGAGGATCTGGGCATAGACTATAGAGACATACAATGGGTTTACTGTTGTTCTGTAATCTGCACTGTCATTAAATAAACGCCATCAAGTGCCTTCAAGTACCTCAAACAGGTACATTACATCCTGGTATCCTGGTCTGATTATACCGCTACAGCTTACGCAATGATTCCAGCTGCTCACATTGTGGGATAATGAGGCTGGTTTCATACAAGTAGAATGGCATTGCCCTGGAGTACAGCACTTTTGACTTGAGATAATCCAGGTCCTGGGGAAATCACAGGGGAGGCAGCACCCCATGCACCACTGACAGCCCTGCTGGTATATGATAGAGACGTCCAGAAGGACTGGCGGTGATATGTGGCCATAGGCCCAATACTGGTGCGACGTAGGGTAGCGATGCACCGGATGAAGGGTCCCCTCTCTGATGTGAAAGAGTGACACACTTACATGACCCACTGTAAAACCCACTCAGATGCTTATCATGATCTTAAACCATTATGCAGCCACCCAAAAGTTATCTGGGGCCAATACCAGGAGTACCTAGCACGTGTATAGAACAATCTTGTAAACGAAGAGATGAATGATGTCATATGAAAAGACCCGTGCTATAGTCTCGCCTGCCTAATAGTTAGCTGAGGATTGTTGTACTTGTTGTGAGCCGCGGATTGCGCGGACTACGCGGACCAAGAGTAATTTTGCCTGTTTCTTGTATTAACCATGAAAATACCAAAATATGTTCTGTATTGAACCCCTCTGGCAACTGTGGAACAAACATATAGATCTGTGTTGGTTACGCCTGTGATTGCTGTCGTAAGCACACCTCTGCACTCAATTCAATATGACCTACTACCTGCTAGTCATGTATGACCTACTGCCTGCTAGGAATGCACCTATAATGAATCTCCATTTGTTTAATGTGCCCGAACTGGGCCGGAATTGTTATTATGCATTGCCTGATTGTTAATGTAACCAAAAGGAAAATAGTTATAAAAAATAACAAAAAAACTTTTACGTGTAAGTAACAGCACAGAGGTCAGACATGCAACATATGTATGTTTGTGGTAAAGTACACAAGTTATTGGTAAGCATACCAGGCAATATATAACGCCTTACCCCTTGCTTGCACCTGCTTTCACCTGGCGTTAGGCTTTGCAGCAAAATCAGATAATTTAAATTAGTGGTTCTGGCTTTTGCCAAAACCTAAGGTTTGCATTGTTCTGACCTAGGCATGAATCCCTTGCACACATCAACAGTTGTATGGTACAAAGGGGTTTGGTGCAGTCTGAGTGTCAACGTTCAGTGTAAAACAACTTTTACGTGGCGAAGTTAAAACTGATGCTGCTGTTTTCGTTATTTGGCAATACTTTGTGATGCCTTGCAATGCGCAAGCTCCAGCACAAAACGTAATAAATCTGGTCCTTGTTTTTCTCTATAAACCTACGACGCCTCGTCAGGGGTAGTAAGCTCTATATAAATACGATTACAATACGATTACATGCATGTTTAGACGGGAGTAACCAAAAATAGGAAAACTCCAAAGAACATTGAGTAGCGGAAACTCGAACAAACACCAATGAATATCACACAATAGCTAGGTCATTTGCCATTATACACTAATTGCAACGCAGTAAAATTTAAATGCATTTTCAGGAGAGGACTCCGATTTATAGTAGTCAAAAACATTGCATATCGGTGTTACAGCTGTCAACTTCACAATTCCATGCAGTGGTTCTCTGCGCTTTTCCCACTAGGCCCACGCAACCCAAGGTGATGCAATATTTTTGGAGTTGACAGTCTGCAATCTAAATAGTTCTGTAAGGCAGCATTCACGACAAAACAATGATTTGCATGACAAGTTTCCAACTTAGCATTTTTGGTGAGAACATTTTTAACAAAATGTCATTTTTGGGGACTATTAGCACTCTACTGTTCAAAACTTGGCTAGTTTCATAAAGTTCCTAATAGCCCAACTTTGGAGGTGCTAGATGTGTCTAAACATAGGTTTGGCCATATCACTTTTCTATGAAACTAAAAACACGGAGCAATGTGATGCTGCAATATTGCTGTTGTTAAAGTTAATAAGAAGTAAGTGGGGTATTTAGGGCTTTGAGAGCGTTCTGGAGTGAGGGAACTGGTGTATGTGACACCCGCTGTGCATTTAGGGTGGGGGAAGCACCATTTTGCTCAGGGGGCCTCACTGGACTCCGTGGGACACCTGGTGACTCGTCTGCTCCTGGATTTCCGGATTATAGAGACATTCAAAGTGATGGCTGCCCCGCCCTGCATAAGGTGGGCCAACTATCTTTAGATTTCCCTACCTCAGATCACCATGCTGTCCCGATCATCGTCGCACGCGCAGGCAGAAACTTCCTTGCCCATTATTTAGACCAAGGTGGGTCGAAATGTCGCTCCAAGTAAAGTCTGCGTAACTTCTAGTGAAGTTCGAGGAAATATTAGTTTGTTTCAATACGTACTATGAAACCGCTAACATAGGGCAACATTGTAGTTCTTCGTTTTTTAAATAAAGTTTCATCATGGATGAAGTTTAATTTGAAAGACTCTTTCACTTAGAACAAGTTCTGTTTGTTTCTTGTACTTTTTTGCAATGGGTTACAGTCTGTTTTTATCACTTATCATGATGCAAACATCGTTACTTAATATAAAGTAAAGCAGAACCTCAATGACCTACTCTTAATGTGAAAGCAGCAAAATGTATTTGTAATTGTTGTGCAGCATTGTAACCTCTGCGTAACATATTCGATTTTCGACTTCAAGAGTTGCAGAGCAAGGGTGGCAAAATTAGTGAGTCCAGAATAAACAGTTCCTAATGGGAGGTCAATCCCTGTATTATGCAAATTGTCTCTGGAACGGGGAATAACTACGCAGACCCAGATAAACCTCTTTTTTCACTTACAGATTTCCGATTTCTAAGACATTTCATTTCTATTTGCCACCTGCTCTGAGAAGGTCTGAGCAATTGATAAATGGGAGCGAGTGGTAAATGTGGGAACTTTGACCATGTGCAGCAGAGGCTGTTGGCTGGAAGGGTGTCAGCAGCAGACTATGGGCCAGCAAGGCACACAGTAATGTAAAACAGGATCAGGCAGAGGTTGGGCTGCACTTGTGCCTGCAGCCCCTGCTCCATGCACATGCGATTTTACTGGTTGGCATTCTGTCTTGTAAAGCTGTTCCCGCAACTGGTAGTCTCTTGTAATAATGTTACTTTGTGCAGCAACATTGCCTCGAAGAAAATGGAGTACTATTCCAGTAAAAATAACTATGCCTGTACAAAATTTAAACTTTTACCACTGTGTGTGTGTCCTTGGAGTTCAGCACACATGTAAAGATTAAAAAGTTTGGAGACCAAACATTTTTCTACTTTAAGTCTGCCTCAGTGAGGTGTCTTTTGGATGCCAAACCCTGTCAGCTAATAGATAGGACTTTGCGTCAAAGTGAGGTAGCTTGAGAATGGCCATGTAGCACCCATTGGACACCCCTTGAAGCAATGTAGCACAAAGTAGTGGGTAGCGCTAGTATGTATTGCTCTAGGCAACTTTCCAGCACAAATAAAGTGGTTTGCGTCACTTTAGGTCACTGCACCTGCGCGAAGTATTGCCAAATCTTGCTCCAGATGTCAATATAGAAATTTAATGACACATCTTGCTGGTTTCTGGAGTTAGCACTGGCAGCTTTAAGATCCCAACTGTGATGTTACTGTATAAATATTTTGGATGCACAGTAATTCATCCTGAGTACGAGTTCAGGAATATCAGGAAAGCCAAAACCTCTACATACACAGTTATCCTGTAAGAAGTATAAAACATTTTAGCTTTTTTAGTAAATTTTCTATTTTACAGAAACTGATAACTTTTAAATGCACAGGAAGGGAGAAGCAAAGTAAAAGTACATTTTTAAGTTAACTTCACAATTACAGTAAGTTTCAGTCTACTCCAAGATATGTCATCAAATCTAACAACTAATGTCATCTATTGTATGAACTGTAATTCTCATAATTCAAAAGTTAATGTTTCATAACATGTACGCTTATTCTATTCTCCTAAAAATTTAGACTGGTCTTGTCATGTGTCGGAGGATGGTCTGTGACTGTGAGAATCCAACAGTAGACCTGTTTTGTTGTCCAGAATGTGATCCTAGGCTCAGTAGTCAGTGCCTACATCAAAGTGGAGGACTTATATACAACAGTGGTGACACATGGTTGCAAGAGTGTCAGCAGTGTCGCTGTTTGGTACGTATTGCACAAAGAATAATATTTTGAACCATCAAGCTGGAAAGGGCTAATCATTTTGGTATTGGGTTGCTTCTTAAAAATGTATGGTACTTCTTGAGTATTAAAACACCATAAGTACTTGGGTCTGATTGTTGTATTTTTGAGATTTGATATCGTGTTTCTAATTCCACCTCAAAATTATCTATGAAAATCATATCCTGCCTAAATACATCTCTTCACTTCAACACTGAATTCAATGTCGAAAAAAGCCTTTAGAATTTCCTATTAATGCAAGGAAAAGTGGTGACAACAAAGAATATGATTGAAAAAAGACACAAAAAGGATAAGAGATTAACAGAAAACATTGTAAACAAAGCTGACCTAAAGGCACATACATGCATATGTGCATACACACAACACACAGACAGCTCATCACATCAGCCAAAGTATAGGATTATACCAACAACACTAATGGTACTACCAGCAGAATGCTTTTCAAAAGAATCAAGTACTGCATCAACCTCCTGCCGGACCCACCTATTCCTCACTCCACAGAAAAGTGCAGTGCCACCAACCTCTTCTTTACTGAAAAAAATACATAACATCCAACTGCAAATCGAGAACACCAATCCTACCTCATTCTCTTATGCCCACCCTTCAACATAGAAACCTGCAATTGCCATACCACCCAAGACAGAATCATTATTTGCCAAGAATAACAAACATGAAACAGTACGAACTTGGCTTAATGACATGACCTCGAAAGCTTGGAACCCTAAATTTGACTGACTAACTGATTGTAAGTCATTTGGATTCACCTTGGATGCCAGACTCACCTTCAAGAACACATTGCCCAAAAAACAAAAACATACAAAACTCACCTTCAATTAACATATTGCCCAAAAAATAAATAAATAAATAAATACAAGGGACTACCAGCACTCTCTTCTAAACAAGACCCCAGGATCTACTTAATGCGTGACCACACAGCTGACGTGCACAGCAGGTGCTCCACTGGTGCATTGAAGGTGTGCCAAAGACAAGCCCATCTGCACCCATCCACGCCTTGACCACTCCTAGCTCCAGGACCCCTGGATCTACAGCCTGCCACCAGTACTCCTCCGATGAGCTTCAGAACCTCGAACCCAAGACCCGAGACACCAACTGCAGCACCACCTCACTGCACTCCACAGAAGGACTCTTCATGTGCCACCACTGCCATTTTTTCTGCTATGCAAGAACGCCTAAGAACACAATGCAGCAGACACCCAACCAGAGACCACAGCTCTACTGCTGCACTGTGCTCAACGTGCAATCCCTCTGCAGGTACGCTATGGAAATCTTGGACACCATAACTACCCTCACCCCTGATGTAAAGTTCATCACTGAAAAATGGCTCACCCCAGGTCCGCACCCGACATTGCCACCGCAATACTTCCCTGGATACAAGATGATCCACTGCGACTGCCCCAAAGACATGGCAGAGGCATCACTATCATCTACAAGGACTCCCTCAGCTGCACTGCCTCAGACAACAACACTACACCAATCATGGAACACCTCAACTTCCAGATCAAACTTGACGTCAAAAGCAATACCAGATGAACCCTCGACTACAGAGACCCTGGTCCCCGCAACAGTTTCTGCAACTCTATCCCTGACTTCATCACCCCCTGACAATTGACTCCAACCACTACATGTTCCTGGGAGACCTAAACTTCTACACAGAAGACCCTAATGACACCAATTCCACAACATTTCCTGAAAACCTGACCATCATCAGCCTCTCACAACTGGTCACCACCCCCAAACACTGTGCCCTTTTTTCCTTCCAATGGCAGAGTCAAATTCTCCCACACCATCAAGATGACCTGGGCAGACCACTGCATCATCCACTTCACAATCCTCTGCTGAACATAGCAATGAGCGTGGCTCTTTAAAAAAAAAAAAGATTGTTGACATATATTCAACCTTCCCTAAACAGTCCTACGGCCCCCAGGAGGGGAGCGGACCAGGTGACACGGACACAGTCAGCCTAGCGAGGATTCCGGCTCTGTCCACAGGAACAACGTTGAATCTGTTAACTACTCTTAAATCTGGATCCCCTCTAGACCCTGCTCCTCCTTCTATCTTAGTCCACGGAGCATCTACCATTGTTCCCATCCTGACAGATTTATTAAATCTATCATTGACTTGTAGCTCCTTGCCACCTCAGGGGAAGCATACAATTGTAAAGCTGCTGCTCAAAAAGCCCAATCTGGACTCAGCAGTACTGAACAACTATAGGCCGATTTCCATGCTACCTACTGTCGCAAAAATTCTGGAAAAGCATGTTAATACCCATCTTTCTACGTTTCTGGAACATAACCAGATTCTTCACCCCTCTCAGATGGGCTTTAGGCCCTCCCACAGTACTGAGTCAGCTTTGTTGGGAATGACAGAAGAAGTCAGAAAACAAATGGATCAGGGTAAGGCCTCCGCGGTGGTGCTGCTCTATTTGAGCGCTGCCTTTGATACCGTTGACCACAGTATTTTACTTTACAGATTGAAGGAAATTGGAATCACCGGAAATGCCCTGAAATGGTTTACAGATTTTTTGGATGGAAGAACCTTTCAGGTTCTCGATTGTTCTTTTCTGTCAGACAGCTTTAAGAGCCTTTGGGAAGTCCCGCAGGGCTCATCATTGAGCCCCACGCTTTTCAATGTCTATATGAGTCCACTGGCAAGAATAGTAGAACCCTTTGGTCTCTTGTTGGTGTCCTAAGCTGACGATACCCAGCTTGTAGTCTCCTTTTCATCCTTTCACGAGTATTTTGAATCGCAGCTGGCCCCATGCCTACGATCGGTCTCAAACTGGATAGCGGAGTGCAAGCTCAAACTTAATGGAGATAAAACAGAGGTCCTGATCATGGGACATCATTCACTACCGTCTCAAGTAACACCTATCCTGGACTCACTAGGTGACCTTCCACCCCCTAAGGATCAGGTTAAGAGCCTTGGTGTATGGTTAGACCCTTGGCTCACAATGGACTATCAGGCTAAGAAAATATCTTCCATTTGTGTCAGGATACTCAGACTTCTTAGAAAAATCTTTAAAGTCCTCCCATTTATTGCTAAGAGGATTATTGTACAAGCAGTAATTACCTCACGGCTGGACTATGGTAATGCCCTGTTCCTGGGCTTACCAGTCTATACTAAGAAGAAGCTGCAGGTGATTCAGAACACAGCAGCGCGCCTCCTCTTCAATTTGCCTAGACATCAGTCGGCTAAACCGGCCCTCATGGCTCTTCACTGGCTTCCCATGGAGAAAAGACTAAAGTTCAAGACTCCATGTTATTTCCACAGAGCTCTGTATGCTAGGGGTCCCCCACTATTACACTCCTTAGCCACTTTTTATGAGCCCACTAGATGCCTGAGGTCTTCCTCAGCAGCATTAGCAGTGATACCGCCGATAAAGAAAGTTAGATGGGGTGGAAGATCCATGTCTTTTCTTGGTGCTAAGCTTTGGAACTCTCTTCCTCTTTCTCTTCAGCAAACGAGTCATGAACTATCATTCCGTTGTCTCTTAATAACCTGGTTGTTTTAACACTTGCACCTTTTGCCTATCTGAAGGAGTTTTTCGCTTCAAATCGCTGGGAAGCCTGAGGGCAGCTATGTGCTATATAAATCACACGTAACATAACATAACATAACAACAGCCAGCCAGAAGCCCAGACTGTACCCCTCACCCACCCTTGCTGTACCTGAAACAAAGTCAGGGAACCCATCTGGATCACAACCCCATCCCCTCAGGCTCCCTCGATAATGGTGTCCAAAACTTCACCAACTGGATTTCCTCAGCCACCAACATCATCGCCTCCAAGCAGGCCAAGTGGTTACACCCCAGAGCTACTTTCCCTCAAACGTCACTGCAAGAAACTGGAGAGACACTGGTACACCAACAAGACCCCCACCAACCCTAACTCCTTCAGATCTGCCCTAAACAGCTACAACCACCATCTCAGGGAGACCAAGAAAAAACCCTCACCTCCCGCATCGAGGTGAGCACTAACCGCACCAAGGACATTTTCAGCATTGTCAGAACATTCTCCTGCCCCTCTGCCACAGACAACACAATCTGCCCCCCAAACCCCCTGTGACACTCTAGCAGACTACTTTCATCACAAGATCTTTGATATCTGCAGTAAATTCGACCCCCAACCCACCGACCTCAACCACCTCGGCCACCAAACCAACACCTCCCACCCACACTGGATCACTGACTGGAGGCTGCTCTCTACCAACGACACCATCTCCATCATGAACCCCAACCACTCCAGATAACCCATGGACCATTGCTCACATCACATCTACAACCTAGGAAGGGAAGTAATCGTAAGCTCCCTTACAGAAATCGTCAACACTTCCATCACCACAGCCACATTCCTTAAAGGTTGGAAGCACGCCAAGATCAAGCCCCTCCTGAAGAAACCCTCAGCCAACCCCAATGAACCCAAAAACTACTGCTTCAACTTGCTTCTCCCTTTCCCCACCAAATCATGCAAAAAGCCATCTACCACCAGCTCACAGACTATCTCAAAGAAAACAACCTGCTTGATCCTTCCCAGTCTGGTTCCTGGCCGAATCACAGCTCCAAGACTGCCCTGATTGCAGCAATGGACAACATCAGATGCCCCCTCGACCTAGGTGGAACAGCTGCCCTCATCCTACGTGACCTATCAACAGCCTTTGATACAGTCTCTCACCTCATTCTCATCACCAGACTCCATCACAATGGCATCAAAGGCAATTCACTTAACTGGATCTCCTCCTTCCTCTCAGGTCGAACACAAAGAATCTACCACCCTTCACCTCTGCACCTAAATACATCATCTGTAGCATTCTCTAGGGCTCCTCCCTCAGCCTCACCCTCTTCGGCACCTACATGACACCACTAACAGACATTGCTCACACCCACGGGTTCAACATCGTCTCCTAGGACGATGAGACTCAGCTCATCCAGTCCCTCACAGAAGATGCCTGCACCACAAGGGCCAACTTCTGAAACACCATGACCGACATCACCTCCTGGATGAAGTCAAATGCCTTAAACTCAACTCGGACAAAACAGAGGTCATCATCTTCAGGAACAGACCCTCCCCTTGGAATGACAATGAAGCAATAGGTTAACAACATTACTTTGGCCTGCTTCCACACTCTCCGTATGCTCAGCAAGATCTTCCAATGGATCCCCATCTCAAACAGGAAGACAGTCACCCAGGCCCTCATCTCCAGCCATCTCGACTATGGCAATGCACTGTACACTGAAACCACCAAACAGCTCCTGAACCGACTCCAGACCTTCCAGAACTCAGCAGCAAGGCTCATCTTTAATCTCCCCAGAAGAACCAGCATCGACCATCACCTAAGTAACATCCACTGGCTCCCCGTACAGGAAGGATGCCTCTTCAAGCTCCTCACGCACATCCACAAGCCCCTCCAGCAATCCAGCCCTGCCTACATAAAGAACCCTCTGACATTCCACCAACCAACCAACCAGAGAGCTCCACCCTCACTCTGGCCCACATCTCCTGCATCCACCGTGACTGTTATGGAGGGTGCTCCTTCTCCTACCTCACCTCCAGGTCCTGGAACAACCTCCCTCTATACCTGAGCACCTCCCCATCTCTTAAGGACTTCAGGAAGCATCTCAAGAAGCAGCTTAAGACCTGGCTCTTCAACCGCCATCGCCCTCCAACCTAGGCTCATAGACCCCATCAGTGCCTGAAGACCCCCCAAGGGTGACAAGTCACGCTTTACAAGACCCACTGGTTAATTGATTGATTGAGAAAGTGAAACTATTTTATAAAGTGACTTCAGAACTGTTGCTCAAGCACTCATGCACTTATGCTCTTGTGTCTGGATGGTGGTAACAACCTGCTCCATGGCCCCCCCAAACTCCACACTAGCAGACATTAAGGGCATCCTACATGCTGCAGCATGTCTCATCCAGGGCCTGAAGAAATAGGATCATATCACTCCATCCTAATGGAACTCCAGTGGCCCACCTTGCCCAAACCAATAATATACAAAACTAGCTCATTACTTACAAACCCGATCACATACAGCACCACTGGGTACCTTGCAGACAAGCTCACCATCTTTGGTGGTTTGCGACACACCCACAACCAGGGCACTATTAGATTGCAGAATTAGATGTGTGAAAAAGAACAAAACACAGGAAACAGGCCTTTTAAGTCTATGCAGAGTTCAAAATACACCTCTTTAAAGCACACTACATTAATTACATTAGCTGCCCACAAACCAGCTAACTCCCCTAACCCTTGTTGGTTTCATGCTTTTCTTTAACCCTGTGCTAGGATGTGCTATAGAAATACCACATATGTACTTATGTGCATATATACATACATACATAAATACATACATACAGGGAGTGCAGAATTATTAGGCAAGTTGTATTTTTGAGGATTAATTTTATTATTGAACAACAACCATGTTCTCAATGAACCCAAAAAACTCATTAATATCAAAGCTGAATATTTTTGGAAGTAGTTTTTAGTTTGTTTTTAGTTTTAGCTATGTTAGGGGGATATCTGTGTGTGCAGGTGACTATTACTGTGCATAATTATTAGGCAACTTAACAAAAAAAAATATATACCCATTTCAATTATTTAATATTACGAGTGAAACCAATATAACATCTCAACATTCACAAATATACATTTCTGACATTCAAAAACAAAACAAAAAACAAATCAGTGACCAATATACCCACCTTTCTTTGCAAGGACACTCAAAAGCCTGCCATCCATGGATTCTGTCAGTGTTTTGATCTGTTCACCATCAACATTGCGTGCAGCAGCAACCACAGCCTCCCAGACACTGTTCAGAGAGGTGTACTGTTTTCCCTCCTTGTAAATCTCACATTTGATGATGGACCACAGGTTCTCAATGGGGTTCAGATCAGGTGAACAAGGAGGCCATGTCATTAGATTTCCTTCTTTTATACCCTTTCTTGCCAGCCACGCTGTGGAGTACTTGGACGCGTGTGATGGAGCATTGTCCTGCATGAAAATCATGTTTTTCTTGAAGGATGCAGACTTCTTCCTGTACCACTGCTTGAAGAAGGTGTCTTCCAGGAACTGGCAGTAGGACTGGGAGTTGAGCTTGACTCCATCCTCAACCCGAAAAGGCCCCACAAGCTCATCTTTGATGATACCAGCCAAACCAGTACTCCACCTCCACCTTGCTGGCGTCTGAGTCGGACTGGAGCTCTCTGCCCATTACCAATCCAGCCACGGGCCCATCCATCTGGCCCATCAAGACTCACTCTCATTTCATCAGTCCATAAAACCTTAGAAAAATCAGTCTTGAGATATTTCTTGGCCCAGTCTTGACGTTTCAGCTTGTGTGTCTTGTTCAGTGGTGGTCGTCTTTCAGCCTTTCTTACCTTGGCCATGTCTCTGAGTATTGCACACCTTGTGCTTTTGGGCACTCCAGTGATGTTGCAGCTCTGAAATATGGCCAAACTGGTGGCAAGTGGCATCGTGGCAGCTGCACGCTTGACTTTTCTCAGTTCATGGGCAGTTATTTTGCGCCTTGGTTTTTCCACACGCTTCTTGCGACCCTGTTGACTATTTTGAATGAAACGCTTGATTGTTCGATGATCACGCTGCAATTTTAAGAGTGCTGCATCCCTCTGCAAGATATCTCACTATTTTTGACTTTTCTGAGCCTGTCAAGTCCTTCTTTTGACCCATTTTGCCAAAGGAAAGGAAGTTGCCTAATAATTATGCACACCTGATATAGGGTGTTGATGTAATTAGACCACACCCCTTCTCATTACAGAGATGCACATCACCTAATATGCTTAATTGGTAGTAGGCTTTCGAGCCTATACAGCTTGGAGTAAGACAACATGCATAAAGAGGATGATGTGGTCAAAATACTCATTTGCCTAATAATTCTGCACTCCCTGTAGATAAATATAAAAGTACTGCACAACCTGGACAAAACCATAACACTACCCACAAATGTGATTCTTGATATTTACCTATCCTTATATAATCACTTAATATCAGCTGTCAATAATTTTAATATACTGCTTATGACACTTATAAAAGTCTTCTTGTGACTATAATCATGGGATGTAATTCACAAGTGCCCTGTTCTTGTTCAATTCAGACTGATGTAATGTTTTGAATGCAAGTATTCCAAAAAGAAAATCTCCTGCGTATCAAACGGTAAGCTGTGAGACTGTGCTCTAGCTTTCTGATCAAAGCACATCACTAGCTATCCCTGGAGAAGGAAATTGAATTCAAAGTGTTCTACACCACTTACAAAGTTGCATGGAAATTACTATACATTACAAGACAATGTGGAACGTGGGACAGCTCACTCTGCAAACTCGCATTCAAGAGAAATAGAGAAGTGGGTCTTCAGATAGCCTATGCTATCGTTTTTTACAAGGCCATCTCCTATATCTATTGAGTATGATGACATTAGGCACCATTCTCCATGGGGCCAAGATCTCATTATTCAATGATCAGCCTTTCTTCCCTGACGAATCCATTCGTTCCTGGAGGCCATCTACTCATCAATTGAGATAACGTCATGCAGAGAACACTGCATATGATTGTCACCTACACATGCCATTATTCAGTGCTTAGAAGTGTCCAAAACGTACCATGTAGTTTCTGTACAAAAAACACTAAATAAACAGGATTCATACTATGGTTATTATGATAAGATTCATATCCCATAATATGGCTATATTTTTACTGACTAATTACAATGACAATTCATCTAATCATGTTCAGTTACCTAAAATCATTACATGTTACAACATACACAAAGATATTGCTGAATTCGAAGACAAGACTACAACATCAAAACTTCTTGAAAGGTCGATGGAAGTACGTGCAAGGCTGTGTTGTTGATGGAATCTACATGATTTACATAGTGGATACGTAATTTTATAGAGTAAGTAACTCTCTTTGAAGTGTTAATGCTTACAGATTGAAAGAAAAGAAATATAACGACTAACGGAAGATTAATTATTTTACTCTACTTTCTACTTGTGTGTAAATTATGGGATGCCATGTGAAAGGCACAAGGGACATGCAGTACAGTGACACACTGTGAAGCTGCCAGGCAGAAATGACTAGACAATTGATAGAGTGACATAGGTGAAAATAATGATACACAAAAGAACTTCAATGCAGTTGCAAACTGGGAGCCAACAAAGATGAAAAAGATATGAGATATTGTGTATTTAACACTAGTAAGAGTATGAACATCATGGTAAAGAATGACCTGGAAAAGAAGAAGATCCATTTTACAGAGGCCAACAAATGGGTGCCTACTCACATAGGTATTTTTATATTTTCGCCCACAGACATAAGTTTACATGTCAGAGCATGTTTCATTTGATGGCAGATATAAAAATACCTCTCAAATCTGATCAAATGACCGCATAAAAACTATCTGAGACATTATATTCAAATATGTTCATTTGTGTTCCATCAACCCTAACCTCGAGCTTTAAGTTCAAGTTCAATAAGCTTTATTCCAACATTATACAATGATCATAAAAGTACACAATATGGCAACTACACATTAGAACAATAACCACATAAAAATGTCAAGATCATGTATATCCCTGCGTGCATAAAACATTACGGCCCATATTTATACTTTTTTACGCAAACCAGCTCCAGTGCTGGTTTGCGTCAAAAACTTTACCGCCGGCTAACGGCATTCCAACGCACCAGGCGGGCACCTTATTTATGGATTGCCGTTAGCCGGCGCTGCGGGATGGTCAGAGTAAAAAAAAATTACTCTAACCAGGCAGCGCCGGCGTAGGGAAGAATGGGGGTTGTGTGTCAAGAAATGGTGCAGGTCAGCTTAGAGTAAAAAATCATGGCTCTAACCTGACTTGCGCCATTTTTTGATGCACAATCCCCATTGAAATGACTCCTGTCCCATTGGGCAGGGGGGCAAGACAGGAGTCATGCCCCCCTGCCCAATGGCCATGCCCAGGGGACCTCTGTACCCTGGGCATGGCCATTGGGCACAGTGGCATGTAGGGGGGCCCAAGTTAGACCCCCCTATGCCACTTAAAAAAAATAAATACTTACCTCAACTTACCTGTACTTACCTGGGATGGGTCTCCCCATCCATGGGTGTCCTCCAGGGGTGGGTGGGGGTGGCAGGGCGTGTCCCTGGGGGCAGGGAAGGGCACCTGTGGACTGCTTCCATGGTTAGAGACCATGGAAATGAGCCCACAGGTCCCTTAACGCCTGCCCTGAACCAGGCATTAAAAAACGGAGCACATCAGGCTGTGCGCCATTTTTTAAGGCCGGTCTCCTCCTGTCGGAAAAAAGGACGCAGGAGTATAAATAAGGCACACAGGTGTTTAAGTCATTTTTTGGATGGGAACGCCTACCTTGCATGTCATTAATGCAAGGCAGTTTCCTGCATCCAGAAAATGACGCACTCTGCTGAATTTTGACATTCACGGGCTCGGACGTCAAAGTATAAATATGGTGTTAGGTTTGCGCCGAATTTTGACACAAACTTGGCGCAAACAGAGTATAAATATGCCCCTAAACTACTAAATTAATCAACCATACAATGACATGCATCCCCAAATAATTGAAAACAATAAATACATCATGCTAACACAGTTACAAAAAAACATTTCATTCCTAACACGTAAAACATTTTTGAGAAACAAACAGACGTTAGCACCGATCACTGTAGAACTCAGCTTCTGCAGATATAGCAGGACCGATTTATACTTAAAAAGATCAGATCCTCTTAAAACAGGGCTCAAAAATGGCTTGGTAAATCATAAATAAAACCCACAAAAGAATACAAAGTGAAGCAGACTTTGAGAGGAACTTTCATCACACGGCCAAATAGAGATGGATTCACAATCAAACTGGCCAAGGGGGAAACATAAAGGCCCTTTCATAATCCCGAATCGGAATCTGATAAGAAGGGACCATTCCCAAGAATGAGGAATAAAGTCAAGATTTGGCCCTAATCCTGGAGTAGTTTGAATCAGAATATTATCCTTAATCTGAGATTTCACTAACTCGAGTGACACACTATCCCCCTCCACAAAGGAAACACCACACCAAGTTATATAAAAATAAACTGCATTGTACCCAACATCATTAGACCAAACACCACATGTCAGTAATACCCTGCTGCACAAGCAGTTGTCAGAACAATACTCAGAACTGGTACTCTGCGAAAGTCAGCAGTAGTCACATGAAACAGATAGGTTACTGGTTATTCTGAAACATAAGCAGTAGTTAGGAAAACACTATCACTGGAAAGGCACATATCATGAAATACATGTACCTGCAAGGTCAAACAGCATCATGAATGAACGCAGTGACATTCATAGTGTGCAAAAATCACCATAACATCAGCACTGCATATGTCATGGAAACTACATGTTACCAGCAAGGTTAAAACAGTATCATGAAATGTACAGTAAACATGACACTGCACAAATGTCATTAAATCCTTAGGAATGCCAAGAACCATAAAGCATTCCTTACCTTCTCATAGGCCAAGTCCCTGGGGGTACATGAGGGGACTCCCGTGCTCCTTTAGCGCACAGGGGGTCCTAAAACTGGCTTTTTAGGGACAGGGCCTCCGTGGAGGTCTCCCTCCCACCCAGCAAGCCTTCCCGATCACAGCCAAGGGAGGAGGGCGGCACGCAGCCGTTCCTATGGAGGCCTCTCATCTTAGACAAATGCCACAAAGGGATGCAAAGGGTAGCAAATTGCCCTAATGGCCCCCAGAGGGCACAACCGGCTCTCGTGGGGGCAAAGAAGATCACCAAACCTAAAGAACATTTGGAGCGTTCAGGCTCCTCACGCTGTGACCGGGCAAGAGGGACTTACCCTCATCTCCCCACATCCTGCTCTTTGGGTGCCCCATCCATGTCTGGGGACACCGTGCACCACCTCTCTGCCGGGCGGCTCCTCCGTTGAGGCTTCCCAACCACCCGGTATGAGGAGAGAGGCTTTTGCAGCCCCTCACGCTTTGGGGGACCACACATCTCCCCCTGATCATGCCACACCAGTGGTGTGGGCCCTGGGGCAGCCCAGTGAGCAGGAGGGACCTCCAGTGAGGTCTCCCTCCCTCCTGAGGTCACTCCTTGTCACGGGCACTCACCTGCACCCAATCTGGTGTGTGCGAGTGCATTCCAAGTCTCTGTCTCGGGCGGCAATGGTGATTCCTGCTAAAGTTGGTGCCTGCCTGTGCCCCGGGGGCACTTTACTCAATGCTCCTCGCCTGAGGGCACCAGGAAAAGTGCAATAACTCTTTCCTTCGTTTTCCAGTGCCCCGGGGACAATTCACAAAGTGCATTTGGATGTGGTATTTCCTGGCAACCTGCCCGGGTTGCGGCGGTGAATACTCCCTCTGGGAGATGAAGGAAAGTGCCCCAACATGCTTAAGCAAATAAAGCAAAGCATTCCTCATGCTCTATGCTCCAACACAGGAGCATTCAAATATAGTGCTATCCTCGTGCTTTAAGCAGGTAGTCCACAACACTTCCCTCACACTGGGGAAGTAGAGAATGCAGCACTCTGCTAGCGCAGTGAAGCAGGGAACAGGAGCCTCAGCACCCAGCCCCTGGGGACAATCAATGGTAGTACAGGGCGGTAGGGCCCAAGCTGGCCAGCACAAACAGTTGAAGTCAGTGGTAGTTCCGCCTAGTGGCCCAGTAGGTCACAGGTCAGCACAACAGCAGCTACCCAAGGCGGTTCCTGTTGAGTCCCTACAGCAGCATTGTGTGTCCATTTCAGTAGTCCATTGATGTCTCTCCTAACATGGGGAAAATCCTCTGTATTTATACTCAGTTTTACACAACCTTTCACAAAGAAGGGGATAAGAGGTTCCAACCAGTTCCAACTGGTTCTAGGAGTGTCCCCTCTCTCCACCTGCACAGACTCCAGACATCAGTGGAGGGTAAACGAGCCCTTTGTGTGAGGCCAGGGCACAGCCTTTACAAATGCAAGTGTGCCCCGCCTCTGCTTCTCTTAGCCCAGGAAGACCATTCAGTATGGAATGCACCTCTGTGACACCTCCATCCTCCCTGTGTACAGGCTGTCTGAAAGTATGCACAAAGCCCAGATGTCTCGCTGCACCAGATGTTGATTTGAGTCAAGCTGCAAAAGACCAGAGTCACAAGCACAGAGAAATGCTCACTTTCTAGAAGTGGCATTTCTATAACGATCATAAAACAAACACCTTCACCAGTAATCAGCTTTCTCAATACAATTACAACCACACCAAACATGCCTATGTTACCCCTCATAGATCAACCAATACCCCCTAGACCCCCAGGACATTTCCAATGCAATCCTATGAGCAAGGCAGCACTCATAGCAGTGAGAAACCAAATAGGCTGTTTGTCACTACCAGGACAGGCCACACAACCAGGCACATGCCCTGCCTCTTACATACATAGCACCCTGCCCATAGGGCTAGTGAGGGCCTTCCTTAGGGGTGACTTACATGTAGTAAAAGGGGAGTTCTGAACCTGGCAAGTAAATTTAGATGCCAGGTCCCTGTGGCAGTAAACTGTGCATGCAGGGCCTGCCCTAGCTGGCCTGAGACAAGTTTGAAAGGCTACTTCTGTGGGTGGCGCAAGCAGTATAGAGATACCACTGTACAAGGGACTTATAGGTAAATTAAAGGTGCAAATTAGGTGTAAGACAATCATACCAATGTAAGAAGGGAGAGCACCTGCACTTTAGCACTGACCAGCAGTGATAAAGTGCTCAGAGTCCTAAAGCCAACAACAAGAGGTCAGAAAAATAGGAAGAGGAAGGCAAAAAGTTTGAGGATGACCCTGTAAAAAGGGAAAGGTCCAACAATAGGCTATCACCATACCATAAGAGCCTCCAACGGCACAATTCTTAAAGATAATCACCATATTGATGACGGACTAGGCAGTCTAGTGAACCTATCTTTAGAATAAATATTTGCACTGAACTTATCTGACTTACATGTCATATGTAGAGCAGGTCACATTATTGCTCTAATGTTCACTAGCATAGAAAACCTTAATTGCGCAATTCCAGTACCACATGTTTGGTGTGACCCTCTGTCAGTTCCTTTTTTCATCCGAGTTCCGGCTTGTAGATCTTGCTACGGGACAAATGATACATAATTGAATGCAATATTAGGTACCAATCGGCCACAACTGACTGGCAATGCTAAGGCTGACCTTAAATCATAAAGGGATTGGTTGACTTTGTCCCTCAACATTGTAGCCCCTTTGACATATAAAAAATGTCCAGCTGGCAATTCTATTCTCATTCCTTTTTAAACAAAAATGCCATCAACTCCAAAGGAAATGTTAAAACACCCACAATCAGATAGATAAAAACCTGCATCACACAGCAAAGTACGCCATAAAGAAATTAAAAAAGTTAAATCATCCTTTTATGCCAGTAAAACTGAATCAGCCAAACATTCCTCAAATAAATATTTTTAATTGTAAAGTTTAACATATCTTATCTCAGATCTCTTCACAGTCTCAAGATATGAATGACTCACTTCCTTTATTATTTAAAAGCAAAATTGTTGCTTTCTAGAACTCTTCCTTTCACTAAGGCAGTGAGCCCGCACCCCACCATCCCAAACTCTAATGACTTTCCTGGCCTCAAAGAATTCACCCCAGTCTCATATTTTGAAATGCTTAGTCTCATGTCCAAAAGTAAATTTAGTTCACCCTTATATCCATGTCCTCCTTCAATCCTCAGTCTAGGAGCGGGCATGATTACCCTTGTCTTTGCCATATTTTGAAAAAGTGCAATGCAGGCCCCAATATTCCAGCGAACTATAGATCTGTTTCACTGCTTCCAGAACCTATAAAAATGCTGGTGATGCATATCCACCACCAATTGTCATTGTACCTAGAAAACAACAAAATTCTGGATGTAACACAGTTTGGTTTCCTTGACGTCCAAAGCATGGAATCCATTCTCCTTACAGTGTCAGAGCATCTTAAGAAATAATAGACAAAGGAGGAATAACTGCCCTCATTTGTCATCAGCATCCAGCACTATATTCCCCAACTTTCTAATTTAGAGGCTAGCCGATATAAGGGTTGGAGGGTCTACGGTTCCTTGAAAGTCCCAATCTGTGTGTCTTCCTCCTTATTCTTCAGGCCCCGTTCCTTTGGATTGTGTGGTACCACAGTGGTCATCCTTGAGCCCTAATCTCCTTAACATCTTATTGACCTCTCTGACAGTCGTGATCCAAGGCTTCTGGTTCAAAGTGTTGTCTTATACAGATGACACAAACTTGATCATTTCGCTCGTGAACAATTACAATTTTAGACAACTTAGGCTCAGGCAATTTCTGATATCAGTATCAGAATAGATGAACACAAATCAATTAAAAGTGAATACAGACAAAACTGTACTATTGGTATTCAGGACAAAGAAAGCATTGTTGAATGATCTTTGTTGACCATCTGAACTTGGTCCTCTCCTGTCTCTTGCTGAAGCTGTCAGGAAGTTGAGTGTTAAATTTGACAGTCAGCTTTCCTTTAAACATCTTATTCTCACAGCCACATCCATCTGTTACTAAAAATGATCTGCAACGTGTTAGAGTTTCTCCCTTTTAGGGCTAAAAAAAACTTTGACCCATGCTCTTATACCTTTAAGGATGGATTACTGGAAAGCTCTTTACATAGGTCTTGCCAAAAAAACTCATAAACAAACTTTAATTGATTTAGAATTAGTCAGCCAGACTACTACGTCCCTTTACCAGACACTGTTATATTTCATCTAAATTGAAGGACCTTCAATGGATACAGTTAGAAAAGAGGATTCACTTCAAAACTCTGGCTGATATTCACAGAGCTTCTATATTTTTTTTAATGCTACTCAATGGCCATACTTCTGAGATCCTTTGATACCTTTTCTGTCCTCCCTGCAGAAGGAGGACACTTGGCAGCAGTTGCAGGAGCAGAGTTATGAGCAAAGTTACTGAACACTATTCCTCTCACTGGTAATGCAACAACGGACTGCACACAATTTTCAAAAAAATCCTTAAACCTGTCTTTTTTCAATAGCTAATTTCCTCAATGTAATTGTTCTCCCTGGGCTTTGCTGCTTTCACCATTTCATCCTGCTTTTTAGGGTCGAGCGTGTAAGCGCTCTGGCCCTGTTGTAATCTCTCCGTGGGCTTTTAACCATGCCTATGTCATGCCCATCAGTTTGGTTGGTTCGTGAGCTTGCCTTTTAAAATTAAATTTGCTTCATTTCATTAGTGAAAGGCATGCAAACGTCATGCCTTTTCCGGTGTTTAGCCCTCCTCGAGAGCACCAGTAAACTACTGAAAACATACGAGGTGCTGTGTTTTCTGAATGGCTTCTGGACTACTTTTTCTTTTTATTCCTACGCAGCACGATCCCGCTGGGCAGTAGTTGAGTGCTTTGCATGCCATCGACCCTGTTACATGGATAATTGCACTTTTGCTGATACTTTTGACTGCAAACAAACTTCTGTTTCCCTTTGTGTGTCTACGTCACACTCATGGCGGCCATTGGCTTGCTTATGTGAAACTGTTTTACTTTTCATTATCAGTTTATGTGGCAAGAAAAGTCTGATTAGGAGTTGACAACGCTAATAGCTCTAACTTGAGCAAATGCGAGACCCGTTACATTGCAAATGCTTACTTATGTTATAGCCCCTTAGCACTCTTTCTTGAGCATTAGCCGTGCCCTACAAATTGTAAATCAGATCAGCTTTTCTCCATCAAAGGTATGCTATTATAATGGGGAAATTATTCATTTTCCCTGCAGGTTGTACAATGGTAATTCCAGTAGCTATCCTGCCATTGTCTTTTTAAATTCCTTGCCCAGATATACTAATATTTGCACAAATCTGCTAAATTTCATGAATGATAAAAATGGTGCAGCACTATATTTACTAAGAAACACATGCTCATCAGCTGTTCTTGCATTCAAAATCTGTTTCAGTCAAATCGTAACCATCAAGTACCATCAAGCAGCATTTCAAGTACCAAGGCCACGCTGCCTTGCGTAAAATTTGTACTTGAGGTACACCTTCATGATCTAATGATAAAGTGCATAAAATATGTCATTCTGTATAAATTACACAATTAAGAATTGGAATATCACACTATATTTGTAGATCTTGCTTTGCATGAAAATAATTTTATAATTGCACTCTTCTTGCCCAGTTGCACTCATTTTGCACAGAAAGTGGTTTCCTTCCACACCACAAACCAATTTAAGCACCATCCTTCTGTGAGCTTTTGACTCAAAATAGATTCTGGGACCAACACTTTTCCCTGTCATTTGCCATCCTTTTTACCTCCTTGTACCATGCAAATGCTGTGCCAACATATAATTAAGCTGTCCTCATGTACTGATTTTCATATTTACAGAACTCAAAATTAAGGACTTGAAATATAGATAAGTGCTAATATAAATGTATAGAAAAATACATTGAGATAGATTCAGGAGAAACTTCAGTGCAATAAATAGCTAACTGAAAAATAGTAAACATAAAACAATACAGAAATATAGCCATACCAATATCTAAACTATAAATATATAAGTTAAAAACAAATAGCTATATACAAATATCTCCTCACTAAGGGCCAGATGTAGCAAGCAGTTTTGCCCATTCTGTGTCTATGGGAAAATGTGTTCGTACATATGGCCCTAAATGACTGTTGGAGAAATGATGAACTATCTGAGAACTAGGACGTTTTTCAAAGTTAGCATGTTAATTTTCCTTTGCTATTGCACTACCTTTTGGGATCATCACATTAACAATATATTTTGAATGATACACATATAAAAATAGTCAAAATGTTAAGAGCAATAGATACACTGAGATATTATCTGACCCTATTCTGTGCATTATGCCATACAAAATGTCCAACATTGCCAAAGATAGTGAGTTACATATTTCTGGTGCTTGTTATGTTTACATTTAAGTTGTTTTGTTCAGCATATTATGTAAAAATAGAAAATGATTAATAATATTATATATTCATGTTCTCTTAACTAATCTCTCTCCCGCTTGACTTTCAGTTGTAAATTCATCTCTCATTTCAAAACCTTTCAAATCTGTAAGAAATTGGGTCTCTAGTTGGCAGAGGTATGCACCCTTTCCAAGTAGGGACCACAATCCTAGTCAGGGCAAAGCACAACAGAACCTAAATTATCTTGAGTTCACTGGGTTAATTTAGAAGGCAATGTGTAAAGTATTTGTGCAATATCCCATATAGTAACACTGTAAAAACACAAAAAGACGCCACATCAGGGTAGAAAAATAGGTTAAGATTTATAAATAAAATAAAACAACAAAAATCCAATGTGTAGAAGTCGAGATATCAGTTCATAAAAATAAATGCAAAAAAGCACTCTGTAGCAAATAGCACTTTTAGGGGTTACTTAAGGTCACACTAGACCAGATCAAAGTCAAACTTTGCATCAATAGCAATAGAGCACAGACCGGCTACAGGACCCATGCAGGCCCTGAAGAAGTACCTTTCCTGGTCACAACAACGAAATGCGGTGATTAGGTTCTCGCAGGGATGGTGAGCATTGATCTGTCCCATGCAGTGATGCCATTGCGTCGGTTCTGAATACAAGAGCTGTAGCTGAGATATGTTAGTTTCGAAGTGCGATGTCAGGGTTTTCCACACAGTCGAAGGATGCCTTGATCTCCTTAGACTGCTGCAGCAGTGAAAACAAGAGCTGACGCTGAGATGTGTTAGTTTCTAAATGAGATGTGCCAGGGTTTCCCGCACAATCGAAGGATGCCTTGATCTCCGTCGACTGCTGCTGCAGTGAAGCGGGTTTATGATGCATCGGGGTCTCAAGGCAATGCAGTGTTTTTGAGAGTGATGCGCTGATTCTACTCTTGCAACCAGGCCGATGCCCTGGTTCTTCTACACGCAGACAGGAGATGCGTCAACTTCTGTGATGCAAGGATCTAGGTCCACTTACAGTGACCCAGGCACAGTAGCAGGAGTAGAGACTTTGATGTCCCTGAGCCTCAAACAACAGAGGCAAAACAACAAGCCCTTAGAGATCGCTTGTGGTGCAAGGCAGAGTTTAACTCTCCCTCAGCAGGGTCAGAGAGCAGCAGGCAGCAGGGCAGTACAGCAGAAAAGCAGTCCTTCCAGGCCAACAATCCAGTAGCATAACAGTCCTTATTCCAGCACAGCAGTTCTTCTGACAGAGTCCAGTTGTAGGTCCAGAAGTGCCGGATTTGGTGGAGTCAGAGACCCAGTACTTATACCCAGTTGTTCCTTTGAAGTGGGGCACACTTCAAAGAAGGGTCTTTGAAGTACATAGAGGCCCTTTCTTCCCAACCCTGGCTCCAGACTATCAGAAAAGGGTAATCAACCCTTTGTGTGAGGGTAGGCACTCCCTATTCAGGTGTGTCAGCTCCCCCTCCACACTTCCTGCCCAGGAAGAGCCATCAGAATGCAGATGAGTGCTCAGACACACCTAATCTTCCTGTGTTCGTGGCTGCCTAGAGAGAATGCACAAAGTGTAGCTGTCACCAACCCCAGACGTGTATTAGAGACAGGCTGCAGGCACACAGAGCTGTCAGAGCAGAGAAATGCCCACTTTCTAAAAGTGTAATTTCTAAAATAGTAATGTTAAATCCGACTTTACCAGTAAAGAGGATTTATCACTACCATTCCAATGATATGAAGCATGATACAGCTACTCCTTTCTGATCAGGAATTGCAGCTTAAGAGTGTATTAAAGAATTCCCATGGCCTATGAGAGTAGTAGGCCTCACAATAGTGAAAAACGACTTTGGGAGTTTTTCACTACCAGGACATGTTAAGCTTAAAAGTACATGTCCTACCCTTTTGTTGACACGGCACCCTGCCCTATGGGCTACCAAGAGCCTACTTCAGCGGTGACATATGTAGTAAAATGGAAAATTAAAGCTTGGCAAGGGAGTCTAAATGCCAAGTCCCTGGGTATATTATAAACCACTTTACAAGGGACTTAAAAGTAATTTAAATATGCCAATTGGATATGAGCCAATAGTGTCATGTTTTGTGGAGACAGCACAAACACTTTAGCACTAATCAGCAGTGGTAAGTTGCACAGAGGGCTGAAACCAGCAAAAATGAGGTCAGAAAAATGGAGGGAGGCAGGCACAAAGTTGGCAGAAACCACCCTAAGGCTGTCAGGTCAAACAAAACCCATATCAGTAATTAAGTGTTGAAGCCATAAAATGTCCTTTAATTTAGCACAAGTGGTTAAATGAATGTGGTGGAATAAAGTCCCATTAATTATACATGCTTGCATCCACAGTACAGCAGGCCCTGCCAGCCTTCCCCTAGTGCGGGGGAGACCAATGCAAGTCCATTTAAACCAGATCAGTTGAAGATTTCCAAAATTTCCACTGTCTTTCTAAAACAATTTACGTTTAGTTTTATGGTGTATAGATTTATGTTATGTGAATATCCTACAAATCTGGCATATTCAAGCCATCTTTGAGCCAAAAAGAATCCACCTACCCTGGCATTTCATCCCACTCCAGTCAGTCACATGACAATTTTATCGATCAGACCTTTCCAATTTCACACCATGCTTTGCTGTTTTTAATGGAATCTTAAAAATAACAGAATTACCAATCACTATGAACCAGTGACTTTTTAACCTCAAAATAATATCACTGGTAACCTGTGTTGCCACTAGGTAAAGTGAAATAGGCTTCATAAAAAATATACATTTAAACAATTCCAAACTGATTTTAATATAATATCCGACCTATTAATGCTAATCGTGTTAGGTGGTCACAACGGAGTATGCTTTAAAAGTAGTATGTCCAATTAACTGGAATATAGGCAAAACTAAGGTTGTAAATGTGGGACATACCATTAAATATGTTCTTGGGTTGTGGATTAACAGTTAATGTGTACCTCTCCATTGACTTCTTATTGATTCAGAACTGGAGGCCAAATGTGCGACCCCATTTGCAAACCAGGAGGCTTTGTAACTACATTTACTGGTTTGTATATTGGTAGGTTTTGCAACTTATTTTCAATTGGCAGAAGGAGTTACATCAATGACCTGCCTAATTAATATTAGACAGGGCACAATTTGCCCTTGTGATTGTCTGCAAATGCAGGGATGGAAGCCTGCAACGGCCAGCAGACGTCTGCTCCTAAATTTGGATTATCAGACAGCAACCATTTTTTAAAGCAGCCTTTGACCATTAAAGGGACAGATGCTGCTCTAAAAATTTTAAAAAGCGTTGCACGTTTTAGAAGAAAGCGAGCCTTCTACAGCACTGCCTTCTCCCTCTGACGCGCCCCAACATGATTCCCAGATTATGGTCACAAATCTTTGATACATACCTTTGCAAGTCTTAAACAGGCGGCAGCTGCCTATTTCACATTCCCTGCTGTTTATCATTAATAATCGGTCATGCAAGCCTTTCTGACTTGTAAAAGAGCTTTTGTGGCCACAGTTCCTGTGAGTTTTTTAAGTCATAGGGTCTGCAATCATAAAAAGGGTTTCTTAATAAGTCCTGGCTCTAACTATGAAATGTGCTTCACAAAAACGTTCACTATGATAATGAAAATCTTTCTGTGTGCAATTTCAGCAAGGTGAAGTTGACTGCTGGCCTTTGCCGTGTCCAACAGTTGAATGTGAATTCAGTGTGCTCCATGAGGGTGAGTGCTGCCCGCGCTGTGTCATAGACCCATGCCAAGCAGACACCATCCGTAATGACATCACTAAGACGTGCGTTGATGAGATAAATGCAGTACGTTTCACAGGATCGTCTTGGATTAAACACGGCACGGAGTGCACCCTCTGCCAATGCAAGGTAAGGGATTGCCTTCTCTGAGACGCAGCCGCAAAAAGACTGTAAATGGGAAGCCCTATCGAAAATCTATATATGCAGACGTTTTTCTGGTTGTTCTTCTTCTTGAGAGAGCATATTTGCATGCATTTTTTTTAACTTGATTTAATTGTGATAAATGTGCTGTTTGTTGACTGCATAGACCTCTCTATCAAAATTGACCTTTTGTGTACTGAAATATCTATCTATGATGGGTAGTTTTACATATTTATTAGAATTTGTATTACATGGTACCTCTGCACTTTGTACTATTGTTCATTTTTGTTACATTGCACACTGAAATTGGCAGTGTGGACAGTGATAGCTAGCAAGAACGACTCATATCAATGGCATTTGGGAAAAGTGTGGCATTTGTATGGTCTGGCTTGACAGTGCAGCTCTCGCCAGACAATTATGTGAGGATCACTAGAGAGGGGCTTTTAGGAACCAGGAGTACGTTTTGATTGGGCAGAAGTGCTTACTCGCCACACAGCTATGATCATTTTTTCTTAATCCAGTTGCCTGAGCTTGAACTTTCAGGGACAGACACATGACGTTTAAAATCTATAAAGTGTCTTATATAACTAGATAATTTATTAAATGTTTCTATGCAGCAGCATAGATGTGAGGAGAGCAGTCATTAACCTACATGGATGTGTAGCTCTGGCTGACAGAGCAACTGTAACCTGATCTTTTAGCTTACACCAATACTATTCAACAGTTCTTTGCTTCCACACAAATACATATCCATCCCCATGCTATTTATTTGTAATGCTTCACACTACCTTATGACATTCCTTTAAAGTCAGACCATATGGCATTGCCAATGCTTGCTCAGTTATATCCATCCCCACGCTATTTATTTGTAATGCTTCACACTACCTTACGACATTCCTTTGAAGTCAGACCATTTGGCATTGCCAATGCTTGTTCAGTTATATCATTGCTGTAAGGCACAGACATTATCAAGAACAGTTAAAATGTGCAGTACTAACTTTCAGTTTGTGGCATCTAGATTAACTAAGACATCAGTGGATGTTCTGGCGGGCTTAAGAAACTTGCCGGTCATGGATCTTTTTGGAATCTAACAATTAGCGACTTTCCAAGCCTCTGCCACCATTCATCTATTAAAAGTTTTTTTTGTAATACACAGAATGTCACTGATCAGTTTGTGACATGGGCAGTATGTGACTGTTGAGCATATATCTTTAATTAACAGACTTTGAGTCCAAGCTCATGAGTACTGCATATGTAGAAAATATCACACTAGAAACATAAATATGCAGCCAGGTGACACTCTAAGCATGACAAACACTGACTCATATTTTTTGGAGAGCATGTGGTATAATGGCTTGAGCTGCAGACTTTGGAACTTGCACACTTGGGGCCGTATTTATACTCTGGTTGCGCCGAATTTGCGTCGTTTTTTTCGACGCAAATTCGACGCTAAACTAACGCCAACTAACGCCATATTTATACTATGGCGTTAGACGCTTCGGGCGCCAAAGTGCACGGAGTGTGCGTCATTTTTTAGCGTGAACCCCTTCCTTGCGTTAATGATATGCAAGGGAGGCGTTCCCGTCTTAAAAAATGACTCCCAGGCCTTTACGTGGTATTTATACTCCCGGGCAAAAATGACGCCCGGGAGTGGGCGTGGCCAAAAACGGCGCATTTGCGCCGCTTTTTAACGCCTGGGTCAGGCATGGCGTTAAGGGACAAGTGGGCTCAAAATGAGCCCAGAGTGCCCTCCCCTGCCCCCAGGGACCCCCCCTGCCACCCTTGGCCACCCCAGGAGGACACCCAAGGATGGAGGGACCCATCCCATGGACATTAACGTAAGTTGAGGTAAGTTTTTTTTTTTTTTTTTTTTTGTGGCATAGGGGGGCCTGATTTGTGCCCCCCTACATGCCACTATGCCCAATGACCATGCCCAGGGGACAGAAGTCCCCTGGGCATGGCCATTGGGCAAGGGGGCATGACTCCTATCTTTACAATGATAGGAGTCATGTTGATGGGGGATGGGCGTCGAAAAAAAATGGCGCAAGTCGGGTTACGACGATTTTTTCGACGTAACCTGACTTGCCCCATTTTAAGACGCCCATACGCCATTTTCCCCCTACGCCGGCGCTGTCTGGTGTACGTGGTTTTTTTCCACGCAAACCAGGCAGCGCCGGTCTGCTTGCGCCGGCTAACGCCATTCCATAAATACGGCGCCCGCATGGCGCTTCAGAATGGCGTTAGACGGCGCAAAATTTTTTGACGCTAAACTGCGTTAGCGCAGTTTAGCGTCAAAAAGTATAAATATGGGCCTTGGTTCGAGTCTTGCCACTTGCTCAGCATCTTGTGATTCTTGGCAAATCACTTAATCACCCTATGCCTAAAAAACAAAAATGAATGTGTCCTTGTGTAATGAAACTGGTGATTACATATAGTGCTCCAGTACCTTCAGATCAAATTTGCACTATATCAAACTGCAAAAAAAAAAATCTTAAGTCCTGCTGATTACATTTGGTAGTTCCAATTTGGAAATTGGTTACCCTATAGTTGATGTTTGAAACAAATACCTGACTTTTTTGGCATTTACAAAGTATTTGAGGATTAGTCATGAGAAGCTGCATCTGGTTTGAGGTTCCTTGGAGTCCTCATGTTGGACCTGGACCTCTCAGAAGGGTCACTCCCAAACATTTTGTCTTTACCCTCCACTGTTGCTGAATTTGTTATTGTTGGCCTTAGGACTCTGTATGCTTTACCTCTAATAACCAGTGCTTAAGTGCTTTTCCTCTCTCCTTAAACAAGGTAGAATTGGCTCACACCCAACTGGCTTATTTAATTCACTTGAAAGTCCCAGGTAAAGTGATACTATATTGGCCAAGGGATTGTAAGTTAAATGCTACTAGTGGGCCTACAGCGCTGCTTGTTCCACTGTCAGGACTTGTGCCCATTCTGCGCTGTCAGATGCAGCATGGGACAAAGAGCTATGTCGGAAAAGCCATGTTCAAGGGGGCCTTCAATGGTGGAACTGCTCGCATGAATGTATGGTTTAGGTGCTTTTAGATGCTACGTCTACATAACACTTTAAAATTTGGTCTCTCCCATTCTGCTAGCTCGATTTTTGTTATTCTGGTATTGTTTTATTTATTAAAATGTACTCCGTTTAAAAAAAATTGTTTTACTATTTTTCATGTGCTCTGTTTTCACTTTATTACTGTTCGTGTGTTGCATACATAATTTACGCATTGCCTCTAAGTTGAGCCTGACTGTTTTGTGCCAAACTAAGAGAGGGCACAGATTAATTTTGTGACTTTTGTGGTTCACCCTGACAAGTATTGTGGTAATTGCCTGAGTAGGGCTTCCACCCCACTCAAACAATAACATAATGTCTTACAGGCATAAAGTGATCTGCTAGAATTGTGAAGCACAATAATGGATAAAGAATATATGGGCACCATAACGCAGAGCCTCTGATTTATAATTTTAGATATTTGGTTTGTAACATTCTTATTTTCCCAAGGAGAATGTTACCAATTGTTTGAATTTTGCATTTGATTAATATTGTAAAATTTCATAAGATTTCATTGACATGAAATTTCATAAGATTTCAAGGGCATGACATTTCACCCACAGGAAACTAATTTGAGCAGAAAATGTCTGGCAATAATGTTACGACCAGAGCTACCGACTTTAGAACTGGGTAACCAGGTTTGAGTCTCAACATCACTCACCACCCAGTGATTCTGGGAAGATCAAGTAATCTCCCCATGCCTAAATAAGGCCGTTTTTACAAAATATGACACATTACCCAGCACCAGTACTCTTAGCTTCAGAAGACACAAATCCATCATCCATCTTTCTTCGCAAAGTTAAAGGTCTTCAGATTTTAAAGTAGCAATAGAATCTCCCTCTTCCTTCTATCCGTCCGCATCACCTTAATGCCTCATCACATACAGACGAGTGTTGAAGTGGAAATAAGAAGGCAAAACGCCCAGCAATCCCTGAACTGAAATATCTAGCACACATCCTCACTCCTCCCCTTTAGGAAGGCACTGTAGACCCTCCCCTTCCAGTGGTAGTTCATTCATATACAACTCTCTGGATGATGGATCTCTTTGTTCTGCCTGTCCCCTTCCATTGCATACCTTTCCTCTGAGCCCAACTTTGTAGCTCGCTTTGCATTATATAAATCGCCATACTCACATGCAGCCAATCTATCTTTCCTTGTTTTAATCACTTTTTTGATTGAATTTATACCTTGTTTTTATCACTTTGCATAAAGAGTTTTTTTAGAATCAAGAAAGTGAAGGTTTTGAAAAAGGTATGCTTCCGTTGCAATTTAAATTATTACGAACAGAAGCTTCCGTATAGCCATCTCTGTTTGGCTACGTGTTAATATTGGTGTAATAATCAGATGTTTATTTTAAAAAGTTTCTGATTGCATGTTTTATTCTTAACATAGCAATGCAAGAAAATATAGAAGCACTACGAGCCCAGACTTAAAAAATCTGTGAGTCATGTTTCATTTGGCAAGCGGGTCACCACGTCAGCCTACCCTGACAGATGCTCCTCTGTGGGAGTACTGGTCACATATTTAGAGAGCTCCAGGTATCTGGCTGCATTTAGTGAAAACTGAAAACACGGATGAATTCCAAGCCTATGCTATGTTTTTTCCTGCATGGCAGTCATGTTTGTTTTATTGAAACAAACTAGCAGTGCAAAAACCAGTGGGCGTGGTACGCTGGGATTGTACCCCCATTCCAATGTGCACTGGTCCAGGGCACGGAAATCCACTGACAGACCACCCTAGCCTAAATTGAGTGGGTGGTCGCCTCTGTGACTTGGTTGCTGAATGAAGTACAGGCCTCCAGGTCAAAGGTTTACACCTGTGCACCAAGCTGAAGCTCTGCCACTGGGAATCATCACCGATCCAAAAGGTTGCAACTTTTTTGTTAGTGGAATGCTATTTTTGGGAGACACCGCATGTATCAACCTCTAAATGAGACTTTTCCATGCGGACAGATGTTCAGTACTGCTAAAAATGAAAGGCAGTTATTTTTGTTTTCCAAAATATTGTTGTACTATGTATAACTAATTGAGTACAGGGAACCATGCTCACAGGGTAAGAGCAAAGGTTCTGGGCCATAGCCGTTGTCCCTTCTCCACTTTGACATTTACTCTAAAATGTTTTTGATACAAATAACTTTTTTCATCCAGACTAGAACGGCTCAAATATCAAACCAAAAAATGAAATTAAAGTACTCTAAACTGTAAACAAAACCAAACACACATCAAAATAGAAAACAGTACTGTGCTCTATACTGTAATAATGTAGAGCAAGAATAAAGACGAATATTCTGGTGACCCTCTCAATTTTATATGTAAAATGAGAATCAACAGCAATGCAAGATCTGTAGTTCAATAAACCCTTACAAAACCACTGCTAATGTGGATATATTCTATAGCCTTAATAGGCTGCTAAAATGGAGGCTAACAGGCAGATTTATCAAAGTTTTTGCATGGCCCTTGCACCACCTTGCAAGGCCTTTCATAGCTTGGTAAATCTGGAGGAACAATAGGCAGCGCAAGTCACTGCCTTGCATTACCCTGTCACAGGGAGGTGTTCAATGGGTGGAGCATGGGTGTTCTCACGCATTCGCCCATGAATTTTGGCACATTTCCAGATTTACCATGAGCAGCAAACCTCGGAATGGGTCAAAATGCTGCACCTTCTCAGGGGATGCGTACCGAGGGGAAATATGTTTATTTCTCCTCGTTTTTCCCTCTTTCTATGTGTGCTGCATTCTGCACACATAGAAAGAGGAATGCCTCAGAGGATTGTTCTTATTGCACACAAAATAAACCTGCCTTCACACAGGCGCCCTTGCACCATGGTGGAAGGGTGCCTGAGTTGGCGCTAGGCAGCATTGAATGTGCAGCACAGGGATACAACAGGAATACATCATATAATGTTAAATATGGTGCATTCCTGCCCTCTGTTACACAATGCAGTGCAGCAAAGTGTCTTGCTGCCTTGCGTTGTGTGCCATTTTGATATATCTCTGCCATAAAGTCTAAATGATGGTCTACCTTCAGCGGCTGATTAAATATTTAAAATATTATTACTGAATAATTTCTTTGTCATTCAGTTTATGTACAGAAAATATTGAAATGTGGCCTACCTATGCCTGGATAAGCAAACTTCCCTGGGAAAATGAAGTTATTCAGTTAATAGATTCTCACATTAAATATATTCTAGTGTAAGAGTGAGCAGAACATTTTTAGTGCGTGTTTTTCAGTTCAATATATTCATACTTGCCATATTCTGCACTGAATGGGTTTTCAGGGTAATCCAGTGCCTTAAAAAACAGCTGCACAATGTCTACATTCACATAGTTGCATTATTGTCAGGCATCTACTGTCAACTGCAGGAGCCCACTGGTCTGTGATACGACTCACACTTTGTCCCACCACACAGCAACTCAGGCTCTCAGGATAAAATACATATGCAAAGGGAAAAGGTGAATGGGGAGGAAGAAACAAGCCATCTGTCATCAGGAACTTGCACTTAGGAAGCTTTAGTGCCCTCAGTTCTTGTTTAAGGAATCAGTTTCAGGTACTAAAGAAATTACAGGTACATTTTACAATGACATCATCCCTAATGTCATGGTTCTCTCTGCATATATCTCTCGCTATAAGATAGACACCTTTTGTCACCTAAAATATGCCGGGCTATATGTATGAGCTAAGCAGCTTCTCACTCATTTGAAGATGGAAGAAATAGACATACTTGTTACATGCATGGCGGACTTGAACAGAAAACAGTTTTAGGATCAAACATGCTTTTACTGGTTGCGTCACACAGATGATCAATCACAAAGCGTAAGTAATAAGTATTGCATATGTTAAGTAGCAAAACATAACATAACATATTATATAACATCAGGTATAGGATGCAGGTGACAGAGGCCTGGTGTACGGAAGAGTGAGTATCGTGTTTGTAGACCTAACAGGGAACAGAGAAAGTACTTATTGTCAGACATCACAGTGGTCAGACTGAATGAGATGAGTCATCTGGTGAAATCCTGAGGTTGGAAAAGGGACCCCTGGATATACCGAATCTTTTCAGTATGGTCTCTTCTCTGAAGCATCTGAGGAGCAGTGGACAACATGAGTTTCATGACTGTTATGGTCATCACAACCCTATTTCAGTTGCCAGAATATCCTCTGTTGGTTGCTGGCACATCAGACACTAGTGACAAGAAAGAGAGGACAGACTTTCCTCTGCAGTACATAACTCCATTCTGTCTTTGCCGACTCTTGTATGACATCTCCATTAAATGCTAGGTCATTAGGGTAGATGTGTGAATTCTCAGTGGGCCCTCAGTATACTGTATGATTCACAGAAATAATGCAAATGGTTCTTGTAAAGCCCTGATTATTCTGGTCCCTTTTACTGCCCTTACCTCTAAGACTATTAGTATGTGCATGGGAATTTCACAGTTGTTAAATGAGCCCACAGAAAAGTGTGAACAGCTATCCCTTGGCCAAGGTTAAAAGCAAGCCTGTAGGGCAGATTATTTTGCTCTGTGTGTGTCACATGCTGCTGTTGTGTTTTTAACAGCCAGCATATGCATGTACATACTTTACAGGCAAGTGTGCCTGTTACATCTGAATTAGAATAAAACATATTCTTCCATTGTGGAGGTACCTACAAATATTACAAATAAAGAAAGAAGAAAGGTTACTAATGTTTTGACACTTGACTTTAAAACACTAAATACACAATAGCACATTAATATTGTGCATTAAAGATAACCCCGACCCTACCACCCCTCCGCCAACCATACCAAGCTCCAAGCACAGTCTACTGACATGACCCCACACAGTCTACTATAAATTGCAAGACAAATGTGCACATGCATCACTACATAGCCATTCTTACTCTCTGACCCTTGATTGCAGCATCAGCTAGCCTAAGGGGCCTTAAAACTACAATCATCCCAATGTTAAGCCAAGCTTATTTTTTTAAATCTTGCTAAGGTACATGCAACATCTAAAAATTCCATGTTCACCAAAAGTACAAGTACGTTATTACGGTGATCTATGTTGTAAAAAGAACAGTTTTAAAATCAGGCAGCAAGACCTATAAAAATGAAGACAATTAAAAAAGGAACATTATAATTTTGATTTCTTAATCCACACGTGCAATTATTGTCAGCACCCAGAAGTGCATTCAGTTCCTGAGTTACATACCAAATATTCAAAGCAACCCAACATTTTAGTAATAAGTGCTGAAGTTTGGCATCTGGAAATGTGAATGTGTACAAGAACACTCTCTGAATATCACAGGATTCCATCACATACTTTGCTGAGTGTTTAATCCTTACATATCCAACATCAAACAACCTAGAAGCTTTCCTACAGGGCTCTTTTAATTCACTATTCGAAATGTGACAGGCCTCAGTCAACTTAAATTTCTCAATTTTTTAGGTCACCGTGATTTTTCCTAATCTGTTACTGACCTGCATCATCCATTTTAGCTCACGCCTTCAAATTTCACTAGCACAGAGGCCTGAAACATTTCAAAACTCTGTGGTCCAAAGTCTGCCCCAGAATCACAGGGTTAACTAATAGACCAGGAAATTCCAAGTCTACAGATCCCCTTCCAGTCTTATCACAGGGCCCATCACACTTTTTGGAAAAACAAAAAAAAATTTCAAACATCTACCCTCACACTTCTCCCAACTTGCCTCGGCCCCATATAGGCGTTGTGCAGTGACCATCGTGTTATAGGATATTAGGAGGGGGGCCCAAGATGGTCCACCAAAGGTGTGCTTAAATCGTACTAGACCTCCTATAGTTGAAGCTGCTTGCATCTCCACTATTTATTTATCTTAGGCCCAATTCAACTTTTTAGTGAACATCATTCGTAGGTGTTTTTAAGTGAATACCACCTCCACCATCCTATCGCCCAGGTGCCACTTAAACAGTTTCGAGTTTTTCCCAAATACAATTAATTTGGTCTTTTCCAGATTTACCTTGAGTTTATTGTCCTCACAATAGCTATTAAATTTATTCAATTTCCTTTGTAGCCCTACTTAAGTGACATCTCAAAGTGCTAGGTAAGCAGTGTACAGGAGGCAAGATATGTGCCTAGCCCCAAGTTTTGGTGAATAAGAGTTGGTGGATGTAAATACTCCTGGAAGATCAGCAAGGTATAAGGAAAACAGCATAGAGGCCAGGACACAACCCTGCCTTAGCCCATTTTGTAACAGTATTCTTTTCGATGGGCCCCATTTAAGTCAAGCTCAACTTGGGCCCAGTTCTGGTGTAGTTTTTGTGTAATTGCTAATAGGCTGATGGGAATTGACTGTTGTCATAACTTGCCCAAAGAATACTTCGATTCATGAAATCAAAGACCAAGCCGCGGTCAATGAAACACCAAAACAAATTCTCTGTTGTTTCCATAACCTTTTATCCCAAGGCCCATAAGTTGAAACAATGATCAAACATTAAATGTCCTTGCTTGAAGCCTTCTTGTTCCATTGGGACCATGTCATTGCACTCAATCCAGTTCTTAAGTGAAATGAGTATTACCAATGAGTACAACTTTGCACCAATGTCAAGGATGCTTATCAGGCGGAAATTACCAGGGGACATCCATCTCCATTTTTTTATGTATAGGTATTATTATAGCACCGTTTCAGCTTGGTGGTAAAATACCTGATTTTGTTATAGCTAAAAAAATTTGGAGAAAAACATTGCCTACCACATTGGATTAGACTTTATTATGATTGCTGGAAGGTTATCTGACCCAGCTGCCTTGGTTAGGCTTAGGGAGGATATTGGTTTAACTAAAGACTGTGCAGGAAAAGAATCCATTGACATCTCCTCCAATTTTGGTCAAGTACCTCTTGGGGTTTCCACTCTAGCTTTATATATGTTACTTAAATGGGTAACCCAAACATTTTCAGGTACCGTACACCCTAATGGGAAGTCCAAGTTGCTGCAACCCCCCTGACCTAACTTCCAGAATTTTTCGTATTTTTCTCCTTGAGGGTTGTTATCATGAGGCCCAAATTTGACTGATAGTAAGCCTGCTTTTTAGCACTATTCATGGCCTCATATTCCTTTTTATGCCATTGTGACCCTTTCTTCCACCTGGAGCCACCAAGGAGCACTTTGCCTTACCTACTTTCCCCAGCTTCTTCCTAGTGATTAGGCAGTCCTTGTCGAAACAAGGTTATTATGAAGACCAGCAGGGCTTATCCCTTTTGGCCGTATAATTGTACATCTCAACCATAGGGGTCAAACATTTAACTACTTCTGCAATAGTTAAAGAGTACCATTCGAAAATATTGGGCATGGTGCTTCATCGATCCCCAAACCATTAGACCCTTGGAATTGTATCAATAGGGACATGTATCTTTCACCTATATTGTAGTCAAACGTTTTGGGAAGACTACTTTCCTCTGTAACACCTGCTCCCTTGGATTTGGACTTGTAAGTAAGGCAGTTTTTAAGCACCAATGGTTGCCACCCCTAATTCTTAGCACCTCAAAGTTAGTGTATGTAAAAAAAACACGCCTGTATAAACATATAGGCCCTCATTACAACCTGCCAGCGCTGCTGGTGGTTCTGGCTCCCTATTTTGACTTTTCCGCTGGGCCAGCGGAAAAGTCACATCAACACTGCTGCCGGCTCGTAATAGAGCCGGCGGCAATGCTGATGTGCAGCGGGTGCAGTAGCACCCATCGGGCATTTCATTGCCCGAAATACAGGAGTCAATAGGCTTTAATTCACAGAAGATCTCCTTAAGTATAACAGCCTCTGCTCTCTGGGACTTATTTGTAACAAAACATCCAGCATTGGCGAGGCCATTTAATAGGGCGTCCATATTTACAACTGAAGTGGACATAGTCCCTTGGTCCCCACTGTGTGGTGACACACCAACAGTACCGGGCACAGCAGCCAACATTCTCCTAGCATGGCCATTACTCAATACATCCATATTGCTTTTATTTCCCCCTGACCCCACGGACCCCTCTTCAGAGTTCTCAAAACTCAGCTCAGAGGGATGAACAGACAGGGAGAGGAGGAAAGGTGGGGCTGTATCACTTCAGTATTTTTTATTCATTTTCAAACCTTCCTTTTTATGACAATCTAATAACTCCAGGGGTCCTCCTATAGGTAAGGCCACTTCACCCATATTTGCAGAATCCTTCTTCCCAATGGACCTGAAGCGCTTTCCTACAAAATCCTTAATCGAGTCTGCCAGGATTTTTGCTGAGGATTGAGCATTCTCGAGAACCTGAGAGATTTCAACTTCAATATGGCTTGCCTCTCCATGGCATATGTATAAACTGTCTCAGGGCATAACCAATCCCCAAAATCCGGTGTAGTGACCATCCATCTTTGGCTTTTTTACTTCTTGCAGTCACTGAGAACTTGATGCTTTTTTACCTTTGGGGAAACATCGCTAGGCAACCTTAGTACATGTCTCAATAGGATTCAACAAATTTTTTAGAAGCACCTGAAGATTTACAGTAAAGTCACTTACCTCCTTGTTAGAAATGGGGTCTTTGGTTGGCAGTCAGGTTACCCCCTGTCCAAGCAAGGACCCTCACTCTAGTCAGGGTAAGTCACACACAATCCAAATTATCCTGTGCCCACCCTCTGGTAGCTTGGCACTGAGCAGTCAGGCTTAACTTAGAAGGCAATGTGTAAAATATTTGTGCAACAAATCATACAATAACACAATATAGCAGCACCAAAATACACCACACAGTGTTTAGATAAATATATAATATTTATCTGGATATTGATAGGTCAAAACAATCAAAGATGCAATAAGTAAATGTAGAGATATCACTGAAAAGTAATATAAAGGGGGTTATTCTAACTTTGGAGGAGGTGTTAATCCGTCCCAAAAGTGACGGAAAAGTGACGGATTTACCACCAGCCGTATTACGAGTCCATTATATCCTATGGAACTCGTAATACGGCTGGTGGTATATCCGTCACTTTACCGTCACTTTTGGGATGGATTAACACTCCTCCAAAGTTAGAATAACCCCCAAAGTGTCTTAAGTCTTTTTAAAGCAAACAAAGGTCCTCATTATGAACACGGCGGTTAGCACTGCTGTGTTCATGCTGGCGGTCTTCTATAGACTGCTAGCCCCCCTAGAACCCTGCTGGCCGTATAATATACATTCTGCTGGGCCGGGGGGCAGAAACATTGTTTCTGCCCCCCGGCCCAGCAGAATGCCTGGCCGGGACATTGCCGTCCATGCGTCGGGCAGATCAGACCTGCACAGGGGCCCCTGCACTGCCCGTGCCAAGTGCATGGGCAGTGCAGGGGCCCCCAGTGGGGCCCCAGAGCACCCCTTCCGCCAGCCTTTCCCTGGCCGGGAAACCCACCAGGGACAGCTGGAGGAAATGGGATCATTATCCGAGGGGCAGCAGCGCTGCCCTGTCGGATAATGATGCCGTCCACCGTCAGGCTGCCTGTCGGAGGCAGCCTGGCGGTTTAGGAGGGCCGCCTATGTCGGCCCTCCCTGTCTTCATTATGTGGTGGTCTGGGCCACCATGCGGGATGCCCAGACCGCCAACATCATAATGAATGCCATAGTCTCTTTCAAGCACAAAGTACCTGGTTCGCGTGAAAAATCTCTGCAAAGGGGCTGCAGAGGAGGAGAAGCGTGGAAACAAAGGGGTGTGCGTCGATTTCTTGGGCCACACACAGCGATGCGTAATTTAGTTTTCACTCAGGGGTGGCTGTGCGTCGATTTCCGGCACTTGGCCATGGATCCTCTTCGGGTTGCAGGGTTTTTCAGCCGACCTAGGGTCTGTGAGTGGAATCCTGGGCTTGCGGACCGAAGTCACAAGCGCTGCGTTGTTCCGGTGGGCATTGCGTGGAAGTTTCTTCCCAACGGCAGGCACTGCGTCGATTTCCCCTTTGGAAGTCAGGCTGCATTGTCCTAGGTCAGCTGTGCGTCGATCCGGTGGGCTGTGCGTCGAAGTTCCGGTCGCAATGCAGACTCCGCGTCAATCTTCTCCTTGCGAAGTCGCGCTGCGTCATTCTGGTTCGGCGTGAGGTGAATTTCTCACCATGGGGCAGGCTGTGCGTCGTATTTAGCAAGCTGTGCTCCAAATTTTCAGCGCACAAGGAGTCCAGTTGCAAGAGAGAAATCTTTTTGGTCCTGAGACTTCGGGGGACAGGAGGTAAGCTCTATCCAAACCCTTGGAGAGCACTTCTTCACCTCAGCCAGAGAGCAGCAAGACAGCAGGGCAACAGCAAGGCAGCAGTCCTTCACAGAAAGCAGTCAGGTGAGTCCTTTAGGCAGCCAGGCAGTTCTTCTTGGCAGGATGCAGGTTCTGTTTCCAGTTATCTTCTCCCGGAAGTGTCTGAGTTGGACAGGGCAGAGGCCCTGTTTATATACCCAAGTATACATACTTTGAAGTGGGGGAGACCTCAAAGAGTGGCTTAGAAGTGCACCAGGTCCCCTTTCCGTTCAATCCTGTCTGCCAGGGCTCCAGTAGGGGATGTGGCAGTCCTTTGTGTGAGAGCAGGCCCTCCACCCTCCCAGCCCAGGAAGACCCATTCAAAATGCAGGTGTATGCAAGTGAGGCTGAGTATCCTGTGTTTTGGGGTGTGTCTGAGTGAATGCACAAGGAGCTGTCAACTAAACCTAGCCAGACATGGATTGTAAGGCACAGAAATATTTAAGTGCAGAGAAATGCTCACTTTCTAAAAGTGCCATTTCTAAAATAGTAATATTAAATCCAACTTGACCAGTCAGCTGGATTTTATATTACCATTCTGGCCATACTAAATATGACCTTCCTACTCCTTTCAGATCAGCAGCTACCACTCAAACAATGAATAAGGGCAGCCCCAATGCTAGCCTATGAAGGGAGCAGGCCTCACAGCTTTGTAAAAATGAATTTGGGAGTTTTACACTACCAGGACATGTCCTGCCTTTTGCCTACACAGCACCCTGCCCTGTGTGTTACCTAGGGCATACCTTAGGGGTGTCTTATATGTAGAAAAAGGGGAGTTTTAGGCTTGGCAAGTATTTTTAAATGCCAAGGTGAATTGGCAGTGAAACTGCACACACAGGCCTTGCAATGGCAGGCCTGAGCCAAGGTTAAGGGGCTACTTAAGTCGGTGGCACAACCAGTGCTGCAGGCCCACTAGTAGCATTTAGTCTACAGGCCCTGGGCACATATAATGCACACTACTAGGGACTTATAAGTAAATTAAATAGTCCAATTGGGTATGATCCAATGTTACCATGTTTAAGGAGAGAGAGCATATGCACTTTAGCACTGGTTAGCAGTGGTAAAGTGCACAGAGTCTACAAACCAGCAAAAACAGTGTTCAAAAAGTGGAGGGAGGCATGCAAAAAGTTAGTGGTGGCCACCCTAAGGCTGTCAGGTCTAACACTCCTCCTCCTGTGTGCAGTGACTAGAACCGTGCTACAGTCACGCCACCACCACCACCCTGTGCAAAGGTTTTCCTGCTAGGCACTGAGTTTCAAATTGTTATCCTTAGAATGCTACTTCTTCTTACATTTAGGAAGCTATGGCACAAATGTCCCCCCCTGCAGGAAGCTCTCCTGGGTCACCCTTTTGGGTTACATGACCATCTTGGGCATTTCGGATTGGCCCCTTTCACGTTCAATAGTGTCTTACAGCAATCTGCCCCTATAGCAGCGGCTTCTGCTGACCTCTACCATCTCCTACCGGATCTGCCAGAGCAGCAAAGTGACAGGGAGCAAATTTCAGCCATATAGCTAGAACTAGCCCCCGGAAAAAAGTACTCTAGGAGCTGGAGAAAAAATAGACTGCAGGGTCTTTTTGATGCTTTACAAGAAGCAGGTGTAAGGCATGTTTTAAACAGAGTAACTTCAGGTACTGCCAAACAGGGAAATAAGACACCAGTGTGGCAGCATCTTGACCAGCAAGACGGTGAATATCAGCAAGGTTACAGTGCTTGTGGCTCTCTCTAACAGGCGGGTGGGCACAAGCACAGACTCGCAGCACATTGCATCACGAGGAAGTCTAGTAAAAATAAAAAATGCATGCATCATTGTATATAAAATTCATGAGCATGTATTGTTGTAATTAGGTAAGAATGTGTTTTAAAATCATACTTTTGTGATAGGGATATGTAATTAGCCTGCCTTGAAGGATTGTGAGTAAAGTGCTAATTAGTAGAAAGTCTTAACAATTGAGGATGGCTCACCAAGGTGATAATGGCAAGGTGATAATGTCAAAGCCATTGTTCTTCAAGGGGTGTAGGAATCTCATCTGCTTCAACTCCAGTACTAGTTACACCCTTCCCCACCCATCTCGCTGTAACTGGCAAAGGCCCTTTCTATATTTATAGTTGGAGAGGGAAGCAAATAGAAAGAGAGAATCCTTTGAGCCAGAAGAAAAGCCCTTTGCCATCTTGAAAATCACTGTGAACTCCTCTAGTGTGTTGTGTATTTCTTCCAGACATGGGACCAAAAGGCTGTTGATGTGATACACGGTGTTTCATCTACTTAGAAGGATTTCCTGAGGGTTGCAGCCAGCCTTCCTGGGCTTAAAAGACTGCCTCAAGACTTTGCCCACCACTTCATGACTTGTAAGAGCTTCCTGGCCCACCGCTGCCTAGGCTCACACCTAGGCCTAATTGTCCTTTGTTACCCTAGACAGTCCAGAGCCAAACCCAAGAAAGGGGGAAGGTTAGACAAAGGAGAAATCTCCACCCACAGGCTGGCACTGGGGATACAAATTCAGAAACTCTCATCAGAACTCTCCTGGACCAGGGGAAGAATCAGAAGTATTACCCTGTTGTCTGAAGAACAGAGACTGGTTCTGCTGGCCTTGAAACCAGGCTCCCAAAAAAAGAGTCAGTTGGCTGACATCCTTTTTGCGCTACAGGAACACTACAAGCACCCAGAGGCCTTCCTGCAACTGCCAAGCTGATCAGCACCAAATTGAGCTGATTGACCCCTGCCCCTGCTGCTGATCTCTGCTGGAGTGAGTCCTGATTCCCAGACTATTGGCTGGCATCAGTGTGCACCCCTTCTGAACTGAAGGTAAAAATCCAGATGTTTTGGGCTTGGCACAACAGTGAAGTGGACTCTTTGCACCAATGTGTATCTCCAGCTATGACTGCTCTTTATGTCAGCTACGAAGGTATGTGTCAGCAGCAACAGCCCTCATTGACTGCCAACCCTCCAGCACCTACCAGCTCCTTATACTACACGCCTTTCTACAATGCCTGACCTGCTCTTTGACCCAACAATGATCTCCTCCTGGCCCCCACCAACGCGAGCCTTCACCTGCAGCGTCTCAATTGGGATTGGATTCAAGAAAGTAGACTCTTTACTGGGGCAAACCTGGTCCCGGTATCCAACCCACACTCCATTATGGTCAGCCTGAACTTGTGACTTTACCCCGCTGCAGCACCACTAGCGCAAGCGCAAGTGGCTCCTTGTGCTTTTTTGTGCTATTTTTACCTGAAACTTTACAAATTCATAACTCTGGTCCTACTGATTGGATTGCTATTATTTTGGTGTCATTTTATTTATTAAATTAACACAATTTCTTCTAAATTGGCTTGAGATTTTTCTTGTGTTGTGTTTATTACTGTTACAGTGCTGCACAAATACCTGACTGCTTTTGTACCAACATACCAAAGGATTAAGAAAAGATTAATTTAGTGACTTTTGTAGTTCACCCTGACAAAGACTGTGTTCATTATATGAGTGGGGCTTCTATCCTTCACAATAAATAACCTAATTTCTTACAACTTCCGTCTAGTTAGTACATCCTGCGGCCAATCCTTCAGTAACCAATATTGGTCCTTTCCTGCTGTGTGATTTTGAGCATTCTTGCTTCTACTTATTTGCCTTTTTTCTTCTATTGCTTTGTTAACTTCTTACTACCTAAAAAGTTAATGAATGACTGGACACTATTCCCAGCTACTGCCTGTACCATTTTGTTACCCATGCTGAGAGGCTCAGGTGCCATGTGATCTGTGACAGCATAATTGACTGTCTAACAATAAGAGCCATTCATGCAGGATTATAAGAATCTTTTCAAATAATATAAGACTGATTATCTTGAGAGTGAATATCCTGAACCATCCAACTATACCAAACATACTGGTGCATGAACTTTGTCACCCCACTCACATGACTACTTTTCTTCATGCTTCTTGTGCCTTTTGTTCAGAGACCTCCTGAATAATAAAGTACCAAAAGTTTGGTGAAAACTCCCTTATTATTGTCACTGCTCTCACTGATGTTTTACTACCCACCTACATACAACAGATTCACTTGGCTCCAACCTCTATCTTGCCATACCTTACTCTCCTGCTTTCCACTAAAGTCAGTTGTTGTGAGGCATGCTAGCTGGATAATTTTTTTAAACTTGTTGAGCTGTGATTCTTCTTGCCTTGGAATCTGCAGTGGCAACATCTAATATTCTGAATTCACCCTTTGATTCTACTGTAATTCCACTGTACATATGGACAGCAAAAGTATCACCTATGTGCAAAAACATTTGTTCGTTTTAACAATCAAGTCTATTTCACACCAATTTCACAATAGCCTATTGTGGCTAAACTGTCCAAATGGTGACACAAGTGGCTTCAGGGCCAACATTAAATTGACAGTCTTGAGCATTAGATGTTTCAAAACAACAGAGTAAGTACTGGCTGTTTTACGTATTGATCTGGAGTTGGACTTTTTTGCTTATGCAGGGTCATCTCCAATCTTTTTGCCTCCTGCCTCTTATTTTTTCTGACCTGTTGCTATTGTCTTTTGAACTCTGAGCACTTTACCACTGCTAACCAGTGCTAAAGTGCATATGCTCTCTGTGTAAATTGTATGTAATTGGTTTATCCATGATTGGCATATTTGATTTACTAGTAAGTCCCTAGTAAAGTGCACTAGAGGTGCCGGGGCCTGTAAATCAAATGCTACTAGTGGGCCTGCAGCACTGGTTGTGCCACCCACATAAGTAGCTCTGTAATCATGTCTCAGACCTGCCATTGCAGTGTCTGTGTTTGCAGTTGCCAGGCCTACACCTTCCCTTTTCTTACATGTAAAGCACCCCTAAGGAAGGCCCTAGGTAGGCCCAAGGGCAGGGTGTAGTGTTTGGTTAAGGTAGGGCATATAGTAATGTGTTTTATATGTCCTGACAGGGAAATATTGCTAAATTTGTTTTTTACTGTTGCAAGGCCTGTCCCTCTCATAGGTTAACATGGGGACTACCTTTAAATCTGATTAAAGTGGATGGACATGTGGAGTTTGGGGTCTCTGAGCTCACAATTTAAAAATACATCTTTTAGTAAAGTTGATTTTAAGATTTGAAAATGCCACTTTTAGAAAGTGAGCATTTTCTTGCTTATACCATTTCTGTGACTCTGCCTGTTTGTGGATTCCCTGTCTGGGTCAGTTTGACAGTTGGGCTAGTTGCACCTCACACTAGACAGTGACACAAAGGTGGCTGGGGTGTAGTCTGCATTTCCTGATGAGCTATCTGTTCTAGGAGGGAGGAGAGGAGTGGTCACTTACACCTGAAAGGGCTGTGGCTGTCCTCACACAATGCCGTCTCTGACCCCCTGGTGAGTGTCTGGGGCCTGGCCTGGGAAAAGCAGGATTTCACATTCAAAAGAGACTTTACTTTAGTAGGCCTACTTCAAAGGAGAAATTGGGTATGAGAAGGGCACCCAAAACCACAGACTTTAGATCACTTCTGGAAACAAGAGGAACCTCTGCCTGGAGAAGAGCTGAATAGCTGAGGAAGAAGAGTTGCCCTGCCTGTGACTGTGCTTTGTGGAGCTATCCTGCAGTTGCTGCTTCTGCCAGAGTAAGAGGGCAAAGACTGGACTTTGTGTGCCTTCCATCTTGTGAAGAAATCTCCAAGGGCTTGATTTAAAGCTTGCCTCCTGTTGTTTGAAGTCGCAGGGACAGCAAAGACTTATCTCTGCCAGCACCTGGAGTCTCTGGAGAGACTTCTGTTCTGACAAGTGGTGCCCTATCCAGTCCCTGGGCCCTTGAAAGGAAAGCTGGTGGAAATCCAAGGAAATCAACTTCGGGTGACTTCGGACTGACGCCGCTGCTGAATCCGGTGACGCCGCCAGCACCCGACTCCGTGAACTTCGCTGGAATGCGACGACCTTCGCAGGCCCGACGCTGCTGCAGCCCCGCTGAAGTCCGCGACTCCGTGGAAGTCGCCACACCACGTCGTGACCGACGCTGCTCGAAGTGCGCGGATTCAACGTTTCGCACAGATGCCGCGATCAACGACTTCGCGCATCGACTTGTTTTCACTCTTCACCAAAGGTACTGAACTTGGGGTCTATGCGGCTCCGTGTCCGGCACCGCTGGTGTCGGCTTGTTGGGAACGACTCCGTCACGACGCCGTGTTAACACCTCATCAAAGCATTTTGTGTTTCTAAGCGCTATTTTTTAGTTTAATCTTTAAAAATTCATAACTTGACTTGTGTATGTCGGACTTTCGTCGCTTTGGTCTTGTTTTGTTTAGATAAATATTTTCTATTTATCTAAACTGGTGTTGTGTCATTTTGTAGTGTTTTCATTAAGTTACTGAGTGTGTTGGTACAAATACTTTACACGCCTACTGCTCTGCCAAGCTACCAAGGGGTTAAGCTGAGGTTAGCTGAGGGTGATTCTCTTACACCCTGACTAGAGTGAGGGTCCTTGATTGAACAGGGGGTAACCTGACTGTCAACCAAAGACCCCATTTCTAATATCTGGCATGACAGAACATTCTCATGGTGCAAACACCTTGCATTGCTAGACCTCTCGAAATCTTTGGATATCATCGATCATTACATTTTTATCACCAGTATTGATCATCAATAATATTTTGATAATCAATATCATAAAACTTTGATCATCGATTATAACATTTTGATAAATTGGCTTGCTTCTGTTAGGGATATTGGAGCAGTAGTCCCCTAGCTCTGACCATTTGTGTGAGACTATAATCAGATATTTTCTCTTCCTCCTTTCTCTTCTGGATTTCGAGAGACCTGGACTGCAACTGGCTACTGTTCATAATGCACATCTAGATACAATCAGTATATGCACTATTCCAGTTTTAAGTGAAAGTAGTAAACTAATAACTCCTGGATCCTACTGCAGATGGACCAGTTTGCAATGGCCTCTGTGCCCCAGTTTAGGGAGCAGATGAGTGTGAAATACTTCAGGTTTAACAGTAAGAAACTGTGAATATAGTGATCAAAGGAAGGAAGGACCTCTGAGATTACTTGGTATGGCCTTCTACCGCAAAATTCCCTTTTCTATTTCTTGTGTGAAGAACTTGGTTTCTCAGTGAATAGAGTGCATTATCACCAGAAACACCAAATATCATTGTTAAGACAGCCTGTTGTCCGCCTCCACATGAAGCGATCTACTTGTATGTCCAGATGCAATACATTTATTTAAAGTTTATTTATAAATGTTTTTTTTTTCTATTACAGAATGGCCACGTTTGTTGTACCGTGGATCCTCAGTGCCTTCAGGAAATGTGAAACTCAAATCAAAACCCCTGGGAAATTTCAGGATGAAGAATGTTCCTTTACACCAAATATAAATCCATTAAGTCAACTTGAAAATAAATGAGATAATTGATGTCATATTGAATAAAAGAACTGGTATTACAAAGAAATATTTGAATAAGCCAGGTTTTGCTGAAACGTATAATGATTATGGAAAATCACGGGAAAAATATACACTGTAGCTAAACTGATGCTTAACATCGTGGGTATTTGTGTCTTATCACCCACAGGCTATTGCATTTGTAAAAGAGACAAATAATTTTGCAATCAATGAGTTAAAAGTTCAAAGACTAATGGACATTAAGAGTATTTACGATTCTTAAATCTAGAGCTCTGTTAAGCTCATATATTTTTATTTGACAATGCTGTTGAACCAACAGGTTTTCAGTTTTTATTGCCAGTGAACAATAGGATACATTTCAGCGAATGGAGTATGCCATTGGCAAAAAAATGCATCAACAGATATTCATGTGCTGTGTACACTACAGGTATCTGAGAGAAAGATACCATTTATTGTAAACAAGGAAATGTATGTACAGGCATGGCTTATATTGTTTCCCTTCTTAATAATATGTCCCCAATATTTGGTTTAACTGCACTTATTATTTCTTGGTTGGATAAGTTTTAGTATGAGCTTGTTTCTGTGAAAATACTAAATAAACATTTCTCTTACCTTACTATTTCTTGGACATGTTGCATATCATTCTTAAATAAGAAATTGAAGAGCAGTTCTGGGGTGTCATTCAATGGCAAAGTAAAGTTGTCAATCATAGTCAAATTACAGTAGCAGATGGGAGCGCAAAACATAAATGCTTTATGGTGACAGGCCTGTACATTTTTCATTGTCTTTTTATACTCTCAAAGGCAAATGCCAATGACATCCTTCCCTACAAATATTTAGCATACAAATCTAATTTCTGTGTATAATGCTGCAATATGCAGATATTATGAATGTTTAAGTTGAATACGCATTTTTTTAAAAGAATTGTATTTGTTAATTAAATGTCCTACGTACTTCTGATTCACATATGGCCAATGTTTAATGCTCACTTGTGTACGATTTGGACCACCAGAAACGTGAACAACACCAGTTAGCTAGCATACTTGTGCAGTGACATTACATACAACATTGATCCCAAAAGAAATGCTCCCTATGTTCTACAGATTCTACCTCCCAATTCTGTGTGTTTAGAATAGCCTGTGGATGGTATCTGCAAAAATTCAGGAATGAGCTCTTTGTTTATAGTTGAATTTGTCCATAATACATGGCACTTGAACTTAATAATTTTAGGATAAACCACATTGTTGGAAACAAAATCAATATACCTTAAAACCTAAAGTTTTGTGCCCCAGACATTCTGAATACTTTAGCATCTCAGTACTTTTTTTCAGCAAAAACAGGTCAAGCAAATCAACAGAATCAGTATGTAAATGGATTAACACATTCACTTCTGTATTCACTGATGAAGTGAATTATTTCTATGTAGTGGCTGATTGTTATGAGGCAGGTGCAGCTGTTTGTCTCCAGGGAACACAACCTCACCCAAATCCAAGTTCACTGGGTGCAGACTCGCAACAAGTAACTCCACTTGGATTCTATACAGAGATTCTTCCTGCTGCAGACAGGAGGAATTTCTGTGCAGAAGCAGGCCCAGCATCTGGACTTTACGGAAAGGGTGCAGTGATTCTGGGTCCCATTAGAGCCCATTCTAGACATTAATCTTTTAATTGTATCGCGTAGGAAGTGAAATATTGCATGGAAACCAAAAATTCTAAGCTTGTAATCCTATCCTCACTGCATAATGCAATATGTAGGCTGCATAGGCCATTCTAGAGGTAGGCCTTGAAAAACACCAGAAGCAACAGTGTGAAATAGACACAATAGCAACAGGAACATTTAACGTCAGGGTTGAGTTCTTCAAGGGACGTTAGGGACAAGCTTATGAGTGTGTGTGCTTCTACTGTGGTTAACAATAATCAAATCATAAAAACAAAGGGATCAGTCAGGCACATAAAAATAGAAGCCCTAAGGTTATCACAAAGAAATCCAAAATGTAGATCTAGATCAAGGTAGCAGATGAAGGAGCAATATTGCCTCAGAAAGAGTCTATGTTGCTGAAATTGATTGCCTGTGCACAAGGCTTGAAAGAAGGACAATTGTAACACTCTGGGTGGGTATACCAGTCATTGATGTGTGTATATTTGCGAGAACTTGGGGGAACTTAGTACATGACCATGATGGGTCACACATAATATTATAGTTGTAAAATAACCTCATTTTTAAATCCAGATACATTGTGGTGCCATGGTATCCTCTGAGCAATAGTTTGCTTAGATGGGTATTTTTGGGCAAGCATAGAGTGTATGAAAAAGGTAATAAAAAAGTAAGTTTGCAACACCAAGGTATGTTGGACATGGTATTAATGCCTTGTGGAACAATTTACTGTGGAAAGGGATGATGAACTGGTGAGAGAGGTGAGTCTGAATGAGAGTGTTGACTATGGAAAGTGTAGGGATAAGACACTTTTAGGATATTTGGCAATGTCTTACATAATTGTAAAGAGGTCTTCAATGAGCAATTGGGGCAATTGGAAGGCTTCAAGCACATATCAAGCTGAAGGAAGGTTCTTTACCAGTGAAATATAAGGTAAGGATATGCATGCTGAGTGTCAGTCAAGATTTAACACAGTATGTGGAGAACATGAGCAAGGAAAAAAATTATAGAACCAGTAGAATCATCACCCTGGGTTTCGCCGATAGGTGTCGTAAAAAATAGAGACTCGAATGAACTGAGAATGTACATTGACCTGGACAGTATAAACAGATAAATATGAGTAGATATACACCCTTTACCTGGAGCTGGGGATATGCTGGACACAGTCCACAGTGGGGTTTTGTTCTCCAGACTTGTTTTGAGATCTGATCATCATTAGGTACCATTAGCAGAGGAATCATGCTACTTTATGGCTTTCATAACACCTGGTCCCAGTTTCTGAAAGGTGTCACGCAGCGCAGTAGCCAAATATAGTTCCCTGCACTGTGTGACAAGGAGAGAGCAGGAGAGCCCCATATTCACGAAGAAATGACACTCTCCTCCCCTCTTCCTAGCACCAGCACTGATTTCAGCTGCTGTGCACCAGCACACACCTTAGCGCCATAGTGCTATGGTGTGTGCATGAGGTTAGAATAGGTTTTCTACAGGAAGGGCACCCTTCCTGTACAAAATAGTATGCCTAGACAAGTGGAACTGCTTTTCCTACTTTGTACGTATGCTGTCAGTGTAGCACACATGCAAAGTCAGAGAAGCAGGGAGAAAAAAAGACGTGTCTCCGTTTGACACCTGCTTTTCAGCTGCATTAATTTTTGGCTCTAAACCCTTTCTAGCGATTTTTCAGAATAGGGTTTAGTGCCAAAAAGCATTGGTGGTAGTACAGATACGCCCATCTACCACCCATGTAACGCCCCTTTGATGCAAAGTAATACAAAGCAGCATTTCACACTGCTTTGCTTTACTTTGCCACACAAACCAATGCAAGTGCGTTGGTTTGTGAGTCACAAAATAATTTAGTATCAGTTTAGCGTTACAGAAGTAACGCTAAGCCGGCGCTTAACCTTTGAGAATCTGGGCTCTGCTGGTATGTCTTGTTATGTAGACTACCTTACGGACTAGTGTTAACTGTGGCAATACATTTTATCAAATTAAGACACGCCTATTCAATGGTAAGAGAGGAATTATTATTTTCCAAGATGATATACCCATTTTTAGAAAGAATAGGACAGAACATGAATCCAGGGTGAGGAAAATCTTGCTAATCATGAAGAACAATGGCTTGAGTCTGAGGAGAGACAAATATATTTTTGCCACACAGTGTGTTGAGTATTAAGTGCATTTGTTGAAGTCGGAGAGCATTAAGTCCAAGGTTAGTTTGATCAAAGCTATTGAGATTGTGGTCCTTTTTTGAACTCTGCGATTATTACACCAAATATATGTTTTATTTGGCATATAAAATGGAACCCATGAGCAAATTAATTGAAAAGTGGGTTGCTGGTGGGCCAAAGAACAGGATCACTAAATCCGTAACATAAAAGAAGGATCATGTAAAGCACCCATTTTCAGCTGATTTGATCCAAACAAAAAAACTTTTAGAACTGTGGATGCAACTGATATGGGATTAGGAGCAGTGGTCACTCATAAAGATGGGATAGAGAGTCCACAGTGGCTTTTGCATTTAGGGTTCGGAATGATGTGTAAAAATAATATTATGTTAATGAAAAGGAACTGTTGGCATGTGCTTGTGCAATGAAGAGATTCAAATGTTTTGTGTAAGGAAGAAGGTTTACATTAAAAGTAGACTGCAAGCCTCTCCTATACATTTTAAATGACATAGACCTTAATATAGGGTCACTGTTAGGATTCTCAGACTATTCACAATATAATTAAAATATGATTTTAATGTTGAGTGTGTGCCAGGTAAAAGAATATAAGGGCAGGCTGAATGTCTAGGTTACCAGTCCTTGAATATATAGAGAAGAAGAAAAACATGGTGGAGGATTGGGAGACTTTTTGGCAAACACATCCAGTTACAGTTATTGTGCTATTAAATATGAATAATGGATTGAAGAGCTTAGAAGACACAATTTTAGAGAAAGTGGTGGAGTTCACTATTTCTGGTTGGGTTGGGGAAATAAATTGAGCAGACAAACTCTATTCCTTTGGTAACATGAGTTCTGTGCTGTCTGTAGAGAATGGATTGCTGTGCAGGGCAAAAAAGTTGGTGCCACCTTGCATCCTAGGAGGGAAGTTGCTGAGGTGGTAATTAAAGGTCCTTTAAGAATGTGAAGCTTTAAACGTAGGCCGAGAGAGACAGTTTGGTTTCTGGGCATGAACAGAGGGGTGGAAATTAAAGTAAGTCAGTGCATCGAATACGCATTGGAAAGAAAGGGATTAGTATGTCGGAGTCAACTGATGTTAAGTGTGGAAGTACTAAAGCAGCTGTGGAAAAAGCTTGCTATAAATTTCCCCGGAACATTTTAAGGATCTGAAGAGTCCTAAATCTGCTGTTGTTTTATTAGACTACTTTTCTAAATGTATAGATGTGGAATATGTGTAAGGAGCTACTACGTTAGCAGTGATAGCATTTTTTGAGAGGCTGATAGGAAGAGAGGGCCCACCTACAGTTTCGATCTCAATATGGTTCTATTCATGTCACAAGAGATGAAGCATGTTCTTCAAAAGGTGGGACTCAGCCCAAAACTTGTAGTTGATACCTTCACTAAGGGAAGACTTTAGCAGAAAGGGTCAACAGTTTAGTGGGCACTTATACCATACAAGCATGGCAAAATAAACTAAATATTTCTGATTTCTTCAGGGATATGTTGATGGTGTATCATAACACACCGCACTCTATCACGAAAGTCTCTCCTGTTACTGCACTGAGAGCTTTCCTGAGCTGGTACTGGTATGGATACATTTCCAATTTTATCAAAAAATATGTACAAAGTCCCATATTTATCAAGGTCTTACATTGACTTTTCGCCTCCCAAAGGGAAGCAAGTGAGACACAAAACATAAGCGAGATTTATCAAGCCACACAAGGGCTTCCTACGCATCCACCCATGGAATTTAGCTCATTCCCAGGCTTACCATTAGTGGTAGACCCAGGAATGTGTCAAAATGCCATGCCTTCCTAGGAGAGGGGTAACAAGATGAAATATCATTATTTACTCTTACTCTTCTTATGTTTTCTGCATTCTGCAGCACACACAGAAAGAGGAAAATGCGTCTCAGGATTGTATTTGTGCAGGAAGGACTCTCTCCCTGCACACAAATAATCCTGTTTACAACACAGGCACATGTGCAACAATGACACAAGTTTGCCAGCCAAATAATTACTAGCTTGCTTAATCAGCCTTCAAGTTTTATCACTTTGCAAGGACTACAGAATTATGTTATTTTTTTTTGCCACATGCTTGGGCTGCTATGTCATAGCAAGTATAACAAAAGGCTTTGATTTTGTCATGAACTACTTCAAAATATCCTATCCGCATTAGCTTAAATTTGCTCATACCGTCTTGAGTCTTTATTTCTGGGAATACTGTCTTTTTACCTGCTCTGTTCCATGCTAGCCTCATCTTTTATTAATACGTTTGTGACATCCTTACACATCAGCAATGCAACTTTCAACATTATTCCTTACTCATGTCTCTCTGAGTCCCCTGTTTGCGTCTCGAATAACACATACGTCATGAGAAAAAGAAAGTCTACGAGACTGCAGGTTAGGGCTTTTGATTAAGGTTCCTAGAAGAGTATTTTTAACATAAATGTTCTGTTCCATTATCATATTGCACGTTTCTGTTACGGACAACGTTTGCGTTGCCAAATGAAGGCGGGAAGTGTTGAGCCCATAAAGGCAAACGACTCACGCATCATAATTCCCAGCAGCATAAACTGTGTACCACACTCGCTTCATTAGTGGAAACGTAGTGGTCTTACAAGAGGAGAATTCAGTATGAATCTATTTATCTTTACTTTTTGTCTGTTGGATGGCTTATGCCACGTCTACAAAACAATAATTCAGCATTTTTGTTCCGCAGTTTTTCGAATTAATTTCAGTGACCACATTTATTTTGTGCATTTCCTGTAAAGTAAACAGCATACTGTAAGAGCGTGCTAATGTAAGCCGTAACGGATAGGTCAGAAATCAATTTTGTTTCTAAACTATTCTTTTACCAAGCTGTTTTTCTTTATCTATATTAAAAATGAATGCATACTTTTTCTCTAGGGGTTATTTGAAATGTGTGAAAATGAAAAATGTATGTGCAAATAATAATTCGTATTTTTAACAGTCTGCATCTCATTTTATTTATTGTTTCTACAAAAAATCTTACAATACTTCTGTGAATACATATTAAAAACATGAAATAATAAAATAACAACAATTAAAAATGACTCTGTGCTATGATCCGGATTAAGACCATAAACGGTAAAAACATTCCAAGCCCCATCTGAACAATTGCATCGATGTCTTCGTGGTCTTCCAGGCTGACAAATTGAAGATAAGGTGCAAGTGCATTGTAAATCATTAGGATCTGAGAGTCATGGCTTCCTTACAGATTGAGATGCCATAAATCCTAAGCAGAGACTGGAGTGTTTCGTTTACAAACATTAGATGTGTTTGTGCAGTACATTATAAAATGTGTGACAATTTCAATCCTGTCATCCATGTAGGTCATCCTTCTCTGTTTTTGGTGCCATTTTATAGTTTAGGCTTGGCAGGAAGCACCCTGTTGTATCCAAAAGAAGGGAAAAACAGAGAAGGAATATTCCTGAACACGAAGTTTATTTCCACATCAACACCAACGTCCTCACAGCTCCAGGTACAGCAACTGACTCAGGAGCCGATGAAGTCATCAGAACTCCACGCACCCAACATTCCATAAAGGTACACTGCCCACCCCCAACGACAAATTACAATTGCACATTTTAAAACACAACACTTCTTCCCCCTTAACAAACAGAACAAATACAAACACATATGCTACACATTCCCTTCTATGCTACAATAAAATATACAAAAGATACATTGGAAATGAAAAATCCCAATAAACATTCCAAACCTTCCATACATAGACTAAGAAATGAAAAACAAGTTATACATAGGCAATAACGGCAAGTTGTATATAAGCAATAAAGGCAATATCCCACTGCCTCCCTAAATACCTAGTACGTCACAAACTGATTTAAATATTTGGGTCTAACAGCATTTCTTTTGGGCCTACCCATCACACCCTCCAGATTAGCACCTTCCTCCAACCTTTCAACTTCACCCTCACCCATCACCCCCACAGTATTTCCTATGCCAAAATTTCCACGACCGTCATGCATGTTATTTTCTCTTATGTCTTCTCCTGACCCTCTTCCTAGATCACTAAATTGCCCAGAAAACACACATCCTCTTTCATGTGGAGAACTACCACACCCCACATTCTCACCTGATCCCCTACCTAAAGCACCGCCATCATAACCACTATCTTTCAACTCAACATCAGCCCAAACACCTGAATGTTTTACCCCAGGGGCTACATCTGTCACTTTCGCCACATTCCTCTTATTCCACCATTTGCCACCCTCAACCATAACAGAATGTTTGGATACTCTGACCACCTTGGCAGTGGGAAAAAAACTTGACAATCCCTTTCCCTTCCCCTGAGGTTTTTTTACTCTAACTACATCACCTATACCAAATTGAACCTCCTTAACTCTTTTCAGATCGTCATATCTCAATTTGCTCTTGACCTATTGCTTAATCACCTTGTCTTTCACCTGATTGATATCAGAAGCAACAACACCTCCTAAAGTTTCCTGTACAACCCACTCTGGAGACAGTTCATTGCAAGAATGTCTACCCTTCAAAAGTACAAAAGGAGCAACACCAGTAGAAGAATGTGGCGTGTTGTGATAACACCATATCCTTTCTGCCACCATCTCCTGTATACTCTTCCCTGACCTGATGGCCAATTGAATAGTTTCCTTGAGTAATCTATTTACTCTCTCAACAAGCCCATTACCCTGCGGACTATACAATGCAGTTGTAAGATGCTTAATATTAAGTCTTCTCAGAAATTCAACCATCTGGTGCGATACAAATTGCACCCCGTTATCTGTGACCAAAAACCTGGGAATACCTTCCCAATGAAAGATCTCTTTTAAAAATCCAATCACATTGGTGGTGTTAGGTTCTCTTAAAAACTTGTACGAAACCCATTTGGAATGATAATCTACTGCAACCAACACATATTTCTTCCCGTCATTATAACCCCCAACTGGACCAATGAAATCCAATCCCAATTTCTGCCAAGGTTTATCAGAAAACGGTACAGGACACAAAGGCACTTCTCTAGTATGCAAACCTTTATCCGCCCCCTTGCAAATGCTACAATTCTTAACTGCAAATTCCACCTCTGTGTCCATACCCGGCCACCAATAATATAAACGCAACCTCTTCCTTGTGCCAGTGATTCCAACATGCCCATCATGAGCCAGCTGTATCAACTTGTGCCTTAATTCATTAGGAGGTACCACACGTTCCCCCCTCATGACAAGGTCGTCCTCCACGTTCAATTCCTCTCTAACCTTACAAAAAGGTTTTATTACTTCTAAAACACCATTCCCTGCCGGCCAACCCTCACAAATATATTTTTTAAGAAGCAATAGAGAATTGTCCTTGTTCATAGCTTCCGCCCAAACCTGCCTGGAAATGACTTCCCCAGAAACAAACACTCCGTCTATCATTCCCACCATGACATCCTCATCCTCCATTTGCTTCCCCTCAATTGGATTGTGAACCGGACACCTGAAGAGAAAATCTGCTCTACGATTGTTCTCCCCAGGAATATGTTTCATTTTCATATTAAACTCATAAAGTTTAGCCAACAACCTGGTCAATCTAGGACTAGTCTTATTGAAAATGTTGTCATTCCACAGATAAACCAATGGCTTGTGATCTGTTACCAAAGTAAATTCTCTCCCCCACACATACATTGAAAAATGGTTGACACCCCAAACACAAGCTAGTGCCTCCCTCTCGATTGTGCTATAATTCACTTCGGCCTCAGAAAGTCGTCTGGACGCAAAAGCAATGGTAAATTCCTTGCCACCTATCATTTGACTTAAAACAGCTCCTAAACCAATCCCACTCGCATCCACAGTAATGACAGAAGGTACGTTGAAAGGATGAAGAGCAGGAGCCTCAATTATGAGAGTCTTAAGAGTTAAGAAGGCTTGAGCCTGCTCATCCTGCCACAGAAATTTCTCACCCTTCCTCAACAACTTCCTTAATGGCTCTGTCAGATACGCAAAATTGTGAACAAATCGGGAGTAGTACTCACAAAGACCCAAAAAGGATCTCAACTGGTCTTTATCATTAGGAGATGGAGCATTTCCAATAGCCCCTAATAAGTCCTTCTTGGGTAGGATTCCCTGTGCACAAATTGTGTGACCTAAATATTCAACCGTCTCAACCATGAATTTACATTTCTCTTTTCTCACCGTAATCCCGTACTCTTCCAGAATTTCTAGGACTTTATCAAGTTTGTGTATGTGTTCCTGAATAGACTCTGAGCCTATCAGAATATCGTCCTGATATGCCAACACTCCGTGTACTTCCCCAAACAATTGATACATTAGCTTCTGAAACACAGATGCTGCGGAAGCTAAACCGAAAGGCATCCGCAAAAATCTGTAAGCCCCAAATGGAGTGACAAATGTTGTAAGAGACTGAGACTCCCTACTCAACTCAACTTGATGATAGGCGGACTTGAGGTCAATCGTGGAGAACACTTTCATACCCCCCAATCGTGCCAATAACTCCTGTATTTTGGGCAGCGGGAAACAATCAACTAGAATATTTTTGTTCAAAGACCTCAAGTCCACACATAATCGCAAATCCCCCGTTTTCTTAACTGCAACCACAATCGGAGAAACCCATTGAGACGAATTAGTCGATTGAATGATTCCATCAGCACATAGCTCACTTAGGTGCTCCTTTAACTTCCCTCTGATGCTCAAGGGCACATTACGCACCTTTTGTACCACAGGTATCGCATCAGGTTTGAGAATTATTTTATGCTCATAACCTTTTACAGAGCCTAGCTTATCCCTGAAAATCACAGTATGCTTGTCTAGGACATCTTTAAGAGTATCAAGTTTTATGTCCACTTTCTCAATCAGGGTGATAGGTCGTTCAGTACAATCAGGGTGATAGGTCGTTCAGCCAATTTATGTTGTATCCAAAAGAAGGGAAAAACAGAGAAGGAATATTCCTGAACACAAAGTTTATTTCCACATCAACACCAACGTCCTCACAGCTCCAGGTACAGCAACTGACTCAGGAGCCGATGAAGTCATCAGAACTCCACGCACCCAACATTCCATAAAGGTACACTGCCCACCCCCAACGACAAATTACAATTGCACATTTTAAAACACAACACACCCCCATCCTGAACGTTCAATAGCAAACGTGGCAGATCTCAGGACATATATCAAGGTATGATTCAGAACCATATAGCAGCTTGTTTGTTAAATATCCAGATAGTAGAGCCCCCTCTCTACCACTAACCAAGAGACCTTATCCGATATGCAGTTCAGATCCAATTCAAGTCTTAGTGAGTGTCGGAAATGGCCCTTTCTTTTGGGTTATCCCCAAACATTTTGTTTTCCTCCTATTTTTCTGACCTTTTTGTTGGCTTTAGGACTCTGGGCACTTTACCACTACTTACTAGTGCTAAAGTGCATGTGCTCTCTGTCTCCTAAAACATGATATGATTGGCTTACTCCTGTTTGGCATATTTGATTTACCTGTAAGTCCCTTGTAAAGTGGTACACCATATACCCAGGGCCTGTAAGTTAAAGGCTACTGGTGGTCCTTCAAACCTGCCTCAAACCTTCTTCTGCAGTGCCTATGTACACAGTTTGCTGCCACCTTGACTTGGCATTTGAAACTGCTTGCCAAGGCCTAAACTCCCCTTTTATTACACCTATGTCACCCCAAAGGTAGGCCATAGGTAGCCCTATGGGCAGGGTGCTGTGTAAGTAAATGGTAGTACATGTACCTTTAGTTTTTGCATGTCCTAATAGTGACAAGCAGCCTATTTCATCTTTCACTACTGTGAGGGCTGCTCCTCTCATAGGTTAGCATTGGGAATTCCATTATATAGATTTAAGTGGTAATTCCTGATCTGAAAGGAGTAGCGTGTCATGTGTGATATGTTTGGGATGGTATTGAGAAATCCTTCTAACTGATGTGGTTGGATTTTACATAACTCTTTCCGAAATGCCACTTGTAGAAAGTGTAACTTTCTCTATGCTAATAATTCTATTTGCTTTGCAGCATCCATGTCTGGGGATGAGTGACAGATACATTTGGTGCAGACTTTCGAGACAGCCACAACACAGGAAGGGCTGGATGTGACAAGGGATATATCTGCATTCATCTGCATACTGATAGTCCTCCTGGTCTGGGAAAGGTCGCCCACACTTACACTTCAAAGGGTAGTGGCCTGACCCCACACAAAGGGCTGATTTACCCCCCACTGATGTCTGAATCCAGGGCTGGGTTGAAAGGGATTTGTTATACACCTGAAAGGGCTACTTTGAAGTCATTCCCTACATCAAAGGCATTTATGAGTATAAGTACAGGGGACAAAAAAAGAGGGGGACAGGGAGATTAACAAAGGTCCAGTGCACAGCCTCCCAAAATACTGAACAAATCAAAAAGAGTACACAGTTCCAAAACAAAAGGGATGAAGGCACAGGTTCAACACCGACACTTCTACTATTTAGAAGCACAAGCCCTCACACATCCAATGGATGTCATGCTTCATCATAGGGCCTGCTCCATGTCAGACTGGCGCTGCAATGTCTGACGGGCACCATAGAGGGGCACTTCACAGGAGATCTTCAAAGAAAGTGTGTGCCAAAATAGGGGTTGGAATGTATTGAAACCTACCCTCAGGAAGAAAAGACAGAAGAGAGAAAAAAGAGAGAATAAAATTGGCTCAAGGACCTCCAAACAGTGAGTTTTAGTTGAGGGGGAAGGCCTTGGTCAATATTAAAAACAAATAGGGAGTGGGCAAGGAATAAGGTTCCCCCACTCTCAAAAACAAAGAAAAGCTAATAGGAACACTCTTCCCGTCAGCTAATATTTAAGTATTTAAGGTCAACATGTTTTCGCCCTCAATGTCCCTACGGATCCTGCAGCGCTTCATCAGGAACAGCAATAACAACAATTCTTCTGTGGCACTACATACCCCAAATGGGTTATTAAAGCGTAGAAACTACTTCCATAAACACTACACTGTTAAAAGCCTAAATAAGCGAACCTGTGTGAAAAAAGCAAAACGTCATGTAAAACATAATAAACGCAATCAATCTGTTGAAAACATCCAATAGTGTTGTGGCATTCAGTTTAATAGGTGTTGCAAAACAAAATCATGCACCATTAGGCACAATATTGTACTCCATACCCTCCCCTCCTAGGGAACGAGTTCCTTGGGATCAAGCGGACCTTAGGACTCGCATTGCTCTAAATAAATTAAAAAAAAAGGCAAAAGAATATGATATTGTTCAAAGAAAAGTTTTCTGACTCAATAGCAGCTGCAATGATAATCTGTTATCAAGCGGATATTCTCCAGTATTACAATATACACAGTATAGGAAATCGGTATCATTGTAAGAGAGATAGAAATCAAGTCAGGAAAAAAACATGGATTAAATCTCCTAATAATACTCTTTCTTACACACAAAAAACAAAAAAGTGCCAACATATTCGGTATCTACAAAAGTAATCTGTTAGAATCAACGGGCAATAGGAATCAAAGGTAGAAATCCGGCCGAGACGCAGAGCACATATATATATGCGACGCTGGTATCTTTGTCTGTAATGTTTGAAACAGCAAGTTTTCTTTCACTATATGCGAGTTAATACCTTGCATAAGTGAAAACGTACATCATCATGTATGTGCTCTGAGGGCAACGATCTCAACAATGTCACAGACGTCCCAATAGATAGGACGTTCATAGAAGAAAAACTAAAAGCACTTACGTATTTTGTGCGGTCCAGAAGCCGGAGACCTACACGGGAGACCAGTGTGCAAGGTAAAGGTCCCAGGCGGTGAGCGGACCAATCAAAAGAGGGTAATACCCTCAGGAAAAAGGCAGGAGAAAGACGATAGTTTCGCCCAACTCATTTAATAAAGAAAAGACTAGGAACTGAGAGTCTATCCCGAGTAAAATATGTCTGCTGCTCAGAACCGACCAAGCCTCGATCGGTAACTGTCAAAAGTGTTTACCAAAGGCAGCAAGAGCGCCCCCCAGCTAAGGGAGGTGCTTATGAAACATAAATAAAAATCATTTGCCAACAAATTCAAGATCCCTCGAAATGATGAGGATCAAAGTGTAATAAATGTAAAAATCAAAGTTAACAACCACATAAGGGGTACCCAATCAGAACACCCTCCAGGGAGAGCTCCGATCAGAAGTCTGAGAGTCATTCTTGATAGATGCTAGGAATTTCAACTCAACAAAGAAAAAGACAACTCAGTAAGATACAGAATTTTCTCATCAACGCCTAGAACATACAGGGAAAAAGTTATCTGACATCGTGACAAAGTAAGTCAACGGAATGTCTTATTGTCTGTCAATTAAGAGAGAGAAGCAGCTCAATAGTCCCAGTTATACATGATAGTTCTTAAAAGAAAGATGTCCACAGGATCTCATTGTTTAGCCCATTGATGTAAGTCTCCAATCTGTACACCCAGCGTTGCTCTCTCTCAAAGAGACTATGAGGACTGTAATTGTGATTAACAGACTCCAGTACTACCCACCACAAGTCATCTGGGGTATGATTGGTCTCACAAAAATGGGTACTTAATTTGGTAGTGGTACGTCCACATCTAATATTACTGCGATGTTCACTTATCCTAATCTTTACTGGACGTGTTGTCACCCCAACATAGCGTAACTGACAGGGACATTTGATCATATAGATGCAATTCCAGGTGTTGCAATTAGTGTGTTTTAAAAGGTGCCACTGTCCAAATGGTTGTAGGTCTAAGACCTCAGTACGTGTAGACAAAGCACACACATTACAATTCCCACAGGGATGATGTGCCTTTACTGGTGGTAATTGCCATAAAGTAGTTTGTCTCTTTTCAGGGGTGAACAACCTGGGATGGGTATGTACCACCATATCTTTGATATTGTCAGTCAGTTTAAAGGCAAATAAAGAATTCGGAATGTCAATCCCGCCACTACCAAGTATCGACCATCGCTTATTGATCAACTTCTTAATGGTATTGGACATGGGTGTGTAAGTCAAAACACATGTAAGACAGCAGTCTGAATGATTGGGTGCCAGAAGGGCACCTCTATGGTTGTTCCGGGCCCGTTTGCGGGCAGAGTTAATTATCCGCGGGGGATAGTGTCTGGCATGTAGTTTGCGAGATAGGTCCGCTGCCTGTGTCTCGAAACTAGATACAGTACTACAGTTACGACGCAATCTTACAAACTGTCCATAGGGTAGGTTGTCCCTAAGTGATTTTGGGTGGTGACTGTCATATAGAAGTAAATTGTTCCAGTCTGTTTGTTTTTGGTAGGTCGTAGTCTCCAATTTGCCATGGCGAATAGTAATTAGAAGATCCAGAAATGGAAGCTGTGTGGTAGACACAGTGGAGGAGAATTTTAAGAAAGGATCTAGGGTGTTAACCCAGGTGGTGAAATTGCCTATCAAATCAGTAGCGCCATGGAGATGATAAGAATATCATTGATATAGCGATGCCAGATTTTTATATTATCCTTGTATGGATTGGAGTCATTAAGTATAAATTATTCTTCAAAATGATACATGTAGAGGCAGGCTAGGCTCGGCGCAAAGGTACTTCCCATTGAGGTCCCTCGTATCTGATGATAGAGTTGGTCTTCAAATTTAAAATAATTTTCGGTCTGAGCTAGGGAAGCACATTGCATAATAAAAGAATGGGAGTCGAGGATGTCGACATCTGCCTGGACAGAAAGTCCTCAAAGATCTGGAGAGTCGTTTCCTGTAGTATATTGGTATATAGAGATTCCACATCCAGACTTATCAAGACTTGGACTTGTTCCGTGGCATTAATCTGATCAATGAGACTGAGAACTGCTGAAGTTAGGTAGGTGTATCTTTTACCAAGGGCAGTAAAAAGTGATCGCAAAAAGTAGATAGTGATTCTAAGACAGAGCCAATCCCTGACACTATTTGTCGTCCACGGGAGGTTGAATATTCTTATGGATCTTAGGTAAGCAGTAGAAGTACGGAATGCGGGTGTTAAGGGTATCTAAAAAATCTGCTTCCTTCTTTGTTATCCATGCATGAGATACTGCTTCATTAATCACAGATCGTATCCTCAGTTGCAAGTCTTTTGTAGGATCGCGAGTGATAGGAGTGCAATAAGTCACATTGCTTAGCAGACGCAAACACTCTTGTCGATATGACGGTGTGTCTAGAATAAACTATGTGTTAGACCTGATAGCCTTAGGGTGGTCACCCCTAACTTTTTGCCTGCCTCCCTCCACTTTTTGAACACTGTTTTTGCTGGCTTTTAGACTCTGCGCACTTTACCACTGCGAACCAGTGCTAAAGTGCATATGCTCTCTCCCTTTAAACATGGTAACTTTGGATCATACCCAATTGGACTATTTAATTTACTTATAAGTCCCTAGTAATGTGCACTGTATGTGCCTAGGGCCTGTAGATTAAATGCTACTAGTGGGCCTGCAGCACTGGTTGTGCCACCCAATCAAGTAGCCCCTTTACCTTGTCTCAGGCCTGCCATTGCAAGGCCTGTGTGTGCAGTTTCACTGTCACTTCGACTTGGCATTTAAAAGTACTTGCCAAGCCTAAAACTCCCCTTTTTCCACATATAAGTCACCCCTAATGTGTGCCCTAGGTAACCCATAGAGCAGGGTGCTGTGTGGGTAAAAGGCAGGACATGTACCTGTGTAGTTTACATGACCTGGTAGTGTAAAACCCCTAAATTCGTTTTTACACTACTGTGAGGCCTGCTCCCTTCATAGGCTAACATTGGGGCTGCCCTCATACATTATTGAAGTGGTAGCTGCTGATCTGAAAGGAGTAGGAAGGTCATATTTAGTATGGCCAGAATAGTAATACAAAATCCTGCTGAATGGTGAAGTTGGATTTAATAGTACTATTCTAGAAATGCCACTTTTAGAAAGTGAGTATTTCTTTGCACTTAAATCTTTCTGTGCCTTACAATCCACGTCTGACTGGGCTTAGTTGACAGCTCCTTGTGCATTCACTCAGACACACCCCAAACACAGGGTACTCAGACTCACTTGCAAACATCTGCATTTTGAATGGGTCTTCTGGGCTGGAAGGGTGGAGGGCCTTCTCTGACACAAAGGACTGCCACACCTCCTACTGGGACCCTGTCAGACAGGATTCAACTGAAAAGGGACCTGGTACACTTCTAAGCCACTCTTTGATGTCCGCCCACTCCAAAGGCACATTTGGGTATAAAACAGGGCCTCTGCCCTACCAATTTAGACACTTGCTGGAGAAGAAACCTGAACCAGAACCTGCATCCTGCCAAGAAGAACTGCCTGGCTGCCTAAAGGACTCACCTGACTGCTTTCTACAAAGGACTGCTGCCTTGCTGTTGCCCTGCTGCCTTGCTGAACTCTTGCCCTGCTGCAGAAGTGCTCTCCAAGGGCTTGTATAGAGCTTGCCTCCTGTTCCCTGAAGTCTCAGGACCGAAAAAGACTTCTATCTTTCAAATGGACTCCTTGTGCGCCGACAAATTTGACGCACAGCTTGCTCCGCAGTGAAAAATTCACTGCACGCCGATCTGGAAAGACGCCACTCGACCCTGCAAGGAAAAGATCGATGCGACGCCTGCGGTGCGACCGGAACTTCGACGCACGGGCCACTTGGACAACGCCACCCGACTTCCAGAGAGGAAATAGACGCAACGCCTGCCGTGAGGGAGAAAATTCCACACACAGCCCACCGGAACAACGCGCAGCCGGACAACAAGCCCAGGAATCCACGCACAGACCGCGGGGCGTCTGAAAACCCTGCGACTCACAGAGGAGACTGTCCGCGCACAGGAAATCAAAACAACATCTTCCCAGCGTGAAAAATAACAACGCAAGTCCGTGTGTGAAGGGGCGAAACCGACGCACACACCATTTTCCACGCATCTCCTCCTCCGCGGCCCTTTGAGGAGATTTTCCACTCCAAACCAGGTACTTTGTGCTTGAAAGAGACTTTGTTTGCTTTTTAAAGACTTAAGATACTTCGGGGCATATTTATACTCTGTTTGCGCCGAATGTGCGTCAAAATTTTTGACGCACAATAGGCGCAAACCCTGCCCCATATTTATACTTTGACGTCCGACCCCGCGGGCGTCAAAGTTCCACCATGTGCGTCATTTTTTGGAAGGGGGAACCAGCCTTGCGTTAATTATATGCAAGGTAGGCGTTCCCTTCCAAAAAATGACTTTAAGGCCTGTGCCCCATATTTATACTGTGACGTCATTTTGACGCACAGGAGGGGGCAGGCCTTAAAAAACGGCCTGATGGGCGCCGTTTTTTAACGCCTGGGTCAGGGCAGGCGTTAAGGGACCTGTGGGCTCAGAAGGAGCCCAGTGGTGCCCTCCCATGCCACCAGGGACACCCCCTGCCACCCATGCCCACCCCAGGAGGACACCCAAGGATGGAGGGACCCATCCCAGGGAAGTAGAGGTAAGTTGGGGTAAGTATTTTTTTTCGTATTTATTTTGTGGCATAGGGGGGCCTGATTTGGGCCCCCCTACATGCCACTATGCCCAATGACCATGCCCAGGGGACATAAGTCCCCTGGGCATGGCCATTGGGCAAGGGGGCATGACTCCTGTCTTTGCTAAGACAGGAGTCCATTTCAATGGGGGTTGGGCGTAAAAAAAAATGGCGCAAATCGGGTTGAGGTCTGAATTTTGCCTCAGACCTGACTTGCCCCATTTTTTGACGCCCAACCTCCATTTTCCCCTACGCCGGCGCTGCCTGGTGTGAGTCATTTTTTTTTACGCACACCAGTCCGCAGCGCCGGCTAACGTCATTCAATAAATAAGGCGCCCGCATGGCGCTTTGGAATGGCGTTAGCCGGCGGTAACATTTTTGACGCACAACTGCGTTGGCGCAGTTGTGCGTCAAAAAGTATAAATATGGGCCTTCATATCACTTTCTAGTGATATCACTACAATTTCTTATTGCATCTTTTATCGTTTTGACCTGCAAATATCCAGATAAATATTATATATTTTTCTAAACACTGTGTGGTGTATTTTTGTGGGGCTATATTGTGTTATTGTATGATTTATTGCACAAATACTTTACACATTGCCTTCTAAGTTAAGCCTGACTGCTCAGCGCCAAGCTACCAGAGGGTGGGCACAGGATAATTTGGATTGTGTGTGACTTACCCTAACTAGAGTGAGGGTCCTTGCTTGGACAGGGGGTAACCTGACTGCCAACCAAAGACCCCATTTCTAACACTATGGCACCACCTTTGTCGGCAGGTTTGATGACAATGTTGGGATCACAGGCCATGGAAGTGAGAGCTTCCTTCTCCTGTGAGGAAATATTCTGAAAAGTCTTTTTAGGGTGTAACTTCTTTACATCTAATAGAACAGCTTTTTCAAAGGCGAGTAGTTTGCATGGCATAGCAGCAGTGGGCGGGACAACGGTGGACGGCTTTGTCAAACCAGAATCTTCTTGGTAGTCTGGTAGTCTGTTCTAAAAAAAGACATGGAGTCTAATCTTTCTAAAGAACTTGGACAGTTCACAGTTAAGGTGGAAAAAATCTTCCTTAGGTGTTGGAACAAAGCCCAGGCCTTTGTTAAGAGCACGAATTTCAATAGTAGAGAGTTGTCTTGATGATAAGTTGACTACTAGGTCTTTGGTATTGGATTCTTGCCCTGACTCCTGGTCACCATTTGGGGTTCTTCTCTGGACCAATGTACATGGCGTTCTCTTCCTCTGTGGCTGCCTCTTCCTCTGCCCCGGCCTAAAAAAGGTCCGTATGGAAAGTAGGGACGTGGCTGATAAAAAGGATAAGGAGGTTTGCAAGGTAAGGGTTGGTGGACCGGATACTAGGGAGCATTGTAGAAAGGTTGTAAACCACCGTCATCAGTACACCAGCCATCAGAAGATGAACTATTGCTGTAAGTGTGGGGTTTCCTGTATGTAGGACCTGAAGCATCAGAAGACCGTGATTGCATGTCAATCTCATAGTCGTCTTTAATATAAGGATACACTTTCTCTCTATTGAACTAGTTGATGTCTTTTTGTAACTTGTTGAATTTCTGTTGGGTAAGATATTCCTTTTGTTCGTTCAACTCTGTATTGATGTCTGCCAAGCGTGTTTTAAATGAAGCAAGTGATATGGTAGTTTTTAGTGAACTTTCTGTCACATTGATCTCAATAGTTATGGAGTCTGCCAATCTTTTTGATGTATTCATAATAAGGACTAGCCAGTCCTAGTACATTTCCATGCAATTTGTGCCCAGTCCTTCCTAAAGATCAGATCCTGTAGGAAGATACACAGGTTCGCTTATTTAGGCCTTTAACAGTGTAGTGTTTATGTAAGTAGTTTCTATGCTTTAAGAACACATTTGGGGTATGTAGTGCAGCGGAAGAATTGTTGTTATTGCTGGTCCTGATGAAGTGCTGCATGATCCCTAGGGACATTGAGGGCACGAAACATGTTGTCCTTAAATATTAGCTGAAAGGAAGAGGGCTCCTATTAGCCTTTCTTTTTTCCTATTAGCTTTTCTTTGTTTTTGATAGTGGGGGAACCTTATTCCTTGCCCACTCCCTATTTGTTTTAAATATTGACCAAGGCCTTCCACCTCAACTAAAACTCACTGTTTGGAGGTCCTTGAGCCAATTTTATTCTGTTTTTTTTTCTCTCGTCCTCTTTTTCTTCCGGAGGGTAGGTTTGAACACATTCCAACCCCTATTTTGGCACACACTTTCTTTGAAGATCTCTGGCAAAGTGCCCCTCTATGGTGCCAGTCAGACATTGCAGCGCCATTCTAACGTGGATCAGGCCCTATGATGAAGCATAACATCCATTGGATGTGTGAGGGCTTGTGCTTCTAAATATTAGAAGTGTCGGTGTTGAACCTGTGCCTTCATCCCTTTTGTTTAGGAACTGTGTACTCTTTTTGAATTGTATAAGTACAGGGGCTCTGACCCCATGTCTTGAGTCACTTCTAGACCTGCAACTGGACTCTGTCAGGAGGACTGCTGCGCTGTTCAAAGAACTCAACTGGACTGCTTTTCTGGACGTTTCACTTTTCTGCTTGTTGCACTGCTGCCTGATGCTCCCTGACTCTGCTAGAAGGACTCTTCCTTCCCCCCACAAGTGATCTCCAAGGGCTTGTTATCTTCCCTCCTGATTCTAAGTCTCAGGGACGTCAAAGACCTGCACCTGGACTCTACAAGCTGTGAGTCTGCCCTGCTTTGGAAGTGGGCCTATAGTGCTCTACTCTCTGTGGAGTTTATCAGAACTGTTACAATACAATGAAAAGCCCAGCAGTGCAGCTTCCAGCTTCACCAGACTCAAAGGTGGGAGGCACGAAGCCTTGCAAAGCCTTGCCGTGCAGATGGCAGCCCATCAGAACCGACACACATCGATGCAAGGCCCTGCAAAGCCTCACCCCACAGCTTTCTAGGATCGGGGCAAAGTGACGGCAAGCCCCACAAAGCTTTGCTGCACAGCTCTGTGGGATCAGCACAAAGCAAAACTAAACCCTGCAAAGCCTCACTGCACAGCTTCTCGGATCTGACCCTGGACGACAAAAAGCCACACAATGCAATGCTGCACGTACCGTCCACCAGGATTTAAGGAACTGTATTCAGTGGGCCTAAGTGGGTCCCTGTAGCCAGCCCTCCATCATGGTCAGCCTGAACTTGTGAACTTGTCCCAATCGAGTGCAACCAGATAACCACAGTTGGTGATTTGTGCTATTTTCACCTAAATCTTTCAAATTTCATTTCTCAAGATTTACGTATTGGATTTTTGAGGTTTTGATCTTTTTTATTTAAAAAATCATAACCTATATTTCTGACCTAGTATGGAGTCTTTTTGAGGTCTTTTTACTGTGTTGCTGTATGAGTTATTGCACAAATTGCACATATTACCACATAAGTTAAGCCTAGGTGCTCTGTGCCAAGCTACCAGTGGGTGAGCACAAGATAATTTAGGTCGTGTTGTGACTTACTCTGACCAGGATTGTGGTCCCTACATGGATGGGGTGCATACGTCTGCCAGCTAGCAGTGAGGTTGGTGCTGCACCCGGGCTCTGTCACAGGAGAACTGTTAAAAAGCACTCCTCGACTTTTTGTATTGCATGTGTGATATGAAAGCCCTGCTCCATGGGCGGCAACTGCTTTCAGGCTATAAAATTGGGTGATCAAACTTTCCCTTTGCATCCCAAAACAGCACCTGCAAGCTAGGTTAGTGCACAAGCAGCTGCCTGCCTCTGGTAAAACCATAACAACTTGCAATCAAATGTAATCCTAAGGTGGTCAAACAAACCTATCTTTTCAGGTGGTGTGTCCTGGATTGTAAAAACGTTTTCAGCTGCTGTTTTGTATTCATAATAATTAATTTGGTTTGTAAGGTGTTGCTAGTCAAGTTCTTGTTATCATCTTAGGTCTAAAAGCTGCTCAATAGTTGTTTCACTGTGAGTTCCATTAATGACCCGAGCAATGCATTGTTGGAAAACAGGAGTATTAGCTATTTTTTTGCCTCCAATTTTTGGTGTGTCTATGTTAGTCCTGCTAAATATACTCCCACATCAGTTATAAGTTGACTGAACATTAGTGGAGCGGTTACTCATCACTGGTGGACCCCAGTATTTACTGGGAACTCATGGTAAATTATTCACCTCTTCCAAACCTAACACTGGCCATCATGCTCTTGTACAAAAACTGCATAACATCCATCACCCACTCTGACATTCCTTGGTGCCATAAGGCATCCCACAGCAGGCTTCCTTCCATAGAATTAAAGGCAGGGGCATATTTATACTTGTTTTGTGCCAAATTCAGTGCAAAACTAACTCCATATTTATACTTTGGCGCTAGACCCATCTAGTGCCCAAGTTATGGAGTTAAAGTCATTTTTTGGACGTGGAAACCTACCTTGCGTCAATGAGATGCAAGGTAGGCGTTCCCGTGCAAAAAATGACTCTATGGCCTTAGCGACATATTTATCCCCCCATTCTAAAATCACACATGGGGGAGAAGGGGTCAAATAATGGTGCAAAACTTGCTTTGCACCATTATTTAACGCCTGGGTCAGGGCAGGCGTTAGGGGACCTGTGGGCCTATTTCTGTGGTGGAACACCATGGAATAAGCCCACAGGTGTCCTCCCCAGGTCCCAGAGACACTCCTACCCACACAAGAGGGACAGCAGAGGATGGGGGACCCCATCCCAGGTAAGTATAGGTAAGAACAGGTAAGTGTATATATATTTTTTTAAGTGTCATTGGGGACCCTGAAATGGGGCCCCTACATGGCACTGGGTGCAGTGGCCATCCCCCAGGAGTCCCTGGTCCCCTGTGCTGGCCATTGGGGTGGGGGGCATGACTCCTGTCTTTTCAAAGAAAGGAGTCATGTGGTAAGGATGGTTTTGCGTCAGAAAATGATCCTAGGCTGGTTAGGGTCATTTATTTTACTCTAACTTGCCATAAGTCATTTTTTCATGCAAAGCCACCTTCTGCCATACCGCCACCCCATCTGGCTAACGTATTGTTTTGTTACGCTATCCTACTCTTTGCGCCGGCTTGCACCATTCCATAAATAGGGTGCCCGGCTGGCACTCAAGTCTTTAAGTCCACGAATGTCAATGAAAGGGATGCAGTCTTTATTTTAAAATGTTTTTACAGTTCAATTGCACTTAGACCTTTCCTAAAGTTCCTCAAACATCTCCTAAGGCTTGCACACTACTTAGTATGGTATTGCTATCAACACAGTGCTTGATGTTAATATGTACGACCTTGCCATAGATTTTCCCTACACTGTCCAATGAAGCGATTGGACAGTAGTTGTCTTCGGTCATTTTGATTTCCTCTTTTCAATATAGGGACAATTGTAACTGAGTTCCAGAAATTCTGCACATAGTTATTTTTAATGACAACATTGAGTACAGTGCACAGGACTGGTGCTCAAGTTTGATCATCTAAACAGTAAAGATCCACAGCCACTTTGTCTGGACCTGGGGCTTTGATATGTTTTTATCTCTCAATAGAAGTTAACACCTTTACAATGGTGATGTTTGGGGGTCAAACACGGGTGTGGATGTGGGGCTTATTAATTTTTGCTGCTGAGTATTGTGTGAAATAGCTTTCCCACTGTTTGGCTCCCAGTCCAGCCTTAAGGGAGTTTTTTCCATTATTATCCTGTAGCCCCCCATGTGACCAATTTCCAGAATTGTTTGGTGTTTTTACCTTGCACGGCTAGCCTTAATACTTCCCAAACCCTCCCCCGGGGATGTGCCCGCTGCCCGTGGGAAGCACTCCCCACCGAAGAGGGCTGCCTGGACAGCACACTCCAGAGAGGCGCCAGGGAGAATAATCCCTCTTTCTCAATCATGTGCCCTGATCCATGTCTGCCTTCAGGAGGGGCACACATGGGGCTAGGGTGTTAAAAGGTACTCTGCGGAACTAGACCTGCTGCATGTATAATGGAGTAGTTAGTGCACCCCCCTCTAAGTCTTGTTTCTTTTTGATGTTTAGGAGGCTCTTGCATTCACTTTTATGTAGGTTCGGCAATTCCAAACAGGGTGGCATGAGGCTCCTGCAGACATTTCTTACATATCCAAAAACAAGCACTTTAAGTTGGGGTTGGCTTTGGAATATGTACTATTAATGTGCTGGGTGGATAGGGAGCTTTCTACCAGTGTCTGGGGAACTTTTATAGCTCTCAATAAGAAGCTAACAACATTGGTCCACAACTGATGGTTTAGGATCCAGCTGTGCACATGAATACACAAACCCTTGAGATTTGTGACAATCTAATAATAATGCATTTATTTAATAAAGTTAATGTTATGAACAATGTTCCAAAATCCAGTGCTGAAAGGGTTTTGATGGCTAGTGCTATTATCAATAATGTTTTCATTATATGAATAAACAAGAAACCGTGAGTTATGTACTATTTTTTTCAGAAGGTGCTATCTTTTTTTTACACTTTAGTGTAGATTTAATAAGCAGTTGCATTGTTTTTGCATTGGGCACACCAGCACAAAGGTAAAAAAGCACTACTTAGAAAGTAGCACAATATCAGAATTGTGCGATTTTGTACCCCTTGTGAGGCACAAAATATATTGTGCCTTTCTATGTCAAGCCATTTGTTCATGTATCCAAGTTGGGTGAATCCTTGCAAAAACAATGCATAACCCATGCAGAGCAATTTGTGATTTTCGAAGAGAGTCACCCAAAATAGCAAAGAAATCAAGTAAAGCTGGAAAATAAAATAAGATCACAGCAGGTGCAAAATCAGTGCTACCATCACCTGTAAATAAATAAGCATGATAGAATACACCACACATTGCGCTACAGCAATGGAGGTCATCATTTTCCACCACATTCTGCAACTATGTCAACTTCACACACAACAAAGAGAAAGAAAAGAGATTTTTCTGCAGAGGGTCACACTTGATTGGCCAAAAAGATGAACATCTTAGAAAATATTACAGGCTTAACTGAAGGATGATAATGTTTTTTGGACAAATTTGGACCCGCATTAGAGCCCATCGCTCCCCGTTTATATTCCATATCATCTCATGTGACTCTGCTGGTTTTAAACATCTTCTTGGCTCAGGTTCATTTGAGAACACATGTCCCAAAGTGGCTGGTTTTTCATAGAGCGCCGTCTCATTTTTTCTTCCATCTACGTTGGATGGAATCTTAATATCACTCATCAGCATCTCTATTTTCCAAAATCAGGACATGAACAAACCTAGGTGAAGCAGAGGTTCTAATAAAAAGCTAAATTTCCAAATGTTCTGGAATTTTTCGCAATGCAGTTAGGTCCACCAGCCACCACTTCTCACTTCTAGTAACACGAAACACACATACTCAGTGAATGGGCAGCCCATTTGTGATTCAAAATACTGCTTTACAATTATTGTACCAGGATTTACTCGGAGTTCATATGATAAATTATATTTTCCGGTACTCTAAAACACAAGTTTGACAGTAGAATTTTTGAAGATGATCTTTTACTTGGTAGGTTTATTTGTAGTTGAGGTAAATATTGTTACAAAATGTAAAATGTTCCAAAATTAAATATTTAATATTAAAATCCTGTAATGCTTACTTTGCATGTCTGTTTTGAATGATATTTTATAACAAAAATAAATCTGATATAAAAGGTATTCCAATTAAACAATTTAATATACAATACAATTTAAAATATTAAAATAAATAGAATGTAACCTATTGATTGACTAGTTTTGAAACATCGGGCCAGATTTAAGAAACGTGGCGCTGCACCCAGTGCAAAGCCACTTTCCTTGTGCACCTTAGTGCCACCATGTGTGCGTCATATCTAAGAAACGGCACGTCATTGCGGTGGTTAGGTAACTAGCATCAACATTTTTTATGCTAGTTTGGTGCTTTGCAGGATTAGCGTCAAATATTTTGACGCTAATCATGCAAAGCCCATTGAGCCCCATTATGAATAATGGTGTGCCTCCTTTTAACGCCTATTCTGAGCAGGTGTTAAAAGTGCCCAAAAAAATGACGTAAAGAAATATCTTTGATTTCTTTGCGCCTTTTTTTCAGTCCCCCTAATAGAGGAACGCCCCCTTTGTATACATTATCCATGGTGCATGCATGATGTAGCACAAAAGGTTACAAAGGGGTGCAATCATGCATTGTGCCATTTTGTAAATCTGGCACAGCGTTTTGGCCATCTAATGCCACATTAGCGTCAAAGAAATCTGCAACATAGTGACCAAGACTTTGCCCTTAGTCCATGGCTAACGACTTTCATTTGAAATGAAAAGACTTTGCTAGAAATAAAATAAAAGTCTGCATATAAGACAATAAAATGTATAATTGAGAGAACATTTGAAATTTGAAAGTCGAGATTTCGCCATCCTGATCGGTTGGAAAGAAGGTCACTATATAGTCCTCAAATGGTAATGCAAAATGCTAGTAGTATGTACAGTACTACATATTATAACTATAAGAAGGTTTTCTGCCAATAATTGAATAGTTAGAAAATGACACTGAAGAAGATAATGTACAAAATATCACAGATTATGAATCAAATGCACAAGAGCACCATAGAAGATCTGAAATATTTCATTTTTTCACTTTGATATATTATTACAAATATTTAAATGTTATTTAATTGCAGTTGCTGTATTTAATAATTATGAATAAATACAGATTTATATATCAGTACAATAAAAGTGAGTGTTGAAAATGAAAGGAAAATTGCTAAAAATAATATTTCATACATATATACATTGTAATCTATATCGAAGATGGCCGACTATGCACAACTTGCACAGAAAATCAACTTCGACTAATTCAGATAGCTTCATTTCAAACTCGCTAAAATGGAGCATACCGAGTATGGAATTTTGTGCAACTTAATGAAAAACTTTTCAGAAGAGAAAAAGTTTATCAAACACGGTGAGGTTACAAGTAGAAGATTCGAGAATCATAACTACAAAATGAAGGTAATACAAAAAAGGGTCCAAAAAGTAAAAGACCAAAGTCTAGAACAGCTATTATATCCAAAAAAGAAAAATGAAGACAAAACATCAATAAGGAAGATTATAGATTTCTCTACGGAGTCCAACATGTTCAAAAAGCTAACAATTAAAAATTGCAATATCTTCAAGATGGATAGTACAGAAATAAGGGATGATCAATCTATGATCACCTACAGGAAAGCTAGAAGTCTAAAATATATATTAACGCAAAGTCATTTTTCAAGATCAGAGAATTGCAAATGGCTGGGTTAACCCCTCAGGTGAGACCCTCCTGTGTACAAAATACCGGGGGGACAGGGTACCGTAAAACAGTAAGGCCCATATTTATACTTTTTGACGCAAAACTGCGCCGGCGCAGTTTTGCGTCAAAAATATTACCGCCGGCTAACGCCATTTTGGTGCGCTGTGCGGGCGTCATAATTATACTTTGACACATGGCGGCACAAACAACAGGTGGGAGTCATTATTTTTGACGCACACCGCGGCGTCAAGTCGTAAAGGAAAATGATGTTAACGTGGCAGAAATGCCTGTGGGTCGATTTACGACACCGCAAACCGGATATGCGCCGTTTTTTGACGCAATAGCGTCACAAAAAAACGCAAACACTGCCAGTTCACCAGAGGAGAGCCAAAATGGATCCCAGATGCCACTACAGACCCCAGGAAGATGACAGCAGACCAGGAAACAGCCAGGAGGACCCACACAAGAACCAGGACACTTTTAAGAAGAAAAGAAAGTGTCGCTTCAGTGCAGAGGAGCAGGAAATCCTGGTTAAAGAGGTGACGGAACACCAGCACCAACTGTTTGTCACATCAAAGTTGCCAATCAGTAGGAGAGAGGCTATATGGCAACAAATTGTCGACAAGATTAACAGTGTGGCTGAAGTACGCAGAACAGTCATCGAGTGTAAGAAACGCTGGCATGACTGCAAACGCAGGACCAAGGAAAAAAGATGGGCAGGAACAGGAAGGCAGCACTGCAGACTGGAGGGACGAGTCCAGCACACCAGGAGGCCCTGAACCACATGGAGGATATGGTCGCAGCCGTAATCCCTGAGGAGATCGTCACAGGGATTCAAGGACAGGACAGCGCAGACTACCAGGACACAACGCACATGCAGGGTAAGTCGCATGGAGAATTGAAATGCACTAATGTCAACTGTGAGCAGGGGGGGGCGGAAATAACTACTACACATTGCATGTAAGTCATCATATTTATGGAGTGGCATGGGTAAAGGGGCACGGCATGGGGGCATGGCCTGCACAAACAGAAGCTGGGGCACACCATTACACTACACCAACAACAGTCCCATGGGGGCATGCTGTCATGCCAACGATGGAGCAAAGGGAAAGCCACGACAGGAGGGTAGGCCACTACGTCAAACTGACATCCTGGCACTCGTCAGCCAACATACCTCCTACATCAACTAGGGCCCTATTAGCAATCCTCTAGCCAAACCGACAACTGCAATGTAACTGCAACAACAGTTGCCACTACCACCTCTGATCTGTGTGCAGTTCAAGTAGCCAATGGCAGTAACCTCCCCATGGAACATACATACCTAAATTAGGGGGTGAGGATGACATCTGCAACAATCTCCTGAAACAAGACAAAGGCCCCAGTACACTCAAATGTCAATGCCCATAGTTGTCACAAACATCAGCCAATGTAAACAACAATAGGAGCGACACAGCACTAAGGACACACCCATGCTGCATATGTCAGGGTCCATCCTATGCCTGGGTAACAAGGCAACATCACAAATGTCATACTGCTCAGACAACAGCATTGAGGAGGGGACACATGTAACTGGACACTGAAATACACCTGCACAGTCAGAGGACGAAATAGGACACTGATACGACTATCAGGGCAATCCAATGTAACACACATTACCCAACATCAGCAGGACCCATTAACAATGTCAACATCCATATCAGATCATAACATTGCCATGCATAGGATATGCAACATGTCAATTACAATTAAGTCGATGTGAACGATCAGGGATTGGGGCAGGTCCTGATAGTTAAGTGTGCTGCCAGGGCCATCAGTACACCCACAGCCAGTGAAAGGTCTCACCATGAGAATGGATGTACACGGAGGGTCGAGTAGGACAAAAAGGTGGCAATTCTCTATTTGGCATAAAGCAACACCTAGAGGCAATGAGGCTGACAAGTCTGATAACTCAATAACATACATGTGACACACAGGTGGGCCATAGGCCTGAAACAATGCCCATCTGAAGGACTGCAGATATTAATACAAAACAAGATCACAAAGTGAATTCATCAAAAGGCAGGCACGTCACGTCAAAATTGTCACAACACAGACACACTAATTGTACCCTGTTTCATTGCAGAGGAAGATGGATCTCCTGCCGATATGCCTGTCCCAGATTTCCCTGATGACATGGATGACGAGCCGATAAACATTCCCCAGGAGACTATCCAAAAGGTCCTTGAAACCCTCCAGATCCCACCTTCAGTCACAAGGAGGAGCAGAGAACAAGCAGCCATCGCAGAGGATCCACCCACCACCCCAATTGTAAGACCTGCCAGCTCCAATACAGCTGAGGACTCAGATGACACTGGCACCAGCTTTGAGAGAACTGTAGTTGGAGTACAGCGGGAGCTGGCCAAGGAGGTGCGGGTGGGGATGCAAAATATGGCAGCCAGCCTTGAGGGGGTGCGTTCGTGCATGAAGTCATCTGCAGATCAGGCAGCAGCTATGCAAGCCCTAACATCTATCTTGCAGGAACTGCAGAAAACCCAGAAGGAAATCAGCACAGCTGTAATACAGTTGACCCAACACCTACAACAGCAATCCTGTCAACGCGTGCACGAATGCAACATTGAACCCCTCAGGGCCGACCTGGCTGCCTACCATCGTGATGTGGCTGCTATTCTCAAGAACCAGCAGATCCTCCTTGCTGCAGTACTGCCCTTAAGACCTTCACAGGGAGCAGCAACCAGGTTTTCTGACTCCACGTCTTCTAACACTGAGGTGTGTGTTGCCCCTTCACAACCAACAACAACAAGGACAGAGGAGGCAACACACACATCAGAAGAAGAAGACATGGAACAGATCACATTCACAAGGAAAATGACCCGGAAGCACTAGTCCCTGCCACATGGCCGACATTTACCAAGGTCCTGCGCTTTGTAACTTGCCAGTCTTGCACTGTTCTGCAAACCACTGTATATCTTGTCACCCAGCCCAGTGATTGTCTCTCTCCTACTCATTGGCAAATCCTGTCCCTCTGCACTGTCTGAAACAGCAACCCCAGCATGACAAAAGCATTTTGGTAAACCCTTGTGTTGGATCACAATGGAAGATATCACTATAATGGACTCACAGTCATGGACAATGTACATATAGCACTACAGCACTCTTCAATAGGCGCATGGGTGTGTGATGAGTTCGGAAATGGGCTGACATGTACATGGAATGTCATGTGCGCAATGCATGTCATATGTGTGGCACTTGTGCTGTCTATGTTCTGCTTCTATGGAACTCTAGTCTAGTCACAGATATTCCTTGCAAATATTGGATGCAGTTGGACTAACTGCTTTTAAGGGTCTTGTCAGACATTCCTGTTAGTGATGCCAAAGCACACTGACTGCCTCATGTTTGAGGCTTGTATTCCCCTTATTGAGTGATGGTGTCATAGTTGTGTGCCATATGCTGCGTTGGACCTTGCTTTCAACATATATGTGTGAAATAGTTGTGGTCCTCTGCTATAGGCCTTCAAAGGAGATATGTACATGATATATGTCATTAAGAGTGTGTGTGTATGTGACCATTGTATGTTAGGCATCACATAAGCCCTGGGATGTTCCGTGTCCTACTCAGTATCTCAGCAATGGTCCATGAGGCAACACTCTTATTCTGATAAGTAGAGATGAAGGTGTGTAAAAAGGAATAGCCAGCCCATGATATGGTGATTATAATAGGTGTTTATTTACATTAGTTAACTAAAGTGGTGAAGTGATCATATTCAGAAGAAATTATTTACAATCTGTTGCCGCCTGCGTATACCAGCAGCTGTGTTCTGTAGTTCCCCCTCCTGTTGCAAGCCATCATCCTCCTCTTCCTCCTCTTCAGGCATGTGTGGCTCTGGTTCCAGGAGGGGAATGTTTCTTCTGACACAAATGTTGTGCAATATTGCACATGTGAGAATGATCCTACAGACCATCTCGGGGAATATAGGAGGCTACCACCAGTGATGTCGAGGCAGCGGAACCTTGACTTGAGGATGCCGAAGGTCCGCTCGACAATGCTCCGTGTCCTCCTATGGACCTTGTTGTATGCACGCTCTGCAGCTGTACTCGGGTTGCCAAATGGTGTCATAATCCATGGCTGGATGCCATACCCCTGATCAGCTGCAAGAGAAAATTAATGGGATCATGTTGATGTAGATGGCACTATTGAAAAGACCTTTAATGGTAGTAGTTGTATTGTGTTGTCTGTGACTCTTTTGTGTACTAATGTGACATCCTATGCTTGTAGGCTATACCATCTGCATTGTGTGGTTTCCTTGGCTGAACAAATGTTTGTCTGCTAACCGTTTGTCAGCAGTATGTTTTGGGATTTTCAGTACAGTGTGCCTTCCCTAGCACTGTGACTTGTGATACAGGTGTCCGTGTGTCTTCACTGGGGGTGAGATGATAGTTCCATGCAGAGTTAAAATTGAAAGTGTTGTTAACACGTTCATATCAAAGTACCCTGGACATCCCATACCTTTAGACTTAGGCAATGTATTAATGTAAAGATCATTGGGACACTTACAATTTGCAAGGTGACATTTAGGCAACCACACTCATTGATGTCTTCATATTAGGCTGTACAGTAAATTCCGATGTGTGACAGGTTCAATGGTGACTTAAGAAACACGGCTAGCGATGTCACGACCTCAGTGTGTTCCTGTGGACATGTTGCTGTTGTGGTGTATGTGTTGTGTGTCCTAGAGGGTTGCTGTGCAGTGTATATATATGTAGGTTTTTGTACTTACCAACAAGTAGTCCATTGCCATACCGTCCATTCTGGAAGTGTTCATTGATGGTGCAGTGACGGAAGATGTATGAGTCATGTACACTCCCAGGATATTTAGCCATGATGTTGGTGATCAATCCCTGGTGATCGACAATGGCCTGCACTTGATGGAATGTGTGTGCTTCCTGTTGCGGTAGAGGTGTTCAGTTGCAGCAGGTGGCACAAGGCATACATGTGTGCAGTCGATTGCACCAAGGACGTGTGGGAAGCCACTGATTGCGTAGAACCCCTGTTTAGTTTCCTGCTGCTTCTGCAGTGTGTTAGGGAAGCAGATGTGGCGGGGTGTCAGTCGAATGATGGCATCCAGTACTTTGGGCAAAAAGGCGGAGAATGATGGTTGTGATATTCCGCCAACCAGGGCACCAGTTGTTTGGAAAGAGCCACTTGCCAGCATATGAAGTACGGCAAGCAGCATTGTTTCTGTTGGGATGGTGCAGGGTGTCACCAAAGTGGGGGCCAACTGCTGTTCAATGTTTCGCAGCAGCTGCTGAATGGCCTGCCAGTTCAACCAGTACCTCTGTATGATGTCGTGTTCCCTGAGGCCCTGAAGGGTTGTTCTTGGGCGGAATATCCTCTCCTGCCTTCTGCGCTGCCTTTGGGGTCCCTGCTGGTGTTGTTGTAGCTGCTGTTGTTGTTGCTGGGCTCTGCGTCTGCGTGCATGCTGGATTAGAATCACCTCCATGGCTCCCTGTTGCTGCTCTGCTGTTTGTTCTGTGTGTTCTGATTAAATACAGGTGTGTTTGCTCCATTTTAACGCCTGCCCTGACCCAGGCATTAATTGTTGATGCAAATCGGGCTGTGCGTCATTTTCTGGCTCTGCCTCCCGGCCGTGCGTCATTTTTGCCTGAAAGCATAAATACGACGCACGTCCGTTTAAGCCATTTTTTGGACGGGAACGCCCACCTTGCATATAATTAACGCAAGGCGGGTTGCCGCATCCAAAAAATGATGCACACAGTGCAATTTTGTCGTCCGCAGGCTTGGGCGTCAAAGTTTAAATACGGGGCAACGTTTGCGCTGATTGTGCATCAAACGTTTTGACTCACAATTGCCGCAGACGGAGTATAAATATGCCCCAAAAACACAGGACATACACAGATTGACATGTCAACTGTCTAGTTTGTCCTCCAAACAGTCTCAGTCAGACCACTGATTATGTAACTTGTCCAGTAGCTGGCTCCTGAATCATCTTGCATTCTGTCAGCCTGACTGGCAACTGTCTGTGCGTCACACTAAAGTATCCCTGTGTCTACATATGTACCACATTTGCGTTATCAAACCTGCCATTCATCAGTGGGCATTGGGCATGGGCTTCTACCATGCATACACAAATACATTGTATAGCATCATCTGCCTTTTAACTGTACCATTTGAGTTAAATCCTCTTGGAAATGCAAAATTCATGGCCCATCCCTTGTCTGGGTTGCATTTATGCATGAATGACAAAGTGTGACAGTGTCCCAGGGTCATAGGCAGGGCTTGGGTACGGGGCTTTCAGCACAACCAGCAATCTCTGATAATGTACATGACTAATACACAAATGTCAGAACCACGACAGTTCACACACAGCATCACAGTGCGCACAACATAGTGATGGGCCGTGTGTGGTGAATAGCTGCGAGAATAAACAGCACAGAGGCTATGATGTTCCCAGATGCAGTGGGAAGTGCAGAGGCCAACCTGTGTACAAATGTTGTAATGATACCTGCCGGAACATGACAATTGAGACATTATCTCACTCAGCACACCAAGGTTGCCCTGTTGACTGTCTCATTACACGTCTTTAGTGACAGGGTGGGACCATCCACATGTTGGTTCACATGTCCACATCTACTTTACTCACATTGATCAACAAAGGATACTCAGTAGTTACAGGAATAGCTGCCACTGACTCATGAGTCCTGGTCCAAACTGTGACAAATTATATCCCAAAACATCTACAGGATCATCATTGGACCACACACATGAACAAGACACCTATGTGCAAATGATCACTGGAAATATGTGGACACGTGCTGTCTTGTATGCTGGTCCACCACAGACACTTGATAGTTGGGGCTTACTTCTATGGCCTCAACTGTGGTGTCATCATACATATGAGATTGACCCTTGTCTGTCTGTGCAACTAACATGGTGCCCACTTCCTCAATGCATGTGTATGACTCATTGTGGGATTCATCAACTAGTGCCTAGGAAGCTCTTACCAATACTCTAGGACATAGGATGTAGAAATTGTGGACCTTTGACATGAACATGTGTCTGCCATCCATCTGGTGCATGCTATGTCACACGTGGTGTCTACGTGACCCTAAAACTTGGAAGTATACTTTGCGGGTGTTGTTACATGTATGACTAACACATGCCCTTGCTCATTCCAATTTTTACTTGCATCTTAGGGTTGGACACATGGACGTCAAATTCATACAATCAAATGTACAATAATGCTTCATGTGATGTACACACACACCTGGTCAACCAACAAATTAGTTGTCAAAGCACACACTTTGAGCCAAAGGCAATTAGGCATTGTACATATGTGCTTCACATTGCTATCCTCTCCTTATGGCAAACATGCACAATTTGTGCCACACATATATGTAGGCCACACTTATGACTATCTATGACGTCAGCCAACTGTAAACATACTGTGAAGGGTGTAGTGGATGATGTTCCGCTGCAGTATGATGTCACACATGTGAACATACACTATCAACACCATACTGTCTTCAATTAGCCAATCTCTGATGTGTTCTAAATGTAAAATAACCAAAAAACAAGTAAAAATGCCCCAAACCAGTTAATGCACTGTAATTTTGACGTCCCTAGCGGTGTGCGTCATTTTTTGTTGCACAAAACTGTATTTGCGTCATTTTTCTGACGCACAGGAGTGAAATATAGCCCGCATCCAAATATTTGTACAGTCCATGTATCATTATGTGGATGCGGGTTAATATTCACGTCTGTGCGTAAAAAAAAAATATGCAAATACAGTTTTGTGCAAAAAAAAATAATGCATAACGCGAAAAAGGTGGGACTTTTCATTCAGGAAGTAATGTAATAGGATATCCTGTTTACAGATCATGTACAGTGGGTGTACTTTCACTTTCACTTTGCAGTCTATCATCCTTCTAGAATGTGTGGCTGTGTAGAGATTGTTGTCCAGAGATTTTGTGCTGTATTTGTCCTGTGTGCTATCTGTAAAGTCCTTTTGTGAAATACATTTTGTTTGTGTATACTGTAGTACTGTGTTTTGTCTACATTTGTCCATTTATCTTGTCGATTTATTGTTTGTGGGAGTCTGTTGTGGGTAGTGTTAATTTGGGGATACTTGGGCTCTTTTAGTGTTTAGGTTTACTTTTTTTCTGTCTTTTTTACCTCTACTTTCACCCATTTCCCCTTTCTATTTCTTTTACCCCTATTCCTTCTCTTCAATTATAAGTATGACTGGTAGGCCTCATCTTGGCAGGATGGGGGAAGAGGAGTTGGGGGGCTTCATCTGGCTGGTGACACATTTCTTGCCGCTCATGATCCAGGCAGGGGGCAGGGTCATACAGGGGTACCCGACAGAGGCGCGCAGAATCCGGTGGGGAAAGATGCTGCATCACCTGAAGCGTGTGTATGCCAGCCAGAGGAGTGACCACCAGCTGAAGCACCGGTGGGCTGACCTCATCACCAGGGAGCAGGATCTCTTGGACCACCTTGGAATCATGATTGGTGGCACTGTTGGTGAGTACGACTATTGTTATTGTGCACAATTAAATGCTCTGTAGTGACATCAGTGGATTAGTGCAATGTCAGCCAGCTAACTTGATGACTGTGTGTAATTTTGGGGACATATAAGGGGATCATTGATGCACTATAGCAAGGATCACAATTGCTAGCTGTCAGGCAGCACGTGCTCTGCAAACTTACAGGTAACTTTACCATGAAGGAAATTGGTGCGGCCTTTCTGTTAGCACATCTAACAAAATAGGAGCCAATCATGTCTATATAGGGTATTATTGACAAAGAAGTACAGATGTATCAACATTTAGGCCAACTATGTTGACGCAATTGCTTACCTGACTTTAGAATCACTACATGATGCTGAAAATGAGTGCTGCCTTAACAACAATTTATAATAGCAAAGTGGCTCAGACATTGGTCTCATGTGAGTCTGGTGAGTGTGGAAGGAAATCGTTCACAGAAGTACTATGAATGAGTGGGATTATTGTGTTTCTTAATCTTTTAGAATAAATGCCAGTTCATGAATTGAATACATCGTGTAAAGGTTTAAGGTGCCCTCAGCTAACATCGTAAGATGTTTGTTGGAATCGGTTGAGCGACAATCCAAATATGGATGGCAGTCCAAGTGTATGCACATGGCTTTACATCTCCATGGTTGGTGCAAATCACCATAGCTGGGCCACATCAATTGACTATACTGTAACAACAGGATGGCTTACAGGAGTCCCTGCCCCTCCCTCTGTACATTGGGCCTATGTGCACTAAATGTGTCATGGCCACAAGGCATGTTTGACTGGCAATTCAGTCCTCAAGTAACCAGGCGTTTGATGTTTCTCTTGGATGCACATGATGAGACGATTACACTCCATATTTTTTAGTGCTCACCAATTATGGGGCAAGTTTGCAACCACATGATAGTTAGGGCCAATGTATGTGTGCAGATATGTGTGTAACTGTCACAGGAGACCCATGCAATGTACAAGTTGGCCGTGAAATATCAGATGCAGTACCATCATGTCTGAATGGCTGCCATTTACTTATTCAGCCTACACATTGTAAATGATACTGAAAATGTTGCACTGTGCACAGATTTTGAGCACATTTCTTCCTTCCATACCTTACAGGTGGACTGGCGCCCTACACTGTGGGAGAGGTGGCGACATTTGAGGACCCCGACCACTACAGTAAGTGTTGATATGTCTGTTATGTGTTGTGTTTGCTGGTTATGGACTCGTGTGAGTTGGACGCATAGCAAGGTGTGATGCTGTGGGCAAGTTTTTTAACTTGTTCCATGAGTGGGAATGCAGTTTTCACATGTTTTGAGTTAGGCAATGCGTATCCAATGGTATCATGTAGGGATTGTAGGACATCCCTGTAGGCCCCACTGTGAGTACAGGGGATAGTCATGTGTCTGACACTTGTATCACCAAGAGTCGCAATGGAAGTCAGCCCCTATTAAGTCAGCCTGTCAGACCCACATTCTCAAAGATTGGTGGAGCTAATAGCTTCCCAATAGACATCTGCTTCACTATTTACCTACGTCATTTTGAAACAGTAGGTAGAACCTCCTAGCATCATGTACTTCCACATGTAGTGCATCAAGTCTGTGGAACCTGAGTGTAATGGCCTAGGTGTGCATGCAATTCATGATCATGGGTGTTCTAGCAACTCTGTGTCTGATGTAAGTCAGGCCTCACTGGAAGTATATGTTGTGTACTAAGTTCTGATTTTCCTGACATGTCTGACCCTATGAGTGCTCTAGGGTTTGCTGACTCCTAATTGTAGATAGACCTTACCTGTGGTGTGTCTGTAGAGACAAATATGTGTGGATTAGCCTATAAACTCCTCGGTGTACATGTTGTTGGCAAATCATAGTTGTATATCCACCGCCCCCCCTCAAACACGGCCATGGGTTTGTGAATGGGATACCTAGTATTGATGCTACCAGTATGTTACACATACCTGTGAATAAGTGACGGTTTGGTTGCATAGTAGTATACACACTCAGGTTTGGCACTTGGTACCATACTGGAAAGTCCAGTTACAACTTGCAGACCATGTGCCTTTAGTTTTGCTTTCCGTACAATGACATTTGTAGCCCAGCTCTTGGTGGAGGATATGCAGCATGATTCTTAGATGTTAACTGTCAGAAGTCAGATTGCAAGTCAAGACCAGTTGTTACCCATCTTGTGGGTTATGAATGTGCTTTGTGTGGTGTGACCTTTGTTGTCTGGCCTGCCATGTACTTCCTCAGGGACATTCGATGCTCTGTATTGTGATATGAGCTGTTACAAGTACAGTAGATGTATTGTCTGATTAACTTGCTGTGCTGTTTCACACAATGCAGTTACTAATGTGGCATATCTGCATTTGTCTTCACAGCAGCTAACATGACTCTAGACCAGGTCCGTGAATTTCAACGTCGGGCCATGCAATACCAGCACATCCTGCTGGTGGAGTCGGGGTTCCGGAGGATGGCCCGGCGATATCGCCATGAACGTGCCTCTGGGGCATGGCGAGCCTTCCCACAGGGTGGGCCTACTGTGCACACCACAGCCAACACAGAATCAACCACCAATGAGAGCCAGATGGCCCCACCCACAGCTGCCTCTGTTCAATCTACATCTGTTGGACTTCCTGGCCCCAGCATTGCCACAGGTGCAGGACCGCCCACACAGACCTCCTCCACCGGTACCCAGACTGCCACTGCTCCAGCTGTTGACCCTGCAGCCTTCAATAGACTTGAAAACAAGATGGACAAAGTGCTGCGCAAGGTGAGCCACCTGAGCCGGGACGTGCGGCACATTAAACGGCGGGTCAAGGATATCAAGAGGACCCTCTGGAGGGCCAACCTCTAGACAGTTGACTAGATGGACATGATACCCTCCCCTCCCTCCTCTTTCCTTGTTCTTATACTTAGTGGGCTTAGGGGGCTTAGTGTTAGGTTAGTATAGGCTGTTAGTTTAGTCAGTGTTAGTGGGTGGGGGGTAGGGCGTCCTGCTTGTTTCTTTTTTGACTTATTACATTTGTTAGGGGGGCTATGTTGGGGTTCTTGTGTGTAAAAAAAAAAAAAAAAAAAGCAAACAAAGCAAAAAACATAAAAAATAAATTTACACAAAAAATATATATTTGTTTAGGATAGTATAGTATGTGTTTAGGTTAGTATGTGTTGTCCTCAATGTGTCCCGTCTCATAAGGGGGGTGTGGGGTAGATGTTTAGAACGTTTCGTTACATGTGATAAGTAAGTGTAGCTTAGGTTAGTTAGAGACAGTTGTGGGTAATGAGTAGTCAGGGTAGATTAGGGTAGGTAAGATTTTTCCCTCAGTTTCCTCATCTATGGTTAGCTTTTAATAAATATTTGGTTACCCCTTAATAGTATGTGTTGAATGGTACTTGATCATGGGTTTGGATTCCGTGTACATCTCTTTTGTACTATAACATCTGTGTCCTATGCTACAAACAAATCCCAACTGAGCTGTACGATTGGCAGCTAACCCAGAGCTACCTTGCAAAGTGTCTACCCTTTGTTGCAACCACCAATCACAGTTAATATGGATGACAATGTGTTTCTGTTGATAAGTGTGTTTTCAAAGTCACTAACAGTGCTTCCAGACTTGGTATTGGGAAAATAGTTTTAGGTCTGACTGCAGTGTGATGATCATGCACACCCTTATAAGATGAGTTCTCATTGGCAATCTTGTATTCTTGTCTTCATGACCCTCATACATCATTTGTGACACAGTTCGGCATGATTACCTATTTGTACGTTAACTCAGACACCTTCATTTGTGCAGGTTTTTTTAGTGTTTACTTAGATTAGTGTGGCATGTTTATTGTGTTATTTTTGCACGTTGACAAGATTTAGCGGGCACTATTTGATGACTTAGTTATCCCCTGAGGAAGCATTCTTCTGTCCAACACAGCATGGTGGTCTATGGTTTCTCACTTCATCAGATTATTCCCTCAGGATGGGCAGAGTATGATGCAATCATGGTCACTGTGCAGATTTCTCTAACTACATAATATCTGGACAGTTGTATTGACAAGCTACGTTATTTGACAGTAGTGACATTTCAATTATCTACTGCGCAGTTGATATGTCACATTACCCAGAGACAGATTTGTTGTGTAAGTGCTATTCATTGAAAAGTGCTGTAGTGCTATCTGTACATTGTCCATGATTGTGAGTCCATTATAGTGACATCTTACATTGTGATCCAACACAAGGATTTACCAAAATGCTTTTGTCATGCTGGGGTTGCTGTTTCAGACAGTGCAGAGGGACAGACTTAGCCAATGAGTAGGAGAGAGACAATCACTGGGCTGGGTGACAAGATATACAGTGGTTTGCAGAACAGTGCTTGAGTACAGTTGTTGCAAGACTGGCAAGTTACAAAGCGCAGGACCTTGGTAATAGGTGGCCAAGTGGCAGGGACTAGTGCTTCCGGGTCATTTTCCTTGTGAATGTGATCTGTTCCATGTCTTCTTCTTCTGATGTGTGTGTTGCCTGCTTTGTCCTTGTTGTTGTTGGTTGTGAAGGGGCAACACAAACCTCAGTGTTAGAAGACGTGGAGTCAGACATCTCAGTGGCTGCTCGCTGTGAAGGTCCTAAGGGCAGTACTGCTGCAAGGAGGGCCTGCTGGTTCTTGAGAATAGCAGCCACATCACAATGGTAGGCAGCCAGGTCGGCCCTGAGGGGTTCAATGTTGCATTCGTGCATGCGTTGACAGGATTGCTGTTGTAGGTGTTGGGTCAACAGTATTACAGCTGTGCTGATTTCCTTCTGGGTTTTCTGCAGTTCCTGCAAGATAGATGTTAGGGCTTGCATAGCTGCTGCCTGATCTGCAGATGACATCATGCACGAACGCACCCCCTCAAGGCTGGCTGCCATATTTTGCATCCCCACCCGCACCTCCTTGGCCAGCTCCCGCTGTACTCCAACTACAGTTCTCTCAAAGCAGGTGCCAGTGTCGTCTGAGTCCTCAGCTGTATTGGAGCTGGCAGGTCTTACAATTGGGGTGGTGGGTGGTTCCTCTGCAATGGCTGCTTGTTCTGTGTTCCTCCTTGTGACAGAAGGTGGGGTCTGGAGGGTTTCAAGGACCTTTTGGATTGTCTCCTGGGGAATGTTTATCGGCTCGTCATCCATGTCATCAGGGAAATCTAGGACAGGCATATCGGCAGGAGATCCATCTTCCTCTGCAATGAAACAGGGTACAATTAGTGTGGCTGTGTTGTGACAATTTTGAAGTGATGTGCCTGCCTTTTGATGAATTCACTTTGTGATCTTGTTTTGTATTAATATCTGCAGTCCTTCAGATGGGCATTGTTTCAGGCCTATGGCCCACCTGTGTGTCACATGTATGTTATTGAGTTATCAGACTTGTCAGCCTCATCGCCTCTAGGTGTTGGTTTATGCCAAATAGAGAATTGCCACCTTCTTGTCCTACTCGACCCTCCGTGTATATCCCTTCTCATGGTGAGACCTTTCACTGGCTATGGGTGTTCTGATGGCCCTGGCAGCACACTTAACTATCGGGACCTGCCCCAATCCCTGATCGTTCACATCGACTTAAATGTAATTGACATATTGCATATCCTATGCATGGCAATGTTATGATCTGATATGGATGTTGACATTGTTAATGTGTCCTGCTGATGTTGGGTAATGTGTGTTACATTGGATTGCCCTGATAGTCGTATCAGTGTCCTATTTCGTTCTCTGACTGTGCAAGTGTATTTCAGTGACCAGTTACATGTGTCCCCTCCTCAATGCTGTTGTCTGAGCAGTATGACATTTGGGATGTTTCCTTGTTACCCAGGCACAGGATGGACCCTGAAATATGCAGCATGGGTGTGTCCTTAGTGCTGTGTCGCTCCTATTGTTGTTTACTTTGGCTGATGTTTGTGACAACTATGGGCATTGACATTTGAGTGTACTGGGGCCTGTTAGAAATGGGGTCTTTGGTTGACAGTCAGGTTACCCCCTGTTCAAGCAAGGACCCTCACTCTAGTTAGGATAAAAGAGAATCACCCTCAGCTAACCCCTGCTTACCCCCTTGGTAGCTTGGCAGAGCAGTAGGCTTAACCTCAGAGTGCTGGGCGTAAAGTATTTGTACCAACACACACAGTAACTTAATGAAAACACTACAAAATGACACAACACCAGTTTAGAAAAATAGGAAATATTTATCTAGACAAAACAAGACCAAAACGACAAAAATCCAACATACACAAGTCAAGTTATGATTTTTAAAAGGTTTAAAATAAAAAGAGTCTTTAGGTAGTTGTAACAACACACTAGCGCTGCTAGCGTGAAAAATGTACCTGGTTTGCGTCAAAAATAACCCCGCACGGGCGGTGTGCGTCGAAAGTAACCCTGCACGGCTGTGTGCGTCGAAAACAACTCGGCACGGCGGTGCGCGTTGACAAAGCCAGCCACACGACGATCCGAAAGTCCCGCGGCGCAGGGTGCGATCTCTCAGCCTCCGTCAGCGATGCTGCGCGTCGTTTCTCCTGCTCCGGGCGTCGGTTTTTCGGTCGCGTTTCCTGCGGCGTCGTTTCTCAGCTGCGGAACCGGCGTCGCGTCGTTTTCTCAGCCGCGATCGGATTCGCGTCGATCTTTTCTCCGCACGGCGCTCGGTGCGTGTATTTTTGTCCTTAGGCTGCCAGCCTCTCCTTTCAGGGTCCCAGGAACTGGAAGGGCACCACAGAGCAGAGTAGGGGTCTCTCCAGAGACTCCAGGTGCTGGCAGGAAGAAGTCTTTGCTATCCCTGAGACTTCAATAACAGGAGGCAAGCTCTACATCAAGCCCTTGGAGATTTCTTCTTCAAGATGGAAGGCACACAAAGTCCAGTCTTTGCCCTCTTACTCTGGCAGAAGCAGCACTGCAGGAAAGCTCCACAAAGCACAGTCACAGGCAGGGCAGCACTTGTTCCTCAGCGATCAGCTCTTCTCCAGGCAGAGGTTCCCCTTGATTCCAGAAGTGTTTCTGAAGTTTGTAAGTTTGGGTGCCCTTCTTATACCCATTTTAGTCTTTGAAGTCACCTTTCTTCAAAGGGGACTCACACCTTCTTGTGAAATCCTGCCTTGCCCAGGCAAGGCCTCAGACACACACCAGGGGGCTGGAGACAGCATTGTCAGAGGCAGGCACAGTCCTTTCAGATGAGAGTGACCACTCCACCCCTCCCTCCTAGCAGAGATGGCTAATCAGGAAATGCAGATCACACCCCAGCTCCCTTTGTGTCACTGTCTGGTGTGAGGTGAAAAACAACCCAACTGTCAAACTGACCCAGACAGGGAATCCACAAACAAGGCAGAGTCACAGAATGGTTTAAGCAAGAAAATGCTCACTTTCTAAAAGTGGCATTTTCAAACGCACAATCTCAAAATCAACTTTACTAAAAGATGTATTTTTAAATTGTGAGTTCAGGGATCCCAAACTCCACCTGTCCATCTACTCTCTAGGGGAATCTACACTTTAATCATATTTAAAGGTAGCCCCCATATTATCCTATGAGAGAGAGACAGACCTTGCAACAGTGAAAACGAAATTGGCAGTATTTCACTGTCAGGACATATAAACCACATTACTATATGTCCTACCTTATCCATACACTGCACCCTGCCCTTGGGGCTACCTAGGGCCTACCTTAGGGGTGCCTTACATGTAAGGAAAGGGAAGGTTTAGGCCTGGCAAGTGGGTACACTTGCCAAGTCGAATTTACAGTGTAAAAATACACATACAGACACTGCAGGGGCAGGTCTGAGACATGATTACAGAGCTACTTATGTGGGTGGCACAACCAGTGCTGCAGGCCCACTAGTAGCATTTGATTTACAGGCCCTGGCACCTCTAGTGCACCTTACTAGGGACTTACTAGTAAATCAAATATGCCAATCATGGATAAACCACTTACATACAATTTAGACAGGAGAGCATATGCACTTTAGCACTGGTTAGCAGTGGTAAAGTGCTCAGAGTCGAAAAGCCAACAGCAACATGTCAGAAAAAAATAGGAGGCAGGAGGCAAAAAAAGTCTGGGGATGACCCTGCATAAGCAAAAGTCCAACACGACCCCCTACCAGCCTAAAGCCAGGGGAGAACAATCAATACCTTGATGTACTTCCCTGATTGGGGCGATAGAACAAGGACCCAGGCCCACAACAGCAGGGGCATGTTCCAGTTCTACGCCTTCCTGACTCCAGTTGGATCCCTCTGTCCATACTCTCAGGGCCCACTAAGCTAACCCATGGGGAACCCTTCTCCACATCTACAGACACCATCTGTGCAACACCTAACTTTACTTTGCTCACAGATGTATTGCAATGGGCAGATAGTACCACCAGGGCCAACACAGTGGTGTTGCCCACTCCACCCCCGGGGTGTGACTCTCGTCCTCCCCCCCCCAGGGGCAACTCTGTCCACCAGGACAGCAAGCCACAGTGGCCCCAGACAACTGTCAGGGATGAGAGCCCGACCTCAGGTCTCTCTAACCACTGTGACTGTGGAGAGTGGGGGGTGGTAGCCCCAGGTGCCTGGCACCCTTTGACCACTCTCTCTTCCACCAGGTCAGGGATGTTAACCTGACCCTGGTCCTCCCCTCTGGGGCTCTGTACCCTCCCTGCAGAAGCGGCACCCCCAGAGTCAAAAACTGTCAGGGGGCTTGTAGAAGCAGTCCTGCACAATTCTTCCATCAGTGCAGGGATGTTAACCTGCAACTGATCCTCCAACCTGGGGTCTGTACCTTCAGGTTGGACTAGGGCCAGGGGTGAGGCTTCCCTCCCCCTGCCCTCTCTTCTGGGGTCCTGAACCACCCAACTAGGGGTGGCCCCCCCAGAAGACAACATGGTAGGGGCACCGTTAGCAGTAGCCCCTTCCTCCAGGTCAGGGGGGACACCCTTAACCTGGCCTCCCAATCCAGGGCCTGTACCCACAGACTGGATCACTGCCTGGCAAACCAGGACTTCTTGGGGGGCATACCTACCCCCTACCAGGTCAGAGTTTACCCTCTGAACCTGGTCATCCAACCCAGGGTCACCACCCTGCGGTTGAACCACTGCCTGGCACACCAGGACTTCCAGGGGGGCACACTTACCCCCCTCAAGGGACACACTGTCCCGAAGGGCCACACAAGAGTCTGGCTGGCGCAGGTCTCCTGACCTCTGCCCATCTGACAGAGTCTGGATTCCCCCCAACCCAGAAATGGTCTCACCAAGGTCATTCATGGGGGGCTCTGCTCTCAGAGCTGACCCCTGACCCTCCAGGTTCTCCACTGGGGTCCGCAACCCCCTCTCAACCCTCTGTCTGGACTTCTGCACCCCCTCACTAGGAGTGGTACTGCCAGACACCAGAACTGGTGGGACGCTGGCTACAGCGGCCCCCCCAAGTTCTCCTGACACTGTGGGGTCTCCCTCAACAGATGGCCCTATGGTACAGGCTAGGCTCCCCTCCTGGTGTTCCCGCAGGGAACCCTCCAGGACCTGGGACCGGATCTCGGGCACCTTGGGCCTCAACCCATCCCCATTCCCTCTCCTCTGAGACTGGACATGGGGTCCCTCACCCATCCCACTACACTGGGACCTACCTGGGACACTACAATCCTTCCCTACCTCACCTGGTTGGGAACTACCTAGACCACTCCTCTCAGGAGCACCCCCAAATGCCTCTTCAGACTCTCTGGTACTCACCCAGAAGTCTGCCTCCATTGTAAGCTCCCTGGGGTCAGAGAACTCACACTCCACCTGGGGTTGGCATAGCTCTGGAAAATAAGGACTAGACATATGCTCTCCAGCAATTACATCACTCAGCCCCTCACATGAATTAACCAAAGTACCCTTCACCCAACCATCCAGTGACTCTGCTTTGAAAAAGCACCCCACATCACCCTCCTGAGACTGGTGAGACAGTACCTGACTGTCCCTGACACTCAACCCACACTCTTCTGGGATGTTTTCACACTCCATAACCAGGACTTCTACCTGGGGGGAACCCCTCTCCCTGTCACTCTCACCTAGAGTCAGTAGAGTGTCCCTCCCACCAGTAGGAATATGACTCCCCATGCCAGTTCCCCAATCCACCTCAGGGACCCTGTGCATCACTGGAGCTACCTCATACCCCTGAACCTCCTGGCGTGTGTTAACTCCCTCCTTCAAGTAGGGCACCACCTCTCTGGGCATGTGCACTTCTGCAGCATCACTGGATATACAATTGTTGCTGCCACCATTCCAGCTGGACTCAGCCCTCATGACTTCCAGCTCTTTCAATTTAAGCTCGTAAGCATAAATCATTTTTTTAATCTCTAAGTTCCTCCTCCTTTCTTCCAACTCCTTGAATCGGCGAGCCCTCTCTGCCTGTCTGTCCTGTAACTCTTCAGGAGTCAGACCCTTGGGTGACACCCTGCTATCCCTCCTGGGGACCCTCCCCCCAGGCGTAACAGGTACCTCCACTACACCACTGTGTATCCTCTGCACTTCCCCACCCACATTCTCCTCCTCTGTGTGCCCTCCAGCCTTCTTGATTGTCACCCCGGCCCTCTGTGCCTGTTGCAGCTCCCCCTCCCTGGTGGAGCTCTCAGTGGGACAGTCAAGATCTTTAAGGAACTGTTTCAATTGAGCAACTGAGTACTCCTTCAGTTTCTCCATTTCAAACACAGCTCCAGCTGTTGCATCTCCAGATTGAGACATGATGGTCACAAGTGCAAAGTTCCAAAGGCAGAAAAAAAAATAATTTCCCAATGAAGTAAAAAGAATCAGTCAAGGGATCAGCAAAATCATTGAAGTAGAATAACAAGAGTCCTTAAGAAAAAAATCAAAAGATCACCAAACAAGTAGTATGTGGTCACGTAGTGGTCTGAGATCAAAACAGTAGTGTACACTTAATTACTGTATGTCAAGTACAAATACAAGTCCAAATCCCGACCGCTGGTCACCAATGTTAGAAATGGGGTCTTTGGTTGACAGTCAGGTTACCCCCTGTTCAAGCAAGGACCCTCACTCTAGTTAGGATAAAAGAGAATCACCCTCAGCTAACCCCTGCTTACCCCCTTGGTAGCTTGGCAGAGCAGTAGGCTTAACCTCAGAGTGCTGGGCGTAAAGTATTTGTACCAACACACACAGTAACTTAATGAAAACACTACAAAATGACACAACACCAGTTTAGAAAAATAGGAAATATTTATCTAGACAAAACAAGACCAAAACGACAAAAATCCAACATACACAAGTCAAGTTATGATTTTTAAAAGGTTTAAAATAAAAAGAGTCTTTAGGTAGTTGTAACAACACACTAGCGCTGCTAGCGTGAAAAATGTACCTGGTTTGCGTCAAAAATAACCCCGCATGGGCGGTGTGCGTCGAAAGTAACCCTGCACGGCTGTGTGCGTCGAAAACAACTCGGCACGGCGGTGCGCGTTGACAAAGCCAGCCACACGACGATCCGAAAGTCCCGCGGCGCAGGGTGCGATCTCTCAGCCTCCGTCAGCGATGCTGCGCGTCGTTTCTCCTGCTCCGGGCGTCGGTTTTTCGGTCGCGTTTCCTGCGGCGTCGTTTCTCAGCTGCGGAACCGGCGTCGCGTCGTTTTCTCAGCCGCGATCGGATTCGCGTCGATCTTTTCTCCGCACGGCGCTCGGTGCGTGTATTTTTGTCCTTAGGCTGCCAGCCTCTCCTTTCAGGGTCCCAGGAACTGGAAGGGCACCACAGAGCAGAGTAGGGGTCTCTCCAGAGACTCCAGGTGCTGGCAGGAAGAAGTCTTTGCTATCCCTGAGACTTCAATAACAGGAGGCAAGCTCTACATCAAGCCCTTGGAGATTTCTTCTTCAAGATGGAAGGCACACAAAGTCCAGTCTTTGCCCTCTTACTCTGGCAGAAGCAGCACTGCAGGAAAGCTCCACAAAGCACAGTCACAGGCAGGGCAGCACTTGTTCCTCAGCGATCAGCTCTTCTCCAGGCAGAGGTTCCCCTTGATTCCAGAAGTGTTTCTGAAGTTTGTAAGTTTGGGTGCCCTTCTTATACCCATTTTAGTCTTTGAAGTCACCTTTCTTCAAAGGGGACTCACACCTTCTTGTGAAATCCTGCCTTGCCCAGGCAAGGCCTCAGACACACACCAGGGGGCTGGAGACAGCATTGTCAGAGGCAGGCACAGTCCTTTCAGATGAGAGTGACCACTCCACCCCTCCCTCCTAGCAGAGATGGCTAATCAGGAAATGCAGATCACACCCCAGCTCCCTTTGTGTCACTGTCTGGTGTGAGGTGAAAAACAACCCAACTGTCAAACTGACCCAGACAGGGAATCCACAAACAAGGCAGAGTCACAGAATGGTTTAAGCAAGAAAATGCTCACTTTCTAAAAGTGGCATTTTCAAACGCACAATCTCAAAATCAACTTTACTAAAAGATGTATTTTTAAATTGTGAGTTCAGGGATCCCAAACTCCTCCTGTCCATCTACTCTCTAGGGGAATCTACACTTTAATCATATTTAAAGGTAGCCCCCATATTATCCTATGAGAGAGAGACAGACCTTGCAACAGTGAAAACGAAATTGGCAGTATTTCACTGTCAGGACATATAAACCACATTACTATATGTCCTACCTTATCCATACACTGCACCCTGCCCTTGGGGCTACCTAGGGCCTACCTTAGGGGTGCCTTACATGTAAGGAAAGGGAAGGTTTAGGCCTGGCAAGTGGGTACACTTGCCAAGTCGAATTTACAGTGTAAAAATACACATACAGACACTGCAGGGGCAGGTCTGAGACATGATTACAGAGCTACTTATGTGGGTGGCACAACCAGTGCTGCAGGCCCACTAGTAGCATTTGATTTACAGGCCCTGGCACCTCTAGTGCACCTTACTAGGGACTTACTAGTAAATCAAATATGCCAATCATGGATAAACCACTTACATACAATTTAGACAGGAGAGCATATGCACTTTAGCACTGGTTAGCAGTGGTAAAGTGCTCAGAGTCGAAAAGCCAACAGCAACATGTCAGAAAAAAATAGGAGGCAGGAGGCAAAAAAAGTCTGGGGATGACCCTGCATAAGCAAAAGTCCAACAGGGCCTTTGTCTTGTTTCAGGAGATTGTTGCAGATGTCATCCTTACCCCCTAATTTAGGTATGTATGTTCCATGGGGAGGTTACTGCAGTTGGCTACTTGAGCTGCACACAGATCAGAGGTGGTAGTGGCAACTGTTGTCGCAGTTACATTGCAGTTGTCGGTTTGGCTAGAGGATTGCTAATAGGGCCCTAGTTAATGTAGGAGGCTGACAAGTGCCAGGATGTCAGTTTGACGTAGTGGCCTTCCCTCCTGTCGTGGCTTTCCCTTTGCTCCATCGTTGGCATGACAGTATGCCCCCATGGGACTGTTGTTGGTGTTGTGTAATGGTGTGCCCCAGGTCTTCTCAGAACGGGCCATACCCCCCTGCCGTGCCCCTTTACCCAGGCCACTCCATGTATATGATGACTTACATGCAATGTGTAGTAGGTATTTCCCCCCCCGGTTGCAGTTGACATTAGTGCTTTTTAATTCCCCATGCGACTTACCCTGCATGTGCGTTGTCTCCTGGTAGTCTGCGCTGTCCTGTCCTTGAATCCCTGTGACGATCTCCTCGGGGATGACGGCTGCGACCATCTCCTCAATGTGGTCCAGTGCCTCCTGGTGTGCTGGACTCCCACCTCCAGTCTACAGTGCTGCCTTCCTGTTCCTGGCCATCTTTTCCTTTGACCTGCGCTTGCAGTCATGCCAGCGTTTCTTGCACTCGATGACTGTTTTGCGTACTTCAGCCACACTGTTAATCTTGTCGACAATTTGTTGCCATATAGCCTCTCTCCTACTTATTGGCAACTTTGATGTGACAAACAGTTGGTGCTGGTGTTCCGTCACCTCTTTAACCAGGATTTCCTGCTCCTCTGCACTGAAGCAACACTTTCTTTTCTTCTTAAAAGTGTCCTGGTTCTTGTGTGGGTCCTCCTGGCTGGTTCCTGGTCTGCTGTCATCTTCCTGGGGTCTGTAGTGGCATCTGGGATCCATGTTGGCTCTCCTCTGGTGAAATGGCTGTGTTCGCGGTGTTTTTTGACGCTATTCTGTCAAAAAAATGCGCATATCCGGTTTGCGGTGTCGTAAATCGACCCACAGGCATTTCCGCCGCGTTAACGTCGTTTTCCTTTACGACTTGACGCCGCGGTGTGCGTCAAAAATAATGACTCCCACCTGTTGTTTGCGCCGCCATGCGTTAAAGTATAAATATGACGCCCTCACGGTGCACCAAAATGGCATTAGCCGGCGGTAATATTTTTGACGCAAAACTGCGCCGGCGCAGTTTTGCGTCAAAAAGTATAAATATGGGCCTTAATTTCGATTCTTCGGATTCTTAGTCGATTAACAGAGAGATTTATTGTTTGTATGAGTGAGGTGGGATTGGACTAGTTTGCCTGGCAAGGGTTTCTTCTATATATTAACCCCTCAGGTGCCCAGGACAAGGTGGTTACGTCCGCTGACGTGGTGCTTAGGCGCCAGGGATGTAACCACCTCCTCCTGCTACCGGCCCTCGGGGTAAGAGCTAGCACTCCCCCTGAGGGCCTGGCACCCCTCCTACCCTGGGCAGAGATGGAAGGGGAATCACTTCCCCTTCCACCCCCCCTCCTACCCCTGGGGTGTCTGATGACCTCATCAGAGGCTGCCCCCAACGTGCTATGCAAAAGCATTTCTCCTTCGATTACATGGAGGGGCGAGAGAGGCATCAAAGGAAAGGAAAGGCCTTTCCTTTCCTTTGATGTCTCTCTCAGAATTTCTGCTGTCCAATCGTGAAGCAATCGGGCAGCAGAAATACCCACTAGAAACCAGGATTTAAAAAAAATAAAAATATTTACTTATAAGGGGATCAGCCCCTTGGGCAAGGGCTGCTCCCGGGGGGCAGGGGGGGGGATTATTTGAAGGCCATTATCGGCCTATTAGTGGGGCAGAAACCGCTAGACACCATGAATTATTTTTTGTTTCTTTTGGTTTTATTTGTTTATATGTGGGGAGCGGACCATCAGCCTATTTTTCTTAGGCCAATCTGCCCACCGCTAGACACCAGGGATTTTTTATTTTAGGTCAATTTAATGCAAGGGGAGCGACCCCTGGGGGGAGGAAATTTGTTTTAGGCCATTTCTTCCCCTATTGTAATTAGGCCAATCTGCCCCCAGGGGGCAGAAACTTCTAAGCACCAGGGCGCATATTTATACTTTTTTAGCGCCGCATTTGCATCATTTTTTGACGCGAAAGCAGCGCAAACTTACGAAATACAATTGTATTTTGTAAGTTTGCGGCGATTTTGCGTTAAAAAAACGACGCAAATGAGGCGCTAAAAAGTATACATACGGGCCCAGGTTTTTTTGTGTAGTTTTTTTAGATGTGGGGAGAGACCCCTTAGGTAAGGGTCACTCCCCTGGTGGACAGTTTTATTTTAGGCCCTTTCTACCCCCCTTGGGGGAGATCGGCCTATTTTTATTAGAACAATCTGCACCCAAGGGGGGCAGAAACCACTAGTCACCAGGGATTTTTAGTTTTTTTCCACCAATTTCACGCAAGGGGAGTAACCCCTTAGGCAAGGGTCGTTCCCCTGGGGGGCGAATTTATTTTAGGCCATTTCTGCCCTTTTGGGGGCAGATCCGCCTGTTTTTATTAGGCCGATCTGCCCCCAAGGGGAGCGGAAACCACTAGGCACCAGGATTTTTTTTGTGCCAATTTCACGCATGGGGAGCGATCTCATTGACAAGGTTTGCTACCCTGGAGGGGCAAATTTATTTTATGCCATTTCTGCCCCCCTTAGGAGCAGATCGGCCTATTTCTATTAGGCTGATCTGCCCCCGGGGGGCAGAAAGCACTTAGGCACCAGGGATTGGTATGTGTGTGTTTTGTTTGGGGGGGCCGCCTCTTGGGCAAGGGTTGCTCCCCATGGGGGCACATTACTGATAGTCAAATATGCCCCCCTTGGGGGCAGATCAGCCTATTTTTGGAAGGGGGGACAGAAAGCCCACCAGATACCAGGGAAGGTTTTTTTTTTTTTTTTTTTTTTTAAACAAAAGAGGGTGGGGCCAAACCCCCACTGAAAATAAATGGGGCCAAAGTTGTTCTGCCCACCGGTGGGCAGATGGGGCAATTACCCCCGATCCACTCCCCGGGGGGCAGAAAGCCTACTTGATGCCAGGGAATTTGAAAAAATATATAAAAAATGGTGGGGTGGTGGCTACCAACCAGTATAGGCACGGTTGTGCTCCCACCTCAATTGAAGAGGGATAACAGTAACTCATCCCTCCTCTGCACACTAAAATATCTTATCCCACGGCAAGCAAGAGGACATTTGATTATTTTGGGTTTTGGTTTTACATTTGGGCCACGAGAGCTTGCCTAACACTCACAATTGTCCCATTTGGAATGGTGAGAGCTGCACTTTTTGGACACTGGGACGCTGCCATGTAGAAAAATCCTCAAGACCTAGACACATCTGAAAACTAAACATCTGGGTGAGTCCAGGGTGGTGTGCTTCACATGCACCCGCACAATTTTCTTACCCACAATGCCCTGCAAACCTCCAACTTTGCTGGAAATCACACATTTTTCCCACATGTTTGTGATGGAATCTTCCAGAATATTCAGTAATCCACAACATTCTGACTATCAAGCATTGTCGCATCTATACCAATAAAAATTCTGCCCCACTTGTCAGCTTAAAAATGTTTTTTTTCGAACTGCCCTTTTGGACCCACTTTGGTTCCCCTTCAATTTTGACATGTTTTTGGCTCTTCCCTGTCACAGGTACTTGGCCCACCTACACAAGTGAGGTAACATTTTTATTGGAAGACTGAGTGGAACTTTGGGTGGTAGGAAATTTGTCCCGGTGCAGTGATCCCACACAGAAATGTGGGAATATGTAATTGTTTTACCTAAATTTGAGGTTTGCAGAGGATTCTGGATAAGAAAACACTGGGGGATCCAAGCAAGTCACACCTCCCAGGACTCCCTCAATGTCTAGTTTTCAGAAATGTTTGAGTTTGGGAGGTTTCCCTATATGGCTGCTGAGCCCAGGACCAAAAACGCAGGTACCCCCCCCAAAAACAGGTAGTTTTCTATTTGATCATTTTGATGTGTCCGCATAGTGTTTTGGGGCATTTTTCTTTTACGAGCACTAGGCCTACCCAAACAAGTGAGGTACTATTTTTTTGGGACACTTGGGAGAATGCTGGGTGGAAGGACATGTGTGGCTCTTGTTAGATTCCAGAACTTTCTGTCACCAAAATGTGTTTTTTTGCCACATTTTGAGGTTTGCAAAGGATTCTGGGTAACAGAACCTGGTGAGAGCCCCACAAGTCACCCCATCCTGGGTTCCCCTAGGTGTCTAGTTTTAAAGAATGCACAGGTTTGCTAGGTTTCCCTAGGTGCCGGCTGAGCTAGAGGCCAAAATCCACAGCTAGACACTTTGCAAAAAACACATCAGATTTCAATGTAAACATGTGATGTGTCCATGTTGCATTTCATGTCGCAGGCACTAGTCCTACCCACAAAAGTGAGGTACCATTTTTATCAGTTGACTTTGGGGAACACAGAATAGAAGAACAAGTGTTATTGCCCCTTGTCTTTCTCAACATTTGTTTCTTATAAATGTAATACAGTGTGTAAAAAAGACATCTATTTGAGAAATGCACTCTAAATCACATGGTAATATAGGGACCCTGGAATTCAGAGATGTGCAAATAACCACTGCTTCTCAACACCTTATCTAGTGCCCGTTTTGGAAATACAAAGGTTTCCTTGATGCCTATTTTTCACTCTTTATATTTCAGCAAATGAATTGCTGTATACCCGGTATAGAATAAAAACCCATTGCAAGGGGCAGCTCATTTAATGGCTCTGGGTACCTAGGGTTCTTGATGAACCTACAAGCCCTATATAGCCCTGCAACCAGGAGAGTCCAGCCGACGTAATAGTATATTGCTTTAAAAAATCCCAGGAAAAACGTACAGAGTAAAACGTGGAGAAAAATGGCTGTTTATTTGACCTCAATTTTAATTTTCTTTTTATTTCAGCTGTTATTTTCTGTGGGAAAACCTTGTAGGATATACACAAATGACCCCTTATTGAATTTAGAATTGTGTCTACTTTTCAGAAATGTTTAGGTTTCAGGGATCCAGCACTGGTTTCACACCCATTGCTGTCACTAATGGGAAGGAGGCTAAAAGCACAAAACATAGTAAACATGGGGTATGTCCAGTAAAATGCCAAAATTGTGTTGAAAGATGTGGTTTTCTGATTCAAGTGTGCCTGTTCCTGAAACTGGGAAGATGGTGATTTTATCACTGCAAACCCTTTGTTGATGCCATCTTCAAGGAAAAAAACAGAAGCCTTCTTCTACAGCCCTTTATTCCCCATTTAAAAAAATAATATATATATATATATATTTTTGCTGTATCTTGGCTAATTTCTTGGTCTCCTCCAGGGGAACCTAAAAACTTTGGGTTCCTCTAGAATCCCTAGGATGTTGGAAAAAAGGATGCAAATTTGGCGTGGGTAGCTTATGTGGACAAACGTTATGAGGGCCTAAGCGCGAACTGCCTCAAACAGCCAAAAAAAGGCCTGCCACCCGAGGGGGGAAAGGCCTGGCAGTGAAGGGGTTGATAAAACAGGTTTCTAGAGCTGTCTAAAATTCAAGGCCTATAAGACTGCTCTCAATAAACCAGAATCCATCCCCGGTTCACGATAACAACGCATGATAAAACACCATACCATACGTAAAACACAATATAGGTGAAAAAAACTCTGCCCTCCCAAGAAACTTACTTTGGAACACATACAGGTTGTAAACAACAAAGATTGTAGCTGTGCAATGGCCAGACATATGGAATTATTTCATAATGCGAATTGGCAAGGCTTTATATGCTAGATCTTGTCACAGAATCAGAAAGAGGGGGCAATCGGGCAGTGACATTTTACAAATTAGAGTCAAAATACATTACTGAAATGGGAAAAAATGGCATATCAGATTAATGGGATGGTGTTATAAAGTCAGCACTGTAAATATGATGTAAAATAACAATATAATCATGGCTTCTGACATTGCACAGATCACTTTATAACAACTAACACTTTTCAGCACATGCACTCAAATGGAGAACTTTTAAGATAAACAACAGCCCATTTACCCCCCCCGACAGACCTTGTCTTAAAAAGGAACATATCAATGTTTTGATGGGTAATATTGGAAGTAAGTGCTGAAGAAATTAATGCAGTTTAAAGTGCTGCTAATATGCATTCAGCCCAGATATATAACATCAACAACATGATGGAATTAATAATCACATTCGAACAGTTCAATGAAGGGTGCCACTGCTTATATAATTATTGTGAAACTAGTGCATTAACAATTGAGGAAAACTGGTGTGGTATTGACAGAAAGGAATCCAGTGGACGTTCAGGGGCGTATTTATGAGCTCCTTACTCCTCCATTGCATCACTTTTTGTGGTGCAATGGCAGCACACATGTTGAAACCATATCTATGAGACCACGCAAAGCCACTTTGCAAGGCTTTAAATGGCCTCATAGATATGGAGTAAGACAAGGCAGCACAATTTGCTGGGTTGCCTTACTCTGCGCAAGTGAGACATTCCATGGATGTTGTGGTGGGTGTACCCATGCAACACCAATGGATTTTGATGCATCCCCAGATTTACAAGACCATGTAAACCTGGGGATGCACTGAAACCTTACGACTCCCCAGAGGAGGCACAACAAGGAGAAATATTGTATTTCTCTTTGTTTGTTCCACTTGCTATGTGTGTAGGAGGAAAAAGCCTCCCAGGATTGTTTTTGTGCAGGAAGGTGCACCTTCCTGCACAATAGCAATGCTACCTCAATGCAGACACCCTTGCACCATGGTGGAAGGGTGCCTGCTTTGGAGTTAGGCTGCCAAAATGGCACTAGCGCAGTGGGAAAGGACAGTGATGTGCTGTACGTCATAGATACAGCACATTCCTGTACGTTTACTTTGATGCAGGGCAGCACAGCAAGGTGACTTTCATGAATGCAACTGTTTATAAAACATAGTAGAAGGACCAGGGGTGGCTCCTCTGTAATGGTTCAGAAATCGCAATTCTGGAAATGCAAAAAATTCGCAGCTATGGGCCAACAGGCCCATAGCTGCGAAAGGGGCCGGTATCGCAATTTGCGATTCGGTAATAGCATTTGCGATTTTTAAGAAATCGCTATTACAGAATCGCAAATGTGATACATGGACCTTTGCGAGTCGGTAATAGCGATTTCTTAAAAATCGCTATTACCGAATCGCAAAGGGCTGTGATGATACATCTGGCCCTAAATACCATAATTTGTAAGCATAAACTTCTATTTAATAGAAAGTATTGATTGCTCAACAGAGAACTTTAAAGACTGCAACCAAAGCTTGTGTTTTTTACACTCAGCTTCAATTATTTTAATTCAGGTGACTAGCACCAAGCTGGAAGATCTGTAGAACTGCTATGAAGCATCTAGAAAGATGAATGACTGTTGAATGATCCTAGAAATCCTGTAGGAGAATTGCCCATCCAGAAAGACTGAGGTGTACCTAGTCCTAGACAATTGATGGTCATCCAGAGAAAGAAGACGGAAGTAACAGACCCGTGGGACGTCCCTCTATAGTTGTTTAGGGCAGCAGTCTGAACACTAAGGCCCAGTTTGGCCAGTGATCCGGATTGAAATATTAGCATGTGCATGATGTTATCATAAGTAGGGGATTCACATGTGCATGGTTCCAACATCAGGGGACACTAGTCACTGGCGGGTTAAATGAGACATGGTATTTCGGCCAAGTCAAGGCTGCATCAAGACAATAGAGTATGGTATTGCTGAAAATACTGGTTTAAATGGAGATTAAGCATGCAAATAGGAATATAACTTTCATATGCAGGATCACTGGATACCACACAAAACATCTGAAACTGACGAACAGAAACTCCAAAAAGCATAAACACACATCCCAGACAGAGCTGTCTATTAGTGTACCACCTCTCAGAAAAGAAAAGGAGGGTGAGTACAATGGAAAGCAAGAGCTATTCCATCACAGGTCGTTATAATGTCTGAAAGACTGAAGTGAGATTGAGGGCACGTAAATTTGAGTGGAGGTGTGTACCTGAGCAATGAAGGGACTAATCCCAAAGGTGTATTATAAGCACATCCAAAAGAAAATGGGGAGTAAGTGTGAATACAAAAGAGATGGCTAGATTTGTCTCAACTGCAACAATAGCAAGCTGATGGTTAGAATGCTTGAATTAATCTCAGCCACTGGTAATTCCTCAGGTTGCATTTCAGTCCATTGTTTTTCTCCTGCCATGCGAGTCCAGACAAAGGCCTGCCTTATGCAGATCACTACTGTAAGAAAGTGTATTAGCAGTTGAAGGGGTGGTGAGTCCTCATTTCATACCAGGGCAGTTAGGTCTCAATAATGGATTTCAAAATCCAATCTTTAGTAGCCGCAGCATAGAGTAGACAGGCCTAATTTCGGAGAAAATTGTAAAGAAATTATCAGTAGTAAAACAAATAAGAAGTTGAAATTCAAGTGAATAAAAATCACACCCCAGTTTATGAAAACAGAGTACATTTAAATAAACAAATAGAAAGCAAGACAACAAAAATCAGATGTAGGAACGTAGAAAATTGCTATTTAAATCTTTAAGTCAAAATAGTGCCAAAAAGCTCAAAGCGCCAATCACAGTTACATGGTCAAACTAGACCAAGCCCAAGACAAAAGATAAGGCTGACCACAAGCTACTGTAAGTCGGGGACAAGGGCTAGTGAAAACTTTACCTCCTGAATTTGTATTTGTATTTGAATAGTAGAGTGCACTATATGTGCCTAGGGCCTGTAGATTAAATGCTACTAGTGGGCCTGCAGCACTGGTTGTGCCACCCACTTAAGTAGCCCCTTCACCTTGTCTCAGGCCTGCCATTGCAGGGCCTGTGTGTGCAGTTTCACTGCCACTTCGACTTGGCATTTAAAAGTACTTGCCAAGCCTAGAACTCCCCTTTTTCTACATATAAGTCACCCCTAATGTGTGCCCTAGGTAACCCCTAGAGCAGGGTGCTGTGTGGGTAAAAGGCAGGACATGTACCTGTGTAGTTTATATGTCCTGGTAGTGTAAAACTCCTAAATTCGTTTTTACACTACTGTGAGGACTGCTCCCTTCATAGGCTAACATTGGGGCTGCCCTCATACATTGTTGAAGTGGCAGCTGCTGATCTGAAAGGAGCAGGAAGGTCATATTTAGTATGGCCAGAATGGTAATACAAAATCCTGCTGACTGGTGAAGTCGGATTTAATATTACTATTCTAGAAGTGCATTTCTTTGCACTTAAATCTTTCTGTGCCTTGCAATTCACGTCTGGCTAGGTTCAGTTGACAGCTCCTTATGCATTCACTCAGACACACCCCAAACACAGGGTACTCAGCCTCACTTGCATACATCTGCATTTTGAATGGGTCTTCCTGGGCTGGGAGGGTGGAGGGCCTGCCCTCACACAAAGGACTGCCACACCCCTTACTGGGACCCTGGCAGACATGATTGAACTGAAAGGGGACCTGGTGCATTTCTTAGCCACTCTTTGAAGTCACCCCCACTTCAAAGGCACACTTTAGTATAAAACAGGGCCTCTGCCCTACCTCATCAGACACTAACTGGAGAAGAAGCCTGAACCAGAAACTACATCCTGCCAAGAAGAACTGTCTGGCTGCTCAAAGGACTCACCTGTCTGCTTTCTACAAAAGACTGCTGCCTTGCTGTTGGCCTGCTGCCTTGCTGAGCTCTTGTCTGGCTGTAAAAGTGCTCTCCAAGGGCTTGGATAGAGCTTGCCTCCTGTTCCCTGAAGTCTCAGGACCAAAAAGACTTCCCTTTTTCATTTGGACTCTTCATGAGCGAACATTTCGACGCACAGCTTGCTCAGCGGTGAGAAAATTGCCCCACGCCGACGCTGCTCGATGCGACGCCTACAGGGCGGCTGGAACTTTGATGCACGGCCTCGCATGGACAACGCCGCCCCACTTCCAGAGGGGAAACCGACGCGACGCCTGCCGTGAGAAAGAAATTTCCACGCACAGCCTCGCGGAATGACGCACAGCCAGAAAACAAGCCGACGAATCCACACACAGACCCTGGGACATCTGGTAATCCCGCGATCCATAGAAGGAGACGGTCCGCGTGCCGGGAAACGATGCACATCTTCCCCAAGTGAAAAATAACGACGCAAGTCAGTCTGTGAAGGGGCGTAACCGACGCACACACCATTTTTCCACGCATCTCCTCTTCTGCGGCCCACTGTGGAGATTTTCCACTCCAAACCAGGTGCTTTGTGCTTGAAAGAGACTTTGTTTGCTTTTTAAAGACTTAAGACACTTCATATCACTTTTTAGTGATATCTTTACAAATTCATATTGCATCTTTGATCGTTTTGACCTGCAAATACCCAGATAAATATTATATATTTTTCTAAACACTGTGTGGTGTATTTTTGTGGTGCTATATTATGTTATTGTATGATTTATTGCACAAATGCTTTACACATTGCCTTCTAAGTTAAGCCTGACTGCTCGTGCCAAGCTACCAGAGGGTGGGCACAGGATAATTTGGATTGTGTGTGACTTACCCTGACTAGAGTGAGGGTTCTTGCTTGGACAGAGAGTAACCTGACTGCCAACCAAAAACCCCATTTCTAACAGCCTCATACATAGTTACCTTACTGCCCTTCACCCAACCATCTAGTGACCTGCAATAAGAATCAACACATTCCAACCATGATTGGGATTCCTTCTTCTTGTAGGACCTAAACTTATCTTTGTACTGCTCAGGGGTAAGACCGTACCTTGTAAGCAAGGCATCCTTCATGCTTGAGTAGGTGAGATTCTGATCATCCCCTAAGGCTGTAAGTGTATCCCTCCCTTCTACCTCAAAGTGCTTCCACAGACCCGCCCCCCAATGAGCTTCTTTTTTTTTTAATTCTTTTTTTTTTATTTGGAAAGGAATAAGAAATAGTTACAGTCATACATCACTTTTGCACAAGATATACAAATTCACAAAAGGAAGAAATGAATGCATAGCCAATTAGCCTGGAGGAGGGAAGCTTCCATTATTGTAGATTGAGGGGAAAGCCAGATTTAATTAGATGTTAATGGGCCAGGATCCAATCCTGAAATTGCCCCCATATTGCCTTCCCTTTATTCCTAGCCCGCCTCCCCTTGCGCTCATATAGTGCCATTTCCAGGTGAAAAATAGATAATAATCTGCCCAGCCATTGCTGCCAGGACGGTGGGCGTGAGTTCAACCATGCAGAAGAGATACATATTCGATAGACCTTCATGGCCAAAAAGATAAATGCTCTATGGCGTCCCCCCGTTCCTGCGGCGACCCCTAAAGTCATAACTCGGGGTAAGGTCCAGATCATGTCCCAGGACCCCTTTCAGAACAGATTGAATACCATCTCTCAGAGTCGCTAGTTCCCCACAAGTGGCAAACATATGTACAATGTCTATTCCAAAAGTCCCACATCTCGGACAATTTGTTCCTGATGAGCTCCCCCATTTGGCAAGATGCGCTGGTGTATGATATAAGTTGAATAGGGTCTTATAATGCTGTGTTTGCAGCGACGAGGAGAGTAGAATAGTATGTCCCAATTTTAATTACTTAAAAAAGTTGCTACTTCCGTCAACCAGCTTATCTCTCCACCTCTCACTGTACTTCTCCAAGTCATCAGGTTGTTCTGCCATCAACAATGAATATACTGACCTGATTGATATATTGGATTTCACCAAAATGTCATTGAGCAGTTGGTTACTTCTAAATCCCTGCGCCCCCCCTGTTTTTTCCCCAGGTAATCTCATATCTGTAGATAATTAAAGAAATCCCTTCGCTCTAAACCATATTGCTCTTGCAGATCCCCAAACGTCTTAACCCCAAAGTTGTCGAAAAAGTCCCCTAACCGTTCTATACCTAGGGAAGCCCATTTTACCATATATCGATCCTTAAACACTTCAGGAAGCAATGGATTATTCTTTATTATAGTATAATGATTGAATCTACCAAGCCCATTCTCTTTTAGCCATAATCGCCAACATTTATAAGCCGCCTCTAATACTTTATATCGGACATTCTTATAAAATCCAGATTTGTGAAATGTTAGTAAATAACCATTTGCTGCTGCTCCCACCTGCAGTTCATAGATATTAGAACAGTCCACTACCGCGGTCCCTTCTTTCTTAGCCCCCCATAATGGGCGCATGTACTGAAAAGCTGCTGCATTTTGGTATAGTTTTATGTTAGGTAAGGACCACCCCCTCTTTCTCGCGGTAGAGTCATATATTTGCTTGCTCTTCTACACTGGCCATATGCCCAAATAAATCTCATGATCAATCGGTCTATCTCCTCAAATCTAGAATTTGTAAAGCTCAGTGGTACAGCGTGAAATATATACAAAAGTTTAGGAAGGAGGATCATTTTAACCATATTGCACCTCCCCATTATGGTGATATGTAGATAATTCAATCTACACATGTCCTTTTTAGCTTTCGTGAGTATTGGATCTAAGTTCAGATTAATGATCTCTCCTGCTTTTGGTGTAATATCGATACCCAGATACACTGCATGTTCAACCCTCCGATTATCCTGAGTGTTCACATATTGATTTGTCAATAATTGCGTTTTACTTCTATTTAGCAAATATCCAGAGAACCTTCCAAATTTCCTTGTCACCTCTTCAACTTCTTTTAGTGCCAGGTCTGGAGTGGGAGTTATAATGGCTATGTCGTCCGCATATGCTAGGACTTTTGTATCCCATCCATGCCTACATACCGGTGGAATCCTACTGCTCTCTTCCAGCTGTCTAAGCAGGGGATCTACATATAGAGCAAACAACAACGGAGAGCATGGACATCCTTGCCTGGTACCTCTCCTCACCTGAATATACTCAGATTGCCCTCCCATTAATTGTATTCTCACTCCCGGTGACCTATATATAGCCTTTACCGCTAAGATGAATTTCTTCCCAAAACCATAGTACTCCATTACATGCCACAAATATTTCCAGTTCACCCGATCGAATGCCTTCTCTGCATCTAATAATGCGACTGCCATGGGCTCCTCTGCCATTTCTGTAGCGTCGAGGAGCGTAACCACTGTTCGAATATGATCAGTAGTATCTCTTCCCAGGACGAACCCATGTTGTTTAGGTGTTACCAATTTCTTGATCACCGAGGATAATCGGACGGCCAGTATTTTTGAGTAGATTTTAACATCACTATTGATTAACGTAATCGGCCGATATGAACCCGGATTTTGTGGGACCTTCCCTTTCTTCAAAAAAATGACTATGTTGGCCATATTCCATGATGGTGGGGTTTCTCCGCTACTCTGTACCTGAATAAATAACTCGATAATTATCGGGAACAATAATGCTTTAAAAGTCTTATAAAATTGTAAGGGGATCTCATCCGGACCTGAGGCTTTCCCGGTTGCAAGTTCGCTCAGAGCCTTGTCTAATTCTGGGGTGCATATCTGATTTTCCATATCTAGGTGGTCCTCCTCCATTAATCTTACGATCTTATTCATATTTAGGAATTCTAGCATTTCTGTATCTGAAAATACAGATGTGTCATTATATAGTTCTGCATAATATCTCTGAAACACCTTCCTAATTCTGTCCACATCTGACACTATCTGTCCTTGCCAATCTCTAATCTCTCTGAGGACCCCAGCTGCTGTTTTCTGACTTGCCCTTATTGCTAACAGGTGCCCTGATCTTTCCCCATACTCATACCCTTCTGAACATTACGCAAGAAATTTCTCTACTATTCTTTGTGCGGTAACCTCCTTAATTGCTGCTTTAGCTATAGCGACCTCCTCCTGAACCTTATTTATGTCCTCCCCTGTTTCTATGGCTATAATCAATTGTCTTTCTGCATTCCTCAGTTTCATCTGCAGGTCATTTATTCTAATTTGGGAATTTTTCTGCCTCTTTAGGGTGAAACTCAAAGTTTCCCCTCGTATTCCTGCTTTCAAAGTATCCCAAACCATCTCTAAAGCTGACCCCTGATTGAATCCCAAGAATTCAGCTATCCAATTTCTCATATAGTCACAATATTCAGGGTCCTTAAGGAGCCCTCTTTCGTATGTCCACCTCCTGGCCTTATGCTCAAGCCCGTCCAGCACCAAGTCAAATACTAATAGGTTATGATCTGGTATAGTCCGTGGATATAATTCCATCCTTCCACTCTTTAATAATTCAGTGGATATCAAGAAATAGTCAAGTCGCGCTAGTTTTACATGAGGGGCAGAGTAATAAGTATATCCAGGGTCTGGGCTACGTAGCTTTACCCAAGCATCCACCAGTCCTAACTCTTTCTGGATGCCAGCCATTGCCCTAAGTAAACAGAAAAAAGTGTGAAGCTACCCTTCCCATAGCCACATTCTATGATCATCCATCTCCCGTTCCTATCAGCCTTCTGTCTGATGAATTTTAGTTTGTTACTCCGATCTAAAATTGCCACCCCTTTGGTTCTGACATCTTGTTCTGAGCAAGCGATCATTCTCATACCGAATGTCCCGAGAATTTTTGAGTTTTTGTATTCAACATGTCTCTTGCAGGCAATAAGTGTCCACCTTATGAATTTTTAGATCTTCGGCAGCTTTCCTTCTTTTGCGGGGGTCATTTAATCCACATATATTAATTGAGGCAATTCGAAGTATAGTCATTTTCTATTCTTCTTTCTTTTCCCTTCTTTCCCTTCCCCCCTTTCCTGTCTGATCGCACGGGGTCCTGAGTTCTCTTCCCAGTTTTCTCCCCTGTTCCTATCCTTATGCTTCGCTCACTTCCCTTTAGCCTTTCCTTTTTTTTTTTTCTCCTCCACCTGCTTCCTCCCTCCCCCTTGCCCGACCCTTTCCCCCAGCCCCCCTCCCATCCCCTTCCTCCACCTCATGCCTTTCCCCTTCAATCCCCTCCCACCCCTCCTGCCCCTCTAGGGCTGGTTGAGATCTCCCTCTCTCATCCAGCCCCCCCCATCCTGTTGAGCAATCAGACCCCCAATGGCCTGAATGTTGGTGTCGTGCAAATGTGGGCCTACCCGCCCACCCACCCCCCAAACTCCCTTATCTTCTTCATGTCTCCGCCCTCTATTACTTGAGCCCCATCAGATATTCTTTCGCTTTGATTTCTGAGGTGAATACTTTTACTTTCCCGTTCATTACTGTTTTAAGTCGAGCAGGGACCAACAAATAGGCCTCCCCTCCTTTGTCCAAAAAAGTTTTGATGAGCTGTCGGAGCCGCCATCTCCGTTCGACAGTTATGTGGCAAAAATCTGTCAGGGCAAAAAATGTAACCCCTTCCACACTACGTGGGGCATTAGGGCGAGCTTTATCAAAAATCTCCTGTCGCAATAGGTAGTTGCCAAAATAGACCAAAATAGCTCTAGGGTATTTAGATTCTGCCAGCTGACCTCCCTCCTGCCGGATTGCCAGAAACCTGTGAACACGCTGAAGTTCATTCTCCCAGTCCCAATTACCCAGTTCCGGGAAAGCCCCACGCAGGAGCTTGATCATGTAGGTCTGTATATCACTTCCTTCCAGCCCTTCGGGTATACCCAAGAATCGTAGCTTATTTCTTCTCTGTCGATTCTCAAAGTCCTCCAGTTTCCACATTACATCTGTCAATTGGTCATCCCTTTTAGCGCACTGTTGCTTAAGAGCATCAACGTCCTCTTCAACTGCCCCTATCCTTTCATCCATCGAGCATAGCTTAGCTTCAATTTCTGTGCATGACTTTGCAACCTTGCGAACATTTCCCTGCAGTCGTTTTGTAGCGACTCTTGCACGCCGACTTTCAATCCTGGTCTCTGTTTGAAGCTCTTTAATTGAGTTATATATTGACTGCAGCATCCCTGCCTCGGCACCCGCCAAACACATATTGCTTGCAGGACCTCCTGTGTTTCCTTCCATATTGTTATTAACCGGCCCCTGGTCATTTGTGGTAGGTGTGTCTGTTAGTCTAATACCAGAGTAGTCCCACATTTTATAGTCCTACCACCCATAGATGTCGGATTTTCCAAACCCTCTTGAGGGCAGGGCCGTGGTTTGGTACATTTCCACTGCAGACGCAGCTGCCGTACTGTAAGTTCATTGCTTAATGATTTATTTCCAGTCTCAGAGGTTTTGCTGCTAGATTCACTAGAGCTATGCTCCCCGCTGCTGAGATCAGATTCTTCTGTCAGAGAGTAGAATTGATCTCTACTGTCTTTAGCCCAGTCCGAGGATTTTAGGTCTTTCTCAATTACCTTATTCCACCCTTTGGGGTTTAATGATATCTTCTGCAGTTCTTCAATATCCAGTGTGGGTCTTGGGGCACTCGCATTTCCTTCCTTGGTTTGATCTCAGGTCGCTGCACTTGAGGTTGCGCTTAAAATTGCTCCTTTCCGGTGAGGGGGCCCAGCTCCTTCTCACTTGTCACTGTATTACTGTCTCTGGCCCCTAGCAAATCCTGACTCCCTTGTATAGCTTTAATAAGGGGTTTATTGTTTTCGATAAGAGTCTTCTCACTACTAGTATCCGACAGGATAGTTTCTATTGCGATAGATTAATTTCAGAGGGGAGGGTTGTATGTACAAGAGAGCTATCTTGCGCCCCTCCTGCAAGAAAAGTCATGATAGTAGATTGACTTTTGCCTTTCCCACTGACTTCCAGCAGGGGGGTAATGCTATCACTCGTCTTAACATCTTTCCCCGGACCAGGCATATTTTTCCCAGTTGATTTGCCTATTGTCTACGTAAGGCGCCTATTCGCTTCAGCTAGATCGCCTTTATCTCTTCCAGCACGTGTCATTTTAGATCCATCCAACTTGTCTCCAGAATTCCGGGTAGTTTTAGGTGCCATACTTATTTTCAGAGTGTAGGGCAACACTCTCATAAATCCCGCTATTCCAGCTACTGCCGCTATCACGTCAGATATTACCCGTTTGATCACACTCCTTACAGGTTGAAAGGGAGTGGGAGTGTATGGGTACCTAGATGTACCGACCTGTACATCAAACAGCATTGTGGCCCAAAACCTTTTTTTTTTTTTTTTATATATTTTTTTGGGCAATTTCCGTCTAACAGTCTTGCAGTTCTTTCCCGACTCCAACCAGAACCAGGACCCCTATACTAGCGGCAGATATCAGTTTCATATACTGAACAACCTGGATAATAGTGGCTCTCTTATTTTATTTGCCGAGTGTCTTAATCCTTTTTTCCCTCTTTTTTTTTTTTTAGAAAAAACGGCTTCACTTTCAATTATAGTATTTCAGTCTATAGTACCATTAAATATATTTTAAATGTTCTCTTTCCTTGCTTATTATCCGATAAAGAGCGACTTACTTCAATTACATATCATCAGAAAGTCTTTATTAACATCCTGGCACCTGGTTGCTGCCTGATTCTCCAGTCATGATCCCCTCACACCCTCTCTTGCCTGGGTGTTGATGAGCAGTGTCTGTGGAGCTCTCCCCCTCGCAGCGTTTATTTTGGCCCAGCTTCAAGATTTAAAGGGCCATCACGGCCCAGCCTCGTGAAAAATCCAGCCTGTGATCGGGGCTCGAGCCATCCTGCTCCTCACTCTGCAGAATCTTCGACATGCGGCGCTGCTTAAGCTGCCGCCGCTGCTGCCCCTCTAACCTCCACTCGGAGGCAAACTCCGCCGACGTGCTGGGGGCTATTGGCGGTTCCTCTCCCCAGTCTCCGTGGTGTTGTACGACCACGACGCGGCACCGACTGCGGCCTCGGGAACCCGGGTGGGCGGGGCTAGCGAGCCTTGCATTCACACGACGTCCATGTTGCTCCTACACACTCTGATGAGCTTCACGGACCAGATTCATGTGGATAGCAGACTCATACCCCTTGAACCACAAGTATATGTCATCCTCCCTCTTGTAATCCTTCACAAGATCTTTAGGAATGTGCACCCCCCTTTCACCCCTTTCAGGCTGCACTGTGAAGTGGCTGCCACCATCCTTACTAGACTGGCTCCTCTGATCCAGCTCTTTCAAGCTACACTCATGAGCCAACAAAATATTTTTCTCTTCTAGGGCCATTCTCATTTTCTCTAACTCCGTCTGGTGCTCTCTCTCTGCCTGTCTGTCCTGCAATTCTTCAGGGGTCAGACCCTTAGACACTGCTACCTGCCCTGGAGACCCTCTCCCTCGACATTACAGGCCCACCCACAATACCATTGTGAAAGGACTGCTCTTCCTCCTCCTCGTCCTCCTCATCCTCTGTGTGCCATTCAGTGCTCTTGGTTGTCACCCAGGCCCTCAGCGCCTTTTGCAGCTCCTCCTTCTTGGATGAGCTCTTAATTGGACAGTCAAAACTTTTACAGAACTGCTTTAGCTGAGCCTTGGTATAGCTATCCAATTTCTCCAGGTAAAAAGCAGCTCCAACTGATGCATCTCCAGATTGGGACATGATGAAAAGTCAACAAAAGTGCAAAGTTCCAAAAAGCAGAAATGTTCCCAAATGAAGTTCAGAAGTCAATCAAAGGTTACCATAAAAATGGATGTATGGAAAAATCCAAGTAAAAGAGAAAAATCAAAGATCACAAACAGGTAGTATGTGGGCAACTAGTGGTCTACACTCATAACAGTAGTGTACACTTAATTACTGTATGTCAAGTACAAATACAAGCCCAAATCCCAACCGCTGATCACCAATGTTAGAAATGGGGCTTTGGTCGACAGTCAGGTTACCCACTGTCCAAGCAAGGACCCTCACTCTAATTAGGGTAAAAGAGAATCACCCTCAGCTAACCCCTGCTTACCCCCTTGGTAGCTAGGCACGAGCAGTAGGCTTAACTTCAGAGTGCTAGGTGTAAAGTATTTGCACCGACATACACAGTAACTTAATGAAAACACCACAAAATGACACAACACAGGTTTAGAAAAGTAGGAAATATTTATCTAAACAAAACAAGACCAAAACGACAAAAATCCACAATACACAAGTCAAGTTATCAATTAAAAAAATCAAAGAGTCTTTATGTAGTTTAAAACACACGCTTACACTGTTAGCGTGAAAATGTACCTTGGGTGTGTCAAAAATAACCCCGCACAGGTGAGTGTGCGTCAAAAAGGGCTGGTGATGCATAAATTTCACTCACGAGAGAGACCTTGCATTGTTTCTCCTTTTGTCGGGGTGGGGTGCGTCGTTTCTTCTCTCTGCAGGAGGGCGATGTGTCTTGGCTGTCACCCAGGCCCTCAGCGCCTATTGCAGCTCCTCCTTCTTGGATGAGCTCTTAATTGGACAGTCAAAACTTTTACAGAACTGCTTTAGCTGAGCCTTGGTATAGCTATCCAATTTCTCCAGGTCCAAAGCAGCTCCAACTGATGCATCTCCAGATTGGGACATGATGAAAAGTCAACAAAAGTGCAAAGGGCTGGTGATGCGTCAATTTCACTCACGAGAGAGACCTTGCATTGTTTCTCCTGTCGTCGGGGTGGGGTGCGTCGTTTCTTCTCTCTGCAGGAGGGCGATGTGTCGATCCAGTCAGCACTCTCGGGTCAGGGCAGGCCTTGCGTTGTTTTTACACGCCCAGCGGTACTTGCATCGGAAATCCAGCCACACGATGATCCGAAAACCATGCACCGCGGGTTGCAATCTCACCAGCCTCCGTCAGCGATGCTGTGCGTCGTTTCTCTAGCTCCGTGCGTCGATTCTTCAGTCGCATTGCAGGCGAGCGTTGTTTTTCAGCCGCAAAGCCGGCGGCATGTCGATTTTTCAGCTGCAGATGGGAGTTGCGTCAATCTTTTCCCCACACGGCGTCCTGTGCATGGATTTCTTCCTCTTAGGCTGCCAGCTTCTCCTTTCAGGGTCCCAGGAACTGGATGAGTACCACTTGCCAGAGTAGGAGTGTGAGTGACCACTCCTCCCCTCTCTCCTAGCACAGATGGCTCATCAGGATATGCAGGCTACAACCCAGCTCCCTCTGTGTCACTGTCTAGTGTGAGGTGCAACCAGCCCAACTGTCAAACGTACCCAGACAGGGAATCCACAAACAGGCAGAGTCACAGAAATGGTATATGCAAGAAAATGCTCACTTTCTAAAAGTGGCATTTTCAAACACACAATCTTAAAATCAACTTTACTAACAGTGAAAAACTAATTGTCAGGACATTTAAAACACATGACTATACGTCCTACCTTAACCATACACTGCACCCTGCCCTTGGGGCTACCTAGGGCCTACCTTAGGGGTGCCTTACATGTAAGAAAAGGGAAGGTTTAGGCCTGGCAAGTGGGTACACTTGTCAAGCCGAATTTACATTTAAAACTGCACACACTGCAATGGCAGGTCTGAGACATGATTACAGAGCTACTTAGATGGGTGGCACAACCAGTGCTGCAGGCCCACTAGTAGCATTTGATTTACAGGCCCTGGCACCCCTAGTGCACTGTACTAGGGACGTACTAATAAATCAAATATGCCAATCATGGATAAGCCAATTACAAACAAATTTTTGTAAAGGAGCACTTGCACTTTAGCACTGGTTAGCAGTGGTAAAGTGTCCAGAGTAACAAACACAGCAAAATCAGAGTCCAGCACATATCAACAACCTGGGGAACAGGGGCAAAATGTTAAGGGAGACCACGCCAAGGATGAAAAGTCTAACAAAAACCTATTGGCCTGGAGCTAAGTCATTGAGTGTGTGTTTTCACTTATTGCTTGTGTGTGTACAACAAATGCTTAACACTACCCTCTGATAAGCCTAACTGCTCGACCACACTACCACAAATAGAGCATTAGTATTATCTATTATTGCCTCTGTCAAGCCTTATGGGGAACCCCTGGAGTCTGTGCACACTATATTTCATTTTGATACAGTATATACAGAGCCAGCTTCCTACAACCATGTTTTAAGCAGATAGCACATTCACTGTAGCACTGGTTAGCAGTGGTAAAGTGTCAGAAGTCCTAAAGCTAACACAATGAGGTCAGAAAGAGAGGAGGAGGAGGGCAAAAAAATTGGGGTTGACCCTGCAGAAAGGGCAAGGTCTAACACCTGACATCTCATATCAGTGCATAGAGCTGGTTAAATAATCAAAAAACCAACAGGCAACTCCAACAAAATATTATCCTTAATTAATCTTGAATTATTCAAGCAAGAAGACTGTATGGCTAGTACAATAGTTAACAAAATAAACACCATATCTTTGTAGAAAATGTAACTTCCCAAAATAATTTTAAATGATCCCATACCCAACCCTTCTCAAACATACATACTACAATCACACGACTCATACTTCAAACAATTACAATCTCCTTTCCTTCGATATGCACTACTTATATCACTAAATTTTGGAAATTATATGTACTGTTTCTTAATGTCCTCTAATTGTGCATCAACATATCTCAATCTAGCACACTATCAAAATATTTTCTCATCATTTTTCCTTTATGTTTCAGTCCTGCATGTTCAATAAAGCATCTACAAACAAAAATTATAATGGCGGTTATTCTGACCCTGGCGGTAAAAACCGCCAGGGCTGGGGACCGCGGGAGCACCGCCAACAGGCTGGCGGTGCTCCTTTGGGCATTCTGACCGCGGCGGTACAGCCGCGGCCAGAAACGGAAAGTCGGCGGTCTCCCGCCGGCTTTCTGCTGCCCAGGGGAATCCTCCATTGCGGCGCAGCTTGCTGCGCCGCCATGGGGATTCCGACCGCCATCCTGTTCCTGGCGGTTTCGGCCACCAGGAACAGGATGGCGGTATGGGGTGTCGTGGGGCCCCTGGGGGCCCCTGCAGTGCCCATGCCCATGCCAATGGCCAAACTATGAATTTTATATTGTTCAAATAATAGGATTTTATATTTTCAACAGAGCATGTCTAAAATCACATTGTGGCTGCATTGTTTTTTTATCTTTCTAAATTATAGATCTACTACATGAACTTGTGGCTGTGACATTCTTCCCAATGGAAAATGTTATGGACTGAGCTGGTGACTGTGATATTCTTCAACACGCATTTAGGCAAAGATGCCTACCTCAGGAATTGCCACATCAAAGCTTAATCCATTCTATTGCAAGTGGTTTATTGATTATCAATTATCACATCTGCCATCTCCCCAGAGCAGGCGCTAATTACTGGGCAAGGACAGTCCAGGTTACGACAAAGAGTGTGGTTAAGGGGTGAGATAGAGTCCTGATTGCCCTTTTCCCCAATGTGGTTTCCAGATGATGCACAGGAGAGCATAGACACAGATACAGGGACCCCAGTTAGGTGGTGCACAGGCTTTAATATATGTGAAGACAAGCTGTGAATAGGCTAAGGACCGCACACAATTACAACAGTAGTCCTGCTGGTGGCACGTTATTTGGCTGGTGGTTCCCTTCCAGCACAAAACCTATGCTAGAAACACATAGACATGTTGCACTACGGCAGCTTAATTGTGTGCCAGGGCTAGGGAGAGAGCAAGATAGTGCCATACCTCTGGAGAGATACTGCTTTCCTGCTCTCTCCCTGCCACACAACATTGGTTGCTGTACCACATTGTGCGACAGCTTGGTAAATACCCTCACTTAAGAGAAATTATATGTGAAGGTATTGTACGTAGATATGAGATAGAATATGTGTATATGTGAGTGTTATTTGTGAGCTGATACTTATTACAATTCCATTTCTATTTTGGTTGTGCCCTCATGGTCTTGCAACAGTAGTGTTTCAAGACAGTATGTGTTGACGGTGATTTAATGAACCATTCATCGTTGACTCAGACCTGTCACCAACCACTGTAATAAAGCACCCAAACTATCAACTCCTACAACAAATGTGCAAACCATTACTCGCCCACCAAATGCAGTTCTCATGATTGCATCCTTAATGTGACAGATGTAATTACAAATAATCTTAAAGTTGAGATAACATTTTACACTATGAAAGAGATGACTATAAATGTAACATTTTTGTTTGTTTTAAATATGCTGTGCTTTTAAGATGTGTGATTTATTGGTATAAATATTGTGAGGTCATAATCATTGCATTTAGTGTGTGAGTTATAGTTAGAGAGCTATAGTTTGTATGTTATTTATAGTTGCTGCATGCAATTAATTCTTTGAGGCTTTGATAATCTCACAAGGTGAGAAACGTTTAGAAATTTATCTTTGCAAAAAATGGTCCTTTTGGTAGGATAAAAATGTTTTTCAGCACAAACAATCCATCCAGAAACACTCGGCTTTTGAAAATACTTCCTGTAAATGTAGAAGCAACGGCACCATACTTAAATCAAACTGAGACACAGACCTCAGAAGCTAGCAGGAAACTTACAGGCTGAATCCAAGAAAGAAATCAAATAAATAAGTGGACAAAATGGAAAACATGGGATAGGGGGTTGTTGAACACATTAGAAAACACTTTGACTGCATTGTGATGCAGAGAGAAGGTAACATGCATGCTTACAAGTTCCTGAAATTCAAATCTAACTTACCTGATTGGCCCTTAGATACCTAGAACTGTGGTCATTGTGTTTGACATTTCTCCAACTACCATCATTAAATGTACGCTTAGCCTACCAATCGTGCCAGGTCACTTGCTTATCTCAGGTGCATTGTTTATAAATTGGGTCCTCTAGGCTTTCTCGCTAATGGTACACTAGCAGTACCTCGTCAATTATTTCTGGCTCATTACCTTACAACATGAATGACATACTGATATATCAATTTAGACAAAGAATACGTACTCATTGGCTTATTCACACATGGGTTTACTTGGCTAATGGATGACCTAAATGCTTATATTGGTTATAAATGTATTTCCTTTTCAAGTTCGACGATTACTCTAGACTATATAGTGTATCTGGTTTTCCAAATGTTTTTTAGTGGTACCACCCCCTAACTCTATCCACATTGTTTATATTATGTTTTCTACTATAGGTTTCCCTCATTACTCTTCTACATTAGACTTCCTTCATCAAATTATAATAGATCCCAAAGTAGGATGCCTCATCCTTTTATCCTCCATTCCGTGAAAATAAAACACCTATCCGACCAGCTCAGTACACCAAGCTTACTTGCCAATTCCGTGCTCCACCATGTTTTTTCCCATGTACCATGGCTGTTACAGACATCCCCTGGTGGGAAGGGGCCCCATTTTCTCTTGGTATTTTCCTAAACCCTCTTTGGGCCCCCTACGTTGTAGGTTCGTTTACCCCAAAACTCCTCTGTTCTCCCCGGTGAGTGAGATATCTGGCACTGGATGAGTACCTTAGGTTCTGTTTTGGTCTCTTCCAGGCCCTCTTCCCCAGAACATTCCCCCATCCCAATGAAATGTACTAAATGTCCTTATCAAATATAGTCTGCTGAATACCAAGGGGTTAAATGACCTGGTTAAAAGAACAAAAAGTTTAGACTATTGTAAAGATATAGCTGGGGATATAATATTACTCCAAGAAATTAAAATCACACTCAAAATGATGTTCACTCCAATAGTTAATTTCACATCTTCCATGCTACCACTAAAACTCTCCCCATCCTTCTTCCAGCACATCGATAGAATAAACTCAAACTTTCTCTGGAGTGATAAAAGAGCAAGAATTTCATACACAGCTTTTAGAATGACCTTTTTTCAGGGGCGGTTGTAACTTTCCAAATTCGGATCTTTACCAAACAGCTTTTTTAACAGCCCAAGGTGTGGCCTGGCGACTTGCAATAACAACAAATACTCCTAGATGGCTAGAGATTAAACAGGAGATATGTTCTCCCTTTAGCCTGGCATCCTTTATCACAATGTCAAAATTCCGACCATCTCATTCCTAACGAGTATTTACATACACTACCAATGAGTTAGATTAGATAAAGACCTATATGACAATAATGACTATCCACTCCCTTTCTCGGCCTTAGCTGATATAAATGCCCTCTCCAATCTTGACTTCTACAATTTTCTTAAAATAAAAGTGAAACTGTCAAAACTCACAATTCATACACACCCTTCCTTGCTGTCTCAACTTAAGATATGGCAATACTCAGGTCATATTGCCTCAATTTTTTTTTTTTTAATCTGACTCACAATCTCCCCAATCCTCTGCCTTATGGACCAAACACTTTAGCTTTAGCTCTCTGATGAAAACTGGCAAAAAATGGGCAAACTATCACTGTGCAACAAAATCACTCCCGCCCTCATATCTCTCAGATTTTTTACAACACATCTCTTACACACTGGACTTCAATGAGACTACATGAATTACATTTACAAAATAGTGATGTTTGCTGGAACTGTAACCTAAACACCGGCTCTCATGACCACATATTTTATTGGGTGCAACCATACTGGCGATCAATACAGAATAAACAGAATAAACTATCTGACATTTTTAATACACCTATAACTCTAAATTTCCCAATGGTAACCCTTGGCTCCTGGGATGCGGAAACTAAATTTAACCTTAAGACCAATGATATGGCCTTAGTAGATATTCTTCTGACTATTCCAATCAAAGTCATCCTCTCCGAATGGAAGTCATTTAATGCCCTCTCCCATCACGTGGTGGGCTAGGTTTGAAATCTCAGAGTAGACCATTCCTTACAATCTAAAATACAATCCAATCCTTGCCCATTTATCTAGTACTATATGACGCTCCTTAGATATGTATGTAGAAAAGAATACCACAAAAGTGACATCTTCTCCTATACCATCTGCTGGATCATAAAGTAAGCTACCACCAATTAGCGGATATCTCACTCACTCCCCCCCCTTCCTCCCCTACATACCAAGTTCTGTTACGTTCTTGTCTCACTGACGATACACTATTTGAGTACGCAGAATCTATAACATTATCTCGTAGTAACGAAGTGTACAAAAGGTTCCATTTTCGTACTCTTTTCTCTTGCCTTGATGTTGGATACCCCTGTGAGTGCCTCTTATTTTTGCCATCAGTATCCATAAGGTAACACAACTTTAACTACATCACTTACAGTCAAGTGTTTATGTCATACATGTACAACAATATGCACTATATGAGGGAGTGCAAATTGGGCATGATTCTTGTACCTCTTTCTTCAATACCATTGTAATTAATGTTCTCCCTTATCATATATCGCTATGTCATCTGTTATACTTTTACATTAAACTAAATATATTTCGCAGCTGCAATTGGAGAAACACTTCAAATGTTTCGGATCAGAGAATCTAGAATGGTTTAGATGCTGCTCATTTATAGGGTGGAAATACATTTTACCTTAAAATCTCTAAGTGGATTTACAGTGGTTTCGATATATATTGTACTAATGGGGCTTGGGAAATTGATTAGAATTAATTGCTGCTAACAGTTCATAGTAGCTTACTTTTATTTCGCAGCTTGGTGTGGAGAACTATTATTTATTTCATGTAGAGAAGATAAGGCAGTGTAGGGTTATATCACACTGAAGATCATAGGCTGCATTCCTGCTAAATCTAACACAGAACAATTTAAATACATTTCATACTGAGGGTAATAAAATGCATCAAAATGAATTCCCACAGGGAATCCACAGCAACCTGGACACAGTTCACACTAGAGGCTGGAGAAACACCACAGATGCATTCCTGCAGAATGTGCCATATAACACCTCGCAGAGCATTATTTTCAAATAAACTATCAATAAACTAAAACTGAACACCAACTTTCTTATTAAGAGAATTGGTAAAATATATTTCAGCATTATAGTTTTAAATTCAAACACACCATAAATAATCCAGGAAAGCCAGATGCAATCTGCCATTCCTTTTTTATTCCTTACAGTGTATACTGTGGCCCCAATGAAATTTGAAAATGAAAAAAAGCAATGGTACAGTTTATTGAATTAAGTTTTTACAGAGAATCAATACCAGCTTGGGTTAATTTCACGGTCTTCAAACTCAGAAAAAAATAAAACACTGTTTATGAACATGGCTGTCTCCCTGCTGTACGAAGAAAAGCACCTATGTTTCATCAGCATCCCGGCAGTACTACTGGGTAAGTGTATAACGATATAAGAGAAATAGAGTGTGTGTGTGTGTGTGTGTGTATGTGTGTGTGTGTGTGTGTGTGTATATGTATATATATATATATATATATATATATATATATATATATATATATATATCTTAACTGATATATACTTACCCTTTTGTTGTAAAGGCATAAGTGGTAAGGGCAGGCACGTGATAAAGACGTTGCCTTTATCTCACATTTGGTAAAGGCAATGTGAGGTAAAGGCATTGCATGGTAAAGGATGCATGGTAAAGGCATTTTGTGATAATGTGATACAAACCCTGCCCAGTTATCAGCTCATAATTACCTGTGACAGGGTGGGCCTCTTTGACGTTAATCAAGTTCCTGGACACAGCACAGATGGTCATCTGACAGAAGAACAAAAAAACCTGGCTACAACTAAGGCCTTTGCCCTGCTCTGCTAACTGGTTTCACACCTCATCAAAAGGCCTATTCAGCTGTAAGGTAACAGACTGAACACCTGCAAGTGGACCTCCATAGGCTGTAGGCAGGGAACATATAATTTTCTAAATGCAACCATTTCTCTAATAGGTATTTTTGATTTTTTGATTTTGTTATTACATAGAATTTTGAACGGTTAAGCAGAATCCTTTAATTATATTTGTGGCTGATTCCTAACTAAAATTAGCATTATTAAATGAAATTATGTAATGAAGATGATAATGTGCACCACTACTCCACAAAGTGTCCTGGCAGAAAAGGCAAAACACCATTGTTCAATCCTGGTTAAAAAGCCAAGTTTTCAGCCTTGCTTTGCATACTGCTGGATTACTGACAGCACGAAGTTGCAATGCGAGCTTGTTCCATGCTGTGGCACCCAAAAGAGCCAAAGATCTGCCACCTGGTTTAATCACTTCAATGGCACACTTAAAAACATGCATCAGTGTGTGCTTCAACTTCTCTGAAATGACCAGGTGCGCTTTCTTTGGTGTTGCTAAGCATATAGGCTTCAAAAATCAGAAAAATATTACCAGACCTGTGGGTCTTGTGACTTGGATAAACTACTCGACCTAACTGTAATCATCTTGACCCATAAACTAGTCACAATTTGTGAAAACATACACAAATATTTTATTTCACAGAGTCGCATTTTTCTTCAAGAAAACAGGAAAGTACCTTCAAATGTGTGAGTTCAGTATGTCTGCTGTACAAAAAGTCTTTTTTTTATTTAACCCCTTCTGTGCCGCGGACGTAGTGGTTACGTCCCGCGGCACAGTGCTGCTGTGCCGAGGACGTAACCACTACGTCCTCGGCACACAGCCCAGAGGGAGCGCTCTCGCTCCCTCTGTGTGCTTCCCCCCACCCCCCCAAAGTCAGGGATGGAAGGGGAAGCCCTTCCCCTTCCACCCCCGACCCCCCCACCCCCCCATAATGACATCAGCGCGCGATCGCGCGCTGACTTCATTATGGGGATTTCGCCGCACAGGAAGCCATTTGCTTCCTGTGCGGCGAACGGAGAAGAGGTGAGTTCCTCTTCCCGGTGGGTGGGGGGTTTGGGCTAAAGAGGCACCGGGGGAAAGGAAAGGCTTTTCCTTTCCCCCGGTGTCTCTTTGAGCATTCCTGCTGCCCGATCGCATTGCGATCGGGCAGCAGGAATGCCCACTAGACACCAGGGATTTTTTTTTTTTGTTGTTCTTTCCTGTTTCTTGTTGGCGGGGAGCGGCCCCTTGGGCAAGGGTCGCTCCCCTTGTGGGGGCAATTTGGCCTACTTTTTAGGCGGACAGAAACCACTGGATCACCAGGGATTTTTATTTTCTGTGCATTTATGTTGGGGGGGGGGTGCCCCCTTGGGCAAGGGGAGCCCCCCCAAGGGGGCAGAGAACTGTTGGCCTTTTCTGCCCCCCTTGGGGGCAGATCGGCCTATTTTTTTTAGGTCCATCTGCCCCCAAGGGGGGCAGAAGCCACTTAGGCACCAGGGATTGTGTGTGTAGTGAATGGGGGGGCGCCCCCTTGGGCAAGGGTCGCTCCCCTGTGGGGGGCATGTCCTTTAGGGCCATTTCTGCCCCCCTTGAGGGCAGATTGGCTACTTTTTAGCCAGATCTGCCCCCAAGGGGGGCAGAAAACACTAGATCACCAGGGTTTTTTATTTTTATGTGTATTTATGTGGGGGGGGTGCCCCCTTGGGCAAGGGGTGCGCCCCCCAAGGGGGGAGAGAACTGTTGGCCTTTTCTACCCCCCTTGGAGGCAAATCGGCCTATTTTTTTTAGGTCCATCTGCCCCCAAGGGGGGCAGAAGCCACTTAGGCACCAGGGATTGTGTGTGTAGTGGATGGGGGGGCGCCCCCTTGGGCAAGGGTCGCTCCCCTTTGGGGGGGCATGTCTTTTAGGGCCATTTCTGCCCCCCTTGAGGGCAGATCAGCCTATTATTTTTAGGCTGATCTGCCCCCAAGGGGGGCAGAAACCACTAGAACGCCAGGGATGTTTTTTTATGTGTTTATTTTTGTGGGGGGGCGTCCCCTTGGGCACGGGGCGCCCCCCCAAGGGGGGCATTGACCTGTTGGCCATTTCTGCCCCCCCTGGGGGCAGATGGGCCTATTTTTCTAGACCCACCTGCCCCCAAGGGGGGCAGAAGCCACGTAGACACCAGGGATAGTGTGTGTGTGTGTGTGTGTTAGTGGATGGGGGGGGGGCTTGGGCAAGGGTCGCCCCCCACTTTGGGGGCACATGTACCCAGGCCATTTCTGCACCCCTTGGAGACAGATCAGCCTATTATTTTTAGGCTGATCTGCCCCCAAGGAGGGCAGAAACCACTAGAACGCCAGGGATGTTTTTTTATGTGTTTATTTTTGTGGGGGGGCGTCCCTTTGGGCACGGGGCGCCCCCCCCAAGGGGGGCATTGACCTGTTGGCCATTTCTGCCCCCCCTGGGGGCAGATGGGCCTATTTTTCTAGACCCACCTGCCCCCAAGGGGGGCAGAAGCCACGTAGACACCAGGGATAGTGTGTGTGTGTGTGTGTGTTAGTGGATGGGGGGGGGGCTTGGGCAAGGGTCGCCCCCCACTTTGGGGGCACATGTACCCAGGCCATTTCTGCACCCCTTGGAGACAGATCAGCCTATTATTTTTAGGCTGATCTGCCCCCAAGGGGGGCAGAAACCACTAGAACGCCAGGGATGTTTTTTTATGTGTTTATTTTTGTGGGGGGGCGTCCCCTTGGGCACGGGGCGCCCCCCCAAAGGGGGCATTGACCTGTTGGCCATTTCTGCCCCCCCTGGGGGCAGATGGGCCTATTTTTCTAGACCCACCTGCCCCCAAGGGGGGCAGAAGCCACGTAGACACCAGGGATAGTGTGTGTGTGTGTTAGTGGATGGGGGGGGGCTTGGGCAAGGGTCGCCCCCCACTTTGGGGGCACATGTACCCAGGCCATTTCTGCACCCCTTGGAGACAGATCAGCCTATTATTTTTAGGCTGATCTGCCCCCAAGGGGGGCAGAAACCACTAGAACGCCAGGGATTTTTTTTTATGTGTTTATTTTTGTGTGGGGGCGTCCCCTTGGGCACGGGCGCCCCCCCAAGGGGGGCATTGACCTGTTGGCCATTTCTGCCCCCCCTGGGGGCAGATGGGCCTATTTTTCTAGAACCACCTGCCCCCAAGGGGGCAGAAGCCACTTAGGCACCAGGGATAGTGTTGTGTGTGTTTTTTTTGTTTGAGGGCTGTCCCCTTTGGCAAGGGTCGCTCTCCATGGGGACACAGTACTAAAGGTATTTTTTGGCTTCCTTGGGGCAGACAGGCCTATTTTTTTAGTAGGCCCATCTGCCCCTATGGCAGAATCCACTTAGGCACCAATTTCTAAAATGTTTGATGGTGGGGTGTTTGTCAACTGAAGAAGTCTTTGCATTTGTGATAAAAAATGTTTTCCTCCTTTTTGTTCTAGTTCAAAGCTTTTGCTTTATTTGCTGTGGCTCCTTGCGGTTTTGGCGGTGGTTGACCTGCAGTTTGCACAGTTGCATGTTTTAGGTAAGTAAAAACAATTTACTCCAAAGGAGTATTGTTGCCATGCATGAATGACATGTTTGTAGGGGGTGTACTAAATGCAGGATTGTGTGTGAAATTGTCCTTAGGTTTGTGCACAATGATATTTGTTTTGTCTTATTTCTAATTTGCCTTTCTTTCTTTCTTTTTAGTGGGATATCATTGGTGATTGCTGTGTAGTTGCTGGTGAATCAAGCTTTTTCAGGCAAGTGAGCGGTATAGTTTTTGAGTTTGTAACTCTTACTAACAAAGCTACACTTTGTTACTTGTCTTACACAGTGCTGGTTGTTGGTGGTGAATTTGTCCAGTTAATTTTAGCAGGAGAGATCATGGCTAGCCGCAGGATGACCGCTCAGCAGGTGGTTGGTATGCTTTTTGAGTCACAGTCTGATCATGACTATGAGACGGACTCTGCATCTGAGGCAGAGGAGGAAGTCAGAGATTCTGGCAGTGATGTTTCTGTTGGAGGGGAATCTTCTGATGATGAAGCCACACTCAGTGCAGATGAAGGTTCTGTTTTAGAGGAGGACATTGATGTGCCAATAGTGCAGCAACCTGGGGCTGAAAGGTTTCCCGTTAGAAGACCTGATGTCTGGGTTGCCCCAAACATGGAGCAGCCAGAGTTGCCTGCCTTTACTGGTCTCCCGGGGTGTAACGCCAATACAGAGAACTTTATGGCTATCAATTTCTTTGAGTTATTCATGGATGATGTGTTTTTGGAAGAGATTGTTGAGCAGACTAATTTGTATGCGGAGCAGCATTTGAGGGACAACGCTGCTAGACTTAGGCCACACTCTAGAGCTGCCCAGTGGATTCCCACAAATTTGGAGGAGCTAAAAAAGTTTTTGGGTTTGACTTTTTTGATGGGGTTGATAAGGAAGCCGTCACTGGCTTCTTATTGGTCTACTAGTCCCTTGATGGCAACAGCTATATTTCCAGCTACCATGAGTCGTAATCGGCATTTGCTTCTTCTTAGGATGCTGCATTTTGTTGACAATGCATTAGCCTTGCCACGAGATCACCCAGATTCTGACCGTCTTTTTAAGATTAGGCCTGTCCTTGATCATTTTGTAGATCGGTTTTCGGAGGTCTATGTTCCAGGCAAAGAGATAAGTGTGGACGAGTCTTTGGTCCTCTTCAAGGGTCGTTTGGTTTTTAGGCAGTACATTCCTAGCAAAAGGGCACGATATGGAATTAAATTGTATATGCTGTCTGAAAGTAGGACAGGATATGTGTATAGTTTCCGTGTGTACACTGGTAGGGATTCCAATATTGACCCCCCTGGTTGTCCTCCCACTTTTGGAGTTACTGAGAAAATAGTGTGGGATCTTGGTAGACGACTGTTCAACAAAGGTCACCATTTGTATGTAGATTACTTCTACACTGGTGTGCAGTTGTTCAAGGAATTGTTTAGAGTGGACACAGTTGCTTGTGGCACAATCCGTTCTAACCGGAAAGGCTATCCAAGGGAGCTTGTCTGTAAAAAACTTGAGAGGGGACAGTGCTGTGCCTTGCGGAACGAGGAGCTGCTAGCTTTGAAATTTTCAGACAAGAGGGATGTCTACATGCTAAGTACCATCCATGATGAGAGTACTTCCCCTGTGACTGTTTGGGGCCAGGTTGCTGAAGTGCGCAAACCTGTGTGCATTTTAGATTATAATAAGCACATGGGAGGTGTAGATAGAGTTGACCAGAGGTTGGAACCTTATACTGCTATTCGTAAGTCTTATGTTTGGTATAAGAAGTTAGCACTTCACCTCTTCCACTTAGCAACCTTCAATGCTTTTATTGTGTTTAGGGATAGGTCTCCAGACTCAAAGATGACATTTGTGAAATTTCAGGAGTCAGTGATAGAGAGCCTTATTGTGGTGGAACAGGCCAGAGTTCCTAGAGAAGCAGTGGTGGAGGATGTGGCTAGATTGAAAGATCGCCACTTTGCTGAGCACATTCCTCCCACACCCAAAAAAGACTTTCCAGCTAAGAAATGTAGAGTGTGTTTTCGAAGAGGTATCCGGAGGGAGTCTCGAATGTACTGCCCAGATTGTCCTTCAAAGCCTGGGCTGTGTGTCGGTGCTTGTTTTAAGAATTACCACACCCAGAAGAATTTCTGGGAACAACCATGAGTGTAAACTCATGTCTGTTTTGTATTTTCATGTGTTTAGTTTCATGGTTAGCATTTCTGTCATGTTGTTAGTTAGAGCTTTTGTGTTTGTTGTTTTGTAATTCTTTCTACTTAGTTAGGGGTTCCTCTGTTTAAAAAAAAAAAAAAAAAATATGATGCCATTGTGTGTGGAGTGGGGCTTGGCTGAGACTGTACATATTGACTTGATGTTGGCTACTGCAACACACTGCCAGCCAAACACCAGTCCACACACTCCCATCAGCTGGTGTGATTGTTGTATCAGGCATGTGGGCGTATGTAAGTGATGGGCCCTTGAGTGGCGCTGTCTGTCGATGTGAGTGTTGTAATGTGCTGGGCCCGTGGCTGGCGGTGTGAATGGCCTTGTGTGTGTCATGTATGAAAGTTGTGTGAATGGACTGTAAAGCGGTTGGTGCCTTGTCGCGGCTTTACAGCTCACGAGCTGTGAGTCATTGGTTCAGTTTTTTGCCTTTCAGTTACTAACAGTGCTTTTCATTTTTGTGAAAGCTCTTGTTAGTAAAATTTGATCCACTGAACCATCACTCACCCTCGTGCCAAATCCAACCAGTATGTGTGGTAAAAATGACCAAACCTGCTCCGCTGTAATCAGGCGTCGCAGCACACCTATGACACGCTAGGTGCCTCAGGTGGGACCCCGATGATGAAGCATGCCACCAACTTGGTTGGTGGGTGAGGGGTCTTTTTCACATAACCTAAGTGTGTTTCTTTTCAAAATTTTAGTGTTTGGCACATCACGGACGTATGTGGGCACATCAAAACGATATATTACAAAACTACCTGTGTTTGGGGGGGGAGAGGGCACCTATGTTTTTGGTCCTGTGTGCGGCCTTCATCTAGGGAAACCTACCAAAACCAGACATTTTTTAAAACTAGACACCCCAAGGAGTCTAGGGAGGAGTGGCTTGCGTGGATCCCCCAACATTTTCTTACCCAGACTCCTCTGTAAACCTCAAAATGTGCTTAAAAAAAGCATATTTTCCTGACTTTTCTTCGTACGATCACCACTCCAGCACAAAATTCCTACTCCCCAGTGTTCCCCTCAGTCTCCCAAATAAAATGACACCTCACGTATGTGGGTCCCCAAAGCAGAGTCAGTCTAAAGATGTATAAAAGAATATGTCCTTATAAACTCGCAGTACTATCCCCTGTATCTCTACAAGTTTTGGGCCTTATTCTGTTGGAGGCACCTGGCCCACCCACACAACTGAGGTATCATTTTTATCGGGAGACTTGGGGGAACGCTGGGTGGAAGGAAATTTGTGGCTCCACTCAGATTCCAGAACTTTCTGTCACCGAAATGTGTGAAAAATGCGTTTTTTTAGCCAATATTTGAGGTTTGGAAAGGATTCTGGGTAACAGAACCTGGTCAGAGCCCCTCAAGTCACCCCATCTTGGATTCCCCTAGGTCTCTAGTTTTCAGAAATGCACAGGTTTGGTAGGTTTCCCTACGTGCTGGCTGAGCTACAGGCCAAAAACTACAGGTAGGCACTGTTTTCAATGAAAAAATGTGATGTGTCCACGCTGCGCTTTGGGGCGTTTCCTGTCGCGGGCGCTAGGCCTACCCACACAAGTGAGGTATCATTTTTATCGGGAGACGGGGGGGAACGCTGGGTGGAAGGAAATTTGTGGCCCCTCTCAGATTCCAGAACTTTCTGCCACAGAAATGTGAGGAACATGTGTTTTTTTAGCCAAATTTTGAGGTTTGCAAAGGATTCTGGGTAACAGAACCTGGTCCGAGCCACACAAATCACCCCATCTTGGATTCCCCTAGGTCTCTAGTTTTCAGAAATGCACAGGTTTGGTAGGTTTCCCTAGGTGGCGGCTGAGCTACAGGCCAAAATCTACAGGTAGGCACTTTGCTAAAAACAGGTCTGTTTTCTGTGATGTGTCCACGTTGCGCTTTGGGGCGTTTCCTGTCGCGGGCGCTAGGCCTACCCACACAAGTGAGGTATCATTTTTATCGGGAGACGTGGGGGAACGCTGGGTGGAAGGAAATTTGTGGCTCCTCTCAGATTCCAGAACTTTCTGCCACAGAAATGTGAGGAACATGTGTTTTTTTAGCCAATTTTTGAGCTTTGCAAAGGATTCTGGGTAACAGAACCTGGTCCGAGCCCCGCCAGTCACCCCTCCTTGGATTCCCCTAGGTCTCTAGTTTTCAGAAATGTACAGGTTTGGTAGGTTTCCCTAGGTGCCGGCTGAGCTAGAGGCCAAAATCTACAGGTAGTCACTTCGCAAAAAACACCTCTGTTTTCTTCCAAAATTTTGGTGGTGTCCACGTTGCGCTTTGGGGCGTTTCCTGTCGCGGGCGCTAGGCCTACCCACGCAAGTGAGGTATCATTTTTATCGGGAGACTTGGGGGAACGCTGGGTGGAAGGAAATTTGTGGCTCCTCCCAGATTCCAGAACTTTCTGCCACAGAAATGTGAGGAACATGTGTTTTTTTAGCCAATTTTTGAGCTTTGCAAAGGATTCTGGGTAACAGAACCTGGTCCGAGCCCCGCCAGTCACCCCTCCTTGGATTCCCCTAGGTCTCTAGTTTTCAGAAATGCACAGGTTTGGTAGGTTTCCCTAGGTGGCGGCTGAGCTAGAGGCCAAAATCTACAGGTAGGCACTTTGCTAAAAACAGGTCTTTTTTCTGTGATGTGTCCATGTTGCGCTTTGGGTTCGTTTCCTGTCACGGGCGCTAGGCCTACCCACACAAGTGAGGTATCATTTTTATCGGGAGACGTGGGGGAACGCTGGGTGGAAGGAAATTTGTGGCTCCTCTCGGATTCCAGAACTTTCTGCCACAGAAATGTGAGGAACATGTGTTTTTTTAGCCAATTTTTGAGCTTTGCAAAGGATTCTGGGTAACAGAACCTGGTCCGAGCCCCGCCAGTCACCCCTCCTTGGATTCCCCTAGGTCTCTAGTTTTCAGAAATGTACAGGTTTGGTAGGTTTCCCTAGGTGCCGGCTGAGCTAGAGGCCAAAATCTACAGGTAGTCACTTCGCAAAAAACACCTCTGTTTTCTTCCAAAATTTTGGTGGTGTCCACGTTGCGCTTTGGGGCGTTTCCTGTCGCGGGCGCTAGGTCTACCCACGCAAGTGAGGTATCATTTTTATCGGGAGACTTGGGGGAACGCTGGGTGGAAGGAAATTTGTGGCTCCTCCCAGATTCCAGAACTTTCTGCCACAGAAATGTGAGGAACATGTGTTTTTTTAGCCAATTTTTGAGCTTTGCAAAGGATTCTGGGTAACAGAACCTGGTCCGAGCCCCGCCAGTCACCCCTCCTTGGATTCCCCTAGGTCTCTAGTTTTCAGAAATGCACAGGTTTGGTAGGTTTCCCTAGGTGGCGGCTGAGCTAGAGGCCAAAATCTACAGGTAGGCACTTTGCTAAAAACAGGTCTTTTTTCTGTGATGTGTCCATGTTGCGCTTTGGGGCGTTTCCTGTCGCGGGCGCTAGGCCTACCCACACAAGTGAGGTATCATTTTTATCGGGAGACGTGGGGGAATGCTGGGTGGAAGGAAATTTGTGGCTCCTCTCGGATTCCAGAACTTTCTGCCACAGAAATGTGAGGAACATGTGTTTTTTTTAGCCAATTTTTGAGCTTTGCAAAGGATTCTGGGTAACAGAACCTGGTCCGAGCCCCGCCAGTCACCCCTCCTTGGATTCCCCTAGGTCTCTAGTTTTCAGAAATGTACAGGTTTGGTAGGTTTCCCTAGGTGCCGGCTGAGCTAGAGGCCAAAATCTACAGGTAGTCACTTCGCAAAAAACACCTCTGTTTTCTTCCAAAATTTTGGTGGTGTCCACGTTGCGCTTTGGGGCGTTTCCTGTCGCGGGCGCTAGGCCTACCCACGCAAGTGAGGTATCATTTTTATCGGGAGACTTGGGGGAACGCTGGGTGGAAGGAAATTTGTGGCTCCTCCCAGATTCCAGAACTTTCTGCCACAGAAATGTGAGGAACATGTGTTTTTTTAGCCAATTTTTGAGCTTTGCAAAGGATTCTGGGTAACAGAACCTGGTCCGAGCCCCGCCAGTCACCCCTCCTTGGATTCCCCTAGGTCTCTAGTTTTCAGAAATGCACAGGTTTGGTAGGTTTCCCTAGGTGGCGGCTGAGCTAGAGGCCAAAATCTACAGGTAGGCACTTTGCTAAAAACAGGTCTGTTTTCTGTGATGTGTCCACGTTGCGCTTTGGGGCGTTTCCTGTCGCGGGCGCTAGGCCTACCCACACAAGTGAGGTATCATTTTTATCGGGAGACGTGGGGGAACGCTGGGTGGAAGGAAATTTGTGGCTCCTCTCGGATTCCAGAACTTTCTGCCACAGAAATGTGAGGAACATGTGTTTTTTTAGCCAATTTTTGAGCTTTGCAAAGGATTCTGGGTAACAGAACCTGGTCCGAGCCCCGCCAGTCACCCCTCCTTGGATTCCCCTAGGTCTCTAGTTTTCAGAAATGTACAGGTTTGGTAGAGTTCCCTAGGTGCCGGCTGAGCTAGAGGCCAAAATCTACAGGTAGTCACTTCGCAAAAAACACCTCTGTTTTCTTCCAAAATTTTGGTGGTGTCCACGTTGCGCTTTGGGGCGTTTCCTGTCGCGGGCGCTAGGCCTACCCACGCAAGTGAGGTATCATTTTTATCGGGAGACTTGGGGGAACGCTGGGTGGAAGGAAATTTGTGGCTCCTCCCAGATTCCAGAACTTTCTGCCACAGAAATGTGAGGAACATGTGTTTTTTTAGCCAATTTTTGAGCTTTGCAAAGGATTCTGGGTAACAGAACCTGGTCCGAGCCCCGCCAGTCACCCCTCCTTGGATTCCCCTAGGTCTCTAGTTTTCAGAAATGCACAGGTTTGGTAGGTTTCCCTAGGTGGCGGCTGAGCTAGAGGCCAAAATCTACAGGTAGGCACTTTGCTAAAAACAGGTCTGTTTTCTGTGATGTGTCCACGTTGCGCTTTGGGGCGTTTCCCGTCGCGGGCGCTAGGCCTACCCACACAAGTGAGGTATCATTTTTATCGGGAGACGTGGGGGAACGCTGGGTGGAAGGAAATTTGTGGCTCCTCTCGGATTCCAGAACTTTCTGCCACAGAAATGTGAGGAACATGTGTTTTTTTAGCCAATTTTTGAGCTTTGCAAAGGATTCTGGGTAACAGAACCTGGTCCGAGCCCCGCCAGTCCCCCCTCCTTGGATTCCCCTAGGTCTCTAGTTTTCAGAAATGCACAGGTTTGGTAGGTTTCCCTAGGTGGCGGCTGAGCTAGAGGCCAAAATCTACAGGTAGGCACTTTGCTAAAAACAGGTCTGTTTTCTGTGATGTGTCCACGTTGCGCTTTGGGGCGTTTCCTGTCGCGGGCGCTAGGCCTACCCACACAAGTGAGGTATCATTTTTATCGGGAGACGTGGGGGAACGCTGGGTGGAAGGAAATTTGTGGCTCCTCTCGGATTCCAGAACTTTCTGCCACAGAAATGTGAGGAACATGTGTTTTTTAAGCCAATTTTTGAGCTTTGCAAAGGATTCTGGGTAACAGAACCTGGTCCGAGCCCCGCCAGTCACCCCTTCTTGGATTCCCCTAGGTCTCTAGTTTTCAGAAATGTACAGGTTTGGTAGGTTTCACTAGGTGCCGGCTGAGCTAGAGGCCAAAATCTACAGGTAGTCACTTCGCAAAAAACACCTCTGTTTTCTTCCAAAATTTTGGTGGTGTCCACGTTGCGCTTTGGGGCGTTTCCTGTCGCGGGCGCTAGGCCTACCCACGCAAGTGAGGTATCATTTTTATCGGGAGACTTGGGGGAACGCTGGGTGGAAGGAAATGTGTGGCTCCTCCCAGATTCCAGAACTTTCTGCCACAGAAATGTGAGGAATATGTGTTTTTTTAGCCAATTTTTGAGCTTTGCAAAGGATTCTGGGTAACAGAACCTGGTCCGAGCCCCGCCAGTCACCCCTCCTTAGATTCCCCTAGGTCTCTAGTTTTCAGAAATGCACAGGTTTGGTAGGTTTCCCTAGGTGGCGGCTGAGCTAGAGGCCAAAATCTACAGGTAGGCACTTTGCTAAAAACAGGTCTGTTTTCTGTGATGTGTCCACGTTGCGCTTTGGGGCGTTTCCTGTCGCGGGCGCTAGGCCTACCCACACAAGTGAGGTATCATTTTTATCGGGAGACGTGGGGGAACGCTGGGTGGAAGGACATTTGTGGCTCCTCTCAGATTCCAGCACTTTCTGCCACAGAAATGTGAGGAACATGTGTTTTTTTAGCCAATTTTTGAGCTTTGCAAAGGATTCTGGGTAACAGAACCTGGTCCGAGCCCCGCCAGTCACCCCTCCTTGGATTCCCCTAGGTCTCTAGTTTTCAGAAATGCACAGGTTTGGTAGGTTTCCCTAGGTGGCGGCTGAGCTAGAGGCCAAAATCTACAGGTAGGCACTTTGCTAAAAACAGGTCTGTTTTCTGTGATGTGTCCACGTTGCGCTTTGGGGCGTTTCCTGTCGCGGGCGCTAGGCCTACCCACACAAGTGAGGTATCATTTTTATCGGGAGACGTGGGGGAACGCTGGGTGGAAGGAAATTTGTGGCTCCTCTCAGATTCCAGAACTTTCTGCCACAGAAATGTGAGGAACATGTGTTTTTTTAGCCAATTTTTGAGCTTTGCAAAGGATTCTGGGTAACAGAACCTGGTCCGAGCCCCGCCAGTCACCCCTCCTTGGATTCCCCTAGGTCTCTAGTTTTCAGAAATGTACAGGTTTGGTAGGTTTCCCTAGGTGCCGGCTGAGCTAGAGGCCAAAATCTACAGGTAGTCACTTCGCAAAAAACACCTCTGTTTTCTTCCAAAATTTTGGTGGTGTCCACGTTGCGCTTTGGGGCGTTTCCTGTCGCGGGCGCTAGGCCTACCCACGCAAGTGAGGTATCATTTTTATCGGGAGACTTGGGGGAACGCTGGGTGGAAGGAAATTTGTGGCTCCTCCCAGATTCCAGAACTTTCTGCCACAGAAATGTGAGGAACATGTGTTTTTTTAGCCAATTTTTGAGCTTTGCAAAGGATTCTGGGTAACAGAACCTGGTCCGAGCCCCGCCAGTCACCCCTCCTTGGATTCCCCTAGGTCTCTAGTTTTCAGAAATGCACAGGTTTGGTAGGTTTCCCTAGGTGGCGGCTGAGCTAGAGGCCAAAATCTACAGGTAGGCACTTTGCTAAAAACAGGTCTGTTTTCTGTGATGTGTCCACGTTGCGCTTTGGGGCGTTTCCCGTCGCGGGCGCTAGGCCTACCCACACAAGTGAGGTATCATTTTTATCGGGAGACGTGGGGGAACGCTGGGTGGAAGGAAATTTGTGGCTCCTCTCGGATTCCAGAACTTTCTGCCACAGAAATGTGAGGAACATGTGTTTTTTTAGCCAATTTTTGAGCTTTGCAAAGGATTCTGGGTAACAGAACCTGGTCCGAGCCCCGCCAGTCCCCCCTCCTTGGATTCCCCTAGGTCTCTAGTTTTCAGAAATGCACAGGTTTGGTAGGTTTCCCTAGGTGGCGGCTGAGCTAGAGGCCAAAATCTACAGGTAGGCACTTTGCTAAAAACAGGTCTGTTTTCTGTGATGTGTCCACGTTGCGCTTTGGGGCGTTTCCTGTCGCGGGCGCTAGGCCTACCCACACAAGTGAGGTATCATTTTTATCGGGAGACGTGGGGGAACGCTGGGTGGAAGGAAATTTGTGGCTCCTCTCGGATTCCAGAACTTTCTGCCACAGAAATGTGAGGAACATGTGTTTTTTTAGCCAATGTTTGAGCTTTGCAAAGGATTCTGGGTAACAGAACCTGGTCCGAGCCCCGCCAGTCACCCCTCCTTGGATTCCCCTAGGTCTCTAGTTTTCAGAAATGTACAGGTTTGGTAGGTTTCCCTAGGTGCCGGCTGAGCTAGAGGCCAAAATCTACAGGTAGTCACTTCGCAAAAAACACCTCTGTTTTCTTCCAAAATTTTGGTGGTGTCCACGTTGCGCTTTGGGGCGTTTCCTGTCGCGGGCGCTAGGCCTACCCACGCAAGTGAGGTATCATTTTTATCGGGAGACTTGGGGGAACGCTGGGTGGAAGGAAATGTGTGGCTCCTCCCAGATTCCAGAACTTTCTGCCACAGAAATGTGAGGAATATGTGTTTTTTTAGCCAATTTTTGAGCTTTGCAAAGGATTCTGGGTAACAGAACCTGGTCCGAGCCCCGCCAGTCACCCCTCCTTAGATTCCCCTAGGTCTCTAGTTTTCAGAAATGCACAGGTTTGGTAGGTTTCCCTAGGTGGCGGCTGAGCTAGAGGCCAAAATCTACAGGTAGGCACTTTGCTAAAAACAGGTCTGTTTTCTGTGATGTGTCCACGTTGCGCTTTGGGGCGTTTCCTGTCGCGGGCGCTAGGCCTACCCACACAAGTGAGGTATCATTTTTATCGGGAGACGTGGGGGAACGCTGGGTGGAAGGACATTTGTGGCTCCTCTCAGATTCCAGCACTTTCTGCCACAGAAATGTGAGGAACATGTGTTTTTTTAGCCAATTTTTGAGCTTTGCAAAGGATTCTGGGTAACAGAACCTGGTCCGAGCCCCGCCAGTCCCCCCTCCTTGGATTCCCCTAGGTCTCTAGTTTTCAGAAATGCACAGGTTTGGTAGGTTTCCCTAGGTGGCGGCTGAGCTAGAGGCCAAAATCTACAGGTAGGCACTTTGCTAAAAACAGGTCTGTTTTCTGTGATGTGTCCACGTTGCGCTTTGGGGCGTTTCCTGTCGCGGGCGCTAGGCCTACCCACACAAGTGAGGTATCATTTTTATCGGGAGACGTGGGGGAACGCTGGGTGGAAGGAAATTTGTGGCTCCTCTCGGATTCCAGAACTTTCTGCCACAGAAATGTGAGGAACATGTGTTTTTTAAGCCAATTTTTGAGCTTTGCAAAGGATTCTGGGTAACAGAACCTGGTCCGAGCCCCGCCAGTCACCCCTTCTTGGATTCCCCTAGGTCTCTAGTTTTCAGAAATGTACAGGTTTGGTAGGTTTCACTAGGTGCCGGCTGAGCTAGAGGCCAAAATCTACAGGTAGTCACTTCGCAAAAAACACCTCTGTTTTCTTCCAAAATTTTGGTGGTGTCCACGTTGCGCTTTGGGGCGTTTCCTGTCGCGGGCGCTAGGCCTACCCACGCAAGTGAGGTATCATTTTTATCGGGAGACTTGGGGGAACGCTGGGTGGAAGGAAATGTGTGGCTCCTCCCAGATTCCAGAACTTTCTGCCACAGAAATGTGAGGAATATGTGTTTTTTTAGCCAATTTTTGAGCTTTGCAAAGGATTCTGGGTAACAGAACCTGGTCCGAGCCCCGCCAGTCACCCCTCCTTAGATTCCCCTAGGTCTCTAGTTTTCAGAAATGCACAGGTTTGGTAGGTTTCCCTAGGTGGCGGCTGAGCTAGAGGCCAAAATCTACAGGTAGGCACTTTGCTAAAAACAGGTCTGTTTTCTGTGATGTGTCCACGTTGCGCTTTGGGGCGTTTCCTGTCGCGGGCGCTAGGCCTACCCACACAAGTGAGGTATCATTTTTATCGGGAGACGTGGGGGAACGCTGGGTGGAAGGACATTTGTGGCTCCTCTCAGATTCCAGCACTTTCTGCCACAGAAATGTGAGGAACATGTGTTTTTTTAGCCAATTTTTGAGCTTTGCAAAGGATTCTGGGTAACAGAACCTGGTCCGAGCCCCGCCAGTCACCCCTCCTTGGATTCCCCTAGGTCTCTAGTTTTCAGAAATGCACAGGTTTGGTAGGTTTCCCTAGGTGGCGGCTGAGCTAGAGGCCAAAATCTACAGGTAGGCACTTTGCTAAAAACAGGTCTGTTTTCTGTGATGTGTCCACGTTGCGCTTTGGGGCGTTTCCTGTCGCGGGCGCTAGGCCTACCCACACAAGTGAGGTATCATTTTTATCGGGAGACGTGGGGGAACGCTGGGTGGAAGGAAATTTGTGGCTCCTCTCAGATTCCAGAACTTTCTGCCACAGAAATGTGAGGAACATGTGTTTTTTTAGCCAATTTTTGAGCTTTGCAAAGGATTCTGGGTAACAGAACCTGGTCCGAGCCCCGCCAGTCACCCCTCCTTGGATTCCCCTAGGTCTCTAGTTTTCAGAAATGTACAGGTTTGGTAGGTTTCCCTAGGTGCCGGCTGAGCTAGAGGCCAAAATCTACAGGTAGTCACTTCGCAAAAAACACCTCTGTTTTCTTCCAAAATTTTGGTGGTGTCCACGTTGCGCTTTGGGGCGTTTCCTGTCGCGGGCGCTAGGCCTACCCACGCAAGTGAGGTATCATTTTTATCGGGAGACTTGGGGGAACGCTGGGTGGAAGGAAATTTGTGGCTCCTCCCAGATTCCAGAACTTTCTGCCACAGAAATGTGAGGAACATGTGTTTTTTTAGCCAATTTTTGAGCTTTGCAAAGGATTCTGGGTAACAGAACCTGGTCCGAGCCCCGCCAGTCACCCCTCCTTGGATTCCCCTAGGTCTCTAGTTTTCAGAAATGCACAGGTTTGGTAGGTTTCCCTAGGTGGCGGCTGAGCTAGAGGCCAAAATCTACAGGTAGGCACTTTGCTAAAAACAGGTCTGTTTTCTGTGATGTGTCCACGTTGCGCTTTGGGGCGTTTCCCGTCGCGGGCGCTAGGCCTACCCACACAAGTGAGGTATCATTTTTATCGGGAGACGTGGGGGAACGCTGGGTGGAAGGAAATTTGTGGCTCCTCTCGGATTCCAGAACTTTCTGCCACAGAAATGTGAGGAACATGTGTTTTTTTAGCCAATTTTTGAGCTTTGCAAAGGATTCTGGGTAACAGAACCTGGTCCGAGCCCCGCCAGTCCCCCCTCCTTGGATTCCCCTAGGTCTCTAGTTTTCAGAAATGCACAGGTTTGGTAGGTTTCCCTAGGTAGCGGCTGAGCTAGAGGCCAAAATCTACAGGTAGGCACTTTGCTAAAAACAGGTCTGTTTTCTGTGATGTGTCCACGTTGCGCTTTGGGGCGTTTCCTGTCGCGGGCGCTAGGCCTACCCACACAAGTGAGGTATCATTTTTATCGGGAGACGTGGGGGAACGCTGGGTGGAAGGAAATTTGTGGCTCCTCTCGGATTCCAGAACTTTCTGCCACAGAAATGTGAGGAACATGTGTTTTTTTAGCCAATGTTTGAGCTTTGCAAAGGATTCTGGGTAACAGAACCTGGTCCGAGCCCCGCCAGTCACCCCTCCTTGGATTCCCCTAGGTCTCTAGTTTTCAGAAATGTACAGGTTTGGTAGGTTTCCCTAGGTGCCGGCTGAGCTAGAGGCCAAAATCTACAGGTAGTCACTTCGCAAAAAACACCTCTGTTTTCTTCCAAAATTTTGGTGGTGTCCACGTTGCGCTTTGGGGCGTTTCCTGTCGCGGGCGCTAGGCCTACCCACGCAAGTGAGGTATCATTTTTATCGGGAGACTTGGGGGAACGCTGGGTGGAAGGAAATGTGTGGCTCCTCCCAGATTCCAGAACTTTCTGCCACAGAAATGTGAGGAATATGTGTTTTTTTAGCCAATTTTTGAGCTTTGCAAAGGATTCTGGGTAACAGAACCTGGTCCGAGCCCCGCCAGTCACCCCTCCTTAGATTCCCCTAGGTCTCTAGTTTTCAGAAATGCACAGGTTTGGTAGGTTTCCCTAGGTGGCGGCTGAGCTAGAGGCCAAAATCTACAGGTAGGCACTTTGCTAAAAACAGGTCTGTTTTCTGTGATGTGTCCACGTTGCGCTTTGGGGCGTTTCCTGTCGCGGGCGCTAGGCCTACCCACACAAGTGAGGTATCATTTTTATCGGGAGACGTGGGGGAACGCTGGGTGGAAGGACATTTGTGGCTCCTCTCAGATTCCAGCACTTTCTGCCACAGAAATGTGAGGAACATGTGTTTTTTTAGCCAATTTTTGAGCTTTGCAAAGGATTCTGGGTAACAGAACCTGGTCCGAGCCCCGCCAGTCACCCCTCCTTGGATTCCCCTAGGTCTCTAGTTTTCAGAAATGCACAGGTTTGGTAGGTTTCCCTAGGTGGCGGCTGAGCTAGAGGCCAAAATCTACAGGTAGGCACTTTGCTAAAAACAGGTCTGTTTTCTGTGATGTGTCCACGTTGCGCTTTGGGGCGTTTCCTGTCGCGGGCGCTAGGCCTACCCACACAAGTGAGGTATCATTTTTATCGGGAGACGTGGGGGAACGCTGGGTGGAAGGAAATTTGTGGCTCCTCTCAGATTCCAGAACTTTCTGCCACAGAAATGTGAGGAACATGTGTTTTTTTAGCCAATTTTTGAGCTTTGCAAAGGATTCTGGGTAACAGAACCTGGTCCGAGCCCCGCCAGTCACCCCTCCTTGGATTCCCCTAGGTCTCTAGTTTTCAGAAATGTACAGGTTTGGTAGGTTTCCCTAGGTGCCGGCTGAGCTAGAGGCCAAAATCTACAGGTAGTCACTTCGCAAAAAACACCTCTGTTTTCTTCCAAAATTTTGGTGGTGTCCACGTTGCGCTTTGGGGCGTTTCCTGTCGCGGGCGCTAGGCCTACCCACGCAAGTGAGGTATCATTTTTATCGGGAGACTTGGGGGAACGCTGGGTGGAAGGAAATTTGTGGCTCCTCCCAGATTCCAGAACTTTCTGCCACAGAAATGTGAGGAACATGTGTTTGTTTAGCCAATTTTTGAGCTTTGCAAAGGATTATGGGTAACAGAACCTGGTCCGAGCCCCGCCAGTCACCCCTCCTTGGATTCCCCTAGGTCTCTAGTTTTCAGAAATGCACAGGTTTGGTAGGTTTCCCTAGGTGGCGGCTGAGCTAGAGGCCAAAATCTACAGGTAGGCACTTTGCTAAAAACAGGTCTGTTTTCTGTGATGTGTCCACGTTGCGCTTTGGGGCGTTTCCTGTCGCGGGCGCTAGGCCTACCCACACAAGTGAGGTATCATTTTTATCGGGAGACGTGGGGGAACGCTGGGTGGAAGGACATTTGTGGCTCCTCTCAGATTCCAGCACTTTCTGCCACAGAAATGTGAGGAACATGTGTTTTTTTAGCCAATTTTTGAGCTTTGCAAAGGATTCTGGGTAACAGAACCTGGTCCGAGCCCTGCCAGTCACCCCTCCTTGGATTCCCCTAGGTCTCTAGTTTTCAGAAATGTACAGGTTTGGTAGGTTTCCCTAGGTGCCGGCTGAGCTAGAGGCCAAAATCTACAGGTAGTCACTTCGCAAAAAACACCTCTGTTTTCTTCCAAAATTTTGGTGGTGTCCACGTTGCGCTTTGGGGCGTTTCCTGTCGCGGGCGCTAGGCCTACCCACACAAGTGAGGTATCATTTTTATCGGGAGACGTGGGGGAACGCTGGGTGGAAGGAAATTTGTGGCTCCTCTCAGATTCCAGAACTTTCTGCCACAGAAATGTGAGGAACATGTGTTTTTTTAGCCAATTTTTGAGCTTTGCAAAGGATTCTGGGTAGCAGAACCTGGTCCGAGCCCCGCCAGTCACCCCTCCTTGGATTCCCCTAGGTCTCTAGTTTTCAGAAATGTACAGGTTTGGTAGGTTTCCCTAGGTGCCGGATGAGCTAGAGGCCAAAATCTACAGGTAGTCACTTCGCAAAAAACACCTCTGTTTTCTTCCAAAATTTTGGTGGTGTCCACGTTGCGCTTTGGGGCGTTTCCTGTCGCGGGCGCTAGGCCTACCCACGCAAGTGAGGTATCATTTTTATCGGGAGACTTGGGGGAACGCTGGGTGGAAGGAAATTTGTGGCTCCTCCCAGATTCCAGAACTTTCTGCCACAGAAATGTGAGGAACATGTGTTTTTTTAGCCAATTTTTGAGCTTTGCAAAGGATTATGGGTAACAGAACCTGGTCCGAGCCCCGACAGTCACCCCTCCTTGGATTCCCCTAGGTCTCTAGTTTTCAGAAATGCACAGGTTTGGTAGGTTTCCCTAGGTGGCGGCTGAGCTAGAGGCCAAAATCTACAGGTAGGCACTTTGCTAAAAACAGGTCTTTTTTCTGTGATGTGTCCATGTTGCGCTTTGGGGCGTTTCCTGTCGCGGGCGCTAGGCCTACCCACACAAGTGAGGTATCATTTTTATCGGGAGACGTGGGGGAACGCTGGGTGGAAGGAAATTTGTGGCTCCTCTCGGATTCCAGAACTTTCTGCCACAGAAATGTGAGGAACATGTGTTTTTTTAGCCAATTTTTGAGCTTTGCAAAGGATTCTGGGTAACAGAACCTGGTCCGAGCCCCGCCAGTCACCCCTCCTTGAATTCCCCTAGGTCTCTAGTTTTCAGAAATGTACAGGTTTGGTAGGTTTCCCTAGGTGCCGGCTGAGCTAGAGGCCAAAATCTACAGGTAGTCACTTCGCAAAAAACACCTCTGTTTTCTTCCAAAATTTTGGTGGTGTCCACGTTGCGCTTTGGGGCGTTTCCTGTCGCGGGCGCTAGGCCTACCCACGCAAGTGAGGTATCATTTTTATCGGGAGACTTGGGGGAACGCTGGGTGGAAGGAAATTTGTGGCTCCTCCCAGATTCCAGAACTTTCTGCCACAGAAATGTGAGGAACATGTGTTTTTTTAGCCAATTTTTGAGTTTTGCAAAGGATTCTGGGTAACAGAACCTGGTCCGAGCCCCGCCAGTCACCCCTCCTTGGATTCCCCTAGGTCTCTAGTTTTCAGAAATGCACAGGTTTGGTAGGTTTCCCTAGGTGGCGGCTGAGCTAGAGGCCAAAATCTACAGGTAGGCACTTTGCTAAAAACAGGTCTTTTTTCTGTGATGTGTCCATGTTGCGCTTTGGGGCGTTTCCTGTCGCGGGCGCTAGGCCTACCCACACAAGTGAAGTATCATTTTTATCGGGAGACGTGGGGGAACGCTGGGTGGAAGGAAATTTGTGGCTCCTCTCGGATTCCAGAACTTTCTGCCACAGAAATGTGAGGAACATGTGTTTTTTTAGCCAATTTTTGAGCTTTGCAAAGGATTCTGGGTAACAGAACCTGGTCCGAGCCCCGCCAGTCACCCCTCCTTGGATTCCCCTAGGTCTCTAGTTTTCAGAAATGTACAGGTTTGGTAGGTTTCCCTAGGTGCCGGCTGAGCTAGAGGCCAAAATCTACAGGTAGTCACTTCGCAAAAAACACCTCTGTTTTCTTCCAAAATTTTGGTGGTGTCCACGTTGCGCTTTGGGGCGTTTCCTGTCGCGGGCGCTAGGCCTACCCACGCAAGTGAGGTATCATTTTTATCGGGAGACTTGGGGGAACGCTGGGTGGAAGGAAATTTGTGGCTCCTCCCAGATTCCAGAACTTTCTGCCACAGAAATGTGAGGAACATGTGTTTTTTTAGCCAATTTTTGAGCTTTGCAAAGGATTCTGGGTAACAGAACCTGGTCCGAGCCCCGCCAGTCACCCCTCCTTGGATTCCCCTAGGTCTCTAGTTTTCAGAAATGCACAGGTTTGGTAGGTTTCCCTAGGTGGCGGCTGAGCTAGAGGCCAAAATCTACAGGTAGGCACTTTGCTAAAAACAGGTCTGTTTTCTGTGATGTGTCCACGTTGCGCTTTGGGGCGTTTCCTGTCGCGGGCGCTAGGCCTACCCACACAAGTGAGGTATCATTTTTATCGGGAGACGTGGGGGAACGCTGGGTGGAAGGAAATTTGTGGCTCCTCTCGGATTCCAGAACTTTCTGCCACAGAAATGTGAGGAACATGTGTTTTTTTAGCCAATTTTTGAGCTTTGCAAAGGATTCTGGGTAACAGAACCTGGTCCGAGCCCCGCCAGTCACCCCTCCTTGGATTCCCCTAGGTCTCTAGTTTTCAGAAATGTACAGGTTTGGTAGAGTTCCCTAGGTGCCGGCTGAGCTAGAGGCCAAAATCTACAGGTAGTCACTTCGCAAAAAACACCTCTGTTTTCTTCCAAAATTTTGGTGGTGTCCACGTTGCGCTTTGGGGCGTTTCCTGTCGCGGGCGCTAGGCCTACCCACGCAAGTGAGGTATCATTTTTATCGGGAGACTTGGGGGAACGCTGGGTGGAAGGAAATTTGTGGCTCCTCCCAGATTCCAGAACTTTCTGCCACAGAAATGTGAGGAACATGTGTTTTTTTAGCCAATTTTTGAGCTTTGCAAAGGATTCTGGGTAACAGAACCTGGTCCGAGCCCCGCCAGTCACCCCTCCTTGGATTCCCCTAGGTCTCTAGTTTTCAGAAATGCACAGGTTTGGTAGGTTTCCCTAGGTGGCGGCTGAGCTAGAGGCCAAAATCTACAGGTAGGCACTTTGCTAAAAACAGGTCTGTTTTCTGTGATGTGTCCACGTTGCGCTTTGGGGCGTTTCCCGTCGCGGGCGCTAGGCCTACCCACACAAGTGAGGTATCATTTTTATCGGGAGACGTGGGGGAACGCTGGGTGGAAGGAAATTTGTGGCTCCTCTCGGATTCCAGAACTTTCTGCCACAGAAATGTGAGGAACATGTGTTTTTTTAGCCAATTTTTGAGCTTTGCAAAGGATTCTGGGTAACAGAACCTGGTCCGAGCCCCGCCAGTCCCCCCTCCTTGGATTCCCCTAGGTCTCTAGTTTTCAGAAATGCACAGGTTTGGTAGGTTTCCCTAGGTGGCGGCTGAGCTAGAGGCCAAAATCTACAGGTAGGCACTTTGCTAAAAACAGGTCTGTTTTCTGTGATGTGTCCACGTTGCGCTTTGGGGCGTTTCCTGTCGCGGGCGCTAGGCCTACCCACACAAGTGAGGTATCATTTTTATCGGGAGACGTGGGGGAACGCTGGGTGGAAGGAAATTTGTGGCTCCTCTCGGATTCCAGAACTTTCTGCCACAGAAATGTGAGGAACATGTGTTTTTTTAGCCAATTTTTGAGCTTTGCAAAGGATTCTGGGTAACAGAACCTGGTCCGAGCCCCGCCAGTCACCCCTCCTTGGATTCCCCTAGGTCTCTAGTTTTCAGAAATGTACAGGTTTGGTAGGTTTCCCTAGGTGCCGGCTGAGCTAGAGGCCAAAATCTACAGGTAGTCACTTCGCAAAAAACACCTCTGTTTTCTTCCAAAATTTTGGTGGTGTCCACGTTGCGCTTTGGGGCGTTTCCTGTCGCGGGCGCTAGGCCTACCCACGCAAGTGAGGTATCATTTTTATCGGGAGACTTGGGGGAACGCTGGGTGGAAGGAAATGTGTGGCTCCTCCCAGATTCCAGAACTTTCTGCCACAGAAATGTGAGGAATATGTGTTTTTTTAGCCAATTTTTGAGCTTTGCAAAGGATTCTGGGTAACAGAACCTGGTCCGAGCCCCGCCAGTCACCCCTCCTTAGATTCCCCTAGGTCTCTAGTTTTCAGAAATGCACAGGTTTGGTAGGTTTCCCTAGGTGGCGGCTGAGCTAGAGGCCAAAATCTAAAGGTAGGCACTTTGCTAAAAACAGGTCTGTTTTCTGTGATGTGTCCACGTTGTGCTTTGGGGCGTTTCCTGTCGCGGGCGCTAGGCCTACCCACACAAGTGAGGTATCATTTTTATCGGGAGACGTGGGGGAACGCTGGGTGGAAGGACATTTGTGGCTCCTCTCAGATTCCAGCACTTTCTGCCACAGAAATGTGAGGAACATGTGTTTTTTTAGCCAATTTTTGAGCTTTGCAAAGGATTCTGGGTAACAGAACCTGGTCCGAGCCCCGCCAGTCACCCCTCCTTGGATTCCCCTAGGTCTCTAGTTTTCAGAAATGCACAGGTTTGGTAGGTTTCCCTAGGTGGCGGCTGAGCTAGAGGCCAAAATCTACAGGTAGGCACTTTGCTAAAAACAGGTCTGTTTTCTGTGATGTGTCCACGTTGCGCTTTGGGGCGTTTCCTGTCGCGGGCGCTAGGCCTACCCACACAAGTGAGGTATCATTTTTATCGGGAGACGTGGGGGAACGCTGGGTGGAAGGAAATTTGTGGCTCCTCTCAGATTCCAGAACTTTCTGCCACAGAAATGTGAGGAACATGTGTTTTTTTAGCCAATTTTTGAGCTTTGCAAAGGATTCTGGGTAACAGAACCTGGTCCGAGCCCCGCCAGTCCCCCCTCCTTGGATTCCCCTAGGTCTCTAGTTTTCAGAAATGCACAGGTTTGGTAGGTTTCCCTAGGTGGCGGCTGAGCTAGAGGCCAAAATCTACAGGTAGGCACTTTGCTAAAAACAGGTCTGTTTTCTGTGATGTGTCCACGTTGCGCTTTGGGGCGTTTCCCGTCGCGGGCGCTAGGCCTACCCACACAAGTGAGGTATCATTTTTATCGGGAGACGTGGGGGAACGCTGGGTGGAAGGAAATTTGTGGCTTCTCTCGGATTCCAGAACTTTCTGCCACAGAAATGTGAGGAACATGTGTTTTTTTAGCCAATTTTTGAGCTTTGCAAAGGATTCTGGGTAACAGAACCTGGTCCGAGCCCCGCCAGTCCCCCCTCCTTGGATTCCCCTAGGTCTCTAGTTTTCAGAAATGCACAGGTTTGGTAGGTTTCCCTAGGTGGCGGCTGAGCTAGAGGCCAAAATCTACAGGTAGGCACTTTGCTAAAAACAGGTCTGTTTTCTGTGATGTGTCCACGTTGCGCTTTGGGGCGTTTCCTGTCGCGGGCGCTAGGCCTACCCACACAAGTGAGGTATCATTTTTATCGGGAGACGTGGGGGAACGCTGGGTGGAAGGAAATTTGTGGCTCCTCTCGGATTCCAGAACTTTCTGCCACAGAAATGTGAGGAACATGTGTTTTTTTAGCCAATTTTTGAGCTTTGCAAAGGATTCTGGGTAACAGAACCTGGTCCGAGCCCCGCCAGTCACCCCTCCTTGGATTCCCCTAGGTCTCTAGTTTTCAGAAATGTACAGGTTTGGTAGGTTTCCCTAGGTGCCGGCTGAGCTAGAGGCCAAAATCTACAGGTAGTCACTTCGCAAAAAACACCTCTGTTTTCTTCCAAAATTTTGGTGGTGTCCACGTTGCGCTTTGGGGCGTTTCCTGTCGCGGGCGCTAGGCCTACCCACGCAAGTGAGGTATCATTTTTATCGGGAGACTTGGGGGAACGCTGGGTGGAAGGAAATGTGTGGCTCCTCCCAGATTCCAGAACTTTCTGCCACAGAAATGTGAGGAATATGTGTTTTTTTAGCCAATTTTTTAGCTTTGCAAAGGATTCTGGGTAACAGAACCTGGTCCGAGCCCCGCCAGTCACCCCTCCTTAGATTCCCCTAGGTCTCTAGTTTTCAGAAATGCACAGGTTTGGTAAGTTTCCCTAGGTGGCGGCTGAGCTAGAGGCCAAAATCTACAGGTAGGCACTTTGCTAAAAACAGGTCTGTTTTCTGTGATGTGTCCACGTTGCGCTTTGGGGCGTTTCCTGTCGCGGGCGCTAGGCCTACCCACACAAGTGAGGTATCATTTTTATCGGGAGACGTGGGGGAACGCTGGGTGGAAGGACATTTGTGGCTCCTCTCAGATTCCAGCACTTTCTGCCACAGAAATGTGAGGAACATGTGTTTTTTTAGCCAATTTTTGAGCTTTGCAAAGGATTCTGGGTAACAGAACCTGGTCCGAGCCCCGCCAGTCACCCCTCCTTGGATTCCCCTAGGTCTCTAGTTTTCAGAAATGCACAGGTTTGGTAGGTTTCCCTAGGTGGCGGCTGAGCTAGAGGCCAAAATCTACAGGTAGGCACTTTGCTAAAAACAGGTCTGTTTTCTGTGATGTGTCCACGTTGCGCTTTGGGGCGTTTCCTGTCGCGGGCGCTAGGCCTACCCACACAAGTGAGGTATCATTTTTATCGGGAGACGTGGGGGAACGCTGGGTGGAAGGAAATTTGTGGCTCCTCTCAGATTCCAGAACTTTCTGCCACAGAAATGTGAGGAACATGTGTTTTTTTAGCCAATTTTTGAGCTTTGCAAAGGATTCTGGGTAACAGAACCTGGTCCGAGCCCCGCCAGTCACCCCTCCTTGGATTCCCCTAGGTCTCTAGTTTTCAGAAATGTACAGGTTTGGTAGGTTTCCCTAGGTGCCGGCTGAGCTAGAGGCCAAAATCTACAGGTAGTCACTTCGCAAAAAACACCTCTGTTTTCTTCCAAAATTTTGGTGGTGTCCACGTTGCGCTTTGGGGCGTTTCCTGTCGCGGGCGCTAGGCCTACCCACGCAAGTGAGGTATCATTTTTATCGGGAGACTTGGGGGAACGCTGGGTGGAAGGAAATTTGTGGCTCCTCCCAGATTCCAGAACTTTCTGCCACAGAAATGTGAGGAACATGTGTTTTTTCAGCCAATTTTTTTGAGCTTTGCAAAGGATTATGGGTAACAGAACCTGGTCCGAGCCCCGCCAGTCACCCCTCCTTGGATTCCCCTAGGTCTCTAGTTTTCAGAAATGCACAGGTTTGGTAGGTTTCCCTAGGTGGCGGCTGAGCTAGAGGCCAAAATCTACAGGTAGTCACTTCGCAAAAAACACCTCTGTTTTCTTCCAAAATTTTGGTGGTGTCCACGTTGCGCTTTGGGGCGTTTCCTGTCGCGGGCGCTAGGCCTACCCACACAAGTGAGGTATCATTTTTATCGGGAGACGTGGGGGAACGCTGGGTGGAAGGAAATTTGTGGCTCCTCTCAGATTCCAGAACTTTCTGCCACAGAAATGTGAGGAACATGTGTTTTTTTAGCCAATTTTTGAGCTTTGCAAAGGATTCTGGGTAACAGAACCTGGTCCGAGCCCCGCCAGTCACCCCTCCTTGGATTCCCCTAGGTCTCTAGTTTTCAGAAATGCACAGGTTTGGTAGGTTTCCCTAGGTGGCGGCTGAGCTAGAGGCCAAAATCTACAGGTAGGCACTTTGCTAAAAACAGGTCTGTTTTCTGTGATGTGTCCACGTTGCGCTTTGGGGCGTTTCCTGTCGCGGGCGCTAGGCCTACCCACACAAGTGAGGTATCATTTTTATCGGGAGACGTGGGGGAACGCTGGGTGGAAGGACATTTGTGGCTCCTCTCAGATTCCAGCACTTTCTGCCACAGAAATGTGAGGAACATGTGTTTTTTTAGCCAATTTTTGAGCTTTGCAAAGGATTCTGGGTAACAGAACCTGGTCCGAGCCACACAAATCACCCCATCTTGGATTCCCCTAGGTCTCTAGTTTTCAGAAATGCACAGGTTTGGTAGGTTTCCCTAGGTGGCGGCTGAGCTAGAGGCCAAAATCTACAGGTAGGCACTTTGCTAAAAACAGGTCTGTTTTCTGTGATGTGTCCACATTGCGCTTTGGGGTGTTTCCTGTCGCGGGCGCTAGGCCTACCCACACAAGTGAGGTATCATTTTTATCGGGAGACGTGGGGGAACGCTGGGTGGAAGGAAATTTGTGGCTCCTCTCAGATTCCAGAACTTTCTGCCACAGAAATGTGAGGAACATGTGTTTTTTTAGCCAAATTTTGAGGTTTGCAAAGGATTCTGGGTAACAGAACCTGGTCCGAGCCACACAAATCACCCCATCTTGGATTCCCCTAGGTCTCTAGTTTTCAGAAATGCACAGGTTTGGTAGGTTTCCCTAGGTGGCGGCTGAGCTAGAGGCCAAAATCTACAGGTAGGCACTTTGCTAAAAACAGGTCTGTTTTCTGTGATGTGTCCACGTTGCGCTTTGGGGCGTTTCCTGTCGCGGGCGCTAGGCCTACCCACACAAGTGAGGTATCATTTTTATCGGGAGACTTGGGGGAACATAGAATAGCAAAACAAGTGTTATTGCCCCTTGTCTTTCTCTACATTTTTCCCTTCCAAATGTAAGACAGTGTGTAAAAAAGACGTCTATTTGAGAAATGCCCTGTAATTCACATGCTAGTATGGGCACCCCGGAATTCAGAGATGTGCAAATAACCAATGCTTCTCAACACCTTATCTTGTGCCTATTTTGGAAATACAAAGGTTTTCTTGATAGCTATTTTTTACTCTTTATATTTCAGCAAATGAATTGCTGTATACCCGGCATAGAATGAAAACCCACTGCAGGGTGCAGGTCATTTATTGGCTCTGGGTACCTAGAGTTCTTGATGAACCTACAAGCCCTATATATCCCCGCAACTAGAAGAGTCCAGCAGACGTAACGGTATATTGCTTTCGAAAATCTGACATTGCAGGAAAAAGTTACAGAGTAAAACTTAGAGAAAAATTGATGTTTTTTTCACCTCAATTTCAATATTTTTCTTTTTCAGTTGCTATTTTCTGTAGGAAACCCTTGTAGGATCTACACAAATTACCCCTTGCTGAATTCAGAATTTTGTCTACTTTTCAGAAATGTTGCGGTTTATGTGATCCAGCGTTGGTTTCATGCCCATTTCTGTCACTGACTGGAAGGAGGCTGAAAGCACAAAAAATCGTAAAAATGGGGTATGTCCCAGTAAAATGCCAAAATTGGGTTGAAAAATTGGGTTTTCTGATTCAAGTCTGCCTGTTCCTGAAAGCTGGGAAGCTGGTGATTTTATCACCGCAAACCCTTTGTTGATGCCCTTTTCAGGGAAAAAACCACAAGCCTTCTTCTGCAGCCCATTTTTCCAAATTGTTTTAAAAAAATGAAATTTTCAATGTTTTTTGGCTAATTTCTTGGCCTCCTTCTGGGGAACCCACAAAGTCTGGGTACCTCTAGAATCCCTAGGATGTTGGAAAAAAAGGACGCAAATTTGGCATGGGTAGCTTATGTGAACAAAAAGTTATGAGGGCCTAAGCGCGAACTGCTCCAAATAGCCAAAAAAGGGCTCGGCACAGGAGGGGGAAAAGGCCTGGCAGCGAAGGGGTTAATAGACTATACTTTTGCTCCATATATAAAACAAATGTAGCTCACATGACCTCTGACTTGCCTCAGTTCACTAATAGCATTATCATCAGTATGAGAACAGGAATGTTTCTCGTTCATATTTAAAACCTCTCACTTTTAATAAATATAGCACTAAAGCATGATGTGGTAGCACACTGGAATTTACAGACAAACATTTTCCATTGAAATGGCAACAAACTTTCACACTGACATGCAGTTTTACTGATAAAACTATATAACATACAAACGATAATGTGTGGAAAGTGGGGTTCAGCAAAAATAATTTGCACATCAATGAGTAAAATAGTCTGATTTGTTTTGATCATATTGAAATCATTGTTTCCTTCTCACTTCAGAATTACAAAAAAGGTGCTTTCCTAAGTACTGAAATATATTTTGAAAGTGGTTACAGTTCATTTACAAGCTATTTAAATGGTGTGTGCCCTGCATGATTGTCAGACAGTTCGCTTAAAAAAATTATCTAACTTTGAAAATTGGAAAAAGAAACATAAACACTAATCTCCAGAATAAAATATGCAGCAGTTTATAAGATATACACTGATATTTGACCTCTGTCTTGGAATGCACAGCAAATGTGACAAGATAAAAACTAAATCTAAAGGCTCACTTTCTTCCTGAATGAACAGAATACCTGTTGTTTTCCTGCCAAGACCTGTCACCGGACCGGGAAAGAAGGCTCTAAAACTAGCTTGCCCTGATAAAATATGATTCCCCCACCGACCCCTAAGTGAGTGGGTGAGTAGGTTTCGTGAGACCTGGCATGGGATGTACAACAAGTAGGAAAACAAGACTTAGACCCATATTTATACTTTTTGATGCACAACTGCGCCTACGCAGTTGTGCGGCAAAACTTTTACTGCCGGCTAACGCCATTCCAACGCGCCATGCGGGCGCCTTATTTATGGAATGACGTTAGCCGGCGCTGCGGACTGGTGTGCGTAAAAAAAAATGACTCACAAAAGGCAGCGCCGGCGTATGGGAAAATGGGGGTTGTGCGCCAAAAAATGGAGCAAGTCAGGTCTGAGGCAAAATTCAGGCCTCAAACCGGATTTGCGCCATTTCTTTTGACACCCAACCTCCATTGACATGACTCCTGTCTTAGCAAAGACAGGAGTCGTGCCCCCTTGCCCAATGACCATGCCCAGGGGACTTTTGTCCCCTGGGCATGGTCATTGGGCATAGTGGCATGTAGGGGTGCCCAATTCAGGCCCCCCATGCCACAAAAAAATTCTGAAAAAAATACTTACCCGAACTTACCTTTACTTCCCTGGGATGGGTCCCTCCATCCTTGGGTGTCCTCCTGGGGTGGGCAAGGGTGGCAGGGGGTGTCCCTGGGGGCAGGGGAGGGCACCTCTGGGCTCCTTCCGAGCCCACAGGTCCCTTAACGCCTGCCCTGACCCAGGCGTTAAAAAACGGCGCCCATCAGGCTGTGCGTCGTTTTTTAAGGTCCACCCCCTCCTGTGCGTCAAAATGACGTCAGAGTATAAATATGGGGCACAGGCCTTAAAGTAATTTTTGGGAGGGGAACGCCTACCTTGCATATAATTAACGCAAGGCTGGTTCCCCCTTCCAAAAAATGACGCACATGGTGGAATTTTTACACCCGCGGGGTCGGACGTCAAAGTATAAATATGGGGCAGGGTTTGCGCCGATTGTGCGTCAAAATGTTTGGCGCACATTCGGCGCAAACAGAGTATAAATATGACCCCAAGTGCCCATGAGGTGCTTATACAGAGGCCAATGAGACCTCCTGGTATTCCATTTCAAGCCTTGCTTATTATCATGAACTGACCTTTAATTACTGCAAGTGCCTAGCTGATATTTACACTCTGTCTCTCATCTAGTGCAACCTGCTACACCTTCTGCATCTACATAGTTGTGTCAAGACCTGCAACCAGAAGAGCGGGTACACATAAAAAAACATGCAAGAAGAGTCTGTTTGGAATCAAGCTGGAAATCCTCCTGCCAAATGATCTTGATGAGGAACACAGCTGTGAAATGTGGATTGTTTGCTGTATCTGAGCCACAAATGTCATACCAGGAGAATGTGTGCTGCTAACGTAGAAATGGTGAATCAAGCTCATTTGCCTGAGGCCTATCTACTTGAAGCTCATCCGTCTGAAATTGAGAGACAGAAAAATAGAGTACAAGAAAATCTGGAGCAAAGTGATGTGAAATCAGCTGAGACAATAAAAGAAGGCAGAGACAAAGGGGGTCATTCCGACCCTGGCGGTCCATGACCGCCAGGGCCGGGGACCGTGGAAGCATCGCCAACAGGCTGGCGGTGCTTCCTGGCCAATTCTGACCGCTGTGGTAAATCCGCGGTCAGAAAAGGGGAACCGGCGGTTTCCCGACGGTTTTCCCCTGGCCAAAGGAATCCTCCATGGCGGCGCTGCACGGGTGTCGTGGGGCCCCTGGGGGCCCCTGCACTGCCCATGCCACTGGCATGGGCAGTGCAGGGGCCCCCTAACAGGGCCCCATAAAGATTTTCAGTGTCTGCTTGGCAGACACTGAAAATCGCGACGGGTGCCACTGCACCCGTCGCACCGCAGCAAATCCGCCGGCTCCATTCGGAGCCGGCTTCATCTTTGCTGGGGCTTTCCCGCTGGGCCGGCGGGCGATCTTTTGCAGATCGCCCGCCGGCCCAGCGGGAAAGTCAGAATGTCCCCCGCGGTCATCTGACCGCGGGGCAGTGTTTGGGCGGCGCCCGCTGCCCGCCGGGGTCGGAATGACCCCCAAAGAGTCAAGAGTAAACACTGGAGAGTTATCAGAAAAGAGTGAAACAAGTGGTGCGACAAGCAAATCGACAAAAAAGAGAGTTCCAAACACGAAGTATAGCTCATGATTGGGCCTAGCTGACTTAAAATGAATTGAATTAAAGAGATATTGATTTGAAAAGTGCTGGATAGGTTCGTTGCCAAATAAATGACCTGATGTCCTGAAATTTTTGAAAGACAGTTTTCTTTTTAGAAGTTTTGTTTTTCATAGGTATGATTTTTGAGAGACTAACAACTATTTACTGAGCTTACTGCTAACTTATTTAGCTTTGTTATTTTGCTTTTGAATAATGAATTTTTGAGAAAGACTATTTATAAGAATAGAAACATGAGAAACCATATTGTTTTCCAATTATTTTTATTAATTCTTATTCAGCTGCAGCAATTAGTGGTTTAGCTTATACATATCCTTCTAATAGGCATTTCCCAAACACTATTAATGGCTCGATATTTCCGAAGCCTTGTAATGTAGAACATGGAAATAGGTATAATAAAGATTTTTATGAGAATTCTTGCATAGTATTTTGAAGAATTATAGGGAGATGATAGATCTGTCTGATTATTATGTTTGTACCCACTTGCAAACTTCTGTTTCAGAAGGAATGACGCACATACAATTACCTTTTTTTCGTATGTGTTATCAAGTGCAGTTTATTATTATATTACTATGCAACAGAGGATAATTTAGAAGAGTCTAATGAAAATTACTTATCTACATTTTCAAAAACCTATACAGTTTCGTAACACAAATACTGTGAATGCTACCATACAGATTGTGTGCAGATCGAGTAACAAAATGTAATTTTAATAATGAATATAAAAAGAAAAAATATCATGATATTTTGATGAGTTGGAAAGAAGTGAAATTTGATTGAAGACACAAACTAGTCTTATAATTTGGTAAGAAAAAGAAGGATACATGTGTGTGGTCTAAATAAAACATAGTAAATATGAACAACCAGTTAAGATAAGGAACAGTGTTTGTTCTTATTATTATATTATAAAGATGTTTTATACGTTAGGCACTGGTGATATTATGTTTAGAGGCGTTACTATCTTTGTAAGAAAAAGCTGCCTATTTTAAACCATTATACAGGATTAGTAACATTATGTAATTACTCATATGGCAGGCTGTTGCCGATGTCCCAGGAAAACCAAAGCCCCTCCCCGCACCAAACAAACCACTTCAATGTGAAAGGCTAGTCCAGCTCACTTTTCAGATAGGGGTCGTCAGAGCCCTGACCGTATTTATCAAAAGATATACACAAATATAACTGCAATCAATATCGCACAGTAACGCAAATTAATTACATTCTTATTTACAGATTTGAAACCTAGCCTTAACAGAGTCGCTAGTACATGGGAGTTACCTACCATAAACTAAGTTTTGTATTGTGCAACCAAGAGAGGAAGCATAAGCATTCTGAGTGAGATAATGACTGGTTTAGTGACCTATCCTCTTAAAACCTCCGTCCAAGAACAATGACTGGTTCCTTTCTTAAGGCTGGGCCCCCCAACAGCCCTCCTGTACAGGGCGTTTCTGTGCAGGGGACACGGCTGCCTTTAGAATACCTATCTCAGGCACACCCTACACTCACAGTCTTTGTCTCCCAAGCACCCATGCTAATTTATGCCAACTGGACGTGTACGGGTGGTTGCAAAGAAGGTATTGTGTGTCAGTGACTGCTAACCTCCGGCACCCCTGTAAATCTCCATTTGACTTGCTGCCAGCACCCCTTGGAGGTTCCTGTGAGGTCGCTGTTAACTTTGTTCATGAAGGATGCCATCTATGGACCCTAAATGTCCCCATCAATCATGACCTCAACCGCCATAAGCCAGCATAGTTCACCTATTATCTGCCCCTACCAACCCAACCAAGTAGACTGCACAAACCAAGCCAACAAATTCTCGAGAAACACTGCATTACTTTCCTTAGACAAATGAACTCCTTCCTGCAAGAAAAGCTGTTCTCCTTTGATGCACCCATGCGGTATAGTTGACCATCTAGCCGATCTGAACAACTAACCAATCTTGTTGTTTAATCACTTAACCATGTCTTTGAGGGCCCTGACAGACTTACGACCCCAACTGTTCAACCTGGGCACAATGGTAGACCATACAATTATGGTCTCTGGGAACCGTTTTGCGAGCCACCCAACCTCTGAAATAATTAGTTCAAATAAGTCTTCCTTCCAAGTTCAGCTAGATCGTTGCCACAAAGGTGCAGTATTATGACCCCTGGTAGCTTAATCTCTTGGGACAATAGTCTTTCAAAGGCCATCCTCAATATAGCCAAAGATAGCCCTCCTTGACCAAGGAAAGTCAGCCGATACCCTACTTCCTCTGCCCTGTCTGCGTAGACACCTGTGAAACCAAATGATTTTGCCTGTCTTACATACAAGTGGCACAACACCAAAACTTCTACAGCACTTCGCGCTCCTGCTTGGACAGGAGGTGATGAAGATAACAGAGGCTGCCTCCACTCCACACAGTTCCCATCTGCATCAACAGGAGAATACGGAGAAAAGAGGGAGAGAGATTAGTCTAACATAACCTACAAAAGGTTCAATCTCACATAGAGCTTGTAACAGTCAGACTTTCGCCTGCCAATTCTTTGTACTGCAGGTTCTGCTCCTGCCATATGCACCGTAGCCCTGGCCACCCCTATTCAGAAGGAATGGGAATTGTACTCCTTGTAATCCAACCTCCTCATCCCTTAGGGCACTGCTAAGGACTGTGGAAAACTGAAACCTAGTCTATGGTGTCCCATCCTTGTGAACCAAAAGAGGGACGATGTTCCCTGTTGCATGTGGGCCGGGAAAGCTTTCAATACACGGTGGCCCTTACCCATCTGGTCAATCATAGAATAAGAATTTGGGAATGTGTGGGAAAAAGCGCAAGGAAGTCAATGTTCACCACCAAACCAGATTCCAGTCAGTACTCAGGTCAACACTGAGCACACCAGATGGCTCCCAAAATGACATTGAAACCTAATTCGAAAACAGCCCTCTCTCCTGGTTAGACTTGGCCAGACTAGGCCATACCACTGTACCATTAAAATCCCTTAAAAATGCCTCACATATTCTCATACCCTGGCGGACCTCGCTATCCTATCCCTCTGCATCACCATAGCCTAGTATAGTGATGTCTCTGATTCAACCCAGACATGACTTGAGAAATTGAACACAAAAACAGGTAACCCATAAGAATGGTACAGAGAGCAAAATTCAGCTGAACCACCACCACCTGGAAGTGATGCAATGCAGCCTTCTTGGCTGCCTCTTAATGCCTGCAAAAAGGCCCTGATTTTCTCTTGGGGGAGCCTGGAAAAGCCCACCATGGAGTCCAATTCTATCCCCATGAACTCAATAGTTGTAGGCGGGCATAGGTTTTGGGGGCCTCAGGGTATCCCACATATCTCTATCAATTCCTGGAAAGACTGCCATACTTGAGGCACCTAGAAAAAGGAAGTCATCCAAATAGTGCAACATGGACGGGTACAGTGATCTCCGTTGGAACAGCCACTCAAGGAAGGTGCTCGAAATACAGCCGACAGAACAATCATGTGCATGTACTTGACAAAGTAGAAAGCACCCTCAAACTGAAAACCCAGCAGATGGAAATTGTCCAGGTGCACAGGTAGAATATGGAAAGCAAATTCAATATCTACCTTTACTAGCAATCCCGCTGGGCCCAATTCATGCAATATCCGGATCACCTGATACAGCAAGGCATATTTAACAGAGCACAGTGCTCCATCAATAGCTTCATTAAACGATTTACCCCTAGGCACTGTAGAGGTTGTGGATCAAGCAGTACTCACCAAAGTCCTTTTTCAGGACCACCCCCAACAGAGAACAGGAACAATTATCCTGAGGAACTGACTCAAAAGTGTCTGCCACCCTCCCTAGGTTCCTTTCCTTTAATATCTTTTCCGTGGCAATGCTATGGTTAGCCTTAAGGGAGTGCTGATGCTTGCAGAATGGGGCCCAACACATCCCGCCACAGGAATCCTGAAGCAATCGCTGAAACCCTTATATAAGGACTGTGCTGCAGTTGCATAGCTGTAAACATTAAAACAGGACACCATTGCATGCCAGTTAACTGGGTAAGGGGCCTTCACCAGAAGGGAGCGCTCAATCTTGTTTCTTGTGGTCTTTGTCTCTTGACTTTTTAAAAATGTGGACTCTAGGTGAGAAGAGAGACTTCAGAAGGAACAACAGTGTTTGAACGTGCACGTCCCTGGGGGCCTGGAACAAGATCTCTTTGCCCAATGGAAAGGGCTGACTAGGGGCAGCATTCAGCCTTTGCAGCTTCATAAAGCACAGCCATGTGTCAACGTCAATCTGATACCATTCCAGCATGCCCTACTGCCTTAATCCTCCTAAATTCCTTGTCATAATCTCCCAAGGCAGTGCCTTCAAACTATTCATGAGTGCACACAATCCCATTTTGGTAGCATGCCAACGGTGCCCCCAAGATTGGAAAAAAGCTCTGCCATGATAGCCTGGAAAATCGTGAAACCCTTGATCCAATTCAACAATGTCTCCTCCACCCTCTTCTTGTATAGCCAGGGGCCCCAATCTTTAGAGAGGGAGCACTCCTTGCACTGCTTGCGCACTTCCCATTCGGGTCCATCTGCAATCAGCTCACACATATCAGTATATGTACTCTTCCAAATTTTTTGCAGCACTTCTGTCAGTACATGCCTGCCCAGCTGGAATGCTCAGAATGTATATCCCCCAAACTGGTGCTTGGCATATGGTGCCATCGTACCTGTTGGCACTGTCTCCTGAGGAGGGGGTGCGGCCCCCGCTGACACCTCAACTACTTGCTGAACATTGCTTGAGTTCAGGGAACTGACCCCAATGACCCCTGCATCCCTTTTCCAACCGACGCTACCCACCGATCGCCCAAACGGGTGAACCACCAGCCTGCGCTTGACCTCCCCATAGCTTGAAGGTGAGCCACCAGCCTCCTGGCCAGCTCTTTCCACATTGTCACCTTTAACTATTCTGGCCAAAGCGCCCCCTACCAAGGGCTCAGACAACATCTCTACCTTGGACAGCCAATGCATAGAAACAGACTAAATTTGTGACCTAATCTGGCTGCCCTGTGACCCCAATTGTGATACATCTGTTGTCGTTCTGCACAATGCTATTATTAGCCGTGGAGACCCTCAAAGTAGAAACACCACCCTGCGCCCTGCCTTTGCCTAAACTGCTCACAGGTGGGGTGCCTGAAGCAACCCCTGCACCCCGACAGCCCTCTTTCCTATGTTTCCTGGTCTCCTTGGCCGTTCTGATGGCACTACAGGCTCCCTAGCTTGACCCCTTGAAGAGCCTCTGGGTGCTGTAAGGCCAGGATCTCATCCATTGCGTCCATTCGACGCATCAAAGCCTCCATATCAACCCCATCGTGAGTGTGCGTGGAACCCTTTTTCGCACTCCCGGCCATCCAGACTATGGTCATCAAAGAAGCCTCAAACTGCTAAATCAGAAAGCACACAGTCATGTGACCCCACCACACAGACAATAAACAATGGACTCAACACTTCCTGGTAGTAAAGAGCAATCGAAAATATCATGCAACAAATCCAGAAAAAAGGGGCAGCACTGCCACTCCCAATTCAGGCTCTAAAATGTCACCCTCAGCCCGGTAGCACACACAACTTATCTTCCAGTACCCAGGCTGAGCACTATATCATCAGGCCACCACAAACCAAAAAGGCTCCAGTAAACCACAAAGGTATCATGGTCTACCCGTCGCTTACGGTTTTGGTCAGCTGGAACTGAAGGATGACCTTGAATCTTGTACATCCTGCTCTGGCCAAGGTAAAGGCGGCCCCTTCTGGTAGCCACGGTGCTGCTGACAATGGTACATCAAAAGGCAGTCTGTGCCCTCCAAAAGGAGACCCAGAGGAAGAACCCCAAAAGGAAAATACCTCTATGACAGGAACTCCCTGGAACAGAAGAAAAAACACAAGAAAAAATGTCAGACTTCCAATCAAGAAAAATAACTGGAAGGAAACTGGAACAGGCAGAGAAAAGAGGCTGGAATCAGAAGAAAACAACAGGAGCGTGATCACCATCAAAGGAAGTGTTGCAGCACAAGGAGAGCAAGAATCCAACTCCTTAAATACCCCTAAACAGGAAGTGACATACAGGAAAAGCAAAGACGCAATGTTGGATTTGGAGAAGACTATAGGATGAAATAGATGAGGACCCATTTTAGAAAGGGAGCCAGATGCATGCAGGGAGTAGGTTAGGAAGAAAGGCATGCTGGGAGAAAGAAGGATATGGCCCCTACTTGGAAAAAAGGAATGAAGAAAAGAAGAAAGAGGAAAGAAGACAGAGGAAAAGAAGCCCAAAAGGAAAGGCCAGTCACCAGGTAAGTGAGGGGTGGGGCGCCCTCTCCTAAACACAAGGCTGAGCCGCACCCCGAACTCGCCGAGGATTGATGCCCAATCCAGGGCCTCAGGTGACATTAGGCCGGGAAAAGGGGCCTGTGGCCAGGAAAATGGACCGCGGCCCCAACCATGGCCCGAGCTGGCTCTCCCGCCTGGGCCACGGAGGCCCGCGGCACAACAAAAGGACACCAAAACCACCCCCAGATTGAGACACTCTCACCTTAGAGCTTCACTCTAGCTGCCGCTGGTCTCTACAAAATGAAATGCTTGCCATAACAAAAAGGCTCCCACTTGTCCCCCAGCACGGCACTTAATAATGCCTAATAAAAAAAACATCCTGCATTCCAATGTAGCCAAGGTAATGTCCCCAGAAAATAAACCTCCCGTTGCCTAAACACCAGGAAAAAGAGGCAGGAGCCCTGTTAGTAGCCTCCAAAGCCCTTCTTACATCTGCAGCATGCTGTGGCCCCACACATGCCTACCGGAGCTGCCACCAAGCGATCAACATCTCAGGTTGGACAAGCAAGCTCAAGCCTGTGCAGCTCCCAGTGACGCTTTTAGGGTTAACAGATCTGTGGTGCAGAGCTGCAGTGGGAAGCGTGCCGTAGCTCTTAAGTCAGAAAACAATCACGGCTTTAAATTAAATTCAGCCATGCACTTCGGTCAAAATGCGGGAAGTCTCTGGTCTGCTGACTCGAGCGGTGAGTGGGAACCATAGAGTCCAGCTCACCGCATGTGCTGGCTTTTAAAGGGGTGGGGTTGACCTCCCACTTGAGGCACGACTAGGTGGCACCCGTCTAGCCAATTGCGCCTGGCCGGTCTCAGACCACATGGTGCTCCTGTGCCTCAAACACGTGATGCGGACCACAGCACCTTGCCATAGTAGGAGGCTCCCTAGAGTTGGGGGAGCCTATGTAATTTTCTTTAGACATTCAGACTAAATGTGCTGATTGCTATATTAAAGAAGCATTGGCTATTTTGATTCTGTTTTGGCATTAGACATTTTGCTTGATTTCTCCGTTGTCCACTCATGTGATCCTTATGTATTTAGGGCTTATTATTATCAATGGCTTGTTTGATATTGTGGTGTGGCTAATTTCTTTCTTAATGGTACTTTATTACATTTACAAAATTTAGAACTGGAGAAGCCCAGTTGTACACATTTTGCAGATTTTAATGGATTCTCCATTTTACCCACAATGTTAATTGCATTGGAGTATCAACAGCATTTTACACATCGTATCACCGAGGCTTTCATTCCGTCTTTCACATGTAGACGTTGTAACAATGGATACATATAAAAACGTGATATTTTAACTGCCAGCAATGAAAACTACAATTTCTAGCTTCCGTGATGTCATTACCGATACAAGCATATCCATAGCAAAGCGCTGATGCAAATATACTCCCTAGCAGTGCTTATCATCATTTGTTGCTTGTAGTGTAAGGCGGAAGTGGGGCTGTCAAGATCTAGATACCTTCTCAAAGGATGAACATACAAATGGGACTGTACGTCCATAACAGAAACAGAACTTCAAAAGGGTAATAATTTGACCTTTCATTTATCATCACTGCTGTCATGGCAATGGTACATGTGATGTCACCATGTCACACTAGGATTGGCATTAAATGAAATCAGTCTGCATAATGTTGCCAAAGAATATATTTCAGGTGACAAATATAGTCCCAATTTGCATTGAAGTGTTGGGCAAAGCCTGGGATCGAGTAAATGCACGTTGAATTCAAGTTCAGAACTGAAATTCGTTTTTTTTCTCCTTCATTTAGCTCATTAGGACATATTATTCTAGGGCAAAAATAAGGCAAAGTTCCTGTCAAAGAGAAAATACTGATGTAAAAATAGAGATTAATAACTTGTATAAAACTGCAATAAAAAACGAAACCGTTAGAGCCCCTAGAATATTTACTCATGTTGAGCACATTCAAAATCCGTTAAAAATCTAAGAAACCAAAGTGGGTAAGAGCTCAAGCATGGAGAGGTGACTTTTATGATTCCAGATAAAAATAAAATTAAGAAATGCAATAGTTAACATGCCTCACGCAGTGATGTATGAGAGACACAATCGGCCTGTAATCATTTGGAGGAGGTGTTAATCCGTCCCAAAGGTGACGGTAAAGTGAGATATACCACCAGCCATATTACTAGTCCATTATATCCTATGGAACTCGTAATACGGCTGGTGGTATATCCGTCACATTTGGGACGGATTAACACCTCCTCCAAAGTTGTAATCAGGCCCAATGTGTCTGAGAATGAGACACTTACCGAAAGTGTTAAACAAGAGAAGTGAAAGCAGTAATTATCTTATGTGGAAAGTGCGGTGGTTACATAAATATAGTGGCCATCACGTAGTTCGAAATGAAGAGTAACATGAATAGTGTACGTCCAGAAAGTTTAACTAATGGATTGTGAAGCCCCAAGGCTGTGTTACATGAAATCCAGAGTGAAAGTGCGTTAATAAATATGTTTAAGACACACGTAAAAAATTAAAAATTGATAGTATACATCCTTGATGGACGTCTTTGAGAATAAATCAAAGTATCTCGGAAATGAGAAAATCCATGTATTAAATAAATCAAACAGACCTACCAAGTCTTGTGGCTGAAATAAATGTTACACAAATGCATATGGTAAATAATTAATTTCAAAGCGTTCATTTAACCCACATGGTTACATTGTATCATCATGCATTGAAGGCACTCACAAATTACTCGAAGATCACTATTCAATCAGTGGATAAAGGGACGTGTTGGTAATCATGGACACTGCTTATTACATATACAAAGTAAGTGAACATGGGCACTATCAATTCATTTTCGTGCAACTGGAACAAGACCCCACTTTCAAATTTTAAAAAGTCTTGAAGACAATCTTAGACCAAGCAGAAGAAATGCACTGGATTTGTGTTTATACTAAACATATCCTAATAATTTAACATTCTCACAGGACGTGTTTATATATGTTACCTAAGTGCAGGGCCAGTGGAATTATGGGCAGGAGATGGCCAAATTATGTGGCCGGGTTGATTAAATTATGCAGCAAGAAAATCCAAATTATGTGGCATAACGCGACTCATTTTGTAACAAATTTACTTCATTATTTATTCATTTCAAAGTTTAGTAACATTGTCTGAACACTGGTTGTATGTTATTAGTACCAGTTTGACACCCAAATATACAATAAACAATAGAAAGTCCAGCTTTGCCATGGGCATTCCACTGAGCATAAACACGTGTCTCTGCAGTTTTAGTAACTTTTGAAAGGTTTATGCTAGAAACTATTTTTTTTAAATCTGCACATTATGTGGGAGATAATGGATTATGTGGCGAATGTAGCAAATCTGTAATTATGTGAAAATCATTGCAGCTGCACAATTACATAATTCTAGTGTCTTCTGCATAGGGTACATAAGACTGTACCAAATCCCCATTTCGACCAATTGCTTCCGGTTGCGGTTTTATTCAGAAATCCCTGGGACAACTACATTGATGAATTTCTTCAGTCAGTTATACAAGTAACGCCATTCTACTTGAAAGACATCAAAGACATTCTCAACAAATTAGAAACATTATCTTTACCTGAAACCATATTTTTGTACATAGTTTAATTATCTCGATAGATCGACTCCACACATGCCCCACTTAGAAGCTATAGAATGGTTGTTCTTAAACATCCGAGAAACTCGGGCCAACAAAAGTTCCATTCTAAATCTCTTTTACTTTACGGCATACCACAGTTAATTCCGTTGGAAAGACACGTTTTCCCTACAAACAATGGTACCACAATTGGGTTTTCAGGAGCACCATGCAGTATACATACAATTTTGTACCACCCGATTTTGTACATAATAAAATTATCTCTGTACATTGATTGCCCACATGTTGGACCTGGAAGCAGTAGAATGGTTAATATTTCTGTTGGAAAGACATTTTTTTCCTACGAAAAAATGGTATCGTAATTTGAGTTTCAGGAGCACCATCTTGTACACATAAGACGTTGTACAACCCACTTTGTAGAGAACGGTTACATTGTGTACATATATTTTTTATTTTTTTAGAATGAAGCTAATTCTCAGGCAACACAAGCAAGACTTGAGTAATAATTTGATAGCAGGTTGATATCTCTTGTTTTCGACCCTATTAGTACCTACGTATTCCTAAATTTCTTGACCTAGTGCAAGACAATATGAAATATTCATTATCTATATTTGCTATTTGTATACTTATTTTAACTTCTATCTACATAAGCATTAAAGATGATTAATACTGGATAAATATTGGCCTGATCTCAATACTCTATAATACAGTGAAAGGAATAATACTGCTTGTAGGAAGCTGGCTCTGTATATATTACACCAAAGTGAGGTTAGGTGTGTACAGTGTCCAGGGGTTCCACAGTGGCTTATCAGAGTCTAACATAGATCATACTAATGCTCTCGTTTGATGTAGTGTGGTTGAGCAGTTAGGCTTATCAGAGGGTAGAGCAAAGCATTTGTTGTACACACACACAGTCAGAAAATGAGACACACACTCAATGACTAATCCAGGCAAATAGTTTTTATAGAGCAACAATATATTTTGTTTATTACTAGAACCAGAAGGTCTTTGTTGTAGGTAAGTATAGTTGTAAATAGGTATCAATCATATGTATCATATGTACTTTTGTTTTTACAGGTCAAGCTGTTTACAAGTAAGTAATACTTTTCAATTTCAAAAGTTGACACGTAATGTAATTTTTCATAGGAGTCAATAGAGTCCTAGGGGGAGAAAAGTGTTAGCACAGTTAACAGGTAGGTACACAACTTACTATTCCAGTATTCGGGGGCAAGGATGTCCACAGGTCAAAGTTTCGACTGACCCCAAAACTGCACCACCAGCAACCCGGGATGGGCTAAGTGCAGAGATCAAATTTCTTGTCGGGTTTGCAATGGAATCCTATGAGGACTGGGGGTGCTCGGTAGGAAGCAGATTGCAGGTAAGTACCTAGGACCTATGCCTGGAGGCTTAGGTCAGCACCTGGGGGGCACAAGTCTACAGCAAACACACACCCTCAGCGGCTCAGGGGCAGCTGGGTGCAGGGTGCAAACACAGAGCTGGGGGTTTCTAGAGGTCATTGGTCCTGCAGGATGTGTCACCTTTTTGGAGCAGGAGTCTTGAAGTTGCAGACAGGCCGGTAGGGCTGAGGCCAAGTCAGCTGTTGTCTGGAGTCTTCACTACTGGGGTCGGATTGGCAGCCCTTCTTCTTTCTCCTTGAGGTCACCAGGAATCTGGTGAGTAAGGTTCAGTGGTGCCGCTAAATACTAGATTTAGGGGTGTTACAGGGGTCAGAGGGCATTAGCCAATGGCTACTATCCCTGAGGGTGGCTACACCCTTCCTGGTCCCAGTCCCTTTGAGGAAAGGGCCACATTCCTATCGCTTTTGGTCCCTCTCCTCCAAACAAAGATGAAGGATTCTGTAAGGAGGGGATCACTTCAGCTCTGGACACCTTAGGGGTGGTCCCAGCTGAAGTAGTGACTCCTCCTTGTTTTTCCTAATTTTCCTACTGGACCTGCTGCCAAAAGTGGGGCGTAGTTCGGGGGCGGGTATCTCCACTAGCTGGAGTTCCCTGGGGCACTGTAACAGGAGGCCTGAGCCTTTGAGGTTCACCACCAATTGTTGCAATTCCTGCAGGGGGAGGTGTGAAACAGGCTTTGTTCCTAACCGCAGAGAGCACAAAGTTTCTCACCCTGTGGTGTCAGAAACTTGTCTGTTAGTGGCAGGCTGACACAGACTGGTCAGTCTTGCACTAAAGGGTTGGGTAAAATACAGGAGACATCTCTGAGATGCCCTCTGGGTGCATTTTGCAATAAACCCAACACTACCATCAGGGTGGTTTTATTGTTCAAGTTAATACCAAACTCCCCATTCTTCAATGAAGCCATCACTGAGCTGTGGAGTTCGTAATGACACACTCCCAGTCCATGTACTTAATATGGCCACACTGCACTTTCAATGTCTAAGAATGGAATTAGACACTGTAGGGGCATATTACTCATGCAGCTATTTCCTCACCTGTGGTGTAGTGCATCCTGCCTCAGGGCTGTAAGGCCTGCTAAAGGGGCAGTGGTTTGAGGGCATGGTACCCTGCATGGAGTGCTATATCAACTTTGCCTTTTTCTCCACACCAGCAGACACACAACCTACAATGGCAGTGTGCATGTGTTTGTTGAGGGGTCCCTTAGGGTGGTATAATACATGCTGCAGTCCTTAGGGACCCTCCCTTGTCACAGAACCCTTCGTACCAATGGTACCTTTTACAAGGGATTTAGGGGGTCATTCTGACCCTGGCGGTCATCGGCCGCCAGGGTCGACGACCACGGAAGCACCGCCAACAGGCTGGCGGTGCTTCCTTTGCTATTCCGACCGCGGCTGTAAAGCCGCGGTCGCCCAGCCGGGTCCGGCGGTTTCCCGCCGGATTTCCCCCGGCTGGGAGAATCCTCCATGGCGGCGCTGCTTGCAGTGCCGCCATGGGGATTCCGACCCCCTTCCCGCCAGCCTGTTTCTGGCGGTTTTCACCGCCAGAAACAGGATGGCGGGAACGGGTGTCGTGGTTCCCCTGGGGGCCCCTGCACTGCCCATGCCACTGGCATGGGCAGTGCAGCGGCCCCCTAACAGGGCCCCAGCAGGATTTTCACTGTCTGCTTTGCAGACAGTGAAAATCGCGACGGGTGCAACTGCACCCGTCGCACCCCTGCAACACCGCCGGCTCCATTCGGAGCTGGCTTCAATGTTGCAGGGCCTTTCCCGCTGGGCAGGCGGGCGCTCTTTTGGCAGTCGCCCGCCGGCCCAGCGGGAAAGTCGAAATGGCCCCCGCGGTCTTTTGACCGCGGAGCGGTCTTTCGACGGGGAAGTTTGGCGGGCGGCAACCGCCGCCCGCCAAACTCGGAATGACCCCCTTAGTTGTGTGCCAGGGGTGTGCCAATTGTGAAAACAATGGTACAGTTTAGGGAAAGAACACTTGTGCTGGGGCCTAGGATCCCAGCACACACTTGGTCAAGTCAGCATCAATACTCAGCAAAATGTTGGTGGTAACCATGCCAAAAGGGGCACTTTCCTACACTGCTACCTATAAATAGACAATTGCTAGTGTATCTGCATGTTAAAACAATGGAAACTGCTTTAAGATTTTATACCTTGTGACACTCCATGCTTAAAGTAAGTAATGACTTTGGTAAAATGTCAGTTATTTTCAGCTTTTTTGTATAGCACACAGAAGAAACCTACGCTGAGTTTTTCTGCTTAATTATGTGATTAGTGCTCTGCGCGAAATGTCTCCATATAAAGGGCAGGCGACCGGAAAAAATGTAACTGGAAATGTTAACGCACATTTTAAATACCCAGAGAAAACATGTTGCATGACAGACATAACAGCATTTCAAAACGAGCGTCCATAGAAGTCAAATACTAAGAAATAGTTTCACCAATGAACAAAAACAATACATTAGAAGGAGAGGACAACGAAAGGAACTTTGACACGTTTAATCGTAATTACCATTGTGAAACAACAAGCATTAGCATTAGTTTCTGTCCATGCAAATATTCTTCCATCTGTCTATACAATCAGTCACTAATCCCCTATGCACTCAATTCCTCTTTATAGGGACTATGCATCTACTGACCCACCATCATGCATCAATCTACTCACCTATTCAAAATAACCTACTTGGAAACTCCCCAATCGAATAAGAGGAACTTTGAACTATGAGTCAGAAATACTGGCTTTGCTTCTGTTTCGCTTGGAGTGTGAGAATGCTATTGGTTGTGTATGACTGTTAGTCTGTGAGGATTATAAGAGAAATTCTGGCATTTTGTGACTGCTAGTTTGTTAGGGGTATTAGAGTGCTGTCAGTAGTGTTTGACTGCTAGTCTGTGCTGGGTTAGATAATGGTGTTGGTCGTGTGAAGATACAGGTGTGTTCTGGCACAGGTGTTTTAATTAGAAATTATTAATGAGTGTTTATGTATTTTGAATAATGAGTTTATGTAGAAAATGAAATAACGTAGAAAAATAATGCACACATTTGGAAATGTGACCTCAAAGAATGGCCACCAAATGTTCACAAAATGCACTAATTAATGATTAATAATTATGAAATGTCAAAAATGTACTAGACTAATGCAGTAATATGTCATATGTCATATTAAGGGTTATGAAGTATGTTTTAGCTTTATTAATTATAGGCCTCAACTTAGCGAGTGTTTTGCCCTATTTGTCAGGCCTCATGCAGAAGCTGTATTTCTTAGCGGTTAATAAAATTGCTGACCGAGTGAATTAATCTGTGAAATGTCCACTGTCTTATTAAAAGTGCTTAACAGAAGCTTTTCGTGAAAACTGACTGCAAGGAGATGATGTTCCTGTTAAAGTAACATTTCATGTGTAATGTGTGTGAGACTGACTTTCCCAGGACAAGAACAATGAAGATACTGACTGGAGTGGAAGATGCAACAATATTGTTACCTGACAAGCCGGATGATGAGAACATCGTAAAGTGGACCAATCAACTGCATGTGAATAGTGAAATATTAGAATTCGTAGATTTGGTACAGAAATATTATTGGGTAAAATATGAACACACAATTAACTGACCAGTAGGGAACTAGAGGATAGTTTAGGTGGCTTTGATATAACAACGCTGTAGGGGGAAAAGACTTCAGACCTATTTCGATTAGAGAGAGAGAGAGAGAGACTTAAAAAGTGAGAGAAGAGACTTTAGGAGAGATTTGAGATTCATATCGACATTGGGCTCATATTCTCTGACTGAGAGTCTGATGCTTTGCTGACCTGAGGACAAAGACTGATTCTGCTTTGCTGACCAATACTGAGGATAGGTATACGATGACAAATTGTGACTGTCATGCATATTTTGCTTTTTCATTCTAGGTACCAACTGTGCTATTTTTGTTAGATCATAGTTAGATGTTTTACTAAATTTGTATTTCTAAATTGTTTTGCATGAAGCCCAACATGCTGATGCTAATCTGATGTTAGTTAAGGGCCCTTACAAATGACTGACGATCACAGGGACTAATGATTAATGAATTACCTTGCTGATTTCCATGAATGTTTTATCTTTGTCACAGCTGACTCTGCTATTGATTTGCATTATAACTCTAGAATGTGTTGTGGTTCAAGCTTTGATTAGATTGAGTTTCTTCCGCTGCTTTGGACAACCAGTGCTGTTTTTGTATGTATTTCATTTGATTTTGAGATTAATCTACATGACCTTAGCATTGTTATTATAAGGGAAATAAAATTCCTTAACTTTATTAAAGGTGTGGTGATTCATGGCTGAAAGGTCATGGTGCGTGACAATTACTGACTCCATTGATTATTGATTTTATTGATTTCTAATGATTATTGATTATTGTGCACTGATTATTGGTTCATTTACTGGAGCTATGGTAAGAACTTCTTAATTGCGAGTGAATAGGTTTATCGACCCATTTGCATCCCCTTGTAAGTTTACTTATTAAGGTCTGACACGCTAACACTAACCAGGTACTTTTGTGCAATAACAGCGCTCCCACTGTTTTCTAAGAATTTAAGACTCTTTTTCTTTTTAAAATTCATATCTTGACTTGTGTATTTCGCATTTTTTATTGTTTTGGTCTTGTTTTGTTTAGATGAATATTACCCATTTTTCTAAACCTTTGTTGTGTCATTTTGTGGTATTTTCACTGAGTTACTGTGTGTGTTGGTACAAATACTTTACACATTGCTTCTGAAGCTAAGCCTGCCTGCTCGTTACAAGCTACCAAGGGGGGAGTGGGGGCTAACTGAGGGTGATTCTCCTTTACCGTGACTAGAGTGAGGGTCCTTGCTTGGTCAGGGGGTAACCTGACTGCCAACCAAAGACCCCTTCTCTTAACAGTCCACAATGAAAACATGTCCTCTTTACCCACTTCTAAACAAGAGATCTGTAGAAGAAAATTAAAAAACAACGTGAAGCCCCTTGATCTGGTATTTCACAAGCTGACAATGTCAAACCCCTTCCATTACATTTGTGATGGGGTCACAGCATCAAAAGCCAATGCTCCTTCAACCCCTTCGCTGCCAGGCCTTTTCCCGTCCTGTGCGAGACTTCTTTTGGCTATTTGGGGCAGTTCTTGCTTAGGCCCTCATAACTTTTTCTCCACATAAGCTACCCATGCCAAATTTGCGTCCTTTTTTTCAACACCGTAGGGATTCTAGAGGTACCCAGACTTTGTGGGTTCCTCTGAAGGAGACCAAGAAATTAGCCAAAGTACAAAGAAATATTGTTTTTTTTCAGGAACATGGGGAAAAAGGGCTGCAGAAGAAGGCTTGTGTTTATTTCCCTGAAAATGGCATCAACAAAGGGTTTGCGGTGGTAAAATCACCATCTTCCCAGCTTTCAGGAACAGGCAGACTTGAATTAGAAAATCCCATTTTTCAACACAATGTTGACATTTTACTGGGACATACCCATTTTTACAATTTTTTTGTTCTTTCAGCCTCCTTCCAGATAGTGACAGAAAGAGGTGAGAAACCAATGCTGGATCCCAGAAAGTTAAACATTTCTGAAAAGTAGACAAAGTTCTGAATTCAGCAAGGTGTCGTTTGTATAGATCCTACAAGTGTTTCCTACACAAAATAACAGCTGAAATAAAAGAATATTGAAATTGAAGTGAACAAAACAGCCATTTGTCTCCACATTTTACTCTGTAACTTTTTCCTGCCATGTCAGATTTTTGAAAGCAATATACCATTACATCTGCTGGACTCTTCTGGTTACGGGGATATATAGGGCTTGTAGGTTCATCAAGAACCCTAGGTAGCCAGAGCCAATAAATGAGCTGCACCTTGCAATTGGTTTTCATTCTGTACCGGGTATGCAGCAATTAATTTGCTGAAATATAAAAAGTGAATAGTGTATTTCCAAAATGGGCAAAAGATCATTTGTTGAGAAACAGTGGTTATTTGCACATCTCTGAATTCCGGGGTACCCATATTACCATGTGAATTATAGGGCATTTCTCAAATAGATGTCTTTTTTACACACTGCCTTACATTTGGAAGGAAAAAATGTAGAGAAAGACAAACGGCAACACTTGTTTTGCTTTTCTGTGTTTCCCTAAGTATCCCAATAAAAATGGTACCTCTCTTGCGTGGGTAGGCCTAATGCTCATGATAGGAAACACAAAATGGAAACATCACATAGCCTAATGCTCGCGACAGGAAACACAAAATGGAAACATCACATTTTTACATTGAAATCTGACATGTTTTTTGCAAAGTGCCTGGTTGTAGATTTTGGCCTCTAGCTCAACCGGCACCTTGGGAAACCTACCAAACCTGCACATTTCTTAAAACAAGACACCTAGGGGAATGCAATATGGGGTGACTTGTGGGGCTCTGACCAGGTTCTGTTACCCAGAATCCTTTGCAAACCTCAAAATTTGGCCCAAAAAACACTTTTTCATCTCATTTCAGTGACAGAAATTTCTGGAATCTGAGGGGAGCCACAAATTTCCTTCTACCCACCGTTCCCCCAAGTCTCCCAATAAAAAAGGTACCTCACTTGTGTGGGTAGGCCTAGCGCCCACGACACGAAATGCCCCAAAACACAACATGGACACATCACATTTTCCCAAAGAAAACAGAGCTGTTTTTTGCAAAGTGCCTAGCTGTGGATTTTGGCCTCTAGCTCAGCCGGCACCTAGGGAAACCTAGCAAACCTGCACATTTTTTAAAACTAGACACCTAGGGGAATCCAAGATGGGGTGACTTTTGGGGCTCTGACCAGGTTCTGTTACCCAGAATCCTTTGCAAACCTCAGTGACAGAAAGTTCTGGAATCTAAGAGGAGCCACAAATTTCTTTCCACCTAGCGTTTCCCCAAGTCTCCCGATAAACAAGGTACCTCACTTGTGTGGGTAGGCCTAGCACCCACAACAGGAAACGCCCCAAAACACAAGGTGTGCACATCACATTTTCACAAAGAAAACAAAGCTGTTTTTTGTAAAGTGTCTAGCTGTGGATTTTGGCCTCTAGCTCAGATACACCTAGGGAAACCTAGCAAACCTGCGCATTTTTTAAAACTAGACACGTAGGGGAATCCAATATGGGGTGACTTGTTAGGCTCTGACCAGGTTCTGTTACCCAGAATCCTTTGCAAACCTCAAAATTTGGCCAAAAAAACACTTTTTCCTCTCATTTCGGTGACAGAAAGTTCTGGAATCTGAGAGGAGCCACAAATTTCCCCCAAGTCTCCCGATAAAAATGGTACCTCACTTGTGTGGGTAGGCCTAGCGCCCGCGAAAGGAAATGCCCCAAAACACAACGTGGACACATCACATTTTCACAAAGAAAACAGAGCTCTTTTTTGCAAAGTGTCTAGCTGTGGATTTTGGCCTCTAGCTCAGCCAGCACCTAGGGAAACCTAGCAAACCTGCGCATTTCTTAAAACTAGACACCTAGGGGAATCAAATATGGGGTGTCTTGTGGGGCTCTGATCAGGTTCTGCTACCCAGAATCCTTTGCAAACCTCAAAACGTGGCCAATAAAAACTTTTTCATCTCATTTCGGTGACAGAAAGTTCTGGAATCTGAGAGGAACCATAAATTTCCTTCCACCCAGCGTTCCCCCATGTCTCCCGATAAAAATGGTACCTCACTTGTGTGGGTAGGTCTAGCGCCCGCAAAAGGAAATTGCCCAAAACACAACGTGGACACATCACATTTTCCCAAAGAAAACAGATCTGTTTTTTGCAAAGTGCCTAGCTGTGGATTTTGGCCTCTAGCTCAGCCGGCACCTTCGGAAACCTACCAAGCCTGCGCATTTTTTAAAACTAGACACCTAGGGGAATCCTAGATGGGGTGACTTGTGGGGCTCAGACCAGGTTCTGTTACCCAGAATCCTTAGCAAACCTCAAAATTGGGCCAAAAAAACACTTTTTCCTCTCATTTCGGTGACAGAAAGTTCTGCACTCTGAGAGGAGCCACAAATTTCCTACCACCCAGCGTTCCCCTAAGTCTCCAGATAAAAATGATACCTCACTTGTGTGGGTAGGCCTAGCGCCCATGACACGAAATGCCCGAAAACACAACGTGGACACATCACATTTTCACAAAGAAAACAGAGCTTTGTTTTGCAAAGTGTCTAGCTGTGGATTTTGGCCTCTAACTCAGCCAGCACCAAGGGAAACCTAGCAAACCTGCACATTTTTTAAAACTAGACATCTATGGGAATCCAAGATTCGGTGACTTGTGGGGCTCTGACCAGGTTCTGTTACCCACAACCCTTTACAAACCTCAAAATTTGGCCCAAAAAAATTTTTTTCCTCCCACTTCGGTGACAGAAAGTTCTGGAATCTGAGAGGAGCCATAAATTTCCTTCCACCCAGCATTCCCCCAAGTCTCCAGATAAAAATTATACCTCACTTGTGTGGGTGGCCCAGGTCCCTGCAACAGAAAAATGCCAAAAACCTGTAGAGATTGAGGGGATAGCACAGCAAGTTGACAAACACATATTTTTCTTTTATACATCTTTTAGGCTGACTCTGCTTTGGGGACCCACACAAGTGAGGTATCATTTTACTTGGGAGACTGAGGGGAACGCTGGGTGGTTGAAAATGTGTGCCGCAGCGGTGATCCTACAAAGAAAAGTGAGGAAAATATGCTTTTTTAAGCAAATTTTGAGGTTTGCAGAGGAGTCTGGGTAAGAAAATGTTGGGGGATCCAGGCAAGCCACAACTCCTTGGACTCCTTGGGGTGTCTGTTTTTAAAACATGTCTGGGTTTGGTAGGTTTCCCTAGATGAAGGCCGCACCCGGGACCAAAAACATAGGTGCCCCCCCCAAACACAGGTAGTTTTGAAATAGATCATTTTGATGTGTCCACGTACTTATGTGATGTTCCAAACACTCAAATTGTGAAAAGAAACGCACTTAGGTTATGTTAAAAAGACCCCTCACCCACCAACCAAGTTGGTGGCACATTTCATCATCGAAGTCCCACCCGAGACACTTAGCATGTCACAGGTGTGCTGCGACACATGATTACAGAGGAGCAGGTTTTGTCATTTTTACCACACATACTGGTTGGATTTGGCACAAGGGTGAGTGATGGTTCAGTGGATCAAATTTTATTACCAAGAGATTTCACAAAAATGAAATGCACTGCTAATAACTGAAAGGCCAAGAAACTGAACCAATGACTCACAGCTCTGGAGCTGTAAAGCCACAACAAGGCACCAACGGCTCTACAGTCCATTCACACACCTTTCATACATGGCGTGCACAAGACCATTCACTCCACCAGCCACAGGCCCAGCACATTACAACACTCATATCGACAGACAGCGCCACTCAAGGGCCTATCACTTACATACGCTCACATGCCTGATACAGCAATCACACCAGCTGATGGGAGTGTGTGGACTGGTTTTCGGCTGGCATTGTGTTAGAGTAGCCAACAGCAAGTCAATATTTACAACGCCAGCCAAGACATAATTACAAAACTACAAACAGAAAAGCTCTAACTAAGTACATGACAGAAATGCCAACCATGAAACTGAACACATGAAAATATAAAACAGGCAGTTTACACTCATGGTAGTTCCCAGTAATTCTTCTGGGTGTGGTAAATCTTGAAGCAACCACCCACACACCGCCCAGGCTTTGATGGACAATCTGGGCAGTACATTTGAGTCTCCCTCCGGATACCTCTTCAAGCACAGACTCTACATTTCTTAGCTGGAAAGTCTTTTTTGGGCGTGGGAGGAATGTGCTCAGCAAAGTGGCAATCTTTCAATCTATCCACATCCTCCACCACTGCTTCTCTAGGAACTCTTGCCTGTTTCACCACAGTAAGGCTCTCTATCACTGACTCCTGAAATTTCACAAATGTCATCTTTGACTCTAGAGACCTATACTTGAACACAATAAAAGCATTAAAAGTTGCCAAGTGGAAGAGGTGAATTGCTAACTTCTTATGCCAAACGTAAGACTTACGAATAGCAGTATAAGGTTCCAACCTCTGATCAACTCTATCTACACCTCCCATGTGCTTATTATATTCTAAAATGCACACCGTTTTGCACACTTCAGCAACCTGGCCCCAAACAGTCACAGGGGGAAGTACTCTCATCATGGATGGTACTTAGCATGCAGACATCCCTCCTGTCTGAAAAGTTCAAAGCTATCAGCTCATCATTCCACAAGGCACTGCACTATCCCCGCTCAAGTTTTATACAGACAAGCTCCCTTGGATAGCCTTTCCGGTTACAACGAATTGTGCCACAAGCAACAGTTCCCACTCAAAACAATTCCTTGAACAACTGCACTCCAGTGTAGAAGTTCTCTACATACAAATGGTGACCTTTGTTGAACAGTCGTCTACCAAGTTCCCACACAATTTTGACAGTAACTCCAAAAGTGGGAGGACAACCAGAGGGGTCAATACTGGAATCCCTACCAGTGTAGACCTGGAAATTATACATATATCCTGTACTACTTTCAGACAGCACATACAATTTAATTCCATATCATGCCCTCTTGCTAGGAATGTACTGCCTAAAAACCAAACTACCCTTGAAGAGGACCGAAGAGTCGTCCACAGCTATTATTTGCCTGGAATATAGACCCCTGAAAAACGATCTATAAAATGATCAAGGACAGGCCTAATCTTAAAAGACGGTCAGAAACAGGGTGATCTTGTGGCAAGGCTAAAGCATTGTCAACAAAGTGCAGCATCCTAAGAAGAAGAAAATACCGATTATGACTCATGGTTGCAGGAAATATAACCTTTGTCATCAAGGGACTAGTAGACCAATAAGAAGCCAGTGATGGCTTCCTTATCAACCCCATCAAAAGAGTCAAACCCAAAAACCTTTTTATCTCCTCCAAATTTGTGGGAATCCACTGGGTAGCTCTAGAGTGTGGCCTAAGTCTAGCAGCGTTGTCCCTCAAATACTGTTCCACATACAAATTAGTCTGCTCAACAATCTCTTCCAAAAACACAGCATGCATAAATAACTCAAAGAAATTGACAGACAAAAAGTTCTCCCTATTGACTCTACACCCCGGGAGACCAGTACAGGCAGGCAACTCTGGGGCTCCATGTTTGGGGCAACTCAGAGTTCAGGTCTTATAACAGGAAACCTTTCAGCCCCAGGTTGCTGCACTAATGGCACAACAGTGTCCTCCTCTAAAACAGGCCCTTCATCTGCACTGAGAGTGGCTTCCTCATCAGAGGATTCCTCTCCGACAGAAACTCAACTGCCAGAAACTCTAACTTCCTCCTTTGCCTCAGATGCAGAGTCAGTCTCATAATCATGATCAGACAATGACTCAAAAAGCATACCAATAACCTGCTGAGCAGTCATCCTGCTGCTAGCCATGATCCTTCCTACGAAAAGTAACTGGACAAATGCACCACCAACAACCAGCACTGTGTAAGATAAGTAATAAAAAAAGTGTGGCTTTATACAAAGAGTTAAGTACTAAAAAAACGCTACTGCTCACTTGTGGGAAAAACCTACTCACCAGCAACTACTCTGCACTGACACAGAAATCACCAATGATATCCTACTAAAAAGAAGGAAAGGAAAGGAAAGCAAATTAGAAATAAGACAACACAAATATCATTGTGCACAAATCTAAGGACAATTTCACACACAATCCTGCATTTAGTACACCACCGACAAACATGTCATTCATGCATGGCAACAATACTCCTTTGGAGTAAATTGATTTTACTTACCTAAAACATGCAACTATGCAAACCTTAGGTCAACCACCGCCAAAGCTGCAAGGAGCCACAGCAAAGAAAGCAAAATCTTTGAACTAGAACAAAAAGGAGAAAACAAATGATCACAAATGCAAATACTTTCCCAGATGACAAACACCCCACCATCAAGCATTTGGAAATTGGTGCCTACGCGGATTCTGCCCCCACATAGGGGCAGATGGTCCTACTAAAAAATAGGCCTATCTGCCCCAAGGGGGGCAGAAAATACCTTTAGTAGTGTGTCCCCATGGGGAGTGACCCTTGCCCAAGGGGCCACCCCCCAAACAAAACACAAATAAACACACACACACACACCATCCCTGGTGCCTAAGTGGCTTCTGCCCCCATTGGGGGCAATGTACCTAAAAAGAAATAGGCCCATATGCCTCCAAGGGGGGCAGAAATGGCCATAAAACATATGCCCCCCAAAGGGGTGTGAACCTTGCCTAAGGGGCCGCTCCCCGACACACAAAAAAACAGGAAAACAAAAAAAAAGAAAATCGGGCAGCAGGAATGCTCAAAGAGACATCGTGGGAAAGGAAAACCCTTTCCTTTCCCCCGATGCCTCTTTGTTTGAAACCTGCCACCCACCTGAGGAGAAACTTACCGGTTTCTCCAGATCGCGCGCTGGAAGCAAATGGCTCCCAGCGCGACCGTCACCCGGTAATGATGTCAGCGCGCAATCATGCGCTGAAGTCGTTAAGGGGGGTGGGGGTAGGAATGGGAAGGGCTTCCACTTCCATCCCTGCCTTGGAGGGGTGGGAGGGAAGCCCACGGAGGGAGCGCTGCCTCCGAGCTCATGTCCGAGGACGTAATGGTTACATCCTCGGCACAGGAGCACTGTGCCGGCGGACGTAACCATTATATTACTTTTCAATTCTTTTTTATGATTATGTGAGCTCAGGCATAATCTGAAACGGTGTCCAACCAGATCAAAATATCTTCCTATTACTATGTGGTAGACTTGACAATCTAGAGTGTTATTCCCTCAAACTTTTTGCCTTACTCCCTCATTTTTGCTGGCCTTAAGACTGTGTACTTGACCATTGCTAAGCAATGCCAAAATGCATGTGCTTACTCCCTAAATTATGGTAAAATGGCCTATACCCAATTGGCACATTTAATTTACTTATAAGTCCCTAGTAAAGTGCTTCTACATGCACACAGGGCCTGTAATGCTGCTAATGGGCCTGCAGCACTGATTCTGCCACCCACTTTAGTAGCACTTTAAAAATGTCTCACCGCGGCCTGTATATGGTTCAGGTTGAAAAAAATGGAGATCAAATGGTGGAGGACTGTGAGACAGAGGCAATTAATATCCCTTTTAGGTCGAGTATAGCAGTGCACAAGCACATTTTTCCGACGTGTTGTTTTCTATTTAGGCCTTTAACCATGCCTACGCCACGCCCATCACTATCGCTCGTTCATGGGCTTGCCCTTCAAAAATCATTATCATTGGTAATTCTTTACGTTCGTCCCTCCTTGGGACAGTTTGGTTACCGCCTTGGACATCAATCCTGTTACATGGCTAATTGCACTTTTTCCAAAATGTTTGACTGCAAGCAAACATTTCTTCTTTTTGTGTGTCTCCTTCATGCTGATGCTTATGGTCGCTGTGGCACTTTGAATCGCTTATATGAAACTGTTTTACTTTTAGTTTTCAATTTATGTGGCAATAAAAGTCTGGTTATGAGTTTACAACGCTAATAGCTCTATCTCAAGCAAATGCGAGACCTATTGCAATGCAAATGCTTGTTTTACCTGGGGGGAGTCTTGAAGCCAGTCTTGGTGCCCGAAACTCCTGGAAAAAACCTGTGAAGTGGTAAGAAAAGATGGAAGTCAGCAGGTGGGACTTCAAGATTAACACCGATAATGACAATGGGCTACTGTGTTTTGGAACAGGAGAGCAGGGTGACAGGAGTCACAAATCAATTGGAATTCAAGGCAGGAAGTCTAAAAAAATGTCATGGTCGCATGAATCTGGGTCAGATCAGAGAGCGTCCAAACTTTGGAAGGAGAAGAAGAGCACACAGGGAACTTGAGGGAAGAATGAAGGAAGTCCCTTGAAGGGGAAGAAGATGGCAGCAACCTCGATAAAGCCCAGGAGATCGAGATGGAGGATTGGTGGATGCTGCCGGAAGATGCTAAACAGCACACCACAACTTAGGAGAGTTGTGGCAGAGTGGGTGGGTGAGTGATTCAGGGGCAAGAGAGGGGGACTATCCGATGGGTATAGGGGTTAGTAGTTCTTTCAAAAAGGAGCCTCAGTTACATCTATATCACAGCTTTGTGCAATCCCTTCTCCAATTACCTCCGTTCAGACTCTCTGCGACAAGAGTGTGCCAGAAATTGTTGTGATGTGAGATTTTATGTTTTTTTCCCTTTAGGCATGAGATGATTGTTTTGAGCACGAGTGCTTGGCTTACTCTGAGAGGAGAGATACGTTTCCAAAAGGGAATTGGACAGTGCTTAATTTGTAAATACAAACTGTTATCTGTTATCCCCACTAACACTTATATAGGTTGTGTCCTGTCTCTACATAAAGGGTTGCATGCCCCCTGTAGTTAGTCTGGAGCCAGGGCCGGGAGAGCAGGTCATCTATCCATTTCAAAGGCATGCTTCTAGAAGCTTCCCCCCTTCAAAGATACAACTGCGTATAAATACTGGACCTCAGGCACCATATCTTCAGTACACTTGTGGACCTGTGGATAGTCTGCCATGAAGAAGGACTGCTGTGCCGCTGAAAAAAGGACTGCCACTCTGCTGGACTGCTGCTCTAAAAGAACTGCTGCTCTGCTGTGCTGATCTGCTGCCTACTGCCCTCTTGCATGGAGAGGAAGAATTGGGCCTGCAACTTCTTCTTGAACCCAGGACCCGGAGTGACTCCAAGGGCTAGTTTGCTTGCCTCCTGATCTGAGCCTCAGGGAAATAAAAGGCTCCCCTACACCATGCACTATCCTCTGGACCTAGCTTGAGCAAGTTCCTGACCGCCAAGTGGTTCCTCCCAGGTCCTGGACCCTTGTTGTAGCTGAAGGGAGCTGAATTCAAGCTTTTGGTCTCTTTGTGATTGTGAATGGTCCCGTTTATACAGAGACATCGCTGATTGCACAGCAATCCATCGCAAACCTCTGTCTCTCAGTTGAAGTGCCCGACTCTCCGTGCTCTAGCATCGACCGTTCGCGTGGACCACCAAAACATACTCCAACAACACCTGCAATGCCAGCCGGTGCTTCAGTTTTCACCAACAGTCTCCCATGATGTTCCGACTGCTCCTCACGGTCCTCTTCAATGTGAACAAGACTCCTGGCATGGACTTGAGGAGGTAAACTGCAACAGGTTGAACCTAGTGATTGTATCCAACCTGTGTTTCATCGCAGGCGGCCTACAAGTATGACTTTAACCCAGTTCAGCATGACCAGATTGACTAAGTTGAAGCTTTGGCACTATTTTCACTAAATTCTTTAATAATTAATTTCTCCAGTTCTATGGATTGGATTTTTGTTTGCTCAGGGCTCAGACCCAGTAAACCAGTAACCCAATTTCTCACAACCCAGATGCCAGAACTTTGGCTATTTAAGGTCTATATTAGGTAAGGGAATGAAAGAATGATAACTGTAGCATAGGAGAGGGACTTTCCCAATGTCTTCGAATTAGTGAGAAGTTTGCTCTGCTAAATTCTGAACATAAGTTGCCCTTTGACATTTTCAAACACTCTGTTTAGCAGCGATACAACTTTGATCTTACTAATTTTGTAGAATTAATTAGGGAATCCATATTCTCCAGTTGCCTATATCTGAAGTCATGTACTCAATGATTGTCCAAGTCTCTCCTTCAATTAAACATCTTCTAAGCCATCACAATTTTCCATTCGGGGAGTCAGGTTCCTGATATTAGCAGGAAAGTCTCTTCTAGACATATAATTTTTTTTTAAAGTTCTTTACAATGTCTAATGGAAGAGTATGAAATGGACCCCCTACACACATGTAATGGCACGTATGGTTCAAGTTTGCATACTGTTGCCAACAATCTATCATTGTTCTCACCCATTTGTAATTTCTCCACTTTATTTTTGTCAGGGAGCATTAAACCTGTTCAGTATAAGAAGGCATTCAGGTAAAATTTGGCTTTTAGCAGTTCAGCATTGTAAGAATTTGAGGTATTGGTTGAGAGGGGCAAAAGCCCCATTCAAATAACAAAAACAGGCCTTGTCTGGGTGAGCCACAAGAGTCATCAAATTAATCTGAGCTTAGCCCTCTAGTAGCCTGGCACAAAGCAGCCAGGCTTAACTTAGAGGCAATTTGTAAAGTATTTATGCAACACTCCAGCAGTAGGTGAACACACAATGCAAGAAAAATCCCAAACCAATGTTGAATAACAAAGTAAACTGTAATTATTAAAGATACACCAAAACGATAAACAATAACATTTTAATCTGTCAAATTGGAGATCCTAATTTTCAAAGGTTTTAGGTGGCAATAGCATCAAGAAGCACCACTTGTGGTTGTATGGTTCCACAAGATCAGTGGAAAGCCACAAGTTTAGGCTGACCGTAATGTGGGGGAGGGTGTACAATACAGGGACCAGGTTAGTCCGGCAGAAGAGTTCCCTTCTCACTGTCTGCACAAAGGATGCAGTTTGCTTGACGGAGGCTGTGAGGAAAAGGCTGTTTGCCTGAGGAGGAGGTCGAGCATCATGGATGGTCGATGCTGTAGCATGAAGTGCTCGGTCACCGCTGGACCTTCATGCAGGCAGATCAACATTGACGGGCGCTGTCGGCAAGTGTTGTTTGAGCTTTGCTTTGGCTGTCTTTGCAGCAGTTGATTCTTGGCCAAAGAGCTCATGATTGCGAGGAACTCAAAACTTTGGTTGCTGGAGTTTCGCACTGGCAGTCACTGTGGGGTGTCATTGCAGTAGTGCAATGTGCCAGTCTCACGTTGCCAGTCGTAGTGGACAAGCTTTGTCAAAGTCAAGAGCAAGTTTGTTGGAGGTCGTCGCAGATGGCAGAGTCTGGGTACAAGTGGGTCCCTTTTCTATCATGAGAAGCCCAATGTCAAGATTTTCGCCTTTTCTTCAGGAAGAGTTCTCATTGATCTGAAACGGTGTCCAACCAGATCAAAATATCTTCCTATTACTATGTGGTAGACTTGACAATCTAGAGTGTTATTCCCTCAAACTTTTTGCCTTACTCCCTCATTTTTGCTGATCTTGTTTTTGCTGGCCTTAAGACTGTGTACTTGACCATTGCTAAGCAATGCCAAAATGCATGTGCTTACTCCCTAAATTATGGTAAAATGGCCTATACCCAATTGGCACATTTAATTTACTTATAAGTCCCTAGTAAAGTGCTTCTACATGCACACAGGGCCTGTAATGCTACTAATGGGCCTGCAGCACTGATTCTGCCACCCACTTTAGTAGCACTTTAAAAATGTCTCACCGCGGCCTGTATATGGTTCAGGTTGAAAAAAATGGAGATCAAATGGTGGAGGACTGTGAGACAGAGGCAATTAATATCCCTTTTAGGTCGAGTATAGCAGTGCACAAGCACATTTTTCCGACGTGTTGTTTTCTATTTAGGCCTTTAACCATGCCTACGCCATGCCCATCACTATCGCTCGTTCATGGGCTTGCCCTTCAAAAATCATTATCATTGGTAATTCTTTACGTTCGTCCCTCCTTGGGACAGTTTGGTTACCGCCTTGGACATCAATCCTGTTACATGGCTAATTGCACTTTTTCCAAAATGTTTGACTGCAAGCAAACATTTCTTCTTTTTGTGTGTCTCCTTCATGCTGATGCTTATGGTCGCTGTGGCACTTTGAATCGCTTATATGAAACTGTTTTACTTTTAGTTTTCAATTTATGTGGCAATAAAAGTCTGGTTATGAGTTTACAACGCTAATAGCTCTATCTCAAGCAAATGCGAGACCTATTGCAATGCAAATGCTTGTTTTACCTGGGGGGAGTCTTGAAGCCAGTCTTGGTGCCCGAAACTCCTGGAAAAAACCTGTGAAGTGGTAAGAAAAGATGGAAGTCAGCAGGTGGGACTTCAAGATTAACACCGATAATGACAATGGGCTACTGTGTTTTGGAACAGGAGAGCAGGGTGACAGGAGTCACAAATCAATTGGAATTCAAGGCAGGAAGTCTAAATAAATGTCATGGTCGCATGAATCTGGGTCAGATCAGAGAGCGTCCAAACTTTGGAAGGAGAAGAAGAGCACACAGGGAACTTGAGGGAAGAATGAAGGAAGTCCCTTGAAGGGGAAGAAGATGGCAGCAACCTCGATAAAGCCCAGGAGATCGAGATGGAGGATTGGTGGATGCTGCCGGAAGATGCTAAACAGCACACCACAACTTAGGAGAGTTGTGGCAGAGTGGGTGGGTGAGTGATTCAGGGGCAAAAGAGGGGGACTATCCGATGGGTATAGGGGTTAGTAGTTCTTTCAAAAAGGAGCCTCAGTTACATCTATATCACAGCTTTGTGCAATCCCTTCTCCAATTACCTCCGTTCAGACTCTCTGCGACAAGAGTGTGCCAGAAATTGTTGTGATGTGAGATTTTATGTTTTTTTCCCTTTAGGCATGAGATGATTGTTTTGAGCACGAGTGCTTGGCTTACTCTGAGAGGAGAGATACGTTTCCAAAAGGGAATTGGACAGTGCTTAATTTGTAAATACAAAGGTGCCGGTGCCCAAAGCTCTCCTCTTAAATATGCGGCTGCTGTAATTAAATGCGTGAACATGGAATACTGAGGCGGCGTAATCCTGAAGCCATCTCGAGCCTCTTCAATCCACATAAAGCCACTCCCTGCTCCTTCAGCTCACTCTTGCAGCTTTCTACTTTCTCCCTTTGTGACGCTTTTTCGTTTTTCCCTTCATCCGTCTTTCCTGTATGTGTCTTTTGCTCGCAGCAAATGCTTGAGGCATAAGAATAAGCCCCGGCCCTCAAAAATAAGTGCCGGTGCTCAGCACCGGTAACAACCAGCACAAATTAAGCACTGGAATTAGAAGAACCGGGCACGTACATGGAATTCACACGGTGTGCACCTGAGAAGCGAGGGGCCATAAAGCCACACCCATTTTCCATGCGTGAGAAGGGGACAATCCTGTACAGTATCAGGTCATCTTCGGTGGTGTTCTGACATTCGGGCAGGCCCAAAGGATCCACCCAATTTCTGAGATAGTATCATGGGTGAGGTGACGGTACAAACTCTATTACAGGGACCTTGAATCCCATACTTACTGCTGTCTTTCCTCAAGGATTCTGGTGGCACCGACCCAACCCGAACACCTACAGTGAAAATACAGCATAACTTTCAGAGGAAGGAGGAAGCAGATGAATATTCCAATACTCCATTCAGTTCCCTTGTCCTGAGCTCTAGAGATATTTCGAGTTGGCCAAAGAAAACCTTCTGTCAGGCCCAAACCTTCCTTTATATTACATATAACCCTCCCCTAGGATAGGCCCTAGACAGCCCGGATGACAGAGTGCAATGTATTCAAAACGTAGGAAATGTACTTTTAGGTTTTACATGCCTTTGTAGTGGAAAACTCTTAAATTTGTCTTTCACTACCAAGTCCTACCTCTTCCATTGGATAATACTGGACTTACCTTACTACATTTTTTAAGTGTAATTTCCCATGTAAATAGGTACTCAGTTAACGTTTGGTGTCCCTAGAATCGCAATTTAAGCATATGGTACAGTTGTATTTTAAATTGCACTTCTGAAAATGCCACTTTTAAAAAGTTGGCCTTGTCTTGTCTTAGCAATCTAATGCCTGAAGCCTGCCTCTGGGTCACATGACTCGTATGGTATGGGTGACACTTGTGTTCGGTGTATTCCCCCTACACAGCCACACACAATGAGGAGCTTAGGTATCAGTGGATGGGCCATCACTGGTAGAATGGGTGGGAGGAGCTGGACTTATCCCCACTAACACTTATATAGGTTGTGTCCTGTCTCTACATAAAGGGTTGCATGCCCCCTGTAGTTAGTCTGGAGCCAGGGCCGGGAGAGCAGGTCATCTATCCATTTCAAAGGCATGCTTCTAGAAGCTTCCCCCCTTCAAAGATACAACTGCGTATAAATACTGGACCTCAGGCACCATATCTTCAGTACACTTGTGGACCTGTGGATAGTCTGCCATGAAGAAGGACTGCTGTGCCGCTGAAAAAAGGACTGCCACTCTGCTGGACTGCTGCTCTAAAAGAACTGCTGCTCTGCTGTGCTGATCTGCTGCCTACTGCCCTCTTGCATGGAGAGGAAGAATTGGGCCTGCAACTTCTTCTTGAACCCAGGACCCGGAGTGACTCCAAGGGCTAGTTTGCTTGCCTCCTGATCTGAGCCTCAGGGAAATAAAAGGCTCCCCTACACCATGCACTATCCTCTGGACCTAGCTTGAGCAAGTTCCTGACCGCCAAGTGGTTCCTCCCAGGTCCTGGACCCTTGTTGTAGCTGAAGGGAGCTGAATTCAAGCTTTTGGTCTCTTTGTGATTGTGAATGGTCCCGTTTATACAGAGACATCGCTGATTGCACAGCAATCCATCGCAAACCTCTGTCTCTCAGTTGAAGTGCCCGACTCTCCGTGCTCTAGCATCGACCGTTCGCGTGGACCACCAAAACATACTCCAACAACACCTGCAATGCCAGCCGGTGCTTCAGTTTTCACCAACAGTCTCCCATGATGTTCCGACTGCTCCTCACGGTCCTCTTCAATGTGAACAAGACTCCTGGCATGGACTTGAGGAGGTAAACTGCAACAGGTTGAACCTAGTGATTGTATCCAACCTGTGTTTCATCGCAGGCGGCCTACAAGTATGACTTTAACCCAGTTCAGCATGACCAGATTGACTAAGTTGAAGCTTTGGCACTATTTTCACTAAATTCTTTAATAATTAATTTCTCCAGTTCTATGGATTGGATTTTTGTTTGCTCAGGGCTCAGACCCAGTAAACCAGTAACCCAATTTCTCACAACCCAGATGCCAGAACTTTGGCTATTTAAGGTCTATATTAGGTAAGGGAATGAAAGAATGATAACTGTAGCATAGGAGAGGGACTTTCCCAATGTCTTCGAATTAGTGAGAAGTTTGCTCTGCTAAATTCTGAACATAAGTTGCCCTTTGACATTTTCAAACACTCTGTTTAGCAGCGATACAACTTTGATCTTACTAATTTTGTAGAATTAATTAGGGAATCCATATTCTCCAGTTGCCTATATCTGAAGTCATGTACTCAATGATTGTCCAAGTCTCTCCTTCAATTAAACATCTTCTAAGCCATCACAATTTTCCATTCGGGGAGTCAGGTTCCTGATATTAGCAGGAAAGTCTCTTCTAGACATATAATTTTTTTTAAAAGTTCTTTACAATGTCTAATGGAAGAGTATGAAATGGACCCCCTACACACATAATGGCACGTATGGTTCAAGTTTGCATACTGTTGCCAACAATCTATCATTGTTCTCACCCATTTGTAATTTCTCCACTTTATTTTTGTCAGGGAGCATTAAACCTGTTCAGTATAAGAAGGCATTCAGGTAAAATTTGGCTTTTAGCAGTTCAGCATTGTAAGAATTTGAGGTATTGGTTGAGAGGGGCAAAAGCCCCATTCAAATAACAAAAACAGGCCTTGTCTGGGTGAACCACAAGAGTCATCAAATTAATCTGGGCTTAGCCCTCTAGTAGCCTGGCACAAAGCAGCCAGGCTTAACTTAGAGGCAATTTGTAAAGTATTTATGCAACACTCCAGCAGTAGGTGAACACACAATGCAAGAAAAATCCCAAACCAATGTTGAATAACAAAGTAAACTGTAATTATTAAAGATACACCAAAACGATAAACAATAACATTTTAATCTGTCAAATTGGAGATCCTAATTTTCAAAGGTTTTAGGTGGCAATAGCATCAAGAAGCACCACTTGTGGTTGTATGGTTCCACTAGATCAGTGGAAAGCCACAAGTTTAGGCTGACCGTAATGTGGGGGAGGGTGTACAATACAGGGACCAGGTTAGTCCGGCAGAAGAGTTCCCTTCTCACTGTCTGCACAAAGGATGCAGTTTGCTTGACGGAGGCTGTGAGGAAAAGGCTGTTTGCCTGAGGAGGAGGTCGAGCATCATGGATGGTCGATGCTGTAGCATGAAGTGCTCGGTCACCGCTGGACCTTCATGCAGGCAGATCAACATTGACGGGCGCTGTCGGCAAGTGTTGTTTGAGCTTTGCTTTGGCTGTCTTTGCAGCAGTTGATTCTTGGCCAAAGAGCTCATGATTGCGAGGAACTCAAAACTTTGGTTGCTGGAGTTTCGCACTGGCAGAAACTGTGGGGTGTCATTGCAGTAGTGCAATGTGCCAGTCTCACGTTGCCAGTCGTAGTGGACAAGCTTTGTCAAAGTCAAGAGCAAGTTTGTTGGAGGTCGTCGCAGATGGCAGAGTCTGGGTACAAGTGGGTCCCTTTTCTATCATGAGAAGCCCAATGTCAAGATTTTCGCCTTTTCTTCAGGAAGAGTTCTCATTGATCCCAGCCAAAATCCTGGACCACTGGAAGCTTGTTGTGTCTTTGTGGCTCACACACGAGGTTGGTCGACTGTCCCTTAGAGTCACTCTGGGTGACCTGACTTCAAGGCAAGCAGGTCCAATCCTTTCTTCAGTCATCAGGACAGTCTCTCTTACTCAGACAGCGGGGCACTTATCCTTCTGAATATTCCATAGGTCCAGGAGTGGTCTGATTAAAGATTCATAAGGTCCTATTTTATTACCCGGTGCCAGCGATTGTGTGAGGGATTTCTCTGACCTACACCCAAAACTGGTTCGGATCAGATCTTCCCCTGGCAAAAAAAGAAAAGAAAAGAGAAGAAAAGAAAAGAAAAGAAAAGAAAAGAAAAGAAAAGAAAAGAAAAGAAAAGAAAAGAAAAGGAAAGGAAAGGAAAGGACAGAAAAGAGAGAAAACAGAGGAAGGAACAAGAGTAGAGGGTACAAGATAGTGCAAAGAGAGATAACATACAACCAGTAAATTCAATGGAATACATTTTGAACACATTGCAGTGCATATTGATAAAAAGAAAACAAACCAAATGCCCAGCCAGGCACAAGAGATACCAGGTAGGAACAAAGACATGTACCATCTGCGCAAAGGATAGCAAATGGTCCAAGAGTATACAATCAGGAATAGGCAATTCAATTAATTTATGGCACATTTGAAACGTTGTGATTTCAACCAAGAATATTAGATTAAGTGCAAAGTCAAATGGCATGGAGTGCAACATTCCAAGGTGACAGTTGCAAGATATTAATGAATAATGAATAAAAATATAGTCAGCAGTCAGTATAAGAAATGTCAGAATGAGAGCAACCCGCAGTTACCCACATTGGTAATCAAAGTCATGAATCAAACAGATGTTCAAGAAAGAGACTTGAATATAGTGAAAAACAGCATACATATGGGTCCCACAGTAGATCATAATCGAACATCCCAGACGGAACCAATTCCAAACCAATAAATGGAGGGAGGAAATTGTAATAAGATGACAGAAATTAGTGAGACTGCAAGGAGCTGCTATAATGAACATCTATATAGGGTGAAGAAGGTAAATGAGCTCTGCGAGCTACCAACATGAAGATCGCCCAGAATAAGATATTATGTTACGGAGAGTGTCGGATAGGTGTCGAGAGTAGACCTGTGGAGCAGTTCCAGAAGCTGAAACATGTGGATCACTCTCATTAAGGTATCACAATAGGGAAAGTGCTGGATAGGTGTGAAAGGTAGACATTGCAGAGTAGTCCCAGAGACTCCAATATGGCCACCCTGAGTTCTGTGGGTTATGATTCAAAAAAACAAAAGTAGTGGGGAGGATTGCTTCTGTCCATATAGAGGCATCAATATCGTAGTAACAAAAGGACTTAACTAAAAGCAGGTGTGGAGGTAGGGCATACAGAGAGGTCCCGGAACTTACAGGATCCCCGTGAGGTACAGGAGTGGTGGGTCCTATGACCGTGAGAGCTTTGGGGGGAAAGCCACTTATCGTAGTGTGGCGTTGTGTAGAGGGAATAGATCTAGGGCATAACGCACAAGAAAGCATCTGGTAATGACCTGAAAAGGTTAGAAGAAACAGTTGTGTAAAAAATAATATGCGAAGCCTAGGAGGCTAAAAAGTGGCTGTGTTGGGGACATACCTCGAAGTAAGTAAAAGAGATGCAGGGTTCCCAAAGCAGAAAGGCAAAGAAACAGCAAATGAGAAATCTAAATGGCAGCCTCTCTTCAGGGTAAGAAGGGAAAAGGAGACAACCGTGGAGACATGGTCCAAGGAGTACATTGGTGGTTCCCGAGTTCTTTGCAGTCTGACGGGAACAGCAATACTGATCTCATTCGAAAGCTTTATGTGGCAGAGTATTCATGTGGTCACTGCAGGGCGTTACGGGTATGAGCTTCCGGGTGCAGGTTGAGTCAATAGGCTGCCTCGCACACGTGCCAAGATAGATGCCATGTTGGATGTATTCACGGAGAAGAACCACTAGGGTATACTGACAGAGATAAAGACAAGGGGAGAAATGTTAGGGTGGCGGGAGCTCTAAAACCAGGCGAACTCAGAACATTATGGCAAGACTGGGAAAAGAGAAATGCGAAAATTATAAAAATGGCAGAGGTCAAAAAGGTGATAGACACACAGGGAAAAATAATCAATATGGACGCCTGATGAGACCTAGAGTGAGTGTTGGGTAGTAGCCAGAGGTTGTCATGCAAGGGTCTTGGGTTACTGAAGTAGCTTTATTGATCGCTTAGACAGAGAGAACCCTGGCAGTAGACAGCCCAGCAGTACATGCTCAACATAGCAGTTGGATGGCTCAATGGGTGCTACCGCTGCCACTTGCTGGCATCAGTGGTTACTAAAGTGACTAAAAAGATCAATTGGGGAGAGGGAAGCCCTTGTTATAAAGAACCCAACAATACAAACTCAGTGTTACACTGAAATGGACCAAGGGAGGCTTGAATTACAAAATAGAAGCAAGAGGATACTGGTGTTGAACATTGCCCGATGTGCAACAAAAGAGATTGTATGTCATTCTATACATCGTATAACCAATAATGCATTCCTGCGTCTTTGTTGAGACCCTGTTTGATTGTATTGTATTTCAAGATGAGCTACTTTCTCAAAGGTGTCATCATAGCTCTCTTGGTTGCCTCCTCTTGTACTCCTAGCCACAATTTCTATACCTGCAAAACTGAAAGTTTTCTTACGAGTATGTGCTGTGTGAAAATGATTGGTTAGTGGATGAGCAACTGTGAATTTATTGATGTTCCTCTAGTGTTCCTGGACGCCTGTATACAGCGGTCTAATGGTGCTGCCAACATTGGTAGTTTGCAAGCGAATATAATTATATAAATTATTATTCAAACCCAGTTTCCAGATATTGCAGTTGTGGCAGGTGTGTAAACCTACCGGTCGGTCAAAAAATGTGGTGATCACATTTCCTTGATCACAAAACTCGAATTTGCACAGGACTTGGTGTAAATTTTGTGCCTTTCGAAAGTCCATTTCCGGAAACTGTTTGATGCCTCCTGAAAGGCATGGGTTACTGTAGATTAGGTACCAATGTCTATTTAGAATAGATCTTATTTTGTAGTGTCCTTTGTGGGAATCTGTAATGAAGCGTAAATATCACTTATCTGGAGGGCTATGTTTTGTAGATTGGAGGTTCTCAATATGGTTGAGGTTTTTGATCTCATTAAGGGTTTTCAAGTGCTGTGGGCTGATATCCCTAGTATTCAAGACGAGCTATAAGATACTGTCCTTTTGATAGAAAAACATCATCTTCACTGAAATTCCTCTTGATGCACAGGAGCTCCCACTCGGGTAAATTGTTAATGTTATGTTTGGATGACAGTTTTCTGCTTGGAGGATGGAATTAGCACCAGTTTTCTTCTGATACATTTTGGTTTGAATATATATATCGTCAAATCTAGGAAGTCTATCTCCATTTTAGAAGAATTAGATGTAGTTTTGATGCTCCATACATTGTTGTCCAGTTTGTTGAGGAAAGATTTCAAAAGGTCAATGTCTCCTTGCCATATACAAAAGATGTCATCCATATAGCGACCCCAGAAATGTATGAGTGGGGTAAGCTCAGAGAAGGCATCATCCCAGAACCAAAATCATTCTGCCCAGCCCATAAGGATTCAGGCGTATGGTTGCACAAACTTTGCACCCATTGCAGTCCTGCTTTGTTGGTGGTAGTATTTGTTGTTAAAACTGTGTGTGAGACAAAACTTCAGCATGTCTAGAATCATTTGGTCTGATTCAAGTAAATTGGCTGGTTTGGTTCAGAGTGCACTCTGAATTGCCTCAATGCCATCCTCATATTCGATGGAAGTATACAGACTTACAATATCAATGGTCACTAAGATAAAGTCTGGTTCCCTTCTGATATTTTGAAGTTTTAGTAAGATATCCTTGGTGTCCATGATATAGAATGGAAGATCTTGCATTTATTTTTGTAGATGTTTATGTATAAATTAGCCTATCCTGGAACATGCTTCCAGCGACAATGGGTCTACCAAGAGGTGGTGTGCCTTTTTGTGGATTTTTGGTAACAGATAAAGGGTGGGCACAGAAGGATGTGTAATGTAGAGACAGTCCTTCTCTTCATCAGTCAAGAGAGCTTGTGCATGCCCGTCTTGCAAAATGAATCAAGTTTGTGACAGTATTTCAGGAGTAGGATCATGATCCAAGATCTGATAGCAATCTGTTTCTGATAGCTGATGCATGTCTTCTGTTAAGTAGTCATCTGTGTGCTGTATGACTTCATTCCCACAATTATCGGCCTCTTTAATGACAATGTCCTTGCGATTGTGTGATGCAATGTGATGGCCTTACGTTCCATAGGAGAGATGGTACTCGGTAGGAATTTGGCAGTTTTCATATATTTGGCATGTACCCTTTCTAGATCATAACAAACTGCTTGTTGGAAGGCATCAGTACTATTGACAGGTGTAAGTTGAGGACAAACAATGGATTTAAGTCTCATATTGGTAATGCTTGTTGCCCCGTATCTATTTAGAGTTCAGCAGCTGTGTCACATAAGGAATTATAGTTGGCTTCTCTTTCTGATAAATTAGAAAGTGTATTGATGTCTTCAAGGTATTGGACAGACATAGACGTAAGTTAGATTGTCAGGTGTTCTGGAGGTTTTTGAGGTATATCATGAAAAAAAGAGTGCAATTTGAGTTTGCGAGTGAATTTGAACAGGCCAATTTAGGTTTTGATAACATCCCAAGTGGCGGTTGGAGAAAATGAGAGAACCCTGTTAAGTAGGTCAATCTGTGCTTGGTCCAATGTTGTTCCAGACAGGTTAACAATTAGATGGTTGATGTTGAGAGGCCTCTCTTCTGTTCCTTCCTTCTGGCTCTCATGGTTACCCCTGGTGTTGGTTGGTTTGTTTTCCGAGTTTCTAGGGGTGTTTTTATATTTTGGGTGTTTGGTGTTCTTCTCTCTAGTCTCATGCTGCCTCAAAAAAAATTACCTTGTATGAAGATAAATTAGCTTCCAAAACAGGATTCTGGTGGTCAGAACTTGAGACCTGTCGAATAGAGACTCGGTGGTTGTGGGTGGTTTTGCACATTATGCACTAGAACTAATCCCTTTTGTGATGCCACATTACGGTAAGCGTCTTGCCTCCAAATCTCTCACGGTCATAGGGTCCACTCCTCCTGTACCTCACAGGCATGCTGTGAGTTCAGGGACCTCTCTGCACACCCTACCTTCACACCCACTCTTAGTTAAGATCTTTTGTTACTACGATATTGATGCCTCACTCTGAACAGCGGCTAGCCTCTCCACTGCCTTTGTTGTTTTGACTTATGATCTACAGACCTCATGGTTGCCATATTGCAGTCCCTGAAACCACTCCAGATGTCTACCTTTCACACCTATCTGGAACTTTTCCTATCATGATGCTTTATTCTGGGTGATCCTCATGTTTCAGCTTCTGGGACAACTCCACATGTGTACTTTTCACACCTACCGCAAACTCTCCCTAGCCTGATACCTTATTCTGGGCGATTCTGACAATCGTAGCTCACCAAGCTCACATACCTTATTCACTCCTTTATATTTATCTATTATATCTCCTTGTGGACTTGCTAATTTCTGTTGTCTTATTCCAATTTCCTCTCTCCATGTATTGGTTTGGACTTTGTGCCTTCTGGCCTGCTTGATCATGATCTGCTGTGGGACCTGTAAGTATACTGTTGTTTCACTATAGGCATGTCTCTTTCTCTAACATCTGTTTGATTCATGACTTTGATTACCTATGTGGGTAACTGCGGATAGCTCTAGTTCTGCTGTTTCTAATACTGACTGCTGATGATTACTGTACACTCAACTATTAATGAACTATTGATTTGTATATGCTCTCAATTTACTGTTTTTGTATTTTCTATGGATCATTGATGATGTGATTGATGAAGTATTTCCTTATATGATTATCATTGATGGATTTCTGGTATATATATTTTCATTCATTATTCATTAATATCTTGTGACTGTTGCCTTGGGATACTGCACTCCAAGCCATTTGATTTTGCATTTAATCCAGTATTCTTGGTTAACATCACACATTTTCATATGTGCCATAAATTAATCGAATTGTCAATTACTGATTGTATACTCTTGGACAATCTGCTATACTTTGTTCCTACGTTGGCTCTCTTGTACCCGGCTGGGCATTTGGTTTGTTTTCTTTTCATCCACATGCACTGTAATTTGTTCAAAATGTATTCCATTGTATTTACTGATTGTATGTTATCTCTCTTTTGACTATCTTGGACCGCTACTCCTGTTCCTTACTCTGATTTCTTTATTTTATTTTATCTTATTTGTCTTTCCTGTGCACTTGATCTCTCTTCACCACTTCATTATTATTTTCTAATTGCTGTAACTCTGGGTTTACTCACCCGGTATTATGCACTTTCTTGATTTGTGATTAGTTTTGGAATGCTTTACCAGCCTTGAAAAAGCCCCAGGGTTCCAGGCCAGGAAGTGAGTGAAACACTTGTTGGCTGTTCATCCTTAGGGGATTCCCTGTTTTGTGAATCTGGAAGATCCCTCTGTTTATCAAGAAATACAATACAGGTTCTTGCACCATTTCAGGACCTGTGTCTCAATTTGTCACATTATTTTGGGTTACCCCATGATTTGATAACACCATATATCAGTTTTGTCCTTATATTTTCCAGCATACTATGTATGAATGAGTTAGGGGTTTCCCATTCCTACAGACAAACTGACCAACAGACCTCACCCTGTCCACAGGAGTGGCAACGTCTGGGATTCCAACCCATTCTACTCTCCTGACAAGTTTTAAATGGCTAATTTTGGTGGGTGGCACAATGAGTGCTGCTGCCCACTAGTAGCATTTATTTACAGAACACAGATATCCATGGTACCATATACAAGGGACTTATAAGTAAATAAAATGTACCAATCAGGTGTAAGCCAATTCTACCATGTTTTAGCAGATGACACAATCACGTTAGTAGGAGTGGTAAAGTGCACAGAGTCCTAGTGCCAACAAGAAAGGGTTCAGAAAACATGAGGGGTGTAGGCAAAATGTTTTAGAGTAACCTAGCAGAGGGGGCCAAATCCAGCAATGACCAGAACATTAGTATGCCACCCTCACCAGAGTTGTTGCATTATCACATTTATCACGTTTAATATATGACCCAGATAACCCTGGCTTTAAATTATGGGCCTTTCCCTATCAGTGAGATTTCCCAGAATCACAGTTGTGACAAGTGCACGTATCTCAGTTTTACAGCTTTCACTCATATATCAAGCACCATGATTACTTGTGTTGAGAGACTAGGTCTCCGTGTTTCGGCAAGCAGAGGCAGTGACCTTAGTTCCACTGGCACAATTGAATGCCTGATAAATGATGTCGCTAAGATATCCGGCTCACTAAGTCAGGCCACCATAAACTGCAATTTGCCAGCCACATATAATTGCCTCACTCCCATACTACAGAAGTCTCAAAGTGGACTCTGCTATTTGGACCTCCCCATTTTCCCACGGAAATCTCATTACCAATGACTCCATTGCCTTATAATTGGAGGTTGGTTTCGAATCATGCATTTTTTGCCACACATAAGAACATTAGGACTCTAATAATTTTGCATATTGATATTTTGCCCATAAGCAACATTGGAAAAGTGAACCAGTGATTTATAGACACTACCAAACTGTTCACAATGGAGGTTACATTGGAATCACACAATATCTAAGTTATCACTTATTAGTGTACCCAAATATTTTAACGGTTCCATTGTCACAGAGATCTTGAGCTCTGTAGTTCTAATACTCTAGTTTCTGTTATAGTATAGCACGATTTCTCCCAGTTCAGTCTGAAACCACACACTGCCAAATAGTCCTCTATAGTTCTGATTTACCTTCAATTTAACTATGTACAGCTGGACAGCATCTGAATTAAATAGACAGACACCATGTGTCAAACTGGCAATTCTATTTCAGGACCAGATGCTCTGAATATGTTTCTCCAACTTTACTGCAAATTTTAACAGCAGCCAATTAAAACACATTACTACATTTACCATGAACAGTCTTCACTATGTCACTCATAACTTACTCCAATCACCATGAGGATAGAATTGGAACCACCATTTAGATTCCTCTTTTTTTGCTGCTTCACAGCCAGTTGAGGACTTACCTTATTACTTTCATGACTATTTCTAATATAATATGTATTGTATTTTCAAATGGCATCAGCGTTGGCAATTTTGCAATGGTTGCTTCTTTTCTCTTGCATTATTAATGCCATGTATTGCTATTGGAATTCCATGTCTGTATTGGGAGGTTCAAAGAGTTTACATGAAGGATGCACTTGTAGAAGCCTCACAAAACTCAGTCACCTGGCACTGGGGTTTTTCTTTTATGGATCAGCCGCAGACCTATTTCCATGGTGATGGACCTGGAGCACATGCATACCCAAAGCCACATACTTCAAGTGACCACGTATGCCTGCCCCAGGCTGTAAAGAATGTGGAAGTTTGAGCTGCCTCATCACAGAGTGTTCTAAAACAGCAGTTAAGGTCCTCGAGTGCTCCCCAGAGACACCCTCATAGTGGGGAAGGCTCAAAGGGCTGTTTGTTGGGAAAAACTAACAGAATCAACGGAATGCAGATGACCTATATTGATGTGCATAGACTCCAAATTGCATGATATGGCCACCTCTGAAGCAGGTCCAATAGCGGGAGAACTCCTCTTTGGTGGCCCATCTGTAAAGGACTTAGCGATGTCCATGTCCACATATAGGCCCTCACCATGACATTGGCAGTAAATCCCGCCCCCTGCTACGGTGACGGCCGCCAACATACCGCTGCGGTGGCAAATGTCCATTCGCCATATTATGACACACACACACGAATCCGACAGAATACTGGCACATACACAAATCCGCCAGCCCAAAAGGTCAGTGTTAAACTGTCAGTACTAACAACCATACTGTTACGCCAACAAAGCAACACCCACCACATTAAGACCCACGAATCACCACAGCGGACATTCAGTGGTAGTTAACTATTGGTGGTACACACCAGTGCGCTGAGAATGGACACCCAAATACTAAACCACACAGCATTGGCCATATACCAAAAACACACACCTGGCACTGATGCACACACCACAACCACCCACAGCACTGTAAAACACACACCCACATCACCCACAAACCTTTACGAATACAAATTATTGCCACCAGACTGTCATCAAGACCACTGTGATACCTAGACACACACACCCATACATCCCTCATGCACCCCACTATGCACACCCAACCACAGTACCCAGCACCCACACACTTACACACACCACACAACACCTGTTTCACAGGCACCCCCATTTCACAGATGAGGAGTTGCAGGTCATGGTGGAGGAAATAGTCAGGGTATGGCCACAGCTGTTTGGAGCACACTTACAGCAAAGTTCCATTGCCAGGAAGATGGAGCTATGGTGGAGAATCGTGGACAGGGTGAACACCATGGGACAGCATCCAAGAACAAGGGACAACATCAGGAAGAGGTGGAAAAACCTACGGGGGAAGGTACATTCCGTGGCTGCAAGGCACCAGCTCACCATACAGAGGACTGGCGGTTGCCCCACAGCTCACAGCATGGGAGTAGCAAGTCTTGGCGTTACTGCATCCTGAGGGACTCACTGGAGTTGCCGGAGGACTGGACACTGATGAGTCAACATTTACTACATATCAACCCCCATACCTGCATGCCATCTCACACCCTCAACTTCACTCCCATCACTCCACTCCATCCCACACACTGCACCTACACATATGACTAACTCCAATGCCAAGCTCTGCATACTATACCAATGCAGGGAAATCCCTCCCTGCCCTGCATGGACACCCATCACCAAAGCATGCACAGCACTGGAGAACTAACAATCCCACAGTACATCACCATACAAAATCAAAGGTGGCAGGGCAACAGCAACGAAAGAGGGGAAGCTAGGGATGTACAATATGTCACAGGTATGAAGCATAATACATCACTTACATCCCCGCAGGTGCCCAACCCAATGTCAGCGGGGAGGAGGTGCCACGACTATCCAGTCCCTCAACAGAAGATGTTCCCAGTGATGACAGTAACTCTGGACTTCTAGATCTGGATCAACAACCTGGCCCATCAGGGACCATTGGACAGTCGGTCCCCCCCACCCACTCCCAGTCCACCACAGAGCCTCCTCCATCAGTATCCAACACCACAGCACCCACCCAGCGTCCCCACACCTCTGTCCCCAGCACTCGTCAATCAGCAGTGTGCCCACCTGTACAGGGACCACATTCCACACCTTGCACCCCAAGACAATCAGGGACCTGGGGTCAGTGGCAAGGGGCACACCGTTCATGGGACAGGGGCACAGGGGAACAGGGACACTTGGAGGACCGCTGTGCGTCAGGGGGAGGACACGCCCAGGGAACCGACTCTCCAGGAGGCACTCTCCAAGATCCTGGGGGCCTACCAACAATCCCAGGACACGATGGGCCAGATCCTTGACAACATACAGGAGAACAAGCGGCTGCTGAAGGAACACCATCAGGAGATCAGGGAGGGTGCTGGCAGACATGACCAATATCATGAGGGAATCAACAGCACAGCAGCGGGCCCCTACCACTAGCCAGTCTATTGACCAGCCCTCCACTTCTGCTGCAGTTAGTGGGCAGGAGGGTCTGCCACAGGACTCACAGGCCACCAGCACCCCTCCCCCTGCAGAAGGTGAACCCCCCGTAAATGTTCCCTGTGACCCAGACAGAGGCCAGAGACACGTGCCTAGACCAAGACCACTGCCAGAAAATGAGACTCTCCTGATTGTCCCCCTTGTGTCCCACTCTGTCACCTTGTCCACTTTGAACTGCCTTTGCTTCCCTTCCTATGGTCCCTTGGACACTGGCCCTGTGCTACAAACAGACTGGAACAATACCCTGGACTTTCCTCTACTATCACCCCATTCCATTGCACTTTTCCCTCAATTTTATAGCACTACAATACACACCCTTGAACACAACGTGACTGATAATATTTTATGTGTTGAGAATGTGCATTTTTATGGGAACAGTCACATCTAGTGCAAATGATCTGAACAATGTAATAGCATACAATTAATGACCTGTAACTCTCTGTAATAATCACATCAGGACACAGTTGTAATATCACCAACATTTGTAAAATGACAAGCCATGGGTGCTGTAAGTTGAGACGCAAAGCAAGTGAATGCCATCATACTACAGTCACACAGATGAATCAATAGTCAGAGCAATGATCAGTTCCACTGTCTCACCTGTGTGTCATTGGAAGTATTGAGGTATAACTGATGTCCTGTTGTCCACATCCTCATCATCTGCCTCCTCATCCTCACTGTCCTCAGGGTCCACTGCTGCCATAGGGGCATCTCCAGTCTCCTCCTCCTGCAGAAAAGGTACATGCCGTCTGAGGGCCAGGTTGTGCAACATGCCACTACTATCTGGCAGACCTTCCCAGGTGAGTAGCACAGGGATCCACCTGTCAGATGAAGGCACCTGAACTTGGCCTTCAGGATGCCGAAGGTCCTTTCGATTATTCTTCTGGTTCGCCCATGTGCATCATTCTAACGGTTCTCGCCCCTGTCCTGACATTCCTCACAGGGGTCTGGAGCCAAGGTAGGTTTAAGTAGCTAGAGTCACCTGCAAACATTGAGGGACAAACATTAGCCTTACACAATGCTATGGGGATAACACCTGAAGGCATACACTGACATACAGTGGGTGGGGACTCTGGCTCAGCTATTAGCCACACCCTTTGCTCCTGTAGTTGGCTCATCGCATTTGGGATGCTGCCATTCCTCAGGACAAAGGCGTCACGCACTGACCCGGGATACTTGGCAGTGACGTGGGAGATGTACTGGTCCGCCAGGCACACCATTTGCACATTCATTGAGTGGAAACTCTTCTGATTCCTGAACACCTGTTCATTCTGACGGGGGAACAAACGTAATATGTGTACAGTTAATCACCTCAATAATATTGGGGATATGCCCCATTGCATAGAATCCGGCCTTCACAGTGGCCAAATCTTCCACCTGGGGGAAAGCAATGTAGCTGCACATGTGTTTCACCAAGGCAGACAATACCCTTGCTAGCACGATTGAGAACATTGGTTGTGACATTCCTGCTGCCAAGCCCACTGTCACTTGGAAAGAACCAATTGCCAGGAAATGGAGCACTGGTGGCACTTGCACAAGAGGGGGGATCCCAGTGGGATGACGGATAGCTGATATCAGGTCAGGCTCCAATTGGGCACACAGCTCTGTGATTGTGGCCCTGTCCAGTCTATAGGTGAGTATAATGTGCCTGTCCTCCAGTGTAGCCAAATCCACAAGGGGTCTGTACACGGGGGGTTGTCTCCTCCTCCTATTCATCTGCAGCGTTAGGTATCTAAGGGACACACGAGTGAGTATGCTGTCACAATTTGAACAATGGAACCACCACCTCATTGTACATACAGCATTAATGTGATGGGACAGTGAGAATGGCAAGGTAGGTGCAATTCTAGGCAATGACGCAGTTATGGATAATCTGATCGTTGTCCACCACCATGAAATGGCGATCACCTGTCCTGTATCTAAGGACAGCTGGAAGTGATGTAACTCTGCCGACATTGAGCGTCATGGTGAAGGCAGTCTTGCACCGCTGTGCAATTCCTGATTGGCTAATATGGGGCTCTATGAAGTACAGTGGCCAATGGGGATCAGCGCCGGCGGTGACGGTGTACACCGTCGCTGACGTGACTGCCATTTTCTATCTAAATCCTCACTTGTTTCCTGACTTTCCACAGGACAACACCTACACTGAGTGTGCTGGTTTGACCTGTGTCTGGAACCTACCATGGCCCGTGTCACCAGGGAAAGGGTCCCTGCCTTCACTTCGATGGAGTTGGAGCGACTGGTGGATGGGGTCATACCCCAGTATGGACTTCTGTATGGGCCTCCAGAGCAACAGGTGAGTACACCTTGGGCACGATGCATGTGGGAAGGATGCATGGAGATGTGTGTGCAAGCATCGTGTCATTGGGGGGATGTCTGGTGGTAGTGTACATGGTGGGCGCCGGGAAATGTGTATGCCAATGGAGATGGAAATGGGATTGGTGGGACATATGTGTGACAGGCTGGATTCTGTGTGTAATAGTGTCCTCCCGTCTGTATCACCTCTGCAGGTCAGCGCCCATCAAAAGAAGGGATTGTGGTGTGCCATCGCCAAGGACGTACGGACACTGGGGGTCGACAGCAGGCAGAGCACCCATTGTCAGAAAAGGTGGGAGAACCTAAGACGTTGGGCACGGAAGACTGCGGAGGCCCAGCTGGGGATGGCCTCCCAATGAGGAAGTGGTGCCCGTCAGAACCTGACCCCACTGATGGCCCGCATACTGGCGGTGGCCTAACCTGATCTGGATGGGCGCTTGAGGGCATCACAGCAGCCACAAGGGGGTGAGTACAGTGGGTGTTACAACAATAATTGGTAGGTGGCATGGGATCCAGGTGGTGGGTGTGAGTTAATGGGTGCCCCTGAATGCCAGGTCAGACATTGCAGTGTGAATCTGCTCAAGGGTAATGGGTGTATAGCAAGTCCAGGTTACCTAGCTAGGTTGCATTCCATGTCAGACAGGGCTTAGTGGGTCCCAGGAGGAATGCAGTTGGCGGTGGTTGGCCCTCATCTTGCTGTGGCATCTAGCCAATTGAACCAGTGCAATGCATAGTGCTCAATCCTAATCCCTATGTGTGACAGTACTGTGTATGCCAACGGTGGTCTTGGTGCTGTAACTGACCCAGTGCTCCCTTTCTCTCCCTCCCACCTTTCTCCTTCTGTCATCCTGTTCATGTGTGCATTAGCATCATCTGGCAGAGGATCAGGGGCAGTGGCGACAGAGGGAGCTGAAACCCACAGGACCCAGGAGGCAGAGTCCCACGACGCAGAGGGAACAAGTTGGACGGAGGGCGAGGGGAGCACCACGGCAGAGACTGGAGGTGACAACACTGACTCAGATACCTCCTCTGATGGAAGCTCCCTGGTGGTGGCGGACACCTCTTTGACCACCCCAGATGCAGGTACAGCTGCCATCCCGTACCAGCACCGCCTTCCCAGTAGCCCCTCAGTGAGTTGCCCGTGCCTGCTCACCCAGGAGGGTAGGCATCTCCTTCGTCCCAGGCACCTCAGGCCCTGCCCCAGTGAGCACTGCTGCCCTGAGTGAGGAGGCTATTGACCTCCTGAGATCCATCTCTGTAGAGCAGTCAACCATTGTGAATGACATCCAGGGGCTGGCATCCCAGATGCAGCAATGCAATGCATTTCTGGAGGGCATCCATGGTGGATTGGAGGCCTGACAGAGATTGATTTAGGCTCTGGCCTCCCCTCTGATGGCAGCCATTGTCCCTGTTCCTACTGCCCCCCTCCAACTACCACTTTCCAGTCCCAGTCTCCCCAACTCCAACCCATCCCATGCACACCTACAGACGAGCATGCACACAAGACATCACACAAGAGTGGCACGGTCAAAGACAGGCACCACACTTCAGTCCACAAGCACTCTAGCAAGCCCCAGACAGTTGCACACACAACCACATCCACACTCATACCTGCATGCACTGCTTCAACATCCACCACCAGCATCACCACACAATGCAGCACACACACCTCACTAGCAGACACCTCCACAACATCCATCCACACATCCCCTGTGTCCTCTCCCACCCTGTCTGCCCCCCCCCCTCCTAAAGGACACAAACACAGGCACTTAGACACTCAACAGCCAACCATTGCACATCAGCACACTGCCCATGCACCTGTGCCCTAGTCCAGCAGATGCACTCCTCCAACAACAGCTCCCTCAACCTCCACTACCATCCCTCCTCCCTCATCCCGCCCCACCGTCATGCCCATAAGAGCAGGGTCCCAACCACCCACCCAGCACCTCAGCCAAACAGTCCACGGGGACAGTGGAGGCACCTCCTAGTCGTGGAGGAAAGACAGTGAAGGGGAAGGATCCCACTCCACCGGCCAGGAAGTGGAAGGATCCCACTCCACCAGTCAGGAAAGGGAAGACGCCCTCACCTCCTGCCAGGAAAGGGAAGAAGCCCTCACCTCCAGCTGGGACACAGTAGCCCTCACCTCCAACGGAGGCTGCCCAGGAGGCCCCTTCCCCTGCTGAGACACAGCTGCCCTCACCTCCTGCAGAGGCTGGCAGGGTACCAACACCACCACCACCAGTGGGCAAAGGACCCTCATCCCCTTCTGAGACACAGCAGCTCTCGCCTCCAGCAGAGGTTGTCCTGGAGGCATCTTTCCCAGCTGAGACACAGCAACCTTCACCTCCAGCAGAGGCTGCCCAGGAGGCACCTTCCCCAGCTGAGGCACAGCAGGCCTCACCTCCAGCAGAGGCTGGCAGGGTACCACACCACCACCAGTGGTCATGGAGCCCTCACCTCCAGGTTGAGACAATGCAACCCTCACCTCCAGCAGAGGGCATGTAGGCCATCCCCCAGGGACTGCTGTACAAGGAGGACCCCTCCAGAACCAATGGGCAAGTACCCCACCTGCAAGACTGTGAACTTGCACTCCCCAGCAAAGGATAATGGGCATGGAGCCCCCTCCAGAACCAGTGGGTAAGTACCCCACCTGAGAGACTGTAACCTTGCACTCCCCAGCAAAGGATAATGGGCATGGAGCCCCCTCCAGAACCAGTGGGCATGTACCCCACGTGAGAGACTGTGACCTTGCACTCCCCAGCAATGAGTAATGGGCATGAAGCCCCCCCCCAGGACCAGTGGGCAAGTTCCCGACTTCTGCTGAGGTGCCCCCTCCCCCCGAGGTGCCTGCTCACTTCCAAAATGATTCCCCTGCACAGTTCTGTGCGGATGTCATCAGGAAACACGTTGAGCCTTGGACTGTGCCCTGTGGCCCCTTTGTACTTTGGACTGGGCATTGGCCCTTTCTGGACGGTTGTACATATCTCTTTGTTATCCAATTGGTTCATATGGTGGCTGTTCCCATTCAACACATTCTAAGTACTGCCTTACTGTAGTCCTAGCAAAATTAATATGACGTGTGTCCTGTGCCATTGTTTTTCATCTGCAGATGGTTGTGTGTATGGTGTGTGTGTGTGTCTGGTGTGTGTTGTGCATGTGTGTGTCACTCTCCTTTTTCTCCCTCCTTCCCTTGTGTGCTAGGTGGCTGTACTCACCGTCGTCGTCTTCATCGGCATTGGTGTTCCAGGAGGAGCATGGCGTAGAAGAGCATCGGGAAGACTTGAAGTTCCGGTTCCATGGCAGCGTTGATCTTCTCTGTGTCTCTGTTGGTGAGTGTTTGGTCTTCTGTGACGTGTTCCTGCCAGGTTTTGATGGTGTTGTTACCGCCCCGGAAATCGTGGTGGATTGCAGTGTCATGATATGGCAGGCGGTACCTTGTCTTCCACCTGGCTGTTGGTTGCTACTGCTATGGTGGGTTGTGTTAACGCCCTGGCAGATGGTGTGGTACACTGGCTGTCTATGGGAGTTCTCACTGCAATGGTCTTAATTTGGCGATAATTACCGCCATCCTGTTATCAGTATTACCGGAACTTAAACTGTCACCGTCAATGTCATAATGACCAACGTAGTGTTGTGAGGACCTTTTTAGTATCTGGGTTGTGCACCCCTGTTTGTGCTTAGTTTTACAGTTTGTGTCTCATTCACATTTTTTACACGTTTTCATTCATGATCAGCAAGACTGCTTTTTAGCGATAACTTTCACACATTTTAGCAGCTGCTTCATTCTAGGAAGGCAAAACACATGCTGCTCATTTAATTAGCCTTTGCACTATATATAACCAGTACTCTTTGTCCAAGGCTAGTAAATGCACTACACAATATACTAACTGGTGTAGCCAGTCCAGGAGTCAACTTCCATCTCCATGACACAGCATTACATGAGAGCTGTGGTCCTGATGTGGCAAAGGTATTATATAATCTACATATCAACCCAAGGAAGGCCGAGGGCATTCCGGTCATGACCATCCAGGGACACATACTGCATGACAGGCAGTTTTCCTGGTGTTGAACACCCAGCTTCCCGAGAGGACTGCCATCTACAAGACAGGCACATTCATAATGTCCTAACCAGGTATGGGGCTACGGCCAATTACATAGATCGGGCCAGGTAGAGGGTTACAACCACTATGCTCTCTGACGTAGACATAGGGTTAAGTAGGAATCTCTAGAACATCAAGATCCACACAGAGCATTGTGGAGTTGTTCATCTTCTTCACCCTGATTGTAATGTTGGTTATGTTGCATTGTTCCATCCGCTTAATTATTACAGCACATGCTCTATATACCAGATTGAGATTGCTTCAATAAATGTACTGAAAAAATATCTTGCATCTTGTGTCTAACCTTGGCATGCGTGAGTAACTGAGTGACAGGGGTACAAGCTGTTTCCATGGCTTCCCTGGGGCATCGGAGTGTCATGTTCAGGTTGCTGTAATCACCTTTTACCCTGACAGGTTTGGAAGTGTGGTTGAGGCACTGTGAGCTAGCCAGGAGTTAGGCTGACAGCTACTAATGGGGTGGGTTGCATCTCAGTCTCCACACTCTGCAGTGCTGCCATCCTAAACATGCAGACCTTGCTGCCATTTTAAACATGCAGACCTATTACCAAAGTAGGAACTGTATAACAATAGCACACTAGACAAAACCCAAGTGTCACTCAACAAAGTATTTTCACAAACCATTTTTGGCAGGGGCCAAGAGAGTCAGGGTTATATTGAACGATTCAGGGGTCGATCGTCGGCCTGTGGTCACCTCCAAGGGCCCCAATGAGACTGTATTCCGCAGCTGAGGGGGGTGGTAAGATGCATCAAGTGGTGCCAAGTTTTTCCCTTCCCGTTACCAAGGCCATCAAATCTGCTTCCATAAAGAAAACCACAGAGGTGCACAAGAAATGGGTCAAGACACCAGATATGCAGGTGAGAATTATCCTTCTGATAGAGGTGGCTTTGTGGAGATGAATCCAATATTTCTACACAACTTTCAAAATATTTCTCACAGTACTTGGGTCTTGGAGGCAGTACAGGGTTACAAACTGGACTTTTTTACGAGACCCCTTGTCAATATCAACCACCAAAGAGCTATAATTTCCCCTACATCAGCAGAAAGTCATAGATTCCAAGATCAAATTCTGCTTCAGAGGGAGACAATTTGCCCGACTGAGCCTCACGACGCTAGTTTCATCAGCACCATTTTTTGGTAGAGAAAAAAGATGGGAGTTCACATTTGATCTTGAATGTGTGGGACTTTAATGCCTGGATAAAGTAAAGGCACTTCAAAATGGTCATCTGTTTGTTACGAGACATTCTGTGAGTGGGTGAATGGATGTTCCGCCTGGATATAAAGGATGTATATCTGATGAACCCAATTTCCCCCCTCACATGTGGTTCCTGCAGTTTCTATGGCAAGGCTGCTGTTTTGAGTTAAAAGTCCTCCCTTTTGGTCTCTCATCTGCCCTATTGTGCTACACCACGCTGTGGAAGCAATTTGAGTGTGGGAAATTTGCTTGATCGATCATTTAGACATTCTGATGGCACAAGATCAACAAACAGTGATACTTCACCTATCTTGGGGCATACAGTTCGTACAAGACCTGGGTTTTGTCATTAACAAGCAGAAATCTGTTCTGATTCTCAGTCAATGCCTCGAATTCTTGGGATTTCAAATAAATTATATAAAGACTCCATTGATCCTTCCTCCTCTGAAGATAAAGATGATCAAGAAGGAGCTGAGATTTGCACTGAGCAGCCCAACTGTCTTGTTGAGTTCTCCAACCAGAATTGTGGGCCTTTTAGCATCATCCACCCAGGTGATCTTTCCAGGACGTCTCCATTACAGAGCCATGCAATAATTGACTTGGACTTGTGGGGCTCACAGAAAGAGAACAATTGGACCGCATGCAATTACAGGTGATGGGAGACCAATACCCTGATGGCTCCTTTGTCCAGCTAAATGACATACGGGCATGCATGATATGCACACCCTTAGATGCTTCTCTATACCACAGGCTGCGATGCACCTGTAGACAGGCAAACCCCACCTTATCCTGGGCCTGTTAAAGCCTCAAGACGACTGATCTGCTTGTCATATCCCCATCCCCCAGACATCTTGTCACAGGGCTCTACAGCACTATGCAGACTACAGCCCCACTGACTGTACTTAGGGTGAGAGAGGAATGGCAGTGTAAGGCCTTCATAGATATTCCTACACAACAGTGGCACTACTGCTGCTTGCACATGAGAATACTCTCTCCCAACTACAGGCTATGGCTCATCCACTTTACATACCTGCATCTGCTATACCAAACACCTCTCTAGTGGCAGAGTATTGACCTCCCAGAGGATATCAGCTGCCTACCCTGTGGAGAGGAGTGAGCTGGCCTTCTGCATTTGGCATGGCAGTGTCCAATCAGAGTGGAGTTCTGGGAGTGAGTATTTGCAGGAATCACAGACATCACAGCATATGCTATTCCCGGTCAGTCAAATGTAGCCCTACTAGGCTTCCGTTCACAAACAGACCATAATATTGCTGTTACTAGCAAAAAGTCGAATTGCTATGCATTGGGGTCATGCTATAGTGTCAAGTGCTCTTAACTGGTTAGCTGACGCTGCTTTTTGTTAGGAACACTTTGAGGCTTACTGGGCCTGTATGCCGACACCCAACAAGCCATGGCACATATGGGCATCCTTTGCACTCTACATGGCGGACAGGCTTGGTGCCGGGGGGAGCGCTGACTACTGCAGCTGGATATGGGGAAGATCTTCCTGGCATGGCATCCTAATCAGTCTAAATCTCGCAGCCAGCTGCTGCACCCAGAACCACCTGCTTGCAGTTGACCCTCATTGACGAGCACACACCATATGCACCTTGCAGAATACCTGGATGTGTTGTGTTGAAATGATGTTTGTAAATCCTGCCATAATTCTCGAGAGTTTTGTAAAGACCTTTTTTCTTTCATTTGTCTCTATTATGCCTTAAATGTCAATAAAAAACGTTCAAGAAATAAATAATGGTTACTTCTATCTTCCAAGTTCACTAGTTTGTTTTGCATATTCCATAGATCCTGACCCCAATGGGTCGTTCTACCTAATTGCTCTGGTTCGTCTTCTACAGCATTAATCATCTGTTGGATGTGTCCAACCTAGAGTGGAACAGAACATATCCAATCTCACTAATAGACTCAGACATTTCCATAGTGTTGTCTTTTATCATGGCAATAGTTAATTTTATTGATGGGAGTTCCCTCACTAAAGCGTTCTACCTAAAATCTGTTTAACAGTCAGGGTTTCAGTGAATACTATATGACAGGGTTCTTTCAGCTTCCATGTAAGAAGCTGTCTGTGCTTAGCAGCCCCCCAATGGTAGAGACTATGGGACCTCAAAACACAACTGTACAGCCAATATAAACTTTACACAAGAAGGGGGTCTCCAGGTGGTGTAGATTGGATGCAAACTACTTCTCCTTTTGAAATTCTCTGAGGCCTGGTGTTCAGGTTATGATTGACATTCTAGGCTTGTGGACCGGTATTGTTTCAGAAGTTCCGTCTGTTAATGATCTCTTTGATGCCCCCCTCAAATGATATCAAGATCCTATAGCACAACATTCCAATATTTTCAATGAAATTTCCCCTCACATCAGAATGTCAGAAACAACAGTCAGGTGGAATTTACTTAAGTGAATCCCTAGATAGTATATTACACAAGACAAGTGTGCCTTATATTTCTTTTGTTTGGTTTTGACTGAATGCATTTATTTGTGTGCTTGACTTACGGAGCCCCTGCTGCATAGAGATGCGCGGGCTCTCTCATACATTCTCCGCACCACAATTACACCTGTAGTCCTCTGCTCATGGAGCAATCAATAAATCATCGAGCCACGACTGCAGTCTGAATGGGTTCAAGGTCCTCTTTACCACCCTCCTTGTCTTGGGAGATCCAAGCAGTGCAATCTGTAGCAGCGGGGGGTCCATCAAGAAAGTCCTGTAGGGCAATTAGAGCTCACTAGAAAGCAGCTATCATAGGTCAGTCAAGGCCCGCTTTTCTGAGATACAACTCTCTAAACATATGCTTCTTTCAGGCTACCTCTGAAGTTTAGCACGTTTGCAATGTAATTATGAAGTTTACAACTAATATTGTGGTCATATTCATTGGATTTCAGAAGATTGAATCAAAAAACTATACTACTTGCTGAATTACGTAGTTACTTGATGGTCCTCTGAACAGGCCTTCTCTTCCGAGTTGCACTCTCCAGCAGTGTTTGCAATGCCTGGGACCAACATATAAATTGCTTTTATATCTTGCTAAATCTGAGCTGAACAAGATGGCTTGTTTTACAGAGGAGGGGCGGGGCGAAGAAGAACACTACACTATATATCACAAAGGTCTTTCCAAACAACAATATAGGATTTGCGATGGCTTTTTAACTGCATGAATAGTGGATAGAAAAGGGGAATTCCCCCCACCTTGCAATTGGCAAATAAATATATATTACTGGCTTGCAGCCATTTTGCAAAGCATTGCAATATTAACGACTGGCCTTGTCAGATGGTAAACATTCACAAATCGTAAATTATCCGTGAAGAAGCGTTTCCATTGAGAGAGTGGCAGCGATGACCATCAGGGAAGGAAGAATGCAATGTCGAATGGACTGCTGTGTGCTCCGTTCAATGTCTTTGTGCATCTTGGTACTTTTTCCTCAGTATAGCTCCTGTCTCAACACTTGAACTTGGTGAAAGTTGAGGTGAACGTCTGCTCTCCATTGCAGGCCTCCATCTCCGCATACATAGCCATTTGGAAACATTTGCATTCTGCCTTAAGGTTGATAGGCGTCATTTTTAGCAAGTGTTTCAAAATGGTCACTTTGTACTGTGCTGGGTTAATAATTATACTACAGTGCAAAGGTCTGAACAAGTATGCAGTGCAACACGGCTAAGCTGCATTGCATACACTGTGAAAAATTGCGATACAATGTCGCCAGGCCTAAATATCATTGGGATGCATGACTCAAATATTCCGAGTCAAGAAATCTGGCCTCAAACTGAACGAATAAAATATTTATTACTATGTGAGAATTGGGAGATGGGCAGTAAGTCATCGTTAATAGCCTTTTCCTTTCCTGTTTCCAGCTGGACTATTCTTCAGATGGATTATTATTTCCAGGCTTAACCTTAGATCCAATACTGCTCATGTGTTCCATGGATGGGAACCTGAGGTCTCCCTACCGGGAGTGAAAGTTTGCTTTAACGTATTGGAGTGGAGAGTTTGAACACTAAATAAAGATGAGTTTACATTAAAGGCACATTGTTATCATAGGCAGATTCTGGGAGACATAGTGCATTAAAGTACTTACACCGATGATTACAGGGATCTGTCTTACTTTCGTTGATGTCAACAAGCAGAGCACTACAGAGGAAAAATGTGAAGGCCAAGATGCTCTTATGTAGGTCAAGCATATTCTCTCTGGTATTAGGTCTTCTTTTCTAAGCCATTAGCCTGAATAATCAGATCGAAATCTGGTTACTCACAGCTATGACGTAACGATCGAGGGAACTAAAAGTTGGTCCCATTGTTGTGAGGTCACTAGCGAAAACACTCACTCCCCTTGCGTTCAGCCTCCTTGTCCAGTTCTGTGGATACCTGAGCGAGGTGACGGATTGGCAGTTGGCAGCCTCATCTACCTTCTACGACTCCTGGTTTTCTACAACAAGACTGAGGGAGGCAGGTAAAGTTGAACCATCTGCCACATGTCTCCATCAAAGATGATCTCTTGACAGAATCGCTATCAGCACGGTGCTGGTTCTATACTCAAATGAGGAGAGTATGACTTTGAAGAGGGAGAGGTAGGGGAGGCGTAGAGGGACAGTCGGGTGACAGGAGTCCAGCTATTTTGTTAAATATTTTGGCAGGGAAGGAAGAAGAAAGCTAACTTTATACGACAGTGGGTGACAAGAGCTCAGGCTTTTTGTATGTGTGGGTGGAGAGTATATAACTACATAGATGGTGGAGGTAGATGACAGGAGGTTAGTTGTTTGTTTTTTTTTCTCTAGGAAAGGATGGAGAGTCTCTGAGCCTATGGCTCCCTCATTACTCCCGGCCCGTGTGATTTAAGAAGGCACGGGAATATGATTGGGGGGTCATACGTAGCAAAATATTATAGATAGGAAGAAAGTGAATAGTGAAATATTTTCACTTCAGAGTAGCATCATAGAATAGACAACTCAAATTTTATGACAAGACCGGAGGCTCCTATCATGCGTTCTTTTCTTGCTTTAATTAAGACAGCAGCAAGTGAAGAAACTACAAATCCCATGGGTGCAGAGAAAATCTGCCAATGGGAAACATTCTGAAGTACATAAACAATAACCAATGAACATGGATGTATGGTATTATGACGTAACTGGACTGCAAACAGCCCTCTTTTCTTGCTGCTCGCAGCCAGTTAAGTCATATTTTCTTTCTACTCCGTGTTATTTGTTATTTACTAAATGCCGTTTTTATATTTGAAGCGTGGTTAGGCACGCTATTGCATTTGTTGTCTTCGTCACGTCTTTGAACAGTCGGCAAGTTGCCGCATGTTTGTTTAAACCTTTTATTTCTCCCTGCTTCGCACTCCCTTCGCGCGCTGCACTTTCCCGCGTTTCTCCCGCTCCTCAAGCGTTCAGCCGTTATTTCGGCTTGCGCTTGAGGAGAGAGGAGTTACTACCGACGCGCGTCCCAGATAGGCCTTTTTCAAGCGCATATACAAGAGAATTGTGTTTTATTACCGGTCCGGTTTCCTTTTCTGCACTCGTTGTCTTGCCTGCGCTCACCCCTCTCAGAAACGCCTCAGTCTACACCCCGGGGCGGGGCTTATTGAATTTTACACTCCCCCTCCTTCTCCATTAACCCTTAAGCGTTACTCTGACAAGTTTGTTTATTTTTTCCTATTTTTTTCCTAATTTTTTCACTTTTGTTGGTAAAAATGGAGTCTGGCAGTTCCTCTTCACTTCAGGTTGACCAGGAGGAAGTGTCTGCCATTAAACAAGATATTAATATGTTTATTCAGAACTCTGTACAACAAGCTGTAAATACTTCTATTAACAAATTATCAAAAAATTTAGAATGTTCAGTGTTAAAAATGTTAAACAAGACTTTATCTACCCAGTCTGGAGGGGATTGCAGACAGCGCCTTCCCCCCAAGTAAAAAAATGTACAAAAATCGGCGCTAAAGACTGGTGAGATTCCCTCACCCATGGCAGAGGACGCGGCTCCTCAAAAGACTCCAAGTAAGGAGAATAATACGTCTGATGGTACGACCGTGAAACGAAAGGCTAAAGCTAAACATGTTATATCCCCATTAATAATTTCCTCTATTCCTGATACCGACGACAATGTACCTGATGCAGATTCAGATGTGGACCCATCTGACCATGATGATGTGGGTTCCTCGCCCATCCCCAAAAAATCTAAGTTTTCCTCCTCTGTCCCAGACACCTGTAACCCACTTCTAGATTGCGAAGGTGTGCCTATGTTTGACCCTTCCTTTATTTTACATCCCAATTCCACTGAATGGTATCCAGCAACCCATGTTGGAGATTATGTTTCAGCCAAATTATTTAGTTCATTGGATAAACAAACTCGAGCTAAGCTCAGATCGGAGTGTCCTCGTCCCGTTTTGGTGCACAAGTCTTCCACTACCCCTGTTTTAGATCAACCCATTTTAACATTCTTTTCTAAATTTGGCAAAGACCCTAGAAAAGGAATCGATAAAGCCTGGTCCTCCTGCCAGGATAAACTTCTGGATGTTATTGGTCCTCTTACCTGGATTTTTGACATGGCTGAATCCGCCAGGATTGATGGGTCTTTTATCGACCCCAAAGAACTGTCATTATGGGTCCAGAGATCGGTCTGCCTTCTGGGAAACGCTAATTCCGCTATATCTCAGGAAAGGCGCAAAGGCATTCTCCCTAAACTAGATCCCAAATTGGTTCATCTCGCCACTCTCCAACCTCAGTCAAAAACAGAGGGTTTTTTATTTGGCGATAATTTTATTAAGGAAATAGGCAAATATGTCGCCACCTTCACATCGCTTGGCAAGGCCCAACAGTCTTTAAAGAAAGTGTTTCACCAGCGGGTTTGTGTCAGGGCCGGCAGAGGAAGGAGCCGCTTTGCCGGCCTCTCCTACTACAATCAAGGTTCCCGTGGCAATTTCAACGCAGGATACCAAGAATTTAGACCTCAGTTTTACCCGCAAAGATCCAGAGGGTTTCGATCCAGAGGATTCAAGAATACCAGAAATACCAACCAAGCAGGTAAATCTTTTCCTTTCTCATATTCCCGTGGGCGGCTGGCTTTGTCATTTGCTACCAAGTTGGTTATTAATCACCTCAGATCCTTGGGTTTTAAGCACGGTTCAAGGTTATATGATAGAGTTTTATTCAATCCCAACACAATACATCGCCCCTCCTCTTCCTCATTTCTCTACAGACATGTCCGCTCTTATTTCTTCGGAGGTTCAGTCCCTTCTCCAGAAGCAAGCCATTGCTCTCACTCATCCAGATCCCACAGGTTTCACCAGCTCCATTTTCCTGGTCCAAAAGAAGAACAAGAAGATGCAACCGGTTATCAATCTCAAGTTTTTCAATCAGTTCGTGGTTTACCGCCACTTCAAGATGGAAACCTTACTCCATCTCAGAGACTCACTATTGAAGAACGATTGGATGGTTCGCTTGGACCTACAGGACGCTTACTTAGTCGTCCCGATACATCCAGATCACAGAAAGTTTCTCCAATTCCAATGGCTCGATCAATTCTTCCAATTTACATCTCTTCCTTTCGGTCTGTCCTCAGCGCCATGGTGCTTCACCAAACTCTTAAAGCCAGTGGTGGTTAACCTCAGAGCTCAGGGTGTAAGGCTCCTCATTTACCTAGACTATATTCTCATCATGAGTCAATCGCCACAATTGCTCAGTACGCACCTCAATCTAACCTGTTCTCTCCTATCGGAGTTGGGATTCATTATCAACAAGGAGAAGTCTCTTCTTCTCCATTCCCAAAACATAGAATTCTTAGGTTTTCTTATAAACTCAGTTTCGGCCAACCTACTTCTCCCTTCTGCAAAAATAAAGTCTATAAAGTCAGAGATTCTTCAAGTTTTACGCCATTCATCTATCTCCCTAAGAACTCTCGCTCGCATCGTCGGGCTCCTATCCTCTTCCATAAAGGCCATATTTCCAGGTCCCTTGCATTACCGGGCTCTTCAGCGTCTAAAAATTCAATATCTACGCAAAGGGCTTTCTTACGCAGACGTTATTCCTCTAGATTACGATTCCCGTACAGAGTTACAATGGTGGACAGACCATTTAGATGCTTGGAACGGGAGAGCTATCTTTCCATCAGCCCCAGATCTTGTATTAGAGTCAGATGCAAGCCTAACCTGCTGGGGGGCCCGTTGTGGCTCAATCTCGACTGGAGGTTTATGATCGTTAGAGGAGTCCAAATTGCATTTCAATTGTTTAGAGATGCTTGCAGGCTCCTTTGCAATCAGAAGCCTCGCAAAGAACAGGGTCTGTTGCGCTATTCTTCTCAGAATGGACAATATTTCAGCAGTCTGCTACATAAACCATCTCGGAGGCACAAGATCCAAACCTCTAGCAGAATTAGCAAAGAGCTTTTGGGAATTTTGCCTTACAAACCAAATTTCGGTTCATGCAGAGTATCTTCCAGGAACTCTCAACTCTGTCGCCGATTGGCACTCCCGTCATCTCCATGACTCAAGAGATTGGATGCTACATCCCACGATCTTCCATTTCCTTCAAAACAAATGGGGACCCATGACGATCGACTTGTTCGCATCTTGTCTCAACTCACAACTTCCCCAATTTTTCAGTTGGCGTCCGGATCCTTTGGCCCTGGCCTCAGATGCGTTCCTTCAAGATTGGTCCAAGTTCCTTTCATACGCTTTTCCCCCTTTCGTGATGATCAGCAGGGTGTTAGCTCAAGTCAGCAGTCAGCAAGCTACTTTAATTCTCATTGCCCCTTTCTGGCAATCTCAGATTTGGTTTCCAACCCTTCTGGAATTAGCTACAGACTTTCCTTTTCTCATCCCTTCTTTCCTGGATCTTCTTTTAGATCCCCTGCAATGTCCGCACAACCTCATTCTCGACAACGTCCTGTCGCTTTCTGCATGGAAAATTTCTGGAGTTCCCAACATTTCCCTCTCATTTCGTCACAAGCTTCAGAATACATCAGGCAGTCCTGGGCTCCTGGAACAACAAAGGCTTACAAATCAGCTTGGGCTTATGGCATAGCTGGTGTTTGGGAAAACACATTGATCCCCTTTCAACAGATGTCTCCTTTATAGTAAATTTCCTTGCCGCTGAGGCCAGTAAGGGCAAAGCATATCGTACTATTAATCTATACAGATCAGCCATTTCTTCTCATCACCACTTTTTCAACTGAAAACCGGTGGGCGAACACCCACTTATTTGTTGTCTTTTAAAGGGAGTAAAGTTTGCCAATCCTCCGTTACCTAAATACAGATTTTTATGGGATGTTAATGTAGTTCTACATTTTCTCCTCTCATGGCCCGATAATTCTTCTCTTTCTTTGAAGATGTTGTCAGCTAAACTCACCATGTTATTGTGCCTTGTTTCTATTAAACGAATTTCTGATGTCAAAGCCTTAGATATCTCCGCAAGACAGTTTACTCCGTCTGGTGTACTTTATACTGTGTCTCGAAGAACAAAAACAAATTTACAGTCTGTTTTTTATCCATATTTTCCTGATCATCCTAAATTATGTGTTACACAATGTTTAAAAGCTTATGAACTCATGACTGCTCATCTAAGAACGTCCTCAACCCATCAATTGCTTATCTCCTTCAGGAAACCTCATAAGCTGGTGTCGTCCGCCAACTTGGCTCGCTGGGTTAAGTGGATTATGTCATTGGCTGGTATTGACACTTCCATTTTTGGAGCTCACTCTTCCAGAGGTGCGATGGCTTCCAAAGCTTTTTGGACGGGTTCCCGCCTTGAGGACATTCTTAGATCTGCAGATTGGTCTAATGACAATGTTTTTAGAGTATTCTATTGTAAACCAGTAGATAATGTTTTTTCAAATGTCATTAATTTGCTTTAAACTCGCATAATAGGAGCCTCCGGTCTTGTAATAAATTGTAGATTTTCCTACTTTTTAATGACGGAAAGTCTTAATTTTATTAAAGACACGGAGGCGAGTATTATCCCACCCTTATGTAGTAACTATTGTTTATTTTATCTTTCCCTTGCCCTTAGTGTCAACATTGTCAGTTCAACCTGCTACCTAAACCCTACTGTCATGATGTGGATAATCCTTCAACATCTTCCATATCTCCTTATCCTCTTCTCTGCCTGGCGGATCATCAGTGTGCTTCTCTTCACCATCAGTTTCCTGGACTTATGAACTTTTGCTCAGAGTTGTTATCGTTTATTATGGCTGTTCTCATTTTGGCTTCTATTGTTCCTTTATTTCGTACTAGCTGAGTGTTTAGCGCAAGAAAAGAGGGCTGTTTGCAGTCCAGTTACGTCATAATACCATACATCCATGTTCATTGGTTATTGTTTATGTACTTCAGAATGTTTCCCATTGGCAGATTTTCTCTGCACCCATGGGATTTGTAGTTTCTTCACTTTCTGCTGTCTTAATTAAAGCAAGAAAAGAATGCATAATACTCACCTCCGTGTCTTTAATAAAATTAAGACTTTCCATCATTAAAAACTAGGAAAATCTACATTTGGCATTCATCTTTTGATATCACACAGATCCATTTGGTGAAATGTATACCTGTTATTTGCTGTTACACATTTACAATAATCTTGTCAATAATGAGTGTGAAACAGACGAGGGGAGACTGCAATATTAGAGGTGATTATTCTGCCTTCTGATCTAACAACACTTTGACATACAGTCAGGGCTCTGGCCCGTTCTGACCCATGTTAAAGGTTGTACATGAAAAAGTCAACAATTGCTGACAGAACTCAGCCTTTCTTCAGAGAAGAACAATTTTAAGGTTTCTCAGCAACAGAACATGGATATTACGGCATTAGCCTGAAGAGGACAAGTCACAAGTTCTTGACACAAAAGTGCAGCGCATCAAGTGCTCAGTATCATTGTCAAAAAGGGCCCTGTGCTCTTGGGTGGCAACTTTGCATCCTTTAACAGTGGTGCTGTGCAGTAACACCTCGTCAGTACTGTGCACTTATATGTTAATCACCTCTGAATGAGGAACAACTGTGCCGTTCTAATTTACATTGGCGGAAATCCACATTGTATTACCTTTTGATCAATCAGGAAATAACACAAACATTTACAAACTACTCTGAGCAGATGGAAGACATGAGGTACAGGGCTGGTGGAGGAGTGGAAGGTGGTGGGAGAGAGAAGGGGAGGACATTACTTTGTAGCACAACATACTCTCAGAGAGCCTGGGAAGGGGCTCGAACATGGGCCAGGGAGCTGGCCTGGTTTCACTGTAGCCCATTCCCAAGGTGCTTGTAACAAATTTCTGGCTTGTGAAATTGGGTCTGTTATTCCAGCACAGGTAAATCCAAGTGCAGGAGCAAAGGCCCAAAAGTGATATAATGGAAGAAAATTCCACATGGTAACTCCACTCCTCTCAAATTGTAATGAGAACACTGTGAGATTTAAATCACTTTTCACATTCACAAAAGGTGGTTCTACATTTGTAGAATGGTTTAATCACATGAAGATGTTTGTGTGAGTGAATATACTCCTAAGGAAGGGAGTGTGCATTTCAGGATGAGAATGTCTAGAAACTGAGTACACATATAAATGTATGCTTTTACAACTATTCATAAAGTATTCCACGACCCATAACCACCCTTTAAATGGTTGGAGATTTGAGTTTTTCAAGGGCAGGAGAATGTTCTTTTCCGGGCAAAAATGGTTTCCACAAGTTAAAAAAACACCACATTTAATAAGTAGTTACGGGAATTTAGAAAATTATGTATTCACATTCATTCATGCTTTAGGCGGCTTTTAAAACTTTGGGCCAGATTTGCAAGGTCCTAGCGTCTCTTAGTGTCACACTAGCGTAAGATTTTTTTATGTTAATGTGGCTTCAAGGAGGCCATTCTCCTTCGGTATATTTACAAAGTGGTGCAATGCTTGCATTGCGTCACTTTGGGCCCCCTTGCGGCACATTATGCCTGTGCCAGCCATAATGTATGCAAGGGGGGCGTCGCCCCACAGGAATGCCTGTAAAAATGGTGCAGTGAAATTTACAACATTTCACTGAGCCATTTTTAGCGTCATTTTTAACACCTGCTCAGGGCATGTGTTAAAATGACATGGCATTGCTTTTAATGGCCCTCCCTTTACTTTGCAGCATTAGCGCCACAATTTATGGCACTGATTAGTACCACAATAGCATCATGAATTATGACGCTATTGTCCCAACATGCGCCGTAGTGTAAATACGGTGCACACATGGTGTTGTTAGGAGGGCGCAGGTGGGCACAAGAAAAGTGGTGCATCATAGCTGAGGCACCACTTTCTTGTAAATCTGGCCCTTTGTTTGTCCACAGTTTATACGTACAATATATGTGTAGGAATCATGGGGGCTCATTTAAACAGGGGTTGCAGTTGTACAGTGGACCCGTGCAGTGGGCTTCTTTTTATCCAGTGTCTTATTAGTGTTCTTCTTTGGCTCTCTGACCAGGTCTCAGGATAATTTGTGTCCACCTCCTCCTAATTATTCAATATGTGGGTTTCCCTGCTCTGATGGCTATCCTCTCTATTCTACTGTTCGTTTTTCCATGGACTGGTTTGTCTTCTCATATTCCAATTGACTGATGTATGTTTGACTGCTGAAGTCATACCTTGCATTGTAGGTCATGAGTAGGGTACTTTGTCTCCACAACTGACAATTTATTCCCCTCACCACTTTCCCAGACATCACTCTCTTTATTGAAAAAAAAAGAATCCCCGAGCCATATCGCATTCTGAGAACTCTGTATCAGTGACAGCCATTGCCATTTATTTTAATCATCCCAAGAAGCTTGTCTATGCAGAACTAGCAGCCGTCTTTGAATAGCTCTAACTGTACTTTAAGAAACTATGGCGGTCGGCGGTCGCCGCCCGCAAAGCGGTTCCTGCCGAAAGACCGCACCGCGGTCAAAAGACCGCAGCGGTCATTCCGGCTTTGCCGCTGGGCCGGCGGGCGACCGCCAGAAGACCGCCGGCCGGCCCAGCGGGACAGCCCCTTCAACAATGAAGCCGGCTCCGAATGGAGCCGGTGGAGTTGAAGGGGTGCGACGGGTGCAGTGGCACCCGTCGCGATTTTCACTGTCTGCTAAGCAGACAGTGAAAATCTTTGTGGGGCCCTGTTAGGGGCCCCTGCACTGCCCATGCCAGTGGCATGGGCAGTGCAGGGGCCCCCAGGGGCCCCACGGCACCCGTTCCCGCCATCCTGGTTCCGGCGGTGGACACCGCCAGAAACAGGCTGGCGGTAAGGGGGTCGGAAATCTCCATGGCGGTGCTGCAAGCAGCGCCGCCATGGCGGGTTCCCTGGGCCAGCGGGAAACCGGCGGGAAACCGCCGGCTCCCCTTTTCCGACCGCGGCTTTACCGCCGCGGTCAGAATCGCCCAGGAAGCACCGCCAGCCTGTTGGCGGTGTTTCCGCCGCACTCCGCCATGGCGGTCATGGACCGCCAAGGTCAGAATGACCCCCTATGTGTCCTACCAATGGACTGTGAGTATATTTAAAAGATTTTACTTTAGCTTGAAGAAAGACCACTCTAAAATGGCAACTGTACGTACCATCTCGGGGGGAAGTGGGGTTCAAAAAGCATTGTGAAACTCATAGGTCTCTGTTAGAAATGGGCTCTCTAGTGGCAGTCGGTTTACACCCTGTCCAAGTAGGGACCCTTACTCTAGTCAGAGTAAGGGAGATATCCAGCTCAGATAACCCCTGCTCACCCCCTTTGTAGCTTGGCAAGAGCATTCAGGCTTATCTCAGAAGCAAAGTGGAAAGCATTTGCACATAACCCACTGGAATACAGTAAAAACACTACAAAAGGACACCACACCAGTTTTAGAAAAACAGCCAATATTTATCTGCGTAAAACAAGATCAAAGGGAGAAAAATCCAGCATACAGTAATAAAGATATGAATTTTGCAAGAATTAATAAAAAATACAGTTCCTTGAAGTCTATAGCTCTGTCTGGAGCAACCACGGCGTCATGAACAACAAATCCAGCAGTTCAGGCCGACCGTGGGGTTGCTGGCCAGCTAAAGTGTCAGGAAGACCCAACAAACAGTACCTTGGAAATGTAGGGCGTTGTGATTCTCGCAATGAGATCTGGAGTGCAGCATCGCTGACGTCGGTTATTCTGGAGGTTGGTGCAGGGGTCGGACCCTTGAAGTCACAAGCATTGCGATTGAACTCCGGACTGATGACAAAGTCAGGAGTGCTGGCGTTGATGGCATCAAAGCTGAGGTGCTAAGCGGGATGATGTGATGAGCGGTGCCCACAGATTTCGGTGCAGGCAGCTGCTCGGTGACAGCATCCTGCGGCGTCGGTGACAGCAGGGCTGCAGAGTGAAGTGGGCGCCGCAACGTGCGGTGTCTCCGAGTCATGGTGCAGGCAGCTGTGTCATCATTGCTGAAGCAATGTCGTTAGTAGGCCCAAGGTGGTAGTACACTGTGGTGCGGGCTCTGTGCAGTGCCCATGGATTGTGTTGCAGGCAGGGGCCTCTGTTGACGAGGCTGGAGTCGATGATGCTGGTGTCGGTTGACCAGGGCTGCGGTGCGGGACGGGATGGTGCTCCCTATACCTCACAAGCGATGCCCTCAGGCCACAGTGCAGGCAGTAGCATCGGTGTCAGCATAAAGCACCGTTGTCAGGGATACTAAGTTTGCAGTGTGAGCAAGGCAAAGCAGTGTGCGGGCCCACAGGTCACAGTGAAAGCAGCGGCTCGGTAATGGTGTCAGGTGGCGGCGGTGGTGAGACCAGGGTTGTGGTGCAAAGCGGGGCACGGCTCATTGCATCATCTTCAGGTCATGGTTCAGGCAGTGGCGTCATTGACGGCATTGTGGAGGTTTTTCTTCTGTTGCAGCACAAAACACACAGTTGCCAATGTTGTAGGCAAATGAACCTGAAGTCTTTGATATCCCTGAGACTTCCATCAGGAGGCAAGCTCTACTTCAAGCCCCTGGAGAAACTTCACAAGCAGGATGCACAGCCAAGTCCAGTCTTTGTCCCCTTTAAGGCAGAAGCAGCAACTGCAGGTCAACCCAGCAAAGCACACACAGTAAAGGGGCAGAACCCCTCCTCTAGCTCTTCACCTCTTCTTGATCCAGGAGTGTTCTAACAGTCTGGGGTTTTGAGTCCACTACTTAAACTCATTTCTACCTTCGAAGTGGGCAAACCTCAAAGGAAAGTCTCTGTTGTTCACGAGATCCTGCTTTGCCCAGGCCTGGCTCCAGATGCGCTCTAGGGGGTCAGAAGCTGCATTGTGTGAAGACAGGCACAGCCTTTTCAGGTGAAGGTGTCAGCTCCTCCCTCCCCACTCTAGCCCAGGATGACTCATTAGGATACACAGGACACACCTCAGCTCCCTTTGTGTCACTGTCTAGAGGGAATTGAAAAACAGCCCAACTTTCAGTCTGACCCAGACATGGATTCGACAGGCAGGCAGAGCCACAGAATGGTTAAGCAAGAAAATTCCCACTTTCTAAAAGTGGCATTTTCAAACAGACAATCTAAAAACCAACTCTACCAAAAGATGCATTTTTAAACTATGAGTTCAGAGACCCCAAACTCTACATCTCCATCTGTTCCCAATGGGAAACTGCACATAAAAGATATTAAAAGGCAGTTCCCATGTTAACCTATGGGAGAGATAGGCCTTGCAATAGTGAAAAACGAATTTGGCAGTATTTCACTATCAGGACATGTACAACACACCAGTACATGTACTACCTTTTGAAAACACTGCACCCTGCCCATGGGGCTACCTTAGGGGTGACTTACATGTAGCAAAAGGAAAGGTTTGCGCCTGGCAATTTGGTACACTTGCTAGCTCAAATTTGCATTGCAAGACTGCACACAAAGACACTGCAGTTGCAGGTCTGAGGCATGTGTACAGGGCTGCGTAGCTGCAGGCCCACTAGTAGCATTTGATTTACAGGTCCCAGGCACCCCTAGTGCACTTTAATAGGGACTTACTAGTAAATCAAATATGCCAATTATGGATACCCCAATCAGCAATACAATTTACACAGGGAGCACTTGCACTTTAGCACTGATCAGCAGTGGTAACGTTCACAGAGACAATAAACCAGAAAAACAGAGTCCAGCATACCATATGAACAGTAGGTTAGAAGGGAAAAAGACAGGGGGGAACACACCAAAAGATGCCAGGTCTAACAGTCTCACATTGGCTTTGCTAATGTTTGCTTTTAATGCAAAGTCAAGAAATGGAAAGCAATGGGTCTATAGACCAAGGGCAAACAATATTTTAAAGCACAATCCTAGTAGATACTCATTGTTTTTATGATTGAATGCCAGAAAAACATATCACAAATTGATTCATGAGCACAACGTAAGAATTAGCATATGCCATTTCATTTTGCTTATCTGTGTCTTTGAAAAGAGGAAAATGTCATGGGTATACCAATCAGTTATTAATCACAGTCATGTTTATGTCTAAAAGGCAGGTTAAGACAAGGTTTTCAAGATTATGAGCTCTTAAGGCCAAGTGTTAATTTGCATTCAATAATGAGCTCAGTCTATGCAAATCACCTTTTCAGAGAAGGTTAATGAGCAGAACTGTGTTCACGCAAGAGCCTTTAAATTACCTCATTGGTTAGCTCCGCCAAGGTCTGACGGTGCATTTAGACCATTAATAACAGGAATATGCAGAGTTCTGCACTTCACCTCTGCAGCCTCCGGGAGCACCAGATAACATTTTGCCATTTAGATATGTTCGTAAAGGCATTTATAATGTATCCAATTAATATTCGTCATAAGCTGGAAAGAAGTTTTCAAAATATTAAGCTATTTATTAATGTCATCGTTTCATAAAACGACAAAGCAGGTCATAAAGAGAAGAAGGACAGGTTGCATACCCGAAACACAGAAACATAAAGATACATTCTTAAACTATTGTCTCTGGTCCTTCTGCAAAGTGTAAATAGGCGGCGAAAGACAATACTTTTATAACCTATATGAGCTATATAGTTGCAAACACTATTATTGTTGGCTACCTCCCAAAAAGACAAAACTCGTAATCTGTGACCCGTTTAGGCTCGGTAACTAAAGGATTCTCGAAAAGTGGGAGGACAATCTGATAGACTAACAACAAACAAAGACATTCATATATTCAAATAACACCTGGGTGCGGGGGGTGAGGGGTGATCATACACGAAGGCAGAACAGATTTGGGACCGAGACTACCAAGGAAAAAGAGCCATAAAGGGTGTGATCTGTAAGTGTTTGGTTCTGGAGAGAGATCTTTACTAAAGAAACGTGTTTTTTTAGTTAAATTATGGTATTTGATTTTAATAAACATGGAATATTACATTTATCAATAAAAAGAATCACGCGAAAACAGGGCTCTGCAGCTGCATTCAGCGTGAGCACCTATACCTGGATGAAGAATGAAGAAGGTGAAACAAGGGCACACACGGATTGCGAGCTTGAGCAGATGGTTCGAGAGGGTTTATTGCCTGTCTTTCCATAAATTGTCGTACTGGCAGAAGGGAGGAACATTCACTTTTCTTACCAGGAAACTGCCAAACGTGAAAGTTGTTGATAAACAGAGAGATTAAATCTGTTTATGAGGGTTTGATGACATTCGCAGTGCAGTTAGGTTTGCACTGTGAATGCTTCACAACGTGTAACAGTGATCACGCGTGAGGGAACTTTTTGTATTTATACATTTTAGGTATCACCTAGACAGCGCATGCGGCCCCTACGAGCCTTTTTGTTTTTTTAAAAGTGGACTTAAAGGCAGCCCATTGCTACTTTGTCGCTCCCATAAAATCTCTTCCTATTGGTCAGTTGCTGAAGGATGCTTTTTTGCTACTTTGTCCAATTAAATCGCTTCCTATTGGTCAGCTGTGGAAGGATATTTTTGTGTGCTTTCCCTCCCCTGTATGCTTTACTTGTGTCCTTTCACTGCTAATTTTCTTAGGTACTAGTTTTTGCTCAAGCACTCTACTTGACTGCTTCTTTTCCAGCTGGCCCTATTGTGAACTCCCTATGCATTCCAATGTCTTTGTTACTGGGCCCATCCCTTCTCCCTGTTGCTTGCCTTCACCACCCTCCCGCTATTGTTTTCCATGATGTTTCTTGCCCCCATTGGCGCGTCTTCCATTGTTGTCTGTGTTTTTGATGCTTGCAGCCATCCATCCTTCTTTCCTCCCATTGTTGTCTGTTGTTGCAGGCCCCCAGACTCTCCCACACTGTTGTTTAACTGCTTGACCTGTTTCCACCCCTGTAATCTGTGTGCTTGCCCTACCCCTCCCTCCCTTTGACCCCCATTTTGCCGTTGCCCCAACACACCGTCCTTACCTATGTGTTGCCTCCTGACCCCCTCTCTTTATGTTGCCTCCCCTCCCGTCACATTGGCTCCTGCCTCCCACCCTGCAATACACAAAAATGGTGTGCCACAGCATCATAGTGTTTCGTCCCCCAGCCCTCCATTTTTCTTGCTACCCTCCACACACCCCTCTCCTTGTGTTACCTCCAGTACCTCCCTTACTGCCAGCAATCATTGTGCTTTTTTTCTTACTTTCATCCATGCTGCAGAGCAGCTGTGCTGCTGTTCAAAATGGTCCAGGTCCAGAAGTGTACTGAAGAGTTGGTGTCTGAAGTCTAGTATTCATACCCAGTTGTGCCTTAGAAAGGATGGAGTACCTTTTATAGGTTTCCTGATGAAGTCCCCAGCCATCCAGCTTTACCTGCCCCAGCTCCAGACTAATTACAGGATGTTTGCAGTCCCTTCCAGTGGAGGAGGGACACAGCCTATTAAGGTGTAAGTGGGGCTATGCCCAGCTCCTCCCTCCTATCCTGCCAGTGATTGCCCACCAGGCACACGTAAGTTTCCTGTTATGTGTGGGTAAGCTCAACAGTCAGCGACACCCAGTCATCTGACCAGAGTCAGGCTACAGGCACATAGGCACATATTTAAGAAAACTTAGCACCACCTTTGTGCCATTTTCTTTTAGGCAAAAGCGGCGCTAATCTAGCGCTATATTTATATTTTGTCGCTAGACCCGTCTAGCAACAAAATATTAAAGTTAGCATCACTTTTTGGGGGTGCCACTCCACCTTGCATCGTTTAGCAACAATAATATGCAAGGTAGGTGTTCCCTTTCAAAAAATGATGGTAGACCTCCAGTGCCATATCGACTGCCCAACACAAAAATGACACACATTAAGGAACCGGTCCCTAAAAATTATGCAAAGTACAATTAGTGTAAAAAACTGTTCTCCTGGTTGGACCAGTGTTGGAAATGGAATGGGGTCTTTGGTTGGCAGTCAGGTTACCCCCTGTCCAAGCAAGGACCCTCACTCTAGTCAGGGTAAGTCACACACAATCCAAATTATACTGTGCCACCCTCTGGTAGCTTGGCACTGAGCAGTCAGGCGTAACTTGGAAGGCAATATGTAAAGTATTTGTGCAATAAATCATACAATACCAACATACAGCACCACAAAAATACACCACACAGTGTTTAGAAAAATATATAATATTTATCTGGATAAATGCAGGTCAAAAACTATCAAAGATGCAATAAGTAAATGTAGAGATATCACTGAAAAGTGATATAAAGTGTCCTAAGTCTTTTAAAAGCAAACAAAGGCGGTCATTACAACATTGGCGGTAAAAGGCGCATACCACCGTGCAGAAGATCACCAACACACCACCGCGGGCGCGGAAAACCGCCACAGCTATTATGACCCACAGCACAGAATCCGCCAACATTCAGACACCCACACAAGTCCGCCACACCAAAGGTCAGTGATAAACTGGCGAAAACAAATCCTCCACCGTCACGTCAACAGAAATACGCCCACACTATCACGACCCACGAATCGACGCCGCGGTCTTTCAACCGTGGTATTCCATTGGCAGTACACACCGCCGCGCTCAAAATACACACACATATACAAAACACTACCACATTGGACAATTCCAAATACACACACCTGATACACATACACACACCACTACCACATACCCAATACAATATAAAACACACACCCACAAACCCCTACGACCAAAAATCACGAACGAAGGCCAGAGAGAGACACCACCATCAACAATACTAGCATCCACAGGCACACAACACCATCACCCACATAACTTCCACGCACCTCACACTACACACCACTACATATCAGCACACTTATCACCCCATACATCACCTACACCACCCAATGGCATGGCAAAGACAGCCCAGGTTCTCGGAGGAGGAGCTCAGGGTCATGGTGGAGGAAATCGTCCGGGTAGAGCCACAGCTATTCGGATCACAGGTGTAGCACACCTCAATTGCAAGGAAGATGGAACTATGGTGTAGAATAGTGGACAGGGTCAACGCAGAACATAGTAACAGACTTCAGACATCAATGGTCTCAATTGTCGATGCAAATCTGAAAGCGCGGTAAGCGCGAAAAGGAAACGGCGAAAAATCGCAGACGGGTCCCGCGTTTTTTTTTTTTTTTTTTTTTTAACGTGGGACCCGTCGGCGATTTTTCGCCGTTTCCTTTTCGCGCTTACCACGCTTTCAGATTTGCATCGACAATTGAGACCATTGATGTCTGAAGTCTGTTACTATGTTCTGAATTGGCCTTGAGAAAGCCCCCGCCTACTCGCTTATGGGGTGAAACACGTGTTGGCTGTTTTTTCACCGAACATTGTTCTTCATCTTCTTTCCATTCTTGACAAACTTTGCTTGGACGACAAAGCTGCCAACCCTGGGACTTTTCTTTCAACTTTAAGAAGTTCATTTATGTAATTGAAACAAAAGGCTTGGAACTGATTAATAGTATTTTTGTGAATAAATCACTATTGAAGCATTGTGCTCAGCATTAGATAATTTTGGGAGTGGGAGCTCACCTCCAATTAATCCGGTATCTAAACACTTGGGAGGTTCAGGGTCCAGGCATCCGGTTGGGGCTCTCACAACAATTTTTAATTTATTCGGCAATTCAAGGAAGTCAACTGGCTGGACCTTTTCCCTTTACCTCCTACAACCACAACCTCTTCCTCCACTCCCAAACCCCCTCCAGCTACCCATCCCAATGTCTCCAAAAAACTTTTCCTGTCCAACCTTGACCTCTTTCCCACACCTCCCTCACACCGTCCGTCTCCTAGGTCCCGAACTAGCCCCTCAGCCACAACATCTCCGGGCCCAGTGGTGCCTGTAGTCACCGGAATTGGGAGTGCACCGGACACCAGGGCAGCCAGTGTGGCACGGAGCCACAGCACAGACAGTCCCCCACCTGTCAAGCATCAGAAGTTGGACAGTGCCCGGCGGGAGAGGGGGAAGACTCCAGCCACCAAAGCCGCTCCCAGGGGTACAGGTGGGAGTGTGGAGTCAGCTGCGACACCTTCCAAAGTGGGGAAGGGGCACAAGAAACTCAGCAAGTCTGGGAAGAGCAGCACGGCGGAGAAGACCACCATCATCCCCGCTGCCCAGGAGGCCACCGCCAGCACCAGCCCAGCTGCCCAGGAGGCCACCGCCAGCACCAGCCCAGCTGCCCAGGAGGCCACCGCCACCAGCCCTGCTGCCGAAGAGGCCACCCCCAGCACCAGCCCAGCTGCCCAGGAGGCCACCGCCATCATCCCCGCTGCCCAGGAGGCCACCGCCAGCACCAGCCCTGCTGCCCAGGAGGGCACCACCAGCACCAGCCCAGCTGCCCAGGAGGCCACCGCCACCAGCCCTGCTGCCGAAGAGGCCACCCCCAGCTCCAGCCCAGCTGCCCAGGAGGCCACCGCCATCATCCCCGCTGCCCAGGAGGCCACAGCCATCATCCCCGCTGGGACAGAGAGGACCGCCAGCACAAGCCCCGCTGGGCTAGAGAGGACCGCCAGCACAAGCCCCGCTGGGACAGAGAGGACCGCCAGCACAAGCCCCGCTGGGCCATGAAGGACCGCCAGCACAAGCCCCGCTGGGACAGAGAGGACCACCAGCGCAAGCCCCACTGGGCCATGAAGGACCGCCAGCACAAGCCCTGCTGGGACAGAGAGCCCCGCCAGCACAAGCCCCACTGGGCTAGAGAAGACCGCCAGCACAAGCCCCGCTGGGCTACAGAGGACCGCCAGCACAAGCCCTGCTGGGCCATGAAGGCCCACCAGCAGCTGAGTCACTGCAAAGGAGCCCGCCTCTCCAAGCACCGCTGAACAGGGCACCGCCGTCTCAAGCACCGCTGAACAGGGCACCACCGTCTCAAGCACCACTGAACAGGGCACCGCCGTCTCAAGCACCGCTGAACAGGGCACCGCCGTCTCAAGCAATGCTGAACAGGGCACCGCCGTCTCAAGCACCGCTGAACAGGGCACCGCCGTCTCAAGCCATGCTGAACAGCGCACTGCCGTCTCAAGCAATGCTGGCCCATGAGCGCCAAGGGCACTGACGCTACTGAGTCTGTCACGGGCGGAATGAAGCACTCTGGGCACCATGCCCCCTCCAGAACCAGTGGAGAGATACATTCACTACCTCTGTCCTTAGCAGGATGAAGCACTCTGGGCACAATGCCCCCTCCAGAACCAGTGGAGACTGTTATCCACTTGAGAGACTGTGGCTTTGCACTCCCAAGGGCCGAACAGTGGGCAACCCACCCACTGTAGAGACTTGAGAGACTGTGGCTTTGCACTCCCCAGGATGGAACAGTGGGCAACCCACCCACTGTAGAGACTTGAGAGACTGTGGCTTTGCACTCCCCAGGATTGAACAGTGGGCAACCCACCCACTGTAGAGACTTGAGAGACTGTGGCTTTGCACTCCCCAGGATTGAACAGTGGGCATGTGGCCCTCTCGTGGATTTGGCGTCGTGCACTCAACCGGCTGAGGTGCCCCCCCTTTCCCTCACCCTGAGGTGCCTGTTTTGTTGCTCTCTGATGCCCCTGTGAGTTTTCTCCGTCATGGTCGGGGATCTTGTGTGGGCCTCACCCATACCGTGTGGGCCCAGTGTTCCATGGACTTAATTGGAGCACTACCTGGACTATTATGCTTGGTGTATATTTTGTTAATGGTGTATATATATATATTTTTGCCTACTTGATTTTAATATATTACAATGGTTACACTCATTTTATTTTGTCTTCGCATTCTTCCTGCGGGGTTGGAGGGATGTAACTGTGATGTATCAATATGTATTAGTGTGTGTGTTGTCGTGGGTGAGGGTGTTGCGTGTTGCGTGTGTGTGTCCCTGTTTTTTCCCTCCTCCCTCCCCTGTGTCATAGGTGCAGTACTCACCGTGGTCTTCGCCGCCGGCTTTCCTGCTCCTGGTAGAGGAGCAGGAAGACTATCAGAGGGAGAATTTGGAGTTCCGGATCCATGGTGTCCTACTTCCTCGTGGGGTGTGTAGAGGTGAGTGTTTTCCCTTCGGAATCCTGTTTACGCCGTGTTTTTATCTGCGGTGAATCCACCCTGGAAAAGGTGGGTGATTGGTAGGTTGTGATACTGTGGACGGTACTTTGTCCTCCGCCTGTCTGTTGGCGGTGACCGCCGCGCTGTTTGTTTGTACCGCCGTGGCGGTTGGAGTGTTAAAGTGGCTGTCTTTGTTGGCGGTTTCCGCCACGGTCGTAATTGCAAATTTTTTACCGCCGGCCTGTTGGCGGTCTTACTGCCGCTTTAACACCGACCGCCAGGGTTGTAATGACCACCAAAGTCTCTTTCAAGCACAAAGTACCTGGTTTGCATGAAAAATCTCTGCATAGGACCGCAGAGGAGGAGAAGCGCGGAAACAAAGTGGTGTGCGTCGATTTCTCGGCCCTCACACAGCGATGCATCATTTAGTTTCCACACAGGGATGGCTGTGTATCGATTTCCGGCGCTTGGTTGTGGATCCTGTTCGGGTGATGAAAGTCACAGGAGCTGCGTCGATCCGGTGGGCATTGTGTCAAATTTTCTACCGCACAGCAGGCGCTGCATCGATTCCTCTCTGGAAGCTGAGCTGCGTTGTTCTGGCTCAGCTATGCGCCAATCCAGTGGGGCGTGAGTCCAATTTCCGGTCACTATGCTGGTGCTGCATCGATCTTCTCATTGCAAAGTCAGGCTGCGTTGTTCCGGTTCAGCTGTGCGTCGTTTCTGGCAGGCTGTGCGCCGAATTTCGTCACACAAGGAGTCCTTCTTGAAGAGATTAAGTATTTTTAGTCCTGAGACCTCAGAGAACTGGAGGCAAGCTCTATCCAAGCCCTTGGAGACCACTTCTTCGCCAGCCTCTACTCTATGCTATGCTTACCCCACCCCTGGGCTGTTGTCAGTCTTTTGGTGCTGGTGACAAGTAAGATGTCTTGAAAATCTGGGGCAGCGTCAAAAGCAATGGGTATTACCATGGGACGGCCACTGCATCAACCACTACATGTCCCTCTGATGCAGAATACTGTGTCATGCTGCCCCATGTGTACAAAAAGCAGCATAACATCTCCTTGTACATGTGGTGCAGGGAAAAACACCACAGGAGCATCAGGGAGAGTGGCACTCTGGTGGTGCCAGGGCCTCTTTATTCTGGCCCTTTGTCTTACAGACAGAAATGTTATGGTTGGCAGTTGTTCAGTCTTAACACAAAGTTGACTTGCTTACTCAGCTTAACAAGTTGAATGTGTAACAGTTGTCCATGCTCATAAATGTTCATAAATCATGTTCCTGTCATGTCTTGCAGGTGGACCTCCACTCTGCACAATTGGAGAGGTGTCCCAGTTTGAAGTCTCCGATGCAGCCAATAAGTGTCACCTTGTGCATCATATGTGTCCTTCAAGAGTTTTGTGTGAAAGGGTATGATGTGTCCAATGCAAGGTTGAAACATCAAGTGTGACCAATGAGATAACATCATCTGAGTTAGGGTATTGACATCATGTCTAATGCAATGTTGAGGATGTAGATTAAATTGATTATTGCACAAGTGCCAACTTGTACTGCTATGGAATTGTGGGCGTTAGGAAAAGGAAAGCATGCCCACATACACAGTGATGTCAGTCAAGATATGTGTCAGAGGTGCTGATTATCTGATTAGCATGCCTGTTGCAAACATATTTGCCACCGCACATTTTACAGCACTGTGCTTTAAGTTAATCAGGACATGGTACAAATGATGTACATGTGTTGAGGTCTCTAGGGGGCTTATGATGGAGACACTTGCACCACCGGTGCCTCACTACTCTTTAGAAATTAGGTGAGGCACCAGCCATGCAAGAAGCCTTATTGTGCAGGGCAAAAGTCAGTTGAGTGCACAATGAGATTTCAGATGGATAAGGGGCATGTCTACAGATTGTAGCAAACTAGATGTGTGCTGATTAGCCAACATGATCTACCCATCATCATAATTGTGAGTGAGCTTGGTCACATCACATGTGTATAGAATGTGGATGCTGAGTGTATACCTGGTACTTAGGAGATGTTAAACATTTATGTGCACAAGTAGTTCATAACGAAGAAATACCGTTGCTGCACCCAGTGCAGTGCCACTCTTCCTGTACCCCTTAGGGCACCCATTCAGCCAACATGTGTGCGACAAAAGAAATGTTGCACACCATACCACAGGAAAGTGGGCAGTAGGTGCAAAACCGATATTACAGATGTACTGTTCAGGCATAGGGGAAATTATATGGACACAAACCCTGAACTGTACATAGGGACCCATTGTAAGCAATGGTGTGCCCCCTTGTAACGCCTTCTCTGAGATGAGTTTAACCGAAGAACACATGGATGATGCAATGCCATTCCTTAGAATTCCTGGTGCCATTTTTCCTGCTCCTCTACCAGGTCCCATGATGCCTGGCCAAGGCTGGATGTAGCGCAAGGGGTGTCAAAGTGGTGGAATGCATGCATTTCACCACTTTGTGACTATGGCACAGGGTTTGGGACTTGGGCCACTTGATCCTCACAAGTATGATGACACAAATGTGGTTCAAGGAGGTACTAATCCGCTTACATCAGAACCCTAATGGTCAACAATGGATAGTCATTAACCCAGTGACATGTACATGATACCGTAAATGACTGGTAGGAAGTTTAGTCTTGAATTGGTAATTGACATTGTTGTGGAATGTCTGGTGGACAGCATGTGTCATCTCATGATGCTGTGTACATTGCATGTTTGTTCTACCTCTACCCAATGTAGTTTTTGATGCCATGTTCTCCTCATGTTTTAGATGCCCCTATGACCACAGCACAGAAGGGTACTTTTGATAAGAGGGCACGGAATTTCCACCACATCATGGAGGTACTGGCAGGGCACTAGAAGAAGGCCAGGAGATATCGGCGGGAAAAATCTTCAGGGGCTTTACTTACCTTCCCCCATGGGGGACCTCCAAAACAGGCTACAACAGTGCAGAGCACATTAGGCATGACATCTTGGGAACCTCAGCTGGTCCAATCCCCTCCATATCAACAGCCCCTATGCCTACACAGCCACTGCAACAGCCACCTGCAGCAGCCACATCCTAAACCTTTGAGGAGGACATGAGGAGGGACATTGCATCCATTATGGCAAGGTTGGACAAACTTAGGCAGGACAATGCTCTCAATTTCAAGTTGCTGAAGTGCTGCAAAAAAAAAGCAGAAGAAGCTGTAACCATGTTAAATGCACAGCCTCCCAGTTCCTTCCCTTCTCTGGTTCTACTCTGTAATCAGTTTTAGTGGGTTTTAGGTGGGTAGTGATAGGTCAATTTAATAGATTAGGTTAGTTGTAGGATAGAGTAAGTATATTTGGGGTAAATTGGGTTTTAGTATTTTTTTTGTTTTGGGGGTTTGGGGGATTATATATGGGGCTCTATCATTATTATTATTTTTTTAAACCAATATATATAAAAATCCATAAAACAATTTACAAAAAAATATATATTTGTTTACGATATCGGTTAAGTTAGTATATGGGCAGCTTTAGTTAATGTTCTCCTACACATATCTTGTCTCTAAAGGGGGTTTGGGGACAATGTTTAGTGTGTGGCGTTAAATGTTTAAGATGCTTAGATTAGGCTAGATATATGTAGCGGAATGTTTAGATAAGTTTAGTTCAGTGTAGGATAGTGTCTAGGTTAGGTTTTAATAATGGGTTGTTTTTTTTAAGTTCCAACAAAATCCTGTTAGTTGTAGAGAATCAGGTGTCCGTGTTGATTGAGTTCTCATGTATGCACTGGCCAAGTTAGAGGAATGCCTTAGGGTATGTTTTCTGTATTGATTTACATGGGAAGGTGTCCCTTCCTGCAAATAAACAATCTATTATGGCAAGGTGACATTTCTCTGTGTGCTGCAGGATGCAGCACATATGGGAAGGACAATGCCACGAGGAAGATAGAAAGCATTTTACCTTGTTGCGCCATCCTGACACCATCCCTGGGGTGGTGTTGACTTTAATCACAGTCTCTGGTGAACATGTTATCTTGGATCTGGGGCAACAACAATATGCAATGGGTGTTGTTGTGGCACAGCCACACTGATTGCACACCCCTTCCAGGCAAAGTGCTGCGTGTGTAGGGGCCATATTTACAAGGTGGTATTAAGCCACAGTAGTGGCTTAAGACCATGTTGTATGTATGTCAGAGTGCATAGCGCCACCAGAGCGTCACTAAAAGTGACCTTTTGATTCTGGCCCTATGAGTCCCAATGAAACCCTTTTGCATGCATTCAGTGTGTCCTATGTGCCTCCCCCTTCTGCCATTTGTGAGATTTGTGAAATGAAACTTACCCTGCATTTGTGGTAGTTCTTGGTATTCTGTGTTGTCCTGTCTTGTGATTCCAGTGATCAGCTCCTCCAGGATGATCACTGCCACCATCTCCTCTAGCTCATCCAGGTCCTCCTGGGGTACAAGACTTCCACCTCCAGTCTGCAATGCTGCCTTTCGGTTCCTGGCCAGTTTCTCCTTAGTTCAGCTCTTGCAATTGTGCCATCGCTACTAGCAATCAGTGACAGTCCACTTCACCTCTGGCACACGGTTGACTTTATCCACCATTGCCTGTCATATAGCCTCTCTCCCACCTATTGGCAATTTGGAGGTGATGAAGAGCTTGTGTTGGGCTCTCTCCCTCACACCTTCAATGGAATATTCGATTGCAAAGCAGCTCAGGCCGCAGCGGTGACTCCACTAAAAAAAAGTATGTGCCTGCCTGTGCCGCGGGGGCGCCAGGTAGAGCGTGCTTCATCTGCGCAATGGGACACAGTCGGTGGACCCCACCTCGCTTCTACTGGCCATGCCTCGGCTGTTACAGGGGAAAAAGCAAATGATGTTCAGTACACTGGGAAGAGTCCAGCCTATACCCCCTAGACAATCTCTAGTGCTTCCTCAGTGTGGCTGAGGAGCTTCAGGGGGAGTACAATGCCGCACTCACTGCGCGCTCCAACACAAAGTCTAGTGCTCCCCAGGCGCTATAGTCGCAGGGCAGGGGCAGCACTGGCAACACGGGGGACCCTCTGCTGACCCCTGTGAGAGTACCGGGATACAGACTAAGAAGCAGCCAGCAGGCCAGCACAGTAGAGTCCTGACAATAAAGTGGCAGTCCTTTTGGGTGACCAAGCAGGCCACAGGTCAGCACAGCAGCAGGGCAGTCCCAATGGTGGTTCCTGACAAGTCCTTTCAGCAGCATCTGGTGCCATATCCAACCAGGGTATGGGAAGGCCAAGTAAGGGAGTATTGGCCGAAGGGTAACAAGCAGAAAAGCAATCCTGATGAATCATTTGTGCCACCCAGCGGACACCAGAAGAAGGGCAACAAAAGAAGAACAGTCCAGATGAGTGCTTTGCGCAGTTCAGCTGTCCCTCTGACAGAGGATCGGCCCAGTTCCAAAAGTGCTCTAAAAATCAGGGGGTTCAACCCCTCTACCTATATTCAGAAATGCCTTTGTTCAGGGAGTAACTTCAAAAAAGCCCTTTCAAGCAAAGGACAACACCCTTTTAACCCAGCCCTGTCTCCAGACATCAGTAGGGGGTAATCAGTCCAATGTGTGAGGGCAGGACACAGCCTCGGTGTGAATGGCCCTCCCTCTCCCCAGCCCAGGAAGACAATCAGTATGCAGATGCATATTCTGTCATACCCAGCTCCTCATGTGTGATGGCTGTCTGGAAAGTAGGCATCAAGTGCAGCTGTCACTCTGTCCCAGTTGTGGATTGGAGTCAGCCTGCAAAGCACTAGAGTTATAAGCACAGAGAAATGCATACTTTCTAAAAATGGCATTTATACAATGTTAATAAAACATCCACCTACACCAATAAGCAGGATTTCTCACTACCATTCCAAATATACTAAACATGCCCACACTATTACTCATAGATCAGAAGATACAACTTAGACATATGTCAGGGCATTACCAATGGAATCCTATGAGAGGAGCAGCACTCACAGTAGTGAGAAACTAACTACTAGGACACAGAGCTCATAAAGACAAATGTCCTACCTTTTACATACCCAGCCCATACGGCTATCTAGGGCCTGCCTTAGGGGTGGCTTAGGTGTAGTAAAATGTGAGTTTAGTCCGTGGCAACTACAGGGAGTGCAGAATTATTAGGCAAGTTGTATTTTTGAGGATTAATTTTATTATTGAACAACAACCATGTTCTCAATGAACCCAAAAAACTCATTAGTATCAAAGCTGAATATTTTTGGAAGTAGTTTTTAGTTTGTTTTTAGTTTTAGCTATGTTAGGGGGATATCTGTGTGTGCAGGTGACTATCACTGTGCATAATTATTAGGCAACTTAACAAAATAAAATATATACCCATTTCAATTATTTATTATTACCAGTGAAACCAATATAACATCTCAACATTCACAAATATACATTTCTGACATTCAAAAACAAAACAAAAACAAATCAGTGACCAATATAGCCACCTTTCTTTGCAAGGACACTCAAAAGCCTGCCATCCATGGATTCTGTCAGTGTTTTGATCTGTTCACCATCAACATTGCGTGCAGCAGCAACCACAGCCTCCCAGACACTGTTCAGAGAGGTGTACCGTTTTCCCTCCTTGTAAATCTCACATTTGATGATGGACCACAGGTTCTCAATGGGGTTCAGATCAGGTGAACAAGGAGGCCATGTCATTAGATTTCCTTCTTTTATACCCTTTCTTGCCAGCCACGCTGTGGAGTACTTGGACGCGTGTGATGGAGCATTGTCCTGCATGAAAATCATGTTTTTCTTGAAGGATGCAGACTTCTTCCTGTACCACTGCTTGAAGAAGGTGTCTTCCAGGAACTGGCAGTAGGACTGGGAGTTGAGCTTGACTCTATCCTCAACCCGAAAAGGCCCCACAAGCTCATCTTTGATGATACCAGCCCAAACCAGTACTCCACCTCCACCTTGCTGGCGTCTGAGTCGGACTGGAGCTCTCTGCCCTTTACCAATCCAGCCACGGGCCCATCCATCTGGCCCATCAAGACTCACTCTCATTTCATCAGTCCATAAAACCATAGAAAAATCAGTCTTGAGATATTTCTTGGCCCAGTCTTGACGTTTCAGCTTGTGTGTCTTGTTCAGTGGTGGTCGTCTTTCAGCCTTTCTTACCTTGGCCATGTCTCTGAGTATTGCACACCTTGTGCTTTTGGGCACTCCAGTGATGTTGCAGCTCTGAAATATGGCCAAACTGGTGGCAAGTGGCATCGTGGCAGCTGCACGCTTGACTTTTCTCAGTTCATGGGCAGTTATTTTGCGCCTTGGTTTTTCCACACGCTTCTTGCGACCCTGTTGACTATTTTGAATGAAACGCTTGATTGTTCGATGATCACGCTTCAGAAGCTTTGCAATTTTAAGAGTGCTGCATCCCTCTGCAAGATATCTCACTATTTTTGACTTTTCTGAGCCTGTCAAGTCCTTCTTTTGACCCATTTTGCCAAAGGAAAGGAAGTTGCCTAATAATTATACACACCTGATATAGGGTGTTGATGTCATTAGACCACACCCCTTCTCATTACAGAGATGCACATCACCTAATATGCTTAATTGGTAGTAGGCTTTCGAGCCTATACAGCTTGGAGTAAGACAACATGCATAAAGAGGATGATGTGGTCAAAATACTCATTTGCCTAATAATTCTGCACTCCCTGTATTTTAATTTGTCAAGTCAATGTGGCAGTAAGCTGCACACGTTGGCCCTGCAGTGACAGGTCTGCAACATGTTTGAAAGGCTACTTCTGTGGGTGGCGCAATCTGTGCTGCAGGCCCACTAGTAGCATTCACTTTACAGGCCCTGGGTATATGGTATACCACTTAACAAGGGACTTACAGGTAAATTAAATAGAGCAAACAGATGTATGCCAATTCTACCAAGTTGTATGGGAGAGAGCACATGCATTTAGCACTGATTAGCAGTAGTAAAGTGCCCAGATTCCTAAAGCCAACAAAAAGAGGGTCAGAATAGGAGGAGAAAGGCAAAATGATTGGGTATAACCTGTCACAGTCTGCACGTCTCTTACCACTGTAGGCTGAAGAACTTGAAGGAACACCCGGTTGTTTACTGGTTCTGGACTGCCCAAGATAGAGGTGACCCTTTCTAGTAGCCATGGTGCTGCTGACTGGAAAAGACGCCAAGGCCGACCATACCCTCCAGAAGGAGTCCCAGAGGAAAAACCCAAAATTTGGAAAAAAACCTCTACCACAGGAACTCCTGAAAAAGAGGAAAAAACAATAAAAAAAAGGAAAAAATAGAATATAATCTTGTAGGAAGAAGCAGGAGCATGGAAAAACCAGAAAAACAGGAGTGAGGATCACCACCAAACGGAAGTGTTTGCAACGCAAGGAAGAAAGGAACTGCAGTGCTTATATACCAGGAAACAGGAAGTGACACAACAGGAAGAAAGTGCAAAACCATCTTGGATTGGGAAAGACCATATAGTAATGAATAAGAAAAAAGACTAAGTAGAAAAGGAAAAGGAAAAAGGCATGCTGGGAAGAATAACAACAAGGAAGAAGACAATATGGATACCAAGAAGAAAGGAGATAGGAAGACAGAAGAAAAAGAGAAAGAAAAAGGAGGAAAGACCCAAGGAGGTGAGTAGAGGGAAAATCTGGGAAGCGGTCAGGGGTTGCGACGTGACCCAGAGCACAAAATGTGCCTCCTGGGTCACACCACTTCAAAACGAACACAGAAAAACAGGCCGCGGCATTGCCAGGATCCTAAAATGCGGACTGCCGGTCCAATACAGAGACGCCATGGTAGTTCCCGGCATCACAGTAGGCCCCCTTCCCGAGGCCCCAGGCTGGTCAGGAAAATGAGAGAAGAAAGTGCGAACCAAACAGGGTGCATGAACTGAGGAAGCATCTTCCCATGAACAATCGCTGAGGGGATAACCTTTCCAGTAAATCAGGAATTGTAGCTTGTTCCGAAAGATATGTGAATCACAGATCTCCAGTACCTCATATTCAGGATGGCCATCTACAGAAAGAGGAGGAGGACATTGAAAACGCCTATGGTAAGGATCAGGAACAAAAAGCTTGAGCTGTGAGACATGAAAAACTGGACGAACGATCCAAGTCTGGGGTAAATGTAGCCAAACAGCAACAGGATGCAGAACTGAAGTATGCAGAAAGGATCATAAAAGCAGGGTTTGAACTTGCTTTGAGAAAAATGAAAAGGCAGAAATTTGGACGAAAGCCACACTTTGTCGCCCGGTTGGTAAGGTGGTGCCGCTTGATGTCGGCTATCAGTCTTTCTTTTCATAGTTTGTTTAGAAGCCGAAAGAGTGGTACAGATCAGGTCCTGAATATGGCAGAGTCGTTGTGCAAATGATGTAGCCGCAGGAATAGGAGGCAGCACACAAGGTATAATAGAAAAAGTCTTGGGATGAAAGCCATAGGTGCAATAAAAAGGTATTGATCCTGTTGCACTATGCACCGTATTATTATAGGAAAACTCAGCTAAAGAAAGGAAATACAAACAGTTACTTTGAGTGACATTACAGAAACAACGTAAATACTGTTGGAGTTCCTGATTCAAGTTTTCAGTTTGACCATTAGTTTGTGGATGAAATCCTGATGAAAGGGAGATATCAATATGCAATAAGGTACAAAAAGCCTTCCAAAAAAATGACACGTATTGCTGTCCATGATCTAAAATGATTACTTGTGGAAGCCATGCAGGTGAACGATATCTTGCATGAATATATGACTCATTTCTTTGGCTGTAGGTAATTTCTTTAAGGCTGCGCCATCTTGGTAAAGGAATCAGCAGTTACCATAGTGACATTATTCCCTGAAGAAGACGGTAATGAACATATGAAATCTGTATAAAGGGTGATCCATGGAGCAGAAGGAACAGGCAGGGGCATCAATAATCCTGCCGGGTTGGTCCGAGGTGTCTTGGTTTGGGCACATACAGGACATGATGTTACATAGGATTCGGCATCGGTTCTAAGTGTAGGCTACCAAAGATAACGTAGGAGCAACTCCTGTGTCTTTTTAATTCCGCGATGTCCGGCTACGGGAGAATCATGGCAGATCTCTAAAGCCTCGGTCTGTACTTTCTTATTTGGCAAATATAGTGAGTTTTGATAATAAAAGTAGTCCTGATCTTTTTGTAATTGAGGACTCAAAATAATCCATTCTTCAAGTGGAAGATACTGGTATTCTGACCTAATACGATCAAGAAAGGACTGGGCAACTTCAATGATTCAACTGGGTTCTATGAAATTTGGAGAGGAAGTGTTAGTGCTTTCTGGATAACGACGGGATAATGCATCAGCTACTAAGTTCTGGGATCCAGGAATGTAGGTCACAACTAAGTCACGTTGGCTGAAAAAGAAAGACCATCTTGCCTGCAAGCCATTTTGACATTGGAAATATCTGAGACATTGTAAATTACGATGATCAGTTCTTGCTTCAAACGGTTCTTTGGTACCCATTAAGAAATAATGGGTTATGTCTCCATTCTTTCCAGGCAGCCTTGAGGGCAAGTAATTCCCGTTCTAACACAGAATAATTGTGTTTGGCTTCTGTCAGTATGTGGGATAAGTAAAAGATAGGATGTTCCAAACCATTGTCTTCTTATTTCTGAAGGAAGACTGCACCAATAGCTCTCTCAGAGGTGTCAGTTACTACTATAAACTTCTTAGTAGTATCTGGGTGTCGTAAGATAGGAGCTTGAGTAAAGGCCCCTTTCAGATTTTGAAAGGACATTTCAGCACTGTCAGTCCAAACAAATCCCTTCTTCAGCTTTTCTCCCATGATGGTCTGGGTGATAAAACTTTCTTGATGGGCAAAGTCTTGTATGAATTGTCTATAGAATTTGTAGAGACCTAGGAAGTATTGGGTTTCCTTAACAGAAGAGGGAGAGGGCCAATCCAAAATGGCTTGTACTTTGTCTGAATCCATAGCTATTCCAGTCTGATTGACGCAGAACCCAAGATACTGTACTTCAGTCTTGTTAAATTCACACTTTTCAGGTTTACAGTATAGTTGATTCTGTCTGAGTCTTTCCAAAACCTGTAGTACATGCTCAGTGTGCTGTTCAGGAGTACGAGAATATACTAGGATGCCGTCCAGATAAATCACCACACTGTGATTCAGTAAGTCAGAAAAAACGGAGTCCATGAATCGTTGAAATATGGATGGTGCATTGGTTAAACCAAAAGGCATGACTCAGTATTCATAATGGCCAAATGGTGTACGAAAGACTGTTTTCCATTCATCTACTTCTTTGACATGTAAGAGATGATAGATACCCCTCAGATCCAATTTTGTAAACCTTTTGGCACCTTGGACGGCGTCAAGTATATCCCTAATAAGGGGTAAGGGATATCAGTCCTTAATGGTTATTTTATTAGGTCCACGAAAGTCAACACAGGGACGCAGATCTTTCGTTTTCTTTGGAATGAAAAAAAGAAGAGCCCCTGCAGGAGAGGAAGAGGGGGAAATTAAACCGTTCTGTAGATTATCATCTAGGTATTCTTTAGGAACCTTTTTTTCTCGTTCAGTCAATTAATACATCCGTCCAAAGGGAACCACTTCTCCCGGAATCAAATGAATGGCGCAGTCATAATCCCGATGAGGAGGTAAAACGGGTTTGCAAGGCTTCTAGAATACGTCACAATATTCTTGGTAACATCTTGTACTCCCTGTTTCATGTTGATAGAGCTCGTATCTTTGGAAGAAGGAATTAAACCTTTTGGAGACCAATAAGAGTTTGTGGAGTAACAGTTCTGTTGGCAAAACTGTGATGATAAAGATATTGTTCTTGTTTCCCAATTGATATATAGGTAAGCCTAGTTAACCAGGGAATTCCTAATTTCATGGTATGATTTGGAGAGGATATTAGATCAAAGGTAATGTGTTCCTTGTGTCTCCCAAAACACAGACAGAGAGTGGGTGTAGAATCCACCACTGGTCCTGAGGTTAAAGAAGACCCATCAACTGTGTGGACTTGCTCCGGCATTTCTTTAGGAACTCGTAGTATACCTCTTTCTTTGGCCCAAGTCTCATCCAAATATATACCGCTGGCTCCACAATCCAATAAAGCAAAAACCTGCTCTTCTTGACTTTGGAAACACTGTACCATAACGGACAGTATAAACAGACCAGAGGTATTCTCACTGGAGGAACAAATTGAAGGTAAGTCTACTCCTCCCTTCCCCTTTCTCCTTACAGGAGGCGCGAGCTGGCATTTCCCAAAGGTCTGGAAGGACGGACTGGACACATACGGATCAAGTGACCAGCTTTGCCACAATATTGACAAAGGCCCTTTCATCGCCTCTCCTCTCTTCTGAGTGAGATAAAGGACCACAGACTAGGTCTATCTGCATGGGTTTTTCTTCTGTAGACTTATTTGCCTCAAGATGGACTTTGTCCGAATGACAGGCTGTGGAATGGGGTAATCTGGACTAGTAATGTAAGCAAGTCTTTTGCCTTTCCATTTTACATTCCTGCAACCTATACTCTATATTCAATGCTTGATCCATCAGTTCTTTCAGAGATCTAAATTGAGTAGAACGCACAAATTCATCTTTTATTTCTTCTCGAAGTACTCGGTGAAACAAGGTTACAAAAATGCATTCCACCCAATTGGTCCCAGCTGCTAGCTGTTTAAATCGGGTTATGTATTGTAATACATCCTGATTGCCTTGCTTTATATCACATAATGCTTCTTCAGCAGCTACCTCCAACCCGGGTCGTTCAAACATCTGCTTAAAGAATTTAGGAAAGGCAGGATAATTAGCTAATACAGCAGAGACCAAGGGGGACGCTCAAGCTAGTGCAGGGCCAGACAAGGCAGGGATCAAATAACCCACCTTGGCTTTGTCAGATAAAAATTGTAAAGATCGAAAAGCAAAGAAGACTGTCAAAGAGTCCAGAAATTCCTTAACTTTATTCTGATCTCCAGAATATCGAGGTGTGGAGGTGGACACCGGAGGTGTTGAGAAGGTCGAGAAGACAAGGCTTGCCGTAGTGCGGTATTCTCTGCCCACAGTTGTTGTAATTCTTGAGCTTGTTGCACAGTATCGAGCATGGATTGTGTATTTTCTACTACATCATCCTGTGGTCCCTCCATGGTCACGGTCTGCACGTCTCTTGCCACCGTAGGCTGAAGAACTTGAAGGAACACCCAGTTGTTTACTGGTTCTGGACTGGCCAAGATAGGGGCAACCCTTTCCAGTCTCCATGGTGCTGCTGACTGGAAAAGACGCCAAGGCAGATCATACCCTCTAGAAGGAGTCCCAGAGGAAAAAACCCAAAATTGGGAAAAAACCTCTACCACAGGAACTCCTGGAAAAGAGGAAAAAACACTGAAAATAAAGGAAAAATTATAATAGAGCACAGAAAAAAATGGAAAAACAGGAGTGAGGATCACCACCAAAAGGAAGTGTTTGCAACGCAAGGAAGAAAGGAACTGTAGTGCTTATATGCCAGGAAACAGGAAGTGACACAACAGGAGGAAAGTACAACACCATCTTGGATTGGGAAAGACCATATAGAAATGAATAAGAAAAAAGATTAAGTATAAAAGGAAAAGGAAACGGGCATGCTGGGAAGAACACCACCAAGGAAGAAGACAATATGGAGACCAAGAATAAAGAAAAAAGGAAGACAGAAGAAAAAGAGAAAGATAAAGGAGGAAAGAAGAGGAGGTGAGTAGAGGGAAAATCAGGGAGGAATGTCAGGGGCTGTGCAGCAAAACGAACAAGGGCCACGGCGGTGCCGGCGTCCCAAAATGTGGACTGCCGACCTAACCGCGGTCCGATAGAGAGAAGCCGCTGTAGTTCGCGGCGTCACACAACCCTGCAGAAAGGGCCATTTCCAGCACCTACTATTTAAATACAGTGCACAATGCACTATAGGGAGTCCATGGCCTACCTTAGGGATACAAAAACAAAGAGGGAAAAGGAGGTTGTGGGGCTGGGTCTGTCCTCCTTATAGCCTATATAACATTACAAAGAGACCCAGCTAAAAGAACTACCACAGGATGGACAGGAAAAAGGATTTTCCTGTTAGAAAAACCCTCACCCAACAGGACCTATCATTTATAGGTATCATCTTATGACACCACATTAGTAAGGTGAATTGCACCATATCACAGAGCATGTATTATTTATGTTTTCATTAGACGAAGACAAACAAGGAGTGGCACCAGGGAGTCCACCTTAGTCCTGAAGAGGAGCTTAGGTTTAAGGCTCTGAAACATGTAGAATAGGAAGTCAGGTACAGTACAAACATGTAGACTAGGAAGTCAGGTACATTACATCCCCCACTTCCGCAGCCCCTTTTTAATCATACTACCTCCAAGAGATCTATTAAATCAATGGAATTACTAGGAGACAGGTATTTTTAACTTACCCAAGACCCCACCACTCCTATCCATCCTGTGATTCACATTGACAAGACTACATCACTGCTCCCATGTATCCCGTAGGTCATAGCATGCCCTGGCCGCAGGGGAACGGGAAGAAACCCAATGATGAAGCATGCCACCAAGGGGTAACCCTGGTCGGTGAGGGTTTTTCTAAAAGGAAAATCCTTTTTCCTGTCCATCCTGTGGTAGTTCTTTTAGCTTGCTACCTTAGGGGTGACATATGTATTGAGAAGAAGAGTTTGGGCCTGGCAAAAGGTTTATCTTGCCTGGTCAAAATGGCAGTTTAAACTGCACACACAGACTCTGCAATGGCAGGCACACACAGACTCTGCAATGGCAGGCCTGAGACATGTTGAAAGGGCTACTTAAGTGGGTGGCACACTCAGTGCTGCATGCCCTCTAGTAGAATCTAATTTGCAGAGGCTGGGCACATGTAGTGCCACTTTACTAGGGACTTACAAGTAAATTAAATATGGTTATTGGGGATAAGCCAATATTACCACGTTTTGAGGAGAGAGCACAAGTATCACCTTCGCAGTGGTTAGCAGTGGTAAAGTGTGCACAGTCCTAATGCCAGCAAAAATGAGATCAGAAAAAAATGGAGACAATGGCACAACGTTAGGGGGAAGACCACCCCAAGGCTGAAAGGTGTAACACATGGCATCTATATATCCAATAATTTAAACTCTTTGTTATGTACTGATATCCAGTTAATAATCATAATTACTCCTACTCTATTAAGAAGAGGTTCAGAAACAAGTAAAAACAGCAGAAGGGAGATTGGACATCCCTGTAGTATACCTCTTTGAAATTTCACAAAATGGGATGAACATCTGTTATTAAAGAAACTAGTTCAGAAGGAGTGTTATAAAGCTCTAACCATGAAGTTTAAGTTATCTGGTAGGCCACAACAGAATAAATAAACTCTCCTTTCAGCCTCTTTAAGTGAAAAGAAGAAAGTGTAACTGAATAATAATTGGTGAGGAGTGTGTTGGTACAAAAAATAAACCACATGGGAGGCCATCTGAGCTATAGCCTTTGTTTTTCTTCAGTTTTTGCTGCAATCTTTTATATAATATCAATGTAAGTAATTGGATCTGAGAGGCAAAGTCAATATTCTGTGACATTTTGATAACATTGAAATTAAATAATGCCATTTGGTCTTGATTTGTCAAGAATAATTTATCAAAAATCTCAAGAACTGGGAGAATGTGTCCCTGATTTCAAGATCACACTTTCCTTCTTTAATAGCTAAAATATTTATTTCCTGAATTAATAAATAATTAGGAAACACTTTTCACATTTATAACAATATCTATGGTATTTTGCTTAGATGTTCATGATTGAATGTCCTGCCATTAAGGACATTACTTGTTGAATTCAAGTTTAAGTGTCAAGGCCTATTAAAGGTTCTGATATATTGCTTTTATTGTATCTGTCTTTCATAACCTTGATATTTTTGAGGGGTTATTACAGCCTTTCCAGACTTCCATGTACTATTGACAAAGAAGTTTAATATTTCTCCTCTTAGAGTGGTTTCCTATGCATTCCACATGGTTTCCATTGAAACAGCGGCATCAGTATCATTTTCAAAACGTTTTTCTGCTCACCGCTGTCTGAAGACTTATAATTCTGGATTACCAAGCAGGCTACAAGGCATCCAAAAGTTTTCAAGAAACAAAAGTAACGAGTACATGCTCAGAGAGGGCAATCAATCTTTAGCCAAAGTTAATGCATCTTTTTGCATATACTCAGATAGTTTATCATTTAAAGAGGTTGGTATGGTGAGAAAAGAATGGGAATTAAATAGTGTCTGAGAAGGTATAAATGCCTACTGTCCAGTAGTGCTTGGCATTTGGTCAAGATCCAAACGCTTTCTGAATTTTATTACAACCAGAGCATTTTCTCCATTTGCAATCAACTACTGAATCATAGAAGGTATAACAATGGTCCACAATTATATAGATTTTTTGGTGACCCTCAACAAACTCTTTTATTTGCCCTTAAGATTTTAACTTGCCTTTATTAGTGTTTGTATACATTGATAAAGGTGTAGTCTGGTATGAATCCTGAGCATAAACGAATACCTTTGTGCATTTGGTGCTTTATGCTGTAACAAGTTAGTGTCATTCTTTGAATACAACACCCATACAAAGAGACTGGCTAGCCCACTTAGACTGCAATCCCACTGATTATTTATGGTTTAGGTCACTTGAATGAAGGTAATCTGTCCTTTCTGGAGTCAGTAAGGATTTTCTGTTTTTTGATGGGGCCTTCGTCCCGTCATTTTTCAAGCTACGCATTTTAAATATATCTTATAATGTTCATTGTCATTGCCCTTGGTTACAAGGGAAGACACTAGCAGATGATGAAGTGTACTGTTTCTAGTGGGCCACTGAGTAACCCTCTTTTTATGTCTGGTATCTGAAGATCTAATTCGTTTTTCTTGGAACTAAGAGTGAAATAACAAAATAAATTTATGAAAGATGACAGTCATGGGTCGCTGCACGTGAGTGTATAAAATACGAAGAGAGTTCTGTAGCGATGTCTGTGCCAACCAAGAAGTCAAACAGTAACCTCAGACTGTAACGAATGGATGTTCCAAGTAGGCTTATACATTAAAATATTAATATATTATTCAGTGAAGAGTCTTTAATGTGTCTGTTCCTAGTAAGTACTTCTTACCTGTACCGCCAATGTATTGTAGGCAACAAAGAGAGCATGTAGCAAGACTAAAGCTCTATATATGTGTATGAAAAGCATCTACAGCAATTTTGAGAATAGTTGTGTATCAGAATATTGTCTGGAAGAAATAATTTGTCCTAAAAAATGTTTCCAAAAATACTGAGAGTAGATTTTCTATAAATAATTCCAATCTTTGGACACAATATTCATGTTAGATGATATTCTGACAGTGATATTCTGGTACCAAGCCGTGCTTACCATGCTTCTTCACTCATAAGCAGCTTAGGTAATGTTGTAAGTTCCCCCTCACGCAATAAGCACCTGTGAAAGGCGTAATAAATCAAAGTAATAGATAAATGGCCCAATTTCAAAACAAAAGATTGCCATTGACCTGCTACGAATTTGGGTGTTTTTTGTGGGAAAGAACACTTGAATCTATGTTAAAGAGACCCACATCACAAATGAGTAGTGGGCCAACTTCTTCAGTGAAATCATCAATTTAAAATTCCTTAACCTAGGTGCAAAGCCAAATAAACACGAAAAGAACACACATGCTAAAAAATGGAGATCTCATTTCACCATCAGAAAGGCTTTTGGAAAGCTGAAGCAAGGGAAGGTCTTGGCTCAAATCTATATCTAACTGAGATGTTACAAAAGTTCAAAATGTGATTGGAAATTGCAAATTCACATGCATTTTTACAAACAAGTTATAATGGATATTTAAATCAGGGAGTCATGGGGACAATACAATAAGAACTGGCAGTACAATGATGCAATACCGTAAGGTATGGTAGAAGCAACTCGCCCTTAAGAGTCACGGCAACAGCAAAAGTTAAGAGTGTTTGAAGAACATCAACACAGTATGCATTGCCTGTGGTAGAAGGGGATTTGACAAAGGGCAAATCAGAGGAGATAGATAAAAGCATGAGGTACATTTATGGTTCCTTATACATAGTCATTAAGAACATTTATATTGTGAATGCTCATTTCATGAAATTAATTTCAAATGCACATTTAATTGATGTTCTATATTTTTAAGCTGAAATGGTGAGTGTTTGGTTTATCTTTCCCAAATTAATATGATGTCCACATAGTGAGAGTCAAAATGCAAATGAGACAGTTGTAAACTAGAATACAGCAGCCAACTTTGAACTTAAGGCCCTGATTTATACTTTTTTTGCACTGCATTAGTGTAATTTTTTGACGCAAAAGCAGCATAAACTTGCAAAATACAATTGTATTTTGTGAGTTTGCGCCGCTTTTGCATAAAAAAATGATGCTAATGTGGCGCAAAAAAAGTATAAATCAGGGCCTTAGTAGATTAAGGTGCTTACCTTTGAGAACCTTGTTTTCCAAGGACAATTCTTTTGTCTGCTTGCTTGTTAGTCAGTTTGAAGACTGAACTGTGCTATGGTCATTTACGGAAAACCATCATCATGGCATCAGCTGAATTACTTCAATAGAACTAATTAGTTATTGGCTAATATAAGCTGTGTGTGCACTGCTTAGTGACATATTCTATGGAACTAAAATTACATTTTGATCTGCAGAGTGACAATCTCCCATTCTCCCATTCCTGCTAAAGAATTTGCACAGTGAGCATTACCAAACTCTCAATGGTATACCATACAGAATATTTGAGACAGTGTGAGATAGTTCAGATCAGAAAACTATATACCCCATTGAATGAGACAAAGCTGTACCAGGTCCAAGAGATGTGTGTCTTTCTCAATTGCCCTTTTCTCTGGTGTTCTCAGAAGTGTCTTTTCAGCTTCCCCAGAGTATAAGCTGGATGATAGGGAGCATCATCGAAGTCCATACATCCAGACAGCTTAACCGTAAGTCTGACAGAGTTGTGTGCTCTTGAGTTGACTAGAAACCAGTGAAATCTGGACTACTGTTTGTGGCCACAGGATGTAGCCCATGGGACTAATCTTATTGCAGAGGCACCTTTCTCCAGGGGTTAAAGTGTTGTGTGTTAGTTGTTGGTGGTTTACATCTCTCATCATTGGTTAGTAAGAAACAGTCAGGCCAACGCTAAAGGTAAGGCCAGTGTATTAAAAAAGTAGATTGTTTACTTGCCAGACACCTTGGGTGACACCGTACATAGTGTGAATATTTATGTATGTCTTGGTGTGTAACCTTGGGTATATGTATGTGCATTTTCACATTGGTGTGGTGTGCTATTTGTGTGTGTGATCATACTTATTTTTATGTTGGTTAATGCATTTATGTAATTTTGTCCTGTGCTTCTTCACATGTCAAGACTGAAGGAGCAGGAGGGTGGAAGAAGGCAAAATAAGAAGGGGAGTAGAAGCAGTACAGTTATTTCCACTCTACTGAAATGTGTGTTTAGGGGCATATGCATGTAATAATGCTCTGTGGGGCTGCATGTGTATGTATATGTATTAATGGGTGGTAAAAATAATTAAGTTACAGTTCTGATGCCCTTTAGATCTGATAGAATAGATGGGTACAAGGAGAGAGGAGAAAGGAAAAGATGAAGAGAGAGCAGTTATGTATTGACTGCTAGGAGGAAAGGGGCGTGTTGGTGTAGAATGTGCATATTGATACAGTGTGTCTGTTAGTGTATATGTATGTTTGTGTGTATATGCTTTTCTGGGGGGCAGTGCAGGTAAAGTGAAGGAACATCACAGAAATAATCCACACTACAAATACGAAGTGGTATTCAAGCACAGTTTAAGCTGCTCAGCTGGAAGCTTTCACTGTGTATGCCACTGTACAGGGAGCTTCCATTCCAGGTGTGTGCAGGATACTAACACAGACCTTCACTCCAGCAGCAGGGGGTGGCAAAGGGCGTTGAGCAGAAGTATGAGAACATCTTTTGTTGGTGTACTTGAATATGCATTGTTGTACTGCAAGTCTTTTGCCATAAATAACTGTGGTATTGGAAAGGGACAACCACAAAGAAATACACAAAAGGGCTCTGGTGCTGTCAGACACAATTGTGAGTGTGAAGGGCAAACAATATGAAACACAACATGAAGTTGTAGAGCCTGTAACTAGTGTGTGCCAATAAAAGAATTGCTGCTAAGGTTGACACCAACAGGATAGGGGTTCGGCGGGATATAACCAGTTTCAGGTTCTGGTAAATACATCTGTGCATATAGTTGAACATGATGTGGGGAGCAGGAGCTGTTTGGAAAATAGAAATCAGGTGACCAAGTTGTAGGGACGGAAGGAGAGGAGGAGAAAGGAGAAGGGATATAAAAACAAGACAAAGTGATTTATGTGAAATTTAAGATGAATGAATTATAAAGAGAAGTCCAAAATCTATAAGGAATGTGATTTAAATATTTTAAATAGACTGGTGGTGCCACTGGGAGCACGTTTACAAGTGGCTATGAAAAAACAATACATACACTCTATTGGTAGGGAGGTACAGACAAAGAAATATTTTAGAAAGGAGGAATAGGAGATAGAAAAGAGACTAAAGGTACCAGTAACAGAATGCACATGGACATAAGAATATTTGCTATACACAAGTGTAAACTGTGAGTGATGCCAAGAGTGGTATGTGGCCATTTAAAAAATTATACATGTAATAAGGAAATCGTTGAATTTTGGGAGTGCAGCTCTCCATAGACACAAAGATAAAAGGTGGAATTCAAGTTGAGATGAGCTGTGAAGCCTGAGACAGGATTAAAGCAGTATGCTTCAATGCTGAAGGGGGTTACAGCATCACAGGTCAGATGTTTCCAGCTCGGGAGTGGAAGGGACAACTACTAAAACAAGCATTTGCAATGCAATAGGTCTCGCATTTGCTTGAGTTAGAGCTATTGGCATTGTGAATTCATAACTGGACTTTTCTTGCCACAAAAATTGGTCAACACTGCCTCATAATGTTGTCTTTTCCTGTCATATTATTCCAGTGTCCCTGCCTATGACTAAAGCAATTCAATGTTGCCATTGAGCATCCTAATTTAAATGTGCTGTGCTAATTCTAATAAAATACCACTTTCACCACTCCAAAATCAGAGTTGCTGGTTGGCTAACACAATTCTACCAAAAAAGACACAAGACAGTCACAGAGTAGAAATAAACTAGAAGGGTCACCCAAACATATCAAGGGTGTTGAAACAGTCATAGTGTAATACGGATGTTAAATGGGCCTGATTTATGGTCATGATTGTAATAAAGAGAGACCTAAGTGCAGAACTTGCTCAACAGACATTCAAAACAAAATGAACTTGCACACCAACTACTATACTTAAGACCTGTTTTATATCCTTATTCTCTTCCTTCCTGTTATGAAATATACCCTATATTTGCAGGTGTGTAGATCTCTACTATGAAACTGACACATCAATATCCAGCTTGCAGTTGCATATTAAGGAGTTTAAATGTTACTTAAAGTTAAGAATGGATACTAACTTGTGGGTACATTCTTAATCTCTTCTAATGAATTCCTACAGTGCACTAATAAATGACAGAGGATAATGTTTCCTTGTTAGTTCATGACAGCTTTTCACAGAAAATAGTTCAGAGGAAAGAGCTGAAATATTTGATATTTTTCATAGTTTGATCAGTTATAATTCCGATCACTGGTCTGTCTTTTGTGCATGTTTATTGTCTGTAGCAACTGACATTATAATGACACTACTCTACTGCATCATTATTACTGTAGAGCAGTAGTGCATTCTTATCACAATTGTTTGGTATTGTCATAACTAAATTGTACTAAAAAATTGAATTTGTTACAGGCACAGGTATAAGGTACTGACTGTTGGTAATAGACTCTTAACTGCATGGATTGTACTGTCACCCTTTGCTATGTTCATTGATGCATATACTGTGTAATGCCACTGACCCTCATTATTCAGCTACGTTGCACATTTCTGTGCAGGGCACTGACATTAGTTACTATGCCCACTGATGCTTGTACTGTGTGATGCCAATGACCCTCATTACCAGGCTCACTAATGCATGCATTCTGAGGGGCCACTGATGTTCCTTAGAAGACCTATTGATGCATGTTCTGTGCAGGGTTGCTGATATGCGTTGTAAGGCTCATTGCTTCATGCACTTTGTTGAGACACTACTGCTAATTACTAAGCCCATTGGTCATTCATGCATGCACAGTGTAGAGCCACTAAGACTCTTTATTAGGTCATTGATGCATGCACAGTGCAGGGCCACATACACCCCTTATTAGCTTATTGATTCATACACTGTGTGGGGCCACCTACACTCCTTATTAGCTTATTGATGCATGCACTGTGTGGGGCAACTAACACTCCTTCTTAGGTCATTGATGTTTGCACTGTGTCGGCCGCTAATACCCAATATTCAGCTAATTAACACATGTACTGTGTGGGGACCAGAAAACAATAGTTACAATGAAACAGGATCTTTAATGCTCTTACTGGTCTAAGCAGTACTTGAAATCACTAAAGCAATGTCTTTACTAACAAAGAACTATTTTAAACGCTGCGAACATGTTGCTTTAGGTATCTTGCTTGGCTTACACCACCAATACAAAGAGAATAGCAATGAGAGAGACCCTCGTCTACTGGTTGTTGTAAGTTTAATGAGCACACATTGCATGCATCGTTTGTTGTAACTTCCTTTCATGATCAATGGAGCATGTCCTCGTTAAAAACATACACTGTTCGATTGGGAGTATGTGTTCGCTGGGGCAGTGCTTCCACTGCAATCTATGGCCGGTGAAGTGCCCGTGCATGTTGGAAACAACTGGCTGATGATGCCATGCGTGACATGATCCTACGTAGAAGCTTTGCATTGGTGCAACATTAGATCACCGAATTAGGCCTAGTATCTGCAGCATATGTCATCGTAGGGCTCACAACAAACAACTCCCATCTAAATTTAACCAAAACTATTTCCTTTGCCAACAAATCATTCTGATGTGACTCTTGCTAATTTTAAAATAAAAAAGGATGAAAATGTTGTGGAAAGGCTGCTGCTTATTTGGCACCAAGGGCGACAGGCTCTGAGAGTTACTTATCAGTAGAGAGGCATTAGTATCCTTAGCAATACAAAAACTAGGGGGCATCCTCACCACTGAAATCGGGGAAATACCTTTTCTCTGATGCAGCACTGATGTCAGAGCAGGGGGCGGCTTGGAGGACTTAGCCCTTACCATCTGTAAAGCCTGAGTCCTCTCAGAGGCACGCTGATCTCTGGAAAAACCCCTAAGCACTTGGGTTTTGCCAATAATAAACAAACACTATAGTCAGTCCCTGCTTGTGCCCCGAGGGCACTGTAAAGTGCACGCTCGATCAGAGCAAAGGAATGTACAAAAATAAATCATTTGGTACATTTACGAGCAGCTTTACAGCTTTTAAAGGATGAATCATTATAATGTTTGCATTATGAACTGGATAACGCTAGCTATAATCCTGCTCCTAAAAAACGATCACCATGCTGATTCGCAAGATCAATCATACACATATTTTAAGTCAAAGCTGAGAGCACGGAAAATCATTTACGGGCAAGCCATCTTGAAAAAATTCAAACTTACACAACTCGCATAAACACATGGGTCGTGTTTTACTGTGACCTTTAAAAAATATGCATGCGAAACAGAATCATGTATACACAAAATAAAAAAAGCAAGGGGAGAGCAAGCTGGCCCTGGAAAATCCCCCCTCATTTTTTATTATGTTTGCATAGGGAGCTGGTGGGGAGGAGGGACTAAACAGTGTAGAGAAACAGGCAAATGCTAAAAAAAAGTCCCTTCCAGAAGAGATAAACAGGACAAAGCATAATTATAGAGTGCTTGGTGCTGCTCCAAAAGAGAAAAAGGCAGGATAAAGAGACAGAACTGACCACTAGCAAGCAAGGATTTTTGAAGGACACTGCAACTAACAAATGAAATAGCTTTGAAGCACAGTATAAGTATACTAAAAGTATACAACACGTCCAACGCTAACGCTCGACCTAAATAAGTATACTAAAAGTATACAACACGTCGAACGCTAACGCTCAACCTAAAAAACACAAAAGGGCTCTGGGGCTATCATACACAATTGAGAGTGTGTAGGACATACAATGATGAATGGAGAATGGGATGTTCCAAAGGAAAAGGTAAGAGATAAGGCCAAGTGTTTATTAGGCACGTTATTGGATGGGATTGTGACATGCCTGCAGGTTGGACTTAACAGTGCTGATCCGATCGCATGCTTTGGTTAGAGAGAAGTTTGAGGATTAGGGCTGTTAGAAAGTATGATGTATTAGTGGAATGGGAACTGGCCGAAGTAAAAAGGGAGCAACAAACAGGGATGTGGGGGCAGGAAATGGAGTGGGGAGACTGGAGTGTGGAGAGATTAAAGTGGGGAGGTGCCATAGAGCAAAGAGCTGATTGGGGGGAGAGACAATGGAGGAACGAGGAGTGAGCAATGATGCAGGAAGAGAGACTAGTTGGGGAAGACACCCGGTAGGACACAAGGGGTGGCAAAAGGATGGGAGGGCAGGAGCTTCAAAAGGCTGCAAGAGAGTGAGGGGGCACCAGGAATAGTGAGCTGCAGACAAAGAGGGAGTTGTGTCAGGTAGGGGTGTGACCGAGTAATAGATGTGATCCCAGAAAATGAAAAAAAGTCAAATCCTGAAGAAACATGCAAAAAAAAGAGTTTCCTGAGTCACAGGGTACAACTTATCTAATCAAAATTGCTCCTCTGGTTGGAACCAACACAAGAATAGAGAGGAAAGCAATTGAATTAAGTGTGGGGAGTTGAAACAGACAAGTAAGCCATAGAATCATGAGCAAGGTGCAGATCCAAAGCCCACTCAATGTATATGTTCAAGTATAGGTTACACCGTTGACCCTGATACAGAGCAAAATTTTGTTTCAGGCAGGACGCAAAAAGAAGTGGTTGAGGAAGAGCATATTTGGGCTAAGTTATTAGCCAGGAGGAGAGCCACTGGCAAAGAAGCACTGAAAGGCAGAGCTAGTAAACTGTGCCTGCTAACCTACTCCACATGGGTTGTGAGTTCATGGCCACTCCACACACATCCAGGTAACTAAGCAAAAACACCATGTGACCTTGTAAAAAAATGAAACAAATATATCTGTTGGGTTTTGAGTATGACTTGGCTCTGTCTACAGGGGGACTCCAAGAAATGTGACCGTAGATAAAGAGCACGTTGATGATATGCATAATTGTATGCACTATAGTTTATACTTTGAGCACACGCCCTGTTAATGCTATATCCGTTCATTTCCAGGAAAAGCGTCACACATATTTATGCTCTGTTAAAGTATTGAGGCTGGACATGTTTATTATTAAGGGTCAAAGGAGGGGAGCCTCTGGTAAACACAGGGGCTTCCTCATATAGGGACTGATCCAAAAAGAATAGTGTTCATGGGTAAGCATGTCCTATTCCTGGAAATTCAGGAGTAAGCTAAACATAGGTTAGTAGTACGACAGTTACTCATAGACAAGTGTAGTTGAAACAAGCCCATAATAGGGAGTGTGGCAATAAAGAGTAAAACAAGCACTTACAATGCAATAGGTCTCGCATTTATGAGCGTTGGAGCTATTGGCGTTGTAAATGATAATGTTTGTACTTGTGTTTTGGTTTGTAGTGTAGTGGATGTATGTGTTATGAAGTAGAAGTATGTGAGCTGGATTGGAATTGTTTCTTTTTAATCAACTTTTATTTTTTGTTTTTAAATCTAATCACAAAGTCATAAAAGTGCACAAAAAGCAAATCCAGGAACTAACATAGAATTTGCTACATAAATATTTTTAAACTGGAATATTATTATCTTCTAATTACGACTTCATGAGCGCCAATAAATATTGTTGTCATCAATGTGATCAGTAATGTAAATGAAATATCTATGACCGTTAAACAATACATTTTAAATGTCTTCAAACTGCACGTAAAACTTTAGAAGAGTCCTAACTTTCTTATAAACCGTTACATTTTACACAGTACAAAAATGTAACTAAGAGAACACCTCTTGTAATTTTATAGGATAGGCGCCTCCTGGTTTTCTGCTGTGGATTGCATGTCTGTGCGGTATGGAAAGAGCCGGTGCTATTTAGTCTGCATAACATACTTTACTATTTGCCTTTAAACATATTGCGCTTCTCATTGATTGCAGATGATTCAACCTGTCAAAGGGATCCTGTGATACTAGGGCCAAATGGTAAACAATTTCTAGTCTAAAGCATATTGATATTGTACTGGTATGGTGTAAATGGGACAACAAATGTTAAAATTATTTAGACTGCAACTTCTAACTTAAGCCATCTACTGTCAGCTGTTGGAAGTGAAAACACCTATATGAAGGCTGCTGATAATGAACGCTTCCTGTTTTAATAACTGTGCATGTGCTGGCCGTGCCCAGATGTCAGTGATTCTGGGGCCTCATATCCTGACAATGCATATTTTATGCCTGAACGGCAGCTCTTCTGCAGCAAACCATCTCAGTTCATAGTGCAGGCTTTGAGAGAACAGAATGCTTGGGCTTGTAGTTAACGTTGTCAGGCAGTTCACTTTCCTTCTCCTTCACACCCAGTCCAACCAACAGACATAAAATATTTAAAGATAGAGAGCATTTTTGTCATTTAAGCAGGGACAATGTGATTCTCTGTATCTACAACAGAAGCTTTAGTATTAAAAGTCAGGCGTGCAGAAAATCCTTGAGAAAATTCACACATAAGTCTTCCCTCATGCTTCTCATTCTTTGTCAAGACTTCTACTAAAGACTGGTCACTGTGGATTAGATATCCCATTAAAAAAAGAAGAAAATGAAAGCTAGATTTTGGCCATTACATTGTGCTCAGTTTTTCCAAAAATATAATGTGGGGCACGTCATGGCATCTCTGATGTTTGTCAAACAACGTTCAAGTAAATATTGCCTTCTAATTGCCATAGACAAAACATTAACTGTTCCTCTACGGTAGGCCTTGTAGGCAGGTGTTCATCAGTACAACATTCCATTAGTGCTGCCTCACAAGTGGACCAGAACATCTAGTCTATTTACCCTCATTGATAAAACTCCTACATGCAATGAAGCAAGAAAACATCCTGTGCTAAGACAGCGACTAAACCACTCCACACGAGGGGAGTGAGATGGAAGTAGTTACCAAAGCATCTCACTAACTCTATCATTGGCTACTTGTAGTATTCATTTATATTGGTACTAAAAGCTAAATTAAATATGACATGAAAAAACTGTGAACACCACGACTAACTTGCTCTTGAAGACTGACTGGCTCAGCTCGAGGTCAAATCAACGTGGTGTACCCTGAACAAAGGAAACGCACATGGTTGTCCCCGCTCACCGACGTTCATAATGCCACTAGCTGAGCCTAAAAAAATATACAACCTGAAAAGCAATAAAACTGGCAATATTTACAAAGAGGGTGTGGCGTAACAACCGGAGCTGCTGACTTTGGAACTGGGTAGCCAGGTTTGAGTCTCGGCGTCGGTTCTCCCTAAAAATAAGATTTTAAATACATTGCAATTGTTAAAGAAATGGAAACAAATTCACAGTGCCTATAAATGGACTCCTGTGGCACAGAGGAAGAAAAACGACATTTAAAAAATTGGCACACATCGGAACAAAAGCACTATCCCAATTATAAAAAGAGTTCCCTCAAACAAGAGATAAATCAAACTGTAAGGAAACTGTACTTGGCCTATGCTCCTCAGTCAAGAACAGGAACTGAGCTATTGAGTGTGCAAACCGTTGGCAGCAGAGAAGAGTGCCACTGCACGCTATCTATGGTAAGCAGAAGGCGGGATCACAGTTCTTATACTGAATACAGCAGGTCTTGCAGACACAGGATACGCGCTGCCTAGCCGCGACCTAAAAATCATTGTAAGTAGGATCATCAGTAAGTGATTGATGCATTCAAACAAGCTAAAGCAATTATAAGTCCCACCTTTACCTTAAAATATGTACTTATAGGCACATCAGGTAGCAATGCAAATACCCAGCTTTTGCTCTGCACTTTACGGGACTGAACGTGTTAAGTAGTTTGCTGCTGTGTTAGAATGTAGGAACATGTATACAGTAAAATTCTGTTCAGTATATTTGGTAGCACTAACAATGTGGTATGCACGGTTTGGCTTAAATTTCTCAATTCGTGTCTTAAGTTCGTTTTTTTGCAGTAACAATAAGGTATATGATGACTAAATACGTCGAATTTCTCATATATTAAATATATGTATCAATTAAGGACAAGACCTATGCGGTCATGAATGCTAATAGATAAAGCCTCAACTATGATACAAAGCATATGTTTTTAGTTCTAAAAAAACAGGCTGGACATTTCACCTGGCTCCCACAGTATCCTACACTGCTAACATAAAGCACAAAGCGAAATTTGCAGGGATCTGTACTGTTTCTGATAACAAATTGACGAACGATGTTCATTAAAATGCGCTTCAAGTAACAAGTGATGAATGTGTGAAATCACCGGACACAGTGGTACAGAACATCCTACGCTTTAATGATTAGATGAATGTTGAAATAATCTCCAAACCAACATAGAAGATCAAAATGCGACAGCAAAATAAATCTAACTTGGAAATGACCTTTTTACTCTACAAAGTGAAACAGGAATACATTTGATGAAAATGAGCGATTTACAGTCGGTAGCTTTTCAGTGTGCAGTGACTTTATCCGCGAGCCACCACAGAGAACAGTACCTCACATTATTTCATTATTTTTTCTCTTGCACAGGGCATTCCATGGGACCAGCCCTTTCAGTCCTTGCTATTGTCGAAGCTCTGGCCACTGGTTTTAAAATGGTGTCCATCCATCTGTCAACAAAGCAGCACAAAAGGACTAATGTGCTTTGAATTGTGGCCATGAGCTTTGAAATGTGGCCAGGGCATGATGTTTAATCTTAAAGAGTTCCGTTGTACCTTCTCTGTAAGTATTAACGTCGCATTCTGCCCCGTGTAGCTCCCATTCAGAACCAGGAACGCCCAAGGGAGGTTTAAACAGCTCTGATCTGTAAACTGAAAGGATAAATGTATTCTTCACAGTTCAATGTACCGCAGCTCTGGCACATAATGAAAAATGCGACAAATCAACTGGGCCCAAGGACGAGAGGTCTGACCTTTGTTTTCATAGGCCTGTGACTGGATTTTTAATCAGGGGGTTGTATTCGTTTAATTGTGAATAACTCAATTAGGCATTATCAGCTAATAGCAATTATCGTTGTAGGAAACACTTTTTTCATAAGTAGTGACCCATTCAGCGCTATCTTCCTACAGTGGCTGCTTGATGCACGTGTACGTGTTCCTGACAGCCCCTCTGGAAGAAACAAAAGGTCCTCGTGTATCCGCTACTGAGCTGCCATTGCTGCAGGATTCATCTCTCAATGTTCTCAGTTTGACCTCTCACTAAAATTCATTTGGAATCGCGATATGTGTCTACTAATAGTAAGTCATCAAATGCAACCACATATATTGTTTTCCAAAACAATAAGTTCAAAATAAGTGTCTACAATGTTTCTTGAAAGTTAACATATCAAGGCACCACTATGGTAGTACATTTCTGCACGTTATCAGCTAGTATAGATTGCAGCCTCAATAACTACAGTACATAAATAACTTGTACCAATGTGAAAGACAATCTACTCCACTTGTATATAAGAACATAGGCACATTTGTTATCGTACGTCACAAATAGAAAAAAAAAACGTTTTGTGCGCCACTGTGTTGTGTTACAGCATGGAAACTATGTTCCAAAACATTTCTAAAAACTACGAAAGGACGAAACATTTTAAACAATAATATGAAGTTCACAAATTCTCATTAAATTCAGTGTCTTTGTGTCCTGAAATTTAACACAAGGCAATAGGGTCGCATTGTGCAGTTGGAGGCTCAGCCGATGCCAAGACGTCTTCATTGGATGGCAAGGTCACATTTTCAGAAGCCTGGCGGTGGGATGTATAGTCCGTTTGATTTGTTTCTGTGAGCACATCCACTAAAGGTGGGATAGGCAAATTCAAGGTTTCTTCCAAAGATGCAGGTATGTTTTCGATGGTCATGCCCATCTCCTTGCTGTGCTCCGAAGGAGATTTTCGTTTAATCCGCCTATAGCTTTTGTCTTTGTTTTCCATACCTTGCTCACTTTTATGGAACCTCCCAAAGAACCATATGAAAAATCCGAACAACACAAAAGCTAAAAGGCTGGGAATGAATGCCAGACATTTCACATCAAGGCTGGCACCTGTGTATCTACTATGTAAGAACATGTCACCATCAGCATAGCTTCGATTAGTGCGTGGGTCAATCATGGTGGACCTCCACTGCCAGGATAATGTGGTTTGGTTCAGGTATTGCAGGCTATCAGTATCTTCTACCGTGAAGATCTTTTCTCCGGGTCCTGTATACTGACCATATGCTGGAGGGTTGTAAAAGATTTGGTTCTTCCACATGTTTAGATCGAGGATCAAAACGAGGCAGATCACCCCATAGTTAAACCATTTCCCTGTATGAAAATACATAATTGTAACATTAGGTGCAGATATAGGACAATCAGCTAAAACAGAATTATTGTGTTAAAATACAAATACTATATTCGTAAAGTATGTATGGCCATCATATGAAGATTTCCTAAAAATACTGTCAGGATAAAACTGAAATACACATTCTACATGTAACTCTGACACAATTTCTTTACAGGAGGAAAATAACATTTTATAGGAATTAAATTGGTGACCATATTATAAAACAGTACAGATCGAGTACATATGTGGTGAACTATGTAAAACATCAGCATATCTAGATATTAAAAGTCTATTAGCTCCTGTGACCTACCTTACAACTGTGGTCTTCGAGAAGTCTGAATCTGTAATTGGAAGCCACATGGGATACCCTGGCAAACTCTAAACAATAGACTATAACAGACTAGGCCTATTGCATGACGCTTTTGCCGTACCAGACATTTCCTCACAACATAAAAAACTGGCTATCATTTGCCATCACCCACGGACAAGGAATGCACACTCAAGCATTTGGGCTTACCCAGCCAACCATGACACAGGGCTGACTGACATGTACAGAATGGCTTACTATAAATACATTATAGCCTATGGGATCAGATGGCCGCATTCCTCAACATATCAACCTGTTAATAGAAAATATCACACTTAGTGCTGCTTTCAAACCCCAGCCCCACTCCAACCATACATTTCTGTGATATAACAGTATACAACTCATTAATTAACTGAGGCTCTCCTTGGAGCCATTTGCAATGGTGAAGATAAGATATTCTCAGTGACTAGATGTTGAAGACGATGTAGATGATTTATTTTCGTCCCCCTTATTTATATCTTTTCATCCTTTAGATTCCTTTTCGTTTACTTGATATTCATTTTTAAATGCCCAGCTGTCAAGGCTATGGGCCTGACCGTATACATGCTTCATTGGAATGTACATGCTGTTGCGAATTCTTATCATTGTCCTTTAATAAAAAGAGAAAAGCTCTAATAAAGATTCGTTAAAAAATCTGTTGGTTCTTATACTTAGTTCAGATTTTCTTAAGTAACACCATTTCCGTTAAAAAACAATAAAAAAATATATTTCATATATAAATATCCATGAGCCTAGGCCATCCTTTTGTGGTTATTTTAGTATTATATCTACTGGAGCATGATGGAATCAAACGATCAGCAATGCTCATGATTGGACCTCTTCAGAGATTGTAGTAGATGTTCACATTATATAAATCTGCAAATGTTGCTGCTGTTGACCATAGAAAAACACAGAGATCCCAAAATGAGTAATGATACTTGCTATTCTGGGGATCATAGAGTGTAAGAAATTGGGTTATTGGTTGACACAGGTGTGAGCCCTAGTTAAGCAGCAACCACATTTTCTGGGTGAGCCACAAGCAAAACCTAAATTAATCTGCTCAACCCCTGGTAGCCTGGCACACATCAGTCAAGTGGCAATGTGTAAAGTATTTGTGGAACACTTCAAACAGTAATACCATGAAAAACACCACATAAAAAAGATCCCACACCAGATTAGAAACAGAGAGTAACTTTTAATAAATAAAGCAAGAACAAAATGACAAAAATCCAATAAGTAGAACCGGAGACATGCAGTTTTAGAGATTGTAGTTAAAATAGCACCAAAAACCACAAAAGGTGAACTGTGGATATCTGTTCATACCAGACCTCGACAAAGTCACACATTCAGGCCTACCATGATGGAGTATAGGCCGGCTACAGGGACCCAGTTAGGGACACTGAACAAAACCTTAAAACCTGTTTTTGGTTGTGAAGCGGAAGCGATGCGCTGATTCTGAGGTACGATGATGCTGCAATGCGAGGTCCTGCTTCATCTGCGAGGATCCTGGCGAAAAGAGCTTGCGATGGAGAATCCTGCATCAAGGACATTTGATACGATGCATCAGTTCGAGGAGCTGGGAGGCTGTGATGTCTAGTCTGGCATCGTTATCGAAGCTGCAGATGATGAGGGATTCGAGAAGGATGCACCGCAAAGTGGTGGTTCTGAAGAAGCTTCAGAGATGATTCTGACCTTTGCAACAGTTCTGATCCATGCAGCAGAGATGATGCATCGATTCTGCTCGACATTGTATTTTGCAGCAGAGGAGATGCATCTGTTCTGCTGGATACACAGAGGCTGGAACAGCACATTAAGCCCACTTCCACAGGTTTAGGAGTGGGTAGTCTCACAGGTGGCAGAGTCCAGTTGCCAGTGCAAGGTTGTTAGAAGCCTGTTGTATCCCTTAAGCTTCAGATCAGGAGGCCAGCCACCTAGTCCTTCGAGTCAGTCTGGGGTTCTGTGTTCAAGAGATGCAGGTCCAGTCCTTCTCACCCAGGCTAGCAGGTCAGCACAGCAGGCCAGCAGTTCTTCAGAGCAGCAGTCCAGCAGATTGGTAGTTCTTTCAGCAGCACATCAGTCCTTCTTTCTGGCAGAGTATCTATCTGGCATTTACTGGCCTTGATAGTTAGTCTGCCTGTTGCAGGGCCTGAAGCACTTCCTGCAGGTGGTCCTGACAGGTGCTGCTGAAGAGAGCTATGGCATGTAAATATGCAGCACTGAAGTCCACCATCCCAGCTAAGACTTGGTTCACCAGTCTCTGGAAGGAGGCAAGGGCATTTTTCGGTTCAAAGGGCATCACTTTAAATTGAAAGTGGTCTTCTGGGGTAGAGAATGCTGACATTTCTTTAGTCACCTGGGTCAGGGTAATTTGCCAGTACCCTGAAGTCAACTCAGAAATCCACAGGAACTTGGCAGCTCCTTACCTATTGATGAGCTTACCGCCAACAAAAATAAGTTCAGCAAAATGGAGTAGGAGAAGTAAAACATTTGAGGAGAGGCCACTCTAAGGCTCATGTATCTAACATATAGGTTCAGAAAATTCTAAATATCCTTCATGTTCTTTGAAATAGATAACCAGAGCAGACAAATATATAATTTATCAGTGCATCTAATGTATACTTAAAGCTACCTAATTGCACTCTAGCTGTAGGCCACAAAGGCAAATTATCTTCTCACTAAGTAGTCTTTTCATCTGCATGCTCTTCACCCCAACAAAGACCAATTATATTTATAGATTAATCTCCAACAAACAAAACTATCTTTTGGGACATCAATTGCATCGCCAATTATTACAACACCATAATGAAAAGGCCCAAGTTCAAATACTTGTTTTGAAAATAAAAATGTTTATTTTATGTTCTTTATTGAAGTCTCATTTCAGATCAAATTTCTTCAAAAGGTAGCCATAAAAAGCCAACGTGTTTTGTTCTAATAAAGGACTTCTTCAGGGCTACAAAACAGAATATATAAAACACATAACATAATTATCACCATACAATAAAAACATTTTGCTTAAAAGATGACCTGTGAATAGGAGCCCAAATGCAGCCAGAATCCACGGATGGGAGCTAATTGCTGGAATGATGCAGCAATGCTGGCAAACTCCAGATCGAAGATTCACTTCTCTTTCAGTTAAAGAAGACAGTGCTTGTGCATCCTAGTTAGAAAATAAAGTGCGGCGCCTACGCTGCGTCCTCGTGGGGGAGCATGCTGGTGAGTGTGGTTTGTGGAGCGACATAAGTGGACAGAAGTCGTTGTCTTAAACACAGACACTTTGTCAATCATGCCTGGGCCTGGGGGAGCATGTTGAATGTTAAATTCATTGAAAGTCATACTTCAGGTAGATACAATTCTCTCCTTGGGTTCTTTGTCCTGTAGACATTGTACAACATATTGTTTCAATGCACAATAATTTCTATAGTATTCATTATCCATATCAATTATCATATTACCATGGCTAGAATTACTTGCTATCCATTATAGTGCATACAGTTTGCCCCTGATATTTTTCTGGAACTGAGTAGGAATGTGCAAAATGCACACTTGTTTTCAAGAATTTTCATGACCTTTCATCAAACCGTTGTGAAACTAAACAAAATTACACTTTCGGAGACAGATGTAGTTTACTGGTATCTTATGACATGTTTGAACAAAAAAATGCCTGCTGACAAGAATGTTTTTGTGTGAAGTAATCTCCTGAAAGTTAAAATTTAGCAAATTTGCATAATGTGAAATGTTGAGAATTTTCACGAATTGTTCCTAAAAGGGAAGTCTGGAAATGTGTACATTTTGTAGGGAAATTAAAATTTTGCCCAGAACTTATACTGATTCCTGGTGCCACAAACCACTGTTTTTCAAATAATGAACGATCGTCCCAAATAAAATGGAGAATTCTTATCACACTTATTAGCAAGATAGCAACACTTGTGATCCGTGGTTTTCTTCCAGCTGAAAATGATATGTCTTCTTTCTTCAAACTCTTCTAATTTCTGTTTCCCTGAGAGGCTGAGTGTGCCCTGCCTCTTAACTGTACAATTATAAATAGGACTCTGTAAGGAGGAATGATAATCAAGACGTGGCTGCCATGACGCTGCAGCATCGAACAAACCAGTCCCTTTGGGGGCAAGTTTGAGAAAAACACCACCCATCCTTCACATTGAAAGGCCGGAGAGTGATGGATATGGTGTTATCAAGGGGCAATGCCAAAGGCAGAAGCAGGAAGGCGTTGATGGACAGAACGAAGATCAATGAGCGAGGGATGACAACGACAGCCGAAGGACGAATGAAGCAGTCAGCTTTTCTGAAGAGACAGAGGACCCCGACGGGGGCAGGGAGGTGGGTGAAGCAATTGGCTTCACAAACAGAAGAGCACCGGAGACCAAAGAGGGGACCCGAAAGCCCCAAAAAAATGCTGTTGAGCTCGGCAGCAAGGGAAGCACCAAAACAGCCCGGCCCCACATCCACGACCCAGTAGACTGGTTGTGGCCAGAGGCAAGTGTCAAGGGTATCACACTCACATTGGTGGTGATGGTGGTCTGATAAAAAGGCATCTTAAACCATGTCAGGGGTTATGTGCATGCACCCACCGGTTGTGACAGAGCACCCAGGGAGTGTGTGGTGCACCAAAGAAAACACAAACAAGATACTGGTGATGGTAGCACTTAGTTTGTTTGCATGTAGAACAGACCAGCTAATGAGGTGTTTCTGGGTTTCTTTTGAGGGATACAACCAATGACTCCGCATGCAGAGAGAGGGAGAGACATCTATAACAGGCCAGAGGACCTAGAAGCAGGAGAAAGACCAAAGAGCTACCAATTATTTCCAGGGGAAACTGCTTATACTATCCTTAAATATTGCCAAAACCAATTGTTATCTGCCTAATCATAATAAAGAAACCTGGGAAAGTATACAACTTTGTCCTAGAATCCATTACCATACCACAAGTGGTGTCAGAAGTAGGATCACCAGTGTCACACAATATGACACAACCTATGCCCTTAGAGGACGTGATAAGCCAACTAGCATGAGGACAACAGCACCTTCAATTGGTGGTATAGCAGCAGGCCGAGCCTACCTGACAGGACTGTGAATCTTTCCAAGAGGCCATGAAAGACCAGGCGGTACGTGGACTAGCTGACACCATTGTTAGTGCTAGGGTGAAGTCAAATGTCCCAGACATTGTACTGCAAAAATATCAGGAAGGTGATGACCCAGACACTTTTTTTTAAAAAAGAATTTCGAGTATGTAGCCTCATCAGCAGCATTGGCTCCTAAGAGATGGGGACTATACATTGCACCTTTGTTGTTAAGTGAGCTTCAGGCCACCTATCATCTGGCCAACCCTATGGGAAAACCAGCATACACAGACATTAAGAAGGCCATATTAGAGTGCTCAGGTGTGACCCCAAATATTACCAGACAACATTTGGAAAGAGAAGTCAACCACAGTGGACAATGCCAGGGCTCTCAATTAACATATCCAAGACTTGGGTAACCAGTGGCTTCAAACAAACAGGTCCAGTGTAGAAGATGCTACTGAGAAAATGTAGTTGGAACAATTTTTGGACATTCTACCTGTAAGTGCACAGAACAGGGTTAAACAATATCCCAATCTTATGTCTGCTACTGCTGTTGAACCTGCGTCTGCTTTCCAAAAGAACCATGAATTCAGGGCAGAGTTGAGAAAACCACTGCCCATCCTTTGCATTGAAAAGCCAGAGCACAAAGGATGTGGTGTTATCTAGGAGCACCACGAGAGCCGGAAGCACAAATGTGTTGGGGGATGGAGTGAGGACCAATGAGTGAGAGACACTAATGAGAGCCGAAGGACAGGTGAAATAGTTGGCTTCACTGTAGACTCAAGGTGCCCTGGCAGGAGCAGAGAGGTGGGTGAAGCAATTAGCTTCACAAACAGAAGAGCCTCGGAGACCAAACGGGGACCCAAGAGCCCAAGAGTAACGCTGTTAAGCCTGGCGCCCAAGGAAATTGCAAGGGCACACTGTGTCCCCAGCTACAACCCAGGAGATGGGTCGTGACCAGAGGCAAGCATCAGGGGTATCACACTTGCATTGGTGGTGGTAGGGTGATAAAAAGGTATCTTAAACCACATAAGAGTTTATGTGCATGCACCAACCATTTGTGACAGAGCACACAAAGCACCAAAGAAAATGCAAACACAATACTGGTGATGGTAGCACTTAGTTTGTTTGTATGTAGAACAGCCTGGCTAATGAGGTGTTTCTGGGTTTCTTTTGAGAAATACAACTGCTGACTAGCTATGCAGAAAGGGAGAGTCATCTCCACCTGGCCAGAAGACATGGAAGTGGGGTAAAGACCAAAGAGCTACCAATTATTTTCAGGGAAACTGCTTATAATAGCCCTAAAATATTGCCAAAACTGAGTGTTATCTGCCTAATCTTAATAAAGAAACCTGGTAAAGTATACATCCTTGTCCCGGAACACCTTAACCTACCACACACTCACACATGGCTTGGGAGATTAGTTTATGATCCTTTATCACAGACTTCTTACACTTAACTTTAACACACCCAAGTTTAGTAGAGCAACCTTGCCAACTCAACTAGGAGGGTACAGTAGTTTGAGATCCATCAATGTTGATAGTATCAGCAATCTCCATCTCCTTCTTTGTAGCACTGCTAGAGGTCCCCAAGGAAAAACAACAGCCAAAGGATTAGCCAACAGGCCTGGGGGTAGGTGGTGGTCACCTGTGCTTAGCAGGTCAGCTGATTTTGAGCTGTGTGCAGCTCCAGTAATTTTCACATGTATCACTCTACGTATTGAAAGGGAAATAAGGCAAGCTCAGTTGTCAGTCTCTTAGCCTTTGTAGCAATACATTTCTGAACTTTACAAAACATCCCCAGTTGATGTCTAGAATGCCAAAATAGTGCCAGCTTTCCAATCGTAATCCTGGAAAAGATGTATGTTTTGCTTTTTTCTGTTTTGTGTCCCTAATGTGCAATTCTCTGCATGGTGCACATTGGCATTATGGAAAGCCAGCACCTTTTTTGCAATAGGGCAATTTATTTTCTTTTTTTTCCTCTTGAAAAATATTTTTCCTCTAGAAGTCCTTAACCTACACCCACAGAAAGCCTAGGAGTGTTACATTCTCCTGCCCGACTAACAAAGGAATAAAATCCTGCCCTTTACATGAGTAAACTCTTAACTCTTTCCAGCGTGGGAGAGACTTGAAGATAAGTGTGTAAAGGGCAACAAATCCCTCGTTTGTGGGTGTTTAAAGTCTTTCAAGGTTAACCATGCCTTAAGTATCTCACTCCACTCCTTTTACATAAGCTTTAAAGATTTACTCCAGTATAATATTATGGGATTGTGGGGTGTTATTTTACAGAACTAGAATGATGTATGAATGCAACAACACCTTTTGCAGTTCTAAATTCAGAAATTTGCACTCATAAATATGCTCTCCACACTCAAATGCCTTAGTGAATCAGGCCCAATGTGTTCAGTAACTAAGAACTAGATGTACTAAACGGTTTTATGGTTGCAAAGTGTTCAGATCACTGTTTTCGACCACAAAACATTTTCACGCAATATAAAAGACATTTTAGGAGCCTATAAAGTTTTATAAATTCCTAAAATAGCTTGACTCTCTAACAAACCATGATTTGGAAGGGGTGTGTTGTAGGTGTTCCTTCCAAATAGTAGTCCATTATCAATGTTTTATCACTGAAAACTAGTAGCAAAATACAGAAAAAATACTGACTCTAAAGGTCAATGGGTTGGTAAGCATCAATAAAAGAGAAGTCCCATTGGAAGCACTCATCCTTCATGAATTCAAAAGTATAGTTTGTTGGAAGAGTTGGTAGTGATTCTGGGGACCACTGACTGACAACTGTTAACAAACTCATCCTATTTCCTTTACAGATGCATGTAAAATAAAATTTAATTTATTTAAACGTGATCACAAACATGGTGGTTTGCTGACCTTAGCCAACTACTATGCCTGTGATGGCCACCAATTGGATTGTGTCACAATTTGTGACCTTCCTAATGATATTCAAGAGTTAGGTCAAAATGCAACCAACTATGAATGTAGATTAAAGAAAAAAATAATACCCTCACACTCTGGGGAAAAAACCCACAAGTTGTAGGCTTATTACTCTTTTGTTTGTCAAAAATGAACTCCCACTTTGGGAGTTTGTTTTCGAAAAACAAAAACATTTTGAAAGATTGAGGGTTGCCCATCATGGATAATGCATTAGTCCAACATATCCTACGTTGACAGGAACTGGCAAACTCTAAAGCGGCTAACCTCTAAATTAGCCCCCTTTTTAAGAGTAAATCCAGATAATTGCACCATGAAAAATACAGCTTCCCGCACTTATATCAGGTCATAGCAGACAAGGTGTGGATTAAAAGTTTGAACATCCTGGATTGGAAACTGATTCAATTAGAACAGCAGTTTAACAGCTACTATAGTAATAGTTCTAAAGTAAACTTCATTCTACAAAGGACTTTCCTTATAGCAAACAGTACACAGCCCATAGGCCCCAGTTACAAGCTGCACAGCAGGGGTGGAGAGCTCCATTTAGGAGTTGCACAGCACTGGCAGAGTATAAACTCTGGACCCATAGGTAGGGTACCTTTCTGTAGCACCAGGCCAGTAATGTGCAATTAAGAAGTTAAACCCTTGGGATGGGAAATAACATCATCAAGCTGGAGGAGTTCTGCATGGTATTCCCTATTCATTGGGTTTAATGTTCACATTTAGCACCTGCTGGTGGTACTTCAGTATCAGCTTCTCCGCTATGGTGGAGGAGCGTCGCTCCCCCGCCAGCAGCAACCACTGCAAATCCTTTAAAGTGGTGGGGCATTGGAGATGACAGGGATGAGGGGAGTACACTGTGCACACCCCTCAGTGCGCATGTATGTTTGGCCAGCCGTCTCGGGCCGGCTAAACACACACTCGCACTATGCTCTCTCCAGCGTGGCACTGTGTTACTGGGCTGGAGAGAGCAGACACAGGTTCCCTGTCTGCCTGTGAGTACACTGGCTGGGTGCTCTCAGTCAATCATAATGCTGCTCTGAGCAGCGTCAGGATTGGCCACAGGGCAGGCTGGGAGTCTGTGCCTGTGAGGAGATGGAGGAGTGGTGGTGTGGAGCGGCACACTGTGGAGCTAAGTTGTTTTTATTTTATTTTTTAATATTTTTACCCCCCCCCCCCCCAACACATACCACCCAGCCCCCTTAATCCCCTTGAGCCGCAACTGGGTAAATGTGTACATGGCTTCTATGCATGGGATAGTGGAGGTGTTTGGGATGGAAGGGTAAACTGCCATCCTGGCAGGGTGGAGCATTATATACTCCCCCCTTGTCGTGGTTGAGGATCTGGTAGGGGGTGCTGCATGAGTTTGCAATGTAACACATCACCAAAGCTATTTCATCAGATGCATATCACAGCTGGTAAAATAGGATTTAGTGTTCCCACACCAAGAAACTTTGCATGCAGCAGTGCTTGATTTTAGCCTGTGGTTACAGGTGGGGCCAAAAGATACTCATGTTTGGGGATCAGCACTTATTTTTCTTCAATAGGCATTGCTCCAAAGTAAGAGAGAGAAAAACACAAAATGGGCATAGGAGAATCAAAAGAAAGGTGGAAAAATAGTGATAAATGGAGCAAACATAGATGAAAAAGAAGCAGTGTGAGGAAAAGAGGCAGGGAATGTCTGGTGCTAGATTAAAGAGGCACCAGGTGGAATAGAGACCACACTGTCTTGGTATTCAGTATCCTGGCCTCCGATAACAAGAGCCCCTGACATCCAGTGCTTTAAATGGGCCGGTACTCTCCGGTACTGAGTACCGGCACTTTTTTATTTTGAGAGGGAGAGTACCGGCATATCTCAAGAAGAAAGTAATACTTTTAATTGGAGAGTACCGGCACTTCTCAGAAACAAGCAGGTACTCTGATAGAGAGTACCTGCACTTCTATATTCCCATTTAAAGCACTGCTGACATCTGACCAAAACTTTGGGCCTGGGCACTTGTTCTTTTACAAACTAAGCAGTGACATGGGGGGACACCGAGCTAGTCACAATCAGGCACAGAAGAACTCTACATGGGAATTCTGCTCTGCTTGATTCATAAAAATGACCATAATACAAAAACTGGTCTTAGAAGTTAATGGAAAATTTTAGAGTTGTGAAACTACCAGTTGCAAAATGCTCCATTTATTAGTGGACTTCACTACTCTCAGGAACTGGTGGTTTGAAATACTAGATAGAGACACTTAGGAACATGAACTACAGTACATTACAGTACTGTTTTTTCCATAGGCTGTTATTTTAATGATGGTGCTGCATAGTCAACTTATGATCGATTCAAAATATATGAACATAGTGAGGCCTCATGTGAAAGAAAATATACACAAAATTAAGAAATCTACTTTTGCCCACTTAGATGACTGTATCACTAACACACTAAACCTATCAAAAAATGAGAAACTGAAGTATTAATTAAAAGAAAAATAGGACTCATTGGGGATGCTTTTCTGGAATTCACCTTGTTGTGACACTTTGTTCTGTTGAGTGTTAATTAATTCATGTAATTTAGTAAGTATGTGAGTTCTTTGATACGTGTTTACATATTACCCCACATCCTATTACCCTAGTTGGATACTTATTATCTTTTTATATAGGACGTTAGCTCTTCTCTTGAGGCTCTTATTAATAGTTGCTCTAGCAATATGGTTATGTGGCATACGTATAATAAATATTACACCTACTATATTATGTTAGTGTCTTGCTTCACATTGATATTTACTATGATGTTTTATTGTGTAAGATCTTCCAAAATGTTGTGAAAGAATAAAATGAATCCCACTGTAACACTTGTTGGAAAGGGGCTACATTTTTTATTTTCTCAACTCCTAAGTAACGTTTTGTGGAATATTATTATAAAATGCTTCAAGTATTAAATGAGGGGAACATGGTCTGCAACGACAGCAGAACCACAAAAGCCTTTGCAACGAAGGCTTTACAATGAAACAGTCTTTACCACAACTGTTTTCACAACAAATTCTTTCACCACAAATATGTCTTTACCGTGGATGCCTTTACAACAAATTTGATTGTAAAGGCATTAATGGTAGAGGCATACTTGTGTTAAAAAATTATATGTATTTGTAAGTATTGCACAGGCATTAAGTGCCTATATATATATATATATATATATATATATATATATATATATATATATATATATATATATATATATATATATATATATATACATATTACTGCACAAAAACCGATGCACTCCCAGAGGTGAAATATGGCAATCCTCGTTTATTTAAAAAAGCAACTTATGGCAGTTATCTTCCAGAGCACATCGTAGATCCCACAACGCGGTTCAACTTTCGTCTTCATCAGGTGAGTATAATCTATCTTTCCTCGTGGTCCCAATTAACCTGCTTATATAATTGCAAAGGAATGATGGTATTTGTAGTCTAGTTCTCCACGCTACTTGGGAGTCAAGGTCAATAATGTTATTTAACACTCCTCTGTCATTAATGCTGCACTAAACCAAGTTTTCAAGCACAGTGCTTTATAAACACTGTTGGACCTGGCTTTTTGACGGGGACATCCCCAAACTTTTTGCCTCCTTCCTCCTATTTTTTCTGACCTGTTGTTGTTGGCTTTTGACCTCTGGGCACTTTTCCACTGCTAACCAGTGCTAAAGTGCATATGCTCTCTGGGTAAATTGTACTACTGATTGGTTTATCCATGATTGACTATTTAATTTACTTGTAAGTCCCTGGTAGAGTGCACTACATGTGCCTAGGGCAGGTAGATTAAATGCTACTAGTGGGCCTGCAGCACTGGTTGTGCCACCCACCTCAGTAGCCCCTTAACCCTGTCTCAGGCCTGCCATTGCAAGGCCTATGTGTGCAGTTTCACTGCCACTTCGACTTGGCATTTAAAAGTACTTGCCAAGCCTAGAACTCCCCTTTTACTACATATAAGTCATCCCTAATGTGTGCCCTAGGTAACCCCTAGAGCAGGGTGCTGTGTAGGTAAAAGGCAGGACATGTACCTGTGTAGTTATATGTCCTGGTAGTGTGAAACTCCTAAATTCGCTTTTACACTACTGTGAGGCCTGCTCCTTTCATAGGCTAACATTGGGGCTGCCCTCATACACTGTTGAAGTGGCAGCTGCTGATCTGAAAGGAGCAGGAAGGTCATATTTAGTATGACCAGAATGGTAATACAAAATCCTGCTGACTGGTGAAGTCGGATTTAATATTACTATTCTAGAAATGCCACTTTTAGAAAGTGAGCATTTCTTTGCACTAAAATCTTGTTGTGCCCTTCAATCCACGTCTGGCTAGGTTTAGTTGACAGCTCCTTGTGCATTCACTCAGACACACCCCAAACACAGGGTACTCAGCCTCACTTGCATACATCTGCATTTTGAATGGGTCTTCCTGGGCTGGGAGGGTGGAGGGCCTGCCCTCACACAAAGGACTGCCACACCCCCTACTGGGACTCTGGCAGACAGGATTGAGCTGAAAGGGAACTTGGTGCATTTCTTAGAGACTCTTTGAAGTCACCCCCACTTCAAAGGCACAACTTAGTATAAAAACAGGGCCTCTGCCCTACCTCATCAGACACTTGCTGGAGAAGAAACCTGAACCAGAAACTACATCCTGCCAAGAAGAACTGCCTGGCTGCTCAAAGGACTCACCTGTCTGCTTTCTACAAAGGACTGCTGTCTTGCTGTTGCCCTGCTGCCTTGCTGAACTCTTGTCTGGCTGTGAAAGTGCTCTCCAAGGGCTTGGATAGAGCTTGCCTCCTGTTCCTTGAAGTCTCAGGACCAAAAAGACTTCTTCCTTTCACTTGGACGCTCCGTGCGCCGAAAATTTCGACGCACAGCTTGTTTCGCGGCGAGAAAAACGCCGCACACCGACGCTGATCGACGCGACGCCCTCGGGATGATCGAGACTTCGACGCACAACCTCGCAAGGACAAAGCCGCCCGACTTTCCAGGAGAAATCGACGCGACGCCTACCGTGAGTGCGAAACTTTGACGCACGGCCTCGCAAGGACAACGCCGCCCGACTTCCAAGGAGAAATCGACGCGACGCCTGCCGTGAGACCAAAATTTCGACGCACGGCCTCGCAAGGACAACGCCGCCCGACTTCCAAGGAGAAATCGACGCGACGCCTACCGTGAGATCGAAACTTCGACGCGCAGCCCCGCAGAATGACGCACAGCCGGAAAATAAGCAGGAGAATCCACGCACAGACCCGGGACATCTGGTAATCCCCGCGATCCACAAAAAGAGACTGTCTGCGCGCCGGAAAACGACGCCCGACTTCCCCGCGTGGAAAAGAACGACGCAAGTCTGTGTGGGCTGAGAGAAAATCGACGCACACACCCCTTTTTCCACGCATCTCTTCCCCTGTGGCCCTCTGAGGAGATTTCCCACCAGAAACCAGGTACTCTGTGCTTGAAAGACACTTTATTGCTTTTTAAAGACTTAAAGACACTTAATATCACTTTTCAGTGATATCTTTACAAATTCGTATTGCAACTTTGATCGTTTTGACCTACAATTACCCAGATAAATATTCTATATTTTTCTAAACACTGTGTGGTGTATTTTTGTGGTGTTATACTATGGTGTTGTATGATTTATTGCACAAATGCTTTACACATTGCCTTCTAAGTTAAGCCTGACTGCTCGTGCCAAGCTACCGGAGGGTGAGCACAGGCTGATTTTGGATTGTGTGTGACTTACCCTGACTAGAGTGAGGGTTCTTGCTTGGACAGAGGGCAACCTGACTGCCAACCAAAAACTCAATTTCTAACATTGGTGATCAGCGGTGAGGATAGGACTTGTGTTTGTGCAGTGACATACAGTAGCTAAGTATTTCACTACCTACCCACAGTTGAAGGTCAACTTGATTTTTCATCTTTTTTGGCTTTTGGTTCTCTGATGTCCTCCTGGATATACTATTGATATTTTGGACTTTGGATTTTGGTTTTTGCTAGTAAGATCTTATCAGAATGGGATTGCTTACCTACTCATTCTTTGTTCGTACTGACCACCTCACTAAGGCTGACCTAAGGAAGCTTTGCAGACAATGGGGCCTTCCTGTAGCAAGGAGATCTACTAAAGCGGAGATGCTCCATCACTACATAGTCTGGGGGGAGGAAAGATGGGCAGAGAGAGAGGCAGCAAGAAACCAAATGACTAAGTACCCCTCAGATGAGGAGGAAGACTACTCAGATGAGGAGGAAGGCTACTCAGAGTTGGACAGTGACCCAGAAATAGATGAATGGCTCCGAAGTCAAAGGCGACAGGAGCAACAATTAGAGGAGTATCTTGCAGAGGTTGAGGCAAAAAGACTTTTAGCCCTGGAAGAAGAAAAGATTGCAGCTCAAGAGCTGAGCTGTAAAGAGCTGAAACTGGAGGCCGGAAGGGCTGAGTCCAGTTCAGATGGTGGCAGCAAAAATCTTGCATCTAGTACTGCTGAAGAAGGGCACAAGCCCAGAGATGTGGTGCCCAACTTGAAGAAGGGAGTTGACACACCCCAGGCAGTTCAAGGGTATGAGGTAGTTCCCGTTATGCACAGGGTCCCTGAGAAGGATTGGGGAACTGGCACAGGGAGTCATATTCCTACTGGGGGGAGGGACACTTTACTGACTCTAGCAGAGAGTGACAGAGAAAAGGGTTCCCCCCTGGTGGACGTCCTGGATATAGAGTGTAGAGACATCCCAGAAGAGTTTGGGTTGAGTGTCAGGGACAGACAGATACTGTCTCACCAGTCTCAGGAGGGTGAAGTAGAGTGCTTTTCCAAGGTTGAGTTACTGGGTGGTTGGGTGAAGGGTACTGTGGTTAATACATGTGAAGGGCAGAGTGATGTAATTGCTGGAGAGCATATGTCTGGTCCTTATTTTCCAGAGCTACGCCAACACCAGGTGGAGTGTGAGTTCTCTGACCCCAGGGAACTTACAATGGAGGCAGACTTCTGGGTGAGTACCAGAGAGTCTGAAGAGGCATTTGGGGGTGCTCCTGAAGGGAGTGGTCTAGGTGGTTCCCAACCGAGTGTGGTGGGAGAGGATTGTAGTGTCCCAGGTAGGTCCCAGGTCCTAGAGGGTTCCATGAGGGAACACCAGGAGGGAAGCCTAGCCTGTACCGTAGGGCCACCTTTTGAGGGAAGCCCCGCAGTGTCAGAAGAACTTGGGGGGGTGACTGTAGCCAGCATCCCAACAGTTCTGGTGTCTGGCAGTACCCCTCCTAGTGAGGGGGTGCAGAAGTCCAGACATAGGGTTGAGAGGGGGTTACAGACCCCAGTGGAGGACCTTGAGAGTCAGGGGACAGCTCTGAGAGCAGAGCCCCCCAGGAATGACCCAGGTGAAACCGTTTCTGGTTTGGGGGAAACCCAGACTCTGCCGGATGGGCAGAGGTCGGGAGACCTGCGCCAACCAGACTCTTGTGTGGCCCTTGGGGACGGTGTGTCCCTTGTGGGGGGTGAGAGTGCCCCCCAGGAAGTCCTGGCATGCCAGGCAAAGATTCAACCTCAGGGTGGTGACTCTGGGTTGGATACCCAGGTTCAGAGGTTAAACTCTGACCTGGTGGGAGGTAGGTGTGCCTCCCAAGAAGTCCTGCTGTGCCAGGCAATTGTCCAACCTCAGGGTGTTGACTCTGGGTTGGATGGTCAGGTTCAGAGGTTAAACTCTGACCTGGTGGGGGGTAGGTGTGCCCCCCAGAAAGTCCTGGCGTGCCAGGCAGTTGTCCAACCTCAGGGTGTCGACTCTGGGTTGGATGGCCAGGTTCACAGGTTAAACTCTGACCTGGTGGGAGGTAGGTGTGCCTCCCAGAAAGTCCTGGGGTGCCAGGCAATTGCCCAACCTCAGGGTGGTGACCCTGGGTTGGAGAACCAGGCTCAGAGGTTAAACTCTGACCTGGTGGGAGGTAGGTGTGCCTCCCTGAAAGTCCTGGCCTGCCAGGCAATGGTTCAACCTCAGGGTGGTGACTCTGGGTTGGATATCCAGGTTCAGAGGTTAACCTCTGACCTGGTGGGGGGTAGGTGTGCCCCCCAGAAATTACTGGTGTACCAGGCAGTTGTCCAACCTCAGGATGGTGACCCTAGGTTGGAGAACCAGGTTCAGAGGTTAAACTCTGACCTGGTGGAGGGTCAGTGTGCCCTCCAGGAAGTCCTGGCGTGCCAGGCGATTGTTCAACTTCAGGGTGGTGACTCTGAGTTGAATGGCCCAGTTCCGAGGTTAAACTCTGACCTGGTGGAGGGTCAGTGTGCCCTCCAGAAAGTCCTGGCGTGCCAGGCAATTGTTCAACCTTAGAGTGCTGACTCTGGGTTGGATAACCGGGTTCAGAGGTTAAACTCTGACCTGGTGGGGGGTAGGTGTGCCCCCCAGAAAGTCCTGGCATGCCAGGCAATTGTTCAACCTCAGGGTGGTGACTCTGGGTTGGATACCCAGGTTCAGAGGTTAAACTCTGACCTGGTGGGGGGTAGGTGTGCCCCCCAGAAAGTCCTGGCGTGCCAGGCAATTGCCCAACCTCAGGGTGGTGACCCTGGGTTGGGGAACCAGGCTCAGAGGTTAAACTCTGACCTGGTGGGAGGTAGGTGTGCCTCCCAGAAAGTCCTGGTGCGCCAGGCAATTGTTCAACTTCAGGGTGGTGACTCTGAGTTGAATGGCCCAGTTCAGAGGTTAAACTCTGACCTGGTGGAGGGTCAGTGTGCCCTCCAGGAAGTCCTGGGGTGCCAGGCAATTGTTCAACTTCAGGGTGATGACTCTGAGTTGAATAGCCAAGTTCAGAGGGTAAACTCTGACCTGGTGGAGGGTCAGTGTGCCCTCCAGGAAGTCCTGGCGTGCCAGGCAATAGTTCAACTTCAGGGTGGTGACTCTGAGTTGAATGGTCAGGTGCAGAGGTTAAACTCTGACCTGGTGGAGGGTCAGTGTGCCCTCCAGGAAGTCCTGGCGTGCCAGGCAATTGTTCAACTTCAGGGTGGTGACTCTGAGTTGAATGGGCAGGTGCAGAGGTTAAACTCTGACCTGGTGGGGGGTAGGTGTGCCTCCCAGGAAGTCCTGGTTTGCCAGGCAGTGATCCAGTCTGAGGGTACAGACCCTGGGCTGGAAGACCAGGTTCAGGGTGTCCCCCCGGACCTGGAGGGAGGGGCTACTGATAACAGTGCCCCTACCATGTTGTCTTCTGAGGAGGCCACTCCTAGTTGGAGGGTGCTGGACCCCAGAAGGGAGGGCAGGGGGAGGGAAGCCTCACCCCGGGCCCTAGTCCAACCTGAAGGTACAGGCCCCAGGTTGGAGGGCCAGTTGCAGGTTAACAGCCCTGCACTGGTGGAGGAATGGTACAGGGTGACTTCTGTAAGCACCCTGACCATGTTGGACTCTGGGGGTACCGCTCCAGGAGGGAGGGTACAAAGCCCCAGAGGGGAGGACCAGGTTCAAGCTGTCATCCCTGACCTGGCGGAAGGGAGAGTGGTTAAAGGGTGCCCAGCACCTGGGGCTACCGCCCCCCACTCTCCACAGCCACAGTGGTTGGAGAGCTTTGAGAGGCCTGGGGCCTGGCTCTCATCCCTGGCAGCTGTCAGTAATCACTATGGCTTGCTGTCCGGGTGGACAGAGTTATCCCTGGGGAGGGGACAAGTGTCACACCCCAGGGGTAGAGTGGGAAACACCACTGTGTTGGTCATGGTGGTACTATCCTGCTCCTGGGATACATCTGTGAGCAAAGTAAGGTTAGGTGCTGCACAGATGGGATCCGCAGGTAAGGAGAAAGGTTCCCCATGGGTTGGCTTAGTGGGCCCTGAGAGTATGGACAGAGTGATCCAATTGGAGTCAGGAAGGCGAAGAACTGGAGCATGCCCCTGCTGTTGTGGGCCTGGGTCCTTGTTCTGTCGCCTCAAACAGGGAAGTACATCAGGATAGTGATTGTTCTCACCTGGCTTTAGGCTGGTAGGGGGTCATGTTGGACCTGGCTTTTTGACGGGGACATCCCCAAACTTTTTGCCTCCTTCCTCCTATTTTTTCTGACCTGTTGTTGTTGGCTTTTGACCTCTGGGCACTTTTCCACTGCTAACCAGTGCTAAAGTGCATATGCTCTCTGGGTAAATTGTACTACTGATTGGTTTATCCATGATTGACTATTTAATTTACTTGTAAGTCCCTGGTAGAGTGCACTACATGTGCCTAGGGCAGGTAGATTAAATGCTACTAGTGGGCCTGCAGCACTGGTTGTGCCACCCACCTCAGTAGCCCCTTAACCCTGTCTCAGGCCTGCCATTGCAAGGCCTGTGTGTGCAGTTTCACTGCCACTTCGACTTGGCATTTAAAAGTACTTGCCAAGCCTAGAACTCCCCTTTTACTACATATAAGTCATCCCTAATGTGTGCCCTAGGTAACCCCTAGAGCAGGGTGCTGTGTAGGTAAAAGGCAGGACATGTACCTGTGTAGTTATATGTCCTGGTAGTGTGAAACTCCTAAATTCGCTTTTACACTACTGTGAGGCCTGCCCCTTTCATAGGCTAACATTGGGGCTGCCCTCATACACTGTTGAAGTGGCAGCTGCTGATCTGAAAGGAGCAGGAAGGTCATATTTAGTATGACCAGAATGGTAATACAAAATCCTGCTGACTGGTGAAGTCGGATTTAATATTACTATTCTAGAAATGCCACTTTTAGAAAGTGAGCATTTCTTTGCACTAAAATCTTGTTGTGCCCTTCAATCCACGTCTGGCTAGGTTTAGTTGACAGCTCCTTGTGCATTCACTCAGACACACCCCAAACACAGGGTACTCAGCCTCACTTGCATACATCTGCATTTTGAATGGGTCTTCCTGGGCTGGGAGGGTGGAGGGCCTGCCCTCACACAAAGGACTGCCACACCCCCTACTGGGACTCTGGCAGACAGGATTGAGCTGAAAGGGAACTTGGTGCATTTCTTAGAGACTCTTTGAAGTCACCCCCACTTCAAAGGCACAACTTAGTATAAAAACAGGGCCTCTGCCCTACCTCATCAGACACTTGCTGGAGAAGAAACCTGAACCAGAAACTACATCCTGCCAAGAAGAACTGCCTGGCTGCTCAAAGGACTCACCTGTCTGCTTTCTACAAAGGACTGCTGTCTTGCTGTTGCCCTGCTGCCTTGCTGAACTCTTGTCTGGCTGTGAAAGTGCTCTCCAAGGGCTTGGATAGAGCTTGCCTCCTGTTCCTTGAAGTCTCAGGAACAAAAAGACTTCTTCCTTTCACTTGGACGCTCCGTGCGCCGAAAATTTCGACGCACAGCTTGTTTCGCGGCGAGAAAAACGCCGCACACCGATGCTGATCGACGCGACGCCCTCGGGACGATCGAGACTTCGACGCACAACCTCGCAAGGACAAAGCCGCCCGACTTTCCAGGAGAAATTGACGCGACGCCTACCGTGAGTGCGAAACTTTGACGCACGGCCTCGCAAGGACAACGCCGCCCGACTTCCAAGGAGAAATCGACGCGACGCCTGCCGTGAGACCAAAATTTCGACGCACGGCCTCGCAAGGACAACGCCGCCCGACTTCCAAGGAGAAATCGACGCGACGCCTACCGTGAGATCGAAACTTCGACGCGCAGCCCCGCAGAACGACACACAGCCGGAAAATAAGCAGGAGAATCCACGCACAGACCCGGGACATCTGGTAATCCCCGCGATCCACAAAAAGAGACTGTCTGCGCGCCGGAAAACGACGCCCGACTTCCCCGCGTGGAAAAGAACGACGCAAGTCTGTGTGGGCTGAGAGAAAATCGACGCACACACCCCTTTTTCCACACATCTCTTCCCCTGTGGCCCTCTGAGGAGATTTCCCACCAGAAACCAGGTACTCTGTGCTTGAAAGACACTTTATTGCTTTTTAAAGACTTAAAGACACTTAATATCAATTTTCAGTGATATCTTTACAAATTCGTATTGCAACTTTGATCGTTTTGACCTACAATTACCCAGATAAATATTCTATATTTTTCTAAACACTGTGTGGTGTATTTTTGTGGTGTTATACTATGGTGTTGTATGATTTATTGCACAAATGCTTTACACATTGCCTTCCAAGTTAAGCCTGACTGCTCGTGCCAAGCTACCGGAGGGTGAGCACAGGCTGATTTTGGATTGTGTGTGACTTACCCTGACTAGAGTGAGGGTTCTTGCTTGGACAGAGGGCAACCTGACTGCCAACCAAAAACTCAATTTCTAACAAACACCAATTTTTAAATGCAGTCTTTTCAACAAGTGATGTGTTTTCAAAAACGAAGCTCCCACTTTAACAGAATCATAACTCTTCATTATGCCTCATCGATGTTGCTCTTTAAAATAATTTCAAATACCAGAACCTCCGGACTCGGAAAACCGAGCCACACGGTATGTGTAAATGTTTGTCAAGGTCCAAGAATTAACCAAATTTGGCAGGAAAAAGAGCTTTTTGTTATTTGGCGTAAATCTGTTCAGTAGTTTTTGAGATAATAAAAGAAAAAGAACTATAAATATCTGGAGGTGTGAGGATTTGCAGACACTCCAAATCTCATGGCAACAAATTTGTGACTCCACAGCAAAAGTAAAAAAAAAAAGAAAAAACAAAGCGTGTTTTCCCATGCTTGTTTTTATGAGTGGACCAGGTCCTGGGGGTATGTCAGAAATAAGAAGGGGGGCACTTGGGGCCCCTCTCCTGGCCTTATTTATGTCACGTGGATTTACATTGAATGAAGGGGGGCTGTTTGCCCCTCCAGCTCCCCAGGGATCATCACCTCCATGGGGAAAAATGGTTTAATTGAAATAAGGAGCATCCTGCAGCGCACCCCCAGAGCCCCAGAGACTGCCACCTTCCTGGGGCAAAAAAAGAATGAATGGGGGTGTGTGGGGCACATAGCCCCCACCCCTGCAGCCACCTCCTCTGGGCTAATATTGAATTATATATGTGGGGGCTGCGTGCCCACCCCTGAAGGTCTAGGGACTGCAACCTCCCCGGGGCAAATACAACAATGGAAGGGGACCGCCACCCCTCAAAGCCGGCTCCTGCTATGTCCCTGGGTGCCCACCCCACAGATATAGCTGTTTGCTCTGACTTAGTGGGAGCTTTGACATTCCCCCCAAAGTCTGAGAAAACACTCCAGCTCTTGACTGTTGGATGCAGAGGTTTCCTCTGTTTCCCTGGCCACAGAGGTTTGTGCAGGGAAACGAAAGAAACAATTACTCTGACAGACAGGGAGCTGCATCTTTAGCAGCTTCCTGTCTGTGACAGCAATGGTGGCTCCTGCAGGAGGCAGGGAGCCTGCTTGGACCGCAGGGGCATCCAGGCTTCCCCTGCAGTCCCATTGCCCACTGGATGCCCTGTGGGGCACCCAGGACACATGGCTGGGCCCCAAGGGATAGGGTCCCCAGGGCCAAAATGAGCCCGGGAGGGGTGTTGTGCAGCCCCCTTCAAAAAATGTTTTTTTTATAAGGCTGGGCCATGGAGGATGGGATCCCTGGGGCTGAAATCGGCTGGGGGAGAGGGGCCATGTGGCCCCCTATTGAATTGTAGTGGGTCCCATGGGACTAAACTTGGCCAGGGGGTTGAGAGGGCCCCCCTACACTTGCCATTCACCCAACGAGGTAGCACTTACTAACTAACCAGTAGAAAGAGCTCCCTACAACACCCACTGTCACACCCACATAGACCCTCACACCCACTCACACCCACACACATTCTCACAGCCACTGTCACACCCAGAGACACCCTCTCACACCCATTCTCACACCGAGAGAGGCAGGCGCTGTGGCCAACTCCCACCGCAACAAAGCCAAACGCCGTGGAGGGGGACTGCCAGCCCTCAAAGCCGGCTCCTGCTATGTCCCGGAGTGCCATAGTGTTGGGTTGGGTGGTTAGGGGGTTGCTCACAGGAGCAGGGTGGAGGGAAGGCCCTGCAGCCAATTCCCACTGCGCAAGGCAGTGTTTGGATTAACGTATAGTAATTAAAATTACTTTACATTTTAAAAAACTATAGAAATTTACTGAAAATAAAACAAAGGTTACAGGGACGTTATAGTAAGGACATAGAATTAAAAAAATCTTTAGAAATTCACTTAAAAACACAAAGGTTACAGGGACATTAGAGTTAGGCTTACATTTCACACATACAAAAAGAAAACAAAATTCAGCACTTATAGTTACCTGAGGTAACTATAGCTTGTGCCCCCGTGATGCACTGCTTATGATCTCACATATTACATCACTCATGACATGGTTAGTGACATTACTGATGAAATGTCAAATGACATTACGGAAGACATCACTGATGACATCATCCACAAAACCACTCACACAACCACTCATAACTCTATACAAACTCTCACACATCCAAATACACACAACTACTCACATACTCATTCACAGACACATTAAACTACTGACACACACCCATTCACTCACTCTCACAGCCACACAGCCACTGAAAACCACTAACTCACTCATACAGCACTAACTCAGCTATTCACACACTCATACAGCTACTCACCCACGCAGAGATCCATACAGTCACTCACACACCCACTCATACACCCATACAACCACTCACATACCCACTAACAGACCCATACAAGCACTGACACACCCACTTACTCACCCATACAACCACTCACACACCCATACACTCAGCCATACAGTTACTGACACAGCCACTCACTCACTGATACAGTCACTTACACACCCAGTCACTCATCCATACAACCACTCACACACCCACTCACTCACCTGCACATGGAGTCACACACCCACTCACTCACCATGCAGCCATTTACACACCCACTCACACATCCACTTACTCTCCTACATAGTCACTGACACAGCTACTCACTTAGGGTTTTGGAAAGGTATAGGTTGTTGGGTGGCAAGGGTAAATTTAGACTTTAGGGTCGGTATGTGTTTTAGGTGGCAAATGTATTTTTTGTTTGTTTAGGGTGGGTATGGGTTTAGGGATGGCAAGGGTATTTTCAGGGTTTAGGAAGGGTATGGGTTTCTTGGTGGCAAGGATAATTTTAGGGTTTAGGGAGGGTATGGGTTTTGGGATGGCAAGGGTATTTTAGGGGTAAGGGTTGGTATAGGTTTTGGTGGTAAGGGACATTTTTAGGGTTCACAGTGGGTATGGGTTTTTGGGTGGAAAGAGTAATTTTTAGGGCTCAGGGAGGGTATGAGTTTTAAGGTGCAAAAGGAAATTTTAGGGTAGGTATAGGTTTTTGGGTGAGAAGGGTATTTTTAGGGTGCGTATGTGTTTTTCAGTGGTAAGGGTATTTTTAGGGGTTGTGTGTTAATTGGGTGATATATATATATATATATATATATATTACCTACTGACATTCGCCAGTAGGAAGCTATATTTAGGACCATATTTCCATTAAAAAAGTGTTCTTTGACTTGCCTATATCTTTGGCACCAGTTGACGAATCTTCACGAACATTTTCCAAAAAAAGTGCTCCGGTGATTCTTATTGCACATGAAAAGTTTCGGGGTGATCCACCAAGCGGGGGATGAAAAAAAGGGGGTCAAAAAGCATGCATTTCCGTGTTAATTCCCATAGGAGTTTTGAACACGACTACAGCCCGAACCAAGGTAACTTTCGGTACGCAGATCATGCCTTGTGTTATTTGGTGTAAATCTATTCAGTAGTTGTTGCGAAATGAAAGGAACTCCAAATCTGTATAACTGCGGCAGTGACGACTTCGTCTAATAATAACAAGCTCATGCAGAGATCAGCAGAGTTCTGATTGGCTGCCAACACTTCAACCAGGAAGTGTTGGCAGCCATTTTGAGACTCAGCTTCAGCTGAGTTCTACAAAAAAGTTTACAAAAATAGGACAAGGGGCCAGGGTAGATTCACCCTGACCCCTGAGTATTGGTACTGGGGTCCCACCAGGGCTAAAAAACACTTTTTTAAAAACAAAATTGCCGTGAATTTGCAACAACATCACTCAGTAGGTTGAAGGTTCAAACCTTTGTATCTCATGGCAGTGTGACTGTTTATTTTTCAGTATTTTGACTATTAAACATTCCTAATGATGTAACATTGAAGTCTTTTTTCCCCTCAAAATGTGTGGGTTGAATGTCATAGCTAAATCTGGACACTGCACAGTAAGGAGTCACCTCTGGCCTGGTGGTTAAGGTTTCAGTTATACACACTGAAGGTAACTATAACTTGCACCCTCACCACACACTGCTAATTACCCCACAAATTAGGACACTCATGATATCTTGATAAAATCATTGATCATATCAATTTAATATTTTCAGTAAAAGTTTTGTAAAAAAAAACTGTGCAAGGGGGTTGTGCAAGTTATAGTTACCTTAGGGCACAAGCTATAGTTACTTGAGTACCTGGGTACAACTATAACAGGTGAATGTCTACAGTTTTGTACATTTAAATTGTGAGCATAACTATAACATCCATGTAACCTTTGTTTTTTTAAGTGAATTCCTATGTTCTTTTACATTCTATTTTCTAACTGTAATGTCCCTGTAACTTTTGTCTTTTTCAGTGAAAAGATACACACACACACACACATCCATAACTAAAAATAGAAACATTTTTATACTTACCAGTTAATTTTTTACCGCAAGTATGGCTTTATCATGCATATTTTTACAATGTAAATGTAAATATTTTATAAGTAAGTATAACGTAAGTAAATATAAACCCATTACACACACAAACACACCCACACATATATATATATATGTATATATATATATATATATGCATATAATTATATATTAAAAAAGAGGATATGTCGTAAAGACATACTCATTGTAAAACATGTGCTGTAAAGACTTTCGTTGGATGTTCTATTGTGGTTCCAGTGTTGTTGTAAATGCCATTATGGTTCTATTATACATCCTTTAATCATGGTTCTTCACAAAAGGTATTACTATGAAGCACAGGACTATTTCTCCAAATGGGCACAGAAATATCTGTTAACCTGGACATAGGTTCTAATATTGAGATAAGAAATAACTTGATTAGGTAAATGGGATGATGATTAGTATCCATATAATAATTTGTGAGAATTTACAGTACAGAGATATTGTACCAAATGTTCCAAATAACTGTCTCTCTATCAGCAAAATCCATTTTAAAGCCTCTAAATTAGAATAGTTTTTGGATAACCTTAAGCGTTATCCAAAAATGTTACTATTGTTAAGTCAAAATATTGGATGTCATGTGTAGAGCCCAACATTCCTACATTAATCATCTGAGGATTAGTGAGTCTTCTTTAGATAAATCAACAAGACCCTTCTTAGTTCTTCTGTTGTGAATTTTTCCAAGCACCTGAGACTGAGGTTCTACTTCTTTACTTAAATAATAAATATGGTGATTAAAAGTTGAGGAATAATGTGAGACCCTTAGTCTCCTATAATTTAATAAATAAACTGCAAAATGTATTACATAACTCAGTGGTAATCACTTAAACTGTCTTACAAGAATGGAAACCAAACTGTGCCTGCAGGTTGCAGGCTGTAGAATGAGACCATGAGCGAACACTTAAACCACTGAGCTTCGTAAACTATGAATGCATTATTATTTGATCTCCACTTGTTAAACATAAAGGATAAAAAGGTGGATTTGACATCTTGAGTATGAATATTATTCTCTAAGCGACTCATTTGTTTGTACCTACTAACTATTGGTCCCCCAAGCTGGAAGCAGGTCAGACTTTAATATATTCAAATATTCCCTCCCTGTGAGTTCTTAACCTTGAATTTATTCAAATGTGAATTAGAACACCTTATGTTTAACTAGCACACTGTTGTTCTTGGAAAGTTATTCAGCATATCCCTTCAGTGCTATCAATGTGCATTAAAGTATTTGATCTCACACATTACATAAAGTCAAACACTAAATAATTCACCATTTAGTATCAGTAGGCTAAATATTTGCAAACCCCAACATTTGTAAAAAAAAGTACACATTTTCTGGAATCTGAGGGAAGCCACACACTTTCTTCCACCAAGCATTCCCCCAAGTCTCCCAATAAAAATGGTACCTCACTTGTATGGGTAGGCCTAATGCTTGTGACAGAGAAGTACCAAAAACATGTAGAAATTGAGAGGGAAGCAGAGCGGGTCCAAAAGGGCAGGTTTTTTTCATAAATGTTTAGGCTGACTACACTTTTGGCACCCACACATGTTGGGCAGAGTTTTTATCAGTACAGATGGGGCAAAGTTAGGTGGTAGGATTTTTGTGGATTCTTGCGGATTCCAGAAGTTTCGATCACAGAAATGTGGGGAAAATGAGTGATTTCAAGCAAAGTTGAAGGTTTGCAGGGCATTGTGGGTAAGAAACTGGTGTGGGGTGCATGTGGAGCACACCATCCTGAACTCCCCCAGATGTTTAGTTTTCAGAAGTGTCTGAGTCTGGTAGCTTTTTCCAGGTGACAGCGTACCCAAGTCCAAAAAGTGCAGCTGCTCACCATTGCAAGCGGGACAATATTTGGAGTTAGCCAAGCTCTCCTGGCCCATATGTAAAATCAACTCCCAAAATAGTCAAATAACCAATTTTTTGTTTCACAATTTTTCATTGGGGAAAAAGCAGTGAAAACAGCACACTTTAATACAATAACAAGACCAGGCACAGATACCAACAGATTGAGAGGAGTGCAACATGATGCCCAATACCACAATGTCACAGTGGATTTGAGTGGGTAAATGACGTACAGGGGTTTGTGGTCCTTTCTTGCATGTATAATATACTTTGCTATGTGTGCATATTTGGCTGAGTGGTATTCCGTTCACTATGAGGCAGGGGGAAGGGAAGAGACTCGGCGGGTCGGAAAGGAAAAGAAGAGGTGGGTATGTAGGGGGTATTAGGCATGGGGACTTTCGTCCGGGATATGTTGGTATGCAGCCAGCCTTCTTGCCATTCAAAGTGGGACGGGGAGCAGTCCTGTTATACTGTATCCGGGACACAGTGCTAGTAGGAGGAATCTAGGGCCTGTGGAAAGGGTGACCAAGTTTGGAGAAAGGCTTCTGTTCTGTCTTGGAGAGCATAGGCCATGTCAGCCATTCCTGATGGGTAGGGGGTGTAGGGGAACTCCAGTGGCAGAGGATGCATATTTTCTCAGTGGTGAGGCTTGTGTGTAAAAGGCGGTGTTAGGGGCGAGTAAGGGCTAGGGCGTCACCTGTGTTGTGTAAAAAGGTCATGGTGCGGGGAAGGGGTATCCTGAGCAGCAGTGTTTCATGCTATATGGTCCCCACCATGTTCCAGAGGGGCTGGATAGAGGGGCAGTCACAGAGTATATGCAGGATGTCACAGAAGGCCTCAAAGCAGCACCAGCAAGAGGAGTGTGGCAATAAGCCTCAGAGGGGTCCAGTGCCAGTCATGCAGTGTCTTGAAAAGGCAAAACTTCAGGCAAGCCTCTCCAGTCCATCAGTCAACCACATCCACGAGGTAAGCCTAGTCCTCCTCTTCATAGTCCATTTGTAGCTTATTCTGCCATTTTATGCAGAGCGTTGTGCTCAGAGTTTTTTCAGGATAGGGGAGAATGGTTGGACCCCCAAACAAAAGAATGTATACCGTCATCCACTGAATGTAGCAGAGTCAGCAACACCAGTAAGGGCAGCATGCCTAAAACAGGGTCTAGCAGGGTCACCATTTGGATCACCCGCACTCTCCCCCACATTGAAAGTCCAAGATGCGACCATTTAGCAAAGTTGAGTTTAATTTGGGTTATCAAAGGTTCTATATTATTCACTACCATGTTTTCCAGACCCCTGATTATATAGATCCCTATGTACTTGGGTTGTAATGCTTTCCAGTAGAAGGGGTGTCCTGCTTTTGTCCCAGTCTACCCTGAAAGCATTGCAAATCAGATGATGATGCCCTGCAGAGCCAAGAGGGATTGCGACAGACCAGTGAGGGTGAGGAGTACATTATCCGTGGACAAGTAGATCTTGGAGGACCCTCCTGGTATAGGGACACCCAACAGTAGCAGAGATTGTGTAATGCAGCCGTGAGGGGTTCCATTGAGGGGACAAGGGCATCCAAGCCAGGTCCCATGTCTGATTGGAAATGATTCCGACAGGAAGCTGCTGCAGTTGACCTGAGCTGTGGGGGAGTCATATAGCCAGTGGACCTTGAAAATAAACCCTTCACTGAGTCCGAACTGTTGCAGGGTTGCAAAGAGGTAGTTCCACTCTATCCAGTCGAACGTCTTCTCAGCGTCCAGAGAGAGGGGATTCACCTTATCCTGGAGGTCCTTAGGAGCCCACGGGCATGCATGAGGGTTCAGAGGTGATTCCTTGTAAAGTGTACAGGGACAAAGCCCACCTGTGCATGGTGGATCAAGGTCAGGATCACCTTGTGAAGGTAGGTCTCAAGCACATCGACAAGTATTTTAATACCCCCACTGAGTAATGATATAGCTACCACATAGGAGAGGGGTTTTTTTTTGTTTGGGGAGGGCTGCTATCACTGCATTGTTGGAGATGGAACCAAGGGAACTCGACTGTTGGGCATCGCAGAAGGCATCCTAAAAAGTGGTAACTACATCCCAACCCAACCATTTGTAAAACTCCATGGGGAAGCCGTCTTCCCTGGGAACCTTATGGGAGGGGAGGCTGGAAATGGCTTGAGAGATTTCGGTGTCGCTGATGTCCCCTTCCAGAATGGTTTGCCTGAATTGTTAAGTCTAGGGAGGTATATGTTATCATAAAAGGCCTCCAAGCAGGTGGGGTCTGCTGCCACTTCTGGCGTTTAGAGCGACTGGTGGAAGGCGGCAAATTAATTGACTATAGCTTGTGCAAATGTGAGTAGCAAGCCATCTGTGGATCTTATGGCAGGGATATCAAGTGCCGTCTCCTGTTGGCATAATTACGCTGCCAGGAGGCATCCCTCTTTCCTGTTCTGTTCATAGTAGCAGTGGGTAGCAGGAGAAGGTTTTGCACTATAGAGGCGTCATAATGTCTGCCTATATATATTTCTGCTGGGCTGCCTGTCTCTTATTATCCAGAGCTGCATCTCTCATAAGTCGGCCATGAGGTCGACCAAGTCCTTGGTATCCAAAAGGTACGAGGAGACATGGGAGCAAAGTTGTTTTTGCCCTAAGGGGTGCGATAGCATGCCACGCTCAAGCGCCATGCTTTTTGGCCTGGGAGGCTAGGCCCAGATCTAATGCTAGCAGGACTGATGATGATCAGACAGCACTACCTCTAAGATTCATGAGTCCTGGTCAAGGACCACCATTCAGTGGGAGAGCAGGAAGTAGTCTAGCCTGGATTGGGTGCTGTGCACTGTGGAGAGGAAAGTGTATTCCTTGTCTGCCAGGAGAGAGAGCCGCAAGTGGTCTACCAGGCCATAGTTAAATATCACGTCATTCAGAAGGGCTCTGTCAGTGTAATTTCTGATGTCCAGGGGGCCTGTGCGGTCCAGCACCGCATCCCACGCTAGGTGCTAGTTGCACCCAATGAGAAGGTGAGAAGCATCGATTTCCATGAGGAGGCTATTGGGTTTTAGGAAAAATGGACATTTGGAGCACATGGAAGCGTAGACTGAGCCAACGCACAGTGTCCGATCCCCAAATTTCAGTTTTGAAAATATGTAGCGTCCGTCCGGGTCAGACCAGGACTTGACAGTGATGGGAAGGGATTTTCGAATGAGGATCACAACACAGCTTTTTCTGAGGGGTCGGTCCTGACACTGACAACTCTGGACAGCTGCAGTGAAGCACTAATCCCACCAAGCCCCAAAGCAGCTTTTCAGACTCCAAGCGTGAGAGATGGGTCTCTTGCAGCAAAGCCACACACCCTTTTTGACTGCAAAGAGAGCACTTTCTTGTGCTTGATTTAGTGCGTCAGGCCCTTAACATTCCAGGAGATCATACGTAGGGAAGAGGTAGGAGCTTGCAGATTGGCTGGCATGAAGATGGCGTGTAAGCCAGGAGTAGGCGTTGGATCACAGAACTTTTAAGATTGTGACGTGAGGGGGTGTGGGAGGGAGAGAGGGAATGGAGGGAGGAAAGGGGGAGGGGTAAGGTAGAGTGAGAGGAGGGATTCGGTGTATGGTCCTTGGGTATGATGCTGGCAGAACTGCCTGGTGTTATGGCAAAGAGCATATTCTGACTCTAGGTTAGGAGTGGTTCATGAGTAGCTTCTAAATCCATTAACTGCAGGTCTAAACTTGTAGTGTCAGTGCGCCAAGGGTGCAACTGCGAGGGAGTAGGAAGTGCGCACACATGTTGAGGTTGAAGGATTGGATCGTCGTAAGTCCATGTGTGGATCTTGGTACAGGGTCAAGCCAGGATGGGGGACCCTTCTGGAGAGAGCGGTAGGTCAGGATGCATTTGGAGGGGTTGAGCAGCGGCAGGGAGGGACTGTAAGGGACAGTGGATAGCGACAAGTCGATGGCAACTGGGTAAGTGAATAAATGGCAGAGGAAGTCTAGGGATGTCAGTGCACGTGTAGCCCTGGATTATGTGCAGTGACTGCGACACTGCGCAAGCATAAGCAACCCCAGTGCGGACATAGAAATAGCCCTTGCAGAGCAATACATAAGCATGAACAACAAGCAAAAACTCAAAACAACATTTAACAACATTGGCAGTCTCAAAGGCAAACAGGTAGATCCAGGTGGTATGCTCATCTGCTCACAAATGAGCAGCCAAGGGTCATGGAGATTGTGTCCAGGGTGGCACCATTACGGATAAGTCAGGTCATGAGTGGGAGCCCACGGGGTGGCGTGGCAATGTTGAGGGGTGAATCTCAGTCCTCAGATTGGGATGGGGTTTTATGGGGAGAGGGATTCTTCACAACCCTGGTTGTGGTGATAGCAGCCATCACCTGGAGGGCCAGATCCCTGTCATCTTGGAAGCAGGGCAGTCGCTCCATTCCTCTGCCCCTATGGTGGCTCACGTCAGAGTGCCAGCAGCATCCAGCCTCCAGGCATGGAGGAAGGGGGGGGAGTCTAGCTGACTATCCTGGGGAGCATACTCCATGGTATAGTCAACGAGATCGCCCAAGTAGTGGTGTAGGGCATTTGGGGTGAGGGAGTAACCTAGATCTGCTGTCCTTCCTGATCCACATATGGGCAGGTTCAAACAAGCCAATTTTTTTTCCAGTTTCCAGAGTTGGGGCTGGAGGGCCAAGAAAGCCTTACTCTTATTTCCGTTCTCCTGTGAGAAGTCTGCAGCAATGCAAATTTCGGGTCCCTCATAGTCGTAAGGGCCGTGGGGTCAGGCTGCAGTGAGTAACTGTCGTGCCTGTTCATGTCAGAGGAAGCAGGTTATCAAGTGGAAGGGCCTCCCCATGACTTCTTGTCTCATTGCGTACATTACATCTGCCTGTTCTGCACATTTCTGAAAGCCGAAAAAGCGAAGATTGTTCCTCAAACTCCGGTCCTCCAGGTCTATAACTTTGTTCCTCAGAAGTTCCTGATCCTGATCCGGCAGGGTATTGAAGCAGTCTTCCACAGCTACCACTTATCACTCTTCCCTCTCTATCCTGTCCTGAAAGTCAGCGATCACTGGAGTATGGATTTGTTTTTGGACGCCAGCTCCATGATCTTGAAGTCCATACCTTCCAGGCGCTGACTAAGCATTGTGACCTCCTGTAGGATGCGGTCTATGGTGAATTCCTGCTGCTGGCCTGGACGGGGGGAGGTTCAGGGTGAGTGGTGCCGCTGGTTGGTCCGCAGTGGATGGTGGGGCGGCCATGGTGCATTGCTGGCCTCCAAGAACAGCAGTTGGCAAGAGGATTTGCTTGTGTGCCTACTGGAGGGAATCTCCAATGCAGAAGTCGTAGAGGCCCCATGTGGTCCCCTCAGGAATGCAGGCGTGTGCCCGGGGTTTCCTTTGTGCTGGGGATCCAGAAGCAAGGTGGTGAAAGGCCATCCAACAATTGATGGGTGATCTATGCTGGGAAGTCCCAGGGTTGCCTCGCTTACTTCAAGGTTGTCAGGGGCGAGTGTCAGAAAGTCTGAGGAGGTCAAGGTCATTCTTTCCCCTCAAGGAAGGGCAATTAGGAGGAGAGCCAAGAGTGGAAGTAGTCGGGGTCGGTGATGGCACGGGGGGGCCTCGGCACCTTAGCGGTGGTCCTGTGATGGAGAGTCAAGTGTGGAGGGTAGCCCTATAGGTGAAATCATTAGTGGGGTTCCACAGCCTGCAGATCGGTGGGGCAGAGCAGAGTGAGGCCACCTGGGAGGGTGCGGGTGAGGAGGGTGGGCTGTTCACCCAATTCAGGCAATGAAAAGGGGGTGAGGTTTCATGTCTGCCTGCCCTTCAAATCAGTGGCCAAGCGATGATGCATAGTCACAATGAGGGTGAGGGACCTTAGGGACTGCGGCACTCACCTAGAACAGCCGTGAGGTCTCAGCCCAGGTGAGCTGTTGCGTGACATGATAGTTCCTACAACACCTCAGACACCTCTGTCTATGGCCTATGGACGTCCTCCAGGGGGAGGTCCCACAGGATGGTAGCATGACTGGAGGGTCTCATTCGTCCCACATATCTTTCAGGGCTTCCCCCTGTCCCCCTCTGCTCACTATTGTGTCCTGGTGAAGAGCGAATGGGGGGACAGTGGAGCAGAGTGCAGGGAGTCTAGCTGAGAGGTAGGCTGGCTAAAGTTGGTCATTTCCCTCCATAGTTTCCATGGCTTGTAGGGCAGGATAAAATGCAGGCAGACCCAGGGCCCCATGACTGATGCTATAACTGGGCAGGTGTAGGGCGATGAAGAAGAGACGCTGCTGAGGGGGAGGCATCATCCCCTGGAGGTAGATAGTAGCAATGAGGGGGGCTGCTGTGTCAGACCTGGGCTGCGCAAGGTATAGCTGCAGCTCCTGCGGAAGTGCATGCGGCGGCCTAAACGGGAGATCCTGATCCTGCCACTGTCCTGGAGGGGGGAATAGGCAATGGACGTCGGTGGCTCTCGGAAAGGGCAGACGTCAAAGGCGGGCAAAGAGCCAAGGAAGCAGAGAGGCGCCACCCTCTGCACAGTACTTTGAAGCCAGCGACTCAGGAAGGTGATGGGTGTCGGATTGTTGTGTTGCTGTGGGCCGCCGGCTTAGGCCTGGGCCACATTGGGTGCGGTCTTCGCTCCTGCGGTGGCACCTTCAATATTCCCAGCCCCCCCCGCTGCTGGCCTTAGCTACGCCACCCCAAAACCCACAGCTGTACACTTAAGCAGCCATCTTCGTTCGTGGCCAGACCACACCCCCCTCAAATGTCCTCTTGTTTGCCACTGGGATAAGATGCCTTAGTCTGCAGAGGGCAGAACAACTGTTGCTCCCGTCAGTTGGGGAAGCGGCATAACCAGGCCCATGGTCGTGGGCAGCCCCCATCTCTCTATTTGTTTTTAATTCCCTGGCATCTAGCAGGCTATCTGCCACCCCCAGGGGCTGATCAGGGGTAATTACCTCCATTTGCGTGGGGCAGAAAGACTGTGACTATTTATTTGGAGTGAGGGAATGGCCATACCCATGGTGGGCAGCCCTCACCCCTATTTTTTTTTAAATAAGTATTCTTTGGCATCTCATGGGCTTTCTCCCACTCGGGGGGCACATCGGGGATAATTACCCTATCTGCCCTACAGGGGCGCAGAAAGACTTTGGTCACAATTTATGTGAGGTGGTGCATGGCCATGCCCATGTTGAGCAGCTCCCACCCCTCTTCTATAAACAAATCACTGCGGTCTAGTAGGTTCTCTGCCCCCCTGAGAGGCAGGCTGGAGGCAATAACCACCAATCTGCCCCCCAGGTGTGGCAGAAAGACTGTGCCTATTTCTCAGTTGCCATTGTCATGCAGTTCTGGGCAGCCCTCATGCCTAAACCTTTCTAAAATAATAATCCCTAGTTCCTAGTGGGCTTTCTGCCCCCTGGGGGCCAGATCGGGGGTAATACCCCCATCTGCCCTCGGGGGAGGGGGCATAAAGAATGTGCCTATTTACATGGGTGGGCAGGGGGCATTGCCTTACCCATTCTGGACAGTCTAAATAAAAAAACAAAGTCCCTGGTGGCTAGTGGGCTTTCTGCCCTCCTGGAGGGGGGGGGGCACCGATTATGGGCAATTCCCCCATCTGCCACCCAGGGGGTCAGAAAGACTGAGTTATTTAAATAAAAATAAGGGGGAGCAAAAGCCCTTGCCCAAAGGGCCGCTCCCCCCTCCCTGGTGGCCCCGGCTTGGCGATCACCCTCCTGAGGCACTCCCCAAGCTGGGATCCACTAGGGAGAGTTACCACTGGAATGGGGAGATTCTATCCTTTCCAATGATACTTCTCCCATCTGCCTGGGTGCGTAAGGGGCTGATATAGCCCCCTGAGCACCAAAGCAGTGAAAATGAAATGAGCCGATTGGCTCATTTTACTTTCATTTTCAGTGAAATGCCGTCAGTGCGCCATGCACACTGATCGTCATTTTGCTGAAAACAAAGAACAAGCTTTTCCCCAGCTCCCAAGTCTGGATTTCCAGTGCAATGTGCTAGGAGCCATCTGATGCACATGAGCACTGCGGCGTCGGATGGCCAAGATGCGGCATCAGATGGGTCCTGGCCATCCGACGCACGCAAATGGTTAACAATAACAACAACAATAAGAATAAACAATATGTGTTTACGCCCAATTGGAAACACAAATGTGAGCACATTGGAGCCTAGTCACAAACTTTTTGTTGTCCGTTTATTAGTACTAGTACGTACTTTAATAATAATACTAACCTACTACAAAATACTATTCACATACCTACGTGCTGAGTTTTCTGCACAAATAAGTGTATGATTTAGTAGTAAATGTGGGAGGGACAGAGGTGAGTGACTGGAAAATGGGGAATACTTAGTACTAAATTGGTGGGGTAAAGGAGGATAAAGGGGGAGGTAAGAGATAGATTGGGAGTAATTTATGGAGGGCTATGCACCCACCAACAAATGGTTGAGGTCCTCAATTAGGTATTGGCAGAGGGGCTGATTTTCAAATCAGGCCCTTATTCCTTTTCTATTCGCCTAAACAGCCCGTCTATAGTTACTAGAGCCTAAAAGGACCCAAAACAGTAACTCTAATACTGTCCAGCACCATCCATGGCCACTCGCAGGTTCTGCAACACCCTTCCATAGATTTTAATGGAGGTAGGGACTTAAAATAAAATACAATAGGAACTAATATTAAAATAAATAAAATAATTTACATTTATTTACATTTAAAATATATTTAACAATATAATTACATTTCACTTAACGTTAAAAAATAAACCACAATTGTTAATTTAGTTTAAAGATTTTTATCAACCTTTATTTTAGTTATGATGATTATTGAAAAATTAATATCTATTACTAATAATTAAATTCCTGTTAATTATTTCTATACATCACTTTTAATATTAAATAAACATATATTTTTTTATTTTAAGTTGGAATTAGTTAAGTTCAACTTAAGAAAAGTAAGTTTATTTTCAATTTAATATATATTAAAGATAAAAAAAATTTAATTCAAATGAAGTTAATGTCACTTTTTTACAATATTCTACATTCTAAATAAGTATATAACATTAACAGTAATATTAAACACAAAAACCTTTTTCACCTTTTTTAACCTTAAAAATAATTTCCCCAGACTTTACCAAAGGGAGATCCCCTTGTTACAATTAGTAACTTTACACTTATAAATTAGGCTCCACCCCCTAAATTGAGGGCATGTAATTCTACACATTTCATTAACTTTACGCCTGTATATGGTGAATATCCTAAGGTAGTAAGGTCCCTCCAAAGTGTAAGAGTAAACTTACAAGTAGATTTACTTATGTGAATGTTTTCTTTTGTGAGTAGGCTCCATATTGTTGCAGTATTAAATAGAAATATGCATTTTCTCATCACAAAATACTTTATTTCAGCCACAAGGGCCATAAAAGTGCATAGCAAATACAAAAAATAAATAAATAAATATAAGAATAAAATCATTGTAACACATTTTATAAAAAGAGTAAAAAACCTGAATTCTCCTTGTGAGCACTCTTTAGTACATAATTATTTATACAAATGCATCATGTTAGTATAGATATAATTTCTGCTCTAAGAATCCACATTGCTCCAAGAAACTTGGCAAATGTAGTAACCAATGCATTTGCATGATATTTTACATACCACAAATCGCATGGCAGGTTTTCACTAAGAATTAAAGCAGAATCAGTGGCTGTATGTATGTGACATATTTTTAGTGGAAGCAAATGTCTGAGCTTCAATGGCTTGATTTAAAAGTCCATTGTAGTCGCATTAGTTATACACAGTCTAGCCATGACTTTGGGACTCATTTAAACCTTGATTGGTGGTTGCCAGCAGTCCAACGTCTTCGGTCCCAGGCACCCGGCTCATCGGAGGCCTGCACACTATGTTAAGAGATCATCACTGGTGCAATGGGGATCCCTTTAACAAAAGTACTACTGCTGACACAGTGGGAGCTATGAAGCCAAAACAGCCCTGCAGCGAACGTTATGCTAAATCTACATTTTTAGTTCAGAAGTATATCTGCAAAGTAGGCTTTTGTTTCAGAGGCACCAAAAAATCCAATATCCCTAACGTGCAGGTTTTTCCCTGTGTGATGAGACCATCATTTATTTTAATGTTTGTGATTGCTATGCTTGTTGTAACAGTCACAGGCTAGGAAAAGAGCATTGGAAAGCCCACCCAAAATACGCATAATTTTTCAAGGCTCAGTAGCTAGCAGCTTTGTGACTGCAAGTGTGTCATTTTTGACAGTGGAGCAAGGTGGCACTCTTATGTGGGAAACATGTTGGCTTCCCAAATTCTAAATCAGGTGGTGCGACCACGTTTGGCAAGATGCAAGAACCACTGGCTTGCATCAGTTCTCCCATTCTACTAAATCCTCTATGACAATCTTTGTCAATAAAGGATATTCAGCAGTCACAAAAGCTTTTCACATTTGGACATTTCACTGTAATGTTGCTGACATGCTCTGAGAATGAAGAAGCCTGATGTTGGCTGGAGTGAAACATGAAAGATCATATAATAAAAAAAACATTGGCTAAAGTGAAGTAAATAAAATATTCAAGTAGTTATCTTTATGGACAGTTACATAACATTTTGGGGATCCACTCTGTGCCAAAAGAGGTCCATATAGTCAGTGTTACCATAGGTATCACCATACCTCTAAGGTTAGTCACTGCTAAACTGAAAGGTACATAAGCTCGTAGGCCCATACTGGTGAAGGCAGTGATTGCCATTTGCCTAGAGGCCAGATGCCTGCTGATGACTTCATGCAAATTAATCCTCAAACAAACTTGGATTCTGGACGAAGAATGGGGTAGAATTATTCCACAGGTAAGTTGACCACCTACTATAATTCTGATCTTCTTTAGGTCTTCTATTGTCCCCAGGCATTACTGACACATTTATCTCGATTCCATGGATGCCACTGTATGAACCTTTAATAAAGTGCCCTTGAAGAAGCCCCTGTAGTTTATGTAATTTAGAAAGGATTATGTTTATGAGTTTACGAGGAATGACAAATGTTCAATGGACATACCCATTCAAATGTGAAGCAAAATGCTAGTATCTTCCCACCATGCTCCTGACTATCACAATGTGTGGATAAGAGAAACTGATATTCCTGACTGCAGTCATTGACATTTTAGCAGCTTTTATATAATTAGGCACAACATCTCTGGCTGACTTCTCCTTCATTAAGAAATTCCAAGGTCCACAGAGGCCGTGCTGTGAAAAAGGTAGCTTTAATTTACATGCAGGTAGTATTTTTGACTAGTGTAGCTTTCGTATTACAGTATAATTACATTTCAGTAGCAAGTACCTGTAATATGAATGTGATATTCCTCCTTGAAGATCCTTTGAAAGTGAGGCAGTTTTAGTTGCATGTGAGCAGTGGTCAAGCCAGGTAAATTCATATCAACGTCACCCATAAAATGTGGAAATTCCCAGTCCTGCAAGAAGACACAAAACTCGAAAAATATTCACACATGAAGAAAAGCATTTCATTCACTGCTTCATAAGTTGCAAGAATATTTAGCAATTTAGCATGCTAATACACACCATGATTTGTGTAGAAAAAGCACTCCATAATGGATATATTTATAAGTATATTTATTTAGAGATATAAACATTTACTGAGAAAAGCCTAAACAACATTTTAAGTAAGGTAGATGTGCTTCTATGATGGCTTCTAAGATGTACGTTTTTACATTGAGTTACTTTAAAATTGGTTACACCCCTCCTGGAATAAACTTAACCCTATTAAACTGAAAACCAACATTTTACCTTTCTTTGACCCTTTTCCTAACCTTTATTCTAAACTATACACCAAGCACTGGAAATCAATGGAAACACAAAATAATGAAAAATGTCACTAGAAAACAAATGGTAAAAAGCATATCATAAAGCTCAGAAAATAAAGCCAAACATAATACAAATTATAAATGAGAACTAAGAGTTAAAAACGCAGGTTTCAATGGAAATCCCCAAAATATCAGAAATTATTGAAACCAATGCTAAGGGGGTGATTTTGAGTTTAGCCAACAACACATGTTAGAGAGCAAACATTATTAATAAAAATATGATAGACAAATCTTATAATTAACGTGTTCTAAAAGAGCTTATTTAGAGAAACGTGTGCTAGAAAAGTACAGTATGCATGTTTGAAAGGTGGCTGACATGGTGTCCGCCACCTTGAGTTCTATGTGAAATGGTAAATACCTTTGAAAATGTATTTTGGTGAACCATAACCATTTGTACTGAAAAAAGATGATTATTATTTGATTATTAGAACTAATGATTTGAAATTATTATTGATTGATCAAATAATGCACTAAGTATGTTTTAGAAAATATGATATTAGTTAAAAGTCATGAAATACTAAATATAAGATTTATATGGTTTGATTATTAGAATTGTTTTATTCTTCATGTATTGGCATTAGTTAAAAGGGCAAAGTTTTACTACTTTTCCACAGTATAGTGTTGAGATATCATACTAACTTCATTGAAGATCTTTTGCAAACATTGGCCCATATTTACAGTTTTTGCTGCAAAACTGCGCTAACACAGTTTTGTGCCAAAATGTTTAGCACTGTCTGGCGTCATTTCAGAACGCCAGCCGGGCACCATATTTATTGAATGGAGCAAGCAGGAGCTAAACTTGGGCTAGTGTCTTCAAGAAAGACGCTAGCCGGGTGGGGGGTGGTGGTAGGGAAGGAGGGGGTTGTGCGTCAGAAAATGACACTAGCCTGGTTAGAAGTAAAAAAATGCCTCTAACCAGACTAGCGCCATTTCCTGTCGTGCAACCATCAAAAACATGACTCTTGTCTTAGGAAAGACAGGAGTCATGCCCACCACCCCAATGGCCAGCACAGGGGACAAGTGTCCCCTGGGCATGGCCACTGCACCCTGTGCTATGCAGGGGGACCCAAGTTAGGGCCCGATGGCACTTTACAATAAAATGTAAAAAATACTTACCGATACTTACCCTATGTTGGAAATGGCCCTTCTGCAGGGTTATCCCCAGAGTTTTTGCCTTCCTCCTTCTCCTTTTCTGACCTCATTCTTGTGGGTTTTTAGACTCTGCGCACTTTACCACTGCTAACCAGTGCTAAAGTGCATATGCTCTCTCCCTTTAAACATGGTAACATTGGATCATACCCAATTGGACTATTTACTTTACTTATAAGTCCCTAGTAAAGTGCACTGTATGTGCCTAGGGCCTGTAGATTAAATGCTACTAGTGGGCCTGCAGCACTGGTTGTGCCACCCACTCAAGTAGCCCCTTTACCTTGTCTCAGGCCTGCCATTGCAAGGCCTGTGTCTGCAGTTTCACTGCAACTTCGACTTGGCATTTAAAAGTACTTGCCAAGCCTAGAACTCCCCTTTTTCCACATATAAGTCACCCCTAATGTGTGCCCTAGGTAACCCCTAGAGCAGGGTGCTGTGTGGGTAAAAGGCAGGACATGTACCTGTGTAGTTTACATGTCCTGGTAGTGTACTCCTAAATTCGTTTTTACACTACTGTGAGGCCTGCTCCCTTCATACGCTAACATTGGGGCTGCCCTCATACATTATTGAAGTGGTACCTGCTGATCTGAAAGGAGTAGGAAGGTCATATTTAGTATGGCCAGAATGGTAATACAAAATCCTGCTGACTGGTGAAGTTGGATTTAATATTACTATTCTAGAAATGCCACTTTTAGAAAGTGAGCATTTCTTTGCACTTAAATCTTTCTGTGCCTTACAATCCACGTCTGGTTGGGTTTAGTTGACAGCTCCTTGTGTATTCACTCAAACACACCCCAAAAACAGGGTACTCAGCCTCACTTGCATACATCTGCATTTTGAATGGGTCTTCCTGGGCTGGGAGGGTGGAGGGCCTGCTCTCACACAAACGACTGCCACACCCCCAGTATTCCACGAACAGACCCCGGGGCGCCTGAAAAGCCCGCGACCCACAGCGAAGACTGTCTGCGCACCGGAAATCAATGCAACATCTTCCCCGCGTGAAAAATAACAACGCAAGTCCGTGTGTGAAGGGGCGAAACCGACGCACACACCATTTTTCCACGCATCTCCTCCTCTGCGGCCCTCTGCGGAGATTTTTCACTCCACACCACGTACTTTGTGCTTGAAAGAGACTTTGTTTGCTTTTTAAAGACTTAAGACACTTTTCAGTGATATCTCTACAATTTCTTATTGCATCTTTTATCATTTTTGACCTGCAAATACTCAGATAAATATTATATATTTTTCTAAACACTGTGTGATGTATTTTTGTGGTGCTATATTGTGTTATTGTATGCTTTATTGCACAAATACTTTACACATTGCCTTCTAAGTTAAGCCTGACTGCTCAGTGCCAAGCTACCAGAGGGTGGGCACAGGATAATTTGGATTGTGTGTGACTTACCCTGACTAGAGTGAGGGTCCTTGCTTGGACAGGGGGTAACCGGACTGCCAACCAAAAACCCCATTTCTAACACCCTACTTACCTAGAATGGGCTCCCCCATCCTTAGGTGTCCCTCTGGTGGGGGTGGAGGTGTTCCTGGGGCTTGGGGAGGACACCCGAAGACATGAGAAAAGATACAAACCAAAGAAAATATGTAATTCAATTGGTTGTTCACTATCAGGCTGCATAGTCGTGTCCAATAGGAGTTTAGGTAATGATTTTTGGGACTTTAGGCAAAGTTCTAATTTTTTGCTCTTTTCTGTTCAGTTATGTGTAGTTCTGTTCCAGTTGACAGTAATTATGTCCAGTTACCTATGATTCAAGCAGTTCAGATATCTTAGGCCCAACATTACTGAACTGTTGCCCCTTTCATGTGCCTGATGTTGATCGCTGAAGACCTGCTGTTCCTGTGCTTTGCTGACAAAGAGCCTGCTAACTGTTGTCGTTCTTAGGGGAGGTATAACCAAATATGCATTTGTTTTTCTTTTGTAGGTTTTCCCTTAGAAATCCAACCGCTTATTTGTGTTAGTGCCACAGTTTAGATGTTTTCCAAATTATCAATTTTGTCTTATTTTGATGTCTGCATTCAACAATGCCCAGCCCCACACATGCTTTTCGAATTTGAATTTGGTAGCAAGGACAACTGACCCAATAATTAAAATGTTTGTTTATTAATTGATTATGAATAAGTCAACTGTGCAACTAATGAATTCTGTTGCTATTTCACAAATAATTCTGTTGTTATTCTGCATATTTCTTTTGGAGTGTTTAATGGTGATTGCTCTTGTAAGACTAAGATTCTTCAGATGCTTAGGACAGCCTCTCTTGTTTCTGTATTGTTGTTGTTTATTGCTAATATATCTTTTTTGTTTGATTTGATGATCTTGAATCTTATTACTCCTGTCTAAGTCAAAAGATTTGAGTCGACCTCTGAGGGTAGTAGTTATCACTGCCCTATTGCATGTCACCTAAGCCTAATTTAGGATGTCACACACCCACAAGTACTCTGTCACAAACACAATATGTATTCTGCCTTCCAAACTGATGATCCATCCACCATACTTAGGGCTAGGAGGATCGTCAGCTTTCCATTGATGGAGACCTGCTTGACTCAATAGAAAGTTACTTCTGGTGTCCTGATGTATTAGGGGCACTCTATTTAGAGCATACGGTCTAATGTTTTTTTCTGTCTATCACTATCAGAAAAAACCTGCTGGTGAAGGACAGAAAAAATAATGACGTTTTCACCTGAAAAATCCTGCAGTGATAGGCAGAACAAAATAATGACCTTCACACCTGGAAGAAAACTCCTAGGCTTTGGAAGTCATGCATTGTTTTGTTTTTCTGTTAAAAAAAAACTTATACTTTTGGAGTTTGTTTTTGGAAAAATAAATGTTAAACGTTTGGTGGAAGACCATCACAATCAATCACAGCTGTTCAACTAAATATTTTGAACCTTGACGGGAGCCACTGTGGTTACAGTTCCTTTAACATTTTCAACCTTGAAGGGGACCAGTGTGATTGCAGTTTCTTTCAATGTACAGAGATGACTATTAACTCTAAATGGCATGGACTACATAAAGGTGGTGGACATTGCATTCTCTGCCACCTTGACGGAGTGTACTTTATCCTCCGGCCCTACGTGTCTGCCAGAAATGGGACCGAGGGCCCAATCATTTCCAGATAAGGAAATTTGAGCACCGGTGGTTGAAATGCTCAGGATAGTTCACTGATGATGCTGTGCTTATTGGGAACTTTGTCCAGGGCATTTTCACCACACAAACCCACTGCACACTCAATTAGTCTTTTCCTACACAACAGGTTCCCGATCACCCTAGAAACCAGCACTTCCTTGGACTGGAAATCAAACACAGCAACAATGTCCTCAATAATCTCAGGATCTACTCCAAGCCACAGTGATCAGGAGCAAATGGTGCTTAATAGGTAAACAGACTGCCTAACACAGACCTACCAATCCAGACACAGATCTAAATTTGCATTGAGGCTGATTGATTTCAGCTATCTTTTCAGTCCATTCCCACAGAGGAATTCAAGTTGTTAGGTCAGATAAGTTCCCAATTATGCCCCTCAAATGAGCAACAGGAAATTCTTTAAGTGCCTATCACCTACTCAAGATGGTGAAACATATTTGTGGTAGATAGCTGTAGAGAAGAAACCTCAGAAAACTTTTAGGTAGGGAGAATGTAATACCTGAACAATTATTTCACTTCACCCTGTTCTTGGTGCAGCTAGCGTTTGGAAGATTTGAGCTTCATTGGCATATACTACTGGGACCTTCTTGCTCAGCTCCTGGAAGCTAACCCTTGAAGCATTATATTCTGGCTGGTTAAAAGTTTATCTTCATCAAGAGATATTTACTTGCATTGGAAACCATAAAACATGACAGTTCATAATTATAAGGTTTGCAATGCTTAATACAATTACTGTTGTTATACCATGTATCTGCTTAGTGCAGAAAACTTAAATCAACATTTCATTCTCCAAAAGCAAAAACCACTGAACTGGTGGTCTGTCCACCACAAGACCACCGAGTCACAGTGGTGGTAGCATGGCTACTTAGGGCAGGACAACTGTCATTACTTTCCCTGGCAAGGGCCACGTTAAGCATCACAGTTCCTGGTAGGGGAAGGAAATAATAGTCTTCATGAACAGAGAGAAAACGCTCTTTGCATCAAGGCAATTGTTATATTATTTTTTAGAAACTTGTGGGTAGCCCAAGTGTGGTCTCTCAGTCTGGTAGGTGGTCACCCTTCTCCAGGGTAGTGGAGGCCAGAGGTTCCCCCTATTTATCGAGATGGATGGCTACCTGCTAATCTATGAACGACTCTAAGTATACTACGTTCCTGTAAACTCAATGAATCAATTATTAAACTTAACAATTAAAACAAATCAACAAAGCTACCTCTATTATGTGCATTTTGGGCAATAGTAAGAAATCCTAATATATATTAGTTGATATTTATTTTCCATAATTTGTATGCATATTTGTGAAAGAATCATGATCTATGAGGATCTTCAGGGTTGCTGAGGCATATTGGCACATATGACACATCTCAACTTGCATTCCCATTAGAAGACTCTCCTAAGGAAAGCTTCTATCAGTACAGCTGACAAAACTGTCAATTTATGCATTAGATGGCAACTTTGTGCGTATTATGCATGCACAACCTGCCCTTCACTGAGACATATAAACATATTTTTCTTCAGTTTACTTGTCACCAAACATGTTTTATTTCCATGAAACTGACCTACATTTTCCATGTATTATATATGCAAGCCCATTTGCTCCTAGATAAAATGATTTTTTCAACTCCCAGTGGCTGAGTGTTATGTTTACAACTGAATGTGTTCTACCATTGCTATGCGGTGACTGAAACACTAAGAGAGGAACGGAGGAACTGGACTTGAGAGGATGTTTATGAACAGGCTGCAGATGATAAGGCTGTGTTCTCTACACACTACATAACATCTTGGCGACAATTGTCTGGAGCCCAGAAGCCATGCGAACCAGAGATTTATGGAGCCCAGAAGCCATGCGAACCAGAGATTTAGGCCCCCATTATGAGCATGGCGGTTTGGCCCGCCATGTCGGCATTTGGCCAACAGGTACTGAATGGGTGGGTATTAAATGGGTGGAGTGGAAGGAGTATTTTGTTAATTACATAGCAACTGTGGATGACTGTGGCAACATGTCAGCTGAACAGAAGAAGAGAATTTTGTTACAATCCTTGGGTCCTTATGGGTAAAATGTATATAATCAAATGTTGAAGGCCCCAGTAGTGGGGGATTTGAATTTCTTTGGGGAGGCATTGAAAGATCTTGACACTTAATTTGCCTCGAAGGTTTGTATTGGCATTACTAGATTTACATTTGTCCAACGTAAGCAAATTGAGGGGGAATTAGTAGACAATCATGTGGCTGAGCTAAAAAAAAAGCTATTGATTGTAGCTTTGGGACATTACTGAGTGTATTAATTAGAGACCAATTAGTAATGCATGTCTGTAACCAGAGTATTCAAGAATGTTTATGGGTAAAAGGTGATTCACCACTTGAGGATATAATGAATATTGTGCATAAGGCAGAGATTTGGTAGATGTGCCAAGGAGTTATAATTAAAGGACAAGGGAACTGAAATAGTCTGTAAAGTGAATTCAAAACCTATAAATAACACTTTGAATGCCCAATTGAAGTTTTCTTCCAAAGAAAAATGTAATGTTATAGGTGTGGCAGCAAAGATCACCTGGCTTATAGCAAGACCTGTCCAGCACTTAAAAAGAAATTTAGTAATTGTGGTTTAGTCGGTCATTTTGCAAAAGTCTGCAAGAAATAACAGAGTAACCTCAAGTGCATACTTGAGAACTCCAAGCAGGAAGATGTAGAGGATGGTGAGAGTGATAATTAAGGGTGTGATAATGTTATGAATCTTTCAAGCAAATTGATTCTAAATATTAATGAAGAGCATATAAAAAATAAACCAGAATGTCACATATGCATTGGTGGAGTTAAAATGATTTTTTTTTCTGATTCTGGTTCCCCATATGCTTTCATAAATGAAGAAGTGTGGAAGGATAGATTTATAAAAAGAATTGGCAATGAGCTATGTGATCCAGATAGACAACCGCAAGGGAATAAATAAGATTGACATGTTGGGTTATAGGTGGTTTATGATTAAAAAATAGGTGAAAAAGGCCAAATTATACATAAGTAAAAGAGGACCCCTCGTACTTGTTTGGATTGATCATGGAAACAATTTAATATTGTTCTTGATACTAAAAGGCATGCACAAGTTGTGGATGAGGAGTGGGATGTTGCTAAAGAGATGCTGTGCAATTTTCCATGTTTTCAACACAACCTTGGGTAATCTGAAAGGATTTGAAAAACGTATAATTTTGAAAATAAATGCTGTTCTAAAGGTGCACAAGGTTAGAAATGTTCCAATTAATATTAGAGAAGAAATGTTGAAGGAGCTGAATAAATTGGTAATGTTTGGAGTGATAGAACCAACTGAAGCTTCTGAATGGATATCTCCATTGGTGGTTGCCCGGCACAGTAATGGAAAGATTCGACTATGTGTAATAATATTGTTATTGACCTCTTTCCTTTACCAAGGATAAATGAAACGGTAATGTGTCTCAAGGGTGCAAAAATAGTTTCTACAATAGACTTGTCAGCTGCTTATTATAAGATTTCCTTGATGCCTGACTCCAAAAAGTATACGGCGTTCATTACAACTTTTGGGTGTTTTCAATTCAATAGAATGCCTTTTGGGCTGGCATCTGCAGCCGCTGTTTTTCAGAGACTTATGTTCCAGTTGTTTGTAAATAGAACCGGTAGCAAATGTTTTCAGGATGACATCCTGATCTATGGAGAAAACAAAATGGAGCATGGCTCAAGGTTGAAAAATGTAATGGACATATTGGAGAAATTGTGTATTAACGGTGAAATTCTCAAAATGCAGATTTGCAAGGGAAAGTGTCACCTTATTTGGGACATGACATTGGGGCTCAAAGAGTCAGACCAAAAACATCTCTTGTGAATGCTATAAGGAAGCCCCACCTCCGGGTTGTAAGAATGACGTCAGATCATTTGCGGGGTTAGTCGAATACTGCACTAAATTTGTTCCACGATTTGCAGAAAAAACTTTCATTTAAGGCAACCATTGAAAAAGTCAGATCTGAATGGTGCTAGAAAGAATTTGCCCACATCACATTAGAAATGCATAAAAACACAGCCCTGTCGCTAACTGAGGAAAAGATCCCCTAATTGAGAGAGGCTTTAGCATGTGCTTGGGCTTTGGAGCATTTCAGAGTTTTCATTTGGGGCAAACCTGTAACAATTTTTTGCGACCCTAAACCACTAGTAAAGTTATTGACAACTGAAGGTATGGTAAATGCCTCAGCAAACATTGCCAGACTGTCAATGAGGATGCAGAACTATGTGCATAAGCTGGCATATTACCTGGCAAGGACAATCAAGTAGCAGACTGTTTATCTAGAATGCCTACCAAGTTGGAAGAGTGTGAGGATGAAAGATGGAATCATTTTCAAGTAGCTTTTGTACATGGGGATGGTAGTCATGCTGTATGCAAGGAAGAGTGGATGTCTGATTATGACAAGGACAAAGTGTCGACAGTAGTTAAGAAATATATGCAAGAAAATTGGCCTGATAAATGTAAATTAAAGTTTTGGAAAGTAAGGTCATAGTTGTCTGAGGAGAATGGTACAATTATGTGGGGTGAATGGGTTGTTCTCCAAAGGGTTTAAGGAAATAATCGTGGAGTTATGCAATGAAGGACATTTTGGTATAGGGAAAACAAAAGGTGTAGTAATGAGCTTATTCTGGTGTCCAGATGTGGATGTCGAGGTAGAAAGGTATGTGAAGGATTGTTCCAATTGTTCTAGTGTTGACAAAACATTACAAACCTTGAGACCACCAATGTGTGAATATTTCTTACTGAAACAACTGTGGGAATTAGTAGTAATAGACTTTGTTGGACCAGCACGGGAAGAACAAAAATATACAATTGTTTTGATGGATTTGTTTTCTAGAGGTGGCCTGTTTTAGAAATTGTGGAAAGTGTTGACACAAAGTGTGTATTGGAATTTATGGATAAGATCTTTGTGTCTGAAGGTTTGCCAAAGGCTGTGTTAAGTGACAATGGGGTTCAATTCTTGTCCAATGCATCTAAAGACTACTTTAAAAGGATTGGTGTGCAACATAAAACCACTTTCCTTTATAATCCTAGTTGCAAGTGCATGGTGGAAAGATTCAATAGGGTGATAAAGGGAGTTATTCAATCAGCGTTTGCTAGTGGTAGGGATTGGGAGGTACAATTGTACAAGGCAGTATGTGCATATAGAGTAATTAAGAACGAGGTCACAGGGCTGTCACCATTTGTAATAATGAGAGGGAGGAGACCAGGTCCAAGTATAATCTAAGTTGGTTGCATCAGCCTAATTTAGAACATTGATCTCTGGAATCTATCGAGAACAGGATGGAAGAAAAGAATTCTGAAATGAAAAAACATTATGATGAGCTACACAGGGTTAATCCAGCCAACATTGTAGTTTGGAGATTGGATTTGTGTTAAAAGACCGGGTAGGGTAATAAAAGGACATAGTCAATTTTATGAACCAGCAGAATTGATAGAAGTATTGAATAATGCAGTCAGAGTAAGCAATGGAAACGTGTGGAATTGCAAGTGTATGGCCAAGGTATGTAGGGAAGTAAGAAGGAACAGCTTACGCTTTTCAAAGGAGGATTTTCAATGGTTGGAGTTTGAGGTTGAAATACTGTAAGTAGCGAAGGAAGTTTTAGCGAAAATGATGAGATTAGAGCAGACTCAGGTAACTCAATAATGAATGGTGGTGAAGTGAATGAGAATATTGAAAGTAGTGAAATGAGTACAGGTGTGGAAGTGTTGGATGGAGCGAGATGAAAGAAACCTCCCAGTTGGCTTAAAGATTTTGTATGTGGAGAGAAGGTTTTCCTGAGTTAAGAATAAGAATAGTTTTCATGTGTTTGGTTGTGCACATGATAGTATCCAGGAAGGCAGTGGAATTATAATTAGAGTTGTTATTCACATATTCATAAAGTACTATAAGTATAGTTAAGTATAAAGGGGTACAGTTATTTTAGATTTTTTAAATATATATTTTTAAAAATATTTTTGTATTTTTATTTGTTATATTGAAAGAAAGGATATGTGTTTTGTTTGCAATGTGTTCTACTGTTGCTATGTGCTGTATGGAACACTGCATAGAGGAAGAGAGGAACTGGACTTGAGAGGACGTGTATGAACAGGCTCCAGATAATAAAGTTGAATTCTTTAACACAACATGAAGGTATAAAATAGGCTTTTTGGTAAATTCAATAGTGAATGCCTGTTAGACTTTTTTGCTTATGCGGGGTCATCCCCAATCTTTTGCCTCCTGCCTTCTACTTTTTCTGACCTGTTGCTGTTGGTTTTTGAACTCTGAGCACTTTACCACTGCTAACCAGTGCTAAAGTGCATATGCTCTCTTTGTAAATTGTAGGTAATTGGTTTATCCATGATTGGCATATTTGATTTACTAGTAAGCCCTAGTAAAGTGTACTAGAGGTGCCCAGGGCCTCTAAATAAAATGCTGCTAGTGGGCCTGCAGCACTGGTTGTGCCATCCACATAAGTAGCTCTATAATCATGTCTCAGACCTGCCACTGCAGTATCTGTGTGTGCAGTTTTTAACTGTAAATTCGAGTTGGCAAGTGTACCCACTTGCCAAGCCTAAACCTTCCCTTTTCTTACATGTAAGGCACACCTAAGGTAGGCCCTCGGTAGCCCCAAGGGCAGGGTGCAGTGTATGGTTAAGGTAGGACATATAGTAATGTGTTTTATATGTCCTGACAGTGAAGTATTGCTAAATTTGTTTTTCACTGTTGCAAGGCCTGTCCCTCTCATAGGTTAACATGGGGGTTACCTTTAAATCTGATTAAAGTGTGGATTCCCTTTGGGAGCGGATGGACATGTGGAGCTTGGGGTCTCTGAGCTCACAATTTAAAAATACATCTTTTAGTAAAGTTGCTTTTAAGATTGTGCGTTTGAAAATGCCACTTTTAGAAAGTGAGCATTTTCTTGCTTGTACCATTTCTGTGACTCTGCCTGTTTGTGGATTCCCTGTCTGGGTCAGTTTGACAGTTGAGCTGGTTGCACCTCACACTAGACAGTGACACAAAAGGAGCTGGGGTGTAGTCTGCATTTCCTGATGAGCCATCTGTGCTAGGAGGGAGGGGACGAGTGGTCACTTACAACTGAAAGGGCTGTGCCTGTCCTCACACAATGCAGTCTCCAACACCCTAGTGAGTGTATGGGGACTGGCCTGGGCAAGGCAGGATTTCACATTCAAAAGAGACTTTACTTTGAAGTAGGCCTACTTCAAAGGAGAAATTGGGTATAAGAAGGGCACCCAAAACCACAGACTTTAGATCACTTCTGGACATCAAGAGGAACCTCTGCCTGGAGAAGAGCTGAACAGCTGAGGAGAAGTGCTGCCCTGGCTGTGACAGTGCTTTGTGGAGCTATCCTGCAGTTGCTGCTTCTGCTACAGTAAGAGGGCAAAGACTGAACTTTGTGTGCCTTCCACCTTGTGAAGAAATTTCCAAGGGCTTGATTTAGAGCTTGCCTGCTGTTGTTTGAAGTCTCAGGGACAGCAAAGACTTCTCTCTGCCAGCACCTGGAGTCTCTGGAGAGACTCCTGCTCTGACAAGTGGTGCCCTATCCAGTCCTTGGGCCCTTGAAAGGAAAGCTGGTGGAAATCCAAGGAAATCGAATTCGGCAGCTTCGGAACAATGCCGCTGCTGAATCCGGTGCCACCGCCTGCAACCGACTCCGTGATCTTCGCTGGAACGCGACGACCTTCGCAGGCCCGACGCCACTGCAGCCCTGCTGAAGTCCACAACTCCGTGGAAGTCGCTGCACCACGTCGTGCCCGATGCCGCTCGAAGTGCGCGGATTCAACGTTTCGCACATACGGCGCGATCCCCGACTTTGCGCATCGACTTGTTTACACTCTTCACCAAAGGTACTGTACTTGGGGGTCCACTCGACTCCGTGTCCGGTGCCGCTGGTGTCGGCTAGTTGGGAACGACTCTGTCACGACGCCGTGTTAACACCTCATCGAAGCATTTTGTGTTTCTAAGCGCTATTTTTGAGTTTAATCTTTAAAAATTCATAACTTGACTTGTGTATGTCGGACGTTTGTAGTTTTGGTCTTGTTTTGTTTAGATAAATATTTACTATTTTTCTCAACTAGTGTTGTGTCATTTTGTAGTGGTTTCATTAAGTTAATGTGTGTGTTGGTACAAATACTTTACACCTAGCACTCTGAAGTTAAGCCTACTGCTCTGCCAAGCTACCAAGGGGGTAAGCAGGGGTTAGCTGAGGGTGATTCTCTTTTACCCTGACTAGAGTGAGGGTCCTTGCTTGAGCAGGGGGTAACCTGACTGTTAACCAAAGACCCCATTTCTAACAATGCCCATTTAATTTGTAAAGGCCCTGCTCCCACTTATTGTCACCGAATTCTACAGTGGTCATTTTATTAGAAGCATTTGGTATTTGAAAATGATAGTAGGTAATTTGGCAACCAGACTTGTGAAACAAATAGTAACCAAACCTGTGAATAAATGTATACATAATATGGACAAGGATTTTTGATCTGTAGAAAAGAGCTTTGTAGTATGGCTGTGTGATGCAGCGACCCTGACAGCACACAACTTGTCTAAAAAAGTTATTGGTATTTAATACATGTTAAGGTAATAAAGCATTGTTTGAGGGGATAATATAGAGCTTTAATAATGGGCACGCGCACCATGAGGAACTTTCATTTAGTCTAGCTATGTTGCGCTCCTTCTCCATTGCTAGATCCTGAGAAATCTCCAGGATCAGCAAAGCCACCCTTTTGAGCACTGCATAGCCAAAAGAAGTGGCTCATTGAAATAATGACAGGAGACAGAAAGCCAACACAGTGCTTTATTAAATGCAAGCAGACACGCTGCAACACGGAGCGAGAGAGACTTCCTGCCACTACTATCAGGAACAGAAACTTCACAATCACATTATACAGGTAAGCACTAAGAATGACAATACAGTGGGGGTAACAATCAACAATATATAATAAAATTTTACCTTTTAGAGAAAAAAATTATAAATAACTAGTTTATACAAGCAACAACAAAATCATCACTTGGGGAGTTTAGGGATGCCTCATACAGAGACAGTGATTTCTGATTACAAGTACTACTGTCATCCCTCCTAGAATGGTCCAGAACAACAATCATTCTATTCCTCTGCAATGGACAGTGAACAGGATTCCACAAAACATCATATATAGATTACTCAATAATACACACAACTCTAATCAGCCATGCTGACATTACATTAGGCAGTTCTCTTTAGCACTCGTTCAAAATGCTCTAGCACCTAATATCCTGAGTAATGGTACTACCCCTGTTGATTTTGATACCCTTCAAGGGTTTGGATTACTTGGAATACCCCTAGTCTACATGAGCTGGAAGGTGTATCCTGACCCGATCCCCTGCTGCAGTATCACAAGATTTAGGGCCTGAATTAGGTCTTAGTGGAAGGACTACTCTGTCATAAACGTGACAGTTATCCTATCAGCCATATTACAATCCCCACAGGAGATAATGGTATCATAACATGGCGGACAGGATATCTTTCCAATTTGTGACTATTTCCCTCTATCAAGACCTAAATCAGGCCTTTAACCTTGTGCGCATTGTCATTGCATAATTTGGCCTTGTCATGTTGAAACATCACTCTACCGCTGACTTTACCTATGTCAACCAGGCTGTTACTATTTCTCCCTTAAGGGCAGTCTTTCTTTTAGCAGCAGGAAGGGTCTAACTTCAGTCATCAAGATAAGTGAGATCCTATATGCCCATGACCTTTCCCTGATGGTTATTGCCACAAGATTAAGGTTTGATATGGCAATGTGGACGCTATCCTTGAGATAAGGAGTAAACAGCTCCACAGGGCCATGACACTTGGGGTCATAAAGTGCAGTAGTAATGTCTGAAATGCTGTGCATCACTAGGAATTGGGGCATGTCACTGGATGTAAATTGTACCCCATTGTCTATGGCAAGTGTTTCAGAGAAACCTTCCTTACTAAACACTTCCATAAGAAAATCTAACACTTCTGATGTAGTAGTATTTTCTACAAACCTGCATATTCACAGGCGAGCACTTAAATGGTCCAGCAATATCCAGCCCTAGCATTTGCCACACATTTTGATGCCATTGCACCAGTTGCATGGGGGGATATTGTTTCTAAAATTCTTGTCACATTTCGGACACACACCACAATAATTAATAAAACGTTTGGCCTCTACATTTATGCCAGGTCACCCAAAATTAGTTCTCAACAGGTTCTTCAATGCAAATGAGCCCATGAGAGCACACCTTTTAACATTCTGTTTGCTTACCTTCTGGAGGGACAGGCTTTTTCTTGTGAGAAAATATGTTAATAGCCAAACACCGCTCCAAGGATATTTGGAAAAATGAACATAGAGCTCTTACAACATTTCTCTTTTATGTTCATCCATCACAATCATTCTTCTCAACCTCATATTACTTGTCTTCAGTCCATCAGACGACTTCAGGCAATTTGCTGCTTGGTGGAGCATAAACATCCTCAACAAAAGCTACAACATGAAACTCATCCTCATAGCACCCATCCACATCAATGCACGAACATGGCAATCAAGACAAAGTCTGCAGTACAGTTTCTATGTCCAGGAACATACACGATCTCAAATCAGCATCTCTGCAACTTGCAACATAATCTTGCTGTACGGGCAGCTGAAGACAAACCTCCTCCAGTGGATAAAATATGGACAAGAGGTTTGTGATCCATTTGAAAGGAAAACTTGTTACCTCGAAGAAAATGTCTAAAGTGATTGACAGCCAGTACTCAGGTGAGAAGTTCTTTTTTAATTACTTTATATCATTTCTCTGTATCACTCAATGGCTGAAAGGCGTATCCCACTACCCATTAATTGATTCCTAGTATTTGGGAAAGGACTGCACCTAACCCACAGGATCTTACATTAACAGTTATGGCACAAGCTTTTCCAACAGAAAACAGTCCAAATGTGGGAGTCATAACAATCTGTTCCTTAATGTAGACAAATGCTTTCTATTGTTTTGTGCCTCAAGCACATCCAACCCCTTTGCATAAACGTTCTCATGACTTCTATCACAGTAACAAAATCTCTCACAATAGTTTTTCATTGCTGCCTGGTGACGGTGGATCACATATGGCCTGGATCAAGTGTTCCTTGTGAACAGTGCCTTGCTCGCAAATACCGTGCCCCAGATACTCAGCCTGAGTTTTGAACAAGTTACCCTTCTCAGGAGAAAGAACTCTATAGCTTGCCACCAATCTGCAAAACACATCAGAATGTTCCTTCATGTCTTTGGTAAACAGTAAGTTCTTGTCCTGGAAACGCTTGTCCTCCTTGTCCAAGTCACCAAACAGATGGTGCATTGCCAGTTGGAAGATGGATGCCACTGAAATGAGACCAAATGGCAAACTCCTGTGAAAACTGGTGAGTGGCCTGGACTCTTCAGGTAATTTACTCTGATGGGAAGCACCTCTGAGGTCAAGGGTTGGGAATACTGATGCCCAGTCGAGAAGGCTGAGCATCTCATTTACGTAGAGGGTGCTTGTCAATCACAATGCACAAGACTCTCAAGATGACACTCAGTTGTAGTTCGTAATTACTTTTCTTATAAAGGATGATGGGTCACATACTCTGAAGACTGTTTCTTCAATGGTGTTCTCATGTTTTCCAGTAGGGTTTGCAGCTCCTTGTGAACATATTGCTACTCCCCTCACCTTTTCTTCAGGCTGAACTGATCCTTCAAGCTTCCCAAGACCAGTGTTAAACACCTTTGGGAAATAAATGGAACTCTGAAGTGTATAGTTAGGTTACAGAACTCTCAAAACCAGTTCTTGCATGCAGGGAATAAGAATAATCCTGAGGAGTCTCTGGTCACTCCAACCCAGGAGCACATACTTTTGATGGCTACGTAAATGTTAATCCATTTTGATATTCATCTGAATTGTACATCAGCTGGAAAATAAACCATGAAGCTAATTTGTCGTCCATTGGCACCAGCAGCTTGTCTTCCTCTTTGGAAAAGTCAGATTTTTTGTTCTTTTTGTTGATTATATTACACAGGGATCATGAATTTACCATAACCATCCAGACCCTTCCAAACACATTCATAATACATATATGGGGTTTGCCAGAACTCTTCCAGTCAATGCTGCCTACTTCCTTGACAACCAAAACCATGTTTCAAATTTCAGCTTTGTTGTCTTTTTCTTGACTGTTGTCAAATAACAGCTCCTCAGATTCTTAAGCAACTTTGGCAAAGTGCCCTTGTCCATCCACAGATATTGTACTTTCTGTTAGTTGCTGGGCAACCTTCATAAGATGCAGTCTGAGAAGATATATCACACCAATAGCAACTCATTTTGTGCTCAAACTCATGTTCTTCCCGTACTTAGGATGCATTTATATGTCGCTTATATTACATATTTCACTACATTTATTATCTTGTGTAGCTTCATTGACAGATTTTACCAACGGTACCAATAGTTCTATAGCTTTGCAGTTTTTAAAATGTTCTCACGGTGTGGGTCGCCAATGCCCCATAGTCGTTCTTGGATCCTCCTATTGTTTGTCTCAACACTAATTGGTCTTGCAGCAATTAAGCAACAATGGCAACTAACTATGTAAGGAAATCTTCCTTTCACCTCTTCCATGGAAGGGATGAATCACCTTTAGTTTTTAAAAGCTTCTGTGCTAGGTCAAAATGCATACTTATTGAATAAGAGTCAAGTAGTAGACAGGAGATAACCAGTAGAAGGGAGAAAAGGCTCAAGGTTTTTAAGAAGAGTGAATGTCCCCTACTTTAGTGGTGCAGTAAAAACTTATATAAATAGTACAGCACAAGCAATACAGTCTCCCTATAGTTCCACTAACTTCACTGAGCATTAAGGAAGGACATCCAGGGCACATGTATGCAATACTACTAAAGAAAAACAACATCTACATTAACTTCACATCTGTAGCTATAACATGAGAATCGCTGAGGCAATATTTTTGTATGTTAGTTTTACACCATTAACTAAACAGTTCCAGTGAAGTATACCTCTGTATAAACAATGGATAGGGAAGAAGAAAAACAGAAAAACAATGCTAGTCTCAAGGGGGCTTGGAATACATTCCTCTAAGGGAAACTTACCCCACACCGAATAGGCAGCACCTAGGGGTGGTGTTTCTACCTCTCCCTTCGTGGAAGATGCATAAATAAAGAGGGGGGATGTTTCCCACCTGGATTCCATTGCAACCATGAGGTGTGGCTCAATTACCAAATGAGGTGAGCAGTTGCAACGGAACTCAGCAGCAAGGATCCACTCCATGCTAATCGTACATTGTCAGGAATGGTGAAAATGGTGGGCAACAATGCACTGCTATGGTGCAAGGGCAGAATGAAAAGACCTCAGGTGCATGCTTCTGCTCTCTCGAAATATGGATGGAGGCACCAATAATGTGACAATAAATGGTGGGGGGAGGGAACCACAGACAATATAAAATAATAATTCACTCACTCAGCTGCCCCCATTTCCATGGCTAGCATCAATTCTGTTATTGAGATGATCACTTGGAACGTTCGAGGACTTAATTTCCCTTTCAAGAGACATAAGGTCCAAATGTATCTTAAGGAGAGGAAACCCCACATTGACTTCCTTCAGGAGACACATTTAAAAAAGAGGAGTGATTTGTCCTGTAGGTGCATTGGAAGGGAAAGCTGTATGCCTCTGTTCCACCACCGTCCGTGTAAGAGCCAGACAAATTAAATATCTAGCAAGGATATACTCTGACAATAACCCATTGTTATTGACCCTTGACTGGACTGTGACCAGACCCTGAATCCCAAACTGGAAGCTTTATAGAGTGACTCTGGATGCCCCAGTGACGTCTTTCTGACGTAGTTGAGAGATGAGATCCGTAAGTATTTTAGGAAAAACATGGGTACAGCTTCTCTTAACTTATGGAGTGGGAAGCATTTAAATCTGTTATACACAGTCACTGCATCTTGACCACTGTGGCCCATCTCCATGCTGATATCATGAAACAGAAGCATCTCCGAACAAGATTAGAACTATCTACTGAGAGAATCCTGATGCTGCGGGACAACCAGAGGGATGAAAAAGAAAACTCAATGAGCTAGTAGAACAACTACGAGTATTTGACTATTTAAGTTATATTACAAGGGCCCATCGGAGGTGACATCACGATCCAAGAGGTGAGGGGGGCAGTTAAGGGGCCTGTCCAGGGGTCAGGCGGCCTTCCTCTGGAACTTTACACAACGTATGTGGAAACCCTGGCCCCACCTTTGACCACACTGTATACTGCAGGTAAGATGGCTGGAAAACCCCTACCTGCTATGGGGGAGGCTCTACTATTGTCCCTGCTTAAGAGCAGTAAGGAGGAGGACCTGATGGAATCCTATAGGCCACTTTCTGTATTGAATGTCAACTATAAAATGCTCAGTAAGATTCTAAAAACTCGGCTCGTCCAACATATCTGCAGACTTACACATAAAGATTAAACAGGATTCATACCTATCTGTAGTATGATTCCTAACAATGAGCATCTCTTATGTATTCATCATACCCCACTGGCGCACCACCCTAAAACACTTGCGATTTCCATAGACATGGGCAGGGATTTGATTTCCTGCACTGGGACTTTCTCTACGCCTCCATGACTAGCATGGGCTTGGGGAGTGGCTTCTTTACCTGGACATGGTTTTTACATTCATCTTTGATGGCTTCAGTGAGGACTGGGTGTAGCATTTTGGCACACTAAAGGATTGAACACGGCACACCACAAGGATGCCTTTTATCACAGTGCTATTTGGAATGGTCATATAACCATTAACCCTGATGCTCCACACTGACCAGTGTTACTAGGAACATTTGATCGACTGTCAACTCCTCTATGTCTCGCTATACAAGGATGACATTATTATACCTCAGATGAGAACGTTTGGATGTTGGGGTGCTTGTCACTCCCTCGAGGTCTATGGCCAAATCTCAGGTGTCTGTGCCATTTGGGATATATTGAATGCTTTTCAATTACATGCATCAGAGATCTCTATTACACCACCTGAGGTAGGAAACGACCCCTGCTGGGAACCACACACATTCCACTATTTAGGGGTCTGTAACTACCACATGTGACCAACGTTCTCGAGGGTATTTTGCTGTTGGTATTATTGTCCCTGTGATACAACATTAATTTCTGGCTGTCCCTCCCACTATCTGCAGCAGGCAGAGTTGCACTATCGAAGATTGGTTTCTTGCCAGTTGGACAGCCTACTGCAGTACTTCGTCTGGGGTTTGAGATGCCATAGACTGCTGATAAACTTAGGTTTCCTATTGAAGGTGAGGGGATGGCAGTCCCAGACCTAGAATATTATTATCTTGCAGCCCAACTTAAGTCGGCGGCTATGCAAGTGGGAGGGCATGGCTATTTGGGAATTCCTTATCCCACAACGCAGCACTCTGCTGACCATTTTGCTTAACTCTAATACATAGTTGAACACTCCAACCCTGGGCTTTTACTGGATACCCTACAGTTTGCAGGTGGAAAACTAAGAGATTTTGAGGACCTCATTACCTCCTATTTCTTAGCTACCCACCAGCTCCTACTAAATGGCAGTGGAAACCTTACTACTGCAGACAAATGGGGAGAATGGACAAGAGCCCTTGAACCATAAAGGAATGGAGTCTCTTTGCTCCATCACACGCCAATCCCATGCAATCACTCACATTTATTGGGCTGTCAGACCAGATGCAGACTACACTATTCAGGTTATATGACCATTATACTCGACACATGGATCGAACAGTCACAGATGAAGAATGGAGCAATATCCTTCGACATGCACCTAACACATCTTGCAATGCATGGTTCCAACTGACTGGGCATACTTCTCACCAAACCATATTAACTTGATGTTCCTGGGTAACAGGCAGCCTTCCCCTGGAACAGGGAGATCAGATTGGACTTTTTCTATATTGTGTGGGGCTGTATGGCCATCAGTTCTGACTGGGAAATGCTGCTGACGTTCATTAACTCTGCCATGGGATACCATATGGCCAACTCCCTAACAGCTTCTCTCTTCGGTCTATTCCTTAAAACCTAAGCTAATATGATCACCTTGGGCTTCACAGACTTGGCCTTCATCATGGCAAGAGCCCAGATTGGGTTGACTTGGAAATCCCCTAGAGGACCAGTATTCCAAGGGAGGGAAAAAGAATTAAACAAATAGGTTAACTGCGTATCAGTGATTCTAAAAACTGAAGTGTTTGACCACATACTGGCGTGGGTCATGATCCTATAGGATTGCCCCTGCATTGATGACAAGGGTGACTACTTCTGATGTCAGATGCTGACTCCACCAAGCAGGGCTAACCTGTAACACACCAAACAATGCAGTATCATAGACTAGAACACACCTCGCCTGGGTGATCAGCCACACTCAAATCTTGTGTTCTCTCCCTACCTTATCCTCATCGGTTTCTTTGAGAAAGATCATTCATTATTGCAGTATCGGCCCTCTTTATTGTGCCATCACTTACTTCCTTCACCTAATCCCTGATGGAATACATTCCTTATATTTATACTGCTTTACCTCCTCTCTCTTGGTTGTTACTCCTTCTGGACATGACAAATGGCCTGTCTTGGTATGGAGGTATGTGCTCATGCTGAAGCTGTGTTAACCACAGCTGGGGTGATGTGACATTGCCACTTCTATATTAACCCTGTGTGTCGGGGTGTGTAATCCTGGCTGCTCTAGTTTGTATTGCCAAAAACCTAATAAAAAATGTATTGACATACATATATAAGACTCATCCCAATTGGATAGGATATTAGTTTACAGTCCATTGGTGGATGTTAATTATGAAAACAGGCTAGACCTCTTCATGAAATGTGAAATTCCCTGAATTTTTTCTGCTAAGCTGGAGTATTTAAAATGATCAATACTTAATTTATAAATGCCTTAGGATGGTTAGGAGTAGCTTAGCATATATATCATTGTAGAATGGAAATATAAAACAGAGATGAAGTCAAAGGAGCTGCATCGATCCAGTGGGCGTTGCGTCGAATTTTCTACCGCACAGCAGATACTGCGTCGATTCCTCTCTGGAAGTCGCGCTGCGTCATTCCGGCTCGGCTATGCATCAATCCAGTGGGCCGTGCATTGAATTTCCTGTTGCTACTCTGGCGCTGCATCGATCTTCTCGTTGCAAAGTTAGGCTGCGTCGTTCCGGTTCAGCATGCAGAGGAATTTTCACTGTGGTGCAGGCTGTGCATCGTTTCTAATTTTGCCGAACTAGGAGTCCTTCTTGAAGAGATGCAGGCCCTCATTATAACCCTGGTGACCGGTGTTAAAGCAGCAGTAATACCGCCAACAGGCCAGCGGTAAAAAAAAATGGATTTTGACCATGGCAGTTACCGCCATCCAAGACCGCCACTTTAACACACCGACCGCCAGGATGGTAACGGCTGCTGGGCTGTAGACTTCGGTCTCCAGCCCGGTGTCCGTCACAAGCCCACCCTCGGGATTACGACCCGGCCTACCAATGGTATTCGTGGCGGTAGGCACTATCAGTGCCAGGGAATCCCTTCCCCGGCAATGATAGGGCTCACCCAGCCCCCATCCCCCATACCAGAGTACTCCCCCACCCTCCCCCTCCCTCTCCTGCCTCCCCGCACATATACACACCTACATGCGCACCCATACACCCACATGCATACCCACCACCACCCACACACCGCAACACACACCAACATACCTTGTCACACACATGTATTCACAACACACAACACTCAAATCACTCATTCACGCATGGATCCTACGCGACTCATCGCCACATGCACGCATATTAAAACATACACACACACACCCCACATACACACAACACCCCACACCCCCCTCTCTGGTCGGAGAACCCAACTTACCTGCTTGCAGGGTGTCCTACAGCTGGAGACAGTCCATGGCGCTGTCAGCCAGCAAAACACCGCCAGGCCGTATCATTGCTCATGATACAGTAGGCGGTGTTTTGCTGGCGTGGTGGTGCTGCTGTCAGCAGCGCCACCTTACCGCCATCCGCCGCCATGACCGTCGGCGGTGTTCCACCAGCATTCTGGTGGAATGCCGTCGGCGATCATGATACGGTAGCCACGGCGCCAGTATGTTGGCGACTGTTGACGTGGCAGTAGGCGGCCAATACCACCAAAGTTGTAATGAGGGCCGATGTCTTTTTGATCCTGAGACTTAAGGGAACAGGAGGCAACCTCTATTCAAGCCCTTGGAGAGCACATCTTCACCTCAGCCAGAGAGCAGCAGGGCAGCAGGGCAAAAGCAAGGCAGCAGTCCTTCACAGAAAGCAGTCAGGTGAGTCCTTTGAGCAGCCAGGCAGTTCTTCTTGGTAGGATGCAGGTTCTGATTACAAGTTTCTTCTCCAGGAAGTGTCTGAGTTGGAAGGGGCAGTGGCCCTGTTTATATACCCAAATGTGCCTTTGAAAAGGTCCCCTTTCAGTTCAATCCTGTCTGCAGGGTCCCAGTAGCGGGTTAGGCAGTCCTTTGTGTGAGAGCAGGCCCTCCACCCTCCCAGACCAGGAAGACCCACTCAATATGTAGATGTATGCAAGTGAGGCTGAGTATCCTATGTTTGGGGTGTGTCTGAGTGAATGCACAAGGAGCAGTCAACTAAACCCAGCCAGACGTGGATTGTAAGGCACAGAAAGATTTAAGTGCAGAAAAATGCTCACTTTCTAAAAGTGGCATTTCTAAAAGAGTAATATGAAATCCATCTTCACCAGTCAGCAGGATTTTATATCACCATTCTGGCCATACTAAATGTGACCTTCCTACTCCTTTCAGAGCAGCAGCTACCACTCAAACAATGTATGAGGGCAGCCCCAATGTTAGCCTATGAAGGGAGCAGGCCTCACAGCAGTGTAAAAATTAATTTAGGAGTTTTACACTACCAGGACATGTAAACTAAACTACATAGGTACATGTCTTGCCTTTTGCCTACACAGTACCCTGCCCTATTGGTTACTAGGGAATACCTTATGGGTGTCTTATATGTAGAAAAAGGGTAGTTTTAGGTTTGGCAAGTACTTTTAAATGCCAAGTCAAATTGGCAGTGAAACTGCACAAACAGGCCTTGCAATGGCAGGCATGAGACAAGGTTAAGGGGCTACTTAAGTGGGTGGCACAATCAGTGCTGCAGGCCCACTAGTAGCATTTATTCTACAGGCCCTGGGCACATATAGTGCACTCTACTAGGGACTTATAAATAAATTAAATAGTCCAATTGGGTATGATCCAATGTTACCTTGTTTAAAGGGCGACAGCATACGCACTTTGGCACTGGTTAGCAGTGGTAAAGTGTGCTGATTCTAAAAACCAGTAAAAACAGTGTCCAAAAAGTGGAGGGAGTCAGGTAAAAAGTTAGGGGTGACCCCCCTAAGGCTGTCAGGTCTAACAGTCTCCTTATGTAAACAAATCCTCCTTTTTGCCGGTCACCATCAAACCTTTTGGACAGATGCTGGTGGTTTCTGACTCTCGGCTGTGCCCCGGGTACTGCAAACCAGTCTCAGGGCCAGTGCTTTCTGTAAAGTGGATATGCAAATTAGGCTAATTATAACTGGCTCTATCAACCTACCTATAAGTACTAGTATATGGAAGGGCATGTAGGTGTAGGGACTCCAGCATAGGTAGTGCACCCATAGGTGCACTGCTGAGATACCCAGCTTCATTTTAAAGGCAGGCCTGCTTTGCTGGCTGCTTTTAAATTAAAGTTACCTTCAAATTTTACTTTAGAATTAAAAGTACTTCCAAAGTCTTAAACTTCCCTATTTGTACAAATCAGTCACTGTGAGTGCCCCTGGGTCTGGTTGCTATGTAACTATAAGCAGGGACGTTATAAAATATGTTTTATAAGCCCTGGTGATGGGAAAATAGCCAAATCAGTTTTCGGTCACTGTAGTAATTGGGGGAGTAAAAAGTAGGCTAACATGGGGGAGACTTTATTTTTAATAATAAAGTCTCAAAATGAGCCATATATATCAAGTTTGGTGTCAAACTGATTGTTACAATAACTCCAACAACTTGCCATTGTTGAATTTAATGTAACTAACTCAGGGAAAGAGTTTTAGAACTCTACCTGAAAGTTGCCAACTTCAGCCCTGTGTGCCCTTTTCGGATTGGCCAGCCTCTGGCAGCCTGGCCAGGCTGCCTTGATGAGGTGTGGAGTGGCCTTGACTGAGGACAAAGGAATAGCCTGTAGGAGAAGATCTGCCTCAGCAGATGGTGAAACAGGATGGGGGAGAGCAGCCAACATGGACTTCAAAAGAGGGAAGGACATTTGGGGCAGCTCTGGACCTCCCCCATTTCTTACACACCCAGATAGCCAGGTCCCACCTGATTGGATTAGGAGAGGGCTGGAAAGGGGTGTATTAAGGGAACTTAGCCACACCAGTGGGTGGGCTCAGCCAGACCTAATCTCCAAGATTGGATATCTGCCATTTTAGATTTTTGGAAATGTTGCTCTCTGGGATAGATTTTTGCCACACTTCCCAGAAAGTGGTCATCCAAGAGTGTGGTGGCCTGCATGTGATTGGTCAAGAGGCCCCCCCTGCTTTCCACTCCAGAAGAAAAGATAAATATGCCAGAGCTGCACCCACACCTCAGATCCATACAAGGAATAAAGACAAAAAAAAAAAGGACTGCCCTTCTCGATCCATGACCTACGCCTCGACACTGCACTCTGAAAGGACTGCATCAGTTGCACACTTGGGCTTCACCACTAAAAGGACTTTGCCTCTCTTCAACTGCTTCAAGAAGGACTCCCTGATTCTACAGGTAGAAAATAGCAGTCCAGAGTTCCCTGCATCAAAGCCTGAAGAAACTGACCAGCAGCCCACTGTTCTGTGGTCATTTTTTAGATTGAGCCAGGTGCATTCTGGGAGTTGGAGTCCTAACCCTCAAGGAGCAACTCTGTGCTTTTGGAACCTAGGGGTGAGTTATGGACTCCTAAAGGACATTCAAAGTCCTTCTGGAAGAAGATTCAGAAGGCCTCCCGCTCACTTTTGCCAAGCAGGGCTCCATTGCAGTCGGTCTCAAATTTTGACTTTGCCCCGGTCGAATGCGACCAGATGTCCAAATTGGCGCTTTTAGTTTCTATGCCCTAAAAAACATTTGGGCCCTCATTACAACCCTGGCGGTAAATGCCGCCTACCGCCGTGCCGACGTCTGCCAAGATACCGTGACTGCGGCGGTAATCTGCCATGGGTACTATGACCCACACCGAGAATCCCGCCACAATACAGACACCCACACAAGTCCGCCAGACCAAAGGTCAGTGATGAACTGGCAATAGCAAAACCCACACCATTACGCCAACAGAAATATGCCCACAGTATCACGACCCACGAATCCACGCGGCGGTCTTTCAACCGCAGTAAACCATTGGCGGTACACACCGCCACGCTCAAAATACACACTTACAAAACCACACCACATTGGACAATTCAAAATACACACACCTGACACACATACACACACCACACCCACACACTCATACCACTATAAAACACACACCCACATTACCCACAACCCCTTACAACCAAAAAAAAGAGAACAAGCACAGTGAGACAATCAAAGAGCACACAGTCACTCAGAGGCACACAACACCATCACTCATACACCATCCACGCACATCACATCATGCATCCCAACACATCACCCCACACATCACCTCACACATATCACTCACACCACATCATGGCACCTCAAAGACACCCCAGGTTTTCTGAGGAGGAGCTAAGGGTCATGGTGGAGGAAACCATCCGGGTAGAGCCACAGCTATTCGGATCACAGGTGCAGCAGACGTCCATTGCAAGGAAGATGGAGCTATGGTGGAGAGTCGTCGACAGGGTGAACGCCATGGGACAGCATCCAAGAACTAGGGATGACATCAGGAAGAGGTGGAATGACCTATCGGGGAAGGTGCGTTCCGTGATATCAAGACACCAGATAGCAGTACAGAGGACTGGCAGTGGACCCCCACCTCCTCCCCCACAACTAACAACATGGGAGGAGCATGTCTTGGCAATCATGCATCCTGAGGGCCTCGCAGGAGTAGCAGGAGGACTGGACTCTGGTAAGGTAAATCTTAACTACTTTATCACCCCCATCCTACCTGTATGTTAACACATACCCCCACCCATATCCTCACTCCCACCACTCCATCACCTCACATCCACCCCACCATCACAACCCACACATCCCAATACCAAGCCCTGCATGCAAAAACAATCCATGGACACCCATCACAGCCCTGCATGGACACCCATCACCACAGCATGCCCAGTAGAGAGACTCACCCAGCCCACACAATCAGCAATCACACAAGGCCAAGGTGACAGGGAAAGCACAATTCTATAAGGGAAACACACCCATTGCACAAGATGGCACACACAGATAAAATAACAATGCATTTGCACCACAACAGGACCCCTACCCAACGTCACCGGACAGGAGGTGCCAGCTACACCAGTCCCCCCCAGAAGAGGCCCACAGTGATGACAGCAGCTCTGCACACCTGGATCACGATGACCAAACTGGCTCATCTGGGACCCTGCCACAGTCCCAAACCACCACAGAGTCTCCCCCCTCAGGAAACACCACCACAGCACCCACCCAGTGGGCCCATGCCACTGTCCCCAGGACACGTCAATCAGCAGTGTGTCCACCACTACAGGAATCCAAGGCAACCCCACTAACCCAGGACGATCAGGGATCTGGGGTCAGTGGCAGTGGGCACACAGTTCAGGGGACAGATGCACAGGACAACAGGGAAGCTGGGAGGACTGTTGTGCGACAGGGGGAGGACAGGCCCAGGGAACCGACCCTCCACAAGGCACTCTCAAACACCATGGGAGCATACCACCATTCCCAGGAGACCATAGGCGTGGTACTGGCCAAGTTTCAGGAGACCCAGCGGCTGCAGGAGGAACAGTACACGGGGATCAGGGAGGACCTCACACAAATCTACACCATCCTGGTCACCATAGCAGGGGTGCTGGCTGATATGGGCAAGACCATGAGGGAGACAGTGGAACAACAAAGGGCCCCTGACACTAGACAAACCGAGGAACAGCCTTCCACCTCCACTGGTGCTAGTGGACAGGAGGCCCCGCCACAGGACCAACAGGCCACAAGCACCCCACCCCCTGCAGAAGGAGATCCACCCTGCAAACGGTGCCTGCGATCCAGGCAGAAGACAGAGAAGATTGCCAAGATCCCCACCAGGAAATAGGACCCACCTGATTGTCACCCTGCTGTCCCACTCTGTTACCCTGTCCACTTTGAACTGCCATTGCTCCCCTTCCTGTGCCCCCTTGGACAATGCACCTGTGATCCCATGAGACTGGACTCTACCATGGACCTTCCTCCACCATCACCCCAGCCCCTTGCACATACCCCTATACTTATTAGCACCCTTGAAACAAATACCAATCTGGATTCATTCTGATGATTCACAAATGTATTAGTACAACATTAGCAAAACATTGCAAGGTATATGTTCATTAACTCATACCAATGTATGACAGTTGTTGGGCAGCAGTACACATAGCAGAAGCCTTAATGGGGTACACAGATCTGAAAAAAGGAAACCCAAAGGGAACAGTCAGTGTCCATTGACAGAGGGTAAGAGGCTGCCATGTACAATGTCCTAAAGTATACTGAAATGTGAAGAGGAGTTACACTCTCTTACCTGTGTGTCACTGGAAGTACTGCAGGATAATGTTTGTTCTATTGTCAACACCTTCTTCCTCTGCCTCCTCTTTGCACTGTCCACAGGCTCCACCGCTGCCACAAGACCATCACCAGGCTCATCCTCCAGCAGAAAAGGCACCTGGTATCTCAATGCATGGTAGTGCAACATACAGCATGCCACGATTATCTGGCACACCTTCTTGGGTGGGTAGTACAGGGAGCCACCTGTCAGATGGAGGCACCGGAATCTGTCCTTCAGGCGGCCGAATGTCCTCTCAATAATCCGCCTGGTTCGCCTATGTCCCTCACTGCCCTTGTCCTGGGATTCCTCACTGGGGTCAGTAGCTATGACAGGTTGGGGTAACCATAGCCATCTGCAAATATCAAGGGCCAGTTGTGAGACACACGCTAACCTTTAGGTCCAACCCCATACCCAGACACCTACTCATACTGTGTGGGGACCTTGGGCTCACCTATTAGCCACACCTGGTGCCTCTGGAGTTGGCCCATCAGATAAGGGATGCTGCTATTTCGCAAGATATAGGCGTTATGCACAGAGCCAGGATATTTGGCATTCACATGGGAGATGTACTGGTCCGCCAAACACACCATTTGCACATTCATCAAATGATAGCTTTTTCTATTCCTGTAGACCTGTTCATTTCTGTGGGGGCCAAATGCCACATGTGTACCATCAACGGCACCAATGATGTTTAGGATATGTCCCAGGGCATAGAACTCAGCTTTCACTGTGGCCAAATCCTCCACCTGGGGGAACACGATGTAGCTGCGCATATGTTTCAGCAGGGCAGACAACACCCTGCTCAACACGTTTAAGAACATTGGCTGAGACATCCCTGATGCCATGGCACCTGTAGTTTGGAAGGAGCCACTTGCCAGGAAATGGAGCACTGACAGGACCTGCACTAGAGGGCGGATACCGGACATCAGGTCTGGCTCCAATTGGGCACACAGTTCTTGGATTGTGGCACGATCAAGTCTATATGTGATTAAAATGTGTCAGTCCTCCATTGTCAACAGGTCCACCAGGGGTCTGTACATCGGAGGATGCCACCATCTCATCATCCGCCTCAGCGGTTGTAGCCTATGGAGGAGAACGGTGAGCAGAAGGTCATTTACCACATAGACAGCACAACTGTGGCTGAATTAATGTTACAGAAGCAGTAGGTGAAATCGAGAGTCAGTATATGTGCTAATATGTGCTGTGACGCAGTTAGGTGCCATGCCATGTGCTCCCCTGAAATGGCGGCTGCCTGACCTGTGAGGAGGGACATGGGGAAATGAGGTAACTGCACTGGCGTTGTGCAGCATCACGGTAGGCGGTCCAAGACTGCCGCACAACTCCACATTGGTTATCATTGGGCCCTAGGGGTTCCAGGAGCCAATGGCGATGTACGCTGGCCGTGACGGTACCCACCGCCGAGGACGTCACCGCCATTTTCTACCCATTCACTCACTTGATACCTGACCTTCAAGAGGAGAGGACCTACACTGCAAGTGCTGCTGTGACCTGGGTCTGGAAGCGACAATGGCTCATGTGCCTTGGGAAAGGGCTCCTGCTTTCACTGCGGCGGAGTTGGAGGAACTGGTGGATGGGGTCCTCCCCCAGTACACACTACTTTACGGTTCTCCAGACAAACAGATGAGTACACTGTGAGCATGATGCGCGGCAATGCCTGTTTGGAGTGGTGTGGATGTAAGCCACATGTTGGGGGGTGCTAAGGCGTCCTGGCCTGACTGCTGCATGAGAGGTGGTCAGTGTATGTGTGTCAGGGTATGGGTGGGAACTGGTGGTCAATGAGTATGACGGTCCAGATGGGTGAGTAATTAAATTTTCTGCTGTCTTTACCCTCTAGGTCAGCGCTCACCAGAAGAAGGGTATTTGGCGTGCCATCGCCAAGGAGGTGCGGACCCTGGGGGGTCTATCACAGGCGGAGCACCCACTGCCGCAAGAGATGGGAGGACCTGCGCCACTGGACCAAGAAGATGGCGGAGACCCAGCTGGGGCTGGCCTCTCAATGTGGAAGGGGTGCCCTTCGCACCATGACCACCCTGATGTTCCGCGTCCTGGCGGTGGCCTATCTGGAGTTGGATGGGCGCTTGAGGGCATTACAGCATCCACAAGGGGGTGAGTACAGTTTCAGAAAGCTGACTCTGTGCGCATTACAAGGTGTCTGGGTGGGGGAGGTGGGCTGTGGGTGCACCTAGGCCAGGGCGATCATGCCAGGGTAGGTCCCTTGTTTGCATGCTCTGTAGCACCACTACCCCAATGGGACAAGTGGCCAACTACTACTGTGCAGGGTCCTGTGGGTGTCAGGTGTGCAGGTGCTGGCGTTAGGCGTTGTACCTCATGGGCTGGTGACTACCTTAGTGAGTGGTTGGGCATGGCCTAGTGTATAGGGCAGCTCAGTGTGTGTTGTGTATGCCAACGGTAGTGGTGTTTCTGGCATTGACCATGTGTGTCCTCTGTCTATACCCCCCTTCTTGTTTTGTCACTCTGTCCTTGTGTGCATTAGCATCATCTGGCGGAGGAGCAGAGGCACCGGCGACAGAGGGAGCTGCATCCCACATGGCCCATGAGGGTGAATCCACGGAGGGTGAAGCCACCAGTGGGACGGAGGGCAAGGGGAGCTCCACGATGGGGACAGGAGGGAAGACCAGTGACAGCGACTCCTCCTCTGATGGAAGCTCCCTGGCGATGGCAGACCCCTCTGTGCCCACCCCAACAACAGGTATAGCCGCCACCCCCCCTACCAGCACCGCCCTCCCAGCAGCCCCTCAGCGTGTTTTCCGTGCCCGCTCACCCAGGAGGGTGGACATCACCTTCGGCCCAGGCACCTCAGGCCCTGCCCCAGTCAGCCCTGCTGCCCTTTGTGAGAAGGCTATTGACCTCCTGAGATCACTCACTGTTGGACAGTCAACCATTCTGAATGCCATCCAGGGTGTCGAGAGGCATTTGCAACAAACAAATGCATACCTGGAGGGCATTCATTCTGGTGTGGCGGCCCAACAGAGAGCCTTTCAGGCTCTGGCCTCAGCACTGATGGCAGCCATTGTCCCTGTGTCCAGCCTTCTCCCTCCAACTTCCACTACCCAGACCCAATCCCCTCTACCTCAGCCTATCCCAAGCACACCTTCAGACCAGCATGCACACACATCAACACACAAAAGTGGCTCAGGAAAACATAAGCACCACACATCATCACACAGGCACTCACACAAGCACCATCCCCATGCACACATACCAACATCCACTTCCTCCACTGTGTCCCCCTCCTCCTCTTCCTCCACCTCCCTCCCTGTATTGTCTCCACTCACACCTGCATGCACTGCATCGTCAGCCACTGCCTCCATCACCAGCACACCCATCACAACACACCCCTCATGAGCAATCACCACCCACACAACCATTCTCACGTCCACTGTGTCCTCTCCCAATGTGTCTGTGAGCCCTCCTCCCAAAGTACACAAACGCAGGCACACACCCACTCATCAACCACCCACCTCACAACAGCCTCTAGCCCATGCACCTTCACCCAAACTCAGCAGACATACACCTCCTACAACCACTACCTCTTCCTCCACTCCCACCCCCCCTCCATCTTCCTGTCCCAGTGTGTCAAAAAACTTTTCCTAGCTAACATTAACCTCTTCCCTACACCTCCCCCCGTCCTTCCCCTAGAGCCAGGATGTCTAGATCCCAGCCCAGCACCTCAGCCACCAAATCTGCATCCACTGTGGTCCCTGCTAGTCCAGTACGGTCTAAGGGGGCACCCGGCAGAGCTGCCAGTGTGCCACTGACAGAAAAGAAGGACTACCCTATTCCACCACCTGCAAAGGTCAAAAAGGGGCCGGCTTCCAGCAGGGGACAGTCACACCACCCACCCAGCAAGGCCTCACCCAAATACTGAGTGGACAGTGCCAAGGTCCCTGCAGCGACTGTCAAGATGGGGAAGGGCCACAAGCCAAAGGGTACGTCACCTCTGGTTACAATGTCTCCTGGTGAGGGGCTGGTAACCACCATATCATCAGGGATAGCAGCCACATGCACCACAGTCACCACCGCCGCTCTGACCGCCACCTGTACTGCCACAATGTCAGACTGCAGCATCCTCCCCGAAGATCAGCCATCCGAGGCTGCCGGAGATGGTATGGTGTTTCCATCCACCACAACAGTCACTTGTACCACGGCCAGCACTGGCAGCATCTCCGCCGCAGACACCGCCACCTGCACAGTCGATGCTAGTCTGCCGGATGTCAGCCCCATCCCCAGGGTGCAGCCGTCAGAGTCTGAAGGTGACGCCCTGCCCCTGGACACGCCACTAGAGACACTACCTCTAGCACTGACACAAACCAGCAATTGGCAGCCTAAGTCGCCACAAGATGGTGTGTGGCTCTGCCTCCATGGAGTATCATGCTACCTGTTCCAGGTACATTGCGTGGCTAAGACACCCAGGTAAGACAAAGTCAACTGCCACACCCCAGGTGCAGTATCACTGGGCACAAAGCTCCCTCCAGAACCAGTGGAGAGAGGCATTCACTCACCCAGTCCTTGGCAGGATGAAGCACCCTCCAGAACCAGTGGAGAAAGGCATCCACTCACCCAGTCCTTGGTAGGATGAAGCACTCTGGGCACAAAGCCCCCTCCAGAACCAGTGGAGAAAGGCATCCATTTGAGAGACTTTGGCTTTGCACTCCCCATGACCAGGCAGTGGGCATGGAGCCCCCTCGAGGAGCAGTGGCGTCGTAGCATCATCTGGCTGAGGTGCCCCTGTCCCCTTCCCCCTGAGGTGCCTGTTTTTTTTCGACCTGATGCCCCTGCAGTGTTCTCTCCATTTTGAGGCATGTGTCATGTGTGGGCTTCGCCCATGCTTTTTGGGACCACTGGTCCACGGATATTTCATGGGACAGTGTACGGACTTGTGTACTTGCTGTAAATATTTGTGTATCCTGCTTATTTTCTGTTCTCTTGATCTATCTGATTGTTCCAATATTACACTAGTTAAACTCATTTCATTTTGTCCTTGCGTTCTTCCAGGTGGTGCTGGGGTGTATCTGTGATGTTATTGGATATGTGTGTGTGTGTGTATGTTGTTGTGGGTGGGGGGTGGGGGTGTTGTGTGCAGCGTGTGTGTGTCACTCTCTTTTCCCTCCCCCACTCCTCTGTGTGCTAGGTGCAGTACTCACTGTTGTCGTTGCCGCAGTCGCCGCCTTCTTTCCACTTTGTGGTGTATTAATAGATACAGCAACATGGGTAGGATCTGCAATTCGGGCTCCATGGCGTCCTAGTTATTCCTTGGGTGTCGAGAGGTGAGTGGTTTCCCTTCTGTGCACTGTTTCCCCCGTACTTTTGATCGCGTTGGTACCGCCCCGGAAATGCTGCTGGATTGGTGCCTTGCAATAGTGTAGGTGGTACATTCTCTTCCGCTTGTCTGCGGTGTTTGCTGCTACCGCCGTGGTGGTCGGAGTGTTAAAGTGTCTGTCTGTGTTGGTGGTTTCCACCATGGTCATGATCCCATTTGTTTTACCGCCGGCCTGTTGGTGATATTTCCGCCACTTTAACACCGACCGCCAGGGTTGTAATGAGGGCCTTTATCTCTTAAGTAAAGCCTTGTCACTCATTGCCAAGCTACCTAGGGTTGAGCTGGGATTAATTTATTGAAACTTGACTGGACCTAGAGGGGGTAAGTGACCTATTGCTAAGTGTAGGTCCTTGCCTACCATTACCAATAATCCACTTTCTAACAACATTTTCATTAATGCCTAAGACAATGCCCCACTTTGGCGGTCATTCTGACCGCGGCGGGCGGCGGTCGCCGCCCGCCATGCGGTCACCGCCAAATGGCCGCTCCGCGGTCAGGAGACCGCGGATGCCATTCTGGCTTTCCCGCTGGGCCGGCAGGCGACCGCCAAAAGGCCGCCCGCCGGCCCAGCGGGAAAGACCCTGCAACATAGAAGCCGGCTCCGAATGGAGCCGGCGGTGTTCAGGGGTGCGACGGGTGCAGTAGCACCCGTCGCGATTTTCACTGTCTGCAAAGCAGACAGTGAAAATCTTTATGGGGCCCTGTTAGGGGGCCCCTGCACTGCCCATGCCAGTGGCATAGGCAGTGCAGGGGCCCCCAGGGGCCCCACGACACCCGTTCCCGCCATCCTGGTTCTGGCGGTGTAAACCGCCAGAAACAGGCTGGCGGGAAGGGGGTCGGAATCCCCATGGCGGCGCTTCATGCAGCGCCCCCATGGAGGATTCCCTCGGCCAGGGGAAAACCGGCGGGAAACCGCCGGTTCCCCTTTTCTGACCGCGGCTTTACCGCCGCGGTCAGAATGGCCCTGGAAGCACCGCCAGCCTGTTGGCGGTGCTTCCGTGGTCCCCGGCCCTGGCGCTCATGGACCGCCAGGGTCGGAATGACCCCCTTTGTGTTTAAAACGAAGTCCACGAGATGACTGATTGATCAACACCCTGTCATTGCTTGCGGGAGATGCTGTTTTGCTTGCCAGTACCGAGAGGTCTGCCAAAACTTTGATGACAGCAGTTAGTGTATTGTCTAATCATACAACTGGCATGTAATAAGTGTACAACAAAAGAAACGATTGATGGGAAATATCGCTAATTCGGATTGATGACGTTTCAATTGAATGTATTAAAATGTCTGATTATCTAGGAGTTTGCCTAAAAATCTTTTAATACCATGTAGCATAAGCAAAGAACATCAAAGGCGTTACGTATTGTATTCATTTTTTTCCAGGACATCATAATTAACATCCACTAAGTAAAACAGACGAACTGCGTGCAGATTTGGCCTGGCTCCATCTACGTGAAACTCTAAACGATGCCAAATATCCCCATATTTTTACTTAAATATCAATGCAGACACCACGCTCATGTTAGGTATTAACATCACAGACTAACCATACCATCACATTTATTGCACTCAGACAAAGGGTCCTTGGGATCATTCATATATTTCAGAATACATCCCTGTCTTGGCTTTTACAGAACTACCATACACACGAGAATGCAGCCCATGCTCAGTGTGTATTTTTCGAAACCAGACAGAAACAGTTTATGATTCAGACATGATTTGTTTTCACTTTGACCCAATCAACCATGTAATGATAATACATGTAGCAAGAAATGCAGTGGTTTAAGTTAAACAAATTGAATTCTATGGAAATGTCATCTCATTCATGTCCAGTGAGTCGAAGATTGCCATGCAAATGCATTTTGGCACTTTACTTAAAAGAGAGGCTGCTTCCTTGAGACCTGCATAAATTATCTAGAAGCAGAGGTCGGGGAAACACGCCCTGCGCTCATTCCAATAAAGGACAGAACGAATTTGTGCTGAAAAATTGAAAGCATAATAATATTAATGGATGCCTAACCTTCTGAAGAAGCAGCATCACCGCTGAACTAGGAGTGGCTTTGTTACAACTAGTGCAGAGTGGTATTACAACGTGGCTTCCAGGGTAAAACCACTCCGTCTAACTACAGGTGTTACGGAGTACGATATTACTGGGTGTTGCAACACCTGGTTTTACCACTTGCTTTTCTGGCCACAAATTTCAACTGCTGGGAGGAGGTGGAATTTGTGACCAGAAAAGGACCTTTACGTCATTAAAACATGCAGTACATAGACTGGTAATACCAGTTCCAGCACATTATTCCACAATCCGTGTCATACATGTAATGGCTGGCAAATGAAGCATTAAAACCAACCCGCAATGGTGGTATCAGGCCCAGTATCACTACCTTATTTTACTAGCTGACTTTAATGAGGCACCTGAACTGGTAAATATTGAAGCAAATGTTGCAGTTCCTAACAAGCAGCAAATGCTTTAGTACTGATGGCAGTACTTGATCTGTGCCAGCAGTTGTTGTGGGCATCACCAACATATACTTCATGGGAACAAGACTCTTTGCCCCCTTCAGCTCTACCCTGGTCTGACCTCCACCTGCCTTAATGACACAGCTGTGAGAGAGATGAGATGTAGTCTTTGCTTTATATCCACCAAGGTTCTTAGGGCCAGATTTACTACTTTAGGTATTTACAAAGTGCACATTTGAAGTAACTTGCACTTTTGCAGTAAGTTAAGCACCACACATGGCCAATCACTGGTACTGCAACACCCTCACATAAAAAATCATGGAGGTAGGGACTTAAAATTCTAAAGGAAATATTAAAAGCATTTAAAATAAAATAGCTGAACACATAAATACATCCAAATGAATTTTAAAATATTTAACAGCTACTTACTAATAATAGGGAATTGCACCCTGTCCAAACAGGAACCACAATCCTAGTCAGGGTTAGTCACAAACACATCCTAAATTAATCTGTGCTCACCCTCAGGTATCTTAGCAAGGGGCAGGCAGGCATTACGTAAGAGGCAATTTGTAAAATATTTGTACAACACTTCAAACTGTAAAACAGTGAAAACACCACACAAAAAAGATAACTGGTTAGAGCAAAAGCGCGTAATTTAATAAATAAAACAAGACCAAAATTACGAAAAACCTCAAGTAGAACTTGAGTTATACATTTTTAGAGAATAAACTGTAGAAAAAGCGCTAAGAAGCAAAAAGTGCTAACCAGGGCTATCTGGCTACGCGGGGTGGTAGACTTAGCATCCTTGGCGTGGTCTCCCCTAACTTTTTGCCTCTCTCTCCCAGGTTGTTGATGTGTGCTGGGCTCTGTTTCTGATACTCTGGACACTTTACCACTGCTATCCAGAGCTAAAGTGCAAGTGCTCCTATGTAAAATGTACCTGTAATTGGCTTCCCATGATTGGCATATTTGATTTACTATTAAGACCCTAGTACAGTGCACTAGAGGTGCCCAGGGCCTGTACATCAAATACTAGTAGTGGGCCTGCAGCACTGGCTGTGCCACCCACAATAGAAGCCCTGTAAACATGGTTCAGACCTGCCACTGCAGTCTCTGTGTGTGCAGGTTTAAACTGCCAATTCGACTTGCCAAGTCTAAACCTTCCCTTTTCTTACATGCAAGGCTCCCCTAAGGCAGGCCCTAGGTAACCTCATGGGCAGTTTGCAGTGTAAGTTCAAGGTAGGACATTAACTAATGTGTTTCATATGTCCTGACAGTGAAATACTGCCAAATTCGGTTTTCACTGTGCAAGGCCTATCTCTCTCATAGGTTAACATGGGGGCTGCCTTTAAATATTATTAAAGTGCAGCTTTTCTTTGGGAGCAGATAGAAATGTGGAGTTTAGGGTCTCTGAACTGACAATTTAAAAATACATCTTTTAGTAAAGTTTGTTTTTAGTTTGTGTGTTTGAAAATTCCTCTTTTAGAAAGTAGGCATTTTCTTGCTTAAACGATTCGGTGACACTGCCTATTTGTGGATTCCTGCCTGGGTCAGTTTGACAGTTTGGAATTTGCACATCTCCTCTAGACGGTGACACAAAGGGAGCTGGGATGTAGCCTGCATATCCTGAAGAGCCATCTGTGTTAGGAGGGATGGAAGGAATGGTCACTCACACCTGAAAGGGCTGTGCCTGCCCGCACACAATGTAGTCTCCAACCCCTGGTGTGTGTCTGGGACCTGGCCTGGGGCAACAAAGGATCTTTCAAGGAAGACGACTTCACTTTGAAGTTTGCCTACTTCAGAGGCAGAAAGCGGTATAAGTAGTGGACCCAAAACCCCTGAAAATTAGATTACTTCAAGGATTCAAGAGGAACCTCTGCCTGGAGAAGAGCTGAATAGCTGAGGAGAAGTGCTGCCCTGGCCTGTGACTGTGCTGTGTTGGGTTATCCTGCAGTTGCTGTTTCTGCCTTTGGAAAGGGACAGAGACTGGACTTTGTTGTATTCCGACTTGAGGAGTGACTCCAAGGGCTTGGAGTAGGGCTTGCCTCCTGTTTTGAAGCCGCAGGAACGGCAAGTGCTTAATCAGCCAGACCGGAGTCTACTTGCTGTGGACTCTAGCTTGCCAGAGAGTGCCATTCAAGTTCCTCGACCCCTGGAAGTGAATTCCTGGAGAAATACCAGTTTAATGACTACACCATGTGACTTTGCAAAGGACGCCGCTACCCCGGAACCACGATGTTGCCTGCCCCGAGGCCGTGGACTTCGTAGAAGTCTAACAAACCTGTAGGCCTCGCGTTGCTGCAGCCGCTGATCCCACCCAACTCCGCTGACACCAGAGTGTCGTAAGTCCAACGTCTGTGACAAACCAACGCCCATCGCGACCTGGTCAGATTGCCCCGCAGCATCGTGACTCTGCTGGACTTCGGTATCAGCTGGAACTGAGGGACTGACTTCGCATCTGATGCTGTTTCATCTCCACCACCATGTAGTGAGGACCTGACGCCGCTTCACAACGCCACAGTCTTTCTGCCCTGTGGCACCGGAACTGACGCTGCATCGTACCCAGCAAAGCCACTCTCCCCAACTCTGTGCGCCAGCCTGTTTTCTGCTTGTTTGTACTGAGGGGTCGAACGACTCCACGAACGCCACCATTGGGGTTGCACTGTATGAAACAACTCCGTCACAATGACACATAAAACCAACGTACAGCATTTGTGCCTCAAGGCACTGTTTTCTTGCTTTTAAGTGTTAAATTCGTATTTTTACCTGTATATTGTGGATTTTTATCGTATTTGGTCTTGTGTATTTAGATAAAATATTTTCAATTTTTCTAAACCTGTGTTGTGTCATTTTGTAGTGGCTCACTGTATTACTGTGTGTGTTGGTACAAATACTTAACACATTTTCTCTGAAGTTAAGCCTGCCTGCTCGTGCCAAGCTACCAAGGTGGTAAGCGGGGGTTAACTGATTGTGATTCTCCTTTACCCTGACAAGAGTGAGGGTCCTTGCTAGGACAGGGGATAACCTGAATGCCAACGAAAGATCCCATTTCTCAACACGGGGCAGATACAAAGTCAAATGTGCAGGCCAACTGCGAAGTAGCGTTGGCCGAATACAGGGACCCAGTTGGGCTTGCGGAACCAAAGTATCTTAAAATCCTAGTGTGGGAGCGTTGAGGTGGTTCCGAGCTATGCCATTGATATGCGCTGATTTTCCACACACAGTTGAGGAAATGTGTTGATGTTCTCCAAGCAGTCGTAATGATACATTAGAGTTGAGATGCAATGGAGTTTGGGTGCAGTAGCCGGTCCCGTCAACGTTGAAGCAATTCACTGAGTCAGATGAGTGCTGTGGCTGTGATGCGGAGTTCGGCATAGTCGTCGAGGCTGTCGTCGATGGGGAAGCAGGGCCATGCAGCAAAGGAAACGCTGCAAGCTGGGTCTGAAAGCGACGCACTGGTTTTATTTATGCAACAGCAGAGATGCACCACTTCTACCAGTTCTGTCCATGCAATGGGGGGGGATGCAGTGGTTTGGATGGAACAGTAGCTGAAGATCTACCTCCAAGGGTCCAGGATTGGGGTGGCACCCCTTGGCAGGTCAGGCTCACAGCTGGTAATGTCCAGTTGGGTGGGTTGGAAGTTTTTTATGTACCTGAGACTTCACAAAAAAGGAAACCAGTCAGCTGGCTGTTTAAGTCATTCTGGATGCTGGGTTCAAGTGATGAGGGTCCAGTCTTTCTTACCCAGGCAGGAAGGGCAGCAGGCCACAGGTCAGCACAGAATAAAGCAGTTCTTCTAAAGCAGCAGTTCACCAGAGTGAGAGTCGGTCTGCAGAACAGCAATCCTTCTTCCTGGCAGGGTATTCACAGGTCCAGAAGTGTAATGATGTGGTGGGGCCTGAGGTCCAGTCCCTGTACCCAGTGGTGCCTTTGAGGAGGGGGGAGACTTAAAAGAAGTGTTTGAAGTGCACAGTAATCCTTCCTTCCTCTCCTGGTTCCAAACTCACTACAGGGGGGTATGTGTGGGGACAGGGCACAGCCTTTTCAGGTCTAAGTGTAAGGCTGTGACCAACTCCTCCCTCCCATCCTCTCCTGATGGCCCAACATGGACCATCAAGCCACACTTAAGCTCCCATTGTGAATGGATGTCTAGAGGGATAACACAAAGACCAGCTATCACCCACCCAAGATGAGTGATCAGATACCAAATGCAGACACATAGGGGTAAGGGCAGGAAAATGCCAATTTTTTTAAAGTGGCATTTTCACAATTGTAACAATAAACCTGGCTTTACCTTTAACAAGAATTTATCATTCCTTTTCGTTAGGCACTAAACATGACAGATCTACCTCCTCTCTCAGTCAGGAATTACAGCTTATTAAATGTAATAAGGATTCCCCAATGTTATCGTATGAGGGGGTGTGTCTCACTGTAGTGAAAAAGGAATTTGGGAGCTTTTCACTCCCAGGACATGAAAAACTTAAAAGTAGCTTTTATTTACACAGCTCCCTGTCCTATGGGCTACCTAGTGCCTACCTTAGGGGTGACATATATGTAATAACAGGTGAGTTTAAGGCTTTGCAATGAGTTTTAAATGCCAAGTCAACATGGCAGTAGGGCACTACATTGAGGGTGCAATGGTAGTCCTGGGACATGTTTGAAAGGGCACCTAAAGTGGGTGGGACAATCAGTGCTGCAGGCCCACTTGTAAAATTTAATTTACAGGCCCTGGGCACATGCACTGTTCGTTGCAATGTACTTATAAGTAAATTAAATATGCCAGTTAGGTACATACCAATCAAACCATGTTTAGGCGATCGAGCACAAGCACTTTAGCACTGGTTAGCAGTGGTAAAGTACAGAGAGTCCTAACCTGAACAAAACTAAGTCAGCAAAATTGGAAGTAAGCAGGCAAAAGGTTTGGGGAAAGACCATCCTAAGGCCAACAGGTCTAATAAAATACCAGTAGTTGGCTATGTGTAGTGCTGGAAAGGATACAAAAGTGTGAGTTACTGCAAAATTTTAGTGTAATGCCAAAAATGCGTGAACGTACCCAAACGTATAAGCTACCTTTGTAAATCCAGTCCTTAAAAATAGGAGGACAGCCAAAACTGTCAGGATTGTCAGTATTATATGGTCAGTCCCCCTTCTTCTTTTCCTACAAACCACAATACAACTTTTAAAAGAACTCCTGCTCTCCCACCCAGACGGTGTGCCTGCTGCATTGTACGATGACAGTACAGTGGAAACGTGAGTGACAGTCTGAGCTCTGACTGATAATGGAAATGCAGCTGCTGCAGTGCATTGTCTAAAATGTCAGGCAGGCCTCCCTGACCCAGACCTCTTCTCACTCAGCAGTTGGCTGCTCCTTTTGGATCTTTGGGCACAAGTAGAATGCTATCCTCTCCAGAAATTATTTTGGCGACTAGCACTTACATTTCCTCATGTTTTTAGACAGTAAATCACTGGCTGATGGTTTTCACCTCACTACAAAATTTAAAAGAGACTCTGATCTTTGTAACTAGACAATACATTTTTATATTTTAGATCAGAGGCTGGTTGGACACGTAATCACCGTTGGCAAAAAATTCAATAATAAATTGCACCCCTGAAGCAGTGTATTAAAGACTTTCAGGATAGGAGCCAGCATCCTTTCCTTATGAGAACTGATGTGCCTCTCTAATTAACCTCTTGATCCTTTCACGGGTATGTGGAACATGCTCTTTTGCATGCCGATAACATACATTCATAGAGGTCTTATCTAAGGTCGATTTTAGGCCACTTAACATTTTATTGTTTCCTAATGGCAGCTGTAATACCAGCTGAGAGAGCCAGAGAAGATAATTAGATGTAAATACTTTACTTGCTTAATGTCCTTCTAAATAACGTACTAGTTCCCCCAGCAACACCACACATGTTTGAACAATTGCAGAACTGCAGCAAGTTAAACGCTCTTTAAAATTCTGAATAACTGCTTTTTGTAAAAAAAACATCTGCAATAAAAATAATTCACTATTGGTTTATACAAACCCTCAAATATGACTAGGATACTACAAATGAATTTGAGGGTAAAAGATGCTTCTACATGAAGTGGTTTTCATCAAGTAAAACTGAAAAAACAACTCGCCTAATCGCAAGGCAGGTTGAATTTAAACTGCTATGTAAAGGCTCTTACTGATGTCATTATTACCCACAAAGATGTAATATATGGAAAGAGATTATCAGTTACCGTTGATTACATGGTATAACACATTTAACACAGAGGATCCATCCACAATACCACTTGCACATGTAAGTTTAATATATACTCACAAAAGCCTTTATTCAAGTATGCAAGCGAAATTCAGGACAGTGTGTAGGGTGCGATAAACACATCTTTGGCGGGCAGGTGCAGCAGTCAGAGGAATTAAAGGAGGTAAAATGGTGCAATGGCCATCAGTCCAGTTGGAACTTGATGTGTAGTGCTTGTATTCAGCCCATACCCCATTCCCCATAGAGGTCATCGCACCATTCTACATTGGCAAAGAAGGATGTTAGCGCGTCAGACCTTATTAAGTAAACTTACAAGGGAGACGCGTATAGGCTGATGGACCTTTTGACTCGCTTAGAGGTTTTCCCACCATATATCCCATACCAATATGTACCAAAAACATCAACAATCAATAACCAATACTCATTAGGAGTCAGTGATTTACACTTCCACGACCTCTTGGCCATGAATAACCACACCTTTATGTAAAAGTTAGAATGTTTATTTCCCTATATTAATAATGCGAATGTCACGTAGCTTAGTCTCAAAATCAATTGATATACATACATAAACAACACTGGCTGTCCAAAGCGGTGAAAGAATCACAATCTAATCAAAGCTGGGGCTACTACACATTTCAAAGGTACAGTGCAAATTAATAAGAAGAATAACTGCGCAAACGATATTACAAACATTTAGATTCAGCAAAGAAAAGACATCAACTATTATTACAAGTAGCAATCATCATTAGTGAGATCCCTAACTAACACCAAATTAGAATAGCATGTTTGAGCTTCATGCAAAACAATTTAGTCACACAAATTTGGAAAAACATCTAACTATGGGTCTATCAAAATAGCGGCTGGTATCTAGAAACAAAAGCAAAAAGATATAACAATCAGTAATGTCATGGTATACTTGTCTTCAATATGGTTCAGCATGCTGTGACAGTCTTCGTCAACAGGACATCGGTTCAGTCAGAAATACATCAGGATTCAGGATCAAAGTTCAGAAAAAAGCAAAGTCTCTCTAAGCATTAAAGTTAAGCACTTCTCTTGTCAAGGCGGTCTAGAAAATAATAGACTAAACTCTCTAGAAGGATAGGGTGAAATGACATATCTCCTCTCAGCGCAGTTTGGCTAAGTTAGATTTCTTAAAACTACTTCCCACATCCTAATTGGTAAGGGAATCACATGTTCACACTTTGTCCAATAAAACTAAACCCTCAAATCTACAATTTTACTAGTTAATGGTTTACATGTCGACGATTGGTTCCTCTCGTCCCACTCTCGTCATTCGGCTCATCAGGTATCAATATTTTTGCAGCTTATACTCTAGTCAGTGGGTCCATTGTCATCTCCTGGGAAGGTTAGTCTTACACACATTTCATTAAACATTGTTACAATAGCAAGTACATCATTTTCTAGAAATCGTTTCTCATGAGAAAGAACTTCAGCTACGAGCACATGAACAGGACAGAAGAAAATCACAGTTTAATTCTCTAAGCATCCATTTTATAAAACGCCTAAGAAATGCAGCTTGACATGAGGCCGTGCAAATAGGCAAAGACCTCGCTAAGTTAAAGCCTACAATTAATAAAGCTAATACATAATGCATAACTCTTAATATGACACATTACTACATTATTCAAACATAAGCTCAACATTTCATATTAATAGGCCATTAATAAGTACACTTAGTGAACATTGACGGGCACTTTGTTGGGCACACATTCAGATGTGTGCATTATTTTTCTCTAAGTTAATACATTATCTACGCGAATTCAACACTCAAAATATATGAATATTCATTAACAATTTCATTAGTAATTCTGCGTTAACAATGAGGAGAACCTCATTGCGTGCTTGACACCACTAATGGCAAAGAGGTGCTGCAGACAGACTTCCTCAGTTCACACCCACACAAGTGACCCAGCCCAGCATAAGGGCGCCTCAGGCAACTCCAAAAACAATATACAAGAAAAAGAGATATTAAACAAGAGGGCATTTAAGAGGCGGTGTTAGTCAGGTTGTGATATGTGCAGAAAGGAGAACCGGTACGAGACAGTGGGATAGTAAATTAAATGTCCATCTATTGCAAATCAAAGCGTGGAGGGAGACAAAAAGGCTCAAAACACAATACCAGCATGTGTAGCTCTGCCACAACACTATTGAGAACAGAAGGTGAAGCATGTAGGCACAAAGGAGCTGCAGAAGTTAGCGATAGTGCTCACTACTTGCCTGCACTGCAAATGATTGTTAAGTCATTAGTGAGGTGACCACACAGAAGGGGAAGATGACCACACTGGTTGTCAAGCAGAGCAAGGAGAACAAGGCTGGACACACCCAATTGCCCCAGGGGTATGTCATTCTTTCCACAGCCTAAACACATGTGAATGAGGTTAGTTTTGCCACAAGTAGACCGCTATCACCATTTTGTGAGCTCTCATACTCAGCAAAGTTGTACAGCTTGAAAATGTAACTAGCAATGAGTTATATGGTCCACTGTATGAGCTAGTGAACATGTGCATGAAAGATGACCCCCATAAAAGTAGTACAGCCAAGTTATCCAGGGAGGTACAGCCTCTATGTTGAGACAACTAATCCTATGAAAACCAGGTATGTCACTCGATGACGTACTGACACTGGGGTGAACTCACAAGCTGAACATAAGAGTTGAGCCCATGGAATCAGCCTTTGCCAAAGAAATAGTAAAAGAAGATGTCAGTGCATTTCTGGAGCTTAAGATTGGCGACGATCAACCCTCTGAGGACCACTGGAAGGCGAATATGCGGATACTCTCAGGTGGAACCACACCCACCACGCACTGCCCTGCACCAGGGAAAACATGCTCCAGTTGTGGTAGAATCAACCACTATGCCAGATTGTGTCAGGAGGAAGGCAGTGGAAGCAGTGGAGGACCAATCAGTGTCCTAACAAAGCCCAAGAGACAAAGTGAAAAGCTGGGACCAGCACCGCCTACACAACCGTAACCTAATGGGAAGAAGCGAATGGGAGGAAATAATTCTTCATCATATAGGTCACTGTCCAGCAAGAGAAAAACACAACCATTAGAGCCTCCAGCACAATTCAGTTCTCTGGGTGCAAAATCAACATACTCGTAGACACTGAAGCATCAGTGAATGTAATGTAGACATACAATTCCAGATGTTTCAACCTCATCATCAACTGTGAAGAACAGAGACCCAGCTGTTAAGATATGGCCACTCTGACCCCGTGCTGTGCACATTTAGCACTGACACATCACATGAAAAGGACACAATGGATGCACATTATTTTGTTATTGAAAAGGAAAGAGGCACTAATTGGAAGCCACACAACTGAACAGTTAAGACTAATACAGATTGCCTGCCACTTCCTGATTTCGTACATCTCTTTCAGGTGCCTGAAAGTGAGTCCCATAAAACTGCACATTGACAAATCCATCCACCTGGTGGTCCTGCGCCACCTCTACACTCTATTTCATCTTCAAATCACATTCACAGTACAACAGAAATTGAGGAAGATCTTGAGGTAATGGAGAAGGTGGCTGGTCACACTCTGAGTGTTCCCCAATGGAGGTGACACAAAACAGCCAAGCACGTTGCACATACATGTAGACATGCAACCGTACCCTGAGTGCCCAACTATAGTATTGTCTGGAACCCTAATGCTGATTTTATTTCACAGTCAAACACGGATCATGCGTGTGTGCCATGACATTTGGCTGTCTCACAGATTGTACTCTTGTTGGACTGGAAAGGGGGCCCAAAGTACTAACCTTATAGTGGTAGAAGGCTCCCGCTTTAACCAAGTGTTAAGAAGTACAAGTGCGGTGGCAGCACCATACCGTGTAGTGATCAGTAGTATTAGTGAACAGGTCCTTTTTTACCTGTTTCACTTGAGTGAGGACTGCAGGCTCATTTGTCTTGTTAAACGTTCTGCTACTGTGTGCTTAACTCATCCTTGCCCGACATCAGGCAGATGTGGAGTACTCTGCAGCGCAAGAGTAGTGATGCTACTTTGGATGTATTAGTGCCTGGGAAGGGTACACCACAGGGATAGAGCATCAATGAATGTGTGTGCTGAATGTATGTGTCTTTAAGGGCACAATGCATGAGGTAACAGTGCTGGACAATAATTGTGCTGTGAATGTACACTGGATGGAAGTGTGTCTGAAATAGTACATTATATCAAGGCTCCTGGGTTTCATTTTGGGAAGCTCAGGCCTGCCTTGTGAAGACATGGGGATTAGAGAAATACCCCCCTCTGACACAACAGATATGTATATTTCTGCATTCCTGTGAGTTGGTTGGAACACACAATGGAGGAAGGGAAACAGAGACTCTTCCTTTACACTTCAAAAGGATGCTTTTTGATTCAGTGATAGCTCACGAGGAAGGGGCCTGGGCACATCTCAGGAAGGAGATGGGGCTGATAAGGGAATCATAAGGAGTAGGGCTGGAATCCCAGGATTAACCTTTCAATGCACATCTCACTGGTGCTGACATCCAGGTGCCTTTCAAGAGGGGAGAAGAAAAGGGAAAAAACACATCAAAAGAAGCAGAACTCCAACATAAAACTTCAAAACCTTAGACCTTAAATCAAATTTGGGTCTGGAAAAGAACTGTAAGACAGAAAGATTGAGACCCCAAAAATTTGTCAGCTACCAAGCAATCAACTGGACTGTAAAAGAAGGTGAAACTCTTCTAGACTTCTGCGTGTGGCCAAGAATGGGGGCCAAGGGCTGCTATTCTCCTTGCGGGGTGAGGGGACATTACCTAGAAGGGAACCAAGACCATCTGCCTTCAAGCCTGTAGAACCAGCACCCACCTGCTTGCCAAGACCAGTATGCACTGTGAAAAACAGAAGAAAGAGGGAGGGAGCGAGTTAAAGTACAGAGCCCTACTCTGAGGACTTGCGTAAGGTGTAAAGATTTGGCTGCGCACTGATCAGTTGTTGCCCTTGTGCAGTATAGTTTTAGGTGACCGATCAGTGCAATGAGCACTGTGTGGGAAATTCCAAGCCTTTGCTGCTTTGTGGTGGTGACTGTGTATGCCAGAGGGTCCTATTGTAGAAGAAATCATGTGAACAGTGTGCCAGGACTTGTGAATGCCCTAGTGGTGACCCCATATGCCAGGAGGGGCTGCTGTGGTGTGGGTAATAGCACTGGATGAGTCTACATTGGGTCTGACGGTACCGCAGCAACCCCGAATACTAGGTGGGGGTGCTGGTACTAAAATTGCCAAAGTTTTAGGACCATTGCCTGGGACTGGAGTGACGCTGTGACCAGCAAGTCAGTCCTGCTCAATGAGAACTGCCCTGATTAACCCCTTCGAGGACCAGAAGGACACTGAGGAGTATATCACATCCTTACTGTACTCCAGTCGGGAGTTGAAGTGTCAAATTACCCAGCCGTTGGGGAGTAATCAACTTACTGCAAATTTGCAAACTGGAAGCTGCTCCGATTGCTGGACAGAGAAGATTGTGCCAGCCAGTATAGTGAGCTTGCACCTGCCGGACACTCCCACTTGTACTGTGAGCAGCCACACATCTCTGAGAAGTATCAGAACTTGTGAGTGCCCGCCATCAGGGCACTCACTGCAATGCTGAATGCGTCTATGCTGAAGGAGCGGGTAAGGCTGAACTGGGCCCTTGGGTCTCAAGGAGTTTCACTGTGGAAGGTGTTGCAGCACCACAGACAATTTTGACTAAATTCTAAATGTCAAAGGGGAAATCTTGAGTATGGCCTACTAGTGAGGCTTCCCTGGATGTGGCCAGCAGTGCATGGGGAATAACCCCAACCATTTTACATGGCAGAGGGTAGGACAGGAATTTGCCCGTGAAACACTAAAGCCCCAACCATAAGTGGATTGTGTTATTGCTTACAAATGTTTTTATGTCTTTGCTTGTGTACAGTTAGTAATAAAACAGTTGTTTTCTTATGAAAGTGAGTACTTAATTGAATACTGATTTATTGACAGTATTGTGTGTACTTTGTGTTATGAGTTGTGTTCATTTACCTGTATCTACACTCACCACTGAGGGAGCCTTTGAGTGCTCATCCACAACTACCACTGAGAACAAAGTATAGAAGTGGTGCTTAGCCCAGTGGCTTGGGATACATAGCAAGGTGGGCCCCAGGACATCAGGAATAAAAGGCCTAAACCACCACAGTTGGGCCAAGTATTCCCTGCAGGCCCCTTGGCCTTCAGAAAGAAGTTCAAACAACAGGATATCACCGATCCAGCTTGATGAGGCCATTCAATACATAACAACAATTTCTATATACATTGGCCTTCCTCACTATAAATGACTGAGCTTTAGGGTATTCTTGGCTGCAGAGGTTTTCCAGGACTAACAGGGGTGATGAAGGCTAGCGATAACACTAATGATAAATGCCAGGTCCGAACCAGACCACAACTTGGGACTAAGAGCATCTGCAGGAATAGAGCTTACACTCCACAAACAGAAGTGTATTTTTCTGACCAACAAACTAGAATTCTGTGGATGTATATTCTCTGGTGATTGTATTCATTTGGACCCCCAGAAAGCAATGGACATTAAACATGGCACACGTTGGACTCCATGGCGTGGTGAAAACCAAGACACAATTGAAAAGCTGTGGTACCTGCACAATGACAAACTGAATGAAACGCTGGTAACAAAATTCATACTAAGCCTGTTAGATCTGGTATCCTCTGTGTGGTTCCCCTTAACATTTTGCGTTCAGACCGCCTGTTTTTGCTGACTTCGTTTTTGCTGGCCTTAGGACTCTGCACACATTACCACTGCTAACCAATTCTCAAGTGCCTATGACCTTTCCTCAAAATATATTAAATTGGCTTATACCCAATTAGCATGTTTAATTTTCTACTAAGGCCCCAGTAAAGTGACACTACCTGTGCCCAGGGCCTGTAAATTAAATGTTACTAGTAGACCTGCAGCATTCAATGTGCCACTACTTAAGCAGCCCTTTAAGCATGTCTCAGGCCTGCAATTGCAGCCTGTGTGCACAGTTTAAACTGCCATTTCGACCTGGCAAAACAAGCCTTAGCTAGGCCTAAAACTATCATTTTAATACACATGTCACCCCTAGAGTAGGCCCTAAACAGCCAATAGGGCAGGACGGAGCATATTCAAAGAATTGGATATGTACTTGTAACTTGTAGATGCCTTGGCACTGAAAAACCCTTACATTTGTTTTTCACTGCTGCAAGGTCAGCCTCTCCCATAGGATACCATGGGGTTACCTTATTACATTTAATAAGTGATGACTTTCAATTGAGAGCAGGTAGAAAAAATGAGTCTGGTCCCTAAAGAATTATCATTTTTAATTATCTTTAATAGTCAATTTGGATTTTAAGTCACAATTCTGAAAATGGCATTTTTAGATAGTTGTCATTTTTTGTGCCAACCATTTGGTGCCTAAAGCCTGTCTCCTGGCTCACATGACAAGGTGTAGCTGGCAGTTGGTCTTTGTGTATTACTCTTCGACAGTGAGACAGAGGGGGAATAGGTGTTGTCAGGATGGGGCATTTCTGTTAGGATGAGGGAAATTAGCTGTCACCTACTACATTTGCACATCACAAAAGCTCTGCCTCAGCAGACTCACAAAGGGCTTCACACTAGTCTTTTGTGCCACTGGCCAAGCTGAAACCAGGGCAGGGAAGAATTACATTTCAAGCACCTCCATAAGGGAATGTTTCTAGGAGCTTCTTCCACTTACTTCAAAGCTGCCATCAGGTATAAATAGTAGACCCTAAACCCAACTGTTCATTACACATCTGGAAAAGTGGAAGAATCGGAGGAAGGACTGCTATGCTGCTCTGTCAGAGTGACTGATCTGCAGTCCTACTACTCTGCTGCTCTTTTGTCTAAGTGAGAAGGAGTTGACCTGCGCCTTGAACCTAGGATCACCAGAGTGACTCCAAGGGCTAGTTGGCTGGCTTCCTGATCAGAGTCTCAGGGACAGAAAAGGCATCAACCATCTTGAACCCTGCACCTGTACTGTGCCTTTTGTGAGTCATAAGCCCCAAGTGATGCATCTTCAGTCTTGAAATCTTGGATGTTGGGCTCAAGGTGCTCTGCAAGCTAGCTGTGATCAGAACCAACACAGTGAAATGCAAACCCAATGCAGCTCTTCGAAGCACCTCATGGGAACCGACACAGCGCAATGAAGCCACAACGCAAGCCTACATTTCAGCCTGCCCAGCACATCGGAACTGGTGCTGCATGACGCATCCTTGACGCAGACCTTGCAGTCTCTCATTGGAACCATTGAGGAGTGACGCAGCCTCAATGCAAGCTTGGAACCGCAGCTGCTTAATGCATCCTCGATGCAACCACATATCCCACCCCTCGCAGATTATCGGAACGCCGCTGCACAGCCCATCTTTGACACAGACCTGTATCACTTTTTGGCACCACAGCTGTGTGGCGCAATGCTCAGCAATCAGGATTTAAGGTACATTTCTAAGTGGGACTAACTTGGCCCCTGTATCAGGCCCTCACTCCATCGTAGATGGTCTGAACTTGTGATTGCCATGGTCCAGTAAGACAAGCCAACCCCCATTTGGGCCATTAAGCACTTTTTTAAATCTATCTCTTTAAAACTGCATATCTCCAGTTCTACTAATTGGATTTTAGTTGTTTTGTTGTCAACTAATTTCTTACATTTTACTCTGTTTTTCTAAACTGGTGTTGTGTTTTCACTGTATTACTGCATAAACACTTTACACATTGCTTCAAAGATTAGCCTGACTTCTTTTATGCCAAGCCACCAGTGGGTCAAGCACAGGTTAATTTGGGGATTGCTTGTATTTCACCCTGACAAGGACTGTGGTTGCTACTTTAGTATGGTTTCATCCCGCTCAACCAGTAACACAATTTCTTACTGGCATCCTCTCAATCCCACAAAGGCCTAGACAGAGAAATGTAGGCAGACTTTGGCATGGCAAGGAAGTATACAATTCTCCATGATGAGTTCAAAACTCTCATCAATCATATGGTAAAGGAAAACTAATACTACTTAGGAAACCCAGCTACATAGAACATCAAGGGACCAAGGCCAGCCAACAGTATTTGAATGTATCCACTTGATGGTGAGGACATGTTCAAATTATTTGAAATGGCAGACACTGAATGTTGTAGCTAGACACTGGTGCAACAGTCTGTCAACAAGAGGAAGCTTCAAACCATTTTTGGATTTCACTCTATGACAGGAGGAGTTGCTGTCAATAATGAGAGAATGGGGTAGCCAGAATCCTGGAGACTGTGGGATGCATTGCAGCCTCTAGATGATAAGTGTTTTAGGTACCACTTAAAGTGATATAGATTCTGTCTCATGGGCAAATCCACCTCTTGCCTCTTTTGGCAGCACCAGAAGGTCACAATTCAAAGGGTGCTGCAAGACCCCACTTTAAACAACCCATCTCAGAACCAGAGCTGTGATCGGAGCATCTCAGTTAATTTCCAACTGGGATGCATTACATTTACCTGCCGCTGGTGATGCTGGGAAAGGGAGGAGAGCATGTAGGAGACACTGCTGAAGCAGAAGGATCACAACAATCATCAGGACCAGGCCACAGCAGTGACTAGTAGTTTACATAACAATAGAAAGAAGACTGCACAGGTCGCCCCCCTTTTTGCAAGGTAAACATTATATTACTCTAACTTTCCTAACCATAATGAGGACAGAACAAATCGATTGCACGGAGTGGTCAAGATCTCGGATGGCTGCATCTACTGCCATATAAATAAGATACAAGGATAATATGGAACCCTGTGCCAGGCTAATAGCCTAATCCCATCTGCAGCAGTTTCTACACGCAAACAAATAGTGCTGCATCTCGACTTGAATTTGGATCTACCTACCACCCTTTCCAATGAGAGAGCAACTGTGTTTCCCGCTAGATCTGCAGCAGACAATTGATCTTTCAACACTTCCTCAAAAGCCAGGGACCAGACAGTACACGCTCGACCAGAACAGAAAGACTGCCACCATACTCCTACAGTCTTGAACCTAACCAAACAATCTGCTGGATGTACAAAGCACACCACCCAGATAACCGTTGTAATCTAATGACTCACTAAAGGATAACACCCCTTGTAAGTTAATACCTAATGGAACCCTGTCTATTAAACCCTTCATTATCGAAATCCCCTAGGCAGCTACTTTTCACAGAGTTGGCCACAGGCAAAAGTAAGAAAGCCACAACTTCATAGACATTATGTCAAAAGAATCAGCTCTGGAAGCAATTCCGAAAGAGGTATCCTCTCAGAAAGTATCAGTATAGTCTACAGAGGCAATCACAATGAAAACCCCTTCTGATATCTTTGAGAGCTGACATTGTATTGTTGAACACCTGCTTGCCGACAGTTGAAGAGAAACTTGCAAGAATGGAATATAAGATGTCTGCTGTTGACTGGTAACAGGACCATGGGCACATGCAAGTCAACCAGGTGGAACTAAAAGACAGAAACAGGAAAAACAACCTCCATTTCTCTGGAGTTCTAGAAAATATGGAGAAAGACAACAATATAATCTTTTTGAAGAACCTTATGTCATAACTCACAGGCTTGTCATTTCACCCACCATTAAAATTCCAACATGTGCACAATATTCAAATGTGCAACACCAACAGACCAAACACTCCAAGACAAATTATAGCATGTGTCCTAAGCAAAGGCTGCAGATTCTTCAGGAGGAAAAAAGTTAAGTTGCTTTCTTACTAGATGACGGAAAAGCTTTTGTTTCCCAAGCGTTTTTTGGGAAAACATCTTGGCCATATGATAGAGGCTTAAAAAGGTGGAGATTCATTACACCTCACATGGCCAGCTATCATGATGATCTCTGAGGATGGCTGTACCACTGAATTCACAGACCAGAGTCTGCCTGGCAGATTCCTAGAGGACCAGCACCAAGTGGATATGAACACCTCTCAGCTGAGACCTAATTTGGCGACCTTTCCTAGTAACACTGGAGAAGTCTGCTCACAGACTGCTCGTAGGGCACTGGTGTTTGGCAGAAAAACACAGCTGAAGGAAACATATCTCATCAGAGATACAAATCCACATATCCATTAAAGCCTACAAATGATGGTGAATCTGCAAAGGCCCTTCAAAAGCATGACAACCACTTTAACCATTGTTGTTTCAAGATTCGGGAATCTGCACTGTCAAGTGACAAAAGAAGGGAACAGTACCATAAGGTTGCGCTCCTACAGAAGTCGCGGTATTGGGTTAAGGTGGGTAGGAGGGATAATTGGGTTGTTGTGTCTACTTTTATGTGTCACTCTCCTGTACCCCCTGTATTATGCTTTCTATGGGATTGATCAATATAGTACATAATTATAGATATATTCCTTACCATTACGTGTGAGTTACCTTACCACGCTGTTGGTGAGGCCCTAGCTTTGGTAACAGAAATTATGGCAGATGAGATAGGCCAAGCAATTGACACAATGCCTATATATACAGCCCCCAGCCCTCATGACTACCTCACTGAGTTTTATACATGAAATAAAGAGAAAGTAGTCCCTCTCCTACAAAAGTTCTTCACTAAATTCATTTCCGGCACATGTCCCCATTCGGAATTTCATGTAGCATGAATTTCCCTCATACTAAAACTAGTTAAAGAGCTGTTGCAGTGTAGGAACTACAGGCTAATCTCTTTAATTAATACTGACACCAAAATAAGCAAAAGTATTGACAACCAAACTAGAGAAGTTAATTGATACACCCTGACCAAACAGGATTCGTCCTCCATTGTTCATCTACTTCTCATTTATCTCACTTTCTCATGCCCTAATGAGAAAGTAGCTGTGTCTATGGATGCAGAGAAAGCATTCCACAGTGTTGAGGGGGGTGCTTGTTCCAGGTGCTACTGTCATGAGGCCTGTTCATGGACTTAATGTATTTATGCCTCATTTTTTAGCACTCAAAAACACTGCCTTTCCCTTGCTTTGTTGTGCATTGCACATTTTTTTTCCTTCATGCCATTATTTTGAATCACACTGTAATTTAACTTGCTGGGCAGCCACTTTCCTGGGATTCTGTAAGTACATTCTCCAACTGCTTAGTTGGCACAACAAGTGGCAGATTTGATTTTCTGTCCACTAAGCAATCGTTCCCAGGCTCCTAAAGACATATCAGAGTAGCTTTTCACTGTATCAAGCTAACGTTATGTTAGGTCCCGTAAAGTTTACTTTTAGAGAGGAGGATTCCAGCTGAGCTGACACATCGGGGAACAGATGTCCATCGGGGCATGCAGCCTGTGTAGACTGGGATTACAATTCCATACGAGGACCAATTGACTATGCAAATAGAGGTATGGGGTTCTCCATTCCCTGAGATCGTAAATAATAATAATAAGCCTTCCTGCGCATACAATCACAGGATAGGCCCAGGCCTCTAGATTTGCATTATGTTGGCAATACTTGTGTTATACAGTTTTCTAAATGCTATTCTGTCTATTGCCAGTATTGTAATTGCAAATAATTTGCTTTATAATAGACTATGGGGGTCATTACGACCCTGGCGGACGGCGTAGAAGCAGCGGTCTTACCGGCAACAGGCTGGCGGTAAAAATGTTGCAATTATGACCATGGCGGTAACATCCGCCACTTATCCGTTCCACCCGCCAGGGCGGAGACGTCCGCTGGGCTGGAGACCTGGGTCTCCAGCCCGGCGGTCGTCACAATACCGCCGGCGATATTATGACTCGGCTGACCGCCATGGATTTCATGGGGTTTGGAACCGCCATGAAATCCATGGCGGTAAGCACTATCAGTGCCAGGGAATTCCTTCCCTGGCACTGATAGGGGTCTCCCCCACTCCCCACCCCGAGTCCTTCCCCCACACCCCCCCACCAATGCCACCCGCCAAAGGTGGCAGGACCCCCCTCCCCACCCCTACCCCCAACATCACATCACTCATACACACCCGACACGCATGCAGGCACCACCAACACACATACACGCACACACATCAACATACATGCCAACAGCCACACACACAGTCATACATGCACACCCACATTCAGACATGCACGTACACATCCATACAGACATACTTACAGTCATACACACACTCATTTCCAAACACACAACACCCCCGCAAGCATACACGCACTCACACACCCCCTCTACATACACAGACGCCACACCACCATGCACGCACACAACACACAACACCACCCCACCCCTCTCCCCTAACGGACGATCAACTTACCTGGTCCGTTGATCCTCCGGGAGGGGACGGGATCCATGGGGGCTGCTCCGCCGCAACCACACCGTCAACAGAACACCGCCACGCCGAATCACAGGACGTGATTCGGTGGGCGGTGTTCTGTTGACGTGGCGGTGGAGGTGGAGCAACCTCCACTTCCACGCCGCCCGCCAGTATGGCTGCTGGCGGCTCTCCGTCCATAAAAGGATGGAGGGCTGCCAGCCGTCATAATACGCCAGGCGGAAAACCGCCACCACTGGCGGTCTTCAGCACAGCGGTCCCTCTGCGGTCTTCTCAAAAGACCGCTGAAGTCAAAATGACCCCCTATGTAGTTGCAATAAATATATTGCATACTTTCATTATGTCTTTTTTATTATTGATCTGGATATGTATGACTGAGATAATATATGAAAAGAACTAACCTGTTTTCCACTGTTCCCTGGGAGAGGTGGCTAGAATGCAGTGCATTTCGGGTTGCCACAACTGCTTGTCAATCTGTAAGGTTAGGAGGGAAAGTAGGGCACTGTGAGCTAGTCAGGTGTTTTGGTATGACAGTACTGATTTGGCAGAAGTGGCGCAGCCCCTGCATTCTAATGTTCTGTTGTCCCAAGGCACAGATCTGTCAAAGCAGACTCAATGTGACACTACAGAGAACAGGTCTTAGAGAAAGCATCTTCACCAAGGTTGAGTGGTTTTTCACAAAACACACACCAGTAGTTTCATGCAACTGATCCTTACCGCAAGTGATCTACATACAAAGGGAAAGAGATATGGTTGCCTCCTGTTTTCTCTGCTCTTTATTTTAGCATTGAACCACTGGCAACAGCGATAATAATCAATGCTCAGATAGAAGGCATACACACACCAGGTGGGGTACACAAAGTCCTTTTCTATGCTGACAACATTTACATTACCCTTTCTAAACCACCAAACACAATAGCCACCCACATAGCTTTGATGTCATAGTTCTCGATCTTCTATGGCTATTGTATTAATCAGAATAAATGCAAAGGTGTCTGCCTGAACAGTGCATTACAGAGTGTAATGCAGGTTGATCTGACTCCAATCATCAAAGAGATCCAAAAAAACATCCCCTGATGGTATTTTCTCCATTTCCCATTCTGGGTCTGAGCACAGATGCGAAAAATAAATATCATGCCTCACCTGAGCTGCCTTTGACACGATCCCACTCTGAAATCCTCAAAAGCATCAAAAACAGATAAAAATGAACGCTATCCTACATGCAACAGTCTACTGTGCATAGACAGTAACCTACATAAAAAGGCACAGCTATGTGGTAAAGGTTTGATCGTCCAAGGGGGATGAGGAACAACACTGAACTGGCTTTAAAGAGCAAGGAATCTCCTCCCTTGACCATTTACTTGTGGGAGACAGACTCAAAATATTTGCTGAACTTACCCTATCCCTTCAATATTATTGGAATTTTGACAATGCATCTGTCATATCCTAGACCAAGACCAAATAACTTTCCCAGACTCCCCAGTATTGAAATATTTGACCACATCGTGCACATACAAGGGAACAGACTCTGGTCCTTACTTTATAATAACTGACTATGTATTCTCTAAGCCACCTACAACAGATTAGCACATGATAAGAACCTAAGGAACTTTACACTTAGCTCCTACAAAATAGTCCACAGATGACATTGGTTCCCATGTCAACTGAGCAAGACAGGCCTCTAAGTCCTAAAACGCTGGTGATACCCTACCCCAAATAGCAAAACAATCACACAAAAAGGTCCAAAAGAGATTAAAAGACTAGCAGGTATTCACTCCCAAACCATAAATAAAAAACACAACAAAATATCTGGGTCCGAAAAACGTAAGGAATTAAAATGAAACCTAAGAGGTAAAGGGGTATTTCCTTATTAGCATGAAAGCCCTCACCTACGAATGGTGGCATGCTTCATCGTAGGATTTCTCCTCACACCACACACAGTCATGGTGCAGGCTACAGCTCCCAAATTGATTGGGAGAATCTCTTTAGATGTTTTATTATAATCTCATATGAGTCAGTAGTTTGGGTGAATGGTGCAGAGTGTAAAAATGCTAAGGTGTAATGGAGTGAACACAAAAGTGAATTAAAACTAACCCCACAACAGACATTAGACTTTTTGGATGTATAACATCTGTTGTAGAATTAGTTTTAATTCACATTCTTGATCACTCTGTTACACCTTAGCATTTGTACACTCGGCATCACTCACCCAGAGGGCCTGCACAAGTAATGGGTCCAATTTTGTCCTCTACTGGGAACCAAACACCCCACTGCAGTGACAGGCTCTCTCAGGGTAGCTGAGCAGAGCGGTCCAACACCTACTAAAGGGAGGTACTGTGGTCTAGTAATTACACAATAGTAACACTCAATAAACGATTGTCCAGTCTGTACTATTTCTTTTGAAAAAGAAAAGGTACGTTTATTACACACACACTTCTCAATACTAAGCATACATTTACAAATATACATAAGACTGATGGAAATATCTGTTGATGACATTGCATTATCATATCTGGCCCCCTAAATAGGTCTAGTTCAATAAACCACATCAAAAACCATCATTTTAAGAGTAAATGCAATAATCGATAATAACCATGTGTAGATGCACTTTCTACTGTTAATAAAGCATATACATTTATTCACTGTTAACGTTATTAATTCAGTAAAGCATTGAAAAATGAACATCATGTGCCTCTACGTTATTATATACTTTCAGCCATTTAAAATGCAGTTATTAACACAGGCAATAGAGGACACCACATTTTGATCAAACAACATGTAACCATAGACTTCACCCCTAGAGGATGTTGTACAACTCATACATTCTTTTAGACACATCTAAACCTCACTACCTGTGACCATAAACTTAGCTGCTAGAGTGTGCTGCACTCCCAGCTGTAGAGCTGAAGCTCCAGCCTAGTGAGTGCTTGAACATGGAAGAGAATCTTTGGTTGGTCCTTCTTTTGGAGACTCAAGTTCAGTGCATTTAAAAAACTAATTGGGGCCTCCTGGGGAATGTTTGTGCACTCCTTCAGCTTCCCTATATTTTTTTTAATGTCTTGGGGCCACCACAAGGGGAACAAATGAGCTAACTTGAAGAGCCCAGCAGGGCATCTTAGGGCGCTCCTCAGGAGCAGTGAATATTTGATGAGCGACTCTCCTGCTGCTCCGGGGAGAGACACTGCCTCTGTTTCCTTTTTTTTTTTGTTTCCTGCCATGGTGCCTCATGCCGTGCACCTTTTCTTTTTGTTTGTGAGTGCACAGTCCCATGTCTCCAAAGTTTAGAGGGCAACAGAGGGAGCCCTCCCCTATTTGACCTGCCGGTTCCCCATGTGGGCAGCACTCCTTCTTGATGCTGCAGGAGTAGGCAGGTGTCTTCTCCACTGTCCTCTCCTATGGGCAGCATGCTGGGTGCTGTAGTGGCCACCCAATCCCCCTGGACACAGGTACAAGAAGCAAGGCAGTCCCCTCACGGGTGAGGAGAGTGCAAAGGCACTCCCGTGTTCCTCCTCATTGCCTTAAGGCCCAGAGTTGAGGTCCCAGACTGCGTTCTCCTCTTTCCTTGTCAGGGGAAGGGCGACCATTCTCCCCCACTCCTACTGCGAACAGGGGTCTGGAGTTGGGGTCCCGGGACTCACAGTCAATAAACCAGCCTGGGGGAATGTGGTCTTTAGACTCACAGGATGTTGGGGAGGGGCCACGCACGCCCCCTTCTGGCACTGAAAAATAAGAGATCCTTTGTGAGGTGACCCCTGGGCCCTGGTCCACAACGGGGGTGTGGAACAGCTGGGGATTGGAACTCTACATGCTCTGGGGCTGAGCTGAGGGTCAAAGGTCAAAATGCTTATTGGCAACTCCAATGGAAAATAAAACACAGTACTTTAAGCTGAGTTGGGTAGTTGTGTATGTGGGGGACGGTAAAGTGAAGAATGAAGTACCTGCAGAAGAAGATAGTGGCAAGACATGCTCTTCTTCTGATGTGTGAGATAAGCTGATTTAGAATTTCAGAAAGACATGGTTTGGAAAAGGGAGTAAGGGCCTCATCATGACATTGGCGTTGACTGTTAAAGTGGTGGTAATAAAGGATTGCGGTTATTACGTCCAAATTATGACCACGCTGTGATACCTCCCATAGACAGCCAATGTACCACACCGACCGCCAGGGCATTAACACTACTGACCACGGAGGTACCCATCAACAGCAAGGCCCAGCATATTATGACATAGCAAACCGCCACAATTTCCAGGACGGTACCAACGCCATTGAAAGCCTGGCAGAAACACTGCAAAGAAAACGAAAGACTCAACATCAGAGACACAGAGGAGTCCGCCCCATCCATGGAACCGGAACTTCAAGTCTTCCTGATGCTCTTTTACTTCATGGTCCTCCTGGAACACCAACACCAACGAAGATGATGACAGTGAGTACAGTCGCCTAGCACACAAGGGACGGAGGGAGGAAAAGAAGAGTAACACACACCACAACACAAACCATTCACACACACACACCATACACACAACCAGCTGCAGGGTAAAACCAATGTCACAGGACCCAAATCTAATTAAAACAAGCACCACATTGAGATTTAAGTGACACTGTAATCTGATGCCAACAGTCACCATATTGTCCATGCGAAAACAAAAGCATGTATCAATGTCCAGAAAGGGCCAATGGCCAGTCCAAAGTACAAAACGCCTACATGGCCACATCATGTTGGAAATGGGCAGGCACCTCGGGGGGGAAAGGGTGTGGGGGTGGGGAGCACCTCAGCTAAAGTGGGTAACATGCCCACTGGTTCTGGAGGGGGCTCCTTGCCCAATTTCCCTGGTGGGGATTGTAAGGCCACAGTCTCTGAAGTGGGGAACATGCCCACTGGTTCTGGAGGGGGCTCCTTGACCAACTGTCTCTGGTAAGTGGCCTACATGCCCTCTGCTGGAGGTGAGGGCTGCTGTGCCTCTTCTGGAGGTGAGGGCTCCTTGTCCACTGCTGGTGGAGGTGTTACCCTGGCTGCCTCTGCTGGAGGTGAGGGCTCCATGCCCACTGCTGGTGGAGGTGCTACCCTGGCTGCCTCTGCTGGAGGTGAGGGCACCTTGCCCACTGCTGGTTGAGGTGTTACCCTGGCTGCCTCTGCTGAAGGTGAGGGCTCCTTGCCCACTGCTGGCAGAGGTGCTACCCTGGCTGCCTCTGTTGAAGGTGAGGGCTCCTTGCCACTGCTGGAGAGGGGGTCTTTTGCCTCTCTTTGCTGATGGAGTGGGCACCTTCCCCTTCTTGGATGGTGGAATGGGAACCTTCCCTTTCTTGGGTGGTGGAGTGGGATCCTTCCCTTTCTTGGGTGGTGGAGTGGGAACCTTCCCTTTATTGCCTCCAGGACTAGGAGGTGCCTCAACTGTCCTGGTTTCCTGTCCCTTTGTTTTCACCACCCTAGTCCTCCCTTTCTGAGGCAGAGGTGTGCTCACAGTAGGAGTGGCAGCTGTCATACTCTGGGGCCCCTCTGTGCCAGCAGCTGAAGATTTGATAGGAGCAGTGGCAGACTGTTTGGCTGAGGTGCTGTGCTGGGTCATTGGAATCCTGCTCTTACAGGCAGGATGGGGGGATAAATGGGTAGGGAACAGGTCAAGATGGGCAAGAACAAGCTTCATAGGGACGTTGGGGTGGGATGTAAAAGGAGGGATTAGAGTGGAGGTTGAGGGAGTGGTTGCCGGAGGTGTATGTCTGCTGGACTTAGGCGCAGGTGCATGGACAGTGTGCATATGTGAGGTGAATGGCTTTTGGGAGTCTAGGTGCGTGCGCTTGTGTCTCTTATTTTATTTTATTTATTTAATGCGTTTTTATATAGCGCGGACTTTACCCGAAGGTGTCAGAGCGCTTCACAATAGGCAAAGTAAAGATACAAGAGGAGAGGAATTACAAGTGAGCCTGATACAAACGCAAACGTTACATTACATGAGGCAATGCGAAAGGAGAAAGTGACGTGTGCAGGTTACAAGAGCAAATAAAGTACGAGTAGAGGAAAAAAAAAAGAAAACAAATAGCAATAAATGGTAGACACTCAAAACACTAAAACAATAGTTACGTTACATGAGGCAGTGGTGGCCGTTGTGCATGTATCAAAAGCAAACAAGATAAAAGAGGTAGCAAATGATACGTTGTAAAAGGAAAGGTGCCGTGTGCATGATACAAAAGAGTACAAAATACAGGTAGAGGTATAAAACTGCACTAAATGGCAGACACTCAAAACACAAAAACACCCTGGGAAGGCACTTCTATAGGCATGGAGAACAGAATTTCCTATAATGGAAGGACTTCTCTTAGGAGCGGTGCAGACAGGGTGGGAGAGGACAAAGGGAACATGTGCATGTATGTTGTGGAGGTGTCTGCAAGTGAGGTGTGTGTGCTTCATGATGTGGTGATGGTGCCTGTTGGTGCAGTGCATGCAGGTGTGAGTGAGGATGTGGCTGTTGTTTGTGTGAGTGCTTGTGATCCGAAGTGTGCTGCCTGTGTTTGACTGTACGACTCTTGTCTGATGTTTTGTCTTCAAGCTTGTCTGTATGTGTGCATGGGATGGGTTGGGGATGAGGAGACTGGGACTGGGAAGTGGTAGTTGGAGGAGGGACAGTAGGACAGGGACACTGGCTGCCATCAGAGAGTACGCCAGAGCCTGAAACAAACTCTGGAGGTCCGCCAAGCCACTGTGGATGCCCCCCAGTTGTGCATTGCATTGCTGCATCTGTGATGCCAGCCCCTGGATGGCATTCACTAACGTTGACTCCCCTAAAGAAATGGATCTCAGGAGGTCAATACCCTCCTCACAGAGGGCAGCAGGGCTCACTGGGGCAGGGCCTGAGGTGTCTGGGGCGAAGGAGATGCTCACCCTCCTGGGTGAGCTGGCACCGGCAACTTAGTGGGGTGGCTACTGAGAGGGCGGTGCTGGTACGGGGGCTGGTGGCTGTACATGTAGCTGGGGTGGTTCCAGAGGTGTCTGCCACCACCAGGGAGCTCCTCAAAGGAGGAATCAGAATCAGTGCTGTCACCTCCTGTCTCCTCCGTGGTGCTCCCCTCGTCCTCCATCCCACTGTTACCCTTGGCATCGGTGGACTCTGCCTCCTGGGTCCTGTGGGATGCAGCTCCCTCAGTCGCCAGTGCCCCTGCTCCTCCGCCAGATGATGCTAATGCACACATGGACAGGATGACAGAAGAAAATAGGGGGGGAGAGAGAAAGGGAACACTGGGTCAATTACAGCACCAACACCAGAGATAGCATACACATTACCAACACACACAGAGATCAGGATTGGGCACTATGTATCGCACTGGCATTCCAATTCATAGGTACCACAGCAAGATGAGAGCCAACCACCGCCAACTGCACGCCTCCTGGGACCCACTAAGCTCTGTCTGACCTGGAATGCCACCTAGCTGTAATAAAAGATTTTTCTATACACCCATTTACCTTGTGCTGGACCACGCATCAATGTCTGAGCTGGCATTAAGGGGTATCCACTAACTGAAACCCACCACCAGGATCCTATGCCAGCAAACAAAAATGGTTGCCACGCTCACTGTACTCACCCCCAAGTGGCTGCTGTGCTGTCCTCAAGCGCACATCCAGCTCTGGGTAGGCCACTGTCAGTATGCGGGCCATCGGGGGGGTCAGGTTCCGGCGGGCCCCCCACCCTCGTTGGAAGGCCATACCCCAGCTGGGCCTCCATGGTCATCCGGGCCCAGCATCTCAGGTCATCCCATCTTTTCCTGCAGTGGGTTCTCCACCTGCTATAGACCCCCAGGGTACGCACGTCCTTGGCGATAGCATGCCATAACCCTTCTTCTGGTGGGCGCTGACCTGCAGAGGTAATACAGACAGGAGGACAACATTAAACATACAATCCTGCCTGTCACATATGGCCCACAAATTACATTTCCATCTCAATTGGCACACACATTATCTGGAGCCCTGCATGTACACTACCACCAGACATCCCCCACACCTTGTTGCATGCATCATCCCCATGGTGTACTCAGCTGTTGGTCTGAAGGCCCATACAGCTGTCCATACAGGGGTAGTACCCCATCCACCAGGAGCTCTAACTCCTCAGAAGTGAAGGCAGGGGCCCTTTCCCTGTCACATGGACCATGGCAGGATCCGGACACATGTCACAGCAGCACAGTCAGTGTAGGTGTTGTCCTGTGGAAAGTCAGGAATCAAGTGAGGTTATAGGTAGAAAATGGCGGTCATGTTTGCGGCGGTGTACGCCATCACTGCCGCCTGGGATCCTCATTGGATTTTGTACTCCATAGAACCCCAAGTTTGCCAATGAGGAACAGCACAGCGGTGCAAAACCGCCTTCCGCCATGACGCCCAGTGCGGGCGGAGTTACATCACTTCCACCTGTCCATACTTACAGGACAGGCAGTCGCCATTTCATGTTGGTGGACAACAATCAGAAATTGGAAACTGCGTCATTGCTGTGATTTGTACATACATTGCCATTCACACTGTCCGATTACATACATGCCCAGTTGCACTAGGGTGGTGGTTCCATTGTTCAGTTTGTGATACCCTTCTCACTCTTGTGTCCCTTAGATACCTACCAATGCGGAGAAATAGGAGGAAGAGGCAAGCCCCCGTGTACAGACCCTTTGTGGACCTGGCTACACTGAAGGAGAGACAATTATAATACTGACCTATAGACTGGACAAGGCCACAATCGCAGAGCTGTTTACTCAATTGGAGCCTGATCTGATATCAGCTATCTGTCATCCCACTGGGATCCCCCCTCTAGTGCAAGTTCTATCAGTGCTCCATTTCCTGGAAACTGGTTCTTTCCAAGTGGGCTTGGCGGGAGGAATGTCACAACCAATGTTCTCAATAGTGCTGGCAAGGATTTTGTCTGCCTTGCTCAAACACAAGTGCAGCTACATCGCTTTCCCCCAAGTGGAAGTTTTGGCCACTGTGAAGACTGGGTTCTATGCAATGGGACATATTCCTAATATTATTGGGGCAATTGATGGAACACATATTGCATTTGTCCCCCTACCCTCAACACAGTGAACAGGTGTTCAGGAATCGTATGAGTTTCCACCAGTACATCTCCCACATGATTGCCAAGTATCCTGGCTCGGTGCGTGACTCATTTGTTCTGAGGAATAGCAGCATCCCAAATGTGATGGCACAATTGCAGAGGCACAGGGTCTGGCTGATAGGTGAACCTGAGTCCCCACACAAGATATGTCAGTGTATGCCTTCTGGAGTTATCCCCCATACCATTGTGTAAGGCTAATGTTTGTCCCTCAGTTCTTGCAGGTGACTCTGGCTACCCAAACCTGTTGTGGCTATTGACCCCTGTGAGGAATGCCAGGACAGGGGCTGGGAATAGCTAAAATGAGGCACATGGGCAAATCAGGTAAATCATTGAACGTACCTTCGGCCTCCTGAAGGCCAGGTCCAGATGCCTCCATCTGACAGGTGGATCCCTGTGCTACTCCCTTGAGAAGGTCTGCCAGATAGTTGTAGTATGCTACACGTTGCACAACCTGGCCCTCAGACGACATGTGCCTTATCTGCAGGAAGAGGAGATTGGAAATGCCCCTGTGGCAGCAGTGGACCCTGAGGACAGTGAGGATGAGGAGGCAGAGGATGAGGATATGGACAACAGAACATCAGTAATACAGCAGTACTTCTAATGACACACAGGTAAGACAGTGGCACTGACCATTTCTTTAATTATTTATGTTCTCAGTGTGGCTGTAACAGGATGGCAGTCACTTCCTTTGCATTTCAACTTACTGTCACCTATGCCTTCTCTATTTGCAGATGTTGATGTTATTACAACTGTACACTGATGTTATGACTACAGGCAGCTACAGCTCGTCATTTTTATACTATACCAAAGTTCATGTCAATAGCACAAGATATAACTGTTAACATTAGTGCACAACTTCATCACATAAAGCACTATCACTCACGTTGTGTCTAAGGGTGTTTATTGTAGTGCAATTAATAGAACGAATAGTGCAATGGAATGGGGTGATGGTAGGGGTAAATCCAGGGTATTGGTCAATCAATCAATCAATCAATCAAAAAACTTTGTAGTGCACGCTACTCACCCGTCATGGTCTCAAGGCGCGGGGGGGAAAAATCAAGGGGGGGCAGGGAGGGTCACTGATCGAACAACCATGCCTTGAGGTTTTTTCTGAAGACCAGGAGGTCTTTGGTTTTGCGAAGGTTGGTGGGGAGGGTGTTCCAGGTTTTGGGGGCGAGGAAGGAGAAGGACCTGCCTCCTGTGGTGGTGCGTTGGATGCAAGGGACTGTGGCTAGTGCGAGGTCAGCTGACTGGAAGTTGCATGTGGGAGTGTGAAAGTTCACTCTTTCGTTGAGGTAGGTTGGGCCGGTGTTGTGGAGGGATTTGTGTGCGTGGATGAGGATCTTGAATGTGATTCTCTTGTCTATGGGGAGCCAGTGAAGAGATGTGAGGTGTGGTGAGATTCGTTTGTGGCGGGGGAGGCCAAGGACGTGCAGCTGTGTTTTGGATTCTCTGGAGTTCGCGTTTAAGTTTGAGTGTGGTGCCGGCGTAGAGGGCGTTACCGTAGTCCAGTCTGCTGCTGATGAGTGCATGGGTGACTCTCTTCCTGGTCTCTGATGGAATCCATTTGAAGGATTTTTTTAGACTGCAGGGTGTGTGGAAGCAGGAGGAGGTTTGAGCATTGATTTGCTGTGTCATGGAGAGGGAGGTATCCAGGATGATGCCGAGGTTGCGTGCGTGGTTTGCGGGGGTGGGTGCGGGGCCTAGGGCGGTGGGCCACCAGGAGTCGTCCCATGTGGTTTTGTTGGGGCCGAAGATGATGATCTCGGTTTTGTTGGAGTTGAGCTTGAGGTGGTTAGTGGTCATCCAGTTGGCGGTGTTGAGGAGAGCAGCGTGTAGGTTGGTTTTGGCGGTGGTGACGTTGCGGGTGAGGGAGAGGATGAGTTGGGTGTCATCTGCATATGAGAGGATAGTGATTCCGTGTGCTCGGAGGATGTTGGCTAGGGGGATCATGTAGATGTTGAAGAGTGTGGGGCTGAGGGAGGACCCTTGGGGGACTCTGCAGGTGATCTTGGTAGTGTTGGAATGGAAGGGTGGAAGGCGGACTCTCTGGGTCCGGTTGGTGAGGAAGGAGGTGAGCCAGTCTAAGGCTTTGTGGTGAATTCCTATGTTGTGGAGGCGTGTGCGGAGTGTGTGGTGGCAGACGGTGTCAAAGGCTGCGGAGAGGTCTAGGAGGATGAGTGCAACGGTCTCGCCTTTGTCGACTTTGGTCCTGATGTCTTCAGTGCATGCGATGAGGGCGGTTTCCGTGCTGTGGTTCTTGCAGAACCCGGATTGTGAGGGGTCAAGAGTATTGTTTGCTTCGAGGAAGTGGGATAGGCGGGCGTTGGCTAATTTCTCGGCAACCTTGGCAGGGAAAGGGAGGAGGGAGATGGGGCGGTAGTTGGAGAGGATCTCCGGGTCGGCTTTTTTTTTTTTTAGGAGAGCAGTGATTTCTGCGTGCTTCCAGGGGTCTGGGTAGGTGGCGGAGTCGAAAGAGGAGTTGATTATGTTGTAGAGTATGGGGGCGATGGTTGGGCTGGCTTTGTTGTAGATGCGATGTGGGCAGGGGTCGAAGGGGGATCCGGAGTGGATGGAGTTCATGGTTTTTGGTTTCTTCATGTGTGGTGGGGGTCCAGGTGGAGAGAGTGGTGGGGGGTCAAGAGTGAGGGTTGGGTTGGGTGAGTGAGGGGTGTGTATGGTGGGTGGGTGTGGTATGAAGCTGTTGTGGATGTCCAGGATTTTGTGGAGGAAGTGGTTGGAGAGGGCGTCACAAAGGGTCTGTGTGTGTGAAGGGTCTATGTTGCTGGCTTTGGGTTTGGTGAGTTCATTAATGATGGTGAAGAGTTCTTTGCTGTTTTGAGAGTTGTTGTCAAGGCGTGTCTTGTAGTGATCTCTTTTGGCGGTTCGTATGGGTTGGTGATGGGTGCGAATGGTGGTTTTGAGGGTGGAGAAGTTGGATGTAGAAGGTTCTAGTCGCCATATTTTCTCAGCTTGGTGGCATTTGCGCTTGGAATCTTGGAGTTCTGGGGTGAACCATGGGGCGTTCTTGATGTTGCGGTGGTGATGTGTTTACTGAGGGGGCCTAGTGTGTCTGCGCAGGTGGTGATCCATTTGGAGAGGTTGTGTGCTCCTGTGTTGGGGTCGTTGGCGTGGGGGGGGGTTATGGGCCAGTTGGGAGTTTAGTCGTTCTGTGGGGATCTTGTCCCACATGCGGTAGGGTGTGGTGTGTTGATGGTAGTGTGTGAGGGGGTTGGTGAAGGAGAAGTGGACGAAGTGGTGGTCAGTCCAGAGGAGTTTGATGGTGTGGGTGTAGGCTATGTGTTGGCTTGCGGTGAAAATAGCGTCAATCGTGTGTCCTGCTGAGTGGGTGGGTGTGGTGACCAGTTGTTTGAGTCCGAGATTGGTGAGGTTGTCTATGAGGGAGGTAGAGTTGTGGTCTTGTAGGTTTTCTAAGTGAAAGTTGAAATCACCGAGGAGGATTTAGTCTGTGGAGGTGAAGGCGTGCGAGCTGATGGTGTCGGCGATGGTGTCGCAGAAGGCGGGGCGTGGTCCTGGTGGGCTGTTGATTAATGTACCTCTGAGGGTGGAGTTGTTGTTGATGTGGATCAGAAAGTGCATGTGTTCTGTGTTGTTGATAGTGTCTTGGGAGCTGGTGGTGACTTTGATGGTGTCTCTGTGTAGGATGGCGATGCCACCACCTGGCCTGTCGAGGCGGTCTTTGCGTTGGAGTTTGTATTCCTTGGGTGTGGCGATGGCTATGTCGGGTTCTGAGGAGGGGTTGGTCCAGGTTACCGTGAGGAAGGCAATGTCAGGTAAGTGTGATGTGATGAGGTCCCAGAGTTCTATGGCATGTTTGTGGAGGGAGCGGGTGTTGAGGAGCAGGCAGTTGAGGTGGTTGTGGTGGGTGGTGTTGGTGTGGTGCGTGACGGTGTTGTTGCAGGGTGTGTTCTGGTTGTGGGCTTGGGTGTGGCGGGGTTGGTTGGTGGGGGCAGAGCAGGTGAGTCTTGCGTTGGGGGTGTTGTGTTTGTTGAAGGTGGGGTCGCTATTGTTGGTGTGTGGTGTGAGGTATGAGGAGCAGGAGAAATGACAGGTGTGGCAGGTGAAGGGGCCATGAGTGTGTGTGGGGCTAGATGGGGTGCACGTGGGGTGAGGGCCTGGATTGAGAGAGTGGAGGGTGAGGGGGAAGTAGGTTTGTATGAGAGGGCCAGGGGGACTGGCGCTGGGCACAGTCTTGGCACAGACGGGCGCAGACGGGCTTGCCTTTGGCGAAGAGGAGGGGAGGGTGGGAGTGGCAGCTGGGAGGAGGGAGGGCTTGTTGAATGGGAAGGCTGGGTGGGTGGGGCCGCAGGGGAAGCAGCGGCAGGAAAAGAGGCAAAGAAAAAAGGCAATCTAAAACGGTGAGGAGGAGGGAGAGGGGGGGAGGCGGGAGGGGCCGCAGGGGACGCAGCGGCGGGAAAAGAGGCAAGGAAAAAAGGAAATCTAAAACGGTGAGGAGGAGGGGGGAGGCTGGAGGGGCCGCAGGGGACGCAGCGGCGGGAAAAGAGGCAAGGAAAAAAGGCAATCTAAAATGGTGAGGAGGAGGGGAGAGGCGGGAGGGGCCGCAGGGGACGCAGCGGTGGGAAAAGAGGCAAGGAAAAAAAGGCAATCTAAGACGGTGAGGAGGAGGGGGGAGGAGGGGAGAGGCGGGAGGGGCCGCAGGGGATGCAGCGGCGGGGAAAAGGAAGAATAGAATAAGGAGTGGAGGTGGCGCGGATGGCGGAGCGGGGAGCGACCTGTCTGCAGAAGCAGGGTCAAAGGTTGCTCCCTGTTACCACGCCGCGGCTGCCATAAGAGGAAGGGAGGGTGGGAGTGGCAGCTGGGAGGAGGGAGGGCTTGTCGAATGGGAAGGCTGGGGGGGTGGGGCCGCAGGGGACGCAGCAGCGGGAAAAGAGGCAAGGAAAAAAGGCAATCTAAAATGGTGAGGAGGAGGGGGAGGCGGGAGGGACCGCAGGGGACGCAGTGGTGGGAAAAGAGGCAAGGAAAAAAGGCAATCTAAGACGGTGAGGAGGAGGGGGGAGGCGGGAGGGGCCGCAGGGGACGCAGCAGCAGGAAAAGAGGCAAGGAAAGAAGGCAATTTAAAATGGTGAGGAGGTGGGGGAGGTGGGAGGGGTCGCAGGGGACGCAGCGGCGGGAAAAGAGGCAAGGAAAAAAGGCAATCTAAGACGGTGAGGAGGAGGGGGGAGGCGGGAGGGGCCGCAGGGGACGCAGCGGCAGGAAAAGAGGCAAGGAAAGAAGGCAATCTAAAATGGTGAGGAGGAGGGGGGAGATGGGAGGATCCGCAGGGGACGCAGCGGCGGGAAAAGAGGCAAGGAAAAAAGGCAATCTAAAATGGTGAGGACGAGGGGGAGGCGGGAGGGCCCGCAGGGGACGCAGTGGCAGGAAAAGAGGCAAGGAAAAAAGGCAATCTAAAACGATGAGGAGGAGGTGGGAGGGGCCGCAGGGGACGCAGCAGCGGGAAAAGAGGCAAGGAAAAAAAGGCAATCTAAGACGGTGAGGAGGAGGGGGGAGGCAGGAGGGGCCGCAGGGGACGCAGCGGCGGGGAAAAGGAAGAATAGAATAAGGAGTGGAGGTGGTGCAGATGGCGGAGCGGGGAGCGACCTGCCTGCAGAAGCAGGGTCCAGTCTGTTTGTAGCACAGGTCCAGTGTCCAAGGGGCCAAAGGAAGGAGAGTAATGGAAGTTCTAAGTCGACAAGGTGACAAAGTGGAACACAATGTGGACATTCAGGAGGGTCTCATTTCCTGGCAGTGGTCTTGGTCTTGGCAAGTGTCTCTGGCATCTGTCTGGGTCACAGGCAATGTTTGCGGGGTGGTTCACCTTCTGCAGGGGGAGGAGTGCTGGTGGCCTGTGGGTCCTGTGGCAGGGTGTCCTGTCCACTAGCTGCAGCAGATGTGGTGGGTTGTTCAGTTAACTGGCTAGTGGAAGGGGCCCGCTGGTGTGTTGTAAATTCCCTCATGATGTTGGCCATATCAGCCAGCATCCCTGCCATGGAGACCATAGTGGTGTTGAGGGCCTGCAAATCATCCCTGATCTCCTGATGGTGTACCTCCTGCAGCCGCTTGTTCTCCTGCATGTTGTTTAGAATCTGGCCTATCTTGTCCTGGGATTGTTGGTAAGTCCCCAGGACATTAGCGAGTGCCTCCTGGAGACTCGGTTCCCTGGGCTTATCCCCCCCGGCGCACAGCTGTCCTCCGGGTGTCCCTATCCCCCTGTGCCTGCGTCCCCTGAACAGTATAGCCACTGCCACTGACCCCAGGACCCTGATTCACTTGGCTGTGAGGTGTGAGCTGGGGTCCCTTGACAGGTGGGCACACTGCTGATTGACGTGTCCTGGGGACAGAGTTGTGGGGACATTGGGTGGGTGCTGTGGTGTTGGAGACTGAGGGGGGGAGGCTTTGTGGTGGACTGGGAGTGGGCTGGGGAGGCTGACTGACCCGTGGTCCCTGATGGGCCAGGCACTTCATCCAGATGTCCAGAGTTGCTGTCATCACTGGGGGCATCTTCTGTTGGGGGACTGGATAGTCATCGTTCCTCCTCCACGCTAGGATTGGCTGGGATCCAATATCGTTGCTGTTGCCCTGCCACCTTTGTTTGTGTACAGTGATGTTTGGTGGGATTGTTAGTTGTCCATGCTGTGCATGCTTTGGTGATGGGTGTACATGCAGGGCTGGGAGGGCTGTACATGCATTGGTATCAAATGCAGGGCTTGGCATTGGTGTTAGTCACATGTGTGGAATGGAGTGGAGTGATGGGAGTCAGGTTGAGGGGGTGAGATGGTATGTAGGTTTGTGGGGTGATAAGTTGTAAATATTGACTCACCAGTGTCCAGTCCTCCAGCTACTCCAGTGAGTCGGGTGCAGGATTGCCATGACTTGCTCCTCCCATGCTGTCAGCTGTGGTGGAGGAGGTGGGGATCCACCGCCAGTCTTCTGGATGGCAAGCTGGTGCCTTGCTGCCACGGAATGTACCTTCCCCCATAGGTCATTCCACCTCTTCCTGATGTTGTCCCTTGTTCTTGGATGCTGTCCCATGGACATGGGTGTTGTGTGGTGCGTGTTGTGCAGATGATGTTGAGTAATGTGGTAGGGTGTGGGATGTGGAGTGCATGATGGATGTGTGGGTGGTTGTGGTATGTGTGTAATTGTCTCTGTGATTTGCGTGGCTAGCTATTGCAGTCTTTGTGTTGGCAAAGGATTGTGTGTAATGTGGGTGCGTTTTATAGTGCTGTGGGTGGGTGTGGTGTGTGTATCAGTGTCAGGTGTGTGTTTAATTTTTGGTCAATGTTGTATTGTTTTGTATTTGGGTCGCCATTCTGACCGTGCCTGTGTGTTCCAGCAATGGTTTACCGCCGTTGAATGTCTGCTGTGGTGATTTGTGGGTCATAATGTGGTGGGCATTGTTTTGTTGGCATAATGGTATGGGACCGACACTTTAATACTTTGGTCTGGTGGATCTGTGTTTGTGGCAGTATTCTGTCGGTTTAGTGTGTGTGTGTCATAATATGGCGAATGGATGCTCACCTCTGGGACGGTATGTTGGTGGCCGTCACCACAGTGGTAAGCGGGATTTACCACCAATGTCATAATGACCACCTAAGCGTCTAACAGAGTGACAGAAGAACATTACAAGAAGGAGATAGAAGAAATTGACTAGATGGGGGACAGTAGTGATTATGACACTCTAGCGACCCACATGAATTTCCCCAGATCTTAACAAAGTTTGAAATATTTCAATTCTTAATATTCACAACAAAATCATTGTTGTGACTCATTTATTTGGCACTGCTAACAAATGTTGGCAAAACCGTTAGGTCTGGCTTGTTTTTTACGTGAAAGTCTAGTGCTATTGTTTACGCCTGAATGCAATAACATACAACTCACAGATAGGCACCCAAACACAGACCAGATGGCATGCTTTCTAAATCATAGGGTATTATTTTTCACGCTTTAAATCATACTCCTAATTATGTAGGCCAAGACAAAGGTTTCCTTCTAAAACATATTTGCCAATACCCCTTTTTCATCCTATTTAATGTACTGGCAGCCTGGGATGAATGCCAGAGTGGACTGATAAACTCACCGTTTTGGAACTTCATGCCCTTGTCAAGCCTTATGTGAGGTTCTTGCACACCTGGAACAAAATACTTCAGCTTTTGAATTCTGGTCTTAAATTATGTGCTCCCTGTAATCTACTGACTTCCTTTGTGTTTGTTAGAAATATCAGATATAGATTCAGTATACCCTGTCAGGCCGCCAGCTTTGTTCATGGTCACCAAGTTCAAATTGGGTCTTTAAAACCCCCAGCACTGCATGACCCACATCCTGTAGGCTCTTCATGGACTATGATAGCAGTGTCTCTGCAGTGTGACAATGATTCATGAGTTCAGTGTCTGTTGTGGTTCTGTATATACTCTGAGAATAACAGAGCAAAAAGGCAGACTTTGCTGACAATTCATTAGCATCCCAAGGATTTATTATTACAGGGCTTCATGTCACTCTGAAGCACTTAATATAGTGCGTGTTTTGATTCTGCCAATGTTGTGATAAATCAAGATATAAGGTTAACACTATTGCTGGAGAAAAAGTTCCAGGTATGATCTTATAACTCAAATGTTACATGTAAATACCATGTGATACTTTATTCTGAGATGGCTCACTGCTATTCTTTCTGTTATGAGCTTCTCTTACAGCCAACAGTGCCAAGTCATAGTGTCATATCAAAGACATCATGTTTGTCAGGATAGAATATTCTGTTACTGGTGTATAAAGCCTACGTTTACATAAGATAACTCTCGGTCACTGTGCAGTATTCTGATTATGGATGAGATTCGGTAAAGGTGCCTCCCCATGAAAGAGATTTCTTGTGCTTCTTTGCTCAGAATATGCACATGGGGACCATCTCCAAAGGCAGCAGCACTCTTGCCTTTTACACACATCCATCTACATATACATCCATATGGGGGGTACACTCACACCCATACATACATACAGACATCTACATAAACACCACAGATATGGACATATGTCATCTACACAAAATGACCTTAATTCAGCTTATACACAGACTAACCATCAAACATTCTATCACAAATAACAATTAATCCACAGCCTTTTTCATTTTGCATGCATCTTCCGTCCAGAGTCTCTATTCATCTACCAATCTATTTGTCCACACAAATTCACTATTCATCCAAATATAAATTCATGTGCCATCCACTCTCCCACTCACCCAATTGTCCACCAACTGATGTATCACCCAATTTCCACCAACTAATGCAATCATCCGTTAAGTCATGCATCATTGCAGCCTTATTTCCCTCCACATGTAACATGACATTACATGACATCTGTATTTGCAAGTACATTTTCATCGCTTGGGCCATCTTAGTACTCAAATAACTGACGTTTATACTCAATGACTTACCAATCCACAAAACCATTCTGAAATACACATCAAATAGGCAACAGTGTTTGCTCTGCTTCTGTATACTCTGCCATTCCTGTTATTTGAGAGTTTTCTTGGTTTTACCTCTCCTGTGAGGTTAGGAAGTGTGTACTGTTGCTGTATAGTGTCTGGGAGGGAACTCCCCCAGGTATTAGCATACTGTACCTATTCTGTTAAGGAGAGAAGCTTGCACTTTTGCCAATGTTGTACCTGTTCACAAATGAGTAATGGGCCCTGCACTGCTAATTTCCAGCTGAACCTGTTGAGCTTCCTATCATCTCGGAAGTTAGGCAGCTTGGTAAACGTGCACTGTTCATGCAAGGCTGTGCCTGTTCTGTGAGAGATGCTTGCACTTTTGATGGTGTATTGTACCTATTTTGTGAGGGATGTAAGTTTGTATTTTCATGTTTCAGAAGCATTAATCGCAACCACTGTTGTGCACCTGTTGTTGGTGCCATGAGGCCACTTGGTTGTGGGTTTTAACCATGATTGTGAGCATTCAACAGGTGTCCCTGTCTGAAGACCTATAGGAGGGCGCCCACCTTTACACAGAAGAAAACGGGACATTTATTTGTATGCTGAGGTTATGGAAGGGCAAGGAGATGCTTCTTAAATAGCAGTATGTGTAAAACCCTCTGTATTCTTTTTCTTTCTCATAGCAAATCTGCCTCTGTTTGCATTAAAACTATTTAAGAATAGTCCAGAGTGCTTTAATCTAGTTTTGACATGTTTTCATCTTGTAGTTGCTGCTTTATGTCTACATTCACATTAGAAATGGATTGTGATATTGTTTTTTTTTTTTATTTGACCAACCAATGGTCACTTTTGCAGTCCTCTTAATACTTAGCCCTTTATGTACCTGTATCAGAGCACTGCATGCTATGTTAGATATCACATTTGTTACAGATATCCTTGAGCAACCTTTGCCTCCCCTTACTCCCTTCTTTTTTAACATACCCAAAGGACCCTAATTATCTGTTGCACAGGTGCTGGTGGTGGGGGTGTTGACTTGGTGTCTCTCAATTTCTTTCTGCCTCAGCTTTGTTATATCTACTATTTCTATTGCTGACTCCTTTCAAGTCATCACATCATGGTGTCCTCTCTCCTGTGGGTGAGGAGAAAACTCCTAGGGCAGTCAAGTCAAAATACTTTATTTCCGAGCAATACAGTCTTACATAAATATTGCATATTGCCCATGTATTTAAGTAAATAAACAATCACAAATATCATCAGATCAATAGTGTGCAGCACACATTTGAAACAATTCAACCAACACATAACTTTGGCTTATAAGATATAACAATATAACCAAGCTCAACTCCTAGGGCAGTCAATCTGAACAAGCCATTCAGATGGTTCAGTGTTTTGCTAGATCAGCAGTGCATCCACACTGATGTTGTCTCAATGCAACCACATATGGTTCACAATTGTGCCCTATGAATGACTTGTAGTTTTGGTGTATAGTGTCATCATGTCCCTAGTTTAAAATTGTGTGATATGTCTATTTATAGGGAAGTGACAAATAAAGCAACAGAGAGTATTAGCTTTGTATTCAGCAAATCAGGAGACAAGAACCAGGGCTCAATATGCAGTGGAAAGGAGGGGAATCAGCGTTTCTGCAGTATTAAAGATAAACAAGCGAATGAGGCATATGTACAGAGAACAGAGAATATGCTGAATAGTGAGAGCTATTTTGGTGTTTTATCTTGGTGGGATCTACCCACAGGGATTGGGAGAGAGGTAGAAGAGAGATTGTATGAGAGAGCATGGGACAGAGTAGCATTGGTGTCTTGGCAACTGACTACTGCTGGAAGATCAAGAAATATAGGGGGTCATTACAACATTGGTGGTAAAAGCCGCTTACCGCCGTGCAGAAGACCGCCAATACACCGCTGCGGCTGCGGAAATCTGCCACAGCTATTATGACCCACATCTGGAATCTGCCGAAATTCAGACACCCACACAACTCTGCCACACCAAAGGTCAGTGATAAACTGGCGAAAACAAAACCTCCACCGTCACGCCAACAGAAACACGCCCATGCTATCACGACCCACGAATCCACGCAGCGATCTTTCAACTGCGGTATTCCATTGGCGGGACACACTGCCGCGCTCAAAATACACACACATCTCCAAAACACCGCCACATTGGACAATTCCATGGCGCGTCAAAGACACCCCAGGTTCTCTGAGGAGGAGCTCAGGGTCATGGTGGAGGAAATCGTACGGGTAGAGCCACAGCTATTTGGCTCACAGGTGCAGCACACCTCCATAGCTAGGAAGATGGAGCTATGGCGAAGAATAGTCAACAGGGTCAACGCAGTGGGACCGCACCCAAGAAATCGGGAGGACATCAGGAAGAGGTGGAACGACCTACTGGGGAAGGTGCGTTCCGTGATATCCAGGCACAACATCGCGGTACAGCGGACTGGCGGCGGACCCCTACCTCCTCCCCCACAACTAACAACATGGGAGGAGCAGGTCTTGACCATCATGCATCCTGAGGGCCTCGGAGGAGTCGGTGGAGGAATGGACACTGGTAAGTCAAATCTTAACTATCATATCCCCCACCCTACCTGCATGCTATCACACACCCCCACCCTCACCCCCTCCCTTATCACTCCAACTCCTCACTAATGTACTAATAACACAAACCACCCATCCCAACACCAAGCCCTGCATGACACAACAAAGCATGGTCACCCATCACTAAAGCATGCCAACAGCACATACCCATAACACCCCCCAACCATCATCACACAAGCCCCCACACTGGAATGCTAGCACTGGGGTACACGGTCACCCACCCATTGCACACCATGACACACACAGATGCAATAATCATGCTTTTATACCCCTGCAGGACCCCTACCCAACGTCACCAGACAGGAGGGTCCAGACATCTCTACCCCACCCACAGAAGAGGCCCACAGTGATGACAGCAGCTCTGTCCAACTGGATCCAGATGACCAGCCCGGACCATCGTGGGCCTCGGGACAGTCGGTTCCCCTCGCACAGGCACAGCCCAACACTGACCTTCCACCCTCTGGAAACATCAGCACAGCACCCACCCAGCGGGCCCATACCTCCGTCCGCAGGACACGTCAATCAGCTGTGTGTCCACCACTACAGGGAACCCAGGATAACCCACCACCCCAACAACAACAGGGACCTGGGGCAGTGGTAGTGGGCACACGGTCCAGGGGACGGAGGCCCAGGAACACAGGGGAACTGGGAGGGTTGCTGTGCAACAGGGGGCGGACAGCCCAAGGGAACACACTCTCCACGAGGCCCTCTCCTCCATCATGGGAGCATACCACCACTCCCCGGAGACGATGGCGACGTTCCTGGCCAAGTTTCAGGAGACCCAGCGCATGCAGGAGGAACAGTATTTCGGGTTCAGGGAGGAACTCAGAACCATCAGCTCCGCCCTGGGCACCATCATAGGGGTGCTGAAGGACATACAGAAAACCATGAGGGACACCGTGGCACTCCAAGGGGCCCCTGACACTAGCATGGACGAAGAACTGCCCACCACCTCCACTGGCACTAGTGGACAGGACGCCCCGCCACAGGACCACCACACCAGCACCCCACCCCCTGCAGACGGAGAACCACCCGCAAGCGGTCCCTGAGAACCAGGAACAGGACAGAGCACGATGGCAAGACCTCCACCAAGAAATGAGACCACCCTGATTGTCATCTCACTGTCCCACTTTGTAACCCTGTCCATATTGGAACTGCCCCAGCTCCACTTCCTATGCCCATATGGGCAGTGCAGCTGTGAGACTAATAGACTGGACTCTGCCATGGACATTCCTCCACCATCCCCCCTCACCATTTTACCACCACCTCCAATAATTAGCACTTCAATAAACACCCTTGAAGCACAAAACAATCTGGAGTCAGTCTGTGATTTTGAAAATGTGTATTAGCAATGACAGTGACAAAAAGCGTTTTCAAATGTAATATCAACATACCTATGTCACACATCACAAGTCCATGAAGGACGCAAGCAGATGACACACGTTGGTAACCACACCTGTGAAACCGTAATGGATATGTACAACTCAGTTACCAAATACTGCTTGAAACAGACAGACAGGATAAAGGTAGAAGTGTGAAAGTACTTGTAGTAGGCAGGAATGTGTTCTCACCTGTGTGTCACTGGAAATATTGCTGGATGACTGAGTCCCTGTTGTCAATGACTTCTTCCTCTGCTTCCTCCTCATCACTGTCCACAGGCTCCACAGCTGCCACAACACCGTCATCTGGACCATCCTCCTGCAGAAAAGGCACCTGGCGTCGCAAAGCCAGATTGTGAAGCATACAGCAGGCAATGATGATCTGGCACACCTTCCTTGGTGAGTAGAATACGGAACCACCTGTCATATGGAGGCACCTGAACTTGGCCTTCAGGAGGCCGAAGGTGCGTTCGATCACCCTCCTAGTCCACCCATGGGCATCATTGCAGCGTTCCTCTGCCCTGGTCCTGGGATTCCTCACTGGGGTCAGTAGCCATGACAGGTTGGGGTAACCAGAGTCCCCTAATAGCCACACACAGTGCCTCTGGAGTTGACCCATCACATAAGGGATGCTGCTATTCCGCAGGATGTAGGCGTCATGCACTGAGCCAGGGAACATAGCATTTACCTGGGAGATGTACTGGTCTGCCAAACAGACCATCTGTACATTCATGGAATGATAACTCTTGTGGTTTCTGTACACCTGTTCACTCCTGCGGGGAGGGACCAAAGCCACATGGGTCCCATCAATGGCACCTATGATGTTGGGGATATGTCCAAGGGCATAGAAGTCACCTTTCACTGTAGGCAAGTCCTCCACCTGACGGAAAACGATGTAGCTCCGCATGTGTTTCAGCAGGGCAGACAACACTCTGGGCAACACGTTGGAAAACATAGACTGGGACATCCCTGATGACATGTTTGAAATGACCCACTTGCAAGGAAATGGAGCACTGACAGCACCTGCACTTGATAGGGGATTCCTGTGGGATGGCGGATTGCTGACATCAGGTCAGGCTTCAACTGGGTACACAGTTCCTGGATTGTGGCACGGTCAAACCTGTAGGTGATGATTAAATGTCGCTCCTCCATTGTCAACAGGTCCACCAGCAGTCAGTACACCGGAGGATTCCGCCATCTCCTCACATGTCCCAGCTGACGGTGCCTAGGAAGGACAATAGCGACCACAGAGTCAAGCTACTCAGAGGTATGTACCAACAGTCTACACAGAACACGAAACATAATCCAAAAGGTTGTCTGGAAGTGTGTTGAGTCCAGGCCTAGGTATGTGTGACGCAGTTGAAAATGAAGCCATGTGGGCCCTTGAAATGGCGGCTGCCTGACCTGTAAACTGGGACAATGGGATGTGAGGCAACTGCGCTGGCGTTGTACACTGTTGCGGTAGGCGGTCGAAGACCGCGGCGCAATGCTGCATTGGTTAACATTGGACCCTATGAGTCCCAGGAGCCAATGACGAAGTGCGCTGGCGGTGATGATACGCACCGCCGCGGACATGACCGCCATTTTCTATTTGTTCAATCACTCGATACCTGATCTTCGACAGGAGAGGACCTATACTACAAGTGCTGCTGTGACCTCGGTCTGGAAGAGACAATGGCTCGTGCGTCTGGGGAAAGGGCCCCTGCCTTCACTGCACAGGAGTTGGAGAAGCTCGTGGACGGGGTCCTCCCCCAGTACACGCTACTCTACAGTCCTCCAGACCAACAGGTGAGTACACAGGGAGCAAGTTGTATGGGCTATGCCTGGGTGGAGAGGGTTGGTTGTAAGAAGGAAGGGGGCACAGTTTTGCGAGCATGAAGGACTGTGAATGCATGTGCCACATGGCAAGGGTAGGGATGTGGGCCACTCACTTCTATGGTGCAGTTGGTAATGACTTCTCTTCTCCCCCTGTACATGTCATGTAGGTCAGCTCCCACCAGAAGAAGGATATTTGGCGTGCCATCGCCAAGGACGTCCGGACCCTGGGGGTCCACCAGAGACGGAGCATCCACTGCCGTAAAAGATGGGAGGACATTCGCCGCTGGAGCAAGAAGACGGCGGAGGCTCAGCTGGGGATGGCCTCCCAACGTGGGAGGGGTGCCCGTCGCACCATGACCCCCCTGATGTTCAGGATCCTGGCGGTGGCCTACCCTGAGTTGGATGGGCGCTTGAGGGCATCACAGCAGACACAAGGGGGTGAGTACAACATCATTCTGCGGAATTTGCACGCAGTGAAGGTGTCTGGGTGGGGGAGGAGGGCTGTGGGTTCCCCTAGGCCAGGGCAAGTTCCGTAGGCTAGGCCCCTCCGTAATGCAGGCCATATGGCACTCCATCCCACCTCTGTAGAGTGCCAAGTACAGGTATACATGCCCCTGTGTCATCTATGTGTGCTGATGTCCACCATAGCCATGTAGGCCATATCACAGGAACTGCATCAGTATAGCCCAAGAGCGCGGCGTAGTGCAGGGGGCTGCTGTGTCTGTATTGTCCGCCAACGGTAGCAGTAAGCCATGCACTCAACCTGTCTTTCATCTGTCGCCCCCCCCCCCCTTTTTGTGCTCTCCCTGTTCTTTTGTGCATCAGCATCATCAGGCGGAGGTACAGTGGCACCGGAGCACGAGGGAGCTGCATCCCACATGGCCATGGAGGGCCACACCACGGACTCTGAATGCACCAGTGGGACGGAGGGCGAGGGGAGCTTCACAGCAGTCACCGGATCAGCAACCAGCAGCACAGACTCGTCCTCCGATGGGAGCTCCCTACAGGTACAGCCGCCACCCCCCCCTACCAGCACTGCCCTCCCAGCAGCCCCTCAGCCTTCGCCCCGTGCCCGCTCACCCAGGAGGGTGGGCATCACCTTCGCCCCAGGCACCTCAGCCCCTGCCCCTGTCACCTCTGCTGCCCTCAGTGAGAAGGCCATTGACCTCCTCAGGTCACTCACTGTTGGGCAGTCTACCATTGTGAATGCCATAGTTGCAACACACTAATGCATTCCTGGAGGGCATTCATTCTGGTCAGGCTGCCCATCATCGAACCCTGCAATCTCTGGCCTCAGCACTGATGGCAGCCATTGTCCCTGTCTCTAGCCTCCCCCCTCCAACTTCCTCCACCCAGACCCAATCCCCTGTACCTCTGCCTATCCCAAGCACACCATCAGACCAGCCTGCACACACGTCAACACACAAGGGAAGCTCAGGCAAACATAGGCACCACACATCCCACAGGCACTCACACAAGCATCACCCACATACAGACACAGCAACATCCACTGCCTCCACTGTGTCCCCATCCTCGTCATCTCCCTCCTTCCTCCCAGTGTCGTCTACACTCTCACCTGCATGCACTACCACTACAGCCACTAGGACCCGCACCAGCACACCCACCACCACACCCCGCTCACCTGCACTCAAAACCCCCACTACCATTTACACGTCCCCTGTGTCCTCTCCCAGTGTGTCTGTGACGCCCCCTCCCAAAGTACACAAACGCGGGCACACACACACCCAACATCCATCCACATCACGACAGCCTCCAGAACATGCACCTGCACCTAAATCATCAAAAGTTACACCTCCTACAACCACCTCCTCTTCCTCCACTCCCAGGCCCCCTCCAGCTAACCGTCCCAGTGTTCGTCAGAAACTTTTCCTGAGTAACGTTGACCTCTTTCCCACCACCCCCCCCCCCATTCATAGGTCCCGTACTAGCACCTCAGCTCAGCACCAGAAGTTGGACAGTGCCCAACGGGATTGGTGGAAGACTCCAGCCGGCAAAGCCGCTCACAAGGGTCCCGGGGGGAGTGTCGAGTCAGCTGTGACTCCTCCCAAGGTGGGGAAGGGGCAGAAGAAAGCGCCAAAGTCTGGGAAGAGCAGCACGGCGGAGAAGGCCGCCATCATCCCCGCTGCCCAGGAGGCCACTGCCAGTCCCATCGTCACTGGTCAGGAGACCACCGCCAGAGTCAGTGTCCAGGAGGGCAGTCCCATTGTCACTTGTCAGGAGACCACCGCCAGAGTCAGTGCCCAGGAGGGCCCCGGCAGCCACAGCTCCGCTGGGCAATAAGGGACCGCCATGGCAAACACCGCTGCACAGGTCAGAGATGGCAAAGTCAAGCACCGCTGAACAGGGCAAGCGCCGCTGAACAGGGCAAAGACCGCCATGGCAAGCACCGCTGAACAGGGCAAGCACCGCTGAACACAGGCAAAGACCGCCATGGCAAGCACCGCTGAACAGGGCAAGCACCGCTGAACAGGGCAAAGACAGCCATGGCAAGCACCGCTGAACAGGGCAAGCACCACTGAACAGGGCAAAGACCGCCATGGCAAGCACCACTGAACAGGGCAAGCACCGCCAACTCAAGCACCGCTAGCCCATGTGCGGCAGGGGCAGTGACGGAACTGGGACCGTCACGGTGAGAGTGATGCACTCTGGGCACCAGTCCCCCTCCAGAACCAGTGGAAACATGCATCCACTACCTCAGTCCTTGGCAGGATGAAGCACTCTGGGCTCCAGTTCCCCTCCAGAACCAGTGGAGACATGCATCCACTCCGTCTGTCCTGCACAGGATGAAGCACTCTGGGCACCAGTCCCCCTCCAGAACCAGTGGAAACATGCATCCACTACCTCAGTCCTTGGCAGGATGAAGCAATCTGGGCACCAGTCCCCCTCCAGAACCAGTGGAGACATGCATCCACTCCGTCTGTCCTGCACAGGATGAAGCACTCTGGGCACCAGTCCCCCTCCAGAACCAGTGGAGACATGCATCCACTACCTCAGTCCTTGGCATGATGAAGCACTCTGGGCACCAGTCCCCCTCCAGAACCAGTGGAGACATGCATCCACTCCGTCTGTCCTGCACAGGATGAAGCACTCTGGGCACCAGTCCCCCTCCAGAGCCAGTGGAGACATGCATCCACTACATCAGTCCTTGGCAGGATGAAGCACTCTGGGCACCAATCCCACTCCAGAACCAGTGGAGACTGTTATCCACTGTAGAGACTGTGGCTTTGCACTCCCCAGGATATGGCAGTGGGCAACCCACCCACTTGTGAGACTTGAGAGACTGTGGCTTTGCACTCCCCAGGATATGGTAGTGGGCAACCGACCCACTGTAGAGACTTGAGAGACTGTGGCTTTGCACCCCCCAGGATGGTACAGTGGGCAACCCACCCACTGTAGAGACTTGTGAGACTGTGGCTTTGCACTCCCCAGGATATGGCAGTGGGCAACCCACCCACTGTAGAGACTTGAGAGACTGTGGCTTTGCACTCCCCAGGATGGTACAGTAGCCAACTCACCCACTGTAGAGACTTGTGAGACTGTGGCTTTGCACTCCCCAGGATATGGCAGTGGGCAACCCACCCACTTGTGAATCTTGAGAGACTGTGGCTTTGCACTCTCCAGGATATGGCAGTGGGCAACCCACCCACTGTAGAGACTTGAGAGACTGTGGCTTTGCACGCTCCAGGATGGTACAGTGGCCAACTCAACCACTGTAGAGACTTGTGAGACTGTGGCTTTGCACTCCCCAGGATAGGGCAGTGGTCAACCCACCCACTTGTGAGACTTGAGAGACTGTGACTTTGCACTCCCCAGGATACATCAATGGGCATGGAGCCCCCTCGTGGATCTGGCGTGGTGCTGTCATCCGGCTGAGGTGCCCCCCCTTCCCTTCCCCCTGAGGTGCCTGTAGTATTTCTATCTGATGCCCCAGCAGTGTTCTCTCCGTTTTGCTCAGGTATCGTGTGTGGGCCTCGCCCATGCATTTTGAGCCCAGTGGTCCACGGACATTGAATGGTGCATACCTGCACTACTAATCGTGATGTATCTTTTGTTGGATGTGTATATATATCTGTATATATTTGGTTACTGTATTTTGGTACATTACAATGGTTGCACTCATTTCCTTTTGTCTTTGCATTCTTCCGGGGGGTTTTGGGGTTGTTACTGTTATGTTTGGATATGCATTGGTGTGTGTGTTGTAGTGGGTGAGGGTCGGGGTGGGGGTGGGGGTGTTGCGTGTGTGTGTCCCTGACTTTTGCCTCTCCCCTCCCCTATGTCGTAGGTGCAGTACTCACCGTTGTCTTCGGCGCCGGCGTTGATGATGATCGTACAGGAGCAGGAAGACTATCGCAGGGAGTATTTGGAGTTCCGGCTCCATGGTGCCCTCGTTCCTCGTGGAGTGTGTAGAGGTGAGCGTTTTCCCATTGAAAAGTCTGTTTCTGCCGTGTTTTTATCCACGGAGAATCCGCTCCGGAAAAAGTGGCGGATTGGTAGGTTGTGATACTGTGGGCGGTACTTTGTCTCCCACCTGTCTGTTGGCGGTGACTGCTGCGCTGCTTGTCTGTACCGCTGTGGCGGTCGGAGTGTTAAAGTGGTTGTCTTTGTTGGCGGTTTCCGCCACGGTCATAATTCCCTTTTTTGTTTCGCCGGCCTGTTTGCGGTCTTAATGCTGCTTTAACACCGACCGCCAGGGTTGTAATGACCCCCATAATGTTTCTGAAGCAGCAACAGCAGAAGGGCGAGAAGATGTGTTTTCTAGACTTAAAAGCAGAGCAGCGAAGTCATTACATCTATGATAAATCTGTTGATGGAGAAGGCAAAATCATAGAAGGCACCTAGTTTTGGTGTAAAAGCCCAATGTACATTTTCTTTGTGGCACTGCATAACTGCCTTATATTTGAGGGGTGATAATGCCAGGTTTTGTCTTTGACTAAACATATTCTGTTTGCTTACTTCAGTGTTATAAGTGTGCATTTTATTATCACATATGCTATTTGAGCACTGCCTCATCACCACTGCGTGGTGGCTGGTAAGCTGTCATGGGAAAAAATAGTGATCAGTTTGATATTATGAGTGAAGAGTGTGATCCTGAATGACATAAGAGAGAATAAGTGGAGCGGGGGTAAAGGAACTTATGTTCCACCACGACATCATACCCATCGGCACCAGAGATACTCAAAATTCAAGTAATATGCTTTCAATTAATAATGAGAAATTTCAGAACAACAATTTTTGACAGGAGTATGCATTTTGACCTAAAAAACGGTGTGAAAAACACAACTGATGTGAACAAAAGCCACTAGTATTTTGCGTATTCCAGTTGTGCCCATGCTATAATTTTACCATGAGAGTTGGGATGGATTCTTCAATTGGGCCACTGTCCGGGGTAATGGTACAGCTGCCAGTTTTAAAAGATTTTGTTGCAAAAGACACTGCGGTTCACCACATTTTCATGTGCAGAGAGGAGGCTTGAGGAAACATTACTCAGTATGGTGGTGGGAATCATGGATCTTGTGAGAGCTGGAAAATATTTTAAGAGCTTCCTTCAACATGGGTGGAGTCCCAATATAATTAGGGGGGAATGCATTGTGTGTGCCACCATTAGTCAATGCAATGAACTTGTAGGAGGAAAAGGAGCATTGTGGCAGAAACTGAGGAGAGATTTATTCCCTTCTATAAGTGAAACCTACTTATATCCTGGCACAATGAGATATTTCTTTAAGACTTGGGAAGGAGGAAAGGAACTGCACTGGCTAATTCTGTAGTAAGGTCAATTCCTGAGAGTTGAGGTGTTTAGGTGACTTACTTAAGTGCTCAAAAAGAATTGAAGTTTGGCACAAAACAAAAATGTTATAGAGTGAGTGAATATAGCCTTGAATGAAAGAGATGCATGCATGCACGTAGGTCCACAGGAGAACAGACAGCACAAATATCCTAGATTCACAGACCTCACTGTATGGTGATCTACAGAGAAGATCACTCATGCCCCAAGACCCTAAGTCTATTGTTTAATCAGACAGTGATTTAATGAAAGACAAATTAGGCCAACTATCTGCGAGGAAACAGAATGGGATAATATTTTAGGTCCTGGTGACTTTAATTGTTGCGTGTAAGAAGTCAAAACTAATGAATCCATGAAATCTCTCTCTTTCTAACAAGCATTTTCTTTTATGCAATCCAATTGAGACCCATTCCCTTACCCTAAAATGCTAAAATTCTCCCTTCCAAACAAGAATTGATCTGGTAAACACATTCTTAGCCATAAATTAAAGGCATACAACCATTCAGGGTAGACTGATACTAAACAAAGAGGTTTTGTAAGACATTGGGTTATTAATTGTGGGGTATGATAACCATACTCAAGCAACAACCACAATAAGTTCAATGTAAACCACAAAAGATCCCAATTTGACATGCATTTAACCCTTTGTTATTTTGGTATGTCCCTCTAGCTCACATAGGAGCGCAGCCTACTAGTCCTCAAGCAGCAGTGCAGTCCTCTAAAGAACAAGGCAGGCCTCAATCAGCAGGACAGTTCTCTGAAGTTCTACTTAAGTGGGTGGCACAGCGTGTGCTACAGGCCCACTTGTGGCATTTAATCGACAGGCCCTGGGTATTTGTAGCACCGCAAACTAGGACTTATACATGAAATAAATATTGAAGTCAGGGTTAAGCCAGTAATACCATGTTTGACGTGGGGAGCACAATCACTTGAACACTGGTTAGTAATGGTAAAGTCCTAATGCAAACAAAAATGAAATTCAGAGAACAGAACGCAGTAAAGGTTTCATAGTATGTTATGTGACTGAAGCAGCAAGTGACTGGAATCACACATTTCAACAGGGTTGATTCCATGGTGGCACTTTCCTAATCCCTCCCCCTTCCTTTTTTATGATTTGCCATTTGGAATTCATAGTGTCTGCAGTAATAAGATAGGGGTGTTGAGTGGTTGCAATCTGCTCTCATGTATCTGGGCATTTGAATGTGAAGTGTTGCTTTCACTGGCATAATGCTCTGAATCCTCTTATTCATATATGCATGTACCCCTTACATATGGCAGTGATTTCATTTGGATTGTGGGTTGAGGTTAATACGCCAGGCCTTTATCTGGGTGATAATCATTTTGCGTTGGTGAGTGTTCAGAAGTGACTTTCCATGCTTTAGATTACAACAATGCTCTAGTGTCAGACAGCATCATACAATTTAATTTAATTTAATTTAGAAACTTTGCTCATTGGGGATCAACAAAATCAATAGCTAACTAGGGAACAATTAATACATTTGAACAAAAGGCAGTAAAAATACCTTTGGCCAAAATCAGTTTTATATGTGTTTATTGACTAAAATTATTTTCACAGAGAGGATAGTAATATGTAGGGCTCGGGAGAGAGATGTTTGGTCTTATAATTTCTTCCGCTTGCTTCATGTGATCACTATCAGTTATCTCACAAGCAGTTTAGAAGAGGAGAGAACAACTTTCCTTTGGAAAGTACTGTAGGGGGATGTATAATATGACTACTTAATGAATTGTCCATTGATAAATATAAAATTCTTGGAACAATGTCCTTTACAATGTTTCTGACACATTATGGAAGAGAACTACCAATTATACCAGCCACGACTGTAGAAAGTAGATTTATAGACGAAAACACAAGGGCAACACAATATTGCTAGTAGAAACTGAGGCAAACGTTATATTTATGAACAACGGGTCTCTTTGGACTCATTTTTTTTGACACACTACTTATGAATAAAACATCAAATGTTACATAAAAATCAGAACCCATCAAACAGTTGTTATCAGGTATTGAGAGTATTTGTTCACAGTAGTCAGTGCTTAATTTGTAAAGGAATAAGAGTCAGGTCCCAAAGCTTTGCCGAGAAGCCTGCTGCTGGTGCTGCCAAAGGCTAGGATTGCCAAATAACAAGGCTGTCTAGTCTCAATTCTACCTTTTCATCCACCTTGCTACACTCCCTGCCCCTTAGCTCCATCTTGCAACTTCTATGTCAACCCTGCTTTCTTCCCCTGTGATTGTTTTCCCTTGTTTCTCTTCTTCCTTCGTTCCCCATTTTCTGCACTTTTTGCTCTTGATCTGGGTCAAAATCTGATGATGTAAAATAAGTCCTGGTTATCACAAAGCAGTGCATACAGGCACTACCTGCAACCACCAGCTCAAATTAGGCAATGATATCAGTAATCAACAGGACTAAATGTTCCGCAATGATCCCAGAGGGACAAAGTGAACTATGTAAAAGTGTGTACATTCAATAATATGTAATTGACACGACAATCAACAATGTGAAATGTTTCCAAATGTTTGGAATTCACGGGCAAATATTGAGTTAACTAAATATATACCTGATGGGACTGACTATGAACAATACTGAATACCTGTGGGGTGGTGCTTCATATCATGATCGTGCCTTTTTCTCGCTGGCTCTCTCTACATACGGACAGGCACTGATCTCTCATGGCAGTGACTACAATCAGTGGCCCAGCTGGTTTGACGCATGTTAGGATTGGTACTGGTGGCCCTGGCCGGCTCTCGATCTCACGCTCTGTAGATTCAAAGCCTGATTCCTCTGGAACATGTGCTCCTTCTCCTCCCTATCAAGGCTGTTCTCATCCCTTCTCCACTGCTTTACAAAAACAACTACTGGAATATACTGCTTCAACAGCAATACTCTCTGGATGCTAGCATTTATCAGACTGCACCTGATTTCTCATCCCCTGCAACGTAGATGGCTACCTACCAATCATCCCAAACATGCTCTCCTCAGAGGCGATGCTAGACTCTGACCAAAAACAATATTGTCCCAGGTATTTTAGACTAATTTAAATTGTTATCTTTTTTTCAACTTCATTATTGATACAAGAGAGAGCTACATCCATAAATTTAACTAAGTTAGTCCTCGTCTGTAGTTCTTGCCCACTTAAGGCACATCTCACTGCTGCAATTGCCCTTTGTCATCTGTTGTTGATTAAGTGTGGTTTGAACCATTTGGGTCTTTCAGAAATAAGTAGTGGACAAACAGTAATGATATGAAATACGTTTTTAACCATATAGCTACAGGGGCAGCAGCTTTTTGGGAAGCTTCTAAAATCACCCAAGAGATTCTAAATTATTTTTACAGGGATGGAAAAAACATGCAAGCGAATAATACGGTTTCTAACTGATTTAGCTAGCTGTAGCTTCCAAATGTAGTTCAAGATTCAAAAATATTGTCCAGGGGAAGTTCTAAAATGATGTCTCTGAGAACATTTTCTTTAGAGTAGCGAATTGCATGTCAAGTTACCAGAAAACAAGACATAACTTTCAATGATAGTCATTGCAGGTTATATTTTAACCGGATCTGTGCTTAAGAGGTTGAGTTCAGCAGATGGAAAATTTACCCCAGAAGGCGGCACTGGCTACAGTCAAGCCTGAAGCCAACTTTCCCGATAAAAATGACCAAACCATAATCAATGGATAGTTGACATTTTTCTCTTCTTACTGCATACATGCCAACGATGCCAACAGGTATCCCTCGATATTAGCAGGTGACTCTGGTTACCCCAACCTCTCATGGCTACTGACCCCAGTGAGGAATGCCAGGACAAGGCCAGAAGAATGTTACAATGAGGCACATGGACGAACAAGGTGTTTCCTGAGGGGGGAGGTTCCGTGGTGGGTTGGGACTGTCCCTAGGTAACTGACTGTCCAGAGGTCCCTGGATCCATTGTGATCCAGGCGTGCAGAGCTGCTGTCATCACGGTGGGCCTCTTCTTGGGGGGGGGGACTGGATGTGGCTGGCAACTCCTCTCCGGTGACGTTGAGTGGGGGTAATGTTGGGATGTAAATGCAGTGTTATTGTTTCTGCGTGTGCCATCTTGTGCATGGTTATGTTTCCCTCTATGGTTATTAGCAAGACAGCTTTGGCTTGGGTGAATTGTGATTGGTTTGGCTAAGTGATTGTCACTAGTGTGCATGCTGTGGTGATGAGTGTCCATGCAGGTCTGTGATGGGGGTCCATGCATTGTTGTTGCATACAAGGCTTGGTATTAGGATGGGTGGGTTGTGATGGTGGGGTATGTGGGAGGTGGTGGGGTGATGGGGTTGAGGGCAGGGGTGTTGTTTGTGATGGCATGCATGTATGGTGTGGAATGAAGTAGTAAGGATTTGGCTTGCTCCTCCCATGTTGTTAGTTGTGGGGGAGGAGGTGGGGGTCCACCGCCAGTCCTCTGTACAGCTATCTGGTGTCTTGCAACCACGGAACGTACCTTCCCCCGTAGATCGTTCCACTCTTCCTGATGTCATCCCTTGTTCTTGGGTGCTGTCCCACGGTATTGACCCTGTCCACAACTCTCCGCCATAGCTCCATCTTCCTTGCAGTAAATGGCTGCTGCAACTGTGATCCGAATAGCTGTGGCTCTACCCAGATGATTTCCTCTACCGTGACCCTTAGCTCCTCCTCTGAGAACCTGGGTGTCTTTGTGGTGCCATGGGTGTAGTGTGAGTGGTATGTGTGAGGGTGTGTGGGGTGATGTGTTGGGGTGTGTGCTGTGAGGTGCGTGAAAGGTGTATGGTTGATGGTGCTTTGTGGCTCAGATTCAGTGGATGCTCTCTCAGTTGTCAAAATCTGTGGGTCTTAAAGGGTTGTGAGTAGTGTGGGTGTGTGTTTTATAGTGGTGTGGGTATGGTGTGTGTATGTGCGTCAGGTGTGTGTAGTTTGAATTGTCCAATGTGGTGTAGTTTTGTTAGTGTGTGTGTATTTTGAGAGCAGCGGTGTGTACCGCCAATGGTTTACCGCAGTTGTATTTCCGCCGCAGTGATTCGTGGGTCATGATGCTGTGAGCGTATTTCTGTTGGCGTAACGGTGTGGGTATTGGTACTGTCATTTTATCACTGACCTTTGGGCTGGCGGACTTGTGTGTGTGTCATTATAGTGGCGGATTTCTCTGTGTGTGTCATAATACGGGTAGCGGTATACCGCCACGGTCGCGGTATGTTGGCGGCAGTCAGCATGGCGGTAAGCAGCACTTACCGCCAATGTTGTAATGAGGGCCTATGTTTTTTCCCCAGTCTTTCACTATCTATTCCTAATTTTGCTAAAAAGGGTTCATTTGGGTTATATAAATGTATATATTTAAAACAAAGGAAAGGTACGTGAGAGAGGGACTATGGAGAGATGAGGGGCACTTTTTCACTGAGGTAGTGAGGGAATCTGAGGAGGAGATAATGGGGAGGGGGTGCCAAAAATTACTGTCGCACCAGCGATAAAGCCGGCCCTGAATATAGTGATTGAATAACCTTCTCCAAGGACAGTGGAATTCCCCATTTTGTTAATTTGATCCTAGGTTGACATGGGCACCTCCATTAAAAGTCATTGAGTAGTCAATAAAGGTAGCCAAAAGACTACGGGGTTATTACAACTTTGGAGGAGGTGTTAATCCGTCCCAAAAGTGACGGTAAAGTGACGGATATACCACCAGCCGTATTACGAGTTCCATAGGATATAATGGACTCGTAATACGGCTGGTGGTATATCCGTCACTTTACCGTCACTTTTAGGATGGATTAACACCTCCTCCAAAGTTGTAATAACCCCCTACATTTTTTAAGTTTCACAATTTTATAGATTAACATTGCTACGGCAAGAGTGTTATTGGTGGTACTGCAGTTACCTCTGAATCACTTATGAGCAAATGGAACTAGGGGCCAGATGTAGCAAAGGTTTAGCGACTCGCAAACGGCGAAAAACGCCGTTTGCGAGTCGCCAAAGCCACTTTGCTATGTAGAAATGCATTTTGCGAGTCGGAACCGACTCGCAAAATGCATTTCCGACTCGCAAATAGGAAGGGGTGTTCCCTTCCTATTTGCGACTCGCAATGCGATGTAATTCCATTTGTGACCGCGAAAGCGGTCGCAAATGGACTCGCAGTTACCATCCACTTGAAGTGGATGGTAACCCAGTCGCAAACGGGAAGGGGTCCCCATTGGACCCCTTCCCCTTTGTGTCTGGCATAAAAAATAATTTTTCAGAGCAGGCAGTGGTCCAATGGACCACTACCTGCCCTGAAAAATACCGAAACTAAAGGTTTCGGTTTATTTTTCAAAGTGCAGCTCGTTTTCCTTTAAGGAAAACGGGTTGCACTTTGAAAAAAAAAAACTGCTTTATTTAAAAGCAGTAACGGACATGGAGGTCTGCTGACTACAGCAGGCCTCCATCCCCGTGAGTGCCCTGAATCCCTATGGGGTTGCAAATTGCGACCCACCTCATTAATATTAATGAGGTGGGTCTTTGCGACCCCATAGCGACTCGCAGAAGGTGTCTGAGACACCTTTCTGCATTTCCTTTTGCGAGGTGCAAATTGCGAGTCGCTGGGACTCGCAATTTGCACCTCGCAAAAGGAAACCTACCTACATCTGGCCCTAGATTGTTTATTTCTGCCCAAAACTCTAGTTTTTCTAGTATGGTTTTTCCATAATATTTGGTATCTACGTCAAGTACTGCACTCATTCTATAGTTAGTGCATGCATTGGGTTATCTTTTTCATAAACAGATTGTAACAAGGACCCTGACCACGGTTAAGGGACTTTTTAGGGTTCAAATGTACTACAAGAAAAGGAGGTTAGAATAGGGGAATGGAGTTCAGTGTCAGAGTTATACAAGATGTTTAAAATGCCCCCTGTGGCCAGAGCCCCATCAGATCTTGATAATTTGGTTATGTTTTTTGCTTAGGTTGATTTCAAGGGTATGTACTGCAGGAATAGGTACAAAAGCGTGTCCCACTGCTTTGAATCATCCAGATACAACATCTTGATGTATGAAATCCAGCTTTGTTCAGAAATGGAATTGCCTAATTCAGTTGAGCAATGAGAGTCAATGCTGTTTATAAACCTTCAACATTTTTTGGGCATCTTGTCCTGCATATTTGATTATTTTTCAGCCACTGGTCTTCTGTGTGAACCCTCTTAGCTTCCCAGACTTTTTGTTTATAGTCTCTGTTCATATTCCTAAATTATTCCAATAGCACTTGATAGATAGGGAGGGATTGTATACTTACAATTTCCTTTTTAAGACTCTTTTCAGTAGTATACGGATATGGTTACAACAGTTGTTATGAGAAGCATGCCAAACAGTGTTAAAACATTTAATATTTGGGCACTACATATCTATATTTATTAACACTTTTGTAATCTGCTCCTATGTGGCACATCAATCTAATTGCAGAATATTCCCCTGACATAGTATCTTGGATGCATGATCTTTGGTGTTCAGCCATTTGTTTAAGCCCCACTCATGCAACAACCACAATATTTGTTAGAGTGAACCACAAAAATTATTAAATGAACCTGTGCTTAACCGTCTTTTAGCTTGGCACAAAAGCAAGGAGACTTAACTTAGATGCAATGTGTAAAGTATTTATGCAGCATGCAATCAGTAATAAAGTGAAAGCATAACACAAACAAAATCCCAAACAAATTTAGACAAATAGAGTAATAAATACATGTATACCACCATGACAAAAATCAAATCATCAGAAACAGAGATATTGAATTTTAAATGTTAAGTAAAAATAGCTCCAAGAAGCAGAAAGTGAAAACTGTCAGTATCTGGTCACACTGGACCTGAACAATGTCATGAGTTCAGGCCAACCATGATGGAACATGGGTTGGTCACTGGATCAAGTTTGTTCTGCTTGGAGTTGTATCTTATGTCCTTGAAGCAAGGTGTGCAGGGACTTGTTTTGTGAGGCTTTGGGTTATTCTTTGTCAGTATAATGAGGCTTTCAGCTGTGTGGTGAGGCTCTGCTCAGTTTTGTGTCACTGGGCATCAGTTCAAATGAAGCTTGCTGCTGTGTGGTGAGGCTTGTAGTCACTGGGCATCAGTTTTGATGAAACCTTAGGCGAAGAAGAATTTTTTCTGATGCTAGCTATAAGTCTAGGACCCGGAAGCCACCTCCTGGGTATCAGGGACCCACTCTAGCAGAGACCAGCAGCTCCAGAAGGTCCAGTTTCAGGTCTATGCAGGTACAGTTGCAGCAGGACAGCTGTGCAGTTGCAGGGAGGTCTCTGAAACTTGTTGTGTCACTGTAGCTCACACATGAGGTCAGCCAACTGAAACTTGGAGTTACTTCGAGTAGCCTGGGATATAGACAGGTCCAAACTTCCTTCTCAGATAGCAAGGCAGTCTTTCACGAAGCAGGACAGGGCAATCCTTCTTCTATAACTTCCACAGGTCCAAGAGTGTTCTGAAGAGAGTGGTTCTGGAGGTGAAATATTTATAATTGATGCCAGCCTTTGTGTGGGGGTGGGGGGTTCCATCTTCTAAACCCACATCTAGTTCTGGAAACTTCTTTCTTGTGAAGGCTCCAAACTGTCTGAGGTGTCAAAAGACAGGACAGGCCTGGTGTCAGATTCATTTCTGTGTGCAAGAGAAGCATCTCTTCAAAATGTAAGTAAGGCAGGCCTGGTATCAGATTCTTTTCTGTTCACAGGAGAAACATCCCCTCAAAATGTAAGTGAGGCTTGGTACAGTCCCTCCCAGTCATTCGGCCAGGAAGGTCTGTCCTGTCCACACCTAAGCCCCCTTTGTGCTTCTGTCTGGAAGCAGTACAGAAACTCCAATACAGACCCATTCAAAGTCACGTGACCCAGGACACTGACAGAAGGCAAAAATGGTTAGGGCAAGTAAATGTCAACTTTAGAAAAGTAGCACTTTCAGAATTGTGACTTAAAATAAGACTTTGCCATTAATGAGCATTTTAAATTACTATTCATTTGAGTGCAAACTGTATATTTCTACCTGCTCTCAATCTAAAGTTATCACCCATTTAATGTAATAGGGTAACCCAATTTTAGTCATCAGATGATATAGAGCCAGATGTACTGTTTGCTATTACCAAATAGCGATTGTTTGTGATTCGCTATTTGGTAATCACAAACACTAATGTACTAAAGTGTGTTTTACACCTTTTACAATTCCTAGCGGGTTGCAAATAGACCTACCTCATGAATATTAATGATTCATGGATCATTTCAAAATGGTCTGTGTAGTGCATGACATCATTTAGGGGTCACTGGGGAACTCATCTGTAACTCCTTCTGACCTTTTACTGCCTTTGCGACCCCTGGTCATAAGGATCACAAAGTTAGGTGCAGGCACTAAAGAAAATCATGGTTCTTATTAGCCTTGTTTTTACGGTATTGCTTGTCCACAACTGGGATATTTTAACTCATTTGTTTGTATCCTCAGTGTCTCTAGAGGTATTATTTAGGGGTCACACAAATATTCCTCAAAACAAGCATGGGAGCCTGCCTTTTTAAAAAAACAAATGTTTGCCGAGTTGCAGATCTGCCATGATTTCCAGTGAAAATAAAAAAAAATGCTTTTTTGTTCTGATGGGGTGCATCTGGGTCCCCAGCACTAGAGCTAAGGGGTCAGGATGTCCTTACCCTGGCCCCTTTTCGTTTTTTAATCTTTTTTGCAGGGACTCTGCTAAAGCTGAATTCCAAGATGGCTGTCGACACTTCCTGGTTGAAGTGCTAGCAGCCAAAAAGATCTAAGCCCTAGATTGGGTGGGTTCATGGAGCCTTTGCATCCCCATATATACAAATATGATTTTTCTTTAATATCTAAAAAACTAATGAACAGATTTATACCAACTAACAAAAAGGGCACTTTCTGGACCAAAAGCTACCTTTCTGACAAATTTGGTGTAATTCTGTTTAGCGGTTCGGGAGATAGTCATGTTCAAAATCCCTATAGGAATTAACATAAGGGAAAAAGTGTTTTGGGACCCCCTTTTTCCAGGCCTCCGCTTGACGGCTCACCCGGAATCTTTCAACGACAGCAGTTGAATTGAGCGTCACATTTTTAGGGAATAGTTTGTGAAGATTCATCAACAGGCAACATAGATATAGTAAAGTCAAAAAACGCTTTTTCAGTAGAAACTAGGTCCTAACTATAACTACCTAGTGGTGATCGCCGCTAGGTAATAGCAATATTTTATCTTGCTCATGTTTAATCTTTCATTTATTCTTTCTTTTTTCAATTTAGTCATGTTGCTACCTTTTTGTCAAACTTCATGTGCCAAGCCCCTTCTGTAACATTATCAGGATCAAAAAAGTAATCTGAGGTCACTTCCTGTGATGTCATCAGTGGCTGAACTTTTGAATGATGTGACTTCTGCTACACCTGGCATTTTGGTCAATCAATGCAGTAGTGCAGTGATAGAGACTTACTTGCTAGTTGAGGAAAAATATTTAAAAAATCATGATATTTAGCTGGCAACTGGCTGAGTTTGGGCTATGAAGTTGGGTACTCCTGACCTAGAGTAAGTTGGTAAGGGGAAAGCAAATTCTTAATCAGGCTTGCAATGTGAATCACAAAACTCACATACCAAAAACAAGGTCTTTGGTGACTAATTTATGAAGGGAGTATGATGAGTCAGCCAACTGACTCATAAAAACGTTAGGAAATGGAGAAGTTGTTATCAAATTGAAACATATTTCCTCCTCATGATTCGATAGAATTCGTTATGTCTGGGACACAACAGATCCTGAAGATACTGGAGTTCTATCAACTGCCTCAATCAGGACTGGAATTCCTTTTTTTATTTAGAGATACTCGATTACCTCTAGCCCAGAAACGGGTCAGGTAGTTTACTGAGACCCCGCAGTCTACAAAGAAAGGAATTGTTCTCTGTTGACTATCCAAGTTTCACATAGAATACAAAATGATAAATCAAGGATGTGTCTCACGCTGATGTATTTGAAGCAAGGTATTCACTTTGCTATTCATTACCTTCCCTTGGCTCTAAGGGTAATGTGTCCTGTTTCCCCAGGTTGCCTTTTTTGCAGGGAGGACGGTCATCCACTCTCAAATTACTCTGTAAGACCTAAGAGCAAAGTTCCAATCTCCTTCTCTTCTACTTCTGTCAGAGGGGGCTTAAACAATCTCAATTTCATGGGCTCTTCAATGTGAGAAATCTCGGTCTGGATTGAAGGTAAACTGCAATCCTCCTAGAAGGCTCTTCTCATTTCACTTTGAGACCTTCTTTTAATTGCCTCCTCTCTTGGATTCCACTTCTCAGTCTCCATGGTTAAGGGAATGAATTCTGTCAGGGTGACAGGTAAGGGAGTGTGAGATCATTTGTCTTTTAATTCATACTTGAAAATAGAGAATAATGTGGAATCAATCCAGGCTGTCTTCGTAGCTAAGGCCTTGAACCTGCCTATATAATTTTTCCAGTTACCAGAACCCTGATTGAATTGTTTCTGAAGGCTCTATAAAAGGATGTATAATCATGTAGTAAAAGACTTTCCTGTGTAACCAAGGGAGTGGCCAAAGCCAGAACATTTCCAATCAAATTATTCATAGTGAACCCTACTTTATATAGGTCAGAGACATAGAGGTGAGGTTCAAATGTGAAATGACTAAATACATATCCAAGAACTCTTTGCAGTAACAAGGGCTGCCATCGCATTGTAACTCAGATAGCCCAGCAAGAGGAGGATCTAAGGTTCTTTGCTGTAAATCCACCAATGAAGCCCAAAGTGAAACTTTTTCAGTAGTTAGGGTTTGCACTTGAATGGTTAAGATATTCACCACTGTCAACAGTTCTTGCGCTTGATCCATTTTGAAGTGAATACTCATGATCGGAGCATGATTAAAATATAGATTTAATCGATATGACATACAATGTTCACGGCAGCAGCGACCGCCTGGCCTGAACTCCAGCTCCTAACTGCTAAGCTAAAATCCATGCACCAGGAAGTTCTACCTTTATGCACACAGTAGACTTTATAGATAGACAGTGTTACATACATGCAGTACACTTTATATGTCACAATGCTAATAATGTAAATGCACATAAGTACAAAATAGCACATCACCTTTCCCCCACAAAAAAACAAATGATAAAACCAACCAAAAGAGCAAAATGCCAAAGAAGAAATGTAAGAGACAACCATGAGCATATAAAAGAGAAGGATAGTTGAGGTCTCCAAAATGCTAAGCAAAGAGAATTCAGGTGCACTGGAAATGAACTGAATATATTATAAAATCACGAATGGCATCAATACATCACAAAATCATGACATCTCTGAGGTTTCCTCACTACAAGTGTACTTGTACTAACTACTGTTGGATGATCAGTAAAACTTGCAACAATTTTATTTTCGGGTTCACTTGTGGGCTGTACCCAGTGTGCCCAATCCAATTCAACAATGATACCCTTCTTCTTTGCAATGATATCAGCTTGTTGCTCTGTTGATTTCACTAATTGTAGTTTCTTCCACCATCGTTTACCTTCCAGCACAACTGAGCCTTTTCCAACTTTGCACCCCTTTACTTGTTGTGAAAATATAGACTCACCTTTAGAGACTCTGATAGGGTTCTTAATTAGGACAAGGTCACCAACCATAATATCCTTAAGTATATTTTGTTCTTTACATTGGTTGTGAATCTTTCTATACTGTTTGTTGGCCACTCTAGAGGCAACCTGTGCTTTTGTCAATTTTTCATACATCTCTCAATTTCTCAAATCAGAGTATTCATTCATCCGGGTAGGAAATAAAGGAGGATGATCCTTTCTCCCTCTCAACAACATAGATGGAGTCCCACCAGTTGTAGAGTGTGGTGTTGTACTATTTTCCCACACCTTCTGGTTGAAGAACTGTTTTATTTCCAAGCTAGTGTAGTTTGTATACTTTCTTTAACTACTCTGTTACCACTTTCCACTAGTCCATTTGAAGATGGGAAATATAGCGCAACACGTAAATGTTTGATGCCATGTTTGGAGAAAGATTCTTGCATGCGTGTGGAAATAAAATGGCACGTTATTGGTGACTACACTCATTGGTGTGCCTTCTATTGAAAATACTTGCGCCATGAACTATATAGTAACCTCTGTAAAAGGTGTTGAACGAATGTGAAATATAATCATTTTGAAAAATAATCCACCAATAGAATGGTATACCTCAAGTCCTCTGGTAGAGATACATATGGTCCTGCAAAGTCAAGACCCAATTTTTCCCATGCTTTGTCAGGATAAGGAGTGGCATGCAAATGTATTTTCCATGTTTTCCAGTGTTTGTCTGATGACAGGCATTCAGAGCATTCATCAATTACCTGCTTCACTTGAGTATCTATTGCGGGCCACCAATAATATTGTTTGATGAGCATTGATGTTTTGGTAGCTCCTAAATGCCTTTGTTATGCCTGGTTTATGATAAAATGTCATAAGGAAGTTGGTGGAATGTATAGGTCACCTCTTAAGATCAACCCATTGATATCAGACTGCTACTTGGGTGAAAGTTTTTAGATCACCCTGCAAATAGCAAATCTCAGGTCATTGTTGTACAATGTAGTGGCTGACTTTTTGTAAGATTTCACCTTGTTGAGAAGCATTCAACCAATCTTCTGGTTTGATCAAACCCTCACACTCACTCACTGCATCAACAGAAGCAATACACTCCATATCATCGAGGTTACATTCTTCATCAAAATCAGGTTACGCATTCGGGATAGGCAATCTGCATGAAAATATCTTCTGCCAGGCACTAACATTGTCAATCTTGCAATGGTGAATTCCTCTTTACAAAATAGACACTAAAAGCTTATGATCAGTTTGTAACACAAACTTCCAACCCATACGTATACTTTGAATTTTTGTACTGCCCAGATGCATGCTAAAGTCTCATGCTCTATTGCGCTGTACTGTATCTCAAACCTGCTCAGGGAACTGCAGGCAAATGCAATGGTTTGCTCTTTACCCCTCACCATTTGAGTCAAAACAGCTCCAAGACCCTTTAGACTGGCATCTCCAGTGATTATGAGTGTGTAATTCTCTTGATATGTGGATAGAGGTGGAGCTTCTGCATTCATCATTTTCACTTTGTCAAAAACAGATTGCTTTGCTTCAGATCATTGAAATCGCTGACCTTTCCTAAGCATGGCTCTCAAAGGTTTAACTGTCATTTCATAACTAGACACAAACCGTGCATAGTGTTCTTCAAGTCCTAAAAGGAGTACAAGGCATCTTTGTCAGTACGTGCACCTGCCTCCTTAATGGCCTTGATTAAATAACTTTTAGGCTTTATACCTGATGCAAAAATGGTGTGCCCCAAATACTCTAATTTATTATTTGCAAATTTGTACTTATCTTTTCTGATTGTCAGAAAATGTTGAGAACCTTCTCAAAGATGTTATCGCGTTTTTGTAAGGAGCTGGCGAAAACCTGAATATTGTCGTGGTAGGCTGGAACCCCCTTGAGGACAGCAAAAAAGACATCCCTAAGCTTTTGGCACATGCCAGTGGCTGATGCCAAATCAGGCAACAACCTCAAATATTTGTAGGTGCTGGAGGGCATGACAAATGTCACCACTTCCTGTGAGGCTTTGTCCAAAGCTACATGATGGTTTGCTGACCTCAGGTCAATGAGGGAAAACCACTTCGCCCCTCCCAAATTAGTTAGCATGTCTTCAATTTTGGGCAGGGGCTGACAATCCACCACAATGTTTGCATTTAGGGTATGCAACTCAGCACAGAGCCTGAACTCACCTGATCTTTTCCTGGCCACTACAATTGGTGCCACCCATTGAGATTATTGAACTGGCTCTAGAATACCTTGAGTACACAGATCTTTCAATATTTGTCTTATTTCTTCTTTGAAACCTAAAGGAATCTGGTGCATTTTGTGGACGAAGGATTGATCATTTGGTTTGAGTCTAAAATGGTGCTCAAAGCCCTTTACAATGCCCACTTGTTCACAGAACACTTCCTTGAACTTTGACAAAGTTGTGTTGACAGGTTTTTCCATACTGCAAACAAGACTTGTCGGTATGTATCTATTGGATTGTCTGAACCTAGGACAAGATACAAACCCATTTTTGCCAAATCTTGCCATTTTATATTTTTACCTTTCTAAGCCATTTTAGTTTCTGTTTCTCTTGCTAAATTATAATTTTTTTCCTGTGAAATAACCCAACATGTGGATGTCTTTCTCCCCGCATGCCTTGGGGCACACATCTGAAGAAGGAAGAATTTTGTTTTACCCTCTGTTAGCTCTGTTAGACCTGACACGTGGAGGTATTGGTTCCCCTAAAGTTTTTCTCTTTTCTCTAGAATGTTTTTGCTGGTTCTCGCAAAGGCTGGGCAATTTCTCACTGGAAGTACAGTCTGAAAGTGCCTACTCCATCCTTCCATCAGATGTAATTGACACTCGCCCAAGTGTACATAATTGCACATGGGTGGCTTCCCCACATAGGTAATGGAGCTGGCCTCACTTGCTAGGGCATGCACATTGGCATTCTAATATAAGAATTGAGCCTGAAAGAGCAGGCCAGTGTTGGCACACTTGCACCTTTGTGGTGGCTTTAAGGAAAGTGTCCCACCTCTGCAGGCATGGGCCTGCACCAGGGTTTAGGTGCCCAAGGGAGTGCCGAATACCCATACGTGTTCGCACTACCTCTGAGAGCTGCTCTGCCCATAAGGTAACATGGGAGAATGAGTCTTATTAAGTTGGTCTGCAATAGTGGATTGCATGGGAGCAGCCACAAGCTGTTTACTTTCGTTGGATTCAGAGTGACAAACCACTTCTGATGGTAAAGGTGGTTTTGCCATTGATGCCCTAGAAATGCAACTTCAAGGAAGTCTACATTTCTAGATTCTGAAAAGAGTCTGGTGTCTTGTAAATTAGGCTTTATTCCAAGGTCACAGGGGAAGATCGTATCTGTGCATTTCTCAGGTGCCGGATATAAAACTTCGGCATCCAAAACGACAGATCCCTGTCATTTGGGACCTAGATAGATAGGTTTCGGGGAGAGGTTTTTGACACTTGGCCTCTCGGAGCCAGTGCATGACCCCACTATAGATAAAGATATGCATTCCAGACCCTCAGACCAGACAAGGAGGACATTTAGGGGAGATATCATTGGTTCAAAGGAGAACGCTTTGAACCACCCCCAACTTCAAAGGAGCCATCTAGTATAACTAACTAGGGGTACTCAACATTTGCAAGGCAGTAACCTTTATAGTGATGAGGGTGCTGCTGGACCACGTGGGCATACTGCCAGAGGAATCTGTTGTGCCCAGGAGGATAACTGTCAGGGGAGGGGATCTGCACCCCCATTTCCTGATTGGAGACTGTCTTAGGGGTGATTGCTTGCCACTGTATAGCATTCTGAAGGGTAACTTTCCAGTGGCAGGTGGGCTTCCCCCCCTGTTCTCTGAGGAAGTCTCAGGAACATCAAAGACCTCCTGAGAGTGACTTAAATCGCTGATCGGTAATATCTGGAGAACAATGTCCTCTGCTGCGCCTACATCGTATGCTGGACTTCACCTGGCAGCAACTGTGTTAGCGTGGCCTAAGTATTGTGTCTGGAGACTGGAATTGCCTGGTCCAGAACTTACCAAGGACTGTCCCCACTTCAGGTGAGTGGCCCTTCATTGTGGTAACCACTGCATGCCGAAACGTCTTGTTGGTGTGAACAGGATCACCGGGTGCTGGACTCCTCAGCGTCCGCTACTGTAAAGATTGTGGCATTTTTCTCGTGTGGGCCTTGGATGCATGCTCATTGCAAATGGTGCCCTGTTCATTGGTTGCAACTCTTGGAGGTAGGCGTGTAACCTGAGTTGTGTTGTACTTGGCCTCCCATGGCACAGCTGAACTTGCGTCAAAATATGTGACTAAGGAGTCTGGTGTGACTAAAGTCATTGCGCACTAGGCAGTGTGCCTCATTCCAGAGAGGTACGGAATCAAAGTTTCAAGTGTGACTGAATGGACTAGTGCAACTCAAGTCATTGCGTGCTAGACATTCTGCCTTCCAGGGGGGTGCAGGATTTACATCCTTTATGGGAGAGTCCATGATTGTCTGGTGCAATTCAAGTCATTATGCACCAGAATAGTGTCTCTTTCCAAGGAGGTAACACATTGGGAATTGGCTTGTGTATGAATGTACAGTCAGGACGAGTCAGATCATCTGACCACTGACATGGCGCCTTCTTTTTGTGGGGGTATGAAACTACATACTTATCATGTGAAATCGTAACTGTCTGGTGTTGCTTGAGTCTTCATGCCATAGTCGCAGCATCTCATGATACAGGAGGAGTGGCCCTAGTAACTTGTCATTTGCAACTGGAAATGTTGAGGGTGACTCAAGTAAACAAGCCCTGATGGCACCTCTCTGTTCTGCAGGTGCTAAAATTGGTAACTATTTGGTAACATTGAACTGTCTGGCTGGAGGCCTTGGTGTCTAACTGCAGCCCCAATGACCCCCAGCCCTCTGGTGTTTTGCAGCCCTCTGAGTAACCCTCCTGTGGTGAGCCTGAACATCTCCTTACTAATTGTTTACCAGTTGTTTTCTTTCCTTTCCTCCACCTTGACCTCAGGACACTGAGAAGTGTGACTTAGGCGCAAGTGGCCTAGTAACCATGGAAAGGTTGATGTAATCTTTGGTTCATCGAGGTGTGGGATAGCCAAAGCTGTTTGGTGGGTGAAGGGTGGTTTGGGTCCCAGGGTGCTTGCAAGCACAGTGGCATCCACTATTCAGATATCAGCGCACCACATTAGGGTGCTGGGAGTGAGTGCGTATGAGTGAGTGTGTGCACACACTGACTGATACCTCTGGCACTTCAGATGGTGCAGATTGGATGTGCGGGAGTGAGGGCGGGTGAATGCGAAGGCAGTACTGTGGTGCTGAGAGTCACCTTTATTCTGTCAGGGAGTTCTTGCAGTTGGCATTATGTCTTACTAGTGCAGGTTTGGCCACAGTGGCACTGAAAGTGCTGTGAACCTTGTATGTATATTTTGCTGCTAACTTTGGGAACCGGGATGTAACCTGAAATTATGTTACACTGATTGTGGGGACTTCCATGGTGGGTCTCATGCCAATGTTTGGAACCTTATGTGGGTGTGGAGAGAGAATCTATTGTTTTCCTCAAGTGCACATACAGTAGCTAATGGTTAACAAAGATGGGCCTCATTTCATGCTTCTATTGCTAATTGGAGTATGGTCCCAGAGTTACATTATATTCATAATGTACTGACAATGTGTATGGTGAATACAATCTTTTTATACATACACTGTCTTTGAACTTTCATTAGTGCTGCACAGCGTGGTTGTGGTGGGGAAGTGCTGTGTCTTTGCTTTACACATTGCCACCGTGATAAGCCTGATTGCTCTGTGGCAAGCTACCACAGGGTGAACACAGATTACACAGTGAGTGTAATGACCCACCCTTGATCGGAGTGGGGGGGGTTCTACCTTGCTGTGGACCTGCTTTAGCCAATCAGAATGTGCCACATCCAACACCCCTATTTATCAAAGAATGTAGAATCTCTAAGAACAGTGAGTGATAGGCAAACCCTAGTCCGACAAAACCTGCAATAAAATGTTATCGCTGAATGAGTCACAGGTAGGCCCTTTCACAGATCTGCTGACAAAATTACAATCAACTGTGAGCAATATATTGGTAATGGAGTCTGTGATCGAATTCACATTAGTATCCACACTGCTGATGCCAATGGGCTTGAAAGTATCCACTTTTCTTACATGACAAATGCTGGACAGCCTGAATATTTACTGAGGTGGTCCCTTAATCCACATCTGTAAAAGACTGCCGTGCCTTTTCTGGTATTGCTTTTCTACATTGAAGCCTTTCATTTAGTATGTGTAACTCAAATAGACTCTGGATCCTGATCAATAGGTGATTTTGATATAGAGTTGACTGAAGTTTCTGGATGTAATATTTTTTTAGATGCACAGTTGAACAAAAATTTGTCACATATATGTGTCTAGATTTGATCCAAAGTTACATGATGTCGCTAGTATCCTGAGAGCTGACATATATTCTTCCACCCCTTCTCCATTGAATTGCTTTCTTTTGAAGAAATTGTGACTCTTCAGCATAATGCTGGGCTCATAAGCAAACTTTGCAAAGTTGTTCAATAGCTTCCACATACACATTCCGCCGTTCATCACAACACTGATCATGAGGAGGTGATATAGGAGGTAAGTCACCAAATATTTGTTGGCCCGTCTGTCCTAATCTATTGAATAGTAATGCAAATTTTCTTTATGGGCTTAGTTGCCAACATTAATGACCACTAGATGATTCTCAAAAAGGCACAACCACTGTGCCCATTTGATGGTAGGTTTTCCAGGAAGTGCTAAGGAGGTTGGTGGTTGAGTAATTTGTTGTGGGGTAGCCATAGTAAATTTTAAACTTACCTAATTCAATTAAGAGTGTAGAAAGTTAAGGCTAAATGAAAATGCTGAATAAGAAAACAACAATAAAATGTAATAAAGGGGTTAGTAATAACTAATCTGATGGTGCTTAAGAATGATGCCGGGGTAAACAATATAAAACTGCAGTTGAAAGATTTGTGGATACATATTTAAACAATGTACTATGAAAGTACACTCTCAACGTATAAATACTTTCAAGCTGACTGGCATAAGCAGTTCATAGAGGTAATCTTTGAACTCTGAACAAATTATCATATTATTTGCCTGAATGTAATCTCAATCCAACATGGTCACTGCATGTAATGTCACACTCAACAGCTGGCTGGGTAACTCATCAGTGCGGGGACGGGAAGCAGGGGAAAGGGACATACTCCCCCGCTGGTGAGCAACTGTAGCTAGGTAACGTCAATCCTGTTGTCTGTACGTGCATGATATGTTCCTACGCTGCTGGGGGGGCTGTCGAGCATGAGCACCAGAAAATATTACCCTTAATATTGAAGAAATAAGGCATCTAGGGTGGGTAACTGGCATGATGCACACAAACAAGGCAGCTCTGGATGGTTAAAGTTGGATATCCACTGGCAGAAGTAAAACTGAATCTCGGCAGGCACAGCGGTACAGGAGTTATTGGATACAGATGAGCGAGGAAGCCTTGAGAGCGTCAGTGGGCGAAGGGGACCTCATTGTCAATATGAAGTGAAGACTCAATGATCGGCGAATTATTAAAATGTAGATTTAATTGATATGACATACAACGCACATGCCAACAGCGACCTCCTGGCCTGAACTCCAGCCCGGAACTGCCAAACTGGAATCCAGGCACTGAGAAGTTCTAACTGTATCCAAGCAGTAACCTTTAAATAGACACAATGTTACATGCATGCACTACACTTTATATGTCAGCATGATCAGGATGTTGGAAATTCACACTACAACCCAGCAGTTCCAGCCAGTAAAAGTTTCAAGAGGAAAACAAATCAGAAGATGAAATAATCTTTGCTCAAGCTAGAGGCAGAACTAAACAGGCAGCAGGAGCAGAGAATGAAAGGAGTAGCAGAACAGATGCAGAATGCAGCAGAGCAGATCACAGGAAAGAGAGCTTTTGGGTATCCAACTGTTAGAAATGGGGTCTTTGGTTGGCAGTCAGGTTACCCCCTGTCCAAGCAAGGTCCCTCACTCTAGTCAGGGTAAAGGAGAATCACTCTCAGTTAATCCCCGCTCACTCCCTTGGTAGCTTGGCACAAGCAGGCAGGCTTAACTTCAGAGTCTAGGTGTAAAGTATTTGTACCAACACACACAGTAACTCAGTGAAAACAGTACAAAATGACACAACACTGGTTTAGAAAAATAGGAAATATTTATCTAAACAAAACAAGACTGAAATGACAAAAATCCAACATAAAAAAGTTAAGTTGTTAATTTTAAAAGCAAAATAGTCTTAAATCATTTTACAAACAGTAAAAACAGTGTTAGCATTGAAAAGTACCTGGGTTGTGTCAAAATAACACGCATGGGCAAGTGTGCTTCGATAAAGGTTTGCGATGTGTCGATTTCTGACCCGCAAGCAAGACCGTGTGTCGTTTCTTCTTCTCCGGTCGGGTCGGCGTGCGTCGTTTTTCCGCTCCGCAGGAGAGCGATGCATCAATTCGGGCAAGCACTTGGGTCCGGGCAGGCGTTGCAATGTTTTTCCGTGGCCAGCAAGTTTTGCGTCGAAAATCCTGCTGCACAGTCTTAGCAAAACCACGCTATTTGGATTGCAACGTTAGCAGCCTCCATCAGCGGGTGTTGCATGTCGTTTCTCCAGCTGCGTGTGTTGATCTTCCAGCCGCGATGCCGGTGGAGCATCGATTTCTGACGCGAAGCCGACGGTCTGTGTGTGGATTTTCAGTCTTGGTCTGCCAGCTTCACCTTCCAAGGCCCTAGAAACTGGTAGGGCACCACTTGGCAGGGCAGGAGTCTCAGCAGAGAGTCCAGGTGCTGGTAGGAGAAGTCTTTGATGGCCCTGAGACTTCAACAACAGGAGGCAAGCTCAGGACAAGCCCTTGGAGATTTCTTCACAAGCAGGAATGCACAACAAAATCCAGTCTTTGTCCCCTTGCACAGGCAGAAGCAGCAACTGCAGGATAGCTCCACAAAGCACAGTCACAGTCAGGGCAGCACTTCTCCTTTGCTCTTCAGCTCTTCTCCAGGCAGTGGTTCCTCTTGATTTCCAGAAGTGATCTAAAGTCTGTGGTTTTGGGTGCTCTTCTTATACCCCTTTTGGCCTTTGAAGTAGGCCTACTTCAAAGGAAAGTCTCTCTTGTTTGTGAAATCCTGCCTTGCCCAGGCCAGGCCCCAGACACACACCAGGGGATTGGAGACTGCATTGTGTGAGGGCAGGCACAGCCCTTTCAGGTGAAAGTGACAACTCGTCCCCCCTTCCTAGCACAGATGGCTCATCAGGATATGCAGGCTACACCTGAGCTCCCTTTGTGTCACTGTCTAGAGAGAGGGGCAAACAGCCCAACTGTCAAAGTGATCCAGACAGGGAATCCACAAACAGGCAGAGTCACAGAATGGTTTAATCAAGAAAATGCCCTCTTTCTAAAAGTGGCAGTTTCAAACACACAATCTCAAAACCAACTTTACTAAAAGATGTATTTTTAAATTGTGAGCTCAGAGACCCCAAACTCCACATGTCTATCTGCTCCTGATCAGTGTAGGGAAAAGTGCAGAAGACATTGAGACGCGAAGGGTTAATTAGTTTGAACAGTGTAGATGAGCGTGATGCCTGTAGAAACCTGAAACAACGTGGAAAAGTCCACTATGTCGTTTTCAAGCTTGTTTTCCAACATTCCATAGATAAAAGTATCCGCAGCTGCATGTGTAAGAAGCAGGAAGTGTAGGAGAGAGACGCGAAGGTCGTTCTAACCCTGAGAAAGGGAGTACAGGAAAAGGACGGAAAAAACAATGGCTAGTGAACAGCAGAGCAGCCAAGGGACATGTGCTGATAACATAGTTAGAAGATGCGAGAAAGGGATAGAATCCAAGCTTCAGGTTATTTAAGCACTGAAGCACAGGTGAGGGGATTGAAGCTCGCAGATGGAGTTGGGCAAGGTGCCATCGCCCACATCGCTGCCTCCCTGTGCTGTTCTTAGACCGTGACACTCAAGGGGGAGAGAGGTCCGAGCTGGCGGTAGAGGACTTCCCAGCATTTGCGGATAAAGTTAAGTTCAAGTCAGGGATGAAAGTCCTTTGTTTCTCTGCTTTATTCCGATTGATTATCATATATGCACTATGTTTATAATCTGAAGTATTCTGCTCATTTATATTTTACTTTTTCCCTGAACGTCTTAATGTGAACATGCTGCAGTAATTGAGATATGCGTTTGGTATACAGTTAACCAATGCATATATTTCCGTCGATGAACTCTTTGCTCATATGTAAATAGATGCACTTCTTCGTATGTTCATATATAGATAGATGCTCTTTATTGCTAGTTTTCATTCTACTTCGTTGATGTGCCAAATGCATATATTTTACTGAAACTCCATTAAAGCCAAGTTGTGTTCATTATTGACGTGTGGTCCTTCATTAACCGTCCTTATTGACTTATATCGAACAGATCAGGTGTCACTCAATCACCTGGATAAGACAGCTCCCAAAGGGAATCTACGTTTTAATCATTTTTAAAGGTAGCCCCCATGTTAACCTATAAGAGAGATAGGCCTTGCAACAGTGAAAACCAAGGCCCATATTTATACTTTTTTTAGAGCTGGTGAGATCGCAACCCGTGCTGCGTGGTTTTCGGATCATAGTGCAGCTGGATTTCTGAAGCAAGTACTGCTGGGCTTGTAAAAACAACGCAAGGCCTGCCCGGACCCAATAGTGCTGACCGGATCAACACATCGCTCTCCTGCGGAGAGAAGAAACAGGCGTGCCCTGACCCGACGAAAGGAGAAACAAGGCAATGTCTCACACGTGAGTGAAATCGACGCATCGCAAGCCCTTTTCAACGCACACTCACCCGTGCGGGGTTATTTTTGACGCACCCAAGGTACATTTTTACGCTAACAGTGTTAGTGTGTGTTTAAAACTACATGAAGACTGTTTTTGCTTTTTAATTGAAAATTTTACTTGTGTATTGTGGATTTTTGTTGTTTTAGACTTGTTTTGTTTAGATAAATATTTTCTATTTTTCTAATCCTGTGTTTTGTCATTTCGTAGTGTTTTCATTAAGTTACTGTGTGTGTTGGTACAAATACTTTACAGCTAGCACTCTGAAGTTAAGCCTACTGCTCGTGCCAAACTATCAAGTGGGTAAGCAGGGGTTAGCTGAGGATGATTCTCTTTTACCCTGACTAGAGTGAGGGTCCTTGCTTGGACAGGAGGTAACCTGACTGTCAACCAAAGTTCCCATTTCTAACAATGTGTATGACTGTGTTGGTGGTGTTTGTGTGAGTTGTGCTGTGCTGTGTGTTTGGCATGTATCTGCTTGGCTTTGTGTATGTATTAGGTACTTGGCTTTTTTGTATTTTGTGTGTGTAGATGTGTGTGCTGGTACAGTATGTTTGTTTGAGTGTGTGGCCTTTGCTGTCTGTGCCAGGAGTGTGGGTTGTGTGTGGGTGTGTTTCACTGCCTTTTCCTCCACTATGTGCTAGGCATACTTACGGTCGTCATTGTCTCTAGCCCTGAAGGTGTATGGCGAGATACAACACTGGGAGGACTTGAAGTTGGTTTGCCATGGCAGCCGCGGATGTGTCTGTGTAGATGGATGTGAGTGTCTCCTTTTATACTTTCTGTTTTCGTCAAGCATTTTGTCTGTCGGGCCACCCTGGAAACCCTGGAAGTACTGACTTGTAATGCGGTGGTCAGTACTTTGGTTCCCGGAAGCCTGAAGATGGCTAGCGCAACCGCCGGCAGCTCGAACACAGTGGCGGTACTGGTGGTAAGTTGGCTGTGTTGCATTGGGTTAACCACCGTAGTTGTTATATGGCGGTCTGCACTGCCAGCCTGGCGGCGGTCTCACCTTGACCACCGGCATGGTGGTCCGGGTACCGCCAAACTCGAAATGAGGGCTTTAGTCTGCTTTAGGAAAGGAGCTGGAAGAATAATGTGAAAGTTGATAACGTTTATAATCTACGGTTTGACTAGTTATCATGAGGGCTATTAGTAACATCCTTTGTAAAATGCTTAATGCAAGCATGTGACTTGAGTGCATCCTTAAGCTTGTGTGTCTGAGGAATAGATTCATCTCCCATGCTCGTTGCCAATGTTTGAGAGAACAATTCCATTAAGTAAATGCATGGCACTCTGGCTCTTTCCCATTGTTATCTAAAAAACTTGGACAGGTTGTCTCCAGGGGTTCCTGAGCCTCTGAAATCAGTTCTGAAAAGGCATTCAAGCTTGTTTTTTCCCTAGCTACTTTCCTTTTTTTTATTTGTTTGGGGAGGGATAAAAAAATTAGGAAGGACTGTGTTCAGCTTCCTTATTCTTAGAATCAGCTGACATATTCTTTTGATAAAAATTGAAGATTTGGTAGGTTTTGATGTTTGAGGTAATATTTGTTATGTTTTTTTCAAAAGAGTATATACTCTGCCATGGATTTGCAGATCTTTTTTCTTTTGGTTCCCTGTCAAGGGTTTTATTTGATCAGCAGTTGGTTTAAAGTTTCCTGTGAAGTTAGCCCCTGAAACAGTCTTGTCACACAATGCCATCAGTTTTTCTGGAGATGCCAGCAAAGTGTCCTGAGCCAGAATAGGCTCAGAGTCCACTTAAGCCTCTGAGACATTCGAAAAAGAGGACTTTGTTAAAGCAATGGAAGGCATGCCTGACCAAAGATATCCAGGGATGACCTTAGGTATGTTATGTATATCAATGTATCAGCTAATGAAGTAAGTATGTTAGAAGCTGTGTCAGCTTATTAGTTATGGATCACTAATTACTAGAACTGTGAACCCTTCTTCATTCATCCTTGATGGAAGTAAAGCTGGAAAATTTGGCATCTATAAATATCAGAGTTTGACAGATATTGAAGCACATCCTCTTGAACTTCTAGTTCATATGCATTGCCAGTCTGAGGCTAGAATGGTTGCTTATAAAGAGCAGCATAGGGTGGACAGAGTTTTGTTGATATTGCTCTCATTACAGTTACTTCTAGATTTCGGAGCACATGTCTTAAATGAACAATTGTACTATGGCCCAGCTGGATGTCATAAGGGCTGAGAGTTACTTTGTTTGCCGGAATTGCCTGTGTCACTGACACTAGTGTGCTGTATGTTTTGTTCCAATTCATTACCTGACTGAAGAGTCTTCAACCAATAGTGTGGAGTTGTAAGATAAGGATTTAGGTGAGCCCGGTGTAATCAGAGTAAAAGGTGTCAATACAAGCCCATCAACGAGGCTGTGTTCCTCAGCTGGCACAGTTATGTATTTGTTACTAGGTATCTTCAGAGGACCAGGTCCACTGGGAAAATGCGTCAGCCCAATTATAATTTGATTATCATGCCATCTTATGAGGAAGGTGAGGTCTTTACGCTAAGAGAATCATTTGCATCACTGATTTGATGAGCTGTGGCAGCGCTGGAGTTTAAGTCCGTCTTAAGAAAAGGTTTAATACAGAAGTTTCCTTGAATGTATCTTTGCATGCTCAAGAGGGATAGACTGCCTGAATGGCAATATTACCCATCTCTTCCTTTATTATGGTTCTATTCCTGGTCAGAACATTTGTGTGTTGAGTTGATTTCATCAGTCATGCACAGGTCAACATAAATTCTGCCAGTTGTTAATATGGAGGTGGAGCAGTGTGCTAGCTTCACAAAGGGATACGTTTTGTTTTAAGACTATAAATGGGTGAGATGTTTATATGTCTCAGCAGCATCACTTGCATGAATTTAAAGCAGTTAGTTTCAGCAAGTGTGTAGTTCTGTAGTTGCAAAGTTGTAAGCTAACAGTACCTTTCCTCCAATCAATCATTGGACACTTTGAAACCCTGAGCATATTAAGAATTATGTGGTAAAACTTTAGGTAGTAGTCTTACTTCCTCCCCCAATTATGCCACCAAATTTAGCAAGAGATGTGGGTGACAGCAATGAGAGCAGCAATTATCGAAATGCTAGTGCAAAGGACTCCTAAGAGTCTGCAATGAGGAGCAAAGAAAGTGGAAGAAAGCAGAAGCAAAGCATACCACAGATCACAGAGGTGGCAGCAAACAGCGGCATGGACCATCCCATGGATGGAGACAAACATGGCCGATGGAGGAGGAATGACTAGTATTCAAATGTGTTATCTGCTCTCACAATCTTATCAGGTTCATCATTGTTGACAGCATAAAATCCCGAGAATCAATTGTGGATCATGCTTGATTTTCCCATCTGCAGTGCCCTGGAGTACCAAAGTCTTGTGAAAGTTACTAAAATACTATATGTCGAAGAGGTTCCCTCAGACTGATGATCTGTGAATCTGAGATGTTGTGCTAATAGCAAAACACACACTTCTATTTTGAAATAAGACTCCCACTCCCATTCTATTAGTTGCATGTCTCATCCTAGTACTCTAGAAACCAGGATGGGTTGAACTCAGTGAAGGAATCACTTTGGTATTTGTTTTGCTGATATGTATAAAAACAATGTCAATATACATCATGATATGTGCCAGCATAGCAACAAACTCGATTTGCTATTGTTGCTTTCATCGGAAATGACCTCCCAGTCAACCCCAAGCCAGAAGTAAGTGGTCGAGCAGGCCCTGCGACCCAGGCCTGCAGCAATTGATTAACGGATCATAGTTGGGGGTGACAAGTAGTGCATAGGCAAACGTGCCAAACAGGAAACATCCAGATCGTTTCCCCAGATAGGCAGCAACATTACAAAGGGCCATGAAATTGTGCCCAAAAAGCACATTTTGCCAGAGGGGTACGCATTCCCAAAACACCCTAAAGTTAAATGCCACATGAAGTTAGGAACACACAGCCAATCAGAACACAGCACACACACCACACGCAGTGATCACGTACTCCCCATGCCAGACATCTGGACATGTTACCAACTGGCACACACTATGCCCATGCAAGGTTGAGACCCACCTGCACACTTTATCAGATGATCGAATTTATGGCCTCATGACTAGGCCAGGATTAATTTTTTCAAAGAATGTATTCAATCATTTTATTGCACCTCAACACAATGTATAAAAAGACACTCAAAACTCTTTAACTTTGAAAGACAGTCATCAGACCCCACCTCTGTACTACACTCTCCCAACTGTAGCAATTAATTAAATAGACTGTTCCTGCTTTGCAAGATGCCCCTTGTCTTTCATTTATTTCAGGTAAATCCACAACTGAGCAACTGCTTTTTGGGGGGTGATGGAGAGAATAAAAAACTTTGAGGCTGCCCCAGTATTCCTTTACTTTGGGTACTCCTGTAAGGCTAAAAACAGAAAGTAATGGATGCCAATAGATATGATTCTCCGAGTGTCCTTTCTGACAACATGTTTCAGCGATCTTATTAAAGTCTGCTAAGGATCCATCGCTTTCATCAGAACTTCAGTGGTCATGAGAAAAGATAGCCGAAGTCGTAATGCGGGCATTAGTCTTACTTGCTGCTGTAGTCAAACATTGAAAGTAACAAATATGGGCAGTCAATAAACTGCAAGTGCTCTGTTTTAAATCATTGCTAGAAATCTACGTAGTCACTGTGACTCCTGCATGGAAGACAAGGGATCGAGACTGCCTCCCTCATGTATTAACAGCGTCCGTCTGACTTAAGAGAGCGCATGTGAACACAAGAAAATAATTATGCCAGCAAATGAAAACTTAACTATAAAAACAACTGCTAAAAGGAGAGCTATTGTACTTCATACTAAAGATGCATACACCACGGACTGCGTCAGATTTGTAGCTGACAGATATAACTACCACATACTAAGCACGGATCCCACAATGGTATTTAATTTCATATGCGTTTAGGTATACTGGAAGTACTTATAGCTAACTCTATTAAATCCCTTGTTTTTTACAGATGGTAAATACTTGTATTAATTACACAATTTATAAGAACCCATTTCAGGTTCTATGTTGAGAATGTGCTATTGATATTGTTTTGTTTATAATTATAACATACACTAGTGCTTTAGTCCAAGTGTTGATTATGAAATTCATCAACTAAACAGCAGTTTGAATGTGTTCCTCCCCAGTTGTAAAAGTCTAATACCCACAGGCCTTGTAAAACTCTGGTATGCTTTTAAAAAATATTTTTAAATCTACATGTTTTGCAGTATAATCAAAACCAATGTATTAGAAAAAGTGCAATAGCTGCCAAGAGAGCACCTCTGATTGGCCATAATTGCTGGGTGGCAAGTAATCTCAATGTGATCCTGATCTCTGACAACAACACACCCATTGTCTCTCAAGATGGCTACTTTTGCAAGCTCATCTGCTCATCTGCATTATGGTTCTCTGATTTTCAACTGTTAGGCACGCAAAGCCTAATATGCTTTGAGTTACATTAACTACGCATTAGTTAATGTAACTCAAAGCATATTATGTATCACTTACACATGCTCATAGTATGCAACACAACTCTAACATATATATTTTTTAAATATAGATGAATCGTATTATGCCCTGTTTACACCTAATGACTTGCTAAGCATTTAGAAACCATCAGTTACCATCATAAACAACCTGAGTCCTTCAAACAAGCACGCAACTCCGGTCTCAGCAGACTCCTCTCACTGCGAGAGACTCACAAACTGTTTTGTGATTAGATAAGGCCTCGCCGCAGCTCGCAGTTCAGGTCAGTTCTTTCCTTTGGAATCCAGACCTGATTTGCTTTTTTGCCTCCTGTCTGTGATTACATAAATGGGCTATATTGAAGAAACTGAATTTTGCCATTAGATTAAGATTAATACATATGTTTTGACTGATCATTATATTACATTAATGATCCTTTCATAAATAACGGATCTACAGGCAAATCAATTTCTGTAAATAGCTCATTGAGTGGTTCTACACAATATTTACCGGAATTTCCTGCCTGAGGAATACTGGCCAGAATCAGAGATTTTTGGTAGCTGCAAACTTAATCTCACCAACTCGTCACAAGTGCCTGAGTGGCTTATAACAATGACCTAAATTCCGCAGTTGTTCTGAAAAAAAATCCAGTATTGTCTATTGGTATTATTTTAATTGTCCTGTTTGAAGATCAGGCATTACTAAAAAAATTATTTACTGTTGTAAACTGCCTTGTTTCTTCTTGTGATTATTTAGAATCCCGAAGGACATAAGAGGCCTACATCTGTCATTCATTAAGAGATTGAACCTGATTGGAGAATAGGACCCTTGTTTGCACACTCTTTTCCTGTGTAGAGTTTGTTGGCGTGTCAGAGCCTTAATAAGTAAACTTACAAGGAGACGCTTTTTGGTCGACGAACCTTTGGACCACGTTGGGGACATTCCCAGTACGAGATGCCTTTTTGGCATCACAAATCAATTGATCAATAAACCAATCAATAATTTCAATAACTAATAAGCAACCCAATCGATAACATTTAGTAAGAATCAATAAGTTGAACACACCATGACCTTCCAGTCAGGAATAACCACACCAATTTAGTTAAGTGTTAGGATATTTATTTCCCTATTAGTTACAATCTAATGTCATTTCTGTTAATCTCATTAGTGATTCATCTCATTAGTCACTCTTCAGATTTGCAATTAGAACGCAATTAATCAATGCACAGAGAATATTCATTCAGTATTAACACGTCATTAATAAGAAGCAACTTAGCAAAGTCTCAGTAATACATGGTTCAACTAAGCAAAACCTCAGCCAATTGTCTATTTGCGTAGGGTATTTGTGAACACCGTGTCTAACCTCAGATTAGCATTAGCATGTTGGGCTTCATGCAAAACATTTAGCAAACACAAATTTGGAAAACATCTAAACTATGGCCTCTGTCAAAAGAGCAGTTGGTACCTAGAAAGAAAAGGCAAACAGACAATTACAATTTTCATCAGATAGTTACCAATCCAGCAGATCAGCAAACAGTAAGGAGGAGAAGTAAGTACCAGGTAAGGACGGGAAGCGGATGGTTTAAAGTAATAAGACAAAGCGAAAGAGTTAAAGTCCCTGTAAGGTAAGTGGAGTCTCAAAGTTTCTGCTTTCGTCTCTGCTCTCCCCCAACTCCTCGGGTCATTCCGTTAAATCAAAACTCTCTAATTAGCCCTTAATAATAATTGGTGCATTGTTATCTCTGTCCAATAATCCTTCACACATTTCGCCAGAATTTTCCACAAACCACAGTTCTCATGTCGAGGATTGGTCCATGTAATTGACGTCTTCATCGGTTGGAATGTCAGGTAAGAAAAGTTACACTTTGCGCTCCAGTCAGTGTCTCCATTGTTTTCTCCTACTCTACTAACCTTGCACCTGTTACGAATTACACTGTTGCATTCAACAAGAACGTTTCCTTGAACAAGTCGGTTCTCATGAGAAAGAATTTACTACAGCTACACACACATAACTTCTGGAAAAGTACAGCTTTGTGTCCTTCAAGAACACGTTAGAAAAATACAGTTCAATATGAGGCCAGTCAGCTAGGCCCAGACCCTCGCTAGGCTAAGGCCCTAAATTAATAAACAACTCATAATACATAGCACTAATTATGATGTGCTAATACAAATTCAAAACATTAGTACATAGTTAATTCTGAATTAGCAACTTTCATTAATCTTCGTATACATTGATAGCCACTCCCCGTGGGCACATTTCAAACGCATGCATTATGTTCTATGTTAACACGTTTTCTATGCAGCTTCATCACAAAATATATTGCAAGCTTTTCATGTTAATATTGCTTTTAAAAGACACACTCCAAAAAGTTCAGTTATTCAATGTCTTTAAAACTCAATTTTCAACAAATTTCGGAAGCAGGTGTTTTCCTTGGATCTTAGGTTTAAAGGCATTACCTATTTTAGGACTATGAACTCCCAGGCATCTGCCTTTGTGCTTCATTCATTTGAAATTACGTTGGGCATTCAAGGGTGTGGTTGATGGACAAATGTTAATGGCTGGTGTGTAATGGGGGCAGGAGAGCACAGTGGGGGCAAGGGAAGAATGAAGCGTACATTGAACTTAGGTTTTACTTCCAAAAGGGGGTAACTTAGTGCTTTCCACGTTGGTTTAAAGGGGTCACAATTGGCCTGGTTCAAGCAAATAATCTGCGAACTATAAAGAATACACATTGATAGCCCCGTGTTTTTAAAATTCATTTGTCGAGGTGAGCCACGACAAAAAACCTTTTAAGCACCACAAGGCAGTTGGTTTGGAATAGCAGCAAACATTTATTTTGAGGAAGATCTGCGGAACGAACACTTTTGTCTCCCTTGATGCTTTATAATAGCATTTGCATCGCTTTTACAGGGAGTTTATCTTCTGAAGTGAAAGATTCATGTAACGCCTAACCCGGGCTTGTTGGACTATTTCGAATTCTTGTTAATTAGGTAAAACCTGAAAATCCTGCAGGTATAGGTTTTCATCCAATCGAATTATCAACTCCAAGAGCACAATTTATTTCAAACTCATCAGTGAAGTGTTTACTTGATTTGTATTTCCGAGGTAATCGTCCTCCACGTTAATGATGATGCTCATAGCATACTAAATAGAGGATGCGCCAGTCTCTTTGGCCTGTCGTATCTCTCATTAGCCTCTAATACATTCAGATATGGACCACTTTTCTCCACCTCGTTCCAAGAGATGAGGGTGGAAAGTAAAGTTCCAGAGTGGTTCACTCTTTACGGTTAGCAGTATTGTAATAAACTTGAATCCTCTAGTGTTCCTCGCATACCTGTGCCCAGTAATTTTCGTCAGAGTTTGTTCTTTCCCCCAGCTGTCTTTCGTATACATATCAAGCTCCTGGGCGATGCAGTGAATGGAAGACAACTCTATGAACAGTTTTTTTTGTGGCTAGTGTTACAAAGCTTCGGAAGTTTACCTCTTTTCCTTTGGGAAGGTCCTATCACTTTCTTATTTCTAATGTACATATATTCTGATGCCACTCGTCGCTTTTCACTACACGAATAATTCTCAGCTGCTCACTAAGAACATATTTAATCAATGATCGAAACTGAAAAATAATTAGTTTCTCATTAAAACGTTCTTAATAATATATTATTCTGTTTTGTAGTACAAAAGATCTTCTTCATGCATCTATCATTTTTTTTTTACATTATATACACAATACATCTACCCATAAAAATATTTCTTAAGATCTACTAAAGTAGGCACCGTATTACATTCACATCCTAACTAGGTAAGCCCTGTTAAGGCAGAAAGAGCATCTTACTTTCATAGTTCTAATTTAATGATATGTGTTAGAAATGGGGTCTTTGATTGGCAGTCAGGTTAACCCCTGTCCAAGCAAGGACCCTCACTCTAGTCAGGGTAAAGGACAATCACCCTCAGTTAACCCCCTGTACACCCCCTTGGTAGCTTGGCACGAGCAGGCAGGCTTAACTTCAGAGTGCTAGGTGTAAAGTATTTGTACCAACACACACAGTAACTCAATGAAAACACTACAAATGACACAACACAGGTTTAGAAAAATAGAAAATATTTACCTAAACAAAACAAGACAAAAACGACAGATATCCACCGTACACAAGTCAAGTTATTAATTAAAATGCAAAATGTGTCTTCATGTTCTTTTAACCACAATGCTGTTAGCATGAAAATACACCTGGGTCGCGTCAAAATAACCCACAGGGGCGAATATGCATTGAAAAAGGTAAGCGGTGTGTCGATTTCTCACCCGCAAGTGAGGTCGTGCGTCGGGTCTCCTTCTCCGGTCCGATCAGTGTGTGTTGTTTCTTTCCCTGCAGGAGTGAGATGCGTTGATCCGGACAAAGCACATCGGGTCCGGGCAGGCTTGCTTTGATTTTCTGCATCCAGTGATGTTGCGTTAGTGCAGCCTCCATCAGCGATGCTGAGCGTCGTTTCTCCAGCCGTGTGCGTCGATTTCACAGCCGCGCTTCAAGCGCTGCATCGATTTCAGCCACGGAGCGGCGGCGTGTCATTTCTTTAGCCGCTCTCGGAGATCTGTGAGTGGATTTCCATTCTTGGTCCACCAGCTTCACCTGTCAAGGCCCCAGGAACTGGATAGGGCACCACTTGGCAAGGCAGGAGTCTCAGCAGAGGCTCCAGGTGCTGGCAGAGAGAAGTCTTTGCTGTCCCTGAGACTTCACCCACAGGAGACAAGCTCAGTTTCAAGCCCTTGGAGAGTTCTTCACAAGCAGGAAGGCACACAAAAACCAGTATATGTCCTTTTGCACAGGCAAAATCAGCAATTGCAGGATAGCTTCACAAAGCACAGTCACAGGCAGGGCAGCTCTTTTTCCTCAGCTCTTCAACTCTTCTCCAGGCAGAGGTTCCTATTGGTTTTCAGAAGTGATCTAAAGTCTGTGGTTTTGGGTGCCCTTCTTATACCCATTTTGCCCTTTGAAGTAGGCTTACTTCAAAGAAAAGTCTTCTCTTGTTTGTGAAATCCTGTCTTGATCAGGCCAGGTCCCAGACACATACCAGGGGGTTGGAGACTGCACTGTGTGAGGGCAGGCACAGCCCTTTCAGGTGTGAGTGACCACTCCTCCTCTCCCTCCTAGCACGGATGGCTCATCAGGATATGCAGGCTACACCCCAGCTCCCTTTGTGTCACTGTCTAAAGAGAGAGGTGCAACCAGCCCAACTGTCAAACTGACCCAGACAGGGAATCCAGAAACAGGCAGAATCACAGAATGGTTTAAGCAAGAAAATGATCACTTTCTAAAAGTGTCTCATTTAAAAATGCTCCTAGAGCAATTATTTAGATATAGTATGCATACATATTATACAGTCTTCATTTAATGAATAAGACAACTCCAATCTAATATATTACTCAATAGGTTTCAGGAAGTTCAAAGACATGTACAACAATTATAACAAATGTTAATTTCATAAACAACAACACTGTATATAACCCCTCTAGATCATAAGACTGAATCCCAAATGCAGATCCAGGAAGGGGTTATAACCCTCCTCATGACACAGTTCTGCACAATAATTGCCAGGTTTTCAGTCCCAGTTCAAGCAATGTCATGGACTTTCAATTCAGCTTGTCAAATGAGAAGGTAATGATGATGTTTCGGCCTGTAGTGGCAGTCAGAGGTCCGTCAGACCATCATCAGGACTCAGTGTTGTTAAATAATACCTACACATAAGAAAAATTAATTAAAAAAAAACGTGCAATCTATTAAATCACACCATGTGTACCGCCTGTTAAACCCAAAAAAACACCAAAACACAGGTGTGGATACTAGTATAAGCCACCACCTATATGACAAGGAAAGTTAAAAAAATACTTTAAAAACATAGCAAACATGCACCAAAAAGTACAGTGTGTCAGGCTCCCAACTAGAATAGCTATATTCTGCTACTTACAACAGGTTGCAAAAATAGGCTCTGTAGCAACCCACCAGTGGTCTTCAACCTACAAGCCCAGGTAAACATATCTACAAAGATTAAACTATTAGAATTGCTTCACAACAAACTCTAGAAAATCTCTGCCTCTTTTGCAGTGTACTCATACCTTTTAAATATGGGACCGTTAGCGTCTGTCTCCATCCCTATCCGCTCAACACATGCGAGTCAGAATCAAACATTGCTGGCCTTCCCGGTGAGTTTAAATAAGGAAATGAAAGGTCATGTGACCATTCCAGTGACTATGGCAGCCATCGTAAACTGGTAAAAATGCCTACCTAATACCCTGAGTTTGGAAACTGTTGCAATTACGGTAAGTATACTGTTGTCGACCTCAGTTAGTTAATAAATAAAATATCCATCTGGGCCATCAGCTCAGTCCGTGGTAGTAAGATCCACACGCTGGCTGTCTCCCTATTTTAGAGCATATATTGGATTTTAACAGTACGGAGTTGTCTTATTCATTAATTGAAGAATGTATAATATGTACACATACTATATCTAAATATTTCCTTTAGGAGCATTTTTAAGTGAGACATTGTCTGTATCCAGTTCCTAGATGAATACTGGGTTGCCCCTAAGTGTGTTCACTTTCTAAAAGTGGCATTTTCAAACACACAATCTTAAAATCAACTTTACTAAAAGATGTATTGTTAAATTGTGAGCTCAGAGACCCCAAATTCCACATGTCTATCCGCTCCCAAAAGGAATCTACACCTTAATCATATTTAAAGGCAGCCCCCATGTTAACCTATGAGAGGGATAAGCCTTGCAACAGTGAAAACCCAATTTAGCAGTATTTCACTGTTTGGACATATAAAACTCATTAGTATATGTCCTACCTTAAACATACACTGCACCCTGCCCATGGGGCTACCCAGGTCCTACCTTAGGGATGTCTTACATCTAAAAAAAGGGAAGGTTTAGGCCTGGCGAGTGGGTACACTTGCCAAGTCGAATTGGCAGTTTAAAACTGCACACACAGACACTGCAGTGGCAGGTCTGAGCTATGTTTACAGAGATACTATTGTGGGTGGCACAACCAGTGCTGCAGGCCCACTAGTAGCATTTGATTTACTGACCCAGGGCACCTCTAGTGCACTGTGCTAGGAACTTACCAGTAAATCAAATATGCCAATCATGGATGAACCAATTACATACACATTTTGTATAGGAGCACTTGCACTTTATCCCTAGTTAGCAGTGGTAAAGTGCCCAGAGTAACAAAAACAGCAAAATCAGAGTCCAGCACACATCAACAACCTGGGAAACGGAGGCAAAAAGTTAAGGGAGACCACGCCAAGGATGAAAAGTCTAACAATGTGGATACCAATTCTTTCACTTGACTTTTCCTTGTTAATCATTTTAATTTCCTATTCTTTTCAACATAGCACAATATTTTGGTGACATCCAACTTCTCTTGTTATCAGGATAACCATTAAATTGTGTCTCTCATTGAAAACATGCCACCTGTTCCACCCAGTCTTCTCCTATACATTATGTTTTATCAGCTTGAATGGATCATTATCTTTCTCCTTTTACCAATCTTTCTTCATCCGGTTCCCTCACAATAAGGTTTTTACCACACTCCGATAGTTTGTTCTTTATCTCTTTTCCTTTCTTTTGGTAATATCCAATGCATTCTTTTTAGAACTCCTCTTTAGGATCCTGGAAACTATAGAGAATTAGATTTGTGGATTGTTCCTGTTAAATAAGTAAATATTTAACCAAATTATATCATTAAGCCTTCTTGCCCTCTAATATTGTGGGTTTGGGTGACTTTACTGGTCGAATAGAGAAATACATGACCAATTTTATCTTTAAAATGAATCCACTGAAGACTGAGCTTTCCATTTGACTTCATCCAATCAAACTGCTTTAATGGGGTTTTAGTTGTCTGACCTGGACTTGGCCAACTTTTCTCCTGTATTTGTTTTAGGAGCAACGCACCTATAATTTGATCTTGGGGCTAACTAAAACACACCAATATAAAATTCTCCAAAAGGTTCCAGTCTGACCCTTTAAAGTTTAAATTAATCAAGTCATTATTAAACAATATAATGCATACAGTGTCTGATGTAGAAAGCCCTTTTGCTGAGGCAAATGCTACAATTTGCAAATTCACAGTGTGGTACCACAAAAGGGTCCTTTACAATACACAAAGGCTCACCAACAATGCTTTCTTGTCTATAAATGGGCGTTAGCAACCCTTTCTAAATTGCAAATAGGAGCTGTTCCGGCCTGCAATTTGTCAATTGAAAAGGTGTGTTTTACTGCCTTACAACTACGGATGTAGTTACAAACCTTTGATCAGTTACCAACACCTGAGATGGAATGGTGACTGATACACAAAGGGGGAGTTCTCCCTGTGACTCAGCTTTTCCTGTAGGAAACATGCTAGCAGCTTTAGAGGTACACATGCTGCTTTGAAAAAATGTTTGCCATTTGAGATTGCAAATATTGCAAATCACTGTGAGTCTCAAATTACGACTGGCCTGATTAATATTCATTAGGTTGGTAATTTAGCGACACCTTCCAGGTGGATAAGTTGCAATGTGACCTTGTCCTAGGCAAATCAGTGGCATTACAAATGTCATATCCTTTTGCAAATCAGCCAATGCTCAAATTCCACATCCTCATATGTTAATGGATGCAGACACATCAGACTATTATGCCTCCTTAGGACTTTCACAGAACTCCCAGGCAATTATTTATACTTTCTTCTAATGAAAGCAGAAATGGCCCACTGGCCAACATGCCATAGTGTTTTGTGCACTATTTGAGAGCATGTCTGTCTGCGTGCCATTTTGATCAAGATTTTGAATGCCCATTCTAGCGCACATTGGGCTAGATTTACTAAGTCTTTGCATTGCCCTTGGGACAAGCAAGGTGACACATAGCACCGCAAAGGCTTCTTTAAAATTTACAAAGCCATGCGAGGCCTGATTTGTGTGACCTTGCGTGGCTTTTCAAAGAAATGTAATGCAACAAAGCTGCTTGTGCTGCGTTATGTTATATTTCAACTTGGGAAGCGATCAATGTGTGGCGCATGGCTGTTCCCTTGCATCCACCCATGGATTTTGGCGCATTCCCAGATTTACTGAAGCTAGTAAATCCTGTTGTCAAAATTCTATGGCTAGCCATTGAAGTGTAACAAGGAAAAATATTTCTATTTCTCCTCGTTGTTTCCTCTTTCCAAAGAGGAAAATGCCACTAATGATTGTTTTGTGCAGGAAGATCTTCCTTCCTGCACAAAAACAATCCTGCCGGTAGCTCAGGCACCGTTAGGGTGCATACGTGGGCGCTAGGCAGCACACAGTGCAGCAGGACAAGGAGAGAGCAAAAATGCTCAATGGCTTTGCAATTATGGAGCATTTCCTGCACTCTCCCTTTCAAGCAACAGAGCAACTTTGCTTGCGACCTGCTTTGCGTGAACGAGTAGCAAATATGCCCACAGAGTCTAATGCGTGCTATTATAATTTTAAAACAATCTGCTGAAACTCTCTAAGTTTACACTAAAGTCATGTGGTAGTCCTCTTCGGTTACACCTTTCATAGCCTTTGCATATAGACCTACTTCACAGAAAAGACCGTCACTTTGAAACGGACCTTTTCGCATGTGTTGCCCGCCTGAGGCTTAGCCCACAGCCTCACATAAGACTGGGCTTTTTGTAACCCTATTAGTACAAGGTCTGATTGGTTTGTATTACACTTTAGATGGAGGTCGTCCCCTAGCGTGCAAAGGTTTGGGATGGACGACAAACTGGAGGGTGGGTTTTCAGCGAAGTTGTCGTCCTTCTGCAACATATGATGAGACTGCATTTATTTTGTCTTTCTATGAGATCCTATCATCATAATTGATTTTGTTACTGTATGATTATAATATAAATTTGGGGTGAAGTTCTCCAGTACTCCCCTGGATTAGGACTGTCACTTACTGAGGTATGAAAATAAATACATAAGAAACCTAGTTCAGGTGGTACACTATTGGCCCTATTTAAAGAAGACCTCCGACATTAGAGTGCGTGTGTTTTACATTCTTTTGGTAAAACTTATTTGGATGTCATTTCATAAAAAGCAAGTTACACTGATGATTTACAGGCACTGCGAGAAATCGCCCAGTGGAACATCTGTGCAGCAAAACCGGCAGCTTGCCGCTGTGTTAGTTTGTTCTGAAAAAGGATTTTGATTTAATTCACAAGGATGTCATGATTTATTTGTATTAGATGGAAAATACAGCTCAATTTATAGACTCCTTTGTCATCATGCGAGTTAATGGAATGCCTGACCCTAATAGATCTGAGGATGGCTGAGATAGCAATATCAAATTATAGCCCTCAGAATGAAAAAGAGAAATTTCACAAACTGTCAAGCAGAATTGTTTAATTGGGAGGCGCTGCATCTCTCTCCAAGGCTCGCCTCATTATACTGTGCTTCTTGATTATTTTCCACAGTTACAATAAATTGTTCAATGGACAAGGGCAGCTACTTTCAGGGTTACTCAGGTCAAAAGATCATAGAGGCAAATATTAACATGTAAATGTATAGGAAAATTCATCGCCAACGCTAGTTAAAAATGCCCTAGTCTTATAAGGGAAGCTCAGGGGTGAAGCTGTTAACACGTAAATATCTATATATTTGAGATGTAAGATTTGAATTAAAGGTGCAGTAATGAGAGCCTTGTGGATTGTAAAATCTGCTTGGGCATCCATGAACTGGAGAGAATAGCAGAAAATCAGATCTGGGTACACGGTGCAGCACGTGCCAATATTTGGAAATGTAGAAACAATATACAAGAAATCATAAAGTATTATTCTTCATTATTTTACGTTTTTGGTGTTGGGGTTCATGCCTCGGAGAGCTGTGGGGGGTGAGTGAAGGGCTGTCACAGATGAGTGATGGGCAATGAAGTGTCGAAGAGAACCACGCTTGTCCATTCAGAGGATCGGTAAGATCACGTGACCGTTCGTAGGCTCCTCACCAGTAACGAGGACTAGAGGGCTGGGGAGCTGGCAGTTTCCAGTCTTAGTCACTGAAGCAGTGGAAGATGTATACATTTGGACGTCTGCAGATTTTTAGTAGGTTTCCCTCAAGTCTGAGATGTAGTAGGAGAATATTTCAGAGAGTAGAGCCTTGGCCATGGACAGACAGATTCAACAAACAGAGAAGTCATCAGTATTTTAAAAAAAAGTAGTAATTGTGGTTATTAGACCTCATGGTTACCTACACAAAATTATTAATAGAGCTTTACTTAGTAAGTGAATTGCTTCAGGTCAGGCACACTCTAAAGTGAAATGTATATGCGTGTGAGTGTTGGCTTTAATTCATTAATCACAGTAGGTGGTAGAGTAAATGTGTTTGCTAAAATAGATTCCCTAAGTCAATCAATCAATCAACCAACCAGAATTTGTATAGCACAGCACTGTCAACCCAAATGCTATCTGTGTGCTGGGGGTGCCCTTTCCCTATCGCAATACCAAGTCTTGAGTTTCCTTCTTAAGTTTTGTGGCATTAGGTAAAATACTGAAAGCAGGACCTCAGAATCATCTGTGTCAAAATAAACTGAGTGAAAAAGCAAGACTGGATACATTTCCAGAAAGTGTGAGAAAGTGTGCTAGTCGTCAAATTCATACTTAAGAGTGAAAAGGCAGTGTAGATTTTAAACGAAATGTAACATGGTGCTACAGCCATTTCATTTTTTTTCAGTGGATAGCATTCAAAGAGGATGTTGATCAGTCATGACAGAGACCGTTAGACTTGACATCCTTGGCATGGTATGCCCCCAAACACATTTTGCCTTCTATTCTTCTTTTTTGCTGAATTATTTTTTATTAGCTTTAGGAATCTGCACTTTATCACTGCTAACCAGTGCTAAACTGCTTGTGCTCTCTCCTTCAAAATGAAAAAATAGGCATACACCTAATTTAATCTACTCGTAAGTCCCTAGTAAATGGTGCTACATGTGTCCAGGGCCTGTAAATTAAATGTTGCTAGTAAACCTGCAGCACTCATTGTACCACCCACTAAAGTATCACTGTAAACCATCTCTAAGGCCTTTGTAAGCAACATATGTGTGCAGCTTTAAATTACCATTTTGATCTGATAAAATAAACCTTTTACCAGGCCTAACTCTTCCTTTTTAATACTTATACGTCACCCCTAAGGGAGGGCCTAAAGGTTCATAGGGCATGGTACACAGTATTTAAAAAGTGGGACATATTTACTTACTTTTTACACGTCCTAGCAGCAAAAAACTCCTAAAGTCATTTTTCACTGTTGTAAGGTCTGTCTCCCCCATTGAATAACACTGGGTTACCTTATTACATTTAAAAAGTGATAACTTTGCACAGCTTACATTCAACTGAATTATAATTGCAAAAACCTCTGTAGTGGTGAAATCAGATTTTAAGTCATAATTCAGAAAATGTCACTTTTAGAGTTGTCCTAACCCTTTCTGCCTTCTGCTAGCGTCTTGGGTCTCGAGATTGTGAATTGCTGCACTATTGGGGTTTGTGTACTGCTTCCAGACAGTGACACAAAGGGTGCTTAGGTCTGACAGGATGACTGTGGAGGGGCTGTACAAAGCCCCACTTACACTTCAAAGGGCTTTGCCACCTGTACACACAAAGAAACTTGATATTAGGGCTGCCCTCTCGTCACCCCAAACAGTTTGGAGCATTGACATGGGAATACATTTCTAGATACAGGTGAGGGGGTAGGGCAGTGAGTCCTCCCACACAAAGGCTGCCTCTGGTATAAGTAATGGATCTCCAGAGCCACTCTTCAGAACACTTCTAGACCTGTGGAAGTTACAGGTGAAGGACTGTAATACTGCCATAGGACTGCCCTGCAGTCAGAGAAGCAAAAGTGGTCCTGCTTGCCTTCATCCCTGGCTAACCAGAGTGCCTTCAAGGATCAGTTGGCTGACCTCCTCTGTTAGTCAAGGGGACAGAAGCTTCTAATGCCTCCCTGCACCTGCAGGACTGACATGCTGCAAATAGGCCTGCATAAGCGCTGCTGGCCTCTGCTGGAGTGAGTTCCTGATCCCCAAGAAGTGCCTCCTCAGGTCATGAACCCTTGGCTGGCATCAGTGTGTGCTCCTCCTGAAGAACAGGCCTGTTCACACGAAGGCCCTACCACCTGCCTCAACCTACGCTGCGAAGCTCTAGGTAGACCTGCTCTTTGCATCAACAGTGACCGCCAGTGACGATCGTCAATACAAAACTGGCACTTTGCGCTACAGCAGTGACAACCCACGATGACCACCAATGGGAAGCTACAGTAATGACTGTCCACAATGCTTGACCTGCTCTTTGCTCTACAGCGACAACTGTCCGCGATGCTTGGCGCCCTTCTCACAGTCTCCTTCAATGCAAACAAAACTCTTAACTATTTAAATGTAATGTTTCAACTGGACTACTCTGGTTCCAGTATCATACCAGTGCTCTATCATGGTCCACCTGAACTTGTAATTTTCCCCCAGTCTAGCAGAACCAGACGACCACGAGTGACACTTTGTCCTTTTTAGGCGCTATTTTCACAAAAAAACTTTCGAATGGAATATCTCCATTTCTCCTATTTGGATTGTTGTCTTTCGTCATTCCGGTATCATTTTATTTATTAAACTTTACTTTTTTTGCTAAACTGGTTTGGGACTTTTTTGGTGTTGCATTTTTACTTTATTACTGTTTGTGTGCTGCATACATACTTAACACATTAACTCGAAGCCAAGCATGACTGCTTTTTCCAAAGCTACCAAAGGGTTAGGCATGACTTTTTGAGGTTCACTCTGACAAGGATTGTGGTTGTTGCCTTTGTGGGGGTTCCACACCCCCTAAGCCAATAACCCAAGTTCTTAGACACCAAACTCCTTCAGAAGAGTGTCAGCTTCCTTATGCTCTGTACTTGTAAGCATAGATCTTACTGAGAAGGGGAAGGTGCATATTATGTACTAAGCCAGGAACAATCTTTGACGTAGAGACTGAGGTAGAATGGCAGAAATGGCAGAGTGAAGAAGGAAGAAAAAGTCAGGAAAACAGTGCCTGAGGGAGAAAGCATGGACAGAAAAAGCATAATGTGGAAATTGCAGAATGTGGAATACAAAGTAGGCATCTTTGGAATTCAACAACCCAGTGGTCAGCAGCATCAATTATCATTAATGTGGAGGAGGAGGAGGATGATTATTATTATTTACAAATTAGGGACAGGAGTAGAATGTGATGCAGGAGTACGTCACACAATTGAATAGAGATAGAACAAAGGAGTGTATGAGTGTACCCATTTTTTAAAATGATGTTATGCATTTTTATTTGTTGTCTACAAAAACTGACAATTTCTGCGTAAAAATGGTTAGACCTGGCATCTGTAGGGTGGTGTTACCATAGACTCTTTGCCTTTCACCTCCTGTTTTGTTGCTGTATCTTTTTATTGGTCTTAGGACTCTGAGCACTTTACCACTGCTAAGCTGTGATAAAGTTTGTGTGCTTCTCCCCTAAACATGGTAAGATGTGAATCCACATGTGTAATGTGTATCCACAACTGCCATATTTGATTTACCTGTAAGTCCCTTGTAAAGCGGAATATCATATACCCAGGACCTGTAAATTAAATGCTACTAGTGGGGGTACAGCACCGATTGTGCCCCCCACTTCAGTAGCCCTTAAACATGTCTTAGACCTGCCATTGCAGACACTGTGTGTGTAGTTTCACTGCCACTGCGACTGAGCCTTTAAAACCTCTAGCAAAGCCTTAAGCTCCCTTTTTCTTACATGTATGTCATCCATAACGTAGGCCCAAGGTAGCCCATAGGGTACAGTGCCAAGGAGGTAGAAAGCAGGACATGTAATTTTAAGTTTTTCAAGTCCTGGGAAAGAAAATCTCTCAAAGTGGTTTTCATTACTGTGAGACCTGCTCATCTCATAGGGCAGTATTGGGAATTCCTTAATATACTTTTAAGCTGTAATTCCTGACCAGAAAGGAGAAACCGCCACATGTTTCATATCATTGGAATGGTAATGATAAGTACGCTTTACTGGCAAATTCAGATTTATTATTACTATTTTAGAAATGCCACTTTTAGACAGTGGGCATTTCTCTGCTCTGACTGCTCTGTGTGCCTGACAGCCTGTCTCCAATACACGTCTGGTCTGGGTGACAGCTACATTTGTGCATTCCCTCCAGACACCCACAACACAGGACACTCAACTGCATCTGCATGTATCTGCATCCTGGGCTGGAAGGGTGGAGAGGAGCTCACACATACATTTCAGGAGGGAAATGCCTGTCTCCACACAAATGGTTAATTAGCCCCTACTGATACTCTGGAGCCAGGGCTGAGTTGAAAGGGGAACCTGTGCACTTCTGAGAGGTCCTTTGAATTCATCCCCCACATCAAAGGCACTTTTGGGTATAAGTACTGGGGCTCTGACCCCCTGAAATCAGTAAACTCCTGGACCTGAAAGAAACTCTGCTGTAATAAAGGCTTCTGCGCTGAAAGGATTTCCTCTTTGCTGTGTCTGAGTGTCCTCAGGAACTGCTGCCCTGCTTTGCTGCACTGTCCTGATGACCTCTGCCCTGTCAAAAGGAACTACAGCAGAGTGACACCAAGGGCTTTCTGGCTTGCCCCCTGTACTTACCAAGATCTCAAGGACCTCAAAGATCTTGTTGTCTACTTTCCTCTGCATCTGAGGAACTGCAGCACTGCCAGATTGCTGCAGGTTCGGGGGGCCATGTTCCCCCCCAGCACAACCCTCAAGGATTCTGTCTTGCTACTGTGGATGACTGACTGATCGTAATAGCTGCACTGTACCGGAGACCACTTTTCCTACAGCCTCAAAGGTATTTCATGTTAAGAGTTGCTAAACCCGAGTGGTCCTCACCACTGTGCAATGCTTATCACAGCTGCATGCCTTCTTTGGTGTGTGATTAGACCCAAGTCTTAGTGACTGTGCTGAATTCCGCCCTCTGCTGGGTGTCCATCCGTATAATCCTTGTGTGGCGGCCGGGCCCAAGAGGACTCCTTATTTTGCTGTTGCGCTCCTCACCCCTAAAAAGAAACTCATTACAAGCCAAATGCTCTATGGAAGAGAGTACGACCAAACCACCAGCTGGCTCATAAATTGCCTGATAGAAGTGCATCGGCTTCTAGAATCACCCTAATACACATACTTTAAAACACTCATATATTTCTTAAAGCATTGTTTTGATTTATTCATTTAAAAATGAATAACTTAATCTACTGATTGGATTTTTGTTATTTTGGTCTTAATTTGGTCAGTTAAACATCCTTCACTTTTCTAAACTGGTGTTGAATCTTTTTGTGGTGTTTCACTGTGTTATTGTGGGTGGGTGTTGCACAAAACCTTTACACGTTACCTTTTAAGCTAAGCCTGCCAGCTCTGCACCAAGCTTCAAGAGGGTGAGCACAGGGTAATTTGCAGTGTGTATCTGGCTTATCCCAACAAGGATTGTGGTCCCTAATTGCACAGGGTGCATATCTCTGCCAACTAGACCCAATTTCTAACATATGAGAAACAATATAGCTGCCACCAGAATACAATGACACACATTAATTACCCTGAGTTACACCGTGACCTTTCCGGAAGTGCATGATATACTGCTTTCTTCAACGTACTCATAAAATGCTCAACAAGTCAATTTCCCTGTGGCCACAAAGGTATGCTCTTTTGATCCTTTGTGCGCAGATGGTATAGAAATTCTTAGAATTCTTGTGCAATTATCAGACTTCACTATGGTAGGAATACCCCAAGATGTTATCAACCTTTTTAATGGGTCGTTTGTGAGTTGTAAATTAAAGATCTTCAAATAAGGGAGTGAGGTCTGTAAAGGTCCAAGAAGCAGTGGTGATCTTTAAATGCATCCACATATTACAATCAAGCAAACAAAAAAAGGGAAAGCACTATGTTAATATGACATGGTTAGGGGGAACAACAACTCCTCTGTCCTGAGCTAATAATGCACCATACAATATGTAACAGCCTGTCTTCACATCCCATGAGTAAGAATGCACCTCTGTCCCTCATGAAGCAGTGGCTCCCACTGACCCATTACCCATGTGTTCCACACCACCAGCAAAAACACATTCTGTGCCAGGAAAAGGCCCACCCCCAAGCCGCGAGAAGACTGCAAATCAGAAAGAGAGCAAAGAATCCCGTCTGTATAGAGATGCCCTTCTCAACCAATCCCAGCCTCCAGGCATTGGTTGGGATTACGGACAGTGAGCAGGATCTGCCGTCTCAGCACACTCCAGAGAGGCAACTGCGGTGCACAGTGTAGCGTCCTCCCCAGCCTCGTTACCTGCTAATGACTATGCAACACATGGTGCTGTAAATCACATGTCTTTATTCCTCTGAGTGTACCTGTGAAGTTCTAAACCAAGCTTTCATTTCATTCTTTTCTACTGATTACGTCACACTGCTATAGAGTCCGTTCGGAGCCAAAAGAGTTCTGTTATAAAACATGCAGAACACTAAATCTCCCCCTCTGTTAAATGAAAAGTTTAAACATTTTTATAAAATCAGTATATATATATATATATATATATATATGAGAAGAGTCTCTGGTGATGGACAGTCACCATGTGCTTTGGTAGACACCACTAGGAATGGTTCAGGATCATATGGAGCATCAGATTTTCTTTTGAGCATCTGTCAGTGATCAACCACTCACCTTTTCTGAATGTGAAACGTCTTTTGCATGTCACCTCTTGTCAGCATAAGCTTTCATTTTCTGCTCATTAACCAAGTCCCTTATATGAATCATATTCTCATCTGGTCTCTTTTGGTGGTCCATTGAGGTCATTGCTCTTCCAAACATCAAAGTCACAGGACTTTCACCGCTGGTCGAGTAGGGTGCTGAACGACAAGCTCGTAAAGTAGAATTTAATACTGTTTTCAAGAGTTGCATGATATACTGCTTTCTTCAACGTACTCATAAAATGCTCAACAAGTCAATTTCCCTGTGGCCACTGGCCACAAAGGTATGCTCTTTTGATCCTTTGTGCGCAGATGGTATAGAAATTCTTAGAATTCTTGTGCAATTATCAGACTTCACTATGGTAGGAATATCCCAAGATGTTATCAAGCTTTTTAATGGGTCGTTTGTGAGTTGTAAATTAAAGATCTTCAAATAAGAGAACCATGAATATTCATCAACAATCAGGTGATGTCCATGGGCCAGTGGGCCGAATAAATCAATGGCTATTCTCTCCCATGCATGCTTAGGGAGCTCCGATGTGTTTAGGGTATGTTGAGTAACATTTGTAGAAAGGCAATTGCATATATGACAGGCCTTGAGTTATTTTTTAACTTTTTCATCTAAGTATGGAAACCAAACTTGGTCTCAGAGACCTCTGTTTGTGGCAACAATACCACAATATCCTTCATGAGCCACTTCAATTACTTTCTGTCGTAGACACTCTGAAATCAGGATTCTTGACCCCTGTAGTATGACCCCTTCTTGAGTTATGGACAATTCATCCTTTACATTTTTGTATTTTTTATTTTTTTGATATTCACCATCATGGGTGAGAGGTCAAGTGTGTTGGTTCAATGAATGATGTGTATTAATGTCCTTGAACTTCAGCATATCACTATCATGGCTTGTGGAAGTGATAATCTGGGCTAGCAAAATAGCAGGTGTTGTACTTGACTTAACATTTAAATTAATGCAGGCTCTAGCGGTCTTGTATGGGCACTCTCAAAAAGCAGTCAGCAGGACTCTGATCCTTTTCTGGAAGATGCACAATTGTGTGATTGTATTCCTGCAATCAAAGTCCCCAGCATTCAATGAGAGTAGGCATCTTGGTTTTTAGAGTGCCAAAGATATTCAGCAGAGCTTGATGATCAGTTACCAGTGTGAAAAGCTTTTCATACAGGAATACATGGAAATGTTCACAAGCCCATACCACAGCCAAACTTTCTTTCTCAGGTTGTGAGTAAGCACTTTCTATTTAGGAAAACACTTTGATTAGCGGAGGCCACAATATACCATTGAGCACTTGTGCATCCACTATGCTGTGCTAGGATAATGCCTAAACCGACCCGGCTTGCATTACCAACAACTTCTCTGTTAAGATTTGGATTAAAGTATGCCATTTCAGTAGCATTTTCAATGGAGTATTTGATCCTCTTGAAACTTCTTGTGACTACTGAAGAGTACCATTTTTCTTCATAAACTTTCATAATGGAGTACTAACAGTGGCAAAGTCTTGTATGTATCTTGAACAATAAAAGGCCATGCCAAGAAAAGAACATATTATTGAAACATGTTGTGGGGATTAACATTTAACGGAGCTTATACTTTTGCAGGATCAGGTGGCATACCCCCATCAGATAAAATATGGACAAAGCATTTTAGTTTTGGCTAGTTAAACTTACACTTATGTGCATTCAAAGTCAATCCTGCATCACTGAGTAAACAACATATTTGGGTGAGAGCTCTGTCATGCTCCTTATGTGTAGCTCCGAAAACTAGTATGTTATTGCTATAAATGAACGCATTCACAACAGGTTGTATGATATGTCAAATAATGTCTTGAAAAAGTTCTGCAGTCGATGACACATCAAAACGTAGTACCTGATTTAGATGTTGGTAGTAATGTTCCAGCCGTCAGTTTTCCGAGTGGCAGTCGGCCCGCCAGATTTAGATGTTGGGGGTCCCATAGATGATAACCTGCCCAAGTCCCGCCAACTCTGTCAAGGTTTCCCATCCGCCGCTATGACACCAAAGGAAAGAGTGGCTAGCGGCGGGGCTCCAGCCACACTCACCGCCGTGCAGATTTGGATCTGCCTTACTGCCAAGCAAAAAGTGGTGGTCCAACCTCCAAGTCTGATTTGGCGGAATGCGTGAAAGGGGTTTAAACTCACCTTTTTTCCTGATTCCACTTCAGGTTCTGGCTGGACATCACTGGACAACACCCTCCATCGCTGCTGGCACTGGACCACGAAGAAAACACAATCCCCCACCCCCATTATGGGACATAAAGATAAGAAACCTGCATTGGCTGTGAAAGTTGGCAGGTCACTGCACATGAGCTCCGTCCATCGGAAAACATATACATGTCACAGCAATTTTTTAAGATTACTGTGACATGCATGAGTCGGGGACATGAGAGGGTCAGACACGGGTAGGGACATACTGGTACACAACCCATTTCACAACTGTCAATATGGCATCAGTATTCATTGGCAAATGAATGCTGACACCACAATGACAGTACTGTCACACTTGTCAACTGTGTCCATGAATGCACATTGCATGGGGACCTGTCCTTTTTATGTTGTTCTTCCATTTGTGTGTGTGAGTCACTGTTAGACTTTTCATCCTTGGTGTGGTCTCCCTTAACTTTTTGCCTCTGTTCCCCAGGTTGTCGATGTGTGCTGGACTCTGATTTTACTGTTTTTGTTACACTGAGCACTTTACCACTGCTAACAGTGCTAAAGTGCAAGTGCTCCTGTTTAAAATGTGTACGTAATTGGTTCTCAATGATTGGCATATTTGTTTTACTGTTAAGTCCCTAGTAAAGTGCACTAGAGGTGCCCAGGGCCTGTAAATCAAATGTTACTAGTGGGCCTGCAGCACTGATTGTGCCAACCACACAAGTAACCCTGTAATCATGTCTCAGACCTGCCACTGCAGTGTCTGTGTGTGTATTTTGACACTGTAAATTCTACTTGGCAAGTGTACCCACTTGCCAGGCCTAAACCTTCCCTTTTTTTTACATGTAAGGCACCCCTAAGGTAGGCCCTAGGTAGCCCCAAGGGCAGGGTGCAGTGTATGGATAAGGTAGGACATATAGTAGTATGGTTTATATGTCCTGACAGTGAAATACTGCCAACTTCGTTTTTCACTGTTGCAAGGCTTGTCTCTCTCATAGGATAATATGGGGGCTACCTTCAAATATGTTTAACTGTAGATTCCTCTAGAGAGTAGATGGACATGTGGAGTTTGGGGTCCCTGAACTCACAATTTAAAAATACATCTTTTAGTAAAGTTGATTTTAAGATTGTGCGTTTGAAAATGCCACTTTTAGAAAGTGAGCCTTTTTCTTGCTTAAACCATTCTGTGACTCTGCCGTGTTAGTGGATTCCCTGTCTGGGTCAGTTTGACAGTTGGGTTGTTTTTCATCTCACACCAGACAGTGACACAAAGGGAGCTGGGGTGTAACCTGCATTTCCTGATTAGCCATCTCTGCTAGGAGGGAGGGGTGGAGTGGTCACTCTCATCTGAAAGGACTGTGCCTTTCTCTGACAATGCAGACTCCAACCCCCTGGTGTGTGTCTGAGGCCTTGCCTGGGCAAGGCAGGATTTCACAAGTAGGTGTGAGTCCCCTTTGAAGAAAGGTGACTTCAAAGACTAAAATGGGTATAAGACGGGCACCCAAATCTACAGACTTTAGAAACACTTCTGGAACCAAGAGGAACCTCTGCCTGGAGAAGAGCTGATAGCTGAGGAAGAAGTGCTGCCCTGCCTGTGACTGTGCTTTGTGGAGCTTTCCTGCAGTGCTGCTTCTGCCAGAGTAAGAGGGCAAAGACTGTACTTTGTGTGCCTTCCATCTTGTGAAGAAATCTCCAAGGGATTGATTTTAGAGCTTGCCTCCCGTTGTTTGAAGTCTCAGGGACAGCAAAGACTTCTCTCTGCCAGCACCTGGAGTCTCTGGAAAGACTCCTGCTCTGACAAGTGGTGCCCTATCCAGTCCCTGGGCCCTTGAAAGGAAAGCTGGTGGAAATCCAAGGAAATCGACTTCGGACGACTCCGGACCGACGCTGCTGCTGAATCCGGTAATGCCGCCTGCACCCGATGCCATGACCTTCGCGGGAACGCGACGCTCTTTGCAGGTCCGATGCCGCAGCAGCCCCGCTGAAGTCCGCGACTCCGTGGAAGTCGCCGCACCACGTCGTGACCGACGCCGCTCGAAGTGCACAGATTCAACGTTTCGCACAGACGCCGCGATCCCTGACTTTGCGCATCGGCTTGTTTTCACTCTTCACCAAAGGTACTGTACTTGGGGGTCTACACGACTCCGTGTGCGGCGCCGCTGGTGTCAGCTTGTTGGGAACGACTCTGTCACGACGCCGTGTTAACAGCTCATCGAAGCATTTTTGCTTCTAAGCGCTATTTTTGAGTTTAATCTCTAAAAATTCATAACTTGACATGTGTATGTCGGATTTTTGTCATTTTGGTCTTGTTTTGTTTAGATAAATATTTCCTATTTTTCTAAACCGGTGTTGTGTCATTTTGTAGTGTTTTCATTACGTTACTGTGTGTGTTGGTACAAATACTTTACACCTAGCGCTCTGAGGTTAAGCCTACTGCTCTGCCAAGCTACCAAGGGGGTAAGGAGGGGTTAGCTGAGGGTGATTCTCTTTTACCCTGACTAGAGTGAGGGTCCTTGCTTGAACAGGGGGTAACCTGACTGTCAACCAAAGAACCCATTTCTAACAGTCACCACATGTATGTATGTGTGCAATGTGATTGGCTGGTTGAGGTGGAGGGAGGTGGAGTGGGTGCTGTGGTAGTATGTGTGCCACTTGCATATGGTATAGCTCTTGTTGTGCATGTTGTGTAGTGTATTGTGTTTCTGCATGCAACATTCAGGTGAGTGTTGTTGTGTGGCGGCCATTGCAGTGATGTGTGGAGTTGTGATGTTGTGTGAGTTTGTTTGTGTAGATGAGTGTGTAGTTGTGTTGGTTGTTGTTGTGTCTGTGTGGGTGCAGCGTCACTAGTGTATCTTTTTTGTCATATAGATGTATGGCAAAGTGTATTTGTAGTATGTACGTGTTGGGTTGTGGGGGAATAGCAATGGACACTTGTTGGACCTGGCCCTTATTGCAGGGTCATCCCCAAACCTTTTGCTTCTTTTCTCCTATTTTTATCTGCCCAGTTTTTGTTGGCTTTAGGACTATGGGCACTTTACTATTGCTAACCAGTGTTAAAGTGCATATGCTCTCTTTATAAATTGTAAGTGTATTTGGCTTTTGCATGATTGGCACATTTGATTTACTAGTACATCCCTAGTACAGTGCAGTAGATGTGCCCAGGGCCTGTAAATCATAAGGTACCAGTGGGCCTGCAGCACTGGTTGTGCCAACCACATGAGTAGCACTGTAAACATGGCTCAGAGCTGCCACTGCAGTGTCTGTGTGTGCAGTTTTAAATTACTAATTCGACCTGGCAACTGTACCCACTTGCCAGGCCCAAACCTTCCCTTTTTATACATGTAAGGCACCCCCTAAGGTAGTCCTTAGGTAGCCCCATGAGCAGGGTGCAGTGTATGTTAAAGGTGGGACATGTACTGACGTGTTGTACATGTCCTAACAGTGAAATACTGCCAAATTCTGTTTTCATCGTTGCAAGGCTCTCATAGCTTAACATGGGGCCTACCTTTAAACATAATTTAAGTGAAGTTTCCCTTTTAGAGCAAATAGAGATCTAGAGTTGAAGTAAAAATACATCTTTTTGTAAAGTTGGTTTTTAGATTGTCAGTTTGAAAATGCCGGTTTTAGAAAGCGGGTATTTTTGTTGCTTAAATTATTCTGTGACTGCTTGTGTATTCCCTGTCTGGGTCAGATTGACAGTTGGGCTGTTTGTGAATTTCCACTAGACAGTGACACAAAGGGAGCGGGTGTAGCCTGCATATCCTGATGGGCCATCTGGGCTAGTGGAGGGAGGAATGGTCACTTACACCTGAATGGGCTGTACCTGCCCTCACACAATGCAGTCTCCATCCCCCTGCTGTGTATCTGGAGCTAGGCCTGGGCAAGGCAGGATCTTGTGAACAACAGAGACTTTTTTTTCGAAGTTTGTCTACTTCAAAGGTAGAAAGGGGTATAAGTAGTGGACTCAAAACCCCAGATGTTCAGATTACTTCTGGAACCAAAAGGAACCGGTGGCAAGGAGAAGAGCTGAAGACTTCAAGGAGGAGTACTGCCCCTTTGCCTATGACTGTACTTTGCTGGGTTGGCCTGCGGATGCTGCTTCTGCCTGAAAGAGGACAAAAACTGGATTTTGTGGTATATTCTTGCTTGTGAAGAATCTCCAGGGGCTTGGATTGATCTTGCCTTCTGTTTTGAAGTCTCAGGGCCATCAAATACTTCCATTGCCAGCACCTGGACTCTCCGCTGAGACTGCTACCCTGCCAAGTGGTGCCCTATCCAGTCCCTGGGCCTTTGAAAGGTAAAGCTTGTAGAACAAGGATTGAAATCCACACAGGAAGCTGTGGGGGGATGTATTTTGATGCACCACCTGCAACACAGCTGTAAAAATGACGCATGTTAGACTTGGCATCATTGGCATGGTCTCCCCTAACTTTTTGCCCCTACTTCCCAGGTTATTTCGATGTGCTGGACTCTGTTTTTGCTATTTTGTTTGCTTTGGACACTTTACCACTGCAGACCAGTGCTAAAGTGTAAGTATTCCCTGTATAAATTATATGTGTGCATTGGCTTATCCACTATTAGCATATTTGATTTATTAGTAAGTCCCTTGTACAGTGCACTATAGGTGCCCAGGGCCTGTATATCAAATGCTACTAGTGTGCCTGCAGCAGTGGTTGTGCTACCCACATTAGTAGCCCTGTAAACAGATCTGTGTGTGTAGATTTTAACTGCCAATTAAACTTGGCAAGTGTTCCCACTTACCAGGCCTAAACCTTCCCTTTTTTTACATGTAAGACACCCCTAGGATAGGCCCTAGGTAGCCCCATGGGCAGGGTGCAGTGTATGTTTAAGGTAGGACATATACTAATGTGTTTTATATGTTCTGACAGTGAAATACTGCCAAATTAGTTTTTCACTGTTGCAAGGCCTATCTCTCTCATAGGTTAACATGAGGGCTGCTTTAAAAAATGATTAAAGCGTAGATTCCCTTTGGGAGCAAATAGACATATAGAGTTTGGGGTCTCTGAGCTCACAATTTAAAAATACATATTTTAGTAAAGGTGGTTTTAAGATTGTGTGTTTAAAAATGCCACTTTTATAAAGTGGCCATTTTCTTTCTTAAACCATTCTGTGACTCTGCCTGTTTGTGGATTCCCTGCCTGTGTCAGTTTGACAGTTGGGGTGTTTGCACCTCTCTCTAGACAGTGACACAAAGGGAGCTGATGAGCCATCTATGCTAGGAGGGAGGGGGTAGTGGTCACTTACACCTGAAAAGGCTGTGACTGCCCTCACACAATGCAGTCTCCAAACCACTGGTGTGTGTCTGGGGCCTGGCCTGGGCAAGGCAGGATTTCACAAACAAGAGAGACTTTCCTTTGAAGTAAGCCTACTTCAAAGGCCAAAATGGGTTTAAGAAGGGCACCCAAAACCACAGAGTTTAGATCACTTCTGGACATCAAGAGGAACCTCTGCCTGGAGAAGAGCTGAGGAGAAGTGCTGCCCTGCCTGAGACTGTGCTTTGTGGAGCTATCCTGAAGTTGCTGCTCCTGCCTGTGCAAGAGGACAAGGACTGGACTTTGTGTGCCTTCCTGCTTGTGAAGAAATCTCCAAGGGCTTGTCCTGAGCTTGTCTCCTGTTGTTGAAGTCTCAGCGCCATCAACGACTTCTCCTGCCAGCACCTGGACTCTCTGCTGAGACTCCTGCCCTGCGAAGTGGTGCCTTATCCAATTCCTGGAGCCTTGGAAGGTGAAGCTGGCAGACCAATACTGAAAATCCACTCACAGACCACCGTGTAGTGAGAAATTGACGCACCGCTTACCTTTTTTGATGCACACTCGCCCGTGCGTGGTATTTTGACGCTACCCAGGTACTTTTCAATGCTAACAGTGTTTTACCTGTTTACTAAAGGATTTTGGACTCTTTTTGCTTTTTAATTAATACCTTGACTTGTGTATGTTGGGTTTTTGTCGTTTTGGTCTTGTTTTGTTTAGATAAATATTTCCTATTTTTCTAAACCTGTGTTGTGTCAATTTGTAGTGTTTTCACTGAGTTACTGTGCGTGTTGGTAGAAATACATTACACCTTAAGCGTGCCTGCTCGTGCCAAGCTACAAAAGGGGTGAGCGGGGGTTAACTGAGGATGATTCTCCCTTATCCTGACTAGAGTGAGGGTCCTTGCTTGGACAGGGGGCATTGCACCTGAAATCGATGCACCACCTGCATCGCGGCTGGGAAATCAAAGCATCACCTGCATTGCAGATGAAGAAACGATGCAACACCTGCTTGTGGCTGCTGAAAATGATGCAAACACCACATAGTGTGGTTTTCCATCACAGCTGGATTTCTCACACAACATCGCTTGGCATCAAAATCATTGTGAACCTGCGCGGATCCAAGGTACCACATCTGGACATTGACACATCTCTTGCGGGAGAGAAAAATGATGCATCACCTACCCGACCAGAGAAGAAATGATGCATGTAAGTAAGGAATCGACGCATCACTGACTTTTCCAATGCACGCTCACCCGTGCAGCATTATTTTTTACGAAAACCAGGTACGTTGTGTAAAAACAAAGTTTCCATTGTTTTCTACAGAGTAAGACTCTTTATTTTAAAAATTAATATCTTGACTTGTGTATGTTGGATTTTTGTCATTTTGGTCTTGATTTAGATAAATATTGTCTATTTTTTTAAAACTGGTGTGGTGTCCATTTCGTAGTGTTTCCGCTATGTTACTGTGTATTTTGGTATAAATGCTTTACACACTGGATTTGAGATAAGCTCAACTGCTTGTGCCAAGCTACCAAGGAGGTGAGCAGGGGTTATCCTAAGTGTGTAGCTCCACTGCCCTGAGTAGAGTGAGGGTCCCTGCTTAGACCGAGTGCAAACTGACTGCCAACCAGAGACTCCATTTCTAACAATAATGGTGTGTATGTGGTGTGTTGTGTCATTTGGGATGCAGGGGAACATATATGACAAAGGTACAGTGTGGGTGTGTGACTTACCCCTATTCCTTAGCCACTTCCATTGTCTTTTGTCTATCAGGTCCCGCTATGTCCTCTCTCCATCAGAAAATCACTGCCAGTCCCTCGCCTGCAGGACTGTAAAATCTAAATACAGCAGGTGGAACACCATTGACTTGATGATCTTCTCAGGTCCGCCACTAGGGTGGTTTGGCGGTAGAACCGCCATGATCTAAATCAGGCCCTAAATCTTTTGTACTGAAAAAAACCAACATGTGTAGAAAAGGCTGTAATGTCCGTGTAACTTTCTTCAAGTTCCAACAAATGATAACCTTTATTTAAATGAAGGCAAGAAAAGATCTTTGCACCATTCAATTGCATTATCATGTCAGCAGTGTGTGGTACTGGATGTCGTTCTCATTCAATCACCTTGTTTGCCTGATGCATGTCAACGCAGATGTGTACTGTTAAGTTCCGTGTCCTTTTTGGGCATTGCCACCATGGGAGGAACCCATGCTGTTGGACCAGTGGAGCACTCAATAATGTCATTTTTAAGTAGATATTCAAGTTCTTTTTCAACAGCTTCTTGTAATTGTTTATTGTCAATTTCTCTCAACTGATGTTACTGCTTAGCTTTATTGCATGTCAAAAGTTGCTTGTGGAATATTCTGGCGGCCATTTTGTCTTCACGCCATAACACGCTTACATTTTCCTTCGCTCTACATATGATCACAAAATGATTCTCTTACACACAGCCTTTGCATATCTGTCCAATAGTGGGAAAAGTTTCTTTGTGTTGAAATTACAATCCACTCCTAAAACGTAACTTCTTTTTATGGGTGGACATCACTTTGTGTCCTTTAGTCTTTTACTTCAGCTTACATTTCACACTCATGACTGATTCACTCTAGGCACCTATGGCCTCCATGTCAGCAGCTTGTCTTTCAGCACATTCTTCAGCTCTGTCAGCCAACACTAACTCCAGACTAAGAAATTTTCACAGCATTTACCATCTGAATGAATTTGACAAGCATCAATCAATAACTCGCAGACGCATAGCTTCTTCTTTTAAATTTGTCGAACTTAAAGTGTTTGTTGAGAGTTTTTTGACATTCTTGACTAAAAATATATTGTTCATAATCAATGTCTGGAGCTGGATTGAACTTGATTTTCACTGCATTTTTAATCTGATGGTATGTGACTCCTTTATTAGTTATCATCATTTTTTTTTAACTTCTTTCACACCATCACCAGCAAGATTTTTTTGAAACTTGATAATCTTTCTGTTATTAGTCTCTTCAAGTGTGTCAATTAAATCTTCAACTGTCTCTATCCAAGCAGCCCATCTATCGCCAGTATTGAAAGGTGGTGGTTGTTTCAGGAAGGCGGCAGCATTTTAAACTAGTGTGGGCCTTACTGAAGTTGAGAGTAGCGTACTCTCTGATACTGTTTGATGATCATGTATATGTAAACTTTCTTCAACGTTTTTACGTGTGGACCTCAGGATTGTCTTTAACATTAACTAGAACTGTGTTTTCTCTCTTACCTGCCATCATCAAAATTTCATGAATCCAACTGTTGACTCCAAGTCTTTGCTCTTTGAAGACCTATGAAGCTGCCCCACTGTGCAGTTTGGTAGGCAGCTGCTTCAGGTATGGAGAGACCTGTTAGCACAACCCTGAGCCACTCCTTCAAATGCTGTGACACAATGACTCTCTTTAGCAGACTCATTAGGTTATTTATTTCCTCCTTTTTACATGCCAGTTTGCATTTTCTGACACTTGGTTGATCTCTGCCTTGTAGACTGTCTGTTCACAACTTTATTTGCTTAATTATATTTGTCATTGATTGCTCTTTGTAAACCTGGTTGTATCCGCCTTTAGCATTATTGCTCAGTACAATGTATAACTTTACTTTGATGGACAGAGGTGTAAATTTTAGTATGGTCTTTGTCGTAGCTCATTGACCAACTTTGCTTAGACTTCTCAGTCAAGCTTTCTTTATCTACAACTGCTTCACGCTGGCTGGATTTGTGCTTTGACTCCACATAAGCCAACTGTCGACTTGTCACTTTGCTGAAGGCACACGAGGCATGCACAATCAGTTTACTGGGAGGACTGCAAACTCTCTGGGAGAGCAATGTCCTCCTTCGGGTTACTTATTCTCTATATTGTCACCAGTAGTAGCATCCTCCCCAGCCTGGGTACTTACCAATGACTACAACAAACATGGAGCTGTAAAGGATATGTCTTTATTCCTCTGAGTGCACCTGTGAACTTCAACATTCGAAACCAAACTTTCATTACATTCTATTCTAGCGATTACATCACACTGCTACGAAGTCCGTTCAGTGTCAAAAGAGTTTAATTATAAAACATGCAATACACTACCTGTTGGTGCCGGGCTGAATGTATCTATTCAAGCAAAGCGTAGCTTCCTGTGCCAACCTGCCCAGTCCTCTCAGAGGATTGCATCTGTCCATCAATCAGTCTATCATCATGGTCCCTAGGAGTTTACCCCGAACAACCACACTCAGCCATAGTCGAGTCTACCAGCCACCACACTGGCCATTGTAGTTGGGAGGCAGCATGGTATAGCTCAAGGTCCGGCACCCCCATCCCTCCCACCATAAAGAATCATTGGATTGTGGTGATCAAGACCCTCTGCTTACCTCCCCCACAGACCAGGTCAGACATTAGACCTCTCAACTCCTTGAAGAATGTATGTTTAGGTACTACCAGTAAGGCTGTGAACAGATACAGAAAGTTGGGTTAAACAAGTATCTTTGCTATTGCTGTGCATCTCATAGGCGAGAGGGGGAAGTTCAACCAAAAGGCTAGGGACCAAAGCACAGCAGATAACACTTTACTGAAGCAACCCTCAAGAAGATCTTTGTCCGAGTAAAACATATTTATCCCCATGTAGCAAAAGGTCTCCATACACAAGGGTAACCACTTAGTCAGCAGTTCTACCCTTTCCATTAATTTCACTCACTGCAGCAGGAACAAACAAGATTCCCCCCAGTTGATCCTGAGACTAGTCATTACCCCAAAGTATTCCAATAACTCAAACAGAGATTTCAGCAACAGTTACTGTTTCTGGATATATAAATAAGAGTGTCATCTGCGCATAAGGAAACTATATGCTAATCTGCCCCTATAGACACCACCGGTCCCAGTCCTGAGCCCACAAAAGACTGGCCAAGGGCTCCATCACCAGGGCAAATATAATGAGTGACAGGTAACAACCCTGCATAGTGCCCCGACCAATGGCAAACCTGCGTGAGATGTGATGCCCTGTTTCACCCTAGCCTGTGGAGCCGAGTGGAGTAGTTTAATCCAGCCAAGGAATCCAGGACCCAAACCTAGACGCTCCAATACTAGCAACAGATATCAAACTCCAAGGACACCGCCACGAGAAGGTCGACCACTCCCTCTAAAGCCCCTATTATATGTCACAGTGTGTGGTTATTATAGAAAGTAGACCTCTGGGAAATAAAACCATTCTGGTCTGGGAGCACTAGCAATAACCTATTTACCAGCGCTTTGCTTAAATCTTATAATCAATGTATAACATTGATAACGGGGATAAGAGCTCACCTCCAGGGGTAAAGGCAATTCACCAATGAGGGCTTTACAGACAGAGACCTGGCTAAAATTCCCACCTGGTGCACCTCTTGGTAATTATCTAATAGCTTAGGAGTAAGAGCTGCGTTATAAGTGGCATAGTATTCCACAGGAACTCCATTGGTGCACGGCACTTCATTACGAGTCTTTTGTCGAAGAGCTACCCGCAGTTCATCCACCTGCAATGGTTGCTCTAGATGCAGCACCTACAGCGGAGGCAGCCTCTTAAAGGAAGCTAACCTCACAAATGCCTGGACTTGATCAAGGTCTGGCCCCAGAGGGGGGCATACAACTCCTCACAATTGTCTGTGAACACCACATTAATATCTACTTGAGTATTCACAGTATGATCATTAGTTTCATGGATTACCCAGACCAAGGATCTAGGGGTTTTTGACTGCCATACCATGTAGGGGGAAAACACTGCCACTACCGATAGCGGCCTGCCATCGAGCATACTTTCCAACATCCCTTACCGCCCCTTTGAGTCAATGACCACCCTGCTATGCTATGCTATTCACAAAAGGCTATCCAATTGTAAACCCCACATGCAAACGCCAAGTACCCAGTCCAAAACACCTGTCCACTCCATAGTTTGGCCACCTTGGCCAGTTCTTCCTTTGGGCTCCTGAATACAGCTTGTATGTATGTGGCATCTAAGATAATGCGTATACTCATTACGATGTACCAGCGTTGCCATACCCCTGATATTCCAGGTCAATACATTATAAGTTGCATCCAGTGCCACAAGTGAACTTAACATAAAAGTATGCATGCAGTCAGGACTCTCCGTTCCTAATGCACCCACTTCCCTTTGGTGTCGCTCCTCAAATGTCAAACTACAATCATGAAAAAATTAAGAAATCAGGAACTCCCCTGCCCTTGGCTTGAAGGTAAATGTGCGTCAACAGTATAACATTGACTAATTGTGCAAACAGTTTCCTTACGGTAAGTCTGCTGGGGAACAGAAAAGTCCCCATTTGGGCACACTGTGCCCTGTACTTGGCAAACACGATATGTTCTGAAAGACACATGAGTAGACCTGGGCCCGCTGAGCATCCACCCTTCATGATGGAGTCGTGAGCAATGGACTTACTACACCACACATTGTGGTGATCTACTCAGAGAGACAGACTTCTCTCCCTCAGAGGCCTCGGAGCTTGGAGCACGCGCATTAGATTCCAGGTCCATCTCTGGAGCCAGGCCCTCATATCTGTTCAGGCTGTGCAAGGAGATTTCAGCCACCACTCTGTCTACCAGCTTGGCATGAGTGGCCCACAGCAGCCCTCTCTCCACTTGCATAGCCCCTAACTGGGTCTACATGGCAGACTTCATATCTGGATTACTTGCAGGATTTTATCAAACATTCCCATGTGCTTCTCCAGTGTGGCCTCCAGCTGTAGGATCAGGTCTGCTGGTGCAGTGGGGGCCATAAACATTTCCATAATTGACTTGGGGCTGCAGCCTAGTAACTTTAGACTGGACCATGACTGGGCCATGGTGGCCCCTAAGCCCTCCAATTAGAAGGCACTTCCTACAGTACTCAGGACCCATTCCGGAAAGGCGAGGATCCCCAATATTCACCAAAAGGCCAAGCTGATGCAGTCAACCCCTCAATGTGTATCACTTCCTGCAGGTGGGGCCCACCAGCACACTCCACAAGACTGATATACCTGCAACTTAGGTCTCTAGTAAAGTAGGCCCCTCCAGTCCACCAGGCTGTCTCCCTGCAGTGCAGTCCTCCTGGACATCACAGCACCTCAAGCAGCCATGGAACCCTTCCTTCGTCTGTCATGCACCAGGGCAGACGGTACCTCCAATACCCAAGATTCAACTGGAATACCGCAGCAGGTAGAGGTCATCACGGCACCCCAATCTAGTTTCATGGGCAATTGGGGTCCGTTGTATGTACAGAGCAGTCTCCCTTTGACTACAGACTCCCATCCAGTGATGGACGTGGCCTGGGGCATTAAGTCACAGTACCTCATTGCCTCATGAAGCCTTCATGCTGCAATTTGTTCTTGAGTCCCCCACTCTTCAAAAATGAAAGGCCGCGGTGGGCGGTCCCTCTTATCGGGAGAACCACCCCATCAGGCAATCGCTGCAGACCATGTGCTCTTTCTGATGGCACACTGCTCTCCTCTATGGAATCATAGCACTCGGGCCCAGCCACCTCCTTATCCTGGGTGCTGTTGTCCACTATAGACCCGCAGTACTTCAGCAGAGTCCGTCCACATGCTCCACTCAATGTGAGGGCCCTTCGGTGCCGATTGTCACAGTAAGGTGCCACCTTAGCTACTACGAATCCCCTCGTTCAGGCCGCCCCAGGCTTTCTGCTGCTCAGCACGCACCCAAGGCCTCAAGGGAGGGCCACTACACACACCACAGTGCGTCTCCCCTGCAGGCAAGGCTCACAAATGGGGCCCGGCACAACCACTGCCATTCGAAATCGAGAGTCTCAAGGACTCCCTCACTGGCACAGGGAATAGCATGTTAGCCGGCAGGTGTTCCAGCGGGCTCCTCAGGTCTTTTAAATTGTAGGATTCTGTCAGGCCCGACCGGAGCTGCATGCCAGTGCAACTGCACTCAGCGCCATCTTGGCCATGTCTCTGTATGAGTGTACGTATCTGGGCAAAATGTACAATTTATGTTTTAAGACTAATTTGTTTGGGTTGTTTTTCAATAACGTGTTTTTATCTAAAAATAGAGAAGGAGGGGCCGTTTCATATATAGATGCGAAGTGCATTCAAAATCCTTAGTGCATTGTCATGGAAGAACCTTATCAGAATTTGTTTTTATATTTTCAACAGAGAAATTAAATAGAAGAGTTTGTTCTGAAGTCTGAGATTTTTGAGCCTATAAACAACATTAATTTTTGGGCTAGATATTTGGGAGCCTCAATATCTAACGACCTGAGAGAAGAAATTACAGGAGTGATTTATTTGTTTTTATAAAGAAACAAGCTGCTATATGTGGCGACCAGATGTGGAATGAGGGGATGACTCTAGTTGTGGAGGTTTCCCATCCTCCCTCAAAGGCCCATAACTTTCCAAATCTGTGCACCATGAGCTCAGAGGAGCTTGTATGTAAAGCACCATGAAGCGCCTTGTGCTCGAGACCAATTAGGTGGCTAAGTGAAGTACTGCTTTATTTGAGAAGGGGGACATCTATCCATTAGACCTACTGCCCATGCAGGAGGGCACAAAACTTTGACAAACAACAGAAGTCAGCAGAGCGAATGCCACTTTAGAATATCTGAAGTTGGTAAGGTGCAGATTTAACATGCGTTGAGATTTAGAATGGAAGAGAGAGAGAGACAACAATGAAGAAGAGGTATTGTTACGAGAAAAACACAGTGGTTGAGGCCTCTAGGCACTAGGCAGGCTTAGTTCTGACTTAGCTGGAAGTGAACAGGTTAAAGATTAAAGTTTTTAGTTCAGAAGAGCTGTATGTGAAACTGAAAGAAGGCAACTGTATTCGGTCAGGACAGTTAACTTAATGCTAGTTTCTGTTGACTGCAGTCTATTCTATTCAGTCATCTGAATGTTCATGCAACATCTGTAGGCATGTATTAGGCTATTCTAGCTTAACTAGGAAAGAAAAATTTCACCAGGCACTGGCTGTTGGGTGACATTGTATAAGTATGGGATTGTGGTAGTTTCTGTACATTTGCACACTTGATTGACAAGGTATATTACTGCAATTAGTGGACTATATGAATGATTAAAATATCAGTTTAAAGGACTGACTAAGGCCATGAGAAATATTAGACGTTTTAGCAATTAAACCTATCATTGCCTAGGGCAGGATTAAATGATTAACATGCAGAGTATCAGCGAGTGAAATTCCAAAGGCTATGATGAAAGCAGCTATGGAGTAATAATTATGTATTTATTCTGGACTTCTGTTAGGTGAAAACCTGGTTGTCTGGATGCCAGATCGCTAAACAAAGTGCAGAGAGTGCATTTTTGGGCTACTAGTCATTATACTAATCATCTAGTTTCCAGAAAGAAAGGAACCCTACCATCTTTTTCCCAGATTCAAGGTAACTTACTTCTTAGTCTATAATGAAAAGGAAGTTAAACAAGTATGTCTTCATTTTGTTTCATTTCTAGTCCTTTTATATTTGTAATCATTTTTTACAATTCCCCTACCCCATTCTTCCATAATGTCGAGGAAAATCATAGTAAATGGACTGTGGCCCAGACGTGCATTTAGCCACTTGTCAGTCACTGCGTAGGTAAAGCTCCATCTTGTATTTAGCTATGTCTGAACGCCACTTGATTTTAACTTCGTCTAGGGCAGGAGGGGCTCCTCTGTGAAGGCGGAGGAGCATTGCCTCACTGGATTGTGGGGGAAAAGAAAAATATGATGATTATAACGTGATGCTATTATCATTTTATTTTTCCTGGGAATACGAGGCTGGACTGGAGATAGGAGGCCGGAGGAGGTCTGTAGGAGGGGTGTTACAGCACTTTGCATGTTCTCTATCTGGCTATATTGCTGAGTGTAGAACATGCAAAGACTCCCACTCCCAGTATGAGCAGTAAAGCAGGTCGCTGAGACTAATCACGACGCTACTGTCATGCTGGTGACAGCAGCATCATGATTGGCTGTGAGACTCTGTGCAGCGACAAGAGGACGAGGACGGAGGGGAGACGAATGTGTATTCCCCTGAAGGTAAGTGTTTTTTTATACTTTTAATTTTGTTTTCACCTGCTCATCCCACCCCGCTACCCCCACTGAGTGGCAGCCTCCACTGGTCCAAGAACCACTTCCAAGCCACTGGTGTATTATCTGTGCCAATTCACATGACCTTAGTGGAACGTTAAATTAAATAAGCCAATTAGTTGAAATCAATGCATACTACGTTTAAGGGGAAAAGCAGGCACCATGTGACACTGTTTAGGAATATCACAGGGCATAGCCCTGAAGTCAGCAAAACCAAACATGGAAAAGCCGATGATGCTTTACAAAAATGATGTCGTATTTTACAGTATTCCTAGCACAAGAAACTATTTTCTTCATTTTGCCCCATTTTGCCATATTTACTGTAGGTTTAAGTTGTTTGAAATTCTAGTGATGCAAGTTTAACAGTTCTTAAAATTTGAATACGGATTGTTCAATCTGCTTCAAACTAAACATAGAAGAAGAAAAGGTGTTCTGCTTCCAAAACCTCCATTAATTTACAGAAAAACCTAACTGACTGTAAACATTATTTGAGAAAGCACCAAGGCAGGCTATCTTCTCTATTATTTATCAAAGGAAATACCTGCACATTATCACACACTATTCTTTCATTCAGGGTTTTCCTGTGGGATAGCAATCCAAATATCTGTCCATAGCCCCTTTAATAAACAGCTCTTCATTAGTAAACAGTGTGTACTTTGAAGCAATTAATTGAATGAAATGCTAGCACAGTGCCATAAAGACAAATGAAGAGCACTTCACTGTGGGAAGAGAGAATGCTGCTTTAATCTCGACCAGCATGATGACACAGCATTATTTTACATCAGCAGATACGGACGCATTGTCATTACTCACAGTCTTATTGAGTCTCCCCAGGTATTGTCTTACTAGCAATTACCCGGTTTTTGGGCTCCTGGGACAATTTCCAAAAGCCTCCTAAGGAACAGCCAGGAACTGACATATTGTGTACGCACATTCATACATCTTTCAACAACACAATGAATGTTAAACAGAAAGAGCACGATATCGAAATTTGACTTTTGTGCAGACCAAAATCTCTGTGAAAATTCCCCGATTATCATTTGCAGAATTAGAATCAGTGGGAATTTGGGATTGGAAATCAATTCACTCTGCGCAGGGGAGTATCTGTCAGTGGTGCAGTAGCTGCAGTGGCACCAGGGCCCAGAACTGTGAGGGGGACTCAGCCTGTCCGTTACCAGCTGTAGTTAAATACCAGGTCACGCACTGTATTCCAGAACACAATACACCAACTTTGCAGATCGTGTTTAGGAGTAAGTCCTAATGATGTGCTAAATTCATGTAATTTGCTTTTCCATAAATATGCACACTTTGTGGAAAATGTCATGACATTAACTGAACTTAAGCCTAAGTATATAAAAAGCAAATATGTCATTTAGGGCTATGTTTAAGCGTCAAATACTTTCTCACTTCAGTTTGTGTTGCAAGAATACATTTTGCAGTAAAAAAAAAACAAAAAAAAACAGCACAAGTGGCATAAGTAACAGCTTATGTCTTCGTGTTATTCCAGCACGCTCCAGGTAAAAATGTACGAGGGATGGCACATAATCACATGGTGTCGTATGAAGGCATAATTTGGGGGATTGTGTGTAACAAGTGTAACATGAAATTCTCAAAATGTAAAAAATGTAAATTTGGCCAAAGCCTACTAAGTCCCTGATCAATTTGTTTGACTTTTTGTAGGGTCACAACAAAAATCTGACAATAGCACTAAAGTGTAAATAAAGATGCTTAACCTGATTTTGCAGGCCCATTAATAGTATGTGGACTTGGCCTTCTCTGGAAGGTCATTCCCAGACATTTTGCCTTTACCCTCCACTTCTTTGCTGAATTATTTTTGTTGGCCTTAGGACTCTGTGCACTTTACCACTGCTAACCAGTGCTTAAGTGCTCGTCATGTCTCCTCTAAACATGGCAGAATAGGCTTACACCCATTTGGCACATCTAATTTACTACTCTTAAGTCCCTAGTAAAGTGGTACTCCATGTACCCAGGGCCTTTAAATTAAATGCTACTAGTGAGCCTGCAGTTCTTGTTGTGACACCCACTTAAGTAGCCCTTTACACATGGCTCAGGCCTGCCATTGCAGACTGTGTGTGCAGTTTTAAACTTCCATTTCAACCTGGCAAAAAAACGTTTGTCAGGCCCAAACCTTCCTTTTTATGCATATATGTCACCCCTAGGGTAGGCCCTGGATAGACCAGAGGGCAAGGTGCAGTGTATTCAAAAAGTTAGAAATGTACCTTTAAGTGTGACAGGCCCTGGCAGTAAAGAACAATACTGGAGGCTTACATCTGCCATAGGGTACCATTGGAGTTACATATTTACATTTAATAAGTGATAATTTCCAAATGTTAGCAGCTAATCACATCATGTTTGGTGTCTTTGGAATTGTAATAAATAATCCTCTCTCACGGAGAAGTCAAATGTTAAATTTCAATTTTGTAAATGTCCCATTTATAAATTTTGTATTGTTTGCCCTAGCCATTTAGTGTCTGTAGCCTGTAACTGGGTCACATGAATGGGTGTAGCTGACCGTTGGTGTTTTCACCCTACACAACCACACACAAAATAGAACTTAGGTGAGCCTAGATGTGCTATCACTGGTAGGATCAGAGGGTGCAGCTGGACACAGGGCTACTTACACTTGAATAAGCTGAGCCCTGCCTCCACACAAAGGGCTGCATACTCCCTGTATTTAGTGTGTAGCCAGGACAAGGAAGGCAGGATGCCTGGGGACTTCATAGGGAAATCTTTAGAAGCTTCTACCACTTCAAAGGAAGGCCCAGGTATAAATATTGGACTCCAGATACCAACTCTTCAGTGCACTTCTGGACCTGTGGATACTCTTCCAGGAAGAAGAACTGCTGTGCTGATGAAAGGACTGCCACTCTGCTGCACTGCTGCTTCGAAGGAGTTCTGCCCTACTGTGCTGACTTTCTGCCTTCTTGCCTGGGTGAGAAGGCTTGGACCAGCACCTGTTCAACCCAAAAGGACTTCAAGGAGGAGCTGTGCAGAGCAACCACAAGTAGAACCAATGCATCGCCTTAGTTGCAAGGGTTCTCCCAGCACAAAGACTCCGATTCAACCTTGCAGCCCATATCATAATCGCTGCTGTGGGAAGCCTTTCTGACTTAGGTCTTCACATCGCAAATCTCTTGTCACTGGCAGCCTCGATGACAATACAGTTTCTCTCATCACAGTCTCACAGTTCTTCATAATCAATGCATCAACCCGACTCCATTGTGGTCAGCCTGAACATTTGATTTTGTTCTGGTCTGATGCAACCAGATACTCACCGTTGGCGCTTTGTGCTTTTTGGTACTATTTTCACTGAAATCTTTAAACTTCCATATCTCCCATTCTACTGATTGGATTTTTGTTGTTCTGGACTTATCTCATTTATTACAGTTTACTCAGGTTTTCAAAATTGGTGTGGGATTTTGCTGTTGTCCTCTCTGTGCGCTTTGTACTGCATCTTTGCTCTCTCCCCTTGCACGTCTCCCTCCTCCTCTGATCCCCCCACCCCCAATCCAGCGCCATCCGCCTGCTTCCCTGACTATTTTCTCCTACTCTACACCCCCTGCCCTCCCACCTCCACCTCCCCTCTAGCTACCTAGCGTTATTTCTCACCCCCCTCCCCTCTCGCCGCTCCCTCGCCCGTTTTCCTGCCGCTTCGGCCCCGCCCCAAGCTCCTCCTCCCTACCTCCACTTAATGCAGGTCACTGCGCTGCGAGGGTGCGTTCTCTGACCTTGTTGTCAGGACAGGACGCTCCCCCCGCCGCGCAGCGCACCCTGCAGGTGCTCTGTCCCTGACTGCCGCTGCTGCCCGTGTTCGAGGCCCTCTTCCACCCGCAGGCTCCCGCCTGCGCCTCATCCCTGTTGGCCCAGTGGTGGGCAGTAAGGTTTGCTTCTGTCGTGCCTGTTTTTTTCTCCGTTTTTCTCTGTTTGTGCCCACTGTATTCACTGCATTATAGTCACATTGTCTCTGTTATTTTAATTTGTGCCCTTGTGCTGCCTCTGGTTGTCCTAGTATTTGTTGCATAGTAGTCACGTTATTTTTTGTCCTCTCTGTGCGCTTTGTACTGCATCTTTGCTCTCTCCCCTTGCGCGTCTCCCTCCTCCTCTGACCCCCCCACCTCTAATCCAGCGCCATCCGCCCGCTTCCCTGAATATTTTCTCCTACTCTACACCCCCTGATCTCCCACCTCCCCCTCCCTTCTAGCTACCTAGCGTTATTTCTCACCCCCCCTCCCCACTCGCCGCTCCCTCGCCCGTTTTCCCGCCGCTTCGGCCCCGCCCCCCTCCCGCCCCCAGCTCCTCCTCCCTCCCTCCACCCCCTCTTAATGCAGGTCGCTGCGTGACCGCGCCGATGGTGCGCCAGAGGCAAGCCCGTCTGCGCCCGTCTGCGCCTGGACCGCGCCCAGCGCCAGAACCCCTGGACCTCGCACTCCGCACCGCACACCGCCCAGTCTCAGCCACGCCGCCGCTTCCCTCCACGCACTCAACAACGGCCGAGACCAACACTGCTACCAAGCCGCCCCGAAGCACACCCATGGACCTTTCGCCTGCCGCAACTGCCACTTCACCTGCGACCGAACCCCCAAACCAACAACCGCCAGACCGAACCACCTCCGCTGCATACTCCTCAACACCCGCTCCACACGCAAACACGCCGTGGAACTCTGGGACCTGCTCGACAGCACCTCCCAGGATGTAGCCTTCTTGACCGAGACATGGTGGAACGACTCATCCGTGCCAGACATCGCCATCGCCATCCCAGACGGATACAAGATCTCCCGCAGGGACCGCACCAACGGCTACGGAGGAGGACTCGCCATCATCCACAAGTCCACCCTCAAGATCACCACCCACACCGACGACCACTTCAACACCGCCGAGCTTCTACACTTCCGGATCCACACCAACCCCAACACCACCCTCAGAGGAACGCTCGTCTACAGACCCCCCGGACCACGGGCCCAGTTCTGCGACGCCATCGCCGACCTCGCAAGCACCCACGCACTCGCCTCCACGGACTACATCCTCCTCGGGGACCTCAACCTTCACCTCGAGAACAACAACGAGCACAACTCCACCACGCTGATCAGCAACCTCACGAACCTCGGACTCAGACAACTCGTCACATCACCAACCCACGCCGCCGGACACACACTGGACGCCATCTTCTCCACCAGCGACCACGTTACCTTCAACGACACCACCGAACCCTACTGGACTGACCACCGGTGCATCCACTTCACCTACAACAAAAACACTGCACACCACCACAGCCACCAACTCCCCCGCCGCAGCTGGGGCAAAGTCACCGAAGAACAACTTCTCAGCACCCTCTCCCAGAACCCGCCGAACGAGCCCACCGACCCAGACACCGCGGCCTGCAACTTCAGACAATGGATCAACAACTGCGCCAACATCCTCGCCCCGCTGAAGAAACCCCCCAGCAACCTCGCCAGCAAGAAAGCCTCCTGGTTCACCGACGAACTTCTGGCCTCCAAACGCGCCTGCAGGAAACTGGAAAAGAAATGGCTCCAAGAACGCACACCGGACAACCACGCAACCCTCAAAGACGCCACCCGCCGACACCACCACCTCATCAGGACCACCAAGAGGTCCTCCTTCAAAGACCGCCTAGACAACAACGCACACGACAGCAAAGAGCTTTTCCGCATCGTAAAGGAACTGTCCACCCCCAGCGCCAACGTCAACGATATCCCGCCCTCTCAGGAACTCTGCAACTCCCTCGCCGTTTTTTTCCACAGCAAGATCGCCGACATCCACAGCAGCTTCAACACCCCGACCACGCCCACCTCTGTCACCACCTCGAACCCAAGCATCGCCAACCCCATCACCGCCTGGTCCAACGTCGACGACGACGAAACACGCAAAATCATGAACTCCATCCACTCCGGATCACCGACTGACCCCTGCCCCCACCACATCTTCAACAAAGCAGACTCTATCATTGCGCCCCAACTCCGCAAGATCGTCAATCCTCCTTCAAAACAGGCACCTTCCCGGAAAGCTGGAAGCACGCAGACATCAACGCCCTCCTCAAGAAACCCAAAGCCGACCCCAAGGTCCTCAAGAACTTCCGCTCCATCTCCCTCCTCCCCTACCCAGCGAAAGTCACAGAAAAGATCGTCAACCTTCAACTGACACGCCACATCGAAGACAACAACATCCTCGACCCCTCGCAAACCGGATTTAGACGCAACCACAGCACCGAGACCGCCCTCATCGCCGCCACAGATGACATCAGACGACAACTCGAAACCTCCGCCCTCATCCTCCTAGACCTCTTTCGACACGGTCTGCCACCGCACCCTACTATCACGCCTCCAAGAAGCCGGAATCCAGGGAAAAGCCCTAGCCTGGACCTCATCCTTCCTCTCCGGCAGAACACAGACCGTCCGCCTCCCACCCTTCCGCTCAGAAGCCAACAACATCATCTGCGGCATCCCCCAGGGCTCCTCCCTGAGCCCGATGCTGTTCAACATCTACATGGCCCCCCTCGCACAAGTGGCCCCCCATCACGACCTCAACATCATCACCTACGCCGACGACACCCAGCTCATCCTCTCCCTCACCAACGACCCTGCCACCGCCAAAGCCAACCTCCACGAAGGAATGAAAGCAGTCGCCGACTGGATGAGAAATAGCCGCCTGAAACCGAACACCGACAAGACAGAAATCCTCATCCTCGGGACATCCCCCTCCGCCTGGGACGACTCGTGGTGGCCCACCACCCTTGGAACAGCTCCGACGCCCACCAACCACGCCCGCATCTTGTGTTTCATCCTCGACTCCTCACTCTCCATGGACAGACAAGTCAGCGCCGTCACCTCCTCCTGCTACAACACCCTCCGCAGGATCTACAAGTGGATCCCGACCGACACCAGGAAGACAGTGACCCACGCCCTCGTCAGCAGCAGATTGGACTACGGCAACGCACTCTATGCAGGAATCCCAGCAAAACACCTCCAACGACTTCAACGCATCCAAAACGCCTCAGCCCGACTCATCACCAGCGCACCCCGCCACAGCCACATCACCCCACACCTCAAAGAGCTCCACTGGCTTCCCGTCGTCAAGAGGGTCACCTTCAAGCTCCTCACCCACGCACACAAAGCACTCCACAACGCCGGCCCCACCTACCTCAACAACAGACTCAATTTCTACACGCCGACCAGCCAACTGCGATCCGCGAGCCTCGCCCTCGCCACCGTCCCCCGCATCCAACGAACCACCTCCGGCGGCAGATCCTTCTCCTACCTCGCCGCCAAGACCTGGAACACGCTCCCTACCTACCTCCGACAGACTCAAGATCTACTCGCCTTCAGAAGACTCCTCAAGACCTGGCTCTTCGAGCAGTAGCAGTCACCCACCCCCCCCCCCTCAGCGCCTTGGAACCCTAACGGGTAAGTAGCGCGCTTTATAAATGTCTGTGATTGATTGATTGATTGTGGTTTCACTTTATTACTGTTTGAAGTGCTGCATAAATACTGTAAACATTGCATCTAAGTTAAGCCTCGCTGGTCTGTGCCAAGCTACCAGTTGCTGAGCACTAGTTAATTTGGGTTTTCTTTGTGCCTCACCCTGAGAAATGTTGTGGTTGCTGCTTGAGTAGAGTTTCACCTTCCACAACCAGTAACCCAATGTCTTACAATGGTAAAGCATTTCAGTGGGATAAAGCACACCCTTTGCAAACAACAACATATCTCAAAAACAAGGAAAAGCTGCATATTATAGGTCATAGTGACATAACATATCATATGCTAAAACAATATGTAACAGCCAACATCTTCCATAGACTACAACCATTCTCAGAATTCAATATACTGACTTATGAGATTTCCTTCCAGACCTACCTTACAACAATCAATATAACCAAAGTACTGTGTGTCAAAATCTTCTTGGGATCCCATTAGCTTCCTATGCCTTTAAGTTAACAATCACAGTGCCTACCTAATAACTGCAAGTTGGCATCAGATAGAGATTGAAATGGTATTACCAACATGGATGTGAACATTTTGATGCTTTAATTAAACTTCCCATCTTTGAAAAAATGTATTAAATCCATCATTCTAGAATTGTAGGTAGAGTAATGGTTATGTTCAAGTGACATCCATGTTCTTCCCTATCTTTCAACATCTCATAGTTAAAATTAACTTAATTGTCTCGAAACTAACTGTAATTAACATATTTGTCATCCACAGGGTGGTAAACATGCCTTTGTTGAACATTTTAAGTGTATAGCTATATCACCTCTCAGCTTGCCCAGTGACAGCCACAATTTTTCAGGGACAAAAATGTTTATTGGAGAAATCCTGTAAACTTTAAATTAGTTATTATCCCCTTTTCTGTGAGAGAATGACTTGATACAAACACTACCTAAATTGTATTCATATTTCACAAATGACAGAGTGTAATAGCAGAAGCACCAGAGCTTGTGTCAGTGAAATTTGTCACTCAATCAGTTGTAATACTAGTCTTTCAAAACCTAAAAAGACTTACGGTGCATTAAAGAACTTGCAGCTAACCTCATTACCAGGGTTCAATCAGTTTTGTTCTACCATTTTTTACAATACTGACTCTTTAGGATTGAACACACAAAGACTATGAGTGGGGACATGGAGCTGCTGACAAATGCCACTGACTATCTCTATGCCTTCATTAAAGGCAGACACTCATGGCTACACTAAAAGCTTACATTGCACAATACTTTAAGGACGCTGATTTTTATCCATGCAATGAAGGGACAAACAAAGGAATGACCCTTAGTGCTTCTAGTACATACTTTTAGCACTAAAACTCACTATTTTAAAAGAGCCCACACCAAATAGGTATTTCTTCACTACACAGCAATGGAATGAATTAATAACGCTGTGGAAGTGTATCACCAATGCACCTCTTGCTTTCTACACCATCCCAAGAGAGCCCACAATGTACCAAAAGGATAGTCAAAGGTAGGAGGCAGCCAATGATGTAACATGCCACTGAAAGCAAATAAGAGTAACCATTCTTTTTAGGGAAGCCTTCAGCAAGGTCTCAACAATAATAGGGTAGTATTCCCATGGTTCCCATCTCCCGAATTAGGAGATTACATGTATGAGCCATACCCTTATACATGTGATGATTAAATATTTTACATTAAGGGGATGTTTTAGGGTCTCCTACTCCAAACACTTTAATAAGCATGTCTCAGTCACAGGTGTAGTTTATTCCATTGGATGCCACCACAACATTGAACTTTCATGTTACATATAACAAAAATACAGTGATCTTTAGGTTTGTCATTGTTTCCCATTTTAAAAGAAAATAAATAATGAATCTTAGCTATTTATTTTAACTTTCTATGCAATACATAACTAAACTTAATGTCTTGCATTGTTTTGACCTCACTAAAATGTTTACTATAATTATACTTCAAAGTAGGTTGACTGATTTTTCAGAATATTATTTATATGCACCTGTGGGCTTAATCACTTGCATGGGTGCAAATTTAGGATTTTTCAAATTCATGAAGGTTTCATGATTCCTTATTAAAACCTGCAACAGTTACACTTTTCAAGAAGAGCCCCTTGAAAAGTTTTTAGAATTCCAAACAGCATTTAAAGATAATTCCATAACAAAAATGAGTGAATGGTTATCTACACCCAACCAACAAAAGTAAACATGGGGTAATTAAAATACATAAATGAAAACAGACTGTAGGAGTTAAAATGTAATGTACAATCAAGAATATTTTTAACGTGGTTTGAGCCAAGTGTGAAGAATCGTAACAGCATGTGTGTTAACCACTGTTCTAAGGGATTGTGGGTAGCTCGAGGATCCCGTCTAGATATTTAAGCAAAGTTAAAAAGGGTAGAAGAAACCTCCACAGTGGTGTGGGAGAAAACATGTAACTGGGGAATGGTTCGGGACAGAGAGAAATAAAAGGGGAAGCAAGTCGCTTATATAATAACAATGGGTTGTGACTACGTAGTGGGGCTAGGGTGTGGGCAAGTATGTGTGGTTAGGATGAAGGTGGAGTTGGGGGTAATTGTCATCGGGATGTTCTGTCTTACAAATAGTCTCTTGGTGGAGGGGGAAAGCAGTTTGTGAATGATGGTGGGACAACTCGACTGTATATTAGGAAGTGTAGGGGCATATTTGGGTGTTTGGCAAGAAGCCACCAGTGTCTTTAGATCCTTCAGGGGAGGAGAGATAAAAAGGTCATTTAGTCAGAGGAGAGCTCTGTCTAAATGAGGTCCTTAAGCTGTGTGAGCATCGAGTCCCAAGCTGCCACACTGAGGCGTTTACAAAGCCTTTGGGCCTCTTCCCAGTGTAACATTGAACTTTCCGTGTCTTGCAATGTAGCATTAATGTTTGCCTCTAGGGCAGGGTCGGAATGTTGAGCTTTCCATTGTAGGGTTAGCAGGTGTTCCACCAAGAGGAGACCTAGGCTAGAAAAACATGCTTACCTTATTGTTCTTTCCCATGCAAAAGAGCCAAAGAGCTGTTGCCTCCCAAGTGTTTAATATAGTTAATTGAGAGATTGTTGCTAGTATGTTGTGTATTGCTTGCAAAAAATTAGTTATGGCGGGACCGGTCCAGAGCATATGATTCAGATCAGCTGTCTGGGCTTGGCTTCAGGACTTGTCAGGTTTGCTGTTGGAAACGTGAGGTTTAGTCAGGTGGGCATGAGATACGCCCTGTCAAGTATCATAAATTGAATATTTTTTAAAAGTGCATATCTGGAGACTGTTTAGGGTGATTCAAGGGCTTTGGACCATTCTGTATTGTGCAGTGGTCTATCTAGATCTTCTTCCCAGAGCTGTCAGAGTTGTGTCAATGTGAGCCCTGTATGTCACTTATGGCTCTGCAGAGCCATGTTATTGTGTGACATCCATCCCTCATTAGGTATAGTGTGTGTCCTGCTGTAGGGGTAGATAGACTATAGTCTATTGCACCTAATGTTATTGAACGTATTGCGACTCAGGACAAAGCGGTTTTATTCAGTGTGAAATAAATTGGAGAGAACTTGTTGGCATCAGTTCGCAAGGATCTTGCCTAGGATTTTGTAATCAGTGCCCCGCATGGCTTCAGGTCTGTAGGCAGTTAGATGTGTGGGGTTTCTGTTCAGTTTTAATAGGGAGACCAGTAGGGATTCCTGGAGAGAACAAGGGAGGGTATCGGTATTGACGGCTTCATAAATAGCTACTCGTTTTTTGACTAGTGGTGCTGAGAAGTTGTGGTAGTATTCAATAGTACGTTTTTCTGACCCAGAAGACTTATTATGGGCTAATCATGTATTGCCTTTTTCACCTTCTCTGGTGTTATCAGCTCCTCTAGGGTGGTTATAGTGGGTAGGGAAAGGTGTTTGATGGTGTCAATGGGAGGATCTGGAAGAGCCCTATAAAGGTTTGTGTAGTAGGCACTAAAGGCTTGGAGTTTGGTCGCTTGTGAGCACGGGGGTCTCCTGTAGTTTTGCTATTTCTGTGATTGGGGGGCTAGTGTGTCCTGGCGGGCTAGCCATGCGAGTAGCTGTCCAGGTTGATCACCGGTTGCATGGAGTCTGGCCGTATATTCCATATAACTTGGCTTCCTGAGAGCCTGGTGGGCGGTGTCATCTGGGAGTGGCGATTATTAAGTCCCACTATCTTGGTCTCAGCTCCTTGGAGAATGTTGGTTAACTCCCTGCACACGCCAGTGATGTGCTGAATGCAGAAGCCCTGTGTGACCACTTTGAAGGAGTCTCATTCGACAGATTTGGAGGTGGCTGTATCTTGGTTCGTTTTGAGTACTGGGAAATGTGGGTTAGATGTGTATCGCAGAAGACCTGGCCATCTAGTATGTCCTCAGACAGCTGTCAGGTGGGGACTGAAGGGTGTAGTACTCCTCATTCAATGTCCAGTATGTGAGCAGTGTGGTCTGACAGAACACTACACAGGCAGTATGTGTGTGTATGAGGTGGGGATCAGTTCCAGGGAGCAGATGAATCGGTCCAGATGGACATGTAGGTCATGAGGGGGCGAAAAGTGGGAGGATAGGATCTGATGTGGGTTATGTGACCTCCAAGCATCCAAAAGGGGCCATTGTCGGACCCATTGGGAAAACTGCGAGTATTGAAAGGCGGGGGCCTGGAGTAAGGGAGGGTGAGGTCAGTCGGGAGAGTTGTCAAGTACATTGTAGTTGCCTCCTTGGATCCATGGAAGATAAAACACAATAATATAACTAGTAGCAATTTGGCAAAAAAGTTTTTGATGTCTCCAGTCTTTATTGAAAACAGTGCAAACATTGCCAGAAAAAACACTTCATGGGGCTCTTTACTTCTCAGACTCCATCTGAACTCTTACAGAGTTTTCTATGGGCAATGAAGCACTTCCCACACCCGAGTTTCAGAGTTACTAAATAGATCAGAGGGTGTATCTGGGCAGATGGCAAGCACAATGTTTGCTGTTAGCACCCACAGACGTCTAGGCGTATGTGTACTCACAAGCATCCAAGTCATAGTTCTTTTTTCAGAAACAAATGGGTACTTAAGACTGATGGCTCCATTATGCCCTCTGGCATTCATAAAACTAAACATCTGAGGCATAAAAGTTTTTATCACCTCCTTGGTTGTACTCTTCTAGTGGGTTTGTGGGCACCCACAACCAGGTGGGAAATGGTTAGAGATGTCCTCCATATGTAAATCCTCTTCCCGAGTGGAAAAGGAACACTCACAAACATTGTGGATAGTATCAAAAGGGGGATTTTAATGAAGGATACTTTTAAAGGTATGATTGATTTCAAACAGCTAATCTCTCATTTAAATGCTTCTGAAATCTACTGTCAAGTTCTTAACACAAGCAAATAGAAGACAACATAATAAATCAACTTTATCACAAATATTTTGTCTCTAGGTGAACAAAATGATTATTTTTGTTCACTCATCAATACAACAAGACACCTTTTTGTCTCCATCTGTCTCTTCTGCACTCTATTCTCAATTGTTGCCGTGGCTGTGGCACAGACCCTCTCCTGAAGGCATGTAAAATCAAAAAGAAATAGACTCAAGGATGCGTACACATGGAAAGCCTTTAGAATACTTTGCTAAAACCCCTGTCAGTATTAGATGACCACTCGGGCCCTAATTACGACCCTGGCATTCTTGAGACCGAAAGGGTCACAGTGGCGGTTGGACCGCTGTCAATGTGGTGGTCCAGCCTCCACATTACGACTGTGGCGAACGCACCACTGTCGGACCACTAGCACCCCCATGTTTCCCCCAGCCGAAGGCCTAGCAGTGCTACCGTTCTCAATCAGCCAGGGCAGCGCTGCTAGGGATTACAACCCCTCTCTCCACAGGCGTTTACATGGCGGTTGCACCACCATTTAAATTCTGGCGGAGACGGGGAGCACTGCACTAACCATGCACTTGGCATGGGCAGTGCAGGGGCCCCCCATGGCCAGCCCCGTTGGGCTTTTCACTGTCTGGTTTGCAGACAGTGAAAAGCACGAAAGGGGCTGGTGCACCCCTACGCCCCGCAACATTCCTTCACAATACTGTTGGTGCTATAGAAAAAACGTTATGATTTTGTAATAGGAGTCCAGGACAAATATGAATGAAAGAATGCACATGTTGCTCACAAAAACAGTTTGGCCATTAAAGAGGCTAGAATAATTTGGTCTTAATTAAGTATTTAAAGAAAGATGTCTATGCCCTAAGAACTCCCTAAGATTCTATGGGTAGTGCAACCTAAAAAGAATTTAGGATGTATAACCGGGGCTTCTCAGCAAGAAATGTTTGGCCTGTACCATTTTACTCAGTCAAAACTAAAAAAGTTCAAGCTTTTAAAGTCATTAGCTAAACCATGGACAGTATGACTTTACTGAACATTCCTTCCTTCAGAAACAATATCAGGCTTTTTTGGGGATACACTAGGTAAGCAGGAAGTTAACACAGGATTTTCGCAAATATAAGGGAATGCTGATGTATATTGTTTTGAGACATTCAGAGATATTCCTCTTAGAAGATGAAAATATTTCTGAACCTACAGTTTTCTGATGATACAAAACAAACAGTATAGGCATTTCTTTATTTTGAAAATATTGCCGATTTATTACAACTCACTCACTACGAAATTGCTCTGTGAAAAATGGCTAAAAATGTGCATGATAAGGCACAATTTTAGGTACCAATTCACTGCTGGGCTTGCTCGGATTATAGCAGATAGATGAAGTTTGGGCCAAGGCAATGATTCAAGATCTACGATTTGCTATGTGGTGTCTGTCCGAGGACTTTGGAGAGCAACACATAAAATCTCCATATGTTTCCCACATGCCCTATCAAGGTTCTCGTCTTCTGCAGGTGAGCGAATAGTGAACTTGTTTCCAGGGCACTAATATTTCCATTTCAAGAATTCAGATTAGTGGGTATTGGGCAATTCAAGGAAGCCGAGGGGGTTAGCACAAACAAGGCGGCATTGGCAATGGGCGATAACTGAAATGATGCATAATGTGGGAATTAAGTAATGGAAGTATCTCGTTTAATGCTTGGCGTTGAATTAGGTTAATTGTACCAAGAATACAGTCCTTTTCAAGACGTGATGAGTATGCAGACAGCTTCAAAAGGAATGGCTAGGTTGGCTGTCAATTATTCATCTACGGTTTGCACGAAATTGAGGTGAACCTTTGGCACTGTAGCCAACATTTGAAAATAATTGTCTCTATAGTAGAACAAATTCGAAAATGAATGGCGAAGATTTTTAATAAATGGAAAGTTGCAGGGTATTCAGGACATATTATTAAACAGTGATTGCCGAGTGTCGATTTTATATTCCTCTATTTAAATCATTGGTCACCAATAAACTTAGACAACCTTTGATTCCGCAAACAGTTGGAACCCTTTATTCTCAGTGTCATCAACATTTTCTTACTAGTGCTAAAGAAATGTAAATGAGATGCATTTCGAAGCTTGAGGAGAAACCAAATATTCTAAAATTGGTATCTGATTACTCTACTGGAAGGAAAAATGTATTTCAAAACGGTTTCATTTGTAAACTGCAACAAACGGTCAATGAGATTACTATTTGTAAATTGGCAAGATTTCTCTAAACGATTTTATGTCCTGCAATTCTACTGTAATTTATGGCAGTAGTTATCCCTGTGGTAAAAATTGTCTGTGTGGAGTCACAATGAGGACATATATTGTTTAGATAGATAGAAGTATAAGAGACTGCCTAAACAAATGTCACTTAAGGCATCAATACTTGTATGTGGCACTCCAACATATCAACAGTTGTCCTGTGTTTCCGGACTGAAAAGTACCATGTCTGGAACACTGTACCCAGTTTTATCAAGTGCAGAAGCTAACCCGGTAACATTACTGCTGAAGAAGCGCAAAGGCTTTGAGCAGATGCACAATCTGGCTCCCAGCGGCTCCTCTCTAGCACCAAGGTGGAAGAAGACAATGCTCTCCAATCTCACACATGCCTGCGCTGGTCTCTGATGCCTTCCTAATACCCAAATCAACAGCATGCCCAAATCCTATATACCATCTGTTCCCTGCAGGTGGAAAATAGGATCATTAATTTGTCTGCTTTTGGGCCTGGAATTGGGTTTCACATGTGGAAAGAGACAGGATGTTAGACGTGATATCCTTAGCGTGGTATTCCCCCCCACACTTTTTGCTATCACCCCTGTTGGAGTGTGTCTTTTAAAATTAATATTAACGTGAAAAGCTTGCAATGTATTGTGTAATGAAGCTGCATAGAAAATGTGTTAACATAGAAAATAATGTACGCGTTTGAAATGTGCCCACGGGGAGTGGCCACCAATGTATACGAAGACTAATGAAACTTATTAATGATGAACTGATTATGTACGAATGTTTGAATCTGTATTAGCATATCATAATTGGAGCTATTTATTAGGGGTTTGTTAACTAAATGACTAGGCCTTAGTTAGCGAGGGTCTGGGACTAGCTGCCTGGTCTCATATTAAATTGTGTTTTTCCTAACTTGCAATGTGCTATCTTCCTGAAGGACACGAAACTGTACTTTTCCAGAAGCTAGATGTGTGTGTAGCCGTAGTAAACTCTTTCTCATGGGACCCGACTTGCTCAAGGAGACATTCTTGCTGAATGCAACAGTGTAATTTGTAACAAGTGCAAGGCTGCCTGGAGTAGGAGAAAACAATGGGACTACTGACTGGAGCGTAAAGTGTAACTCTTCTTACCTGACATTCCACCCGATGAAGACGTCAATAACATGGGCCAATCAACGGCATGAGAACTGTGTCCTGTGGAAAATTCTAGTGAGGTGTGTGAAGAATTATTGGACAGAGATAATGATGCACCAAATATTATCCAATGGGGAATTACGGGCTAGTTCGACAGTTTTGATATATATCCGCATGACCCGAGGAGAAATCAGACATTACTGGACATTCCACCTAAGCCATACTTTGCCATTGCTCTTTTGAGACTTTGCTGTTTATTCTTCCTGATACTTTAAACCATCCTCTATCTAAGTCCTTACTGACGCGTACTTCTCCTCCATATGAGAGAAGTGCCCTATTCTTTAGCTATGCCATACTGAGACGTTGCCTGGTCCTATCCTTGCTGATGGTGAATCGACTGGTGACCTGAGGACGAAGACTGACTCTGTTCGCTGATTCGTTGGAGGGGTAACTATCTGATGAAAATTGTAATTGTCTGTTTGCCTTTTCTTTCTAGGTACCAACTGCTCTTTTGATAGAGGCCATAGTTAGATGTTTTCCAAATTTGTGTTTGCTAAATTGTTTTGCATGAAGGCCAACATGCTGATGCTAATTCAAGGTTAGTTAAGGTGCTCACTAAAATCTGATGCAAATAGACAAATGACTGAATTCTTGCTTTGTTGAATCTTGCACTACTGAGACTTTACTAAGCTGCTTCTTATTACTGATGTATTAATGCTGAATGAATATTCTCTATGCGTTGATTAACTGTGTTAAAATTATGAATCTGAAGAGTTACTAATAAGATTGATTGCTAATGAGATTAACAGAGATGACTATTAGTTTGTACTCAATAGGGAATAAAAATCCTAACACTTAACTAGATTTGTATGGTTATTCATGGCTAAAAGGTCATGGTGTATTCATTTATTGATTCTTACCAAATGTTATTGATTCAATTGTTGATTAGGTACTAAGAATATTGATTGGGTTATTGATATATTGATCTTGTGATGCTAAAAAGATACCTCGTACTGGGAAGTCTCCAAACGTGGTCAAAAGGTTCATCGGCTTAGGCGTATCTCCTTGTAAGTTTACTTATCAAGGTTTTGACGCGCTATCAGGTTTTGGTAGCAGAGGTAATGGTTTGGCCCTCTGGGGCCCCAAGACGAGGGACTACTGTTTGATAAGTTTGTTGACTCGAAAGGTCTGAAGGTCTGGTAGAAACTGATGAGCGTAGTTTGGAAGTAAGCAAGGTGTATCAGAAAATTGGGTTTTGGGAAAATTGTTCTTTTTCAATGATGCAAATTGGAGAGATGATGTGCCCCTAAGTGCCAAATGACTTTCCCAGAATCTCGGAGCTTGCTGAAGGGAGTTTAAGTATGTTCCTGGTGTTCTAGTGATAGTGTGAATGAAGAAGGGTTTCCGCTTGCACAGCTTTTGCATACCGCAGGTGAAGTGTGAAGCTTGTGAGGATTTTAGGCCAAATGATGATGTTTTAGTAGGAGTGTGCGTACTACGCAGTATGAGAGTGGGGGAGTCGGCGAACTTCATGTGAGTGTGGCGCTTTGTGCTAAAAAAATTGTCCACGTGGTTGTTGGTGATGTACGGACCCTCCATGGTCTAAGACTCCGGTGTATATTGATAAGTGTATGAGACACTTGGTTTATGTTGTAATTTGTGCTGTTTAATAGGTCGATTGCGAAATCAACGAGTCGTGTATGAGTCAAAGTGAGTGAATGGAAACTTCGATGGAGATATGGTGAGTTCTAAAGTGCACTAGAACAACCCATTGACAAGTCAAGAGTAAAATTTGCGGGTCAAATTTTGCTTGCGAGTGCGGGATCTAAGAAGGAGAGAGTAGCAGCCGAGGCTAAGCAAAATCTCTGTAAAGTTCTGAAGCAATTGTGTTATCCTTTCCTGTAGTAAACCGGCAAATTTGAGTTTTTGTTGGTGCTTGCAATATATTGCATTTGTTTTGTGTGAATCGAGAGTGAGGAAGACAAGCCGCATGACTTTGTCAGCCGCAGTGTGTGTGAATGTGACGTCATTGGAGCCACGCTGGGATAGGTCGGTTAGTGAGAAGGGTTGTGCACGGATTGGCAGCCGTCCGTGAGAGGCAATTGGTTGAGAAGGTAGGCGAAGAGAGTTCTGGGAATTAAAGTTACTTCCTGATTCGATTATGAACTAAATAAAGACGCAAAAAAGAACATTTTCAAGGCTTTTAAGAGTGCCTTTAGGGGAGATGCATATATCACTGCAAGTGTAGGGGAAGTTACACTGCCAGAAGACACACCGGCTTATGCCGTAATGGAGGAAAGGGGTGTCGCGCCATGTCTTTGGCTAAAGCAGTGGTGCAAAGCGACAGAGAAAGAAGGGTGTTTGGCATTTCCGGGGCACAGCACATTCAACATAAGGGTTTTGGTAAATTTGAGGAGGGTGCTAAATGAGTTAAAGCCACCTCCTCGGCCAGCACACTTTGAGGCATTAGCAATTTGAGAGGAGAATGAGGATGGCAGAAAAGACACTAGCGGAGGCTAGGTGGGATAGTGCACAGAGAGTCTGGAGGAGAGAGACAATAGATGGAATTAGGATGTTTCCAGCAATAGCTCAAGAAGGTGAGGACAAAGGTGGGAAAGCAACTTGTAAGACTGACAAAAGCTCTCCCAAAGACAAAGATGCTAAGAAGCCCTGGTCAGAGATGGATGACTCAGGCGATGATGAGTTCCTTAATCAGTTGCTGAATGACCGACCACTGCCATATGCAATAGATGACAATAGACTGAGTACTAGTACATGTCCTGTAGGTTCGACTCAAAATAAAGGGACAATGAATACGGTACAGGTTAGTCCTGTCTCCACGCCAGTTCCAGTACAGAGTAGCATTAGTGTGTCCACTGCTCCAGAGATGCAATCTCAGCTGCAGCCATCGCAGGTTCAGAGGCTTTACCTTGATGTCCCAATATTAGAGGCCACAACGAATTTGATGGTGCCGTCAGAGCCGGCATATACCAGACCAAAACTGATGCAGACTGATCCAACTCCACCTTTATTGCCCCAGGTGCAGCAACAAATGATTCCCAATTACACTTCGGTCACAGGATCGCAGTCAGCCATAGCACCAGTACTGAACCAGAATATGGGAGTTAATGCTCCACAGGTTTTGGGAAACAGGCAGCCGCCAGCCGCCATATCTTTGCCCTTTACAGTTGGTCCACCAGTACCATTGTATGCGCAGGCGAAACCTACTGTATGCGATCAAGGGATAATGGCCTAAGAGATGACAAGAGGAGGGTTCGTAGAGAACTCTCAAGGGATGACTCCAGTGGAACCGATATTCAAAAGATCTAGGTCTTTGTTAGACTTTAGTCCGATTGGGGCTCCGCCAGATGCTATGAGACAATCAGGTTTGGGAATGCTGACACCGCAGATCTCAAGTGCGAATATGCCGCAGACACCCATAGCGCAGGCTGGGAATATGTCATTACAAGGTTTGACAGCCCAGCAGCTGTATGACTGGTTAGATAAGTTGAATTCACCACAGTCTAGTCCTGCAGCAGCAGGGAGGTCGGGAGGAGAAGAGTACCTGAATTTCGTGAGGTTGGGCATGGAGGCAAATGAACTTGTTGAAGGGAGCATGGGAGTGAACAGGTTGGAGTCATACATGGAAGCAGAATTGAGATACTGGTGTCCAACGATAACAAAAGAAGTGAGCAGGGTGCACCAGAGGTTGGCAAATTTGGCAGATAAATATGGAATAGACTTAGAAAATACCAAACATCTGAAGAGGATTTACAGGTTAGACTTTGAGCCTAAGGATTTTGAACACATGCGGTCTACTGGGATGAAGGCGCACCTTAAAGAGATACTGCAGAGTGCACAAGTTTGGGGAGCCTTAGAGCAGTGGGAAGGTAGATGGGTGAAGAAAAGAGATAAGAGGAAAAGTGATTGCATAGAGCCGCCAGCTAAAACCTCACAGGATGCTGGTGCGGTAAAGATGTTACCAATGAGAGAAACAGCCCGGGGGGTTCTTGTCCATGTGCAGTGGACTAGAGGTGATATTCTGTCATTTACGAATGACTTTCCCAGGCTGAGGGAGAAGCCAATAGAGTGATATCAGCAGACGGACAGGTTTATGAAGCTTGCAAAATGTTTCTGGGAAGACCTGAATACTCTCTTTGAGATTATAGTTCCGGCTGATTTGTGGCTTGAGTGCAAGAGAAGTGTGGATTGGCCAACCGTGGAACCGGCAAGGGATAGAGTCACAGGAGCACCGTCTCCTGAGGTGATGAGGTACTACTATAAGGTGATTGAGTTCTTGAAACAGAGAGTTTCGCCGCAGAATATTTATTGGCAAAAGATTGATCGGACGGCTCAGGAATCCAAAGAGTCGATACATGCCTATTATGAGAGGCTGTTGAAAGCGTTCAAGCACTACAGTGGTACAGAGTTTGTTGAAGCGAAGGACATGAATCACCTTGTGTTTAGGTTTGTAGAAGGGTAGAGACCCGAGATTAGTCAGATGATTAAGGATCACTTGATTTGATGGTGAGCAAAGCCGATTAACGAGGTGTTGCAGTATGCGAAATACTTTAGTGACGAAATTGAGATGAAGCAGAGAAAATTGAAGGAGAAGGCGATAGTGATGCAAATTAAGGCAGCACAATCAGGGATGCAGGGAGGTTGTCTGCAACAGCCGCAAGGAAACAGGATGTTTCAGGCGCAAGTGAGGACTCCAGGAACGCGAGCCTGGGTAGGTTCCCGGATACCGACCATAAGCATACAATTGTGCGAATCTGTTGGTGGGCTCGTGCATTCCTAAGGCGCCTTATCCTTAATGTGGGACAGGTGACCTTGTTTGAAATTGACTGACCATATGTGCAGTTGATGCTAGTAAGTGACTGAAGTGCAAACAGTATCTTAATTCCATGTAGATCCATGTTTATTTCAAAGAAGAAGTTGGGTTTATGTTTTTTGGTCCTGAAGAAACATCACTGGATCCTTTGTGACCACGCAGTTAGGATAGTGTCCAGCTCCCCCTATAGTAGAGTGCATATGATCATTGTCTCTATGAGCACTCTTGGTATTTATTTTTAATCTTGGCCTATGCCTTTTTCTGATTCATTAAATATTTGGTGGCTAAGGTTTAGAGCCAATTTTACCTTCTTGTTTTCTTCTCTCCTTATTACACCGTTATATTCACTCTTGACATTTTTTCTACCGCTGAGAAAAAAACCTCTGGTTAACAGCACCCCTTTTAAAAGGGGCGCCCACCAGGCATTGCAATGCCGGCCTGGCATGGAGCTTGCCCAGTGATGATGCTTGACATCCTATCGGGGGTGTATGAGGGCACTTTCTGCTCCTGATAACAACGTTTCCCTGTGCTGTGTCTGTTTTTCTTTTTCTTTTTGGAACAGTGTACTTAATACTTTATATAGATTATGTTGGGAGGCTGTACGCTGGACCATTAATCTCCCTGTCCCCCCTCTTTATTTGAAGATGTTACCTTGTCATGCTTACGGGGGCGTTGGACATTGGAAGCGGGAGTGCCCGATGATGGTGCAGGAGGGTGTTGTTTGACAAAGCAATGATGTCAGTACATTTCAAAATGTGAAGGGATCTAGGGTAAGAGGTCCTAATCCGAACTTTTAGAATAACATGAATCAGATGCAGGGTTTCCAACCCATGCAGCAAGTGCAGATGCTATGCATACAACCAATGGAGATGCAGCAAATGCAACAGCAGGTTCCTATGGTACCTAGACAGCAAATGCAAGTGCCCTTAGCGCCAATGGAACAGCAACAGGTGATGCTTCCTCAACAGGTCACAGGTCAAAGAATGAGTCAAAATAAAACAGTGCAACAGTTCCGATTGGGTGGTGAGAATGGAATAAACGATGAATGGTCGGATGAGAGGTCAGATAGTGAGGAGTGCAGGCTTGCAGCGTCCTTAGAGGTAGATCAGAAAGGGCCCTATGTTCAGGGGAAAGTAATGGGTCACAAGGTTTCATTCTTGGTTGACACGGGAGCTACACGCTCTACAGTCAGAAGTGCAGAGGTTCCGAAACTGCCCCTTTCGGGACGTATAGTCAAGGTAGTAGGAGTGGCAATTCAACTCCTGACTAACCCGATCACAGATCCGGTTCAGGTTGAGCTTGGCACTTTTCAGGGATTGCACAGGTTTGTGGTTTTCGATTTGAGTCCCGTGTCCCTACTGGGAAGAGACTTACTGTGCAAGACAAGGTGTTCAATCACCTGTTCCAAAGAGGGAATTGAGGTTCAGACAAACAGTGACAATGAAGGAGATGAGGAGCAGATTTCAGAGCCTGAAACGGAGACCACAGACGAGGAGTATCCTCTGATTAACTTCTTCCCAATGTTCACAGTGGCTGATCTCCCGGCAGACTTGCAGGGAACAGTCCAAGAGAAGGTGTGGGATTTGACAGGGAAAGAAGTAGGACTGATAAAAAAGGAGTAGAACCAGTTAAAGTCAGTGTGAAGCTAAATGCTGTGTTTCCCCTGGTACCGCAGTACCACATGGCGCAAGATGTCCTTATAAAGGTTGCACAATTAACTGCAGACTTTGTGAAACAGGGAGTCTTGAAGGAAGTGATGAGCAGTCCATGTAATTCACCAATAATGGGACTGAGAAAGCCTTGTGGGAAAGTTCGAATTGACCAAAACTTGAGAAAGATCAATGACATAGTGGTGAAATGCTGCCCAGTGGTTCCAAATCCAGATGTGATTATGTTCCAGGTTCCATGTGATGCAGAGTCGTTCACAGTAATTGATCTGTCCCAAGCGTTTTTTTCTGTGCCTCTTCATGAGGACAGCCAATTTCTCTTCAGGTTCAAATTCCTGGATAAGGTTTACAATTGGTGTCGAATTCCTCAAGGGTTTTCGGAATCACCTTCCATCTTCAATCAGATACTGAAGAAGGATTTGGAGCTGTTGGAATTGCCTTTCCAGTCGACTCTAGTGCAGTACATTGATGATCTGTTGATCGCATCTAAAATGAGGGATGAGTGCAAGTATGATTCGATTGCCTTACTGAACCATTTGGGAAAGAACGGGCACAAAAGGTGTCCCCAAAGAAGCTGTAATATTGCCAGAAAGAGGTGAAGTATTTGGGTCATCAAATTGAGAAAGGGTCAAGGAAGTTATCCAGGGAAAGAGTAACTGCACTGTTACAGATGAATCCCCCAACGACACGGAGAGATGTTAGGATGTTTCTGGGAATGGTAGGCTACTGTCGTCAGTGGATCCCGAATTTTTCAGTCATCTCCAAGCCATTGGTGAGACTGATGGTCAAGGAAGGGCCAGATGTCATAGTGCTGACAGAGAAAGAAATGAAGGCATTTACTGAACTAAGGGAGAGCATGTGCAGGGCTCAAGCTTTAGGTATGCCTGATTACGCAAAGCCTTTTGTTCTGTTTTGTCACAAACGTGATGCATGTTTTTTGTCTGTCCTGACACAGGTCCATGGAGATGTAAACCGACCAGTAGCATATTTTTCAGCTACTTTGGACCCAGTTGCAGCAGCCTTTGCAGGTTGTCTGCGTGCAGTAGCAGCAGTTGGTCAAAGCCTCACACAGTGTGAAGGCATAGTGATGGGACATCCTTTAACAGTCATGGTCACTCACTCAGTTCAGATCCTGTTGACCCGTACCAAAACGCAACACATGACAAATGCAAACGATTATATTGGGGTAATCAAATGTAACGTTGAAAAGAAGTACAGTGTTGAACCCGGCAACTTTGCTTCCAAATGAAAACACGGAAGTCGAAGGTGTTGAAGATGTAGAACATGATTGTCTTGAGGTAACAGAAATGGGCACCAAACAGAGGCCTGATATTAAAGATACCAAATTGGAAGAAAATGACCAAATTATCTTTGTCGATGGCTCATGTTTGAGAGACTCAGTGTTGAGAGCCGGATACGCTGTATGCACGATCTCTGGTATCTTGGAAACGTCTTGGCTTGAAAGAGCATATTCTGCTCAAGTGGCTGAATTGGTTGCTCTTACTAGAGCTTGCCATGCCGCTGCCCAGTTGAGGGTGACCATCTATACTGATAGCCAATACGGATTTGGAATTGTCCATGATTTTGGCCAACTATGGTCACAGAGGGGTTTCCTGACCTATTCTGGTTCTCCAGTGAAAAATGGTGAAAGAATTAAGGAGTTGTTGCACGCGATTCAGTTACCTCATGAAATTGCCGTGGTGAAGTGCAGTGCTCACCTGAAGTCGCAAGACTTTCTTTCAATGGGAAATGGATAGGCGGATCAAGTCACAAGGTTCTGCACATTGAACTGTATATCGTTTAAGGATCAGTGGGAATTGTTACCTGAAACAGAAAATGAGACATGCATAGGTTAAGCATTAAGGGTGATTGACACGTTGGAAGAGTTGAGATTGTTGCAGGCACGTACTAGCAAAGATGAGAAGCGTTCTTGGGTTAGGATGCAATGCGTACAAAGGCCAGATGACTTATGCGTCTCAGACGAAGGGAAAATGGTCTTGCCGAACAGTCTTTTGTCACAATTTGCAAGATTTTACCATGGTTAAGCACATATTGGGAGGGATGCCTTGATCAGGTTTTTCAAGACTGACTTGTTTAACCCGAAGTTCAGACAAGCTTCAGAAGTGATTTGTCATGGGTGTATCATCTGTCAACAGATGAATGCAGGGAAAGGGACAGTGGTAAATTTGAGCCACATTGGGAGAGCTGGAGGACCATTTAGCAGAATGCAATTGGATTTTATTGAGATGCCCGTGTGTGGAGGTTTGAGATATGTGTTGGAGATTGTGTATATCTTTAGTCACTGGATTGAAGCATACCCTACACGCAAGAATGACAGCCTCACAGTAGCGAAGCTGCTGCTTAGAGAGTTGATACCATGTTTTGGGTTTCTGATCTCTTTAGAATCAGATAGGGGCAGTCACTTCAACAACAAGGTGGTTAAGTTGCTGTGTGCAGCATTGAGCAGAAGTTGCATTGTAGTTACCGTCCTGATGCATCAGGTCTAGTGGAGCAGATGAATGGTACCCTGAAGTCGAGAATGGCGAAAATGTGTGCAGCCACGGATTTGAAATGGCCTGATGCATTGCTTTGGTGTTAATGTCAATGAGAAATACACCTAACAAGAAAACAGGACTGTCCCCTCATGAGATTCTCATGGGCCGAGCTATGAGACTGCCCGCAGTGCCTGCAAATGCTCTTGTGAATATCACGGATGATATGGTGTTGGACTACTGCAAGGGTCTGGCTGATGTGGTCCGCTCTTTTTCTCACCAGGTGGAGGCTACCACCCTACCACCGATAAATGATCCAGGACACAACCTAAAAGCTGGTGACTGGGTTGTCATCAAGAAACACGTAAGGAAGTCATGTTTGGAGCCACGTTGGAACGGGCCATATCAAGTGATACTAACGACCACTACTGCTGTGAAGTGTGCGGGAATTCCGAACTGGATCCATGCCAGTCACACGAAAAAGGTGACGTGTCCAACTGATGAGGAAGTTGAGTTGTTGAAAGTACCAAAAACAGAGTCTCAGGGCCGGAGAGTGATTGAAGGCGAACTGAGACAGAAGGAGCGCCCATTGAGGACGGCTTGGTCACTCCAGTAAGAGACACAGGAGAAGAGTTCCAGAGGGGTGACGGTGAGCCTATCTCAGGCAGCCAGAGAGCCTAATCAGAGGGAGGTTCTCCCAGAAGCAGACGATTATGGAAATGAGCTAGAGCATTTGTCGGACCAAGAAGGCGAAGGAGTTGAGGAGGAAGAGAGCCAGAGTGTCCCAACTCCTCCTGAGAAAGTTGCAGGTCCATCAAGAGCCAGAGGAGGGTGAAGGGTTGCCACAAGAGTGATTAAAGGCCAGAGGGACACTGAAAGGAGACAAGTGGCCAGAATTGCAAGTGAAAAGGGGAGAAGTGGTTGTGGAAGATGCAATAGAGGAAGAAGTTGATACAACAAGGAGAGAAGATCTAAGTGAAGGAGAGTTGCAAGGTGATCGCAAGTTGAAGAGAAAATGAGTAACAAACAGAAGGTACGCAGGTCCTGAATGGGCGTATGCAACAACAGCTGAATGGCAATCCCCGGGATCTATTATATATATGTGGACTTAATGCTTACTACCGTCTTCCAAAGGGATGGTATGGGACATGTTATTTGGGGATAGTTTTCCCAAAGATATATCAACTTGATGATTTGAAAAATCGTACTAGACAAAAGAGAGAGATTGCTGCTGGTGGAGTAGGAGACATATTTGGGATGATAATTCCTTCAGTGGGAGTTATATTAAACTCCATAAAGATTTGAAAGTTGTCTTCTATTGTGGATAACATGCTGACAAACGTTTCAGGAGCTATACTCCTGATGGAAACTGAACTTGCTGCGGAGAAGGCTATGACTCTTCAAAACAGGCTTGATGTTGTCATTCTTTTAGCGAAAAAACGTCGGAGTTTGTAGGATGCTCAATGAGCATCATTGTTGCGCTTGCATACCAGATAATAGTAATGAGATTAGAAGTATGCTTACTAACTTGACTAGGGATAGTACGGACTTGAAGGATTTGAAAGAACCAGGTGTTTGGGAAAAGGTTGGGAAAGGATTTGCTTCAGTGGGTAATTGGCTTAGTAATATTTGGCATGGGATATTGTCTAAAATAATACAGGGGATATTGATTGTTATAGCTTGCTTATTTGGATTGTGGGTGGCATGTAAAATTAGTAAAAGAATAAAATTGAAGATGGCGAAAAATAATAAGAGGAGGGAAGAAAAACAAAGGAAAAAAGTATTCAGGGCGAAATCAAAGGGGAAGGCAATAAGGGAAGAGATTGAGATGAGGGAATTTTAGTATGTAAAAATTCGTGGGGAAGGTTTGTGTGATGACAAGAGTCCTCAGAGGAGGGATTGTTGAAGTGTGTTCTCTAAAAGCAATATTAACATGAAAAGCTTGCAATATATTGTGTGATGAAGCTGCATAGAAAATGTGTTAACGTAGAAAATAATGCACGTGTTGAGATGTGCCCACGGGGAGTGGCTACCAATGTATACGAAGACTAATGAAAGTTATTAATGCAGAATTAATTATGTACTAATGTTTGAATTTATATTAGCATATCATAATTAGAGTCATGTATTAGGAGTTTGCTCATTAATCATTAGGCCTTAGTTTAGCGAGGGTCTGGGTCTAGCTGCCTGGTCTCATATTAAACTGCATTTTTCTAACGTGCAATGTGCTGTTTTCCTGAAGGACACGAAGCTGTACTTTTCCAGAAGTTATGTGTGTAGCCATAGTAAATTCTTTCTCATGAGACTCGACTTGCTCAAGGAGACATTCTTGCTGAATGCAACAGTGTAATTCATAACAGGTGCAAGGCTGCCTGGAGTAGGAGAAAACAACAGAGCCACTGACTGGAGCGTAAAGTGTAACTTTTCTTCCCTGACATTCCGCCCGATGAAGACATCAATAGCATGGGCCAATCAACGACATGAGATCTGTGTTTCGTGGAAAATTCTAGTGAAGTGCGTGGAGAATTATTGGACAGAGATAACGATGCACCAATTATTATCCAATGAGGAATTAGGAGTAAATTAGGCAGTTTTGATTTAACCGCATGATCTGAGGAGAAATCGGACATTTTTCATTCTTCACCATCCTTTGCCATTCTACTGAGCCTTTTTGGGCCATTCCTTTGAGACTTTGCTGTTTATTCGTCCTGATACTCTAAATCATCCTCTACTTATTCCTTTACCTGATACTTACTTCTCCTCCATATGAGGGAAGCTCTCATTCCTTAGCTGTACTATACTGAGACTTTGCCCTGTCCTATCTTTGCTGGTGATGAAAACGACTGATGTCCTGAGGACGAAGACTGACGCTGTTTGCTGATCTGTTGGATGGGTAACTATCTGATGCAAAATTGTAATTGTCTGTTTGCCTTTTCTTTCTAGGTACCAACTGCTCTTTTGATAGAGGCCATATTAGATGTTTTCCAAATTTGTGTTTGCTAAAATGTTTTGCATGAAGCCCAACATGCTGATGCTAATTAGAGGTTACTTAAGGTGTTCACAAATATCCTACGCAAATAGACAAATGACTGAGTTCTTGCTTTGTTGAATCATGCACTACTGAGATTTTGCTAAGTTGCTTTTATTGGTGATGTCTTAATACTGAATGAATATTCTCTATGCATTGATTGATTGTGTTCTAATTGCAAATCTGAGGTGAATTGCTAATGAGATTAACAGAATTGACATTAGATTGTAACTAATAGGGAAATAAATATCCTAACACTTAACTAAATTGCTTTGGTTATTCATGACTGAAAGGTCATGGTGTGTTCAACTTATTGACTCTCATTAAAGGGTATTGATTAGCTTGATGATTAGTTATTGCAATTGTTATTGTCTCCTTGTAAGTTTACTTATCAAGGCTCTGACACACTATCAGCCCCAAAAGCATTTACATCTTTTTGGGACCAACTGAATGTAACCCACTGCGTATTCAAAAGCAACCAATAACTGCTCAGGTGACAAGAGAAGCCTAACTTCATGTATAAACTTGTACAAACAAACAGACTTCTTGTAAGAAATGAGAGTTGAATAAAGGCTGGCGTGCTGCAGGGATTTAATGGACTCATTCTATAAAAATGAAATACATGTTTCTAATTCCCTTTTTCACTACTGCAAGAGCCCTGCTTTAACCACTTCATAATTGTTTTGCAATTTCTCAAATGCATTTACCTATGGCATAATAAAACATTCCCAATAATGTAACATTAATGGAAACAAGTTTGAGCAGGATCAAACTATTAAGGCAAATGTTTAACATTCTGCATTTGCATTTTCCACTGAATCCACCTATGTGTTTCTCGATTTTCACAACGAGGCACAAGGATAGAACTGAAATGGCAAAGAAGTTATAGTCTCCTCTAACGCCCCTGTCTACTCGTCATGCATGCAAATATGGCTATATAAAAGCAGAGATTCAACATGTACTCAAATACAATATTTTCATTCCAGCTACTCTGCAGAAAAAAAACATTTACATTACTTCCTTCTTTTGGTCAAGGCATTGTAAGCCACGTATCACGTATTTGGAAACATTTCATTGAATCCATATGCATAAAAGGATTTCACCTTTTGACAGAAAAAAATGCAATGCAGGCATTACCGTGTTGAGTATAGTGCATAACAGAAATGTATAAGATTGCAAATGAGTTTTGTCCTCCTTGGGGCCAATTCCCAAAGCATTTATGATTATTGGAAGTGGTACTAGGGGAGTACTATTTCACGTACTCTTGTATGCTTTTGTGAATCGGTCCAGGATCGTCCAACTCCTTATTAGTAAATGTGCATAGAGGTCATAGTACTACATGCACATGAATGTTCCCTGAATTTACTCCCATTTTAGATGTTTTGTGACCAATACACAAAGGCATGTAAAAGTATGTAGAAGAGTAGTACAGGAGTACTATTTTCCACACTCTAAAATGTCTTGTGAATAGGCCCCATCTGTTCCTATCGCATGTTTTAATTTTGCACACACTTAGTAATCCATCAGTGCTGTCCCCGTTCACCAAGAGAGTCTCGTCCTATTTCACTTGCTCTAAAAGTAGATAGTGCAATATTTGTACCACTTGTGAAATAGTCTTGGGCCTATTCACAAACTAAATATACATATTTATATTTGCTCACATGTATATTATACTAATACTACATATTTGTACAACTTACTATTGCTGAGAGTAGTGTTACACCTAGGTGTAGACGTTATGTGTATCCACTGCCTCAAATTAAAAGGTGGAGCCTCCTACAACAACTGCCAGGTTAGTAAGTTTGCACATGTAGGTCAAGATCTCTGCCACCCTGGTGGAGATCTCCTTATGGGAAGGTATATGGAAATATATTAAAGCTTATTGTCACTTAAACAATGTTTACGTAAAATGTAAATGTAAAATAAGTTTAGATATTTATTTTAACCAAACACTAATGAAAAAACGAAGGAATGAATGAATATAGGGCTCCCCCCTAAAAATTCAACGAGGGTCCTGTTAGGAAGGGTCTGCTGATTACTTATGTCTCTTGTGCCCTGCAGGTTTGGTAGATGGTAAGTGTAGGGGCTGAGACCGCAGTTTCTGTTGCTAGGATGAGGAAGTTTATGGTCATGACCTTTCTTTTTGTGTGTCACAGGAAGGCTGAATGATGGTCAGAAGCAACATATCAAACTAGATGTGCTTATGTTGTGTGTGCTCCAGACTGGAGACAGCCTCAAGCCCACTTTACAAAAACTCACCAAAACACGCTTGGGGTCTTCTTAATCCTATCCTGATCAGCAGAGGGGAAGAACATCTTTACCACAAACATTAAAAATAAAACATTCCTATGTTGTTTTTCTTCCATTGGATTAATGGGAAGATTAAGCCATATTTTTTAATTCGTTTTACGATGGGTAATGGTGGTGAGCGTGCTCTTGTGTGCTTATGGAAAACAGTGATATTGCGGCACATGCTTTTCATAGTTTTGCATGTAATATCAAAAAGCTTACACAATATTCCTAAAGACCAGGCATAAAAGCTGCCTTTGACTTAAAACTTATGATTGGAGATTCTCCTTTTTCTTACTTCCTTTGCATCCTCCGCATGCCTTCTCTTTCGGAGCACAGCCTACCTTAAGTGACATGCATGCTTGCCTTAATCCATATTATTATACATCTGCAAATTGACCAGAATTCTTTTAAAAGATCACAGCCTATCTTTTAAAAGTCATACACCTGTAACTTAGCAATACCTAATCTCCTGTAGGTCATCTGTTAATGTCTCCAACTAATTCATGAAAACACCAAACTCTCACTATTGTAATCCACCACATTGAAACTGGAGCGAATTCAAGGCATCTGTTCCTTGCACAAGATTAATTCCAATAATTAACAATAACAAAAATAAAAATACTAACCCTGGATTCTGGAACAGCATGCTGCTCTTCATAAAGTGATACAATCCCTCATCAGGGTAGTAAGTGCAATATAAATGATGCAATTGTATTTCTTACATTAAATAACTAATACTAATACCATAATACTCTGCTTCTTGACAGTTGACTGTAGTTCATACAGGCAGCATAGTAATTTCCTTTACGCTGTTTAACACTCCCATAAGACAAAACTGCTAACGGTCATGTCAGTCACCCAGTACAGTACCAGTTCACAGCAAATGAACCACTCCCACTCATCCCAACTGAACAGGTGTGGATTAACTGAAGAGATCTGCCACATGGTGCTGGCCAATGGAGGATTTCCATTTAGTCCACTGTTGCAGGGCCCAAAAAGTTATATACTGGGATTGCTTATTAACAACTCACAATGACAATCAGATATGGAAAGATGTTAAAAGAGTCTATCCCAGCAGATCTCTCAGTTGTTTCTCCCTCCAACCCAAGCCTGCTCAAGACCTTACATTTTAAACAAAATATCTCAGAATGGACATCCCATGCAATAACCAGTTAAGTGGCTATGAACATAAAAACAAAACATATAGGGATTGGCAGAGCTGCTCAAAGCTGCCAGTATAATGAAAAACCATAAACTGCACACATCCGCCACAACTGCTATGCACTGCGTCCAAGAACAGAATAACTGCACCTTGGCGGGTATCACACACAACATGGTAACATTTCCAACAGAGGATCAAGACAGAGATAACACACTTCCAACCACACACCCTACACAGTGTAGCGTGCTACCTATATAGGCAAGTACATCAGCACAGCACACAGGAGTGGTAAGCAATATATAAAATTTGCAATACAGTATCAAACAATACAATATTCTGAGACGTGGAAGTTTCGAGTAAAAAAAGACCAGATAACCAGGCTGATATTCCATCACAAGTGCCATGAAGCTTATGACTTGAGGCTTGGAGATATTGTGGGCTTGCTTCCAGGAATAATACAGAAAACAACAGACTATGCGCTGGGTGAATTCTATCCATGTGTGCCCTGTGATTTGTATGAAACATTTCTGTGAAAAAGGGAGTCAACTTTTGCAAGTTGCCATTTGGGAAAAGAGAGTTGTTCAGATGTAGCCGCTATGTTTTTTTTATCTGGGGTTGGTATTGGTGTGGGGTCACCAGGGCCTCATGCTGGAGGTCTGGATAAGGGTAAATCAATCTAACATACATGGTACAAGCGCACTGCATACATTAAGTATGCATAGGTACCATATACTACATACATGCTATATATGCCATATATACCTAAATACTTACATAAATAATACATATATACATGCTAACTAATTACCACAGGGGGGAGGAGTCGATCATCTGAGTGCAAAGGAGAGAGTATCTGCCTGAAGTGCAATGAGAGATGTGTGTTTGTCTTAGGTTAGGGTGAACAATGTGCCTGTCGGAGGGCAGGGCCAGTGATGTCCCCATTGCAAGGAAAGGTGACTAATGTGCTTGTGTGAGTGCAGGGCGAAAGGTGTGCCTGTATGAGTACCAGACAAGGCAAGGCAAGTGTCTGTTTTAGTGCAGGTGGAGGTATGGGCATGTGTGAGTGCAGGGGGAGAGGTGTGCCTAAGTGAGTGCAGAATGAGATGTGTGTCTTTGTGGGCCAACATGAGAGGTGCTTCTCCATTAGCACAGGTTGATGAGTGTGGCTGTGTGAGCACAGGGTGAGGGTTTTAGTGCAAGGGAAGAAGTATATCTATGTCAGGGCAAAACTGAAGATGTGTCTGTGGGAGATCAGAGGGATGGATGTGTCTGTACAAGTGCAAGTGGAGCATTGAGTTCATATGAGGGCAGAGTGAGAGTTGTGCCTGTTACCCTGCAGTGTGGGAGGTTGGAGTACTGGGTGAGTTGCATGCATTTGAGATGACGGGGTGAGAGATGCTTCATGTGAAGACAGGGTGAGTGATGTACCTGGAGTGGCATCAGTAGTGTACTGGTGTGAGTGTGGAAGGGTTGTGAGTACAGTGTGAGAGGTGTGCCAGTGTGAGGCAGGGTAAGAGGTGCACCCATGTCAGTGTTGTGTGAGAAGTGTGTCCATGTGAAGGCAGGGTCAGAGATGTGTCTGAGAAAGGGCAGGGGAAGGTTAGGCATTTTGTGCTCATGTGAAGGCAGGGGATTGACTGTGTGCATGTGAATTAATGAAGAAGGTTGTGCCCCTCTAAGTGCAGGGTGAAAATTGTGTCTCGAGTCCGGGCAGAGATGTACTTGTTTTAGTGTTTGCCCAGTGTGTCTGTGTGAGTACAGTGTGCAGCGCAACAAAACCAGACCTATTGGTACTGCCAATGCTTGTCAATTTACTTTGTATTTACTAACTGTTGCTAAAATGTATGTATTGAATGTATTTGAACTATTTTTATTTTCTAATAAAAGGTAAAAGTGCAATCATTTTTTTAATTATTACATTTTAAAATTCAATAAATATGTGCAACTTTTCAACATGAGGTTAAAAAACGTATGCTAAGTATATCTTGTGATTTTAAAGTAGATAAGTCTGGTATGTGCAACACCAGTTAGCGTATGTTACTTCTGTTTGAGGTGTCCTCTTTTCCTCCAGAAACATACTTTGGTGTACAAATTTGTGTTGCATCCTATTCAGAATTCGAATTATTGATTGTATCAACTATGTTGTTTGTGCTGAGAACTTGTGATTATGATTGCACACTTCCTTCCTCCATAATTATATCACTTTTTATTATAGAAGATAATTTCTCTGAATATCTGCGTGTGATTGTCTTTGCCTGGTAGTTGCTATTGAACATGTCTATTTTTGCTGGTCAGAGTGGGGCCTAAAGTCAGTATTTATCAGTGACTGATAAAGTGTTGTGTATTGTAACCAACTGAACTCCCATACATGATCCAGCTGTTACATAAAATCCCACTTCCAATATTGGCTTCCAATCCTCTGTCCTCTCTCTCCAGTTCTTCTGAATTGGTCAGAATGTTGCTCTGACTAATTGAGGTTTAGTTTTGTCTCTGGCGTATTTGTTATGCCTTCTATTGGACTAGGAAAGTCAGGTGGTAAGCTTTACTTGCCTTAATCTAAGGTAATAAAGTACTGTGATTTGTGTCATGTGAACGGACCTTGCGACTCATTTGAAGCATGCGCAAACATAAGAGATATCTTGTTTTTACTTTTTTGCAGAATTCCCAGAACTCACTATGTTTTTATAGATTATGTTAGACTTTGATTGTTTTTTTAATGTATTCTGCTCCTTCCTACTTAAAGGTTTATTTATTGATGTTGTTTTGTTATCAATTGCAAGTTCCTCAATAGTTGATTTATACTTTGTGACATCCCCGGAGTAGTTTAGGTTGAGAGCTTGTATTGTGCCACTGGCTGGAGTAATGCTAATATTTTGCTAACTTGACAAAAGGTCTTAAAGCCCTTTTGCTGTGCTCCCAACATAGCCTACTAAGATTTTATTACTAGAGCACTTAACGGCTTAATAGTGTTTGTAAGGAAATTACTCTTTTTGCATGTTCACATTTTGGACTGATGTTGCTGGTTTTTCAACTCTGAGAGTGCACTGAAACCTGCTAAACAGACCTCAGTGCCAGTGTTTTACCCCGATACAAAGTACATATTGAACTGGATACATTCAATTGGCAAGGCCTGACTTACTTATAAGTCCCTAGTATATGGTACCAAGTGCATGTAAGAGCGAGCTTCCACTAAGGGCTGCAGCATCGTTTGTGCCACCCTTTGTGTGACAAGGTACAAGATGGCTCCCATTCTTCTAATGCACACTGTAAGGACAGTATTTTCATTGCCATTGGACGTTGCCATTCATCCAATAGATAAGTCACCCTATCACTTAACATTATATATGTCTCCCCTAAGGCAGGCCTCATACATTTCGATGGTAGGGAGCTGTATTTTGATAAGTAAGACATATGTTTTATGATATGTCTTAACAGCAATACTTTCAAGCTGTCATTTTGGTGTCACTAAAGTTGGTAGCCCTTTCAGCTAATACAGAGTTACCAGGTAGCATCCCAAACCAGCTACCTCTTGTCTGGGACTAACAAATGTGGCTTTGCAAGTTGTCAGATTATTCTTGGCATGCCCAGGTCGAAATTAATGTCATTATTAAAGGTAGACAACTTATAGAAAATTGCCACTCTGTGCTCCGCTAGTCCAGCAACCTCACAAAGGCACACACCCACAGAAAGCTTTCTGATCACATGGGGAGATGTGTGAATGACTCCCAAGCTCAGGAACAAAGGCAGTGCCGCTGAACTGAGGTGTCACCTCCTCTGCTGGGATGGCCACTCAGAGAGTTAGCCTAGAGGAGTGCTCCAAAGAGGAAACCACCTTTGATGGCCCCCCCAGCCCAACACCCCTGAGCACGATGCCTTTTGGTCCTGTAGATGGCACGGAGACAGGGCCAGAAAAGGGAACTTTGCCCCCAACAGGTTTTACTGTGGGTATCTTGCTCTCAGGTAGCCACACCTCTAGGGTGGGCTGCCTTGTGCATGATGACCGAGGAAGGCTTGTGCCATCTTCAAAGGGTCAAGAATGTGGCGTTCTGGGATAGCCAAATGCCATACATCACAGGGACATCATCACTAGGTAGGAGGGAACCCTGTAGCCCATTGGCTGGTGGCTACGTGGTCCCCTTGAGGCACTTTCCTCAGATAAATATTGCCCCCTTGGCACGTTGACCCTCATTACTCACATAACTTGGAAGGAGGATGAAAAGGCGGCCACTTTACACCCGTTGGAAGTGCACAAAGAGAGGCTGCAACGTCAATTGACTGCACCTGCTGCATGTTGGGCTAGCAGAGATTGGACCCTGTTCTGCATGCCTGGCTTGGGAAAAAGCTGATTCCCAGCTCCAGTCAAAAGCAGAGACTCCCTAGAAAGCATTGGGGACATTAAAGCGGAAAAGCCCAAATTGCATCTCTGGTAGCTACCTCAGACGTTTTGCCACTACTGGATGCCAGGCTCCCAACTGACAATTTGTCAAACAGGAGGTGGAGCCCCTACCAAAAGGTCGCACCATGACCGCTCTGTCAGAAAAGCGGAAAGTCTACATCGGCAGCACTTGGACATCTGCACAGAAGACTTTGTGGGACTCCGAGATCTGTGGACAAAGTGGCCCCCACTCCCCTGTGGACTGAGCTCTCAACCGGACTTCACCCCCATTGACCACACAGCATCAGTAGCATCCTTGAGCATCTTTAGCCTGCATCCCTCAGCATCAGGACCACCCCATTGTTGTCTAGGGTGGTCATCCTGTAAAGTTTGGATCTTGCTCTAAACATGCTATGGAAGCCAGGTAACTGTCCAAAGTAGGCTTTCTGGCCCCCTATTACCCTGTTGGACTTGGTCACCAACTTGGGCCAGAGTTGTCAGACTAGCTTTTACAAAGTTTTCAAAAGTTTCCAAACTTTTTGTTGGCCAATGTTTGTTTGCGGTTTCTATAAACAATATTTATTACTTCTCAAATCTGTATTTATGGAATTCTCTGGTGGATTTTGTTAAATAAGATCTCAAAAATGTATAAAATGTAATTTATTTTAATTAATTGGTGTCTTGTTACTTTCATGTCGTGTGACTTTTTTATTCTATTGTTTGATGCTGTTAAATGCTTTACACATTGTTCCTTTCTAAGCCTTACTTCTCCCAGTCACAGCTACCAAGGGTTGAGCTTGAAGTTAAGTAAACATACCCGACTGGGCCCAAGATGGTATTTGCATGTGTACTGTATGGTAGGGCTTCCCAGCCACACCATATAGTACACCCACATCCTCATTGTGGTAAAGTACAAAGTGTATCAACTATTGGACTGCAAGCCCAGGTGTTGTTACTTAACAAACACATTGTGATTGTAATTGATTCGAGACTTGATTGAAGATTGTTGAGTTTGCTGTCCTTGTCAGGTATATAACTGGCAAGAGATTGTCAAAGATCCCCTTGTAATTCTATTTTGTAAGATTGTCAATTCAGTACCTTTATGGCCGTAGCTAATGAAGAGTCAATTTAAGCATGTGTGTAAACGTGAGTGCTCCTTGAAGCATCAAGTTTGCCTGGGCTTAATGTGGGTTTAGTTGTCAATGAGATGTCCAGTCATTTAAGTATTCTACATCACAATTTTCCAATACAAAATTCTCAGAGCTGTTACATTTACTGTGTTTCAATAATTCATGTTGCCCTGTCTTTGATGGATAAGCCAGTTGCGATACCTCAATAACTGAGATTTACAATATCTCTGGCTTCCTCATGAACTTGGGCTACATCCTCTATGATGAGCAGTTGAATCATGGACTATGAGGTCTGAGGATTATTGAGACTTACAGAACCAGAATTGGGTTCTATAATTTTATTTGTTGTGTTATAGTGCTTAACCATATAAGCGGCCATGGGTTGCAAATTAAGCCTCTCATCCTCAGATTTTATTGGGGGGATTTATTTATTTCAGGAAGTGTAATATATTTGTTTTGTTTTCAAGAATATCAATATTTTACTCTGTGGGTTTTTTGTAGCTTCACAATGGCTTTTCATTTTATAGTTTGTGTTTGACAAAGTGCTGAATTTGTAAAATAATTTTTAAGTGGAGCACTTTGATTGTGTTGTAATTAATCCTATACATAGTAGTTTTTGTAATTTCTACTTTCCGATTTAATGCTTCTAGGAAGTATTTATTATATGCTGATCAATTCTTCAACCCTCCCTTGCCTGATTTCCATTCCAATTCTGAGTGAGCTTGATTCTAAGCTTGTTAGACTACTGGTGGTTCATTGCTTGCAGATTACTTGTGTTGGGTTATTAATTTCAGCATAACATTTTCAACATGTTTGCAGTGCAATTTACTTATTAACAAATTCAATGAATTAAAATGCAACTTAACCGTCTCCCTCTGAAAGTTCCAACTTGGATTTACTGCAGCCTCTGCCACCACCCTAATTATTCAAAGTGCTGAGATCATTCTAATCAATAGTGCATGTCTGGACCTCAGTATCTGGCGCAGCCCTTAGGAAGTTACAGCGGTATGTGTGCTCAACACCCTGCCACTCATTTGCCCTCTCCAGTTCCCAAAGGAGTCTGAGGGGGATGGACGAGGACACAGTGACTAGGAATGAAAGGGAGAGAGTGAGGGAAGACAATAGTGGACATTCGAGGGTGCCTTCAAATTCAAACTTCACCCTAAAATGCAGGTTTCCCACATGAGTATTCCCCACATTACAACCAAGGAATGACCGATTGGGGGCGGCACTATGGAGCTGTACTTTGTGTGCTATGCCCAGAGCAGCAATGTCCTGTCAAGGTTCAGGCCACAAGGCCATAGTCATCAGTCAGCCCGTTGATGTCCGATGTTACTTTGTGTTTTCTTAGAACATAGACACATAGGCTGTGAGTTGATCCCTGAAAGCTATGGATGTTAGCTAATTAGCTGTTAGGTATAGGCTTTTGTGCAGGCATGAGCACAGCTGCAATTCAGTGCGTCATCGTACATTGTCAGATGTATCAAGAGGGAGGAGGAAAGGGCCTTAAATGTTGAAATGACTTAATCAATATAACATTGGTTCATTGTGTTATTTTCTTTCATCATCTTAATTGTTTTCTATGGGGAGGAGGTGTTGCAGTATCAATGAGTGTGAGATACTTGACTCACTAAGGCTGGGCTGGAGTACATTTGCAGCAACTTAAATTGTAGTTTGTTAATAGCAATGGTCTTATTCTTTTGTGGGTCTGTGTTTGTATTTTCATGTCCCTTACTAAACCCTTCTTTAGGGCTCCTTAAGCAATTCACAAGAGTTGTGTAAAGTGGTACTGTGTGGAGTAGGGTAGAGTAGAATGACTTATAGTGGATTGGCAAAGAGTGCAGTGGTATACAGGGCTGTGGTGCAGAGGAGAGTGGCACAGAGTGCAGTGCCATTTAGTGGTGTACAGTGCAATGGCATAGAGTACAGTGGAGTAGAGTGCAGTGACGTGGAGAGCAGTGACACAGTAGAATGGAGCAGAGACATAGGCTCTCATTACAACTTCGGCCATCTTTTCACAAGACCGCTGAAGCCGGGCACGCCAGCAAACCACCAGTGTTTGCGGTCGCGAAGACCGCCACATTACAAGTTGTGTCAGATTTCAGCCTGTTTATGGGTGGAAATTCAACACCGTCAGCCTGGCCGCGGGAGGAAGAGAGGCGTTTCCACTGCCAGCACCACCACGCCAACAGGACACTGCCAGCCTGTATTATGATACATAATATGGCCCAGAGGTTTCCTGAATTGTGGGGTGCTGCTGGTGGTGGAAACGCAGAGGCCCATCCCGTCCCGGACAACCGCCTAGCTGAGACAGGTAGGTGGACCGTCCAAAAGAGGGGACAAGGGGGGTGGGGTCTTGTATGTGCAGCACTATGGGTATGTGTGTGTGTATGTATGTGTGCGTGGAGAGTGTGTGTGTTCGAATGGAAGAGGAGGGGAGGGGGTGTCAGGGTGGGAGTGAGTAGTTGTGTGCATTGGGATGCATGCGAGTGGGGGTGCATGTGTGCAAGTCTGCGAGTGAGTGGGGGTGTCTGTGTGTATGCGTGCGAGTGAGTGGGGATGTCTGTGTGTATGCGTGCAGTGTGGTGCGGCTGAATATTGACTGCTAACCCCAAAAATACAATTGTTTCATCTTCAAAAGTTACAAGATCATACTGCATGGGTGCAGGAGGTGTAGTAAGATTTAACCATGCACCAGCCAACCTGAAAAACTTTATTGGTTTCCAATGACAACTGAAATTAATTTTAAAACGTTAAAATAAATGTATGCCATGCTATTCACATTTGCATAGCATTAACTACCTTTATAACCATTATTATGCCAGTGCATTGCATTATCAAGCTGTACACCTTTTCATTCAGACTTGGGAAGGGTATTAATCAATTATGTCTGCATTATTTGGTAGATTGAGGCTGCTAGAAATTGTACCATGTTCAGTTTAGAAGCAGTTTTTGTAGAAAACATATTGTATTAGATATTGGGAAATCCTAGTAGTGTAGTGTCTCATGTGTGTGGGTGGGCTTGCCAAAGAGTTTTTTTTAATTCCTCTGGATTGGGAGGTCGGGTGTCCATTGTTCCAATGAATTGGAGTTCTCAGTTTCTATGCATCAAAATCCCTGCAGGTTATTTTGATGCAATGCTGTGTGTGATTTATCCGAGAGGTTCTCTGTTATAAATTGGTGTAGTGTGTGATAGCACTATCGGCTTGGCAGCACTATGCTATGCATGATGAGGAGTCCCACAGGGATCACCCCTCAGCAACTACCTTTTTAAACATATTCATGACACCACTTACCAGCATTATCCAATCACAAGACATCACTGCCATTTCCATCGCAGATGACACCTAACTCATCCCCTCCCTGACGGACAAGACAACTTCCACCAGAACCAACTTCCCCATCTGCATGACCATGATAACAGACTGGATGCAAACCAACTGACTGAAGCTCAACTCTGAAAAGACAAAGGAGTGGTCTTTGGCAACAGGACCTCCCAATGGGGCTCCACCTGGTGGCTACTTACAAAGCAAGAACTCTAGGGATTATACAAGACGACAAGCTCAACATGACAGGAACATACTGGGCACCTCCTGCTACCACATCCTATGCATGCTGCAAAAGATCTTCAAATGGTTGCCTCAGAACACCAGATGAATTGTCATGCAAGCACTCGTCATCACTAGCAGGCTGGACAGCACTCTCTATGCTGGAACACCCAAACAACTTCTACACAGATTTCAGACCATCCATAACACTGCTGCAAGACTGATACCAGATCTCCCATGCCACAACCACATCACACCGCACCTCAGGAAGCTTCACTGGTTCCCCATTCACAAGGGTGGCCAACTGAAAGTTCCCAAGCACAAATACAAAGTCCTGCACAACACAGGACCTGTATACCTGAACAGCCGCATGCTCGTACAACTCATCAAACACCTATGATCTGCCTCACTCTCACACGCTACCTGCATCCGCAAAAGCAAAACTGTAGGTTACTCATTTTCCTACATCACACCCAAGACATGGATCAACCTCCCTCTACACAACAGAGCCTCCTCCTCACTTCTTGAGTTTTGCAAGAAGCTGAAGACCTGGCTCTTCCAGTAACCACCTTGGGCACTTCACACCTACACACCTGGCCAATTGATCGGAAACCCTCTCGGGTGATTAGTGGGCTACAGTGATCAACATAAAATAACATATACTGAATCAAAGGCTCTACAAAATATTACAGCAGAGGAGATCTTACCACTTGTGCGGATCAACGAAGCACACTAGCCAAGTCATACACTTAGGTCAGCATCACAAAAACGAGTGCAAAAAAAACTGCAGCTTAGAAAGGGTACATTAGGTGGAGCAGTGTTTTCACTAATGAAGTGAAGTTCAAAATAGAGCACTCTCTGCCACTTCAACTCAAGCAGTCCTTGTGTCTTGATAAAGAAGAATAAACCACTTCCTATATGCTAGTACATGAGTGCGCTTTACATGGCTATGTGAATGATCTGCTATTCCTTTCACTTCCAAAAATGGCAACCCCACATAATGCTTGAATTAGTAAGTGTGTGAGTTATATGAGAAAAGATGATAGTCCAACCCGTTTCTCTTCTCCCTCCTTTATATGATAATTACCAGATACATCAACAAAGGCTTCCGTGAAAATCAGTCAACTAAAGCACCACTTCAGGAGCCAAGGAATGGAAATAAGCATGCAGAGCCAATTCTGTTTTTTTTCAATTGTTTGGTCTGTGTCTGTAGTGGCACAGTGAGCAACATGTGTACACTGGAATTCACCCATTGGTAATTACCAATTGCTGAGATAACCTCAAGCATTCAAACCACCACTTTTTGTCTGCAAGGCTAATTTGCATGTGGCTGGAACCAGCCTGCAGACACACATTTACAAATAAACCATTCACTGTTTCACATTACTGCTTGTGTTTTGTTCACTTCATATACATTTTTTGATTTCTCCATCCTAGCAGAATAGAAATGGGGAAGGGGGTGCAATTAATGTAATTTCCTTTCAAGTGAATACACAAAATGAAAGCAGAGGTTCTGTGTACTTTTACAAAGTCATTTTTACAGCAAAACGCTTTCTTCGCATCAATTTTTAGCATGAGTAACCATTCATAAAAAATCATGAACAGCAGTACATTTTTACAGCAATTGGTGCATTAACATGCAAAGTGACATAATGGTAGAATTTTGCCTAACAAGTTAACGTAAAGTTCGACAAATTAGGCAAATGGTGTCTGTGTAATTTCAATTTTGCCTAGTTTTAGATTGAAAGTCACTCACTTGTGGACAGGGTATATTGTCTCTTTTGTGAGCCCATTTTCTGCTTGGATCGAAATGATTTGGTGTATTAAGACATCTTGATACTTCTCGCTGTTGTCAAATGAACATTTTGCCTGCTAGTAAAAAAATCTGTAACTCAGATTCTTCTTTTCAGACAGCTCTTGTGGTGTCAAGGGATTAATACACTACAACGCCGAAAGAATACATTAAGGGAAAAATGAAATGTAGCAACAGATGAGCGAGAAAACAATGGGGAGATTAATCTTCTCTCTAGCCTACTCTCTGACCTCAAAGCAGAAATTGCCTCAGTGAGTGAAATTGTGAAGAAATGCAATTTCAGCTTTTTATGCCACAGCAATATATCTACGAGGACCAGCTCCATGCAGAAAACATGAACCCCATTGTAAAAGACTTTCAGTGTTCAGAAGTCTCTTGGGAGCAGTTGTCAAAAGCAAAGTGAACTGCATTCTAATGACACCGACTCAGATTTGACAAATAAAACAGTCTGCGTTGGGATATAACTATTCTTTGGGTCAAAATGCAGGAAAGAAACACGTGATAAATATATCTCAAAAATCGAACTAGAATGTGGACATACATTTTTGCAAAATAAAATGAAAAAGGTGACTTCCAGAAATAGTATAAATATATGTTTATTTTCCAGTGCTTGCCTGTGGAAACTTTGGTCGGTCCAAATCCGAAATCTCATGAGGGGCCCCCTTGCTTATAAACAAGACATAAAAAAAAACTGTGGGGAGAGAACATTTCAGTCATATTGGGCTTTTAGCAATGGAGAGAATTATGATTTAACAGAATAGTGTCCAAAGCTGATCAAAGGAAGGACACATTAATGCCAGATTTTCGGGACCTCTATATATGATTCGTTTAGTTACAAAAGGAGCCAAAAATCATATACACAGGGGCAGCTGAGCATCGCCCCCCATCCCACCCTCCCGCCAGCAGCAGAAGCTGCAAAACCTTTATACAAACAACATGATAAACTGAGTTTATTATGATGTTTCTGTAAAAGAGGGTGGGGCCACTAGCATGACGTTGATGGAGGGGGAGAGCTGAGCACTCCCTCTCAGTGTGCAAGTATGTTTGGCCAGCCAGCCGTCTGGGGCCGGCCAAACACCAGTGCTTAACTTGTGCTTGTTGTTTCCGGTGCTGAGCACCAGCACTTATTTTTGAGAGCCAGCGCTTAGACTTCTGCCTCAAGTATTTGCTGTGAGCAAAAGACCCATATGGGAAAGATGGAGGAAGAGAAAAACGAAAAAGCGTCACAAAGGTAGAAAGCAGAAAGTTGCTAGAGTGAGCGGAAGGGGCAGGGAGTGGCTTTAAATGGTTTAAAGGTGGCCAAAGATGGCTTCAGGATTAGGCTGCCTCCGTATTCTGTGCTCGCACATTTAAATGCAGCAGCCTTGTGTTTAAGAGGAGGGCTTTGGGCACCGGCACGTTTTTATTCACAAGTAAAGCACTGCCAAACACACATGCACACAGGGCTCTCTCCATCCCAGCAACATGGTTGCTGGGCTGGAGAGAGCCTGCAGAGGCTCCTAGTCTGCCTGGGAGTGCCCTGGCTGGGCGCTCCCAGCCAATCCTGATGCTGCTTTGAGCAGCTTCAGGATTGGCCGCAGGTAAGGCTGGGAGCCTGTGCCTGCCTGCAGCCTGCAATGGAGGAGCGTGGCGTCGGAAAAAATGTACGTGCTGTGCTGCCCCGCCCCTTTTCCCTCCCGCGAGCCACGCCTGCATATACATAAAGCTTTCCAGAAATATGAATAGAAAACGTTGCCATATGTGGGCATTCCAGCATACACCAGGACATTTGTAATAAATTTCTGCTTGGAACTTGAGCAGGGTCCCTCCTGACACTCGTCACCCTGAGGAGAGGTCTCATTGGAGAGGCCAATGCTACACTCTAGAACGCACATCGGTCGCCCTGGGGAAAGGTGTATTTATGTATATATATATATATATATATATATACACACACACACAAAAAACAAAGCTTCAAATAACATTATAGTTAGGTAAACACGTCAGTAATGACTTCACCGTTCTGAACCTAAAAAAACAGAGAAATTCATCAGTTATAGTTAGCAGCGCTAACTATAACTTGCACCCTTGCTATGCACTGTTTATGTCCTCACATGTGACATTACTCATAACATGGACTATGACATAATTTATGACATCAGTGATGACATCTCAACTGATATATTCACCTAGCTATAACGTTACTCTAACCTTAGTTTTTTTTCGGTTAATTCCTAAGGTTTAAAAAAAAAACAGATCTGTTCATCACACCTAACTATAACATTACTTTAACCTTTGCTTTCTTCAGTGATTTTCTGGGATAATTTTATTGTAAAGTACTACTTAATAACTAAAATATGTAAATGCAACCCCCGTCAAATGCTGTGCGCAGCAGGGGTTGGCTGAAGGGGCAAAACCCTCCATACAGCCAACCCCACGCTGTGCACGGCCAAAGGGGTTGGCTGTGGGGCCTGGCCCTTGGGACCTCAACCCTCCAGGGCCATTTGTTTTTTAACTAAAGGGTTTTTTTAATTAAAGAAGAGTGGGAAAGTTTGCCTCCCCTTCCAAGGCTTTGTTAAGCCCCAGGGACCCCAACCCCTAGAGCCATTTCTAAAAATAAAGGGGAGGGTGTCAGCATGGTCAGGGCAATTTCTAAAAATAAAGTGGAGGGGGACCGTGCAGTTCCTCTTCCTAAGCCAGGGAGCCCATCCACTGTGTCCATTTATTTAAATAAAGGGGAGGGGAGCTGCACGGCCCCACCACTCCCTAGAGGCCACGAGGACCCCATTCTCCAGGGCCACTCTTTTAAATAAAGGGGTGGGGGTGAGCTCCTATTGTTGCTCCCTCCAGGTGGGAGCAATATTTTGTTCTGTCTCTGCTCACATCAGTGCAGGCAGGGAAATAGATCAAAAGTCCACTCCAAGCAGAAGGGAGGATTTTCAAAGGTCCCACCAGCTGGGAGTGAACTTGGTATTTGCTCATGCTTGGCAGTAGTTTTGAAAATGCTCCTGCTGAGATAAAGCAAACACAGCTTTTTGTGCCTGGGGCAGTGCCGGCAGGAGAAATCACTATGTCCCAGGGGCTGGTTTGGGCTCCTCGAACATCGCATCTGAACTGGCCCGGAAGGATGGACTCACCCGAGCCATTAATGGCTCAGGGAGGGAGACGCCTGGCCTCCCTACCATCAGATAATTGCCCCAGGGTTGTGCTCCCCGGGGCCTTTTGAGGCTCGGGGAGGGGGACTGTGTGGCCCCCTCTCCCTGTAAAAAGTAATTTTGGTCCCAACAGTGGGCTCCATGGGGTTTCTCCTGGCTTGGGGAAGGGGCAACAGAGCCTCCTTCCCCATAAAAAGTAATGTTGGCCCCGTGATGGGCTCCTTGGTGCCTTAGGATACATGGGATGGGGGACCACGCATGCCCGATGCATCATGTCAAGGATGTCATTTGAGATGTCATCAGTAGCATCATAAATTATATCATGAAATATGCCATGAGTGATGTATTCTGTGAGGTAATCAGCAGCGCATAGAGGGGGTGCAAGTTATAGTTAGCTCTACTAACTATAACTGGTGATTTCTATATTTTTGTTAGTTCAAAATGTTAATGCTGTCACTGACAAATTCACCTAACTGTAACATTATTTTAACCTTTTATTTTCAGTGACTTTCTAGTTGATTTTTTTTCTTTTTTTTACATAAAGTAATATTCGGCCATGAATGGTGTGGGGTTGTCAGCAGATCACAGCCTGTGGCCAGGCCCTGCTGCAAACCCTCCATAGGTGCCAACCCTACACTGTGCATAGCTTTTGGCATGTGCAACATAGTGTTGTCCTTTGGGACCTGAGGGCCCCATCCCCTGGGGCTAAAGCATATATATCAAGGAGAGGGGACATGCAGCCTCCTCCTTGACCCTTAATTATCCCTGTGAATCCCATTTGCTTGGGTGAAATACAATTAAACAGGGGAGGAGGTCATTTAGCCCTTCTCTGGGAGTAAGCCCTGGGGACCACATCCTCTGGGGCCAAATAAATAAATAAAATCTAAGGAGACCCATGTGCCCCCTCCCCAAACCTTCTTGGGCCCCAGGCCCCCATTTCCAGGGTCAAAATCTGCATGGGGGTGGCATCAGGCCCCCCTCTCCTAGTCATATTAGGCCCCAGGGATTCGATCCCCCAGGGCCAAACCAATAAAAAGGGGAGGAGGACAGTGAGCCCCCCCTGCCCAAGCATTCATAGGCCCCGGGGGATCCCATCCACTGGGGCTGTTTTTCTTTAAACAGGGAGGAGGGCTGCATATCCCCCCTCCCTGAGCCTCATTAAGCCCTGGCAACCCCATCCCCCAGAGTTGTATTTATTTCAAAGGAAGGCACCGCATGGCCCCCATTCTCTAGCCTCCTTACGCCCAAGAGAACCCATTCCCCATGGTCATATTTTTTTTCAAGGGGAGGAAAGCCTTGGGCGCCCTCCCTGACCCTCATTAAGCACCCACAAAACACCACATCGAGGGCCACAGGGAGTTCCCAAGCACCTTCAGCCGTCTCCCCGCATGCTACGGGAGCCATCATTGCTCTTACCCAGAGGGAGCAGTTATTTATGCTGCTCCCTCCAGGAATGAGCAATCTGTTAATCTGTTTCCCTACATGCATCAGAGCACCACCTACCTTTTTTTAATGTTGGGAGGCTACATAGTGTACAGCAGCCCCCAGCAACATAAAGAAAAAAACATTAAGTCTCCTGGGTCATTAAACCTCTGACCCTAGGAGAGATTCCCATTTTTTAAAGCACTCCGAGGTGGAGCTTTATGCTTTTCAGCTGGATTGCAGGGGCCCCTTGTGGGATATTTTATAGTTGCACTTTGGAACTTGAAAAATGTTACAAAAAAGATGCAAAGACATGTTGATTGTTTTAAATAAAACATTATGAAACTCTTTTTATGACAAGCACTTTTATTAAACGCTGTACTGTATGAATTAATGAAATATACATTTGATTATAGTTATTGGTAACTATCTGACAAAGACTATAAGTGGGCTTTGTATATTTTCCTATGCTGACCTCTTCATAAAGCCAATAGGCTCACTTTTTATATATTGGTGTTCTGGCCCTTTGACAAAATACCTAGGTCTGCCTTATTTAAAATGACACGCTTCATATTTATCGTAAAGTCACAGTCAGTGTGGGGTGTGGGATTGGATGCCCCAGGGGTTGCCTGCCCACTGTGGATGAACGCAGACCCTGCATTACATATGGTAATAAAATATTACTTTATGTTAAAACAAAGCTAGAAATTCACTGGGAAGACCAAAGGTTAAAGTGCTTTTAAAATTAGGGATGATAGTCTCCTACTTTGCATCAAAAAAACCTTAGAATCTCACTGAAAAAAATAAAGGTTAAAGGGACGCTATAGTTAGGTGGAAATGTCAGTTAATATATACTGTTTTAAACAAAAAAAACACTGATTTTCACCAGTTATAGTTATCTCAAGCAACTAAAACTCCTGGCTTAAGGTACTTATAACTCACACCCTCGCCATGCACTGCTAATTACTTCCGCTCATGACATGTTTGATGACACCATTGATAAAGACACTGCAACTTATCAAATGAAATAATTGATGACAACACTGTAAAATCTGAAATGAGACTATTGATGACAACACTGTGCATGGTGGGAGTACAAGATGTAGTTACACTAGGGCATGGGTAATAGTTACTTGAGGTAATTATAACTGGTAAATATAAATGGTTTTGTTCGTTTAAAATGGTATGTCTCAAATGACATTTTCACCTAACTAGAACACCCCTTTCAGTGAATTTTGAAGGTTTTTTAATGCAAAGTAAGACATTATTACCTAACTATAACATAACTTTACCCTTTGTTTTCTTCAACATATAAACACCAAAGGGTAGGGTGGTTTTGTGCTGTTATAGTTTAGTGAAAATGTCAGTTTCAGCAGAATATTTTAAACTGAAAAAACAGTGAAATTCAACAGTTAAGGCTATTTCAAGTAACTACAACGTAGGCCCCTCGCCATGCACAGTGTTGTCAGTTGTCATCAGTAAATGTTATCAATAATGTCACAGAACATGCCATGAGGTCCGCAATATGTCAGGTCATAAGTCAGAGGTGTTCAAACTGTGGAGCGCACCCCATACGGGTCTGTAGTAACATGCCAGAGGGGCGCAAATGCCTCAGTAAGCATTAGTAAATGAATATGGCCTTAAAGAGCGACCTTGTTTACTTTTTGTAATCCAGCCCGTCTTCATTTACATGAAATGATTGAAGTTATTTTGCCACCATCTGTTTACTTTTTATGATTCTGCAAAGGCCCATAAAGGGTTAAGTAGGACTTCATATGAACTCATTTGTATTCATTTTTAGCATGGCTTTTCAGTCTTTGTTTACTTTTATTATCAGTCTGGAGTCATTAGGACAGCTGTAACAATTATTTAAAGTGTTTTATTCTAACATTTTCTTTTTAAAGTATGTACTGATAACAGGAAAAAATACCACACATGGCTAAAAACAACAAAGTATTCTATAAGTGTTTTATTTTATTTTTTTCACTTTCACAGCAACCGCATATGAAATAATGCACACATCTTGAATGAAAAATAGATACAAATCAAATTACTTGCACTCTTTTATATTAATAATCATTTATTGGTTAATGCGATCATTGCAGATGTCTTTTTGGGAGACCACTGTGTCACAGAATAGAAACCTGCTTAGTGCAGTGCAGAATATGGACGCGTATATTTATAGACCTATGAAGTCCCAACAAGTAACATGCAGCACTGTGAAAATGTAGGTAATCATTTTAAAATTGTATTACATACAGTATAAGATAGGCTGCCACACAATGATTTAGTCTATACGATAAAACAAGGGCTTTCCAAGAATACATGCTAGTAATATCTAAATAGACAGAAACTAGTGCAGACATTTTTATAGGTCCATTAAAAGGACACTGTCTAAAGCTCAACCTTCTCACATTATCTGTCAAAATAATAAATGTTTGAGACCTGGATACCTCAAGTGACTCCTTAAACTAAACCACTTTACAAGCTCTTCCTTGTCAACACCCTCCAAGTGCCCAGTAACAATTTAGGGAATGTTGATTTTACCAAGTTGTATGGGACCTGGTTTAGTAAGTTTAAAAAACACCTTGGTCCCCATACACCTAGCTAACTTCAACCCTCTGATTACATGCAGATGTGCGGAACGGAGCAGAATCCATAAATAGCGTCAAAAACATGTGTCTTAAGTAGAGCACATAAGGAATATGTGCTGTACTCAACTTCATGAATCAAAATAAGATGTTCATACAGACACATTTAACCTGGATTGTATTTATATCAATATGTTCTATGATCTTATGTATTAATAGTAGTAATTATTTATAAAGTAAGTAAATTGCTGTATATAGTTCATAATGGTATGCTCCGTTGTGCTCCAGTCCCCTTAGAATGTAAGAGCAAATGGACTGGCTGGGAGCTAACCTTAGAATGTTAGTGAGTGAATTGGAGAAGAGTCAGAGGCTGGTGGTGACCTGAGAAGTTCGTGGAAATAAAGTTCTTACTTAAGTTGTTGTCTATTGAATAATTACAACAACTTTATTTGGCGACGAGGGTGGGATGCTGTGCAGGGGACGGCTGAACTTCTCACCCCTGATGTAAGTGCTGTCATCGACCATCGCCTTATCATCGTGATTTCAGAGAGGAAATCGTATTTGTCAGATTTGTGGTGGAGGTCACTATTGAAGTATCCAGTAACAGTTGAAGTGCGGAACGGGAGAATAGAGGTGAATTGGACCTCATTGCTCGACAATAATCGGAAACGGATTCAACTGTTCTTACCAAAAGAGCTTGGTGAGTGGAGTCTTCAGACCTTGGATTTTGGATCGGAAAACTTCCGATCGCGGCAGAGTGCTGGCGGGAAGTGGCCGGAATTGCGGAAGTCGTTGTGAAGTGATTCTACCGCTGTGAAGAGAATCATCTGACGGCTTCGTGGGAGGCGACCAATCTGTACGGAGCGCCGGCAGGGATTGAAGAAATCTCAAGCTGCGAAGGGAGTGCGGGGCAGGAACAGCGATTGTAGACAGTCTAGTCTACATAAATGATGTAATTATAAAGTGCCGAAGGGGCGGCACCAAGGAGGACTCAACAAAGTAGGAAGCATATTTTTATGCTACCACTCCAAGTTCACAAGCGTACAATTGGGAGGAGATGACGGGGGAAAGCCAACCACGATTGAATACATATATATTTGTGGAAAGGGACTTTGGAATTAACAGTTTGGATATTACAGTAAGAAATATTGTATGAATGTACAGGAAGTGTCTTATTTGTAGCATATTTTGAGGAAATACAGTTGGATTTCGTATGGAACCTGTTAAAGGAATATCTGTTTAGCAAAGTTAGAAGTATTGTATGTTGACAACTAAATTAAGTTTTAATTATTATTCTGTCAAAGCTTAAGTTCAATACAAAATGGCTGTTGCTAACATGTCTCAACCACCCCATTCTTGGATGAGGTTGGTGAACCAAATTTGTTGTGGAAGGATTGGATTAAGTTATTTTAATCCTATTTAATAGCTATTGGGGGGGAAACATTTTCATCAACAAGGAAGCAGCATATTCTGCTGCACAATCTAGGGATACAGGGCCGAAAAGTTTATGAAAATTTAGTAGACCTAGAGGAGGATGAGGAGGATAGAGAAGAACATGATGAATATGAGAAAACAATTAAGAAATTAGAGGGACATTTTGGACAAAAAATTAATATTGTTCTGGAAAGGCATAAGTTTTTCTCTAGGGCACAAGGTAAGGAAGAAAAAGTGTCAAATTACGTAGCATGTTTGAAGGGTCTTGCTGCTACCTGTGATTTTGGAAATCTCGAAGACTCTTTGATCAGAGACCAGTTGGTCAGATGCACTAATAATAACAAAGTGCAGGAGAAGTTGTTAATTATGAACCCTGTCTTAAAAGAAGCTATTGAAATTGCTAAGGGAATAGAGCATACAGTAGAATGCATGAGATTAATGAAGAATAATACCATTAATGATGAGGTAAAAGAAGTTAAAATTAGTCCCAAACAAGAGTTAAAGGAAGCAAAAATTGAGGAAGGAAGTAAAAATCAGGAAGTGTTATATAAGAAAAATAACGCTGAAAACATAAGGAGTAAATGCTATAGGTGTGGCAATAATAGACATGCTGCAAATAACCCTGAGTGCCCGGCTAGGAATTGTATATGCAGAAAATGTAGAGGCAGGGGGCATTATGCAAGAGTGTGCAAAAATGACAAAAGTGAGTTTGGTGGGAAGAAGGTGGTACACAAAATAGAAGACAATTTGGAACATCGTGATAAGTTTGTGTTACAAGTGAAAGGCTGCAATGAAACAAAAAATACAAATGTGACATACCCTTCTTGTGACATCATTTTAGATGGCGAGAAAGTAAAAGTTCTTGCTGATTCATGTTCACCGTACACGTTCATAGAATACAGTATCTACGAAAGTTGTTTCAAGGAAAAAGGATATACGTTGTTACCAGTTGATATATCCCCGGGTGGGTACAATAATGATCCGATACCTTTGAAAGGAATGTTAAATATGCAGATTACATTCAAAAATAGAAAAACTGTGGGTAAAGTTTACTTAATAAGTTTACTTAATAAGGGATCAAATTTACTAGGATGGATGCATCAAAAGGAGTTGGGTATACGGTTGGATCCTAATCTAGAAGAACCCATACTAGTAATAGATAATTCAAGTGGGGATTATGCTTTATGTAAGGAGTTCCCTGAAATTTTTAATAATAAATTAGGCTGATTGATTGACTATCAGCACAAAATTATTCTTAAGGAGGAAGCAATACCAGTTTCTCACAAGGTGAGACCTATTCCTTTTCTTATGCGAGAGCCATTAAAAGAAGAATTAAGCAGATTGGGACAATTGGGGGTCATTGAACCCATTGAGAACTCTTTATGGCTAGCCCCCATTGTCGTGGCTAGGAAACCTGGTGGTAAAGGCATTCACGTATGTGTTGACTTAAGAGACCTAAACGCCTGTATTTGGGTAGAAAGGTTCCCACTACCCAGAATTAATGAGATGTTAAGTACCATGGGCCCTGCTCAAGTTTTTAGCATTATTGATCTTTCCTCAGCATACCATCAAGTTGAGCTTCATCCCTCTTCACGTTCACTTACGTCATTTATCACGCCATTTGGTGCCTTCAGATATTGCCGTATGCCGTTTGGATTAGCGTCCGCTGCCGCTGTGTTTCAACGCATTATGCAAAGTATTTTGAAGGGAATCGACCATGTTTTATGCTTCCAAGATGACATGTTAATCTATGGTAATAGTGTAGAAGAACATGATGATACCCTGAGGAAAGTTTTCCGAGTGTTGAGTCATGCTGGCATGACAATCAAGAAAGAAAAATGCTGTTTTGGAGTGGGGTCGGTAGAATACCTGGGACATAAAAATACGAAAGAAGGTATTCAACCTAAATATGACCTAATAAAGGCAGTAAAGGAAGCCCTTCCCCCTACAAATAAACAGGAACTCAAATCTTTTTTGGGCCTAGCGGAATATATAGCAAAATTCGTACAAAACTTTGCTATAGTTACTGTTCCCATGAGAAAACTTCTGAAAAAAGATGTACCATTTAATTGGAATATAGAATGCCAACAGGCATTTGACAAGATCAAAGAGGCAATAGTTAATTCTCCTCATTTAGGAAAATTTGACTCCAAGTTAAAAACTTGGGTAACTACAGATGCTAGTTGTCAAGGATTGGGAGCAACGTTATCTCAAAGAGTGGATGGTCAAGATAGAATTATAGCATTCGCTTCCAGGGCTCTAAATGAAGCAGAAGGAAGATACTCAACTATTGAAAGAGAAACCTTGGCTTGCTATTGGGCGGTAAATCATTTAAACATTTTCTTATGGGGTCTACCATTCACAATCAAAACTGACCATAAACCTTTGGTCAATGTATTCACCACTCAGGGTAAAGAGAGGGCCACTCCACGAATAGCCAGATGGATGATGGATCTAGAGAATTATAATTTTAATGTATTGTATGTTCCTGGTAACAAAAATTTGATTGCTGACTACCTATCTAGATCCATGAAATGTGGAAGGGAAGAAATGAATAAACAAGAGTGTATAAAGGAAGTACTGACACAAGAACCTGTATTAAAAGTGGAACTAGCGAGTCTCAGCAAGGATGAATGGGTGAGTGAGACTAAGAAAGATGATGTTCTGAACTTACTAAAAGAAAAAATTGTCAATGGGTGGCCTAGCAACTTGAGAGATGTGGAGGAAGAGATAAAAGGATATTGGGATATCAGATTAGAGCTTCATATCTGTGATGAATTAGTCATGAGAGGGGAAAGAGTCATACCGCCTGGCAAGTTATGGGGTTAATTAATTGAGTTAGCGCATGAGGGTCACCTGGGGAGAAGTATGACAAAAAACAAGCTACGAGCTACATACTGGTTCCCAAAAATGGATGGATTAGTGGAAAACTTGGTTAGAGAATGCACAGTATGTGCAATGAGTGATAAGATTAATGTCACAAGGAAAGCCTCGTTATCACCTATGGTAGTTCCGACAAAACCATGGGACAAACTAGGGTTGGATATTTTAGGTCCCCTAAATCACTTGAGTAACAAAGGCCGTTACATTCTTGTCTTGATTGATTACCAGTCACATTGGACTATGTTTAAAATAGTAAACCAGGTAACAACAACAGATGTTATAAAATTCCTTAGTGAAACCTTCATGAATGAAGGAGTACCCAGTACATTAGTTACGGACAATGGGGTACAGTTCACTTCCGATGCCATGAGAGAGTTCCTAAAAATGTGGGGCATCCATCACTTCAGAACTGCCTTATACAACCCTAAGGCAAACGGGTTAGTGGAACGAATGAACAGAATGTTCAAAGAATGCATTCAGAGAGCGAAAATGTTGAAATATGCCATGTGAAGAACAAATAAAACAAATGTTGTTGTCCTATCACACCACGCCGAACACAACTACTGGAATATCCCCTTTCCAATCTTTGAAGGGAAGACATCCTGGTACCAAACTCAATCCTAATTAGTTGAAAGGGGGAGAGCAAGTGTATGTGAATAGAGGAGAGTCCGCTGAGTGTGTAAAACGCAAACAAGAAAAGTACAGAAAATGGTAAAATGACAAATTTGGTACCAAGGACAGATCATGGCAAGTAGGACAATCAGTGAAAGTTAGACTTCCAGATCGTATACTAAATGAGGGCAGTAAATTCTCGGAACCACTCAGAATTAAAGAATTGCATAAAAATGTTGCCAAATTAGAAGATGGTAGGTATTGGAGCATGGACCGTATTGTACGTTGTCAAGAGAAGAAGAATGATTGCAAGGACAATTATACAGTCAAAAATGAAAACGGAAATGCAGCGAACAGTAATGGACATGGTACAAGAGTCAGAAGAAGTCCTGCATGGCACAAGGACTTTGTTTTCACTCATAAAGGAAGGGAGATATGTTGTAAGTAGAGCACATAAGGAATATGTGCTGTACTCAACTTCATGAATCAAAATAAGATGTTCATACAGACACATTTAACCTGGATTGTATTTATATCAATATGTTCTATGATCTTATGTATTAATAGTAGTAATTATTTATAAAGTAAGTAAATTGCTGTATATAGTTCATAATGGTATGCTCCGTTATGCTCCAGTCCCCTTAGAATGTAAGAGCAAATGGACTGGCTGGGAGCTAACCTTAGAATGTTAGTGAGTGAATTGGAGAAGAGTCAGAGGCTGGTGGTGACCTGAGGAGTTCGTGGAAATAAAGTTCTTACTTAAGTTGTTGTCTATTGAATAATTACAACAACATGGTCCAGAGAAGAGGGCGCTATGTGGGGTCTAATATTTTCATTTACAGTTGAACAGACAGCTTCCTCAATTCCTCAAAGAGATGCTCTGGAGAAGGTGTTGAGAAATGCAGAATTGTTCTTTAAGTGCCACAGTACCATTAGTGCAGCAAGTGCATTGGCACCGGGGCAATGGTGTGAGGGACCACTGCACCCAAATTAAGGAAATGTTACTAACAAAAAGGTAGTGGTGAGTAATTTTCCATGTTAGCATTGAGGCCCAAGCCCCCCTTGCTACACGAGAAATAGTTCCCATGAAATGAGGGGGAATGTGAAATTATTTCCCATTTTTATGAAATAAAAAGAGAGACAGCCTGGTGTAGGCCTCTGGCCTAGGAGTGCAGGGGCCCAGGGGTTTGAGGGCCCAACTAAACACCTTTCATGGCTGTTTTACCATTATTCCTTTCTTTTATTGGGGCTCAGTGCAACCTTGCTGTGCCAGTGTTGCTTTGAGCAACAACAATGGCCCAGGAAAGGAGAACAATGAAGCACAGGTGACACCGCACCTTGAGCCTCACAGTGATGCTACAGAGGAAGACAGGTGGTTTAACTAGGGGCAGAGGAGACAGCCTGCTTCACAAGGTGTTAGTTCGTATTAGTGAGGCAAGTGTAGTAGCACTGGAGACCGGTAGTGTGAAGGGCTCAAAGCATCACAATTATGACTGTCCTAATTCACAATTGAGGAATGGTGGATAGCATTAGAGCTGGGAGGACCCTTGCTGGAGAGAGGCGGGCAGCACAGGAGCTCTTTTTTCTAAGAAAGTCTGTTTCAGGCTCGGAGTGATGGCCAGGCTTGGTTGGGAAGGATTGAAAGAGGCACAGGGGATAGAGTGCTACTCAGGGCTGCAGCTATCGTTAGCGCATAAGGTGTAGCTGCATCGGGGCCTTGGGATGTGAGGGATTCACAAGACTCCAAATAAAGTTAAGAGTGTTTTTCTGGTTCTTTTTCATGTATTTTCTCAAGTATAATTCTCACACTTAGTGTGGCATATGAGATACTGGAAAAGTACCCCTGAAATGATCTTATAAACCCACCCCATTTGCTCAGCCCCGCTGCCACCCCACGTCTTTCCATAAAGTTATGGAGAGGGGCCCAACTACAAAACATTTTGGGTGGGGGCTAAAAGAAAGAATTTTGATGATCTCTGTCATAAGGAGTGCATGGCGAGGAGACGAGTTATATTTCTTGAAACAACTATTACTGATGTGTTTCAATGTTTGTTTGTTTTTGTTTAGAACATTACATTTAAACTTACATTGTCACTATTTTCACTTATGTATTACGTTACTTTAACCTTTTTTTCAGTGAATATTTATATATAGTGCTCTAGTTATTTTCAAGTGAACTTTAAAGCACGATTAAGCACAGAAATAGTTAAATATATCTTGTCTCCACCAACTCAAGCAAGTGTCCTAAACAACAGAGCAACAACCAGTCCTGAAATGTTTCTGTTACCCATACAGAGGAGATACCATCCGGAAGTTTTAGTTGGAAAGTCTTGACAGACACTAGCTAAGCATGATGAACTGGAATGTGTTCCAATGTAAAATTAATTCAAGCATTTCACCCATTACCCTTTGTGCTGTCTGTATTTGGGAGGCACTGGGTTTACTGAATGAAAGCACATGAACTGTGCCTCATTGACGAGGTTTTACTAGTCCAAAACAGGATTGGGATTGCCTATGTTCTCGTTCAGAGGTTATGTGGTCTGGCAGTTTGGAGGGGAATGTTATTTTGGTGCAGGGTCACACATGTATTACATATAGTAACCGCCTCTCTGCAAAAGCATAGACAGGCCTAAAATAAATGGAATGGATCCCAGAGTGTTTACTAGCTACCGAGATTAATTGAAGCATTCTACTTACATTTCGTGCTATCCTAAAATCCATCATAGAAACAGTTATGTAAATTGTGGAAATAACGACTAAAAGACTGATATTCCATAGCTAACAGCAGCCGTAAATGCATCAGAATTCCTCTGCAAGTTTACGACATGGGAAGAACTAAAATGTAATTCAACAAATGGAATAAAGCAAAAACGGGACAAACCTAACGCAAATAGACAACAGGAATGCTCCAACAAGCAATGCTAGGTGTAAATGTAGACTAGCAATAGTGCTTGCCAATAATCACCCATCAAGTCAATAAGGAGTTGGTAGGAGTCAAAGATAAATCTTTTTTTTTTAAATATATTTTTATTAATTGTTCGCTGTTTACTTTTCACAGTTACATTTATGGGAACATATGATCCACGTTATTTACAACACTTAAGAGGATATTTCACTTTGCATGTGTTCGCAGATGTTTCATGTCATGTTTTAACGCATAACTATGTCTGTATCCAATCTCTGATGCCTATTAGCTCTAGGATCCTATATTTGTTTCCTTGAGTGTCTAATTTCTTATCCTTTTGTTACCCAATTGTTTTACATGCTCACTTAACAGCTTCAATTTGAACTTAACTATGTACATACTTAATGGCTAAGTGGTTATTTGTGGGTGGTTTTGGTGTTAGGCGGTGAGAGTCGCTCCCTGTGGGGGCTATATCTGGAGGGATAGTCATCTACTATATGTGTTCACTTATTGCTCCTTATGTGTGATTGTACTCAACTCAGTTCTGCACCTTGCAGTTTATCATGAGTTGTCAGTGTTCTCTATTAGCTATTTCATTGTTATGTTTTCTCAGTCTCGCCAGCGGTGTTCCTAGGTTTATCCCTTATCTCCTTAGAGTATTTGTTTAGGTTTCCATTTCCGCTGGTGCTATATTGGCATTTAATGGTTCTTCCCCTGTGCTATTCCAGCCCAACAGTAGTTCTTCCCACCCTGGGGCCACGGGGGTCTGCCGGATACCCTTTGCTTCTTCGGTTTTTAGGACCTGCAATTCTGCCCCAGCCCACCTCTTGTCGTCTTGATTTTTCCATTCAGCTAATAGGGGGGGGGGGGTTAGCAGCCTTCCAACCCCTCATAATTAATCTTTTGTAGAGGGCCAGGGCGAGATCCAGGAAGCGACTCCTAATCTTCCCTAGTTGGATATCTGTCTTTAGGCCCAACAGACAGACATTGGGGGCGATCGGCAGTTCCGTGTCATATAGTCTTGATATGCTCTCTATCACAGCCCTCCAGCCCGTTTGTAACACTGCGCATTTCCACATCATGTGGTCAAAGTCTGCTTCGCTCTCACCACATCTGGGACATATCTTAGGGGGTCCCCCGTATATTCGGAACAGTCGGTGAGGAGTAAGATAAGTTCTATGCAGGTAGTTATATTGGATATACTGTAGTCGAGTATTACGCGAGATCCTCCGGGGATAAGCCAGAGCTCTGTTCCAGTCTGTCTCAGACAGTGTATGTCCGATTGTTTTCTCCCATTTCTCCCTGAGTGAGTGCAGGGGATCCAGTGCAGCTTCTATCTGGGCTCGATATATTTTCGTGATTAAGTGGGATTCTTCTCCCGAGGTCAGCAGGAGGTGTAACACTCCGTGGGTCCCGGGCTCTGCATTAATCGTATCCCAGTGGCCTTTCAGAGCGTGCACCAGCCTCCTGTACATCAGAAATTGACCCTGAGGTACCCCCTTCCCTACTAATTCGTTGAAGCTCTGTAGTGTACCTTCCCTGAAGAGCTCCCCCACCGTCACCACACCCGCATCCCTCCATGGGCCCAATCCCCGGTCCCCAGCCCCGGTTCCCTTCAGTTCCATGAGCAATACCGAAGTCGGTAGTGCCGGAGAGTAGGGTGGACCAACTCCAGTCCTGCTCGCGCATCTTTTCCAGCACAACTTCGCGGTGTTAGTCATTAGGTTGTCTCCAATGGGGGACAGCTTCTTTTCTATCATACGTGCTATTATTCGGTCTATGTCCATCGAACCGTGGAGGTTAATTAGGTCCAGCTGCCCCTTGCCCACCATCCATCCAGCCACCCACTGCAGTTGGGATGCCAAGTAATATGCCTCAAAGTCAGGAGCCCCTAATCCACCCGCTCGCATCGGTCTGCACATGGTAGTCAACGCTGTACGTCTCCGGCCCTCATCCCATACTAATTCCCGGAGCAGAGTGTTCAGTTCACGGAACCATGCAGGGGGGACCCATACCGGTAGGTTAGCAAAGAAGTAGAGGAGACGGGGCAGCATCACCATCTTAGACAATGCCACTCTGGCCATTGTTGGTAGTTTAAGCGACCGCCAAAACCCAACTGAGGCGCGTAGGGATCGGAGCGCCCCACCCAGGTTGCTATCTCGAAGGTCGGCCAGTTCATGGAATATTTGGATCCCTAGATATTTGATAGTCCGCGGGGCCCAGTTCATATCTTTCGGACATGTTTCCGGGCGCACGATGTTTGGTAGTATGGGGAAGACAAATGTTTTGCCGCGGTTAAGATGAAGTCCCGACAATTTCCCGTAGCTCTCCAGTATCTTTAAAACCCACGGGAGGCCACTGGTTCCGTCTCTCAAATACACCAGGATATCGTCCGCATATAGGGAGATAATATGCTCGCTTGGTCCCCAGTTAATTCCCCTACCGATTCTTTCCTGTCGCATTTGGGCCGCTAGAGGTTCAATTGCCAGGGCAAACAGCAGCGGTGATAGAGGACATCCCTGTCTGGTACCTCGGTACACCGGGTAAGTGTCGGATATCGTTCTGCCCGCCTTCACCCTAGCCAATGGGGAGGAGTACAGTAGATCCACCCACTTCACCCAGCTTTCACCTAGTCCCATCTTTAGCATCACAGCCCTAAGGTAGTCCCACCTGATCGAGTCGAAGGCCTTTTCGAAGTCCACCGCTAATAATACCCCTGTCGGAGGCTTCTCTGTTGCTGGCATGTGTAAGATGGCAAAGACCCTCCTTAGGTTCAATGAAGTGCTGCGACCAGGGACGAAACCATTCTGGTCTGTGTGCACCAGTGTGGTCATTAGGGGGATCAGCCTGTTAGCCATGATCTTACTGAGGATCTTAAAGTCACTATTTAGCATTGATAATGGGCGGGAGTCAGTTACTGGTGCTTCCCTGTTTTTTGTTTTAGGTAGTGGTATCACCAAAGCCTCCCGTAGTGTGCCCGGTAGCTCTCCTCGGCGTAATGCCTCCGCGTATACCTCAGCCAGCTGGGGTACTAACAATGTCCTATATTTTTTGTAAAAGTCCATTGGAAGGCCATCGGTACCGGGAGTCTTTCCAGGAGCCAGCTGCAATATAGCCTCACTTATCTCCTCTGCTGTCACAGGTTCCCCCAGGCTATCCCTCCCCACACGGTCCTGGGTTGGGAGAGCGATCCGCTGTAGGGAGTCTTGGAAGGCCTCCACCCCCAGGTCGTGGGGTTTCCTATACAAGTGCATGTAGTATCCCTTAAAAGCTTCGTTGATTGGGCCTGGGCTTCGCCTGCATATTCCCTTTTTGTCTTGTACACTTGTGATGGGCTCTCCCCCCCCGCCCGGGCGTGTCAGCCAAGCTAGGAGCCTTCCCGATCTACCCTCCTCTGATTGCACTGATGCCAGGTATTTTTGTGTGCTGTGGCACCTAAGTTTTGCCTCGATCTGGGAATGTTCTCTGCGGACCCGCTTATATTCCTCATCCTCCTGTGGTCCAATATCTTGTCTCACTTCCCATTCGTGTATTTTCTTCTCTAAGGAGATCAGATCCCTTTCAAGTGTGCGTTTCACCCCCGCTGTTTGACCCAGGCAGAATCCTCTCGTTACTACCTTAAGTGTTTCCCATTCTGTGGCTCTGGTTGTGGCAGATCCACTATTAATTTTGATATGTTCTGTCAAGTGGCATCAAAGGGCCTCTCTATACGACTGATCCTCCAACGCAGTGGGGGATAGTCTCCACGATGGGATTGGGGGTCTGTCCTCTATAATACTCAATGTGATCAGCAAGGGGTTATGGTCTGATAGTGTACGGCCAAGATACTCTGAGTGGGTTACATAACGTGCAAGGCCCGCTGTGCATGTCATTCTGTCGATTCTAGTGTGTAGTCAGTGGAGGCCTGAATAATAAGAATAGTCACTGTCTTTTGGGTGCTGTTCCCGCCATACATCCACCAGCCCCCAGGAGTCCAGCCATTCACAGAGTTTTTTAGCTATTCTAGTAGACCCTGCGCCCTGTAGTGGCGGGGTCGATCTGTCCTTGGTAATGTCCATTACTGCACTGAAGTCCCCTCCCACTATTAATTCTCCTGTGCTTTGGCGGGTGAGGTGGCTTGATAATTTTGTCAGGAAGGGGACTTGGTCCTGATTGGGAGCATAAATACAACTCATAACAACTGGGATACCGTGTAGTCTCCCTTCTAGGACCACAAATCTGCCCTCTTTATCTATGTCAGTTTATTTATTTAATGATTTTATATATATAGCGCACAGCTACCCGAAGGTTTCCCGGCGCTAAAAACAGTGCATGACAGAGGCAGGCTCAAACAAGCCGCTTGGGCAATTACTGGTTAAAGATCCATGTCTTCAGCTCCTTTCGAAATCTGATGAACACCTTTTCATGTCGTAAATAAGAAGGAAGAGAATTCCAGAGAGAGGGAGCAAGGAAAGCAAAAGAGCGTCCCCCCATCTTAGCACGTCGGAATTTGGGCACCTGGAATTTTAGTTGATTAGAAGATCGAAGAGAACGAGAGGGCCGATATTGTTGGACCAAGATTTTAAGGTAGTTGGGAGCTAAGCCCGTATTAATTTTATGCATGTAGCATAGGGCTTTAAATTTGATACGGTTCTCAATTCTTAACCAATGAAGTTCATAAAGTGCACCAGAAGTAGGCGTGATTCTAGGAAGTTGGCAAAGAAGCCTGGCCGCCGAGTTCTAAACAACCTGCAATTTGTGAAGAGCTTCTTTATTCGCACCTAAGTAAAGCACGTTTCCGTAGTCCAGTCTAGAAATAACCAACGCTTGGACCACAGTTCTCTGGGCGGCCACAGGAAGCATCCAGAGAATTTTACGAAGCCACTTCAAGATAGCAAAGCAGGTAGAAGCTACTTTGGTCACCTGTTTTTTCATAGTCAGCTGATCATCAATCAAGAAGCCCAGGTTACGTGCTGAGAGGGAAGGAATTGGGGGGGCACCCAATTCCAAGGGCCAATGTTGGGGGCCCCAGAGAGATTTTTTATTTCCAAAAATGATGAGTTCTGTCTTTTCTCCATTAAGTTTGAGTTTATTAGAATGCATCCAATGTCAGTTGAGTCTATTATGAGTGGGACTCCAGCTCTGACCCATATCAATGCTCCCCTCGCATATGCTGAATACTCTGTTGCAAATACCTGTCCCCTCCATCTGCGTCTCAGTTTCTCAACCTCTCCAGCTATCAAGTGGGTCTCTTGTAGCATTGCCACCTGCACCCCTCTTCTCTTCAAGTAGGAGAGGACTCTGTGTCTTTTGGCTGGAGTGCTCATCCCCCTGACATTCTATGTTAAAAGATTATAGTTTGCCATATTGATAAGTTAATTTTATAATAGCGTTCCTGGCACCCCCAGAGTACAACTCTACTCCCACCCATGTTCAAACCTTTACTGCTGTCATATATCGTCACCCACTTAGCCAAGTCAATTAATAACTGTAAAACCCAACTCCCCCACCCCAGGGCGCCTACCAACCTGCAGGCAGCCCAGAAAATCACGCAACAGTGCAACATATTTAAACATATAGCTACAGTTCTCGCCAGGTTAGCTTAGACCAGCGAGTTACTGGTCCGGGGGGGGCGGTCAGATCCGGAGGGGCCACATATTCTTCTGTTGTACCGCTAAGCCAGGCCAACTTGTGCAGTGTTTATCCAAGCTCATCAGCGGACCGCGGCGTCACCCTGGGAGCACGTGTCGAGCAGGTCGAGTCTCCACCCGAAGACACCATTGTACCTTCTGAGTCTTCTCCTGAATCCTCCGGAGGAGAGGCCCCACCACCAACTCGGGCCGCCGCCTCCAGAGCCGCCCTCTTATCTTTTTCCTTTTGCGTTTGTGTTGGCTCTAACTTCGACCGGATCCCGGGTTTTCGCGCCCTTGGAGCTCGGCGAGCTCTGCCCGCAGTCATGTTCTCACCACTGGGTCGCCCCTCCTGGAGCCCCCGTTTCTCGAGCCATTCCCATGCCTCCTCCAGAGTTTGGAGGAAGGTGGTTTTCCCCTCTAGTATCACTCTCAGTTTGGCCGGATACAGCAATGAATATTGAATCCCTTCGTCCCTAAGGGCCCTTTTGACTGCCAGGAACGAGGTTCGCTTGTTCTGAACATCCAAAGTGTAGTCCGGGTATAGCGTCACCTCCCCATTCGCTATCTTAAACGGGCCCATCTCTCTGGCCTTCTGTATGAGAGTGTCTCTGTCCTTGTAGTGCAGTAATTTGGCAATTACCACACGAGGAGGTCTACCGGGGGCGAGAGGCCTTGACGGCATTCGGTGCGCTCGCTCCAGCGTGTAAAAGGGCGTTAGGCATCCAGGTGCCACCGTTGTACTAAACCACTTCTCCAAAAATTCCACTATGTTAGTTCCCTCGACTCCCTCTGGAAGGCCCACCACGCGCACGTTGTTCCTTCTGTTTCTGCCCTCCGCATCCTCAGCTCTTCGTTCTAGTCGCGTTACTCTAGCAGTCAGGGAGGTCACTTCAGCTGCTAGATCCTTTTGTTTCGGTTCAACTATTGCCAATATGGATTCCGTTTCCCTGACTCTGTCCGCCAGTTTGTGGTGTTCTGTTCTTAGGAGGCCTACTTCAACTGCTACTTGGCTGATTTCGTGTTGTAGTGTTGTCTTTGTGTCTTCAATCGCCCCCAGTATTCTGTCCAGGGTTTCCTGTACGTTGGTTTGTGAGTTGGACTGTTCTTCCACTTCTTTGCGTGCTGGAGGGGGCGCCATGTCAGTGACCTTCTTCTTGTGACGGGTCCTAGGGGGCATCAGCCAAGCCGCGTGGGGGAGACCGCACCCCCAAGGCGTAGACCCGAGCCTCTTCACAGGCTCTCTCTCCACTGTGATTCCGCGCTCCGGCAGGCGCAGGCCCAGTCTCAGTCCCCGGATGGGCTTCAGAGAGGGCCTGTGTGTCCACCCCCTCTGTACTTTGTTGGGCTCTGTTTTCGTCTATTATGGCAATCGCCCCTGGGTGGCTCCAGTCTCAGGGCCAATCGTTCTCTCTCGCTGGGGCAGTGTCTTTTTTTCTTTATTATTTTCTTTCTGGGTCCTGTCACTCTTCTATTACCCTTTTTTTTTGTTTTGTTTTTTTGTTTGTTTTTTTTCCTCCTACCCACTGTCTTCTTTTTTTTTTTGTTTTTCACCGCAGGATTCTTTCACATGTGTATTTTTTCTTTTTTTTTTTTCCGGCGGTGTACTTGCCCCCGTGGGTAGTGTCTTGTTGGAGGGCCTTCTGCCACTCAGTGTCGTTTCCGCGCTCCCGCAGGAGCGTCCCTCGAACCCCGGTCACTCTCTCAGCACGATGGCGGCTCCGAGCCTCCTCCACCAGGGGCTTCCAGCTCGCGCCGCGTCACCCCAGACCAAGCGCGGCTCAACCTCGGCTTCACTTCTTCTCAGAGGGGGTTCCCGGCCCCCCGTCCCCCGCACAAGGGCCCCATCAGGCGCGACCGCCTCTCCGGCCCGGGCCGATCGCGCGCGTCAGTCCGCAGCACCCCGCCTCACCTGAGGCCGCGGCTCACCGCGGGAGGAGAGGCCGTAGGCCCGCTCCGATGCCAGCGAGCCGATCCCGCTCTCACAAACGTCCCGGGTCCCGAGCAGGGAACCCACCCGCTTCCAGGCTCGGTCCGCGGATCGGCAGCAGTCTTTAGGAGTTGGCCCGCTCGGAGACGGCACGCTTACAAGTATAAGTTAAAGCGGTCCCTCCGGAGCGAGCAGATTAAGCGTGCGCCATCTCCCGCAGTTGGCCACGCCCCTAGTCAAAGATAAATCTTGATGCAAACTTCACTCACATACATAACAGGCACATCAGATGTAGCAGCAATACACTTTTCTCAACAGTAGCCTAAGCAGCAGACGTGCAGGTCTGTCTGTCAAAGAGAAAAGGTACAGCATACGTGTAAGCAGAGCAGACGCATTTCTCAAGACCTGATGTCAAGCTCCACACAGAGACACATAAAATAGTTACATAAACATTAGGACACAACTTCTCTTGTACTTGCTCGCTCACCCTTGATCTCCTCACTTGAAACCACACTTTCCCCTCTCCCTTTGAGAGGATGTGCTGCAAGGGTGCAACTGCAGTCGGCAAAAGTGATTACGTGGCAAAAGCAAGAAAAGAAGGGGCTCAGGCAGGAGGGAGACAGCCCCCAGTCACAGATCTGGGTTTAATCCATCGTTATTTTGCTCGCGACATCACCCTAGTTTAGATCCAGCCATATGCAAATCAGTCTTGACACTGTTCCCCATGGAAGCAGTCCAGCCCGAACTGCTAGGCGAGGTCCTCCCTGGACAGGAAACAAGCATCCTGGGACGGAAACCATAACTCCTACATCAAACTCCTACATCAAATGCAATGCTTATAACCTCACAATTCTTAAACCACCAAGTATCTAAAACCCAAAAGCACAACATTATAAACCATGCATACTCAAAACAGTAAATAATACTATATTTATAGTCATCTGACTGGTAGTGTTCATTGTAATCTGAAATGACATTTGTGATTGCATTTGTTAAAACAAGGCTAAAGAGATGAACATTGCATATAGTGTGGTTATGGTTTGCACAGCTGTTTTGAGAGTTATGGATGCAGACACTTCACAGGAATCACTATTTGCTACAAAAAGTTGCAAAAGTGTAATGGAACATTCTACCACATTTTAATGATCTGACTTCAAAAAAATGATGCATGGTTATAAACTGAATCTATCAGTATCAAGAGACCTTTCAAATTCTGAGGGACAATGCCATGCTTACAGTCTCTATTTCAGGAATACTGATATAATGATAACGCAACACTTTGAAGTCTTCTTAAAATGTACTGCCAGATGAACAACCAGTGTCTGTCAGGTCAGACACCTACACAACCAACCCTACCAAACGTCACAGAATTCCATAATGTTACCACCCAGAACATATGCAAGATCCCACAAGCCCACATTCTATAAGCCCACATTATAACACAACAAACCCCACACACATCACACTGATTATGCCACAAACATATTCATCGTTCATCCTTATTTGACATAAATATATAAAAGGAAACCTATCTAAACAAACACATAGCCCCCCACCCTTCAGGAGGCATGCTCATACGAGTTGCACACAAACCAGTGTCTCTACTATTGCAATGTGAACCAGTGGCATCACCTCTGTCACATACTGGTGACCTATAGAAATCATTATCACCCATCAACAACCAACCAGAGCACCTTTCCACATTCTCAGCCAGTTCCCATCCTTTTCCATTCTTCTGAAACAAAGCAACCCTCCAAAGTTTCCTGTCTGTCCATTTTCCAACTTCATCCAATTTCCACCCACCTCCTTTACTTTATACGTTTATACGGACCACAACATTTGGACAGACCTCCACTCACAAAATCAGGTTTCACCTTCACCCAATCACTGACCTCTATCAACCATTGCCCCTTAGAAGTTTTCTTCACCTCTTCAACCAATTTCATCTCACTCCCATGCAACCAAGACAGAACTAACTTAGTCCCTGGCTGTCTGCCACGCATCAATTCAAATGGTGTTTTTCCAGTACCAGAATTTACAGTGGTGCGTTGTGCCCACAATATATATTGTGTTGGCCTCTGCACATCTAAACCAGCTTTATCATATAGCTTCATGGTGCCTTTCCCCAAATGATTTAGTCTCTCAATCCGGCCATTACTCTGGGCTCTGTAAGCTGAAGTACAGACAAATTCACACAAGGTGGGCAGAAAAAAGCCTTTCAAGGACACGCTGAAAGTCTTTCTGAAGAGCTTTGGATTTGACCCGGACACCTGGGAAATCCTAGCGCAAGAACGCCCCGCCTGGAGAAGCTGTATCAGCAAAGGCGCTACCTCCTACAAACAGAGCAGGATTACAGAGGCACAGAAGAAGCATGAGCTGCGCAAATTCATAGCCAACTCTTTGCCAACCAACCCAGCAGACCACTTGTGCATGACGTGCAGCAGAGCTTTCTGAGTCCGCATCGGACTGACCAGCCACAGCAGAACACACCGTACCCAGTCAACTTCCTCAACGTGATGTCCTTGGTCATCGTCGACAATGACAGACGAACACCACCACCTGTTTAGCTTAGTCAGAAACTGTTCCAGCTCTACAGATGTGGATTGAGTGCCAGTGTCAGGTATTCCTTCTCTTCTGAAAATCTCTACTAGTACTGCAAAAGTGGCTTTAGTGTTGATACATTTCATAAACACAACCTCCAACCACCTGGACTTAACATCAACCAACACCAATGCATATTGTTCATGCTGAGGATGGGTCAAATATGGACCACTAAAATCTAAGCAAAGCTTCTCCCACACAAGATCTGCCTCAATAACATGCTGATTGTGTTCTGTCACTCCAGGTCCAAATCTCATTTGCACACCTCACACCTTTCAACCCATTCTCTCACTTGGGTATCCATTTTCAGCTACCAAACTCTCCCTTTTAGCCTCTTAGTGATGAGAATTTGTCTTAAATGCCACTCATGGGCTAATTTTATAAGGCTTTTCCTCACTGCCCCTGGTGGCACAAAGGTTTCCTTCCTCATGACCAGTCCATTACCCACAAGGGACAAGGGACAACTCTACTAACTCTTTATGAAAAGGTCTAACTGTATCAGGTAAAGTGCTCTGACTTCTCATTTGGCCCTTGAGCATTTCCCTCTTAGCCTCAAGAATAACATCTTCATCCATAGCCATCTTTTATTCATTGATTGACACACATCCTTGCAAACCTTCAGTAGCATCTTCTATGTCAGCCACCACTTCTTCAGAATCAAAAGTGCAATCATCAGCAGCCTTGTCACGTATACTTGACAAACAAACTGCCACTTTGTTTCTCCACAACAGCACATATTCTACTTCTCAATAATAGTTTTCTAATCTTACAGCCAACCTTGCCAAGTGACCAGAACACTTGGTAGTGCTATTTGGCCCAAGTACTTGTAATAGTGGCTTATGATCAGTTCTCAACCAAAACGTCCCAATGAAGCACAGAACAAATTTGTGGGCCACGCAGCAGCTAACACTTCTCGCTCAATAAATGAAAAGTTCCTTTCTGCGTTAGTTAGAGCAAGAAGCAAAAGCTACTGTTTTTCCCATTCTTCCATGCACTTGTGAAAGTACAGCTCCAATGCCAATAGCACTTCATCAACAGCAACCCTTGACCCTGCTTCTGGCAGGCAGGTCGCTCCCTACACCGCTGTCCCTGCTGCCTCCACTCAGGTACCATTCTTCTTTTTTTTTCCCTGTTCTTTGCTTCCGCTACACCCCCCCGCCGCTGCATCCCAGTGGCCCTGCTCTCCCATTTGCCGATCCCCTCAATCCTCCCAGCTGCCACTCCCTCCCACCTCCCCTCTTATGGCAGCCGCGGAGCGGACACGCCGCTGGCGCGCCAAAGGCAAGCCCGTCAGTGCCCGTCTGCACCAAGACCGCGCCCAGCGCCAGACTTCCACGCCCTCAATCCAGGATGCGCCTCTATCTGCTTCCAGTCCACTCCGAAGCACACCAAAGGACCCTTCTCCTGCAAAGCCTGCTATTTCACCTGCAACCTAACCTCCAAGCTCCAACTCAAACCCTCAGACAACCACCTAAGATACATTTTGCTCAACACCCGCTCCGTCCACAAGCAGGCAATCGAACTCTGGGACCTACTGACCACATCCTCGCCTGATGTCGCATTTCTCACCGAAACGTGGATGAATTCGGCCTCGGAACCAGACATAGCCATAGCCATACCAGAAGGCTACAAGATCACCAGAAGAGACCGCAGCAACAAACTAGGAGGAGGAATCGCCATAGTCCACAAAAACACCAAAAGAGTCTCCACCAGCTCCCACAACACCATCAACTCCACCGAGCACCTCCATTTCCAAATCCACATCAACGCCAACACCACCCTCAGAGGAACACTGGTCTACAGACCTCCAGGCCCCAGACCGAAGTCCTGTGATGACATCGCTGACGACATCAGCTCCCAAGCCCTCGCCTCAACGGACTACATCCTCCTCGGCGACCTGAACTTCCACCTAGAAAACAACAACGATATCAACACCACCAACCTAATTGACAACCTCACCAACCTCTGCCTCAAGCAACTCGTCACGTCGCCCACCCACACCGCAGGACACACACTCGACCCCATCTTCTCAGCCAGCAACCACGTCTCCTTCAGCCACACCACCGAACTCCGCTGGACCGACCATCGCTGCATCAATTTCTCCTTTCAGAAGCCGGTCAATCACCACCTCACCACTCAACCCCCATGTCGCTACTGGAACAGAATCTCAACAGAACAGCTGATCTCCACCCTCACCCAGGCACCTCCTCCCAGGACCCCAGCACAGCCGCCACCTACCTGCATAAATGGATAGAAGACTGCGCCAACACCCTCGCACCATTCAAACAACCCTCAGACACCCATCATAGACCCAAGGCCAGCTGCTTCACCCCCGACCTGCAGGCGTCAAACGGGAATGTCGAAGAATGGAGAAGACGTGGCGCCTTGCACCCACCGAAATCAACCACACCGCCCTCAAGACTGCAATCCGCAAACATCACCAGCTGATCCGCACTACCAAAAGAACCTACTACAAAAGCTGCATAGACACCAACACCCACAACAACAAAGAGCTCTTCGGCATCATCAAAGAACTCTCCAACCCCAGGACCTGCTCCCACGAACCCTCGCCATTACAGAAACTCTGCAACTCCCTCACCACTCACTTCTGTCGAAAGATCGAAGACATCCACAACAGCTTCATACCCCTGACCCATCAGGCAACCACAGACAACCACGAACCCAACGCATCAAGCAACACCAACCCTCTATGCTCCTGGACCCACGTCAACAATGAAGACACCATCAACACCATGGCCTCCATCCAATCCAGCTCCCCCTCGGACCCCTGCCCGCACCAGATCTTCAACAAAGCCAGCAACATCATCGCCCGCCACCTCTGCACCATCATCAACAGCTCCTTCGAGACCGCCACCTTCCCGGAGAGATGGAAACACGCCGACTTCAAGGCCCTGTTGAAGAAACCAAAAGCAGATCCAGATGACCCCAAAAACTACCTGCCCATCTCCCTCCTCCCCTTCCCAGTGCCGGTCATTGAAAAAATTCTGAACAGCCAACTATCCCGCAAAGCGTTCGATACCTCCCAATCCGGATTTGGCAAGAACCACAGCACGGAGACCGCACTCATTGCTGCCACAGATGACATCAGGACCATGCTCGACAAAGGCGAAACCGCAGCATTCATCCTCCTGGAACTCTCCGCAGCTTTCGACACCGCCTGTCACCACACCCTTCGAACACGCCTTCACAACACCGGGATCCGCGGCAAGGCCCTCGACTGGATCTCCTCTTTCCTCTCCGGCAGAACCCAGAGAGTCCCCCTTCTGCCCTACCTCTCCGAATCCTCCAAAACCATCTGTTGCGTCCCACAGGGATCCTTCCTCAGCCCAACACTTTTCAACGTTTACATGCCTCCCACCACATCAACATAGTATCCTATGCAGACGACACCCAGCTGATCATCTCCCTCACGAAAGACCCCACAACAGCAAGAAACAACCTCCACAAGGGACTTCACGCCATCGCCAACTGGATGGAATCAAGCCGCCTCAAGCTAAACACAGACAAAACAGAGGTCCTCATCCTCGGCAGCAACCCTTCCGCCTGGAACGACTCCTGGTGGCCGACCTCCCTCACAGCCGGCCCCACCCACACCACCCAAGTACAGAACCTGGGCATCATCCTTGACTCAGCACTCACCATGACTCAGCAGGTCAACGCAGTCTCCTCTTCCTGTTACAACACCCTCCGCATGTTACGCAAGATCTTCAAGTGGATTCCCGTTGAAACCAGAAAGACAGTCACCCACGCCCTAGTCAGCAGTCAACTGGACTTCGGCAACGCACTCTATGCAGGAACCACGGCCAAACTACAAAGAAATTGCAACGTATCCAAAACGCCTCCACCCGACTCATCCTTGACGTCCCACGCCACAACCACATCTCTGCCCACTTCAGAGAACTACACTGGCTACCCGTATCAAAGAGGATTACCTTCAAACTACTCACCCACACACACAAAGCCCTCCACAACACAGGTCCGGCATACCTCAACGACAGACTCACCTTCCACACCCCCGTCCGCCAGCTTCGCTCCGCCAGCCCCGCCCTCGCCTCCGTCCCCCGCATTCACCGCACCACCACTGAGGAAGATCCTTCTCTCACCTTGCCGCCAAGACCTGGAAGTCCCTACTGCTCCAACTATGCCAGACCCAAGACCTCCTGACCTTCAGAAAACACCTCAAGATATGGTTATTCGACCAGTATCTCCCCCCCCCCCAGCGCCTTGAGACCCTGACGGGTGAGTAGCACACTTTATAAATTAATTGATTGATTGAACAATAAGAATTGTTTTCAAACCAAATTCGAAATAAAATAAAATCTCAGTGTGTGAAATATCAATTTTAAGTTGTTCAAAAGCAGTTTGCTGAGCTTCTCACTACTCAAATTTCTTTCCTTTTTTTCATAAACCCTCAACAAACTTGACTTGTATGCAAAATTTCTGACAAACTTCGAATAGTACTCTACAAGACCCATGAATGACCTCTGATTGTCCTGTCCATTGGGAATTTGTGCATTTACTATTGTGCTGATTAAATTCATCTTGGGCTTTTTTCCGTCTCAAGTAATTAAGTGGCTGAGATACTCAACCTCTTTCACGAGGACCTTGCACTTGTCTTTACGTAGAGCCATGTCTGCTCCAGCAATTCAGTTTAAAACTTCACAGTGCTACTTATTGTGATCAGCAATATTTTCTCTGACTGATATGTAATTTTGGAAAAAGACTATGGGTCAGATGTGCCAATTATCTGGACAGGGATTACCTAATTGTGATTTTCTGCGAATCGCAATTAGGTAATCACTATTTGAATGTATGAAACTCAAGGAGTTTCATTTAGGGATTCCCAACAGCTTGCAAATTGACTTACTTCATTAATATTCATGAGGTAAGTCGCAATTTGCGACCCATTGTGAATGGCTACAATCACAGGGATGGTGGCCTGCTGGGCTCAGCGGACAACAATGTCTGTGATTGCTTTTAAATAAAGCAGTCCTTTTTTTTAAATGCAGGAAAACGGGACGCATTAAAAAAAAATATATATATATATTTTCATTTTTTAAGAGCAGGCAGTGGTCCATGGGACCACTGCCTGCTCTTAAAAAATGTTTTCGCATGCATTCACAAAGGGGAAAGGGTCCTTTGGGGACCCCTTCCCATTTGCGAATGGGTTACCACCTGCTTGAAGTAGGTGGTAAAATGTTAATGTTTTGAGACCGCATTTCGGTCACAAAACCTTCTTACATACCTCTGTGATTCGATATTAGGAAGGGACGCCCTTGACACACCCCTTCCTAAAACCAAATTTGGTAAGTAGTCACAATTCCAATTTACGATTCGGTAACAAGTTCCAGAATCGCAAATTGGGATTCATACATAACAAAATGCATTTTTGCGATAGTAAAAACACGTGATACATCTGACCCTATATTATTTACTCCAGACAATAAACATGTCATTAGTCTGTGAAACACAATGGCTGCTGGCAAGAGCCCAAACCGCAACCTGTTTATTTGTGTTAATGAATACCATCAAATGCTTTGAATGTTGATGCAATTCCACCTGGTGACAGGCATTTCTGAAATCCAATTCTGAAAAATACTTGCAATTGGATAGTTGAAAGATTAACTGATTAATATTCGGCAATGGGAAACAGTTCATAATGACAGCTTGGTTGAGGCTGTGCAAATCTACACAGGACAAAATAAAGCAATCAGCTTTCAATGTGATGACTACTGGTGACCACCATTGTGTTTCCTCCACTAGCTCAATACTTTTGTCTTTGATCGTTTGGTCAAGAGTGAATTTTAGTTTCACATGAGCTGCCAAAGGTACTTTGCTAATTGAATGTTTGTGTTGACAGTTTTTCACCTCACCAATCCTGTCCTCAAATACCTTCTCAAAGTCTTCAAGAAAAATCTCCTATTCATCATCATCAACAAACAACACTTGGTCTGTTTGCCTCAGATTTACAATTATGTGCAAGTCGTACTGGTGAGACCAGACCAATATCGAAGGACCAAAGCAAAAATAATAGAATGCTGATCAAATCAAACACACACCCTCAGCCACAGATCTAGGTTTAATCCATCAGTTTTTGCTCACCACACCACCCAAGATGGACCCAGCCATATGTAAATCACTCTTGCCCCGGCTCCCCATGTGAACAGTTCAGCCGAAACTGCAAGGCCAGGTCCTCCCTGGACTGGAAACAAGATCCTGGGACTAGTTTCAGGTTATCACTCCTCATCAGCTGGGTTAGTATGAATCCAGTGGCATAGTGAGCAAGGGACCCATGTCTGGGCATACTTTTCCCACTTAGGGTGACAAATGCAAAAAGAACGGATGATAGACTGAATACTGAGCAATGTCAAACATTGCTGACGTGAGTCCCGTGCTCGCTATGCCTCCTAAATTCTGCCTTGGGTCTTCACCTTCTTTTCTCATTTTTGTGCTCCTCTTCCTCAACAACCAATACTCACTGTTCTACACCATCCCCAGCTTCCTCCAGAACTGAAACTCTTTTGTTAGAGGCCCTGCTGGCACGGGTGAAGTATCCACTTTTTCCACATTTGTGACACTCTTTACCACTTTCATGAAAAGTTTTTGAGTCACCCACATGATGCGAATAGCTACCACACCTGTGACATGAATGGTCACTTTGCATTTCCTTCATGCATTTATCTGATTTCTCAACAATTTTAGGAATTTTGATGGCATCTTCAAGGGTGGGGTCACTTGCAAACTAAAAGTCCCTCTTGCCTTGTTTATTGTTGCAATTGAACAATCAGCTGGTCTCTAATCATTTCTTCAGTCATAAAACCAAATGTGCATTTTGCAGCTAGCTCACGCAACCGAGCTACAAAGTCATCAGTTGACTCAAATGGTTTTTGTGGTTGTGTGTAAACCCTGTGGTGTCTCATTACTGTATTAACAGTTTTAACAAAGCCATTTTGTAATCTTGACTTGGCTTCCTTGAACACACCCTCTATCAATTTACCATTTTCCTCATAGACTTGTGGTAAGTATTTAAATACAAGCTGAACATCTGTGCCCAAACATCCCATCAAAATCCCTTTCTTCCGAACAGGTGAAAAGTTTGTGCCCCCTAAAGTTAACATGTAATTATCAAAGATCTCAGTCCAGTCTTCCCATTCAATAGGTGGATACCCATGTTGCATAAGAAAGGGAGGGGCAACAATATTGATTGACTGATATTCATAGTAAAACACAGTTTACCTGAATTGAACCTGAGAATTCAACACTACAGAACAAAGACGAGAAATGAGGAACCGGTAGGAGGTGCTTTTGCAGACAGATACTGGAGTTATACTGTAGAAAATTGCTACACATGCACTGGTCTCCTTGTTGCCATTAAAACTGAACGGTTTGGAGATGCATTACACATACACTGATCTCCGTAAACTTTAATATTTAAGTCATGGGGAGACACGTCTACCTTTGCGCTAATCCCCCTATCTCCCCTGATGCATTGCTAAGTCGCAGAGGGCTGACATGCTCCTCCGAGTGCAGGGCTCACGTGCTCCTGCGTGAGTCGGTGGCAATTGACGGAGGGCTCACAGGCTCCTCCTGGTGCAGGGCTCAATCTTTCCTCCAGCTACACTGCATGTCCTCGCTGATCATTTCACTGCATGCCCCCGGCTCATGGAAGGGTGATGAAAGTTCTGATAGTACTGTGGTGCCTTTGAAGGTGCACGCAGGCTTCTAACTAAAACTGAAGGAAGCTCTGAAGGGCTCTTACTTGAAGCTTGCCAGCTGAAAGTTCACACCAACGCTTGATTATCCCCAATGAATTAGTCTCCTAGTCACCACATATTCTCTTAAATCGTGCTGCTTTACTTACTGTGAATAGAGAAGCAGTGTAAAGAAACTGACCAAAGTCTCCAGTTGCCACTTCACCGATGTGGCACAGGCTATTCTCCGGTGGAGTACTATTACACCTCTGTGAGGTGCCTTGCACATAGAAGTGTGATAATGATAACGCAAAACGTTGAAGTCTTCTTTAAGGTTTAATGGCAGATGAACAATCTGTGTTTAGCGGGCCACACACTTACAAAATCGTCCCCACCAACCGTCACAGATTCCCATGATGTCACTGGCCAGAACACAGTGCATCCCTATGAAATATGTAAGGTTCACAAGCCCACGTTCTATAAGCCCGTATTATAAAAAATACCCACACCAAAGTAACGAGTTATCTACTAAAACAGATGCGTTACAGCATGGTGTTGAGTTGTGTTTGCAAAGATAAATGAGGTTAGGCAGGACCAGTTAGCAGATTTCATTAGAGGAGGGGTTCTACCCAGAAACGACAGAAGAGAAACTAATAAGAGAAGGAGGATAAGCAGTTGTGGGATCTGTAATGAGGATGAAAACCTGTCTGTTAAGGATCCATATCACTGTTGAGACTCATTATCTCAGATGGTTAATGCAACGGAGGAAGAAAATCAAAATACTCCCATAATGGTGAAAATCCTCCTTGGGATTAGAGTTCACCGTGACAGATGCCGTGCCAAAACAGATGAGTTGTCCTGCACTGTATACGCAAGTGGGGAGAGTTCCAATTGTTCCAATTAGAATTTTCACACAAGTCTTATGATGGGGGCATACTTGATTGCCAGTGGTGGATTCCCAATCACAGAAATGGCTGTGCTTTTTTAACCCCGGGGCTTTGATTTTAAGTAGGGCCTGGGACTCGCAGAACAGGCTCAGCCATCATTTACTCTTGTTAGCATGGATGATCCTTTACCTTCATGCATCTCCTGTTCACAGGGGACTGGCCTTGCCTTTGCCAGGATGTCACTGAGAGGTATGGATTATGTATAACAAATTAATTACTGATAGACTGTTCATTGTATAAGGCCACTATATTCTGGTCATATGTACACCGCTGTCAGGAAGGTTATGGAGTGTGTAATACTTATTTTCCATAAGCCAACATGGCCTGACTTTTGTGAATCATAATGACGTATGGTCTTTTGACTTTTGAAAAGTGACTGATACAAACTTCCTTTCTGATGTAACGTTGATTTTGGAATAAAAGTTCAAAATCTGAAATCAAAACACAAATATCTTCAACTAAACTTTATCTCATGTTGTAGCCAGTCAATGGGAATACATAAATGTCCTTCAAGTTTCTGGAGAGAAAATATGTTAGGAGGCAAATGCACTACTTTCCTGAACACATTATATATTGCTTACAATAGCATTTCTATTACAGAGGCTGATTAAAAGTTGTGAATCCTTGAACAGCTGACAGGGCATCAGAATGTAAAGTATTTTAATAACTCATTCCTTTTTCTTTCTGTGACCTTTGCAAGCATGCAGAGGAATCATGTCTGCTGTGCTCAAGTGGGTTGGGTAAAGCATTTGAAACCAGGAGTGGCACAACTAACCCAACAGTAGAGTAAAAGAGAAACCTATGCCATGTTAGAGATGGGAGGAAGTTGACAGCAAGAGTCACTGACCTGAAGTCAACTCTGAATAACCTTTGCTGTTATCACACTGTAACGAAATATGTTGTGGGTTACATTAGGTACAAATAAAGACTGGTTTAGGAATATTCTCTAATGTGATTGCAGCCTGTCCCATACATTTAAAATGAAGAGGATCAGAATTGTCTATACGATCAAAGAGATAGGAAATAGCTTTCTATAGTGTCTTCTGTGTGCATCTGTGATGTGCTTTAGTTCTTATTGCTTGACATATTATTTTATATCTGGGATACCTGTCTGGCAGATCTGTGGTCCTGCAGATAAAGGAGGGTTCTATAATAAAAAAGGAATCCATGCAGCCTAACTTTCTAGAGGTTGGGAAGGACTCCTCAACCAACAGCAGAATTTATGGTGATCTCCCCAAGGCTGTGGACCAGCAGAATGAGCTGCTAGACCCAGCCTTGAAGATGAACATAAAAGTACTGAGATAATGATGGCATAATTACAGATTGAGTAAAACAAGCCTATGTTGCCAACCATAACAAGTCTGATGGGTTTCAGCAATATGCATCCTGATAGGTATGGATACATGACATCCACCTTGGAGAAAATATTAAGTCAACACATCAGTTAAGTAAGTTATTCTGTTCTGACCATAATCTGAGTTTGTGAAGTGCTGCTCAGCTTCACTTAGCTGATAGCCACAGCTTAGTTGAGTTTTGCTTTGTTTTGAATACTTAAAACATCATAAAATATCTTACTGGGACTATCTTATAGCTCTAACCAACAACATTCACTTACAAGTTATCCTCTCTTGAGGCCAAAATTCTTCTAATTGTGCCATGAAGGAACTTAGTAATTCCTTTCCTGTGAGTTTTACATTCAAAATTGATTTCTATGTGAACAATTGCCTACATAGATCTATAAAGAAATGTGTGAACTTACTTTCTAACTTTTTGATCTGTCCTTTCCATTGTTCAAATGTTTATGGTTTCCATTTTAATATCTTTCACTCTTATGATAAAACATGGTTGTAAACCCAAGCTTCACTACAAAATAAAATGACAGCCGGATTGTTGAAACTTTTCAAACATTTACCCCAGTCAAAGATCTGGGTTTAATCCATTGTTATTTTGCTCACCACGCCACCCCAGTTTGGACCCAGCCATATGCAAATCATATTTGACTCTGCTTCCCATGGGAACAGTTCAACCCGAATTGCCAAGCCAGGTCCTTCCTTGAACAGAAACACGCATCCTGGGACTGGTTTCGGGGTCTTACCCCTCATCAGCCAGGCTAGCAGGAATCCATTGGCAGACTGATCAAGGGACCGATGTCTGGGCATACCCTAGCCACTTAGGGCGCACATAGCAACACCACAAATTAAAATGATGGACGGAGTGTTGAAACCTTTCAAACGTTTACCCCCAGTCACAGATCTGGGTTTAATCCATCATTATTTTGCTCGCCACATCATTCCAGTTTGGATCCAGCCATATGCAAATCAGTCTTGACTCTGCCTGCCATGGGAACAGTTCAGCCCGAACTGTCAAGCCAGGTCCTCCCTGGACTGGAAACAAGCATCCTAGGATCTGTTTCAGGGTATAACCCCTCCTCAGCCAGTCTAGCTTGAATCCAGTGGTGCAGCGAGCAAGGGACCCACATCTGGGCATATCCTAGCCACTTAGGATACACATAGCAACACCACAAAATAAAATGATGGATGGAGTGCTGAAACTTTTCACTCACCCCCAGTAAGAGATGTGGGTTTAATCCATTGTTATTTTGCTCCCTACATCACCCAAGTTTGGACCCAGCCATATGCAAATCAGTCTTGACCCTGCTCCCCATGGGACCAGTTCAGTCCGACCTGCCAAGCCAGGTCCTCCCTGGACCGTAAAAAAGCATCCTAGGGCCGGTTTCGGGGTTTCACCCCATATCAGCCAGGCTAGCATGAATCCAGTAGTGCAATGAGCAAGGGACCTTCGTCTGGCCATACCCTACCCACTAAGTGTACACAAAGCAACACCAGAAAATAAAATGATCGATGGAATGTTGAAACTTTTCAAACATTCACCCCCAGTCACAGATCTGGCTTTAATCCATTGTTATTTTTCTGTATTACAACTGTATTGTTCAGGAAGTTTAATTTAAGCACCTCTTGCATGATATTTTTACATAGAAGTGAGCCAGCATATGTTCTCAGGTACCATCATTTTGCCCATGTTCCTGGCCTTTTGAGTGCTATATCCCATCACATATTGGATCCGCCCCCTCTCCCTCTCTTATAGTGCCCATGGGTTACATGCTCGGCAACATTGTTAATGTCTGTCCTTACATATGTGCAGTTCTAACACAGTCCTCTGTTTATATATACTTATATTGTAAACTGTCATGTTCCATGGTGTTTTATTTACGAGTGTAGGTCATAAAACTTTTAATGTCTAAAATATTTCCAAAATTTTCCCAACTAGAAACTGTGACAGAATAATTCTGCCTGTACAATGTTCTTTCACATTCATTCAAATCTTCTTTGTAGAAGTGATACTTAAACTGTTTCCCATTACCAGTGTTTAATCCGAGCTTCTTTTTCCAGCCATAAGCTTGTGAGCAGCAGTTGCATGTCTCCTCTTCTGTAGTCATCCTAGGCATCACTTTATTTGAGAGAGTCCAAACACTCTCAGGCACATATAGATCTGTGTAAATGGTAATATCTAGAAACAGAGTGATCCATTGTATTAAATTGAGTGGTTGAGTGCTAGGCAACTGTCCCCATCTAACTCAATGAGTAACAGAGTTTGAGTGGTTATCTCCTGTAAATTAACAGACAGGTGATTGGAAAGAGGAAAACATATTGGGGAGAAGCTGAGAAATCCACTTTATTGAACCAGATACGTCCCTTTATTATCTTTTCTGAGGATAAAGAGTCCCTCAAGAACTGGGAAGCTCTTTCAAGAAGCACATATCTGAGGGTTTTTTGAGGGCCATGAATAATTTCTTTTTTTCCATGAACTGTAACTATGAACCGCAAACCAGATTTCTTTTGATTTTTTTACTGAACCCTATTTTTATTGGATGTAGACTAGTGCGCACTTCGCCCCTGCTAACCAGTCGGAAAGTGTTTGTACTCTCCTTTGTAGAGATGGTAAAACTGACATGTTTATGTTACTACTTGTACCTAGAGCTGGTAAACTAAATGCTGCTAGGGAGATACAGAACTCATTGTGCTACCTACTGCAGTAGCTCTATGAAGCACGTCTCCAGGCTTGCCACTGCATTCTGGGCATGCAGTATAAAACTGTCATTTTGACCTGGCTAAATAGACCTTTTGCCAGGCCCAATCATTCCTTTTGAATTCTTATAGAGCAGCCGTTAGGTAGGACTTAAAAGCCCAGAGAGCAGGGTGCATGGTATTTTTAGTAGGACATATATATTTAATGTTTTCCATGTTTTAGCTGTGAAAAACCACCAAAGTTGTTTTCACTATGACACGGCTGGCTCTCCCATAAGTAAACACTGGTTTACACTATTACAGTTATTATGTACTACATTTATTTCGGGAGTACTTGGAAAAATATTCCAAGGACTTATTCTACTAGTAATTTAAAATCCAATTTAATAGTCTAGTCGGATTTTACATTACTATTTTACCACTTTGGAAATTATACATTTAGAAAATTGTCATTTTCCTGACTAAAACAAAAAGGCTTTCTTGCTGGGGCCCGGATGTTACCTGGCCGTTGATGGCTCCCCTGTGGTGAGATGTGTATTGCTCCCGGATAGTGGACACAGGTGTGGAGAAGGTCTAACAGGATGGTTGTGTCCTGACCCTTCCTGAGTTATAAAGAAAGCCTACCCTGTCACGCCTAGGCCTGCCTTACTTTTGTTTCTTTAGTCAGGGTGGCTACAACTGCAGTGGGAGGGAAAGAAATGTGAGGTTTAGGGGATGGACAAGGGATTGATCTCCACCCACTGAATAGCACTGAACATAAATGTAGACCCCACAGACTTCTTCTCAGAACACCTCTGGACCTGAAAAGAATCAGGTGCTGTCTGAAGAGCCTGAAAAAAGACTGGACCTGCTTGCTTTAAAACCAGGACACTAGAAGTGATTCCAAAGGTCAGTTGTCTGACCTCTTGTTGGGATGACACACCAGCTTCCAGGAGCCTCTTTTCCTGCAACTGCCAGCCGATCAGTTCCAACTCGACCCCTGTTAAATCCTAACACACAAGTGGTGCCTGTTCCCAAACTGCAAGAAGTGGGACTTTTTGCAAATTTGCTGCCTGGAGGAACCAATGGTGAACAAGGTTGCCATCAACAGTCAGTGGAAAATCACTGGTCAGCCTCAACTTGCTTGCTTGCCCCTGTCAAGGAGACCTGACTTCCCGAAAAGTTTTTAAGTCCAAACATAGAGAGTTTTACCAAGAGTAATGCTGAGAAGCAGCCGATAAACTGAGGCTTTCATCGGAAGGGACTATGGTCTTCACTTGCTGGGAGCTTTCCCATTTTCATCAACCACTGCACTTAGATCCACTCTTCAGCAACCTGCCCTGGTCAAACCCAGCTCCGGATCCAGCTTGAAGCTTTCCCTGCCAACGACTGGTCGGTGACCCCTGTCTCACCATAAAAGTTTCTTATTCAGAAAGTATACTTTCCACGGGGAAGAACCTGGTCACTGTATCTCACTGGTTGTCATTTGTGGTCAGCCTTAACTTTTGACTTTGATTGGGTCTAGGGTGACCAGATACCTGTTATTGGCCCTTGGTGCTTTTTGACACTATATTTAATTTAGGTTCATATTTCTAGTTCTACTTCATAGATATTTGTCTTTTTGGTGTCATTTTATTTATAAACATTTACTCTTTTTTTCTAGACTGGTATGGGTAGTATATTTGTGTTGTATTTTCACTTTATTGCTGTGTCAGTGTTGCCTACATACTATGCACATTGCCTCGATGTAAAGCCTGGCTGCTTTATGTCAAGCTACAAGAGGGTTGGCACTTGGGTTATTATTTGCAGTGGATTTTCACCCCCTTCAACTAATTTCGGATTTCTTTTGATATGTTTATCAAACTCAGTGCCTGTAAATATTCTGTCCCCACCACTGATTTATGTGTTTTGCAATGTGTTATTGAGCTTGGAGTGGTCGTATGCTTATATAATGCTGCTAAAGTGCTGTAGACTTTATACATTGGTGCTGCATTTGCTCCATACACTTAATGCACAGGCCTTCTCACATGGTCTCTATGAATTGAAACTAAATGGCTGTTATGATGTGTGATGAGTGTAATGTATCCTTTATAAGGTTATACAACTCTGAAGTATCTCAATTGTGCAGGTCGGTTTGCAGCTCCTTAATTTCTGTAACCCCATTCTATTTAATAGATAAACAATTGCAGTTATTAATGGGTAGTTAGGAACTCAACTATTACATTTTTATAACATATTTTCATTTCATAGAGCCTTATCAGCTGAGTAGATATTCTGCCCATTAAAGAAATTGATGTTTTGAATACTTTGAGGTTTGTGTCAAAACTATTCATGGATTAAATTGTTGTTAATCAGTCAATCAAGGCAAGAGAAATGTTTTCATATATTCAGCTCTGGCCTTAAAGTATCAGATCAGATTAAATTTTTTTAGGATGGATTCTAGAAACGAGACTTTGAATAATTGCACATTTTACATATTCTTACTATTTGCAAAAAGTAATTAGGTCGAACACATGAGATATTAAGGATGAACGTTTTTCATCTCTACATTATTGCATGTGAAATCCTTCTGGATTATCATGGTATGTTCACATTTTTATACAACTTTACTCTTTCTTCTGCCTTTATGCCACTCTCATTGCCTATCCACTTTCTGTTTTCCTTTTCTTTTCCAAATACCACTGCCATTTATTCTCATTTAACTTTCACAGCTTCTTCCTCTCTATCTGCTATGTTCACCCTCATTTCTAGGTCTTATATTGGGTTCCTCTTTCTTCACTTCTCCCCTTTTGCTGCATTTTCCTTTCTTCCACTGTATCACATCAAGTATTTTTTCCACCCATTTTATTCTTGACGTTATTCTTGTTCTTTTTTTTCCTTTATTCTCATACTTTCTCTTGTCTCCACAGGCACTTGACTTAAGTTTCTCTATTTAGTGTACAATTACACAGGAGTAGTACAATGTGAGATTGTGAGTGCATTAGAAAAACAACACAAACCAAATACCTTATTCATCAGCCCAACAGAATATGTATTTTCCCACCTTCATTGGTGTCATTAAGAACAAGGGAAAAAACTGGGAGACTGCGAGGGGTGTAATCTGACAAAAAAGGCCTATCAAGCAATCCCAGCCATTCAGGCAACACTCCTAAACATAGTGATGCACCCAGTAGAGATAATTCAAGCCTTTGCTGATCATGACCAGGCACTATATCATTTCAATCATACTGTCACTTGAGAGGCGGAAGGTGTCTATCATATTGTATCTTCCTTATAAGAAATCACGTGGCCCCAGTGGTTTCCCAGGAAAGTGTTATCAAATTAATCACTGCCACCTTCTCCCACACCTTCAAAGACGCGAAGATGACAGCGGGCCTTAGATGTTTATCTACTGAGGCAATATGGCCAGTTCTCTCCAAGCTAGGTCACTATCTAATATTTTGCTCTTGCTATAGGTCGATGTCCGTGCTTACTGGTGATAAGAAAATCCTCCCTCTTCCTAAGCTGATCCATGAATCCCAAGTAGGCTTTGCACCTAGTGGGTCCTTCATGGACCATCTACAACTACTAACTAATCTAATGTGGCAAGTCTGAGACAATCTAGATGACACAGTCATCGTCTTCCTCGATGCAAAGAAGGCATCTGATTGAGTCGAGTGAGGGTTTCTCTTCCAGACTATGGAGCGAGCTGGTGTTGGCCCAGACTTTATAAGCAAAGTTACACTGTATGATTTCCCCACAGCAATGACTGATAGGGGTGGCTTCATATCTGAGGCAATTCATATGTGAATGAGGCAAGGCTGCCTTCCCTCCACCCTCCTCTTTCTTTAAGCATTGGAACCACTGTCAGTGGCTGTCCATCAATCAGCAGCCATTAAAGGAGTTGACCCTCTAGAAGGTCCCACGAAAATCATGATACATGGTGACAACATCTTACTCAATGTCAAATAATTTGCCACGTCTATTCCAGCAGATAGCTCTCATTACCTCTTTGCTGAGTTCTCCAGATACTAAATTAATTGGAATCAGGGCCAACTTATGCCCCAGTCTAAGGGCCACATTGTAGATTTTATCGGTGTACTAGGTATTAAAAAATCTCCATCCCCTCATGGCCAAAACCAATAATGATTTCCTGTGTTGATCTTTTTTACAATTATCATTTTGAGGTCGGGCAAAAATTGTGAAGATGATCGTGACTACCAAATATAACTATCTATTGGGAATGCTGGCAACCCCTGAGATTCTTCAATCTATGGACAAATCCACTAGAACCTTAGTTTGGGCAGGCAAGAGACCTACCATTCAAGGCCCATAAACATCTGAACATCCAAGCTTACATACATGACACAGCACTCCTCTGGCATAACACAGGGTTGTTATTTGGTATCAGTGACAAAGTGGTTTATCAGTTGGGGTGCATTGGTGTTCACCACAAATGATAAAGTCAATATCCTTTTAGGCCCAGACAAATGTTTCAATAATTTAAACCTAAGTTCAACCCTTAGAAGCTATAGCACAGAACATACAGGCATAATTTAACAAAAAATTGTAAAGCATTAACAAAATCACCAAACTGTTAAGGAGTCAAAAACACAACAGAATAGAGATCCCACTCAAAATTATAAAAATAGTTAAATATATAATTAGGAAAATGAAATCAAAACAACATAAACCCAATAACAGGAACTAGAAATATTAGCTCCAAAAAGCACAAAGGGCCAATTGCGCTTAATGGTTGCAGTAGACCAGGACCTAGGCGCAAAGAGGCCAGCTGCAATAGATCATGGATCTAAAAAGTTTTTAAGTCCTAATCTGAAAAGGGCCTTTTCTTTTGTTTCCTGAGGAAAAACACTTCTCCACTTCTTGTGGAACTGTTGGTCAGACACTTTTCGAGGTTGGTCCCTTTGAAGCACTGAAACAAAAGTTTTGAAAACGTTTCAAAATGACTTTTGATGCCCAAACAACCACAGGAGTACACTATGAAGCACCTAGAACCTTCTGGGTGTCAGGCAGAGGGCAACAATAAAGTCCAGACCAGGTATGGCTCGGTAAATTTTTTACAAGAATGTGCTCTTCAGCTATTTTTATGTTCATGGAGCACCCAGTGATCAGCCTTATGACCCTTGAAGATCTCTCACTTAAATTGCAAATGGATGGGGTCCAACCTCCTTAATACCCTTCATACAGGTTACAGCTAGTGGGTGGGGTTGACTCCTGGGCACTCCTGAACCCAGTGCTTAATTTGTAAATAAAAATGTACCAGTGCCCAAAGCCCTCATCTTAACTACGTGGCTGCTGCAATTTAATATGCGAACATGGAATACTAAGGCAGCGTAATCCGGAAGCTATCTCACGCCTCTTCAACCCATTGACTGCCACTCCCTCCCCCTTCAGCTCACTCTTGCAGCTTTCTGCTTTCTTGATTGTGACGCTTTTTCATTTTTCTCTTTCTCTATCTTTCCCATATGTGTCTTTTGCTCGCAGTAAATGCTTGAGGCAGAAAAATAAAATTGCGGTGCCCTGCACCGAAAACAACAAGCACAAAATAAGCACTGCCCTAACCAAAGGGGTAAAATCTTCCAGGGCAGCTCTAACCACTTTTTCAGTAGTTGTAATTTGCTTTACTGCAAACAGATCTACAATACCATGAGTTAAGGAATTTCAAGATGTTGAAAGCCTTTGGCCACACTAAACTTGGGTTCTGTGGGCTGAGTGTGTGTGTGGAAAAGTTATAGGAAGGCCCTAGTGTCCTCCCATATCGAACATTAAAATCTAGTTTGAAGCAGGCACTGTATCTACAACAAATTCAGAAACAGAAGTCTGGTAGGGAAAAAGCCAGAGACAGATGTCTGGTAGGACAAATGCAGGGTCCTTCAGCAACCAGACAAGGAGTACAAAAGAATTGGCTTGACACCGTGTTCTCTCCCTTTCAAATGCACCTCAAGTGTTACATGTGGATGAACAAACATGTCAAGTAGGATTTGACAGTATGGTACCAACAAAATGCTCACAACCCCTACTCGGAATACTCTGTGGAATTCACAGAAGTCACTTGTGCCCATTCTCATCAGCCTATTGTTTGCTCATGTGAGGCATTTCCAATCTCTTTCACACCTATTAATGTGCATTGTGGCAGAGGCTTATGCTGATGACAGTTCAGACAGGTAAAAGGTAACTTTCTAAAAGTAACATTTTCTTAATATTTATTTAAATCTGATTTCACCATTGAATTTGATTTGTAATAATGAATAAAAATAGTGGTTTCATTATTTTAATTGCTTGTCTGATTCCAGAGATAGCAGTATTAGTATTTTAATCCGTGTTCTGGTTTTCTAGGTCTAACACAGTGTAAATAGCTTACAGGCCCTTGTCACTTTAGGGGCATGGTAACATTAATTGTCTGCATATCTTACTTCTAAATACCATTCATAATACCTTTTAGGCTACAAGGCCTGCATAGTGCTGCCTTACTCATAATAAAAAAGAGGTATTGAAACCTCTTACAAATAGTTGTTTTATGAGGTTGTACCACAGGTTTTACACTGCAGTACTTAGGCTACAATGGTAGGCCTTTGTTACACTAATGGGTGACATAAGTGCAGCAGTCCACAGGTGACATTTACCTTTTCATGTCACAGAAGTACTCCTGCACTATGGTCCTATAGAAAAGTTGAATAAGAAATCAGGGCTTAGACCATTTTTACATGTTATAGGGATTCGAGCAGCCACTAGACAGCAGTGCCCCAATCTACGGAGTCTAAATACCAGCAATAGAATTTAGAACAAAAATGGGGCTGACCATGTAAAACAAAAATGGCATTTCCTCACAGTAAGCACACTTCACCATAGCAAGTTTGGGAATCTCAGGGCATGAAGGGACTGCTCTCAAGCCTTTTGATGATCTACATCATAAATGTAATCTTCCGATGTTCCAATTGTGGAAATACCAACAGCTTACCCACTGTCCTAGTACTGGGACAAGCTCCTTAATCTCTACCTATTTCTCCTCATTTGCCTACACAGTTGGTGGGATTGAAAGGGTTTAATTTCAGAAATGTACTCAGTGCTGTTGCCTCATGTACATTTCATAGACATTATAAGGCACACACACTTACATTGCTCCAAACTATTAGGTCAAAATTACACAGAAAAGAACTGGACAGTCCTTGTTTCCAGACATGACAAAGATCTATGACAAGCCAGGCTGAAATACCTTTTCTATAAATCTTACAAAAGTGGTATTGGTAATCTTTCACAAATGGAATTGTTCAGGAGCCAAATTATGTGCCGCAAAGGCAATTTTAAGACAAAAGTTACATCATACTATTTCCCTTCTTATTGTTACCTGGACAACCGTTTCCCCTATTCTATCTTTCCTTGTTTATCGAGAAATGCTCTGATGTAACCTCTCACGTTCGATGATAACGCTAGAGTAGTCTATTCATTCATATGTCACTCCTCCTCTTTCTACTGTTGGTTGAATCATATTAGCTGGATCAGCATGCATTGAACTATACATACTGGAAACGATTAGATAAAGAACATTTTTAAAAGATGTGAGAGTTTGAACATCACCAAAGGCATAATAAACCGTGATGTTTGGTGATCATGTGTGGTCTGAATAACGTGGCATAACAAATGGAAGAAAAGGAAAATGGAGGTAAGTGCATAAGGGACAATGCTGAGGACAGGAATGGGGGCGCGTAAATGTTAGGTGTACTCCCTATGGCTCGGTGTTTTCTGGAATATGGTGCCTTCTTGTAGAGGCCATATCACCAGAAAAATAAAACAGGGCTTGGGAAAAACTGTTCTTTTTTAAACCCACTACGTTGGAAAAAAGGAATCTGGCCATTGCTATGGTGGAAACAAGGAGTGATTGGGGATGTGTTTTATCGACGTACAACAATTTTGTTTTTGTAGTTATTGCTGCTGTTTTTGTTGATAATATTATTGTAAGACACATTTTGATATTGGAAAATATCTAGTTCATAGAATAATAGTCAACACATATAACAACTGTAGTGGCAAATTATTGAGGATAATTATGTGGTTGTATGCAAACATTACTCTCATTTAGAACCATGTGGGCTCTAATGTTCTCAAGACCTTGTCCTTGTCAAGTCCCACTAGCAGCAAAGAAGGGCAGTGTTTACATAACCCTGAGCCCTAAAAACAGGATTGTGGCAGGCCACAGTGGGACCATCAAAATCCTCTCTTCCACATCATTTGCCCTTCAAAAGAGAGAGCTTGTACCCTGGAGATTTGTGAGTCGTAGTGTGAATGGACATCGGATCTAAGGAGGGGGCAGGAGTAACAAGGTTATCTGACCCAGGGAAGGCAGCAATAACCCGGGGCTGCATCCTGACAGTTCCATCCAAAACAGTGATTATGTGCATGCTCTCTTATTTGTTTTAAAAATGTACTCACATGTTTAACTTGAATTTTAATCTTTAGGTTTGTATGTGTCCCTATCCCTGACGATGACAAAATTATGAAACGCATATTATTTCCCACTCCTGATCTGCTTCACAGGAGTATTCATACTTGCTAAACATAATTATGAAAATAAATGAGTTTCCAATATTCCTCATTCGAATTCTATTTCACACTATCCTATGCAGGCCTAATATAAGGTAATCAATACTTACTAAAATCCAGAAATCACCATTGACAAGACCACCTGTGGCCACCAGATGTACCCCACCCACACCGGTTACCTCCAGGGAACTTTTTAGATTTAAAAAAAAGCAGTATCATTGGAACCAAAGAGGTTCCACCAGCAGCCAAGATGCTGATTCGAGGATACAAAGTCACCTCTCAGTCTAGGAGAGAACGCTTCTGAAGAAATAATTTCCCTTGGATGTCAAGTGAAGCTTCTTTTTCTCAGCTGAAATTAGTATGAAGGAAGACCATACTTTCTTTTCCCATGATTCAGTCCTGCGACCTGAGGGAAGGAGGCGCTGTGGTCCTGGACGCTCGACCCTGGTTCTAGGTCGTGGACACAAGCAAGAAACGCTTGCAGCTTATATTGAAGTGAACAGGTGGGGGGAGAACCACAAGGCATTTTGAGTTTACAGAAACTCAGCCCTTTGTTTTGTTTCCTCAAGGCCCTGAACCTTCCCAGGAGTTGATGAGCAGCACCTGGACAACAGAAATCCACTTGCTCTGACTGAAAATTGGAATGAGATATTCTATGCTGATAAACCAAACTGTTTTTGTGTGGAATAAACCAGGGGTAAAGCAAGCTGTCGATGTATGGTCAAGTTTGCAGTCCTATGGAATAGTTAATGCCAACGCTCTTGGGGAATAAAACCGTGCTTCGAGGCCTTGGCCCTGAATGCTCAGGTGGACTCAAAGGCCCAGGTTACTACTCCCATGTGTTGGGGCCATGCTCTTGGCACAAAAATCGAGCTTCCAGCCCGTCTTTGCCTGTAGGAGTCTGGACCAAGCAATTCCTCTTTGATGCTCCAGTTATTAGGCTCCTGACTTCTTAAGATACTGTTTTCTTCTTTCTTTTATATTGTGGATATCAGTGATTGGTGAAGTTTGTCTATGAACAACGTATTTGACCCATAGACAAGCTTTAACAGTTTCTTCTCTTTTCAACATGATGAATCTATAACTGGAAGCCGATACTTCAAACTCTAGTACTATTACAGGAAGTGCGACCTTAGAGGATATTTTTGCACGCACCTGATTTGGCACCTCTGCAAAAAGGAAAAAAGGGGCCCAGGTCTGGGGAATCATAAACTTAATAATCAATTAAAAGTTACTTTGGACAATTCGTTCTGCCACCTGATTTCTTGTCTGTAAAAAAATAAAGCTTTATCCACATTACAAACAAGAAGTTACACGACTGGGAAGAGAAAATGTGGATATACCAACTATGAACCAGGGAAAAGCCCTCCTTCCAACCCACCTAATCCTGAGGAATGTGGGGCACTTGAGAAGGAAAAGAATCAATCTAAGGGACCCTGTACCTCAGCTAACTCCACCATCAATGCCAGCCTTTAGAATCAAACACCCTCCCCGAAGGCTGGCGATCCTGCTCAACAATCCTTGGATCATTTGGGTTCTTCCCTGGTGCAAATCCCCATTACTAAGGTGCATTTAGAAGGCATAAGGGTTCTTGATTCTAACAAATGTGTAAAGGACTACTGCTAGCAAATTAGAAACTGCAGAGTAGCTTATGAATAGGTTAACACGCTGGCTACATAAAAACATTAACTATTAGTGTGGGTGTTTAATGAAGTCTTGTTTGCACACAGGGTGGGATGGGTAGGTCCCAAGATCACAGAGTTTGTGGGGGACTGTGTTATTAAGAACTTCAGACATCCACATCTAGGAAGGGTATTTTTACACATGTTCTATTTTTACTCCGATAACCCAGGATCTTACAGAAAGCTCTCTTACTCAGCCTCATACGGCTGCGCAGCTTGTAACTTACTTAACAGTTATTCTGCACACTCAAACCAACAGGAGCTTGACTAACTGGGTCCTTCCCAGACGACATTTCCGCAACCAATATCATCCAGCAAGTCAACTTGGTGTCAGTCCTGAGGGAGAACCCATTGTGGAAGTGACCAAGATGTGACCTTGGATCTCATATGCCAGCTTGGATGAATCCCTTTCCTTCACCTGGGTTCCAAGGGTCATAAAAATCCTGAGCTGGAGCATTAAAAGTGTAGCCAATAAATTGATCAATGATACTGCTTTGACTATGTTAGAATTTGTCTGTGGTGGCTATACCTGTTTCACAATCCCAGGAGTCCCTTCATCGGCAGGCTGAGCATGTGCAGGACTAACCGTCTAGTTTAAGACAACTCAGGGTTGCCCTACAAATGCGATTTACACTGTCTCAAATTTGTTCTAAGCATTTCTTTTGATATGGAAAAGGAATTTTAGTGTTCTTATCCATTTTTATAACAACAATTTTAAATCAGTTATCAATCTTAATTTTAGTCAACATTTTGATTTTATTTCACCGTTTTACGACTGGGCATCATTTAAGAAGGGGGAATTAACTAGGAAGTCAAATCATTATCCTTGACAAAAGCTTGTTCAAGGACGTGTAGTGGGGACTTTGCGCTCAGGGTCAGGATCGACAGAGAAGTCTCATGTATACTTATATATGTAGGTTTGGTTTGTGAAACACTATTAAGTTTATGGGTAATCCACAATCTCATACCCCTACCTACGTTTCCGAAGGTTGACAATTAGTTATCAATTATACATTTGATCCTAGATACCTTTTAACTTGATTAGTCAAGGGGGCAATCAAGTCCAGTGTGCAAGTGACCATAATCTTTTGACAATGGTTCACAGAAAGAGATAGTAATGAAAACCTGATTCGTTCATGAGACTTGGTTCAAAAACAGAAAATCAAAGTGTATGCAGACAAGAGATGGCATGCGAAAGACCTCTCATTTTGAAAAGGAGATATGGTTATCGCTCAACAGTCACGGAAAAGAAAATCTGATGCTGCTTACGATGCTGAACATTTTTGAAGTAATCTCTACCAAAGGATGCATGACCACCACCCAGGGACCTGGGAAGTCCAGTACCACAGATGTTTGTCACTTCAGGCCTGTGTTTCATTGGTCTTCAACTCAAGAGGGTAAAAGAAAGACTGATTCTGAAAACTCAGTGACTATTGCTGATTCCTTCCCATCGTTGGCAATCTCTGACATTAAAGACGACCCTTTACAGCTTCCAGAAACCAGATCAGACTGAAAGATCATAGCACCAAGAAGATTAAATATAGTATAGTACAGTTGTACATGTTTCCATATATGTAGATATTTGTGCCTGTCTCATGATTTTCTAAAAATGTACAATTTTAAGAGAGGGGGAGATGTCTTGTATGATTTAGAACAGAACCTTTCTGGCTCCCAAGGACTCCTTATCAGTGTGAAGTAATCACTAGAATAGAATATGATGAAAGCTTGGTTTAGAATGTTGGAGTTCACAGGTACACGCAGATGAAATAAAGAAATGTGATTTACAGCTTTGTGTGTGGCCTAGTTATTCAGCGGGTACCAGGCTTTGGAAGAAGCTATAGGTCTCAGGGAACTTAACACGAAAGATTGTGCATGCTAGCCTATATCCAACTGCATCAAATACTCCAAGCCGATCCTAGGGTCAGGGAGGCTATTGATAGATGTAAGAAGGTGTACAAGTCAAGGAAGTCAGAACCAGTCAGCTGAAAGATGGCAATTGATTCCGGCACATCAACAATAACTGCTAGTTATCTAATGATTGTCTTAACATAATCCCTGCTCAGTGAATCAGTAATTTCTTCACTATTTATAGTCATAGGGAGTCTGATATGACCATTTGTGAACAGCTTCTACCCAGCTATTCCCTGGACATCGAGTTCATGTTAGAAAGAGTGATAGAGGCCTCTAATGTTAACCCTGTTAACAAAGCGCCTGTGCCAGGTTTAGAGCTTGCTTGGGGACACTGAATTAATATCTCAACCTTTATCTGATGATCGGTAAATACACCATTGTGATGCGGAGGTCCATTTGTGAGCTTTCATGGCCCTGCGCATTTGATTGTGTGGTGTCTACCTTGTGGGAAGAACTGGAGATATTGGGGCTTGAAAAGGGGCTCCTGGGTTTCCTGAGGGATCTATATTTTGATCTCTCTGCTGCTGTCAGGTTTGGGGAAAAAGGAGAGTGCACTGACCTGTTCGGTACAGGTAGGGGTGTGCACCAGGAGTGTGTGCTCACCCCAATCCTCTTTCTGATATATGTGACCAGGTTAGAGGAGGCAATAATAGTTGAGGGCGTAGATGTCCCAGTTATTGCAAATAAGCTGTTGCTAGTATTAACTTATGGAGATGATGCCGTTTTGATCTCTAGAATGCTGAAGGGGCATACAATTTTAATGGCAAGTTATACTGATTTTATGGCATTTCTGAAGTTGGTAGTTAACCAACAAAAGTTACACAATGACATTTGCTCTAATTAACCCTAAAATGCAGCCACTGTCCACAGATGACAAGTCCATATCAAGAACATGTGACTTTTGTATTTGGAGGTTACTTTTCATTCTCGCTGCACCTGGTCCTCCAGTAGAGCCAGTGCTAGATCACTTTTTACCCATAGCTTTGAGATCATGACCAACTTAGCCTCTGCTATTAGTAAAAAGTGATTTTCCCCTTTTTAGAAATTAATGAGGCAGTATCTCCTGGTTTTAACGTATAGCTCGGGCCTACGGGGGGTTTAAAGATGTTAATAGTCCTCAGGCTGAGGAAAATAGGGTCTGCAGAAGACTCCTTGGTCTTCTACCTAGTTGTCCCTCTTTTATTTCGCTTGAGGAAATATGGCTTGATTATGTGGAAAATCATATCAATCTGGCCCACTTCTTGTTGTGGTGCTTGGTTTGGACCAATCCCCAAGCCTTGCTTAATGAAGTGGTTATATTGTTGTATCTCGGTCTTGGGATAGGATCCTTCCAAACAGATTCAGAATTGGGATTTTTAGATGGCAGTTATGCTTTCCTTTTGGGCAGTATAACTGTTCATCTATTTTTCTCTTCCCAGGTGATGAAACCTCGGCACAGAGTTTGTTCCAGTGTGTATTTTTATGCAGATTTTATTCATGTTTTACTAAGCATTTTTAATTCCACTACTGAGGGTGTAAGATCTGATCAAATGTAGACAGGCTTTGCTGTATCTGCAGAGGATGAGCACAGCAGCGATCTGTGAGAGTGGTAGTTCTTTTGTTGAAAATACTCTATGCGTAAGAAATGGAATGGGTTTTATTCAGATGGGAAGGTTGTTTCATGGGTTGTATTGTTATTTATCGGTGTGTATGCACTTATTTTGTATTCTGATTAGTTATTATTCTGTGATTATTGTAATGTATTAGTTTTATTATCATTTTATAATGTTCGAATAAAGCATATCGTATCGATTAATATCATAAATACTGAAATATAAATTATGTACCTATATTAACAAACTGTAAAACACTACATGCAAACAGCCTCAGTTCAGAAGTAAAGGGAAATACAAATCTGGCTTAATGTTGTAGAGAATATCGAGTCTAATAGGCTCATAGCGTAAATTCCACCATTTACTGCCAATTTTGCACTGGTGCATTATAAATGTTCGCTGATATTTGCACTACGCAAACAAAATTGGCAGTTTGTAATGGTTGGTGAGTGCAAATGACGGTGAAAATTCTCCTTTCACAGTTTTTGATACTTTCTGACCGATTTACGTGTGACTATTAGGCAGCGAGTAATGCAAAATGGATTCCATTGTCCCAAGTGGCTGACACCCAGGCTACACTGACGGTTCCATGAAGGCACAGGATTTATACATGGAAATCACGTTACCCAAAATGGGAATTATGCTAGTTTAAATTCGGGCTTGGTAGCATCAGAAAATGTGGCACAATTTTTCCCAAACAGGTCCTGAAAATTATTTTTCACTACGGATCTTCCGGTGGGCCTATTTTCATTTGAGACACTTTAGAGTCAGGGAGTTTCAACCCTGTACTTGAGACTTAACATGAACATGCACTCTTCTGTCTATCACTACCTGCACCAGTGACTACATATACAATAATATCAGGGCCCCGCAAAGGGGAATCGCACAAAAGAGAAAACTGGACTCCACCATTCTGACTTAACTCTCTCGGGAGTGAGGTTTGCAAGAAGTAGCAAGTGGTCTAAAGGCAATAAGGGAAATCATTAGTAACTGTTCAAATCAGTGCTCTATTGCATTGTTAGAATGAAAGTATATACCTTAGTGATAGATCTCTGTATAACTAACTCTCTGTATTTTGAGTGAACAGGGTTTGTATGGGGGGGTCCTTCCTCTTCTTATTAGGCTTCCCCCCTCACTGTCCTGCTTTCGGAGGGACGCCTTAGCCTTGCCCCTTTTTCCTGCCTTCTTAGGTGGCATGGTGGTGGAGGCCACCACAGTAGGGGACCCAGATGGAGTGCTATCAGGGCTGGAGGCGTGAGGGGCAGGTGTGCCTGTTGCGGCAGCACTGCAGACTGCTGACTGCGGGGCGTGGCTGAGCCCAGAGGAGGACAGGGAGGTGGAAGGCAGGGCACTGGAAAGGCTAGCAGGGCATTTGGGGTGAACAGGAACTGGACCAGGGGACGGGAACAGGGAAAACTCATGCAGGAATCTTTTCTTAGGTGCAGCTGTAGGTCAAGGGTAAGCCTTTTGGGAGTGGAGGGAAAGGGGATGGTTGACAGGAGTGTACGTGGATGTGGTTTGGGTGCTGGTGCATGGGTCTATGATATGTGTGTGCTGGATGTGTGTTGTGTGGATGAGTGTAGGTGTAAAGGTGTACTGGGAGGAGAAGTGGAGGGGACACAGGGAGATGGCAGGGGGCATGTGTGAGTAAATGTGGTGGTGTGTATGGGGTCTGCTGTTGTGGTGATGGTGGCAGTGATGGCACATGTGCCTGGACCTGGGACTGATGATGTGGTGTCTTCAGGTGTGAATGGCGATGTGACTGTGAGGGGGGAGGAGGTGGAAGAGTCAGGGTAGCTAGAGTGTCTGAATCGTGGGTTTGTGCATGGCTGTGGTGGCTTTGTGGTGCATGTGAATGTCCTTGCGCTCTGGGTCTGTTGGAGGGATGCATGCTGGCATGAAAATGTGCTTTGGATGGGAAATGGGAAATGGGAAAGGGAAGTGGGAGTGGGAACAGGTAGTTGGAGGGGGGACGGAAGAAGAAGGAACACTGGCTGCCGTCTATGAGGAGGCCAGAGCCTGGATTGATCTCTGTTTGGCCACCAGGCCAGTGTGAATGCCGTCCAGAAATGCATTGGTCTGTTGCATTTGGGCTACCAGCCCCTGGATGGCATTCACGATTGTTTTCTGCCCAACAGAGATGGACCTCAGGAGGTCAATAGCCTCCTCAGTGAGGGCAGCAGGGCTGACTGGTGCAGGGGCAGAGGTGCCTGGGGCGAAGGAGATGCTCACCCTCCTGGGTGGGCAGGCACGGGCAACTGGGTTGGGACCTACAGGGATGGCGGTGCTGGTAAAGGGGTGGCGGACAAGGATGGTGCAGGCATAGGGCCAGAAGGTTCTACCACCACCAGGGAGTCACCATCGGAGGAAGAATCAGTTGATGGTGTAGATGTTCCTGTCTCACCCGCGGTGCTCCACTCGCCCTCCGTCCCACTGGTTTCCTCGGCTCCGCTGGTATCAGCCTCCTAGGTCCCATGGGATGCAGCTTCCCCACTTGCCGGTGCCCCTTCTCCTTCGCCAGATGATGCTGTTGCACACAAAGACAGAGGAGGAGAGGGAGGGAGGGTGGGACAGTGAGAGATAGGGTGGGAGAAAGAGAAACAGGGAGCAAGTGGTCAATGCTAGCACAACAGCCACACACAAGTCACTACAATATACACTAGTGCCGTGTCATTACATGCCATGCCTTCACACACACATGCCACTGCAATGACAACCTATGGGCGCAACCTCAGTCATGCACATGAGGTTCACTCATGCTGACACACAATGTATCCTATACAGGGTGAAAGCCATACCCCCAACACATGCCCGACCCACCCCTTTGGCTCATGGCTCTATAAGATCACTAGACCCAAACTGCAATACTCTACGGGCATTTGGAGGCATACTTGCACAGTCACATAACCCAAGAACACATAGTTGTATGGTGTGAAACCTCAGACTTCGCAGACTACACATACACCACATGCCAGGAGATCAGGATATGGCCCCAGCAACACTGATTGGATAGTTGGGAGTACAATGTGTGTGAACTCCAGAAGCAGCTACCCTGTCAACATCTTAGACCATACTCATGTACTACACAGTTGCTCTGTCATTGATGCCACTTAGCAGTAAAGTCAACCTCAACTCACATCCTGCACAGCAGATGAACACTTATATGTAGCCGAGGCCTAGTCCAACAGTAGCTACCTAGCACACATTTCACAGAATTCACACACTGTGCAGGCTGTACCTATCACTCACCACATAACCTAAGAACAAATGTGAACTCACACCCTTGTGGCGGCTGTGCTCCCCTCAAGCATCCATCCACCTCAGGGTACACTACCACCAAAATGCAGAAAATAAGGAGGGTTCAGGGTCTGACAGGCACCCCTCCCTCGTTGGGACGATGTCCCCAGCTGGGCCTCACTGGTCTTCTTCTTTGCCCAGCGTCTCAGGTCCTCCCACTGCTTCCTGCAGTGGGTGCTCTGCCGGGCATGGATCCCCAGGGTCCGCACTTGCTTGGCGATGGCACGCCAGATCCCCTTCTTCGGATGGGCGCTCACCTGCATGGATGACACGGAGAAAAGGAGACAGTCATGTAGCGTGGCATCTTAGGGTCTGCATTAAACACAAGAAATCCCCTGAACAGATGAACATTTCATCCTTCCAGTTGTCCTCACAGCCCTCAGCCAGGTCCTTCCCCAAGTCACTCATCCTCATCCCAAGGCCCCCATCCACATTCATACCGCTCACAGACAGTATAATCATAGTGCACTCACCTGCTGCCCTGGTGTCTCATACAACTGGGCATACAGGGGTAGGAAACCCTCCACAAGCTTCTCAAGTTCTTCCTGTGAGAAGGCTGGGGCCCTATCCACTGCAGCACGTGGCAGCTTGGCTACCAGTGGCAGAACACAGCAGCACATGCAGTGGAGGTCTTGTCAGCACGAGTGCCAGGAGTCAAGTGTACATGAGCACATGAAATGGCGGTCACGGCCGCTGCAGACATTACCTTCACCGCAGGCGGTGACCGCCATTGGCTCATGTCTCCCACAGGCAACCATGTTAACCAATGAGGAGTTGCACGGCGGTAGAGACCGCCTACCACCACGACAACTTACGCCCGGCTGGATTCGCTCACTTCCATTTTTCCTGTGCATGCAGGACAGGCGGCTGCCATTTTACTTCTACAATGTGTACAGAGGGGGTTAATGAGGTGCTTTAAGGATGTTAAATAGTGACCTGTGCACAGCTCCACTGCGTACACCCAGGCCTTTATGCACATAATGATTGCCACTCCCTCCTATTCTTACGTACAGTGGAAGAATGATGGTGAGCAATGCTCCAGTCTACAGGCCCGGAACGATCTTGCCACCCTTGAAGAGAGGCACATCATCCAGTGCTATTGGCAGACCATCATGGAGCTTGTGAGCCTGTTGGAGCCGGATCTGCGGCCTGGTATTCGTCCTCCCAAAGCCATCGCACCCACAGTACAGGTGTTGGCAGTCCTCCACTTCCTTGCCTCAGGGTCCATTCAAATAACAGTGGGCTGGGCTGCCTGAATGTCCAAGCCCATGTTCAGTAACGTCTTGAAGAACGTCCTATGTGCCCAACTCAAACATATTGGCAGCTATATCAGGTTCCCCCAACGTGACGATCTGCCCACTGTGAAAGCAGCCTTCTACGCTGTACCACACGTGCCACATGTGATCGGGCTATTGATGGCACCCACATTGCCCTGGTGCCACCCAGGAGGAGTGAACAGGTGTTTAGGAACCGTAAAAACTTCTACTTAACCAATGTTCAGGTGGTATGCCACGCAGACCTCTTCATCACACAAGTTCCTGCCCGGTTCCCAGGGTCAGTGCATGATGCCTACATACTGAATAGCAGCATCCCGCACCTGATGGCACCACTGCAAAGGGATCGTGCCTAGGTCATCGCTATGTATTGTGTCATACGTGTGCTTCTGTGTACTGCAAACTCTACACCACCTTCCAGATTTACCTACAGTTTTCGATATGCCTATTACCTCTGTGTACACAGGTGACTCTGGTTATCCCAGCCTTTCATGGCTACCAACACCTCTCACGCATGCGACTACAGCAGCAGAAAACTGTTTCAATGAGGCCCATGGTAGGACCCGACGGGTAATAGAACACACATTTAGAGTGCTGAAAGCCAGATGCAGGTGCCTGCACCTTACTGGAGGGGCCCTACTGTACAGACCAGCAAAAGTGTGCCATATCATTGTAGTGTGCTGCATGTTACACAATTTGGCTCCCAGATGTCACATCCCATTGCTGGATGCTGAGGAGGGTGCAGCTGTGCCAGTGGCTGATGAAGAGGACATGGGGAGTGATGAGGAGGAGGATGACGAGGTTGCAGATGATTCCAGAGCAGAGCTCAATACTTCCACTGACATACAGGTATGTGTCAAAGCCATGATATGTAACCAGTAGCAATGCGTGCCTTGTGCAGGGCTGCTACCAGGATTGTGTGTTCAATGTGGGTATAGGGTGAACCTATACTTTATACTATAGGGTGAACTCTATACTTCAGATGTGGTGCTGTTAACTGTATTACAGAATGTGTAAATGATTGCTCCCCCTTTTGGCACTGTCACATACATTGGTAGGTCAATGGTCTTCCTATTACATATGTAATGACTGTATATTTTGTACTCATGGTAGATAAAGACATAGACAGAAACTGTGCTCAAAGGTGTTTATTTTAATGATACAAGTGCAAGGGCCAATGAGTACAGTCATGGCGAGTGGGATCATCAGAGTACTTAGCCCACCTCCTGAGGAGTCAAAGTCCAGTATGATGGCCATGTGAAAACAGAGTTATGACAGTGGACAGTCAACAGAGTGTTGCTGTGACACACAAGGGGGTATGTTCAGAAGTGGCTCACTTCCTGGCGGTGGTCTTGGCATCAGTGGAGGCTGAAGTCTGGTTAGATGTCTTTGCTTGCATGGGGGCTCCTCAGCTACAGGGGAATGGGTGCTGGTGTCCTGTGACAGGGCCTCACTTCCACTGGTTGCAGCTGACGTGGAGGGCTCAGATGTGATCTGGCTAATGGTAGGGGCCTACTGGTGGGAGGTGGACTGACGCAGGATGGAGGTAAGTTCCATCAGCACTCCTGCTATGGAGGCCATGGTAGCATTGTGGGTCTGCCACTGCTGCATGGCCTCCTGATGGTTCTCCCTGTGTAGCCTCTGGGACTCCGGCAGAGTAGTGAGGCTCAGGGCTATGGTGTCCTGGGTTTGGTGGTATGCACCAAGGACGTGGGTGAGGGCCTCCTGGCCAGTCTGATGTAGTTGCTGCCCCCTCCCTTTGACCACAGATCCCCTCTGTGCCTGTGCCCCTGGCACAGTATGCCCACTCCCAGTAGCACCAAGGCCTTCATTGTCTGGTGCAGTGGCCCTTGACTCAGGTCCCTGTACTGTGGAGCACACCTCTAATTGAGTGGTCCCTGAGGCACAGGTTTGGGGAGGAGGGGCTAGCTGTGGTGTTGTAGCCTAGAGTCCGAGGTGTCTAGGTTGGGGCTGCTGCAGGTGGACTGGCCAGTCGCCCCAGATGGGACAGGCAATTCGTCATCTCCCAGACATCTACTGGGGCCTTCATCCTGGGAAGGGCAATCTGACACTGCCATCCTCTGCTCGATGGCAGTAGCAGGGTTAACTGTGGATGCAAAGGGTGAGAGTTAGTACATGGAAATGTCATTGTAGTATGGGTGCAATCGTTACCCAGGGATGGCAATGACATTTGCAGCAATGCTGACACTGCATGGTGAATGGCCTTTGGGCCATGCTTGCCATATCAACTGTAGTTGTGGGTTGACTGTTTGACATTGCTGTAATTGGCATAGGTAATGAGGTGGTGTTGGCTAGCTGTCTGGGTGGGCCGTGGGATGAATGTCAATGCAGGTGCACCATTGTGAGGTGTAAGTGTAACTCGGATCCAGCATGCCTGGTGATGGATTGTGGGAGTGGTAGTTGAGGAGATAGTGAAGGTTTAGCATGCATTGTGCAGGGTGGGTGGGTGGATGGTGGGAGAGGGGCGGTGTGGAATGCTGTGTTGGAAGATGGGGAGATAGTGGGGCATGCATTATTGTGATTTGTGATATGATGGGGAGTGGTAGGTGGCATGCAGGACTGGAGTGGTTAGTGCTCAGGGGGGTGTAGGTTTCTTACCAGTATCAAACCCTCCAATAATTCCAGTCAGGCCCTCAGGATGCAAGATGTCCAAGACCTTCTGCTCCCAGGTTGTCACGTCAAGGGGAGGAGGTGGGATTCCACCGCCAGTCTTGTTGAGGGCGATGTTGTGCCTGGATGCCATGGAAAGGACCTTCCCCCTGAGGTTGTTCCACCTCTTTCTGATGTCCTTACTAGTGCATGGGTAGCTGCTGACTGTATTCACCCTGTCGACGATCCTCTGCCATAGCTCGGTTTTCCTGGCCACTGATGTTTGCTGGACTTGTGCTCCTGTCAGTTGTGGCTCGACTCTGATGATTTCGTCCACCATCACCCACAACTCATTGTCGGTGAAGAGTGGGTGCTTGTGGTGTGACATGTTGTGGGGGTGCGTTCACCGTGTGTATTCAGTGGTCAATGTGCAGTGGTTCGTGGGTCGTGTAGCTCTGGGTCGTGGTAGGAGTTGCCAGGGTTTGAAGGGGGGATGGAGGGGTGTTTTATTGTGCAGTGAACAGGTGTGTGCAGTGTGTGTATGTATTTCTTGTGTGGGGTATTCGAACTGTCCAATCTGGTGTTGCCTTCTATTGGCGGTGATTTTCTAGCCCACTGCGTTGCGCACCGCCAATGGTTTACCACCATGCATGTTCCGCTGTGCTGTATTCTGACTCATAATATGGCGGCCAGTATGGTTTTGCCGTGGTGGGCCAAGCGGCCAGAGAGTCGCTCTTTCGCCATCAATGGCATTGTCGGTGTTGGATTTCTGGCTGTGTTACGTCGGCTTGCTGCTTGTATGGCGGTCACTGTCCCGCTAACACTGGCGGGATGGTGGCGGGATTTGCCATGGCGGTCTTGCCCAAAGACCGCCAAACTCGTAATGAGGCCCACAGTGTTTCTGAAGCTAAACATACACAAGATGAGTGTCTTCAATATGTGTTCATGATCAGTTCTCCCAATCAATACAATGCTTACTTCAAGCTCTGACACTACACCCTGTCTGTGGAAAAATAATTATAATATCTATTTGAATCATATGCCAATGTAAAGTAAATAATAAACATTAATATTCTGTGGTTCCTCACTGGCAATTCGTAAAAACACTATTGGAACTCTAAATACCTCACTCATACTCATAATTACATAGCATGAGCAACATAGTACAGACTGAAGAATCCTTGTTGTTTCATTGTAGGATAACATTATGGGATGAGTGACAATCCTAAAGTCTTTAAAAAGTGCAAGGTAAATATTCATTCTCATAATACAACTCGATTTTCCTGAATTTTCAAAGACCCTCAAAAAACACTGAAGAGAAGCAGCATTTCTGTACGAAGGAAATGCTAGAGAGCTAAGTAGCAAAGTCCTGGGAGCAGCAATATAGTAGCATAATTGTGAGACATGAGGAAGTTATACCCAGAAATCAAAAATCGCGACAGCGTCTATGAAATATATTAAAGGTATACTGAGAAATGCACTTCTTCATAAGAATGTGAATTCTCCATATAGGCAAAGCCTCTCTCCAGAAAGTGTTCACACTCTGCTAGGGCCACTGGCCATTCCTTACATGAGATAGACTCATGCCTAACTGACTTGGAGTATAGCACGTCTGCAGTACTCGAGTCTTAATCAGTATGTCATAACTCCAGCCATGCTTCCTAATATTTAGCTGCTTGCTGACCTATTGCTATCAACACATTACATACATCTAGGGTGTGACTGGGTCATCCCCTTGCACAATTGCATTACTTTCTTGTATATCTCACTTCCCTGCTCTTGAGTCAATGGCTTTCATCACTCTTATGTTTTTCCCACCCAGGACCATTTATGTCTCACGGTGTTCTCATTGATTGAGTATCCTTTCACTGCTGACAGCAGACTGTGCTTTGCAGTGCACTGCAGGAATTATTTTCTGTCCCTCTAGTTCCCCACACCTTTCCTTCTCCCAACTCACTCTTGCCTCCCACAACAGCCTTTTTTGTAACAGTCTTTGCCATTGGCTGCACTACCAGCACACATCCATCGCAGAATAGTATTGTGACCATTCAAAGATGGCCACCAGCTTGTGTGCTTGTGCACGCATTTATGGCTTCATGGCTTGTTCATGCATGGAAGAATATTCTGTTAAGATTAAAATGAAATACCATTAAATATTTTTCATGCATCTTGTAATGTTTAACAAAATGCTGTTCCAAGACTGCCAAAATAAATGCATGTGCGTTTGTGGTAGCTATGTAGGATAGCAACAAGAATTAGGAAAGACAGGAATTAGCGTTTTTGCTAATGCATGTTTTTTCTTAGCATTGTTCTGCGCTGTTGAAGATTGATAACCTTGAAGTAGAGAACCATTAATTGGCTTTGCCAATTTTTGAAGTAGACAGACAGCAAGGGGTGGTCGAGTAGATAAGCACTGATGGATGAAATTAAATGATATCATTGTGGTCAAAGGCACTTCTTATTTCACCTCTTGTATTCATTTCTCTTATTATTACCCTAGACATACAGCTGTGCAATTATGAATGGCACACATAGCAAATTGGGGTCAAAGAGAAACAGCTGAGTGACCTCAAAGCACAGGTTTATGACATAGGGTAACAAAGGGGCACAATTGACAATGTCACTAAGTTAGAAACCCTTAAAAGTTTCTTCACAGCCCTAGCAGACTTGGATCTTTTCTTCTAGGGAGAAAAGATTAACATTTAGAAGAAATACTGTAGGAAACTAGAGTATTAGTTGGGGGATGAAAACCTACTTCAAACAATACTCACAATCCTTGTACAGCTGGGGGGGGTTCTTTGCTCCCATGTGAGGCAGAGCCCGATAGAACCAATGTGGCACTCACTGATTCCCTTCTCCAGTCGTTATTGCACGAGATGAGAGACAAAAGATTGCTGTTTCTGAATCAAACCAAGCTAAAATTCAGGGGCTCTGCGATGGTCTAGATGCAAAAATGACTAATTTTACGGAGAGACTAGGAGCTATGGAATCCTCTATAGGATCAATCCACATCTTCCTACTGGAGAGCCATTGGCAGTCAGGTGACACTGGTCGAAAGGCCCTTTCGCCTTAGGTTGGAAAATGATAACTTTCCAAAACTGTCATTCCAAAACAGTAATAAAAAGTTTGACCTGACCATTAGGTTAAATTTTAAATTACTATTAGAACGTGCCCTTAAATTCCTGTTCTATCAGCTCCCAAGTTGAAATTAAGCATTCTACATTGTTATAATGTACCCAAATGTTTCCCAATATGAGAGTCAGCCTTGCTACAATGAAAGATGATTTTGGAGGTTCTTCACTGCCAGGACATGTGAAACATCAAACATACATATCCTAACATTTAAATACCATGAACAATGTCCTATGGGCAGATAGGACCTAACTTAGAGGTGGCGTATGAGTATCAAAAAGGAAAGGGTAGGCCTGGCAACACATTTTCTTGCCAAGTCAAAATGGAGTTTAAAAATGTACACCCAGACTGCAGTCCCAGGCCTGAGGACCTGTTTTATGGTGCTACTTTAGTGGGTAGCTCAATGAGTGCTGCAGCCAACTGGCAGCAGTTAGTTTATAGGCCCTGGGTAAATGTAGGATCATATACTAGGGATGTATAAGTAAATTAAACGTGCCAGTTTGGGGTATGCCAGTTCCAAAATGTTTAGAGGGGAAAAAACAAGAACACTTTACCGATGGTAAAAAGGAGTAAAATTTGCAGAATCATTTGGGCAAAAAAAAAAGGGTCAGCAAGAAAGGCAAACAATCTGGGAGAATGCCATGCAAAAGATCATCATGTCCAACCAGCAGTGATTCCTACTTGTATTTAAATATGTGGTGATAATGCTAAACACTTGTCTGTTTTATTTGAAATGCCATGTCTCCTTAAATTTCTATAGATTATTTACACCTTACAAAAAGGTATAGCTCTCTTCCTCCTCTAGCTTTATCTCTCCTTCTTGATCCTCCTCACTATCCTGCCCCCACTAAGGCAAGTACAATCAGATAGGTCATTTAAAAGCAAAGAGCAGAGTTAGTATTAGATATTGCCTTAACAAATGGCAAATCAATATTCTAATCAGAACAATTATTTACAACAATTACACCAGCCAATAAAGTAAACACGATTATTCTGTGATGCATTCCAGGAATACGCAACTTTTAAAACGTTATCTTTGTTGCATAAATTAGGAAAGGTGTGGACTTGGCAGATGTGCTAATATTACTAACCTAAAAGACCATCGAAATAAGATGCAGGTTTGTTTTTATAATGCACGCATACAGAGGCACACCACATAAATGCACAGATTCGTACCTATATCAAACTTACATACATCATTCTTGCATGCAGACTAACAGCTTCTGTTTACACAGACTAACAGACACATGGATCCCAATGCACAAAGATCAATATGTCCTCGTACAAACAAATCAACAATCAGATGCCCATGTACCCAGACCAACAGATATACGGAACCCACAGAGATCTGAGGCACACAGACCAAGAGACTCATAGGTACCAATACATGCACGACAACATTAATTACTAGAATGGTTGCACACACACACACACACACAACAACATACCTGCAAACACTTTTGACTACAATACAACAGAGATATATGTACACAGGCATACACATATAAGCATAGGTGCTCACTAATGAATAGGAATACAGTAACCCTTCCACATAGACAAACTGACCTATAAGATGCACGAAACCAGAACTACAGATAGAGATGCTTCCATAGTTAGAGGCCAACAAACATAAAGAGAATCGATGCTCACAGACCAACCCACTCACATCAATAAAAGCATAAACACACTCACATCAATAAAAACACACACACACAATTCATAGAGATGCATAAAGGAAGTAGGGAAGACGAATTAACAGGTTCAATGGCCTAACATATCATATGAATGGATAGAAACATAATTGGTATAAGGGAGATGCAACTTTACTCTTTAGACAAGCAGTTGTAAAGAAGAATTGAGGATCCCACTTACAGCATCAACATCTCATTCACGTACACTTAAAGGCAATTATAAACAAACATTCATAACGTTTATCTGGGGAAAACTTTGCAAACTTTAATCTACATTTTGAACCCATTTCAGTTTATCTTCATGTAACAAGATATGTGCCTCTTCCCTCGTCCAAAGCTTCAAGTCTTAAGCCGATGTTTTTTAAAAGATGAACTATGTCAACAGAACTCATCCAATAATTTAATCTACCTCGAAACAGATTTCCTTTTACATCATTCGAATTTTCTAAAAGAAAGTATACGTTTTTGATGAATCAAGAAGTGTAAACGTGTAGCAAAATGTTTTGCATTAAAAATCAGTTTTGAAAGTCAAACATATCGATCACATGAAAAGTGCAAATAGACCCTCTGCATAGAGTAAGCAGAAACATCTAGAATGATCCATAGGGAACACTAGTTTAATCTATACATTTAGTAAAAAAGTGTTTTACTCAAGTGTTAGTCATACATGACCCTGAATTAAACCTACAATGACAATGATGTTACCACATTCCTTAATTTATATATAATAAAAACTGCCTGTCGTCTCAGAGAGGTGCCAAATGTTGCAAGTACAAAGAAACTAGAAAATGGAAATTCAAATAAATGAGAGTCCAATCCCACAGATGGGGCTTCACTGCTGAACGTTCTTATGCTTTTCAATAAAACAAGTTGCATGTTAGATAGGCATATAAAGCCTGAAGAAACATACTTTCAAGAAGGTATTTATTTCAAACAAGTGGAACAAAAGAATGGCTCACACCCATTTTACTATAAATGAATATTGCAACAGATATACTACAAATGTTACTATATGGATATTCCCAGAGATATTCTACAAGTCATGTTTTACAATTGATGAAATGCTTATATTTTGGTTTTGGTGAGTGTTGTATGGTTTGTGTTTGCATGTCACCCATACACCAGTCAATTATTTGTTGAAAGTAAAAACTAAAATCCTCTACAGGGGATAGAGTTAATAATGTGATGAGTGTATGATTTTTTTTAAATCTGTAAATTGGTTCAGATTCCTAGCCATTGGAAAATCATAGAGGGATCATTCAAATGTACTGTACTGTGGCTAGTGGTGGGTGGATTTTGCGAAGTTACATAAACACTCTGCGAGATTCTCTGGAGTTCCACCAAGGGGCATAAAATATGCATGTAGCGATACTTGTACTGCAATTTAGAGTGAGCAGCACTGACAAATCAGTGGTGGTGCACAAGAGAGTGGGCCATTCAAGTTGATTTTGCTTGAGTTGAAAATATACTCAAGCAGCAGCAAATCTGTTTGAGAAGCAGCCCCCCTGATCGCAAGTGCTAAAATTAGAAAATTATGCTAGGGGTTGCCTAATCCCACTAACATTTCTGGAGCCTTGCAGGAAAAAAATCCACTATGTGGTTGATTGGTAGAATTTGCCCGGAACTCTGTGTTGGAAGAGTAATGCGGAGTCGCAAATTCTGCCAATTGTGCTGTGACAGATATGGTTCCGTACTTCAGAGGCAGTCATTGTAGCAATGGAGAGAAGAGTTTTGTGTCACTGTCTATTCAATGTGTTTTTTCCCTCACGAAATCCTTATATTAGGTGACATCTGCATGTAGGCACTGGTACAGACATATTAACTAACACACATGCTCCTGTACACACAAGTCGAAAACACAAAGGTCCACAGGCTAGCAGACATACAGGGACTCATGCACACTGAGCAGGGCACAGAGACACATAAACTCATGAAACACACATGAACACATGCAGGCACACATGGTTTGAGAGACAGATAGACAGATGAAGGGATTGCACCAGATAATACAATAAAAGGGATCTCTGTGCACACAGACTAACACATCAGCCACTAATTATATTTTCCTACGGACACATTCTACAGACTGACCTATAGACACTCAAGCACCCAGGCAAAAACACCAAAAGAGACGCACACATCTAGGAACAAGGGAGAAACATGTAGTGACCCATTTTTAGGCCCCACCTCCAAAACAGCGTAAGCTGTCCAGTTGGAAAAAACACTATTGGCAGCTTAAATTGGGCTTACAGTCCGACAATTGCTTACCAGTCTTTAGTTTTATTGGCACTCTCATTTTTGTTTGCTTTGAATTTGTTGGCATTCCTTTCTCTTCTTGTGTTTGTAACTCCACAGGACAATCGCCTCTCTACTTGTGTCACATTTTTACACAGTACACTCAACCCAGGAAAGATGATGTGTGTTTTACAAGTGAAACAATGAAGGAGATGGAGTATGAGAAGAAATCGAGCGGCATAGAGCAGGTGAGAAACATTGGAGGTTAATGGGCAAAATAGGCAAAAGAGAGCAGTGCTAAATTCGTTTAGAATTAATGTCAGTGCCCAAAGCTGAACTCAGAGGCGCTAGTAAATGTCAGAGTACTGAATACCACGACTGCCTAGTCTTCAATAATACGGCATGAGGTGTCATGCCG